>NC_087580.1:15985298-17185298 GCF_036250125.1 Pseudopipra pipra | reverse complement strand
GGAAATAACACCTGGGAAGGGTTGCCCCAAAGCTGGAAGGGCATTTGTATTTCAGCTTGCATCAGGATTCAGTGCTGTAGCTGTTCTAATGCCTTGAGCTGTAAAATGAAATAAAGCTCCTAAGACACTCTATCCCTTCAGGAGCTTAGTCTGAAAAAAGGGGGATTTGATGTGGGATATAGAAGACTGCTCCCAACATTTCTCTATGGCCAATCTTGGAGAGGTCCTGGAGAACTGGATCAGGGATGTAACTAAGCAAACAGGATGGAAGCTGAGCTCTGTGGGCCCAGAGAAGATCAAACCCAAACGTTCCAGTCTTTGTGGTGAAAGGTAATGACACTGTGTCTGCTCAGAACCGAGGTCAAGAAATGGACACCTCAACTTTGGGGGGCACCAGATACCAAAAAACCCACCAGAGAGCCCTGAAGGAGACCCCAAAGGACCAACTAAGGACTTGCAATAGGGGGGCTGACTGTGTAAAGCAAAGTAACATCTATGTCTTAAGTAAGGGAGAATATCTAATGAATCTGGAAACTGTGTGTGTCATGTAAAGCCCTGTGTGGCTGTCACTGAAGTGCTGAGGCTGAACAACAGGCCCTGAGCCAAAGCTGAGCTCTAGATGAACCTTCCAACCTAACAGTCTGTTTATCCCTGTATTTGCTCCTTAGCTAAAACTGTGTATGTTTGTTGGTCAAAGATGCAGTGTGGAAAGACTCCCCGTGTACCTGCCCCTGAACAAAATAAATGTGCTTCTTAGTGAGATCTGTGAGTCTCAGCTCATTAGTGAATGATATTTGAATGTGTTCCTTAATCAAATCTTATGTCTGATTGTGAGCAAAATGTGATCTTTATCTTCCTGTGTTTAGAGAGTGGTCAAGGCCCTGGCAGTGGATGTGTGGCCTTGTTTGGCAGCAGATGGGGCAGGTTGACTGCCTGGGTTTTCCCCTTAAGCCCTGGCCAGGCTGTGGGTGGAACCCAGGAGGAGAAGGGAGCCAGATGGTTTTGCACACTCGTAGCTCTGTGAGCTTGTTTCTGCAAGACCAGAAAAGCTGGACCCCCTCCCAGCACAGATGGAGCCCTCCCCTACGAGTGGACGCCCTGGGTGGGATTTCCCGTGCCCGGGAGGGGTTCTCCAACCCTTGGCTGCGACCGGGGCTCCCCCGCTGCCGGGCGGGCCTGGCTGAGGGGAACAGATGAGGGCAACTGGGCAGGGAGCTTTTCTACTCACTCCAGGCACTCTTGGTAGGAACGATGAGGTGCGTTACTGAGCTCAGCCTTTTGTCATTCTTTGCTGCTTTGCACTGCAGGAAAATTACACACTTGTTCTCCAAAGTTGGTGTCGGTGTCTCTTGTGCTGACCCTCGTCGCAGGCAAAAGAGTTCCCTGGGGCCCTGCAGTGTCACAATGGTCCCCTGATTCCATGGGACAACATTCCTAATTTACTGGCTAGACTGGAGGAAAATCCCAGGAAGGGCCATGGTTTGTTAGGACTTGCTTTATCTGAATGAGCCCCGGGGGGCTTTTGGTGCTGAGTCCTTGAACCTCAGGTACTGAGGGGAGATTGCACAAACCTGTCCAGAAGTGAAAGTCAGAAGGAGAACCCAAAGTATCTCAGAGCATTAATGGATCCCACTGAGGGCCATTCCCAAGACAGGCTCCTCATGGACTGGTTGGAGGAGAGGATTGGAGGCCATGATTGCACAAAGCTCTCAAAGGCTCAGTTTCCAAAGGAAATCCCAAAGCTCCTTAAAAACCCTGGAGGACCTACTGACAAAGCCTCTCCAGGGACTAATTAAAGCAGAGAATTGGAGACCATGATTGATCAAACCTCTCCTAGACTAAGAGTCAAAAGGAAAGGCAAAGGACCTGAATAAACCTTTAGTCCCTTCAAGCATTAACGAGCCCCATTGAGGGCCCTTCCTGACCAAGCCTCTTCAGGGACTCATTAGAGCAGAGAACTGGAGGTCAGGGTTGCACAAACTTCTGCGAGATTCCAAAGCAAAAGCCAAAGGCCTTGGAAAACCCTGCAGTCCCTTGAAGCCTTCAGGAGCCCCCCAAGGGCCATTCCTGACAAAGCCTCCCCAGGGACTCTCCAGCAGATCCTTGGGGGCCGTGAGTGCAGGGAGGCAAAGGCTCTGTGCAGGCAGCTGAGATGTTGAGCACAGCCTGGCTTGGTTGGAGGCAGCAGAAAGGCCCAGCCCTGACCCCCAGCCCGGGGAAGGCAGATCCTGTCCCTCCCGCCTGGCTCAGGGCTCTGCCGGGGGCACTGCCTTGGGGGGGTGACGCTGAGGGAAGGACAAGGGGGTGCCAGTGCCCAGCCTGCCCGGGCCCTTTGCTGTGCCCTGCCAGCAGCAGCCTCCCCGTGCTGTGCCCAGGCTGCTCCTTTCAGCTGCGGGCACAGACAGGGCCCAGCTGTGCCTGCTGCTGTCCCATCCTGCGCTCAGCACGAGGGACGGGGCAGCCCAAAGAGAAGCCCCGTTGCTGGAGGGAGCCCAGGCCCTCAGGCACAGGGGATCTCCCAGGGCCTGTGCCAGCCAGGGGCCTTGTGCTGGGCTGTCACAGGCCAGGGCAGGGGCAGCTGGAGAGCCCCTGGCCCAGCCCTGAGTCACGGGCTGAGCCATCAGCTCCTGCAGAGAGAAGGGACCTCACAGGCCCTTGCCCAGATTGAGGGCAGAAATGTTCCTCACAGGAACTGCTGTGTTTATCCTGCTGCATTTGACAGCTGCACTTCTGCCTCTCTCTCACTTGGGCCTTCAAAGAGCTCTCCAAGGAAAAGCTTCATTGAGTCCCAGAATACCAGAGGCTGGCAGAGCCCCCTGAGCAGCCCTGCCCTGGCTGTGGCTGGGCTGCAGTTCCCTTTGCCCAGAGCAGCCCCTGTCCTGCTGGGTTGGTGCTCGTGGCTGCAGCGCTGTTGGTCCCAGCCCAAGGCTTTGGCTGTCCCTGGGCAGTGCTGGCCCCACAGGGAGCGTCTCTGCAACCACCCCCACCCAATGGGCTCTGCTGGGCAAGTGTTTCACAGGGGACATGGCTGGGACGGCTGGGCTGGACTGACCCAAGGGATATTCCATTCCATGGGATGGCATGATCAGCAATACACTGAGAGAAAGGAAGGCAGAAAGGAAGGTGGGCAGGGGGCAGACGTGGATGTCCTTCATTAATACATTTGTCTTCCAAGGAAACCTCTCCATGGACTGAATTCTTGCCTCCCAGGGGTTTTCTTGGTTTCTGCACGTGGCCTTTGCTTTTTGCTTTCCTCTCTCCAGTTAATCTCCCTTTCTGTTGACCAAGGATTTCTTCACCTGCTTTTCTCCTCTTGTCTGACTGAGGAGGGAAAGTGAGAGAGCAACTTGGCTGTCCCTGGATGGCCAGACAGGTTTAACCACAGTCACCTTGCCCAAAGCTTCTCTTCTAGGTACCCCCAGAAATGTCAGGTGTCCACACCTGAGCTTGGTTATGCCCTGCTCACCCCCTCCCCCAGGGCGGTCAAGTGCAGAACCCACGTGGATCTCTGCAGTGACAGGGGGATGCCAGGAATTATCAGGGTTGGAGGCTGAAGGGAGTTGAACAGGGGACAATTGGGAAAAGCCCCCCACGGTGACTGGCCCAGAGCATGCGCAGTCCCTCAGCACCTTCCCGGCCACAGCTCCTCATTGGCTGCCCGTCCGCTCGGGGTCCCATTGGCTGGCTATTGGCGACACTTGGCTCCATCGCACTCTCCCATTGGCTGGCCCTTTGCGCCACCACGCAGCTTCCCCATTGGCTGCCTCTGGGCAGCTCCCCATTGGCTGCTCCCCGGCAACAGGGCTGCTCTCTTAGCAACAGCACCGACCCTTCAACCTGCACTTTAATTCAACTGGGCCAGTTCCAGGGCAACTCCACATCCTCCCCATCCACCGCAGCTTCACATTTTCCCTTAGCAGTAGCAGTGGAACATTGGCCCAACAGCAACTTCACCTTTTCCCTTAGCAGAGTTCCAAAGCCTTGGTGCCACAGCCGGGCTGCTGCAGGAGCCGAGCTCCTTGCAAAAGCCCCAGGAGGCACCCAGCAAGCCAGCAGAGGCAGGCAGAGGAGCAAACAAGAGAAAAACTTGTGACAATCAAAAAATGGGAGAAGGTGTGCCAGGCGGATCTCGCTTGGAGACCGGGGAACCAGCCAAGGGACACTCGGGGCCCATCTCGGTGCCAGGAGACCTTTGCTTGGATCCTGGTGAACGGGCCAGGGGGCATCCAGGGGTCCCACGGCGAGGGGATTTAAGGCCGTGCCCGGGGACTGTGGGGAGCTGTTGCAGGACTGCTGCGGGAGCTGCTGCCACCCCCTTCCCCTGCGGGTTGGGTTCGTTCCTCGGAGGCTACAAGGCGACCAGGGCAGAAGCCCAGCAGAGATCTACCAGCTTGCAAGGCAGCGGCACTTCCTGGTGCTGCTAACTCCTGTCCTGTGCTTTTAACAGTTCCCCTTAGCTTGTCCCACTGCCCTATCTCCCTTCTTTCTCTCTGCTCTTTTGTGTTCCAAAACAAAGTGGAATTCTCGTTTTGGGATCCAGCATCTGGCCTTGTTTGTGCCTTAACCTGGCTTATGGGAGTGTTTTAGAACCTGGTTCCCCTCTGCATCGAAGCGGATCGGAACAGCTGGGGTCCCCAAATGGAGAAGGAGGGGGGTGGGACCCACAAAACTGAGAGAAAGGGGGAGGTAGGACTCCCAGATTTAGTGGGAGCAACTGGGGCAGCTGGAGTTTGGGGGTCTGACGGGAAAGGGGTGGGAGAGGGGGGAAAAGGGACGAGCTTTGCATCGTCAAAGTGAGTGAGAAGGGGCTGAGACCTTGAACTGAGCAGGGTGGGGGAGGGGGCCACCCCCAAACCGAGCTGTGGGGGGAGCAGGGGATTGCAGGGAGGGTGAGAAACGGGTGGGACAGTGAGGGAAAGGGTGAGACAGGGCGTAGGGGGTCCCATGGGGGTCCTGTAGCAGGATGCTTTGCCTGGAATGGGGTAAAACAACTCCAACAAGGCCCTGTTTGCAAAACCCCCGGCAGGAAATGAAGAAGGGGAGTCACGCTGCTTTTGGGTTGAATAATGCTGAAACCAGCCTGACTCCTCAATTCCAAAGGGAAACATCCTGAGAGGGAGGGGAAGATGTGGCAGAGCTGGGAAAATCCCCGGGCAAAGGAACAAACAGGTGACACCCCTGAGAACTTCTCCAAGGCTGCTGGGCTGGCACAGCCTGGACACACCTGACTGACAGTCCAGCACTTTATACGAGAAAAGCCCCAGCTTTTAAGGGCAGGGTCTTGTGACGTGTCCCATCAGACCCCCAGGGATGGACAGGGACTCCCCCAGTGTGGATCCAACCCCCCTGAGCTCCAGGGAATCCCTCCAAGCCTCATGTGATGGGGGACACAAAGGGACCCCTCGACCTTCTGTCCCACCTCCCTCTTCCCCCCTCTCCCTCCTCTTTCCCAACGTCCCCCCAATTTCCAGACCCTCCGTGCTCAGCCAGGGGCTCCCAACCCCTCCCACTTAGGCTGGGGGTCGCAACCCCCCTCACACTCAGTTTTGGGGATCCCACCCCTTTTCCCTTCTCTCCCACCCCTTTCTGATCATCCCATCAAACCACAGCTTCCCCGTGCTCTGCTCTGGGGGTCCCACCCCCTCAACCGCTCAGCTGAAGGGGTCTCACCCCCTTTTCCCACCTTTTCTCCCCTTTCCCCTCCCTTTTCCCTGTCATCCCCTGTTGCCGGGGGGAGTGGAAGGCTTAGACAAAGTTCATTAAAGAAGTCCTGCCCTTGAGTCCCGAGGTGCAGAAAGGACTCCCTGGCTTTCTAAACTCCTGCTCAGAGAGGAGCCTGGGGGCGGCTGGATCCAATCTCAGCCCCGGATTATGCCAAGGGTTGGAATTTAAGGAATTACAGAGCTGTGATTGAACCACTTTTGTCCTGCAGGTTTTAATGATGGAAAATCAGATATATTGATATAAAATGAACTCATCATTATCACAGATGAACAGACAAAAAATTTTAATCAGAATTATTTACTACACAATAAAACACTAAAACTACCAGTAGTACAGGATAAGTACAATATAATTGAAGGAATTATACTAAAACTGGCAAAAAATTAATAACTATTAAGTAGACATTTGATAATTCCCGCAGGCCAAGGCTCCTGGGGAGATCTCTTTTGCTCACCCTCGAGGACTGACCTTGGGGGGGTTCCCCAGCCAAGGGGAGAATCTCCAACCATACACCCCAAGAGGGGTTATGTTGGAAGAACCTGCCCCTGGGAAAGGGGACTGGAACTTTATAGTATAAAGTGATGGACTGACAGCCCTTGGACTCCAGGGGTTGCCTCACCATCAGGATGTTAATTCAGGGTTGAACCCAGACTGGTTCCAACATCTCCTGGCCTGGCCTGGGCCCCTCTCAGCTCAGCACTGATACATTTGCAAATAGGGCATTGTCTTGGTCCCATTCCAGGGGGGAATGTCCTGCCACAGTGTCCCAGTGTGCCTGTAATTCCATCAGGCCCTGCAGTGTCACAATGGTCCCTTGATTCCACAACTTCCCAAATGTTTCCAGGTTCCTTTGGTTCCATGAGGCCCCCATGTCACAAAGGCCCCTGGATTCCAGGAGTTTCCACAGTGTCTCAGGGTCCCTTTTTTCCAGGAGGCCCTGCAGGCTCCCAATTGTCCCTTGATTGCAGGAGGTTCCCAAATGTCTCAGGGTTCTTTGGTTCCAGGAGGCCCTGCAGTGTCACCTTGGCCCCTTCATTCCATGCAGGCCCAGGCAGAGGAACCCCAGCACGGAGCCCCCGACCCCCGTCAGCATCTTGGGGGGCGGCGTCCGACGGCAGCTCAGGGTGGGGGGGCAGCTGGGGGCAACTGGGATATACTGGGAGAGACCAGGAGTGACTGGGATCATCCTGGGACTGACTGGGATCATCCTGGGACTGACTGGGCCCTGTGGAACACCCTGAAAGTTCTGGAGGGGCTGTTTTAAGTGAGCTCTGGAAAACTGTCCTGGCTGTGCAGGGCAGGGAATGCTGATGTTCTGCAGGCCCCCAGCTCTGCTCTCTGGCTCCTGGTTTCCCTCGTGCTGGGCAGTTGGAGCCCAGGCAGGGGCAGCCCTACAGGAGGTTGTGGTGCTGCAGGGCCCAGGGGCTGCACCCCGAGGAGCTCCTGCCCCAGGGGCTCAGGGACCTGGCAGTCTGTGCTGCTGGGGGCAGGATCGTGCCCCGGGCTGTGGCTCCTGGGTGCAGAGGAGGAAGGAGAAGCACAGCTTTGGTCCCCACTCTTGTGGCCGGAGGTGCAACAGGCTGGGCTGGGGGTGGTGGCCTGGCTGGTCTCTCTTTGGCCTCGGTTGTGGGGTCTGCAGGGCCAAGTTTTGCCCTGCCCTGTTTGCAGCCTGGTGCTGACCCACTGCTGGGGCCCCCGGGCAGGTGGGTGTTTCTGCCCTGGGCTGTTCTCACTCACACCACATGTATGTGAGGGGGCACTAAGGTGTGTTCTCCTGCCCTGGGAGAAATAGCTCTCATTAAAATTTCGGAGATGGCCAAATAAGTGAAACAAAGAACTTTATTAACAGCGTTGGGTGCACCCAACTCGTGACCAGGTTCCAGCACCCCCAGGATGGGAGGGACGAGCCCTTTTAAGACCCTTCGATTTGCAGAACCACTCCCTCGCTCCTCCCATGCCAGGCCTCGCTCTTTTCTTCCTTCACAGGCCATCTTTGCTTGCTGCTGCAGTCCCTTGGTTGTCCCCATCCCCCTGTCAGGTTGTTTCCCTGCCCCGGCCGCACGGTCCCTTGGCAGTGAGCCCAGGCTGCTCCCACCACCTCACGTTCTTCCCGGCTCACCTTGGCACTGCAGCAGTGAGGAAGCAGAACTGTCAGTAGCAGTAGGCAACAATGAGCAGCAATGGGCAACCCCAACAGAGCTGTGTGGAGCAGCAGGTAGGCAGGACTGTAAGCAGCAGCAATCAGGAACTTTAAGCAGAACCACAAGCAGCCCACCAGTCCCTGACCACAAAATGGCTCCTCAGCTTTCCAAACAAAATGGCCCCCAGGTGTCTGCGCACGAGGCAGCCCTGGAAACCCCTGCTTGTGATAAAACCTCCTCCCTGGAGCACAAACTGGGCCATTTGCAGTGGGACCTGCTGGGGGACCTGCCCTGGTCCCCGTGGCTCTGCTCTCTGGGGACAGGGAGCCTTTGGGGACTCCCTCACAAGCCACCCCCACTCATGTCCTGCTGGTCACCCAGGTGGCCCTGGCAGTGCTTGGGAACATGACTGGGATGGGGGGTGTGCCCACCCGTGCCAGCAGGGAAGGGCACAAGTTCCAGGGGGGATGTCCAGGGAGACAGGACACTGCAGAGGAAGGGCCTGGGGGGTGCAGAGTGACAATAGAGAGGGGAGGGCGGATCTTTGGCATCCCCTCCTCTGCTTGCTTCAGGCTTCAAGAAGACACCACAGGAGAAATCACATGGAGAAATATTTATTGATCAAAGACTATTAAAAGCCTCAGAAACAGGGGGGAAAACGTCCTTCCTGGGGGACACCAGTCCAAGGAAACTCCTGGTTTCTGTCCAGGCAGGAGCAGGTGCCCGTGGGCTCCAGGGGGTCAATGCAGATAAAATCACTGGGGGGGCTCCTTCAGCAGCAGCATTTAATGCATTTGAACAGGCCAGGGACCATCTCCATGTCCTGCACAGAAGGGCTTCACCCTCCTCAGGATCCCTGAGTGACACAATGACACCAAAACCCAGGAATGACAGAGCAGCTGCACCCACTAACTTGGATTTTCCCTTTTTCAAATGTCATTTAACTCACTAAATCCATCTCTTGCCTAGGAATGGTACAGCACAGTCAGGCACAGAAAGAATTTGAAGGGCCAACACCCATTTACCAATTCCAAATTTTAATGGTTGAAAGAAAGGCCCATTTTCCTTTTGCTCTGTGCCACCAACAACAGGAATCGTTTCTGACTAAATTGTCCTTTACTCTTATTTCAAACCCAACACGCCACTCCAGGATCTCCCAAGAAATCCATGTTCTCCCTCCCCAGTGTCCATGGAGCAGAGGTTCAGCTGGGGATGACACCTCTGGGCCCCCACACACCTTCCAAGGGCAGGAGCCTTCCTGCCTGGCCAGGAGCCCTGGGGGGAGTCCAGGCTGTGGCAGCTCCTGTTTGTCCCTTCCCCACGCACATTCCAAATCCCTGCTCTCACACTAAACCCTCCAAAGCTTTCCAAACCCAAATCCTTTCCTCTGCTCCTCTCTCACTGGGACCATTTCTGCCTCCTTCCCCTGCAGCTGGAGGAACCTCCCCAGCTGCTGCTGCTCCCTGGCATAAAACCACACCTTCCCAAACCCTGACTATTGCTCAGTTCAAAGAACAAATCTAGAGATTTCAGTTCACTTCTCTTTTCTCTGACAAAACAACAGCAACTGAAAAACCGTATTATAATCCACAAACTGAATCTCTAATTCACTAATCACTAATTGAATATTGGCACAATTAACACAAATCCAACCCCTGCAAACACTAAAGCTGACACTAAAGAATGCTCTGAACACACAATCCCAGCTTAACAGCTGCTGTGGCAATTTACCTTCCTTCAAATATTTAATGTGCACCAAATGCTTTAAAATGCACACAAGAACAAACTACTGCATTTAACACTTACAGCAAGTGAATTTTCCTTTTTTATATCTATTATGGGCATCCCTGAGTCAGACAGGATTCTAATACTATAACACACACTCCCAGTAACACACACTCCCCAAACACTTCACTTTCTCCAGCACTGACCATTGGGTTTGACAAACACAGTTCCCTGAGCAAAGCCCTCCCCAAAGCAGCTCTATGGGCAAGAGCTCTGTGTGTGACTGATCTGTGGGCAAAGCACACCTGGGGCCTGGAACCCACCCCCTGACCCACACCTGGGGCCTGGAACCCACCCCCTGACCCACACCTGGGGCCTGGAACCCACCCCCTGACCCACACCTGGGGCCTGGAACCCACCCCCTGAACCACACCTGGGGCCTGGAACCCACCCCTTTCACTCAGTCAGTAGGGATTTCTTCTCATAAGCCAAATATCACACTCCTTCTTTTACAGTTCTAGCATCACTTTCACAACCCAATTCTATTCTATTCTGTTCTAGAGCTCCATTTCTAGGATGCTTAGGTATACCTTTTCTATGCTCAGCAATGCCTTAATAAAATTCCAGGGATCTTGCTTTGAACTCACCAGATCCAGGGACTGAGATCTCCCAGAAGAATATTTTCACTGCTCGCTGGAGTCCTCAGGGTCCCGGAATCCCTGGAGGGTCGACAGCATTGTCCCACCTGGCTCACCAAGAATTGTCCCTGAAAATCGTTGGGAAGAAATGAAACCCTCCAACGCCCCTGGGAAGTGTTGGTGAGCCAGGCACTGCTTTGTTCTGGCTCCCAGAGACAGGGAGCCAATCATTCCAGCCCCACCTGTCCCTTTCCAGACTTTTCACACATTTCTACATTTGAACAAACAAACAAATTCATGTTCATTGCTTCTAATTTACCCCAATTAATGAACTAATGAATTCTCTTCATTAATTAAGACTCTAATTAGTAGTCTATCCTTAACTGGCTAATTTGGTCCACGTTCTTTGGTCCTGTTAGCACTCCTCCTCAGACACAGAGTCAGCTTTGGAGTCCTTCCAGCTCCAAATGTCTTCCCCTGCAAAGAACCCCCTTTCCTGCAGCCCCACCCCCAAAGTAGTGCTCAGCCAATCCGAGCGCGCAGCGCTGATGACTCATCAGTTGCCGGCCAGACCCGCAGCGCCCAGCGCTCCCCGGACCCCCCCAGGGTCCCCCCTCGGCCCCAGCGCCCCCCGGGACGGGAATTTGGGCAAAGGGGAGGTGGGGGGTGCCCAGGCCGGGCCCCCCCGCGCCGTCCCGGCCGTGGCGGCTGCGGCGGGGGCCGAGTGCGGGCGGGAGCGGCCAAGAGCCCAGCGCTGCCCCATCCCGACCTGCCCCAGCTCCCACGGGAATGGGAGGAGTGGGAATAGGAGGGGAGGAGAAAGAGAGGGAGGGAGAGGAGGAGGGGGAGGGGAAGGAGGGGAAGGAGGAGGAGGAGAAAGAACGCACGTGGATGCACCGCCCGCTGTATCCGCAGCCCCCGCGTCCCGGGAGCATCGCCCCCCGCATCCCGCAGGTGACCGGGGAGGGGGAGCTCGCCCCAAATATCTTGAGGCACTCTGGGATTTTTTTTGGGCTGCAGGGGGATGTTTGGGTCTTGCAGGACCCCAAAGCTGAGCCGCAAATGCCCCTTGGGGGGATATTGGGGATCCCCGGGAGGTGTTTTTTGGGGGTCCCGGGGTGGGTTCCTGGCACAGCCCCGACGATGAGCAGGGGGATGTTGGGTCCCCGGAGCCACGTGGCGATCGCCGGATACCGGCGGGGAGTGGGGGGGACACGGGACAAACCCACCGGCTTTGGGGACCCCTGGGACAGGCGGGGGTTGGAATCTGAAACGGGGGCCCGGAGAGGGGGAACTCCCGGCAGTCTGGAGAGGAGGGGGGAGCAGCGAGGGCGGTGGGGGGAGCCGGGACCCCCGGCAGCCTGGAGAGAGGGCTGGACACCTTGGGATCGCCAGCACCCCGAAGGCGAGAGTCAGGGGAGAAGGGACCCTGGGACCCCGAAAGCCCCCGACCACCCTAAAAGGGCCCCCGGAGAGGGGAGCCCCCGGGACCCCCGGGACCCCCAGCAGCCCAGAGAAGGGGGATCCCCAGAATGGCAAAGTGAGGAGCCCATAAAGGAAGGACCCCTGGGATTCCCGGGATCTCCGGCAGCCCAGAGAGGGCGGGAACCCTGGAGAGGGGGTTCCCCAATACATGTGAGACCTCCAGCAGCCCACACAGCAAGGACCCCAGAACCCCAAAGTGGATGGACCAGCGAGGGGGAACTCCACTGCTGAGAGGGTTGTTTTGGGCTGAGTCTTGGTGGTTTGGAGGTTTTCTTGGCCAGAAGCCGCCCAGTAACATCTAGAGATGGCCTTGGGCAGGAGGAACCCACAAGCCAATGCACTCACACTTTGTTTTTCCCCACACAGCAGGATTTCTCCTTCCCAAACCTTGGCCAGATGGAGGAGGAGGCTGCGAGGAAGAGGAAGATGCCCCAGGACCCCCAGGCAGGTGAGGAGGAAGTCAGTGCCCCTTTTCCCCCTGTCTTGTCCTGTATCTCCCAGCTGAGCATCGCCCCCGGCTGCAGGACAACCCCGCTGCTGCTGCCGTCCTGCCGGGGCCGGAGTTGGGGGGATGTCCTTGGCCTTCCCTGTGGGCCGGAGGCAAATCCCCTCCCTGTCCTTCTTCCCTCCTGCCCCAGGCCCCGAGATGAGGACGGAGAGCCCGGAGGACAAATCCCCCCGGCAGAGCCTGGTGGGAGAGGCCGTTTTGAAGGGCTCCACGGCGCAGGAAGGCAGCGGGGAGGGAAAGCCACGAAGGTACCCCAGGAGGAGGGTCTCCAAAGCCAGCCCAGGGTGCTCTGAGGAGGAAAGACCCACCCTGTGCCGGGAAGGCGACGAGGGCTTGAGCCAGAGCCCTGACCTGGATGTCCATGAGCAGCCTCACACCAGGAAAAAGCCCTCCAAGTGCTTGGACTGTTGGAAGAGCTTCAGCCAGAGCTCCCACCTGATCTGCCACCAGCGCACCCACAGCGGGGAATGGCCCTACATGTGTGGGGAATGTGGGAAGAGCTTCATCTGCAGCTCCAACCTGATCTGCCACCAGCGCACCCACACTGGAGAACGGCCCTACAAGAGCTTGGAATGCAAGAAGAGGTTTCAGACCAGCGGGAATCTCCTCCTGCATGAAAGGACACACACAGGGGAGAGGCCCTTCCTCTGCACCCACTGTGGGAAGGGCTTCATCCAGAACTCCCACCTCGTCAGCCACCGGCACATCCACAGCGGGGAGAGGCCCTACAAGTGTGGGGAGTGTGGGAAGAGCTTCAGCCAGAGCTCTGCCTTGACCTCACACCAACGGACCCACCAGTAAGGGAAGCCCTAAAGGTGCCTCGACTGTGGGAAGAGCTTTGTCTGCTGCTCCAACTCCATCACCCACTGGAGGAGTGATGTCTTCCCACATTGGGAAGACACCTGGCTGGTGGTCTCCACATCCTCCTGGTTCCCCACAGGCACCTGGGTGAACACAGTGGGAGAAACATCCATGGGGTCACAAACTGACCTGGGAAATTCAGTGGGAAGAGCTGATTTGTTGAATTTAAAACAAAGACATTCAACAAAGACATCTAAAGCCCCACCATTTTACTGGCATTTGGGGTCATTTGGAGATCCAGGGGAATATTTGGGAGGATTTGGAGTTTCTGGTGGGATGTGGGGGAGATTACCCCAAAAATGAGGGTTCCCAGGCCGGGCAAACAGGGCCACATTGTCGTAGTTGTGCCAGCAGTTCATGTCCCCCTGATCCTGTCTGTTCTCCAGGAACTCCCCTTGGCTGTTCCAGTGCCTGGCCTGGGTCTCCCCACACGGGGTGTCCCCCCCAGGTGCCCAAATCTCTGCTGAAGTGCCTGAGCTGCTCCCAGTTGGAGATGTACCCGGGCAGGAACCTCTCCCGGTCGGGGCCGTTCACTCGGCTTTTCCCAGGACCTGGAACAGCCCTGGGTGTGCAGGGACACAGGTCAGGGGGTGCCCCCCCAGCAGCCCTCAGCCCCCCCAGCAGGTTGGGAGCTCAGGGGGCCACCCCGGACCCCCCTTTCCCACCCTCATCTGCCCCACAGCTGCTGCAGCACCAGTTACTGGGTGGGGGAGTCCCCCCATCAGCCCCCCAGGGACGGACAGGGGGCTTGGGCACCTGTGCACAATCGTCACCAGAGCAAGCACACAAAGGGTTACAGAAGCAGTGGACATTCCCAGGGCGGATCTGCCCCCTCCCAGAGCCCCAGGGAACCGCTCCAGGGCTCAAGTGATGGGGGACAGGGGAGACCCATGTGGGAACCCCCTGCCCTCTGTCCCCCTGCCCACTGTCCAACACCCCTTTTCTCCCCTCTCCCACCCCTTTCCCATCATCCCCACCGTCCCCAGCTCCCCCCCAGCTCGGTTTGGGGGTGTTTCTTCCCCGTGCCCTGCTCGGTTTCACAGTCTCAGCCCCCTCCTCGCTCACTTTGGAGGTCCCAGCCCCCCTTTTCTCCCGTTCTCCCCCCTTTTCCCATTGTCCCCTGAAAGGCAGCTGTTAAATATTGGGTGCTGAAAAAGCTGCTCCATCGTGTCCATTCCAAATTAAGCCTGCATTTCTTAGGAGGGACTGGCATCCAAAGGGCAGCAAGAAGAGTCTTCTAATTCTCTTCTGCTTGATCCTCTCTGCAGCCGCCGATTTTCCCTCAAACCAGGCGGGAAAACAGGACCAGCCCTGGTGTGGTCGGGGAGCAGCGCTGACCCCAAAGGGCTGCATTTCCCCTGCCGATCGTCCTGCTCTGCCCTCCCCCGGGGCTGGCTCTGCCTGGCGCTGGCCGGACGTGCCGGGGCTCCTCACTGAGCAAAGCCCTTGCCAAAGTTGAGGGGCAAGTGCCGAGCCCGGCTGGCCTGGGAGGAAGCGACAGCAGCGCGGGCCGAGCGGGCGGGATGGGGTCCGAGCAGCGGCGGGAAGTTGCAAACTTGGCAGCCAAGAAGTTGAACTAAAGTGAAGCAGCTCCAAAAGGCCGTGGTCTTGGCGTGGGGGCGGGAGGAAGGGGAGCTCCGTGACTGCGGCCGGGGCTGGTTGGGAGCGGAGCGGCCGGGGCTGCCCCCGGGGCTCGCGGGGGCCAACGGGGAACGGACAAACGGACCAACGGACCAACGGCCCCTGCGCTTCGGCAGCAGCAGCGGCGGCAGCAGCGACTGTAGCGACGCGCTCTCGCTCTGACTCTTGTTCGGGCTCTCCTTGCTCGAGCTCTTCGTCCTCCTCTCCCTCTCCCGGTGTCCCGCTGTCCCAGTGTCCCTGTGCCGGTGTCCCATTGCCGGTGTCCCTGTGCCAGTGTCCCACTCCCGCTGTCCCTGTCCCGTTCCCGGTCCCCCCTCCCCTTGCCGGCCCGGCCCATGGCCCCGGCCGTTCCCCTGTGCCGGGCGGGGCCGCCCCGTCCCCGGCCCTGGGCGGCCCGGCGCGGTCTCGCCCTCGCCCGGCTCCCGGCGCGCCGGCTGTGGCGCTGCTGGGCGCTCCTGTGGGGCTGGCTGTGGGACGGGCTCGGCCTCGCCGCCCCTTGGCTCCGCCTGGCTCGAGCGCGGCGCCTGCCGGGGCCGGCGGGGGCCGCGGGCGCCGCGGCCGCTGCCGCCTCCTCGGCGGCTTCCCCGGCCAGAGCTCCGCCGCTCGCCAGCCCGGCCGCCGGCAGCGAGCCGCCGCTGCCCGCTGCGGCTGGGGAAGCCCGGCCCGGGCCGCTTGAGGGGCGCTCGGGGGCCGTGCCGGGCCCCGGCCCCAGCGCTGACGGCCACGTCTCGCCCGCACCGAAGGCCAAGGAGCCGCTGCACGAGCGCTACCGGCTGCATTCGCTGCTGGGCAGCGGCGGCTTCGGCCGCGTCTACGCGGGGACCTGCCTGGCGGACGGAGCCCCGGTGAGTGCAGCAGGAGGAGGAGGAGGAGGAGGAGGAGGGCGGGACGGGCGGCGAGCTCAACCCGCCCTTCCCCTCGGCTTGCAGGTGGCCATCAAAGCCGTGTCCCGGGATGGCATCCGGCGCTGGGGCGAGCTGGTGAGCGAGCGGGGCCAGCGGCAGAAAGCGGGGCGGGACGGGCGGGGACGAGCCGAGGCCCGGCAGGGTGGAAGCCGCCGGGACACCTGGAGGGAGAGTGGCCGTGGGCTCGGTGGGGGACGGGGAGCATCCAGGGCTGGCCGAGGGGGAGCAGGCAGACAGGCACGGCATCAGCCCCACTGACGACCCCGTGGTCCCCCCGCAGCCCGACGGCACCCGGGCCCCCCTGGAGATCGTGCTGCTGGACAAGGTGTCCAATGGCTTCCCTGGGGTCATCCAGCTGCTGGAGTGGTTCGAGCTCCCCAACGGGTTCCTGTTGGTGATGGAGCATCCGGAGCCGTCTCAGGACCTCTCTCGCTTACTGAGGGTGTGGGGGTTCCTGCCGGAGGAGATGGCGTGGGGGCTGTTCCGCCAGGTGCTGCAGGCCGTGCAGCACTGCACCAGCTGCGGCGTCCTGCACCGGGACATCAAGCCCCAGAACATCCTCCTCCACCTGGCCAGCGGCGAGGCCAAGCTCCTCGACTTTGGATGTGGCACCTTCCTTAAGGACACGGTCTACACCCAGTTTGCAGGTGAGCCCACAGCCGGGGGATGCTCCTGGTGCCAGGCATCGCATGGCCATGCCCGGGTGTGGCAGTGGAGATTGCCCCTTTGGCCGAGGGGGAACAGGATTAGTTCTTCAGCCAAGTTGCTTTTGGATGGGGCTGGGGGTTACTGTGAGACAGGCCCCGGCCTTGGCGACAGCCTGTGCCACCCACCCTGTCCCAGGCTGGGTCTGGGGCAGGGGGGAGCCAGCCTGACCAAAACCCCCGTGAGGGTAGCAGAGAAGGGGGTCAGAACTGTGCACCAGCTGGCTTGGTGTGCAGGCGAGGAAGGGCTTGGGCTGCTCCGCTCGCCTTGTTTGCCTTGGCTTATGATGAATTGTTGGGGGCAGTGCAGTGGGGCGGGGAGAAGGCACGGCTTTTCCCCACCACTGGGTGGGTTTTTCCCTTGCATGAAATGGTTGGGCCTTGCCAGGGCTTCCGCTGCCCTCTTGGACACCAGCGGCTTCTTCTCCAACCCAGAGTTTGTAACCAAGAGTCAGGGGCCGGCGAGAAGGCAGTGGGTCACAGCGTGTGCCACTGGGGCAGGCCCCACATTGCCAGGGCTGCTGGGGTGAGGCTCTGGGAGCAGGCAGCATCCACCTGCTGAACTGCGTCTGTATTCCGTAGGAACACTGTCATACAGCCCGCCAGAGTGGATCTACCTCAAGCGCTACCACGGCGAGGAGGCGACCATCTGGTCCCTGGGCATCCTGCTCTACCAGATGGTCTGCGGGAAGCACCCTTTCCGCAAAGGCCCCAACACCATCTGGGCCCAGCTCCCGTTCCCAGCACGGGTCTCTCCAGGTGGATACCAATCTTTGTGGCACGGGGGGAATAACGGTGTTGGGAGAGGGCAGCGGGCTCACGAGGACGCCGCTCTTGAAGCTGTTTGTGTCTCATGGGTGGCTGGAGGAGGTGGCCTGTGTCCTGCCATCCTGCTCTCCTCCAAAAGGGAGAATCGATGGAGAAGTTTGGGCACAGCTCTGAGCACAGCCAGCACAGCCTGGGCACGTGGACAGTGGGACAGAGGGGACAGGATCCTTCTCCAACTGACCGGCCATTTTCCCCCCAGGCTGCCAGCACCTTATCAGGTGGTGTTTGTCCATCCGCCCCTCGGACAGGCCAGCACTGGAAGACCTGTTGTGCCATCCTTGGGTGCAGGACATTCCCCGGCCCTAGAAGACGGGAGAGATCCACGTGCTCCCTTTGATCCAGGGGCCTGGCAGGTAACACCTCCACACATCTCTTGGCAATAAGAACCAAAGGAAACCAGACTTTTTTGTCAGCCTGTAGCACTGGGGGGGGGTCATCCCACGGGAACACGCCCCTGTTTGTGCTGGAGCTGGGCTGCAGACCCGGTCTCCCAAGTGCTGGTGGCCACCATCCAACCTGGTTTTGCTCGTCCCGCTTCACAGACAGCTGGGCCCTCGGCAGAACGCTGACAGCCTGGTCTGGCCCCCAGGGAAGGAGAAGGGGCCTCTGCAGAAGCTGTGCCGGGTGGGCCTGCTGCTGGAGACATCGAGGACGATGTCAGGGATGACAAGCTCTCAGCTGACCTGGACGCCGGCGAGCTGAAGAGGATGGACTTTGATTCTGGCCCCTTCCTCCAAGCCGTGCTCCACACGCCGTTTGCAGATGAGTCCACACCCAGGGGGTGCTCCCGGACACGGGCATTGCTCAGCCTGGCTGGGCACCGAAGGTTCCCCCTTTGCTGATGGGGAACCTGAGGAATTCTTCAGCCGGCTGCCAAGCTGCTTCTTGGCAGGAGGGCGGGCGGGTGCTCTGGGCTGGCTGTGAAATGGGAGCCCGGCTCTGCCCCCAGCCTCTGCCACTGCCCCTTTGCTGGGCGGGGCTGGGGCAGGGGCAGCCAGCCTGCCAAAAACAAACCCCCGTGGGGGGAGCAAAGGCGGGGCTGCAGAACACCAGCTGCTTTGGGCTGCAGGCCACGAAAGGCTTGGGCTGCCTTGGCTTAGGAGCCTTTCTTTGGGCCAGTGCAGCAGGGCAGGGAGAAGGCCTGGGTTTTCCTCAGCTGGAGGAGGGGGGGTTTTCCTTTGGCCTGCAGGGCTTGGGCCTTCCTCAGAACCCTGACAGAAGGTTAACATTTTACCTTTTTTTCTTGTTTCCACTTTTGGTTTGTAATCTCTGTTCATGAATTTGTTGTTTGTTTTCCAGGGAAGAGTTGGAGCTGGTGCCCAGTCCGGGTTGGGAAGGGCTGGGACCATCCCTGGAGAGGATCTGACGTCCCCTCTGAGAAGGCTGAGGACATCCTTTGGGACACGCTCTTCTTGCGGCAGCAGATCTTGGGAGGTAGATGCTCATCTTGCCCGTCTTGTCAGCAGCAGTGGGATAATGGCTTTGGGGAGATGGCAGCAGGCACATGAACATCCCGCTCTTGCAGCTGCTGAGGAGGTTGATCTCCTGGGCTTGGCTGGAGGAGGTGGCACCTGTGTTGAGTAATTGCTGAAATCCAATCGATCTGGGATGACCCCAAATGACAGTTTAGTTTTCAGCTTGCTCGAGCTGTATCTCAGCAGCTTTTGGGTATCATTTTTGGCCCCCAGACAGGACACCTCTGCCTGATCTCCCGCGGATCCGAGGGATCTCTGGATCTTCACGCCAGCACCAGGACTTTGCTGCAGAAGAGCACAGATCCCCAGCCCAGTCTGGGACACAGGTAAGATCCCAGTGGATAACAAGGCATTCTTTTGGGGAATCCTGCCCATGTCAAACGTATGGATCTTTCAGCGCACTGGGGGGTTCTTTGGTATTTTGGGAATCCTGCTCATCTGAGACCTGTGGATCTTCGAGCCCTTTGGGTGGGTCCTTTGGTATTCTGGAATTTGGTCTCTGGCTTTGTTTTATGGATCACTATTGTTCTGTACTTGTATTTGTTTCTGTATTGTAACATTTTGGGTCTACTGTTTAGAGCTGGGAAGTGGGCAATCTGAAGGGGGAATTTGGAAGAAGTCCCCCCTTGGTTGCATTTTGCAATATTGGATGAAGATTGGCGGCCCCCCCGGAGGAACAGCTCCCAGGGAGAATTTAATGGAGTGTTGGAATCAATGGGTGGCTGTTCTGGAACACTGAATTAGAATCCATTGTTGCAGTTGATGCTGTTTGAGAAGGGGAACAGAAGTGGAAGGAGGTTATGTCTGGTGCTGTGTTTTTCCCTTTGCAGAACCTGTGAAAGGGCAGAAAGATTGTGGTGTGAAT
Organism: Pseudopipra pipra; assembly: GCF_036250125.1. NCBI lineage: Eukaryota > Metazoa > Chordata > Aves > Passeriformes > Pipridae > Pseudopipra > Pseudopipra pipra. Next base: position 17,165,798 of record NC_087580.1, on the reverse strand, counting down.
GCAGCGCCCTCAGAGCCCTTGGTGTGAGCCGGGAAAGGAAAATCAAGCTGAGGGACAAGATCAGTCTAATTTGGGGACATTGTTGGAGGTTGGAGTTGCAGTTCTGGAAGAAATCCCTGAGGAAATGGTGCCCCCGGGGAGAGGAAGAGGACGAGAGCATGGGCAGCCTGCTTCAAACATCCCCCCAGGAGACTTGGGAGCAGTCCCTGTGCATCCTGTAAGAAAGATGGACACTGGAAATGGGATTGTCCGCAATCCCCCCAGAGAACCCTGAAGGAGACCCCAAAGGACCAACTAAGGACTTGCAATAGGGGGGGTGACTGTGTAAAGTAAAGTAACATCTATGTCTTAAGTAAGGGAGAATATCTAATGAATCTGGAAACTGTGTGTGTCGTGTAAAGCCCTGTGTGGCTGTCACTGAAGTGCTGAGGCTGAACAACAGGCCCTGAGCCAAAGCTGAGCTCTAGATGAACCTTCCAACCTAACAGTCTGTTTATCCCTGTATTTGCTCCTTAGCTAAAACTGTGTATGTTTGTTGGTCAAAGATGCAGTGTGGAAAGACTCCCCGTGTACCTGCCCCTGAACAAAATAAATGTGCTTCTTAGTGAGATCTGTGAGTCTCAGCTCATTAGTGAATGATATTTGAATGTGTTCCTTAATCAAATCTTATGTCTGATTGTGAGCAAAATGTGATCTTTATCTTCCTGTGTTTAGAGAGTGGTCAAGGCCCTGGCAGTGGATGTGTGGCCTTGTTTGGCAGCAGATGGGGCAGGTTGACTGCCTGGGTTTTCCCCTTAAGCCCTGGCCAGGCTGTGGGTGGAACCCAGGAGGAGAAGGGAGCCAGATGGTTTTGCACACTCGTAGCTCTGTGAGCTTGTTTCTGCAAGGCCAGAAAAGCTGGACCCCCTCCCAGCACAGATGGAGCCCTCCCCTACGAGTGGACGCCCTGGGTGGGATTCCCCGTGCCCGGGAGGGGTTCTCCAACCCTTGGCTGCGACCGGGGCTCCCCCGCTGCCGGGCGGGCCTGGCTGAGGGGAACAGATGAGGGCAACTGAGCAGGGAGCTTTTCTACTCACTCCAGGCACTCTTGGTAGGAACGATGAGGTGCGTTACTGAGCTCAGCCTTTTGTCATTCTTTGCTGCTCTGCACTGCAGGAAAATTACACACTTGTTCTCCAAAGTTGGTGTCGGTGTCTCTTGTGCTGACCCTCGTCGCAGGCAAAAGAGTTCCCTGGGGCCCTGCAGTGTCACAATGGTCCCCTGATTCCTGGGACAACATTCCTAATGTACTGTCTAGACTGGAGGAAAATCCCAGGAAGGGCCGTGGTTTGTTAGGACTTGCTTTGTCTGAATGAGCCCCGGGGGGCTTTTGGTGCTGAGTCCTTGAACCTCAGGTACTGAGGGGAGATTGCACAAACCTGTCCAGAAGTGAAAGTCAGAAGGAGAACCCAAAGTATCTCAAAGCATTAATGGGTCCCACTGAGGGCCATTCCCAAGACAGGCTCCTCATGGACTGGTTGGAGGAGAGGATTGGAGGCCATGATTGCACAAAGCTCTCAAAGGCTCAGTTTCCAAAGGAAATCCCAAAGCTCCTTAAAAACCCTGGAGGACCTACTGACAAAGCCTCTCCAGGGACTAATTAAAGCAGAGAATTGGAGACCATGATTGATCAAACCTCTCCTAGACTCAGAGTCAAAAGGAAAGGCAAAGGACCTGAATAAACCTTTAGTCCCTTCAAGCATTAACGAGCCCCATTGAGGGCCCTTCCTGACCAAGCCTCTTCAGGGACTCATTAGAGCAGAGAACTGGAGGTCAGGGTTGCACAAACTTCTGCGAGATTCCAAAGCAAAAGCCAAAGGCCTTGGAAAACCCTGCAGTCCCTTGAAGCCTTCAGGAGCCCCCCAAGGGCCATTCCTGACAAAGCCTCCCCAGGGACTCTCCAGCAGATCCTTGGGGGCCGTGAGTGCAGGGAGGCAAAGGCTCTGTGCAGGCAGCTGAGATGTTGAGCACAGCCTGGCTTGGTTGGAGGCAGCAGAAAGGCCCAGCCCTGACCCCCAGCCCGGGGAAGGCAGATCCTGTCCCTCCCGCCTGGCTCAGGGCTCTGCCGGGGGCACTGCCTTGGGGGGGTGACGCTGAGGGAAGGACAAGGGGGTGCCAGTGCCCAGCCTGCCCGGGCCCTTTGCTGTGCCCTGCCAGCAGCAGCCTCCCCGTGCTGTGCCCAGGCTGCTCCTTTCAGCTGCGGGCACAGACAGGGCCCAGCTGTGCCTGCTGCTGTCCCATCCTGCGCTCAGCACGAGGGACGGGGCAGCCCAAAGAGAAGCCCCGTTGCTGGAGGGAGCCCAGGCCCTCAGGCACAGGGGATCTCCCAGGGCCTGTGCCAGCCAGGGGCCTTGTGCTGGGCTGTCACAGGCCAGGGCAGGGGCAGCTGGAGAGCCCCTGGCCCAGCCCTGAGTCACGGGCTGAGCCATCAGCTCCTGCAGAGAGAAGGGACCTCACAGGCCCTTGCCCAGCTTGAGGGCAGAAATGTTCCTCACAGGAACTGCTGTGTTTATCCTGCTGCATTTGACAGCTGCACTTCTGCCTCTCTCTCACTTGGGCCTTCAAAGAGCTCTCCAAGGAAAAACTTCATTGAGTCCCAGAATACCGGAGGCTGGAAGAGCCCCCTGAGCAGCCCTGCCCTGGCTGTGGCTGGGCTGCAGTTCCCTTTGCCCAGAGCAGCCCCTGTCCTGCTGGGTTGGTGCTCGTGGCTGCAGCGCTGTTGGTCCCAGCCCAAGGCTTTGGCTGTCCCTGGGCAGTGCTGGCCCCACAGGGAGCGTCTCTGCAACCACCCCCACCCAATGGGCTCTGCTGGGCAAGTGTTTCACAGGGGACATGGCTGGGACGGCTGGGCTGGACTGACCCAAGGGATATTCCATTCCATGGGATGGCATGATCAGCAATAAACTGAGAGAAAGGAAGGCAGAAAGGAAAGTGGGCAGGGGACAGACGGGGATGTCCTTCATTAATACATTTGTCTTCCAAAGAAACCTCTCCATGGACTGAATTCTTGCCTCCCAGGGGCTTTCTTGGTTTCTGCACGTGGCCTTTGCTTTTTGCTTTCCTCTCTCCAGTTAATCTCCCTTTCTGTTGACCAAGGATTTCTTCACCTGCTTTTCTCCTCTTGTCTGACTGAGGAGGGGAAGGGAGAGAGCAACTTGGCTGTCCCTGGATGGCCAGACAGGTTTAACCACAGTCACCTTGCCCAAAGCTTCTCTTCTAGGTACCCCCAGAAATGTCAGGTGTCCACACCTGAGCTTGGTTATGCCCTGCTCACCCCCTCCCCCAGGGCGGTCAAGTGCAGAACCCCTGTGGATCTCTGCAGTGACAGGGGGATGCCAGGAATTATCAGGGTTGGAGGTTGAAGGGAGTTGAACAGGGGACAATTGGGAAAAGCTCCCCACGGTGACTGGCCCAGAGCATGCGCAGTCCCTCAGCACCTTCCCGGCCACAGCTCCTCATTGGCTGCCCGTCCGCTCGGGGTCCCATTGGCTGGCTATTGGCGACACTTGGCTTCATCGCAGTCTCCCATTGGCTGGCCCTTCGCGCCACCACGCAGCTTCCCCATTGGCTGCCTCTGGGCAGCTCCCCATTGGCTGCTCCCCGGCAACAGGGCTGCTCTCTTAGCAACAGCACCGACCCTTCAACCTGCACTTTAATTCAACTGGGCCAGTTCCAGGGCAACTCCATATCCTCCCCATCCACCGCAGCTTCACATTTTCCCTTAGCAGTAGCAGTGGAACATTGGCCCAACAGCAACTTCACCTTTTCCCTTAGCAGAGTTCCAAAGCCTTGGTGCCACAGCCGGGCTGCTGCAGGAGCCGAGCTCCTTGCAAAAGCCCCAGGAGGCACCCAGCAAGCCAGCAGAGGCAGGCAGAGGAGCAAACAAGAGAAAAACTTGTGACAATCCAAAAATGGGAGAAGGTGTGCCAGGCGGATCTCGCTTGGAGACCGGGGAACCAGCCATGGGACACTCGGGGCCCATCTCGGTGCCAGGAGACCTTTGCTTGTGTGAGAAATAGAAACCCAGTCGGGCAATTTCCGATCAGAATTTTATTATATGATAAAAGCAAATTCAGTGCTGGGTGATCAGGGAAGGGGTTCAACAACTCCCAACGCCTGTCACACCCAAAGAAGACAGTTGTTCTACATTTATTTCCAGCTACTTCATGAATATTCATTATACATAAGCATAAACATTACATATTGTTAAGTCAGACATTCAACAGATGTTTTTCTTAACAGGAATGTTATCTATAAGCATCTGTAATATATTGTCAAGTCAGACATTCAGCAGATGTTCGCTGCTTATCTATACAAAGTTATAAATTTTTAAGAAAGGTGATATTATCTAGCTAACTAAACAAAATTCCTTCACTAGAAATCCTACACAAGGTAAAAGGGAGGTAACTTGTTTTATCTCTTTATAGGGGCCCAATTAAGTTTTACGATTTGTTTTTCTTTTCTCTCTCCACGTCATATTGACTTTACACTGTTTTCTCCTAATTAGCCCAAATCATTTTCTCAGTTTATCACACTTGGATCCGGGTGAACGGGCCAGGGGGCATCCAGGGGTCCCACGGCGAGGGGATTTAAGGCCGTGCCCGGGGACTGTGGGGAGCTGTTGCAGGACTGCTGCGGGAGCTGCTGCCACCCCCTTCCCCTGCGGGTTGGGTTCGTTCCTCGGAGGCTACAAGGCGACCAGGGCAGAAGCCCAGCAGAGATCTACCAGCTTGCAAGGCAGCGGCACTTCCTGGTGCTGCTAACTCCTGTCCTGTGCTTTTAACAGTTCCCCTTAGCTTGTCCCACTGCCCTATCTCCCTTCTTTCTCTCTGCTCTTTTGTGTTCCAAAACAAAGTGGAATTCTCGTTTTGGGATCCAGCATCTGGCCTCGTTTGTGCCTTAACCTGGCTTATGGGAGTGTTTTAGAACCTGGTTCCCCTCTGCATCGAAGCGGATCGGAACAGCTGGGGTCCCCAAATGGAGAAGGAGGGGGGTGGGACCCACAAAACTGAGAGAAAGGGGGAGGTAGGACTCCCAGATTTAGTGGGAGCAACTGGGGCAGCTGGAGTTTGGGGGTCTGACGGGAAAGGGGTGGGAGAGGGGGGAAAAGGGACGAGCTTTGCATCGTCAAAGTGAGTGAGAAGGGGCTGAGACCTTGAACTGAGCAGGGTGGGGGAGGGGGCCACCCCCAAACCGAGCTGTGGGGGGAGCAGGGGATTGCAGGGAGGGTGGGAAACGGGTGGGACAGTGAGGGAAAGGGTGAGACAGGGCGTAGGGGGTTCCATGGGGGTCCTGTAGCAGGATGCTTTGCCTGGAATGGGGTAAAACAACTCCAACAAGGCCCTGTTTGCAAAACCCCCGGCGGGAAATGAAGAAGGGGAGTCACGCTGCTTTTGGGTTGAATAATGCTGAAACCAGCCTGACTCCTCAATCCCAAAGGGAAACATCCTGAGAGGGAGGGGAAGATGTGGCAGAGCTGGGAAAATCCCCGGGCAAAGGAACAAACAGGTGACACCCCTGAGAACTTCTCCAAGGCTGCTGGGCTGGCACAGCCTGGACACACCTGACTGACAGTCCAGCACTTTATACGAGAAAAGCCCCCCATTTTAAGGGCAGGGTCTTGTGACATGTCCCATCAGACCCCCAGGGATGGACAGGGACACTCCTAGTGTGGATCCAACCCCCCTGAGCTCCAGGGAATCCCTCCAAGCCTCATGTGATGGGGGACACAAAGGGACCCCTCAACCTTCTGTCCCACCTCCCTCTTCCCCCCTCTCCCTCCTCTTTCCCAATGTCCCCCCAATTTCCAGACCCTCCGTGCTCAGCCAGGGGCTCCCAACCCCTCCCACTTAGGCTGGGGGTCGCAACCCCCCTCACACTCAGTTTTGGGGATCCCACCCCTTTTCCCTTCTCTCCCACCCCTTTCTGATCATCCCATCAAACCACAGCTTCCCCGTGCTCTGCTCTGGGGGTCCCACCCCCTCAACCGCTCAGCTGAAGGGGTCCCACCCCCTTTTTCCACCTTTTCTCCCCTTTCCCCTCCCTTTTCCCTGTCATCCCCTGTTGCCGGGGGGGGGGGGGGGGGGGGGGCGGGGGGGGGGGGGGGGGGGAAGTGGAAGGCTTAGACAAAGTTCATTAAAGAAGTCCTGCCCTTGAGTCCCGAGGTGCAGAAAGGACTCCCTGGCTTTCTAAACTCCTGCTCAGAGAGGAGCCTGGGGGCGGCTGGATCCAATCTCAGCCCTGGATTATGCCAAGGGTTGGAATTTAAGGAATTACAGAGCTGTGATTGAACCACTTTTGTCCTGCAGGTTTTAATGATGGAAAATCAGATATATTGATATAAAATGAACTCATCATTATCACAGATGAACAGACAAAAAATTTTAATCAGAATTATTTACTACACAATAAAACACTAAAACTACCAGTAGTACAGGATAAGTACAATATAATTGAAGGAATTATACTAAAACTGGCAAAAAATTAATAACTATTAAGTAGACATTTGATAATTCCCGCAGGCCAAGGCTCCTGGGGAGATCTCTTTTGCTCACCCTCGAGGACTGACCTTGGGGGGGTTCCCCAGCCAAGGGGGGAATCTCCAACCATACACCCCAAGAGGGGTTATGTTGGAAGAACCTGCCCCTGGGAAAGGGGACTGGAACTTTATAGTATAAAGTGATGGACTGACAGCCCTTGGACTCCAGGGGTTGCCTCACCATCAGGATGTTAATTCAGGGTTGAACCCAGACTGGTTCCAACATCTCCTGGCCTGGCCTGGGCCCCTCTCAGCCCAGCACTGATACATTTGCAAATAGGGCATTGTCTTGGTCCCATTCCAGGGGGGAATGTCCTGCCACAGTGTCCCAGTGTGCCTGTAATTCCATCAGGCCCTGCAGTGTCACAATGGTCCCTTGATTCCACAACTTCCCAAATGTTTCCAGGTTCCTTTGGTTCCATGAGGCCCCCATGTCACAAAGGCCCCTGGATTCCAGGAGTTTCCACAGTGTCTCAGGGTCCCTTTTTTCCAGGAGGCCCTGCAGGCTCCCAATTGTCCCTTGATTGCAGGAGGTTCCCAAATGTCTCAGGGTTCTTTGGTTCCAGGAGGCCCTGCAGTGTCACCTTGGCCCCTTCATTCCATGCAGGCCCAGGCAGAGGAACCCCAGCACGGAGCCCCCGACCCCCGTCAGCATCTTGGGGGGCGGCGTCCGACGGCAGCTCGGGGTGGGGGGGCAGCTGGGGGCAACTGGGATATACTGGGAGAGACCAGGAGTGACTGGGGTCATCCTGGGACTGACTGGGATCATCCTGGGACTGACTGGGATCATCCTGGGACTGACTGGGCCCTATGGAACACCCTGAAAGTTCTGGAGGGGCTGTTTTAAGTGAGCTCTGGAAAACTGTCCTGGCTGTGCAGGGCAGGGAATGCTGATGTTCTGCAGGCCCCCAGCTCTGCTCTCTGGCTCCTGGTTTCCCTCGTGCTGGGCAGTTGGAGCCCAGGCAGGGGCAGCCCTACAGGAGGTTGTGGTGCTGCAGGGCCCAGGGGCTGCACCCCGAGGAGCTCCTGCCCCAGGGGCTCAGGGACCTGGCAGTCTGTGCTGCTGGGGGCAGGATCGTGCCCCGGGCTGTGGCTCCTGGGTGCAGAGGAGGAAGGAGAAGCACAGCTTTGGTCCCCACTCTTGTGGCCGGAGGTGCAACAGGCTGGGCTGGGGGTGGTGGCCTGGCTGGTCTCTCTTTGGCCTCGGTTGTGGGGTCTGCAGGGCCAAGTTTTGCCCTGCCCTGTTTGCAGCCTGGTGCTGACCCACTGCTGGGGCCCCCGGGCAGGTGGGTGTTTCTGCCCTGGGCTGTTCTCACTCACACCACATGTATGTGAGGGGGCACTAAGGTGTGTTCCTGCCCCAAATCCTGTGTCTTGGACCCTCTTGGTGCTTTCCTGGAGCATCTTCTCCCAAGCTGGGTCCGTGCCTGTTCCTCCCTGGAGCACAAACTGGGCCATTTGCAGTGGGACCTGCTGGGGGACCTGCCCTGGTCCCCGTGGCTCTGCTCTCTGGGGACAGGGAGCCTTTGGAGACTCTCTCACAAGCCACCCCCACTCATGTCCTGCTGGTCACCCAGGTGGCCCTGGCAGTGCTTGGGAACATGACTGGGATGGGGGGTGTGCCCACCCGTGCCAGCAGGGAAGGGCACAAGTTCCAGGGGGGATGTCCAGGGAGACAGGACACTGCAGAGGAAGGGCCTGGGGGGTGCAAAGTGACAATAGAGAGGGGAGGGCGGATCTTTGGCATCCCCTCCTCTGCTTGCTTCAGGCTTCAAGAAGACACCACAAGGAGAAATCACATGGAGAAATATTTATTGATCAAAGACTATTCAAAGCCTCAGAAACAGGGGGGAAAACGTCCTTCCTGGGGGACACCAGTCCAAGGAAGCTCCTGGTTTCTGTCCAGGCAGGAGTAGGTGCCTGTGGGCTCCAGGGGTTTAATGCAGATAAAATCACTGGGGGGGCTCCTTCAGCAGCAGCATTTAATGCATTTGGACAAGCCAGGGACCATCTCCATGTCCTGCACAGAAGGGCTTCACCCTCCTCAGGACCCCTGAGTGACACAATGACACCAAAACCCAGGAATGACAGAGCAGCTGCACCCACTAACTTGGATTTTCCCTTTTTCAAATGTCATTTAACTCACTAAATCCATCTCTTGCCTAGGAATGGTACAGCACAGTCAGGCACATAAAGAAACTGAAGGGCCAACACCCATTTACCAATTCCAAATTTTAATGGTTGAAAGAAAGGCCCATTTTCCTTTTGCCCTGTGCCACCAACAACAGGAATCGTTTCTGACTAAATTGTCCTTTCCTCCTCTTTCAAACCCAACACGCCACTCCAGGATCTCCCAAGAAATCCATGTTCTCCCTCCCCAGTGTCCATGGAGCAGAGGTTCAGCTGGGGATGACACCTCTGGGCCCCCACACACCTTCCAAGGGCAGGAGCCTTCCTGCCTGGCCAGGAGCCCTGGGGGGAGTCCAGGCTGTGGCAGCTCCTGTTTGTCCCTTCCCCACGCACATTCCAAATCCCTGCTCTCACACTAAACCCTCCAAAGCTTTCCAAACCCAAATCCTTTCCTCTGCTCCTCTCTCACTGGGACCATTTCTGCCTCCTTCCCCTGCAGCTGGAGGAACCTCCCCAGCTGCTGCTGCTCCCTGGCATCAAACCACACCTTCCCAAACCCTGACTATTGCTCAGTTCAAAGAACAAATCTAGAGATTTCAGTTCACTTCTCTTTTCTCTGACAAAACAACAGCAACTGAAAAACCGTATTATAATCCACAAACTGAATCTCTAATTCACTAATCACTAATTGAATATTGGCACAATTAACACAAATCCAACCCCTGCAAACACTAAAGCTGACACTAAAGAATGCTCTGAACACACAATCCCAGCTTAACAGCTGCTGTGGCAATTTACCTTCCTTCAAATATTTAATGTGCACCAAATGCTTTAAAATGCACCCAAGAACAAACTACTGCATTTAACACTTACAGCAAGTGAATTTTTTCTTTTTTATATCTATTATGGGCATCCCCGAGTCAGACAGGATTCTAATACTATAACACACACTCCCAGTAACACACACTCCCCAAACACTTCACTTTCTCCAGCACTGACCATTGGGTTTGACAAACACAGTTCCCTGAGCAAAGCCCTCCCCAAAGCAGCTCTATGGGCAAGAGCTCTGTGTGTGACTGATCTGTGGGCAAAGCACACGGGGGGCCTGGAACCCACTCCCTGAACCACACCTGGGGCCTGGAACCCACCCCCTGACCCACACCTGGGGCCTGGAACCCACCCCCTGACCCACACCTGGGGCCTGGAACCCACCCCCTGACCCACACCTGGGGCCTGGAACCCACCCCCTGAACCACACCTGGGGCCTGGAACCCACCCCTTTCACTCAGTCAGTAGGGATTTCTTCTCATAAGCCAAATATCACACTCCTTCTTTTACAGTTCTAGCATCACTTTCCCAACCCAATTCTATTCTATTCTGTTCTAGAGCTCCATTTCTAGGATGCTTAGGTATACCTTTTCTATGCTCAGCAATGCCTTAATAAAATTCCAGGGATCTTGCTTTGAACTCACCAGATCCAGGGACTGAGATCTCCCAGAAGAATATTTTCACTGCTCGCTGGAGTCCTCAGGGTCCCGGAATCCCTGGAGGGTCGACAGCATTGTCCCACCTGGCTCACCAAGAATTGTCCCTGAAAATCGTTGGGAAGAAATGAAACCCTCCAACGCCCCTGGGAAGTGTTGGTGAGCCAGGCACTGCTTTGTTCTGGCTCCCAGAGACAGGGAGCCAATCATTCCAGCCCCACCTGTCCCTTTCCAGACTTTTCACACATTTCTACATTTGAACAAACAAACAAATTCATGTTCATTGCTTCTAATTTACCCCAATTAATGAACTAATGAATTCTCTTCATTAATTAAGACTCTAATTAGTAGTCTATCCTTAACTGGCTAATTTGGTCCACCTTCTTTGGTCCTCTTAGCACTCCTCGTCAGACACAGAGTCTCCAACTCTCAGGCTGCAATGTCTTTGTTAATCCCCTCTGGACCTTCTGGTTCCTCCAACAGGTCCTTGAAGGACCAGGAATTTAAGATCCCAGATGTCCAATCTTCAGCTCCCTCGGGCTTTGTTTATGGAAGCTCATCAGAGCCAGTGCAGAGAAACTCCAAGTTTGGGTGCTTTAAAGATCAAAGCGACAAGAGCCCGTGAAAAGAAACCCGGTCAACTGCTGCCACTGACGAAAATTTTGGGCAAGTTGGATCATTTCCAACAAGACCAACCCCCACCGCGGGGGGGACCCCGCATCCCCCCGCCCACCGCCGGGGCTCTGCCGGGAACCGCCACCGGGACACCCCCAAAACCAAATCACCTCCCGCGGACCCCCCACGATCCCCCCCAGGGGCATTTGCGGCTCAGCTTTGGAGTCCTTCCAGCTCCAAATGTCTTCCCTGCAAAGAACCCCCTTTCCTGCAGCCCCACCCCCAAAGCAGTGCTCAGCCAATCCGAGCGCGCAGCGCTGATGACTCATCAGTTGCCAGCCAGACCCGCAGCGCCCAGCGCTCCCCCCGGACCCCCCCAGGGTCCCCCCTCGGCCCCAGCGCCCCCCGGGACGGGAATTTGGGCAAAGGGGAGGTGGGGGGTGCCCAGGCCGGGCCCCCCCGCGCCGTCCCGGCCGTGGCGGCTGCGGCGGGGGCCGAGTGCGGGCGGGAGCGGCCAAGAGCCCAGCGCTGCCCCATCCCGACCTGCCCCAGCTCCCACGGGAATGGGAGGAGTGGGAATAGGAGGGGAGGAGAAAGAGAAGGAGGGAGAGGAGGAGGGAGAGGGGGAGGAGGGGAAGGAGGAGGAGGAGAAAGAACGCACGTGGATGCACCGCCCGCTGTATCCGCAGCCCCCGCGTCCCGGGAGCATCGCCCCCCGCATCCCGCAGGTGACCGGGGAAGGGGAGCTCGCCCCAAATATCTTGAGGGGGATGTTTGGGTCTTGCAGGACCCCAAAGCTGAGCCGCAAATGCCCCTTGGGGGGATATTGGGGATCCCCGGGAGGTGTTTTTTGGGGGTCCCGGGGTGGGTTCCCGGCACAGCCCCGACGATGAGCAGGGGGATGTTGGGTCCCCGGAGCCACGTGGCGATCGCCGGATACCGGCGGGGAGTGGGGGGGACACGGGACAAACCCACCGGCTTTGGGGACCCCTGGGACAGGCGGGGGTTGGAATCTGAAACGGGGGCCCGGAGAGGGGGAACTCCCGGCAGTCTGGAGAGGAGGGGGGAGCAGCGAGGGCTGTGGGGGGAGCCGGGACCCCCGGCAGCCTGGAGAGAGGGCTGGACACCTTGGGATCGCCAGCACCCCGAAGGCGAGAGTCAGGGGAGAAGGGACCCTGGGACCCCGAAAGCCCCCGACCACCCTAAAAGGGACCCCGGAGAGGGGAGCCCCCGGGACCCCCGGGACCCCCAGCAGCCCAGAGAAGGGGGATCCCCAGAATGGCAAAGTGAGGAGCCCATAAAGGAAGGACCCCTGGGATTCCCGGGATCTCCGGCAGCCCAGAGAGGGCGGGAACCCTGGAGAGGGGGTTCCCCAATACATGTGAGACCTCCAGCAGCCCACCCAGGAGGGACCCCAGAACCCCAAAGTGGATGGACCAGCGAGGGGGAACTCCACTGCTGAGAGGGTTGTTTTGGGCTGAATCTTGGTGGTTTGGAGGTTTTCTTGGCCAGAAGCCGCCCAGTAACATCTAGAGATGGCCTTGGGCAGGAGGAACCCCCAGCCAAAGCACTCATCCTTTGTTTTTCCCCACACAGCAGGATTTCTCCTTCCCAAACCTTGGCCGAATAGAGGAGGAGGCTGCGAGGAAGAGGAAGATGCCCCAGGACCCCCAGGCAGGTGAGGAGGAAGTCAGTGCCCCTTTGCCCCTGTCTTGTCCTGTATCTCCCAGCTGAGCATCGCCCCCGGCTGCAGGACAACCCCGCTGCTGCTGCCGTCCTGCCGGGGCCGGAGTTGGGGGGATGTCCTTGGCCTTCCCTGTGGGCCGGAGGCAAATCCCCTCCCTGTCCTTCTTCCCTCCTGCCCCAGGCCCCGAGCTGAGGACGGAGAGCCCGGAGGACAAATCCCCCCGGCAGAGCCTGGTGGGAGAGGCCGTTTTGAAGGGCTCCACGGCGCAGGAAGGCAGCGGGGAGGGAAAGCCACGAAGGTACCCCAGGAGGAGGGTCTCCAAAGCCAGCCCAGGGTGCTCTGAGGAGGAAAGACCCACCCTGCGCCAGGAAGGCGACGAGAGCTTGAGCCAGAGCCCTGACCTGGATGTCCATGAGCAGCCTCACACCAGGAAAAAGCCCTCCAAGTGCTTGGACTGTTGGAAGAGCTTCAGCCAGAGCTCCCACCTGATCTGCCACCAGCGCACCCACAGCGGGGAATGGCCCTACATGTGTGGGGAATGTGGGAAGAGCTTCATCTGCAGCTCCAACCTGATCTGCCACCAGCGCACCCACACTGGAGAACGGCCCTACAAGTGCTTGGAATGCAAGAAGAGGTTTCAGACCAGCGGGAATCTCCTCCTGCATGAAAGGACACACACAGGGGAGAGGCTCTTCCTCTGCACCCACTGTGGGAAGGGCTTCAACCAGAACTCCCACCTCGTCAGCCACCGGCACATCCACAGCGGGGAGAGGCCCTACAAGTGTGGGGAGTTTGGGAAGAGCTTCAGCCAGAGCTCTGCCTTGACCTCACACCAACAGACCCACCAGTAAGGGAAGCCCTAAAGGTGCCTCCACTGTGGGAAGAGCTTTGTCTGCTGCTCCAACTCCATCACCCACTGGAGGAGTGATGTCTTCCCACATTGGGAAGACACCTGGCTGGTGGTCTCCACATCCTCCTGGTTCCCCACAGGCACCTGGGTGAACACAGTGGGAGAAACATCCATGGGGTCACAAACTGACCTGGGAAATTCAGTGGGAAGAGCTGATTTGTTGAATTTAAAACAAAGACATTCAACAAAGACATCTAAAGCCCCACCATTTTACTGGCATTTGGGGTCATTTGGAGATCCAGGGGAATATTTGGGAGGATTTGGGGAGATTACCCCAAAAATGGGGGTTCCCAGGCCGGGCAAACAGGGCCACATTGTCGTAGTTGTGCCAGCAGTTCATGTCCCCTGATCCTGTCTGTTCTCCAGGAACTCCCCTTGGCTGTTCCAGTGCCTGGCCTGGGTCTCCCCACACGGGGTGTCCCCCCCAGGTGCCCAAATCTCTGCTGAAGTGCCTGAGCTGCTCCCAGTTGGAGATGTACCCGGGCAGGAACCTCTCCCGGTCGGGGCCGTTCACTCAGCTTTTCCCAGGACCTGGAACAGCCCTGGGTGTGCAGGGACACAGGTCAGGGGGTGCCCCCCCAGCAGGTTGGGAGCTCAGGGGGCCACCCCGGACCCCCCTTTCCCACCCCCCTCTGCCCCACAGCTGCTGCAGCACCAGTTACTGGGTGGGGGAGTCCCCCCATCAGCCCCCCAGGGACGGACAGGGGGGTTGGGCACCTGTGGGCAATCGTCACCAGAGCAAGCACACAAAGGGTTACAGAAGCAGTGGACATTCCCAGGGCGGATCTACCCCCTCCCAGAGCCCCAGGGAACCGCTCCAGGGCTCAAGTGATGGGGGGCAGGGGAGACCCATGTGGGAACCCCCTGCCCTCTGTCCCCCTGCCCACTGTCCAACACCCCTTTTCTCCCCTCTCCCACCCCTTTCCCATCATCCCCACCGTCCCCAGCTCCCCCCCAACTCGGTTTGGGGGTGTTTCTTCCCCTATGCCCTGCTCGGTTTCACAGTCTCAGCCCCCTCCTCGCTCACTTTGGAGGTCCCAGCCCCCCTTTTCTCCCATTCTCCCCCCTTTTCCCATTGTCCCCTGAAAGGCAGCTGTTAAATATTGGGTGCTGAAAAAGCTGCTCCATCGTGTCCATTCCAAATTAAGCCTGCATTTCTTAGGAGGGACTGGCATCCAAAGGGCAGCAAGAAGAGTCTTCTAATTCTCTTCTGCTTAATCCTCTCTGCAGCCGCCGATTTTCCCTCAAACCAGGCGGGAAAACAGGAAGAGCCCTGGTGTGGTCGGGGAGCAGCGCTGACCCCAAAGGGCTGCATTTCCCCTGCCGATGCTCCTGCTCTGCCCTCCCCCGGGGCTGGCTCTGCCTGGCGCTGGCCGGACGTGCCGGGGCTCCTCACTGAGCAAAGCCCTTGCCAAAGTTGAGGGGCAAGTGCCGAGCCCGGCTGGCCTGGGAGGAAGCGACAGCAGCGCGGGCCGAGCGGGCGGGATGGGGTCCGAGCAGCGGCGGGAAGTTGCAAACTTGGCAGCCAAGAAGTTGAACTAAAGTGAAGCAGCTCCAAAAGGCCGTGGTCTTGGCGTGGGGGCGGGAGGAAGGGGAGCTCCGTGACTGCGGCCGGGGCTGGTTGGGAGCGGAGCGGCCGGGGCTGCCCCCGGGGCTCGCGGGGGCCAACGGGGAACGGACAAACGGACCAACGGACCAACGGCCCCTGCGCTTCGGCAGCAGCAGCGACTGTAGCGACGCGCTCTCACTCTGACTCTTGTTCGGGCTCTCCTTGCTCGAGCTCTTCGTCCTCCTCTCCCTCTCCCGGTGTCCCGCTGTCCCAGTGTCCCTGTGCCGGTGTCCCTGTGCCGGTGTCCCATTGCCGGTGTCCCTGTCCCAGTGTCCCACTCCCGCTGTCCCTGTCCCGTTCCCGGTCCCCCCTCCCCTTGCCGGCCCGGCCCATGGCCCCGGCCGTTCCCCTGTGCCGGGCGGGGCCGCCCCGTCCCCGGCCCTGGGCGGCCCGGCGCGGTCTCGCCCTCGCCCGGCTCCCGGCGCGCCGGCTGTGGCGCTGCTGGGCGCTCCTGTGGGGCTGGCTGTGGGACGGGCTCGGCCTCGCCGCCCCTTGGCTCCGCCTGGCTCGAGCCCGGCGCCTGCCGGGGCCGGCGGGGGCCGCGGGCGCCGCGGCAACTGCCGCCTCCTCGGCGGCTTCCCCGGCCAGAGCTCCGCCGCTCGCCAGCCCGGCCGCCGGCAGCGAGCCGCCGCTGCCCGCTGCGGCTGGGGAAGCCCGGCCCGGGCCGCTTGAGGGGCGCTCGGGGGCCGTGCCGGGCCCCGGCCCCAACGCTGACGGCCACGTCTCGCCCGCACCGAAGGCCAAGGAGCCGCTGCACGAGCGCTACCGGCTGCATTCGCTGCTGGGCAGCGGCGGCTTCGGCCGCGTCTACGCGGGGACCTGCCTGGCGGACGGAGCCCCGGTGAGTGCAGCAGGAGGAGGAGGAGGAGGAGGAGGAGGAGGGCGGGACGGGCGGCGAGCTCAACCCGCCCTTCCCCTTGGCTTGCAGGTGGCCATCAAAGCCGTGTCCCGGGATGGCATTTATTTTTTTAGAAAAATAAAAAAAAAAAGGGCAAAGGTGTGGGAACCCAAACCCAGCTTTCAGCAAAGGAAAACAAGGGCTGACAAAAACCTCGTGATCTGAAGGAGCTGGACCCTTCTCAGAAGACCTGTTAAAGTTCTACCTCATGGATCAAGCTTGGCTCCAGCAGAAATCAGAAAGGACGTTTCAGATGATTGTATCAAACCATGTCTAAACCCCTGTAATCCCTCTGTCCCCCATGTAATCCTACTAGAAGAAAAATTAACTGTTTGGAAATTGCAGTAAAAATTTGTGTAACTCCCCAATTAACATAGGTTGTCCCCTTCATTAACATACAGCCCCAGATGCCTTTACAATAGTGTTCTCGTGTTCAATAAACTATTCCAGTTCCCCATACTGGGATTGTGTCTAGCTTTTATTTTTCAGACCGCCACTCAAAGGGGCTAAAAGGGGGCTGCGACCTGCACTGAGCTGAGCCACCTCACTGCGGTTTGTCCAGTGAAGTCTCCCTTTTATTGCAATAAAAGTTTATTTTTTTTCGTCGGCTCCTCGATCTCCTGGCTATTTCTGTGTTTCCCACTGGCTGGAATTTCAGACGACCACAATCCCATGGTCTCTACAGCCCCGGCTGTCCCGCACCTTCCCATCTCCAACAAGGTCTTTGCTGTGTGTTAGGAAGAGGTGGAGCAGCACAGCGTTCCTTTGGCTTGTCAGAGGCTCCAGCCCCCTGGGCCAGGAAGTTGTCGTCACCGCTTTCTGGGAACCTGCTGGACTCTTGGTGCTTGGCTGTGTGGCTTCTCCAGCTGCCGCCAGGGCAGTTGAAGTCTCCACGAGAAGCAGGGACTGTGACCTGGAGGCTGCTTCAAGCTGCCTGTAGAGGTCTCCTCCCCATCTTGCTCCTGCTCAGGAGGCCTGGAGCAAACCCCCACAGCAGTGTGCCCATTCCCAGCCTGCCCACCCTTTGATCCTGACCCATCAACTCCTGAGTGGCTCGCCATCCCCCCCAAGACAGAGGTCGAGACCTTCCGAGTGTCACCTCCCCGAGATCTACGGATGTCGTCTCCCTGGGCTCCTGTGAGGCCCCGCATGTGGTTGCCAGCGCATTCTTCCCTCTCCCTTATGGGCCCTGTCCAATGCAGCCCCAGGGCAGCCCGGAGGAGCCCTGTCTGAGGCTGCGCTGGGGTGACCGGGGGCACGGTGGGCTCACTGGGAGCAGCCTTCCAAAGCCCCAGAGCGGCAGGATGGTGCCCAGGCTCTGCTCAGGGCTGCTTTGGGCGTGGGGCCGTCTGCGCGAGTCCTGCACGGGACCCATGTGTCCTGGCTGCCACGCCAAAGGGCTGCTTCCCCAGGCGAAGGGGACAGGGGAGTGACCCTGCGTGAGAGCCTGCACCTCTGGCAGTGACTCAGGCCCGGGGTGCCCTTTGGGTGCCCTTGGTGCCCTTTGGGCCTTGCTGGATCTGCTTGCTGCCATTTGCTGGGGCCACCCTGCACTCCCTCCCCATTGCAGGCAGACACAGGCAGGTGTTGGAATAAAATCTTTTCTTCCGTAACCAGAAGAAAACTGTTAACTATATCTACGGAACGGCGGAGGGGGTCAGACAGAAATGCACACAAATCAACAGGATTGGCAAAAATGTCCGCTTTATTAGAGGACAGACAGCTCATATGCTGCCTGCGACACACAGACAAGTGGTTCTTCCCCAGGTTACATTGGATACATAAGGCAAACATACTGTGGTGTACAGTACTAATTGGATATCAGCAGGTGTCCATAAGCCTTGTTTTCCTGCCAGAACAACTCCTCCTTTACCTTGGCACAAGGCCTGCAGCCATAGAAGTGGCGCAGTATTTTTTTACTCTCTGCACCCAGCCATGCCAAGGGGAAGGTCTCAGAAATGCAACTGAAATTGTTCACACAATTTCTGTCCACCGACATCTACGTCTACATCTATCTCTACATCTTCCCTACATCTCTATCTACATCTTCCCCACATAAACACCCTCCCTCCCTCCCGCTGGGATAGATCCCCAAACGATCTATGCCTCAACCTGGGATAGGTCCCCAAACGACCTATCCCTCAAACAGGGATAGGTCCCCAAACGACCTATCCCTTTAACAGGCCTAAGCCAATCTTCCTGCCCCAGCCCCGGCTGCGGGAGCCTTGATCTTCATGGCAGGCCCTGGCTCAGAGCCCCCCTTCCTCTTCGCCCCCCGCCTTTCCAGCTTGGCGTCTCCACTGTTCGTGGGCGCGGGGACGCTGCTGCCACCATCCTGGCTGGTCCCTGCAGCCCCCGGGGAGGAAGCCAAGTGCCCCTGAGTCCCCTGCGGCAGGACCTTCCCACTCAGCAGAGCGCGGCTGGTTGGAGTCACCCCAGGCTCCCTGGTGGCTTGGAGCTGGGGTGCGGCTGAGTGGCTGGCGGTGGTGTGCCTGGGCGGGGAGGTGTCCTCCTCCATGGCGACATCGCTGGCCAGCGAGAGGTCGCAGCCTCGGGGGGCGTCCTCCTCCATGGGGACGTCACTGGCCAGGCTGATGTTAAGTGCCGGGGTGACGTCCACATCCATGGGGGTGCTCCCGTCTGGGGGGCTGCCACTGCCCAGGGGTGTCCCGGAGGGGTTGGCTGAGCTGGCAGGGCTGCGCTGGCTGTGCCGCGCTGCTGGGACCGGGGCCACTGCTCTCCCCTGATGGTGGTAGGGCTGCAGTTGACCCTGGGGGGCACGTTGGTCTGCCCCAGCCAGGGGCTTCCCACTGCCCTGGGGCCCCCCCTGGGCATTGTTGGATGTTACAGCAACGCCAGGGCTGCTTGCCAGTGGGGCTGGTGGAGGCAGGTTGGCTGAGCCTGTGAGAAAGAGCAAAGCCTGGAAGTCACATCCCGAGCTGGGGCCATCAGGCGCTGAGAGGACTGAGGAGGAGGAGGAGGAGGGCGAGGTGCAGGGGAGGAAGGGCTGTGAATGTCCCCACCGTGCACTGCGGGGCTTTCGGGGTCAGGCTCTGTCCTCACCTTTGGTGCCGGAGCTTTGGGGGGAGCGGAAGAGCTGCACGAGCCGGGTCAGGGCTGATCTCCAGCTCACAGAGCGGCGCCACAGAGCTGACAGGGCCATGGTCCGTCACGCTCGGTGGCCGGTCGCTTCTGTTGACTGGACACAGGTGTGGATGCTCCTCTTGGAGCGTCTCCAGGGATGGAATGTCGGGCCTCCCATTGTGTCATAGAGACAGCAGTAATGCTGGGGCTTCCCTTCTTCTGCCCCACCCCCAACAGCTTTGCCAACTCTTCCTGGGCAGAGGAAGCCTTAACCAAAGAGCTCGAATCACATAACATCCTGCCTTGGAAGGGACCCACAAGGGTCACCCAGTCCAACTCCTGGCCCTGTGCAGGACAGCACAGCCATCCCACCGTGTGCCTGAGAGCATTGTCCAAACGCTCCTTGAGCTCTGGCAGCCTTGGGGCTGTGACCACTGCCCTGGGCAGCCCGTTCCAGTGCCCGACCACCCTCCGGGGAAAGCACCTTTTCCTAATGTCCAACCTAAGCCTCCGCTGACACAGCTCCGGCCGTTCCCTCGGCTCCTGTCCCTGGTCCCACAGAGCAGAAATGGTCGCTGCCCCTTGGCAGGAAGCTGCAGCCCCCCAGGAGATCTGACCTCAGTCTCCTCTTCTCCAGGCTCAACAGCCCCAGTGACCTCAGACCTCAAGTGCAAGGTCCTGCACCTGGCTCAGGGCTTGGCTGGTGCCACCTGGCACAACATCAGCTTGCAAATTTTGCAACACAACAGGGAGGACCAAGAAGGCTTTGGCTAAGAGAGACTGTTTCCAAGGGACTGGAGCGACAGACCAAGGGGCAATGGCTTGGCGCTGGCAGAGGGCAGGCTTAGATGGCATATGGGAAAGAAAGCCTTCCCGGGGAGAGTGGTGGGGCCCTGGCACAGGTTGTCCAGAGAAGCTGTGGCTGCCCCATCCCTGGAATTGTTCAGGGCCAGGTTGGACGCGGCTTGGAGCAAGCTGGTTGTCATGGTTTGAGATAGTCCCCAAATCCAATTCCCTAGGTCCATCCCCCCTCCCACATCTCAACCCAATGTGAGATGGGTTTTTCCAGACAGAACATGCCAGACTCAAAGTGGGGGAAAAGGGAATATATTACAATGACTGTACATATAAATACCATATCACATTATACACACGATCACAACTATCTCTACTATGACATATAGTATTTACAATGGATCAGATCTCTTCTCCCCTCCGAATAAAAGTCTAGGAGGGAAAGAAGGATAGATCCCTTCCAGTCTCTGAGCAGCAGCATCTTCTGAGGCAGCAGTCTGTCTGTCTTCTCCACATGCAGCAGCTGATAGCTGGCTTTCTGCCAGCACTCAACGAGGGAGATATCCAACCTCCCTCGGCCCCATCGCCTCAACTGAGGGTTCTTCCGTGGGCTTCGTAACCCCAGACAAGGTCGTTTCACCACGTCATATCACGAAGACACAGGGGGGTCTTCGTGACGGTCTGGTATCTTTTGCAGGGCCTCTGTGCCCTGTCTCTCAGGCTGCCACCGTGGCAGCAGTGCGAGGGGGGGAGCCAAGGTCACTCCCCCCTGCATTCCATCTGGCCGTCCCGGTCCAGCTCCAGGACATCTCTGAGCTTCTCAGCTCCTCTCTCTCTCTCTCTCTAGTGCTGCTGTCCTCCAAGGCTCCTCTAAAATAGGAGTCCGTCTACTCCTCCTTTCTCGGAGGTCTCAAAGGAGTTTGAGGGGCTGGTACAGTCTTACCCCAAACTCTCTCTCTCTGCTGCTGGCTCTCTTTCTCCTCCCTTTCCAGAAGTCTTCTCTCCGGCGCTGCATGTTGTTTCTGCTGCTCCTTCAGTTCAGGTCTTATCAGTCCTGGCTCTCTGCCACCGTTTCTCTGGTCAGCGTCAGTTGCTGCTCTGTGCCCATGGAGAAAAGCATCTTCCGGCATAACTACAGGCACCTAGCCCAGCTTATGCTGTTCCAGGTCCCTGCAGCCCCCCAGCCGGGGCTGGGAGGGGGCCAGAGGCCCCAAGGGGCACAGAGCCCCTACCTCGTGGATCACAACATGGCCACCTCTCCTACTACAACCCAAACTACAACTCATCTCTTCCGGTCTGGTTGTGATATGTTTACATTTCTGCAGGAGCGCCCATTGGACAGAACTTCAAAACTTCCAAGGGTTTCCACCCCTTGGGGTCTACCACTTTTTCTCAGCCCTCTGGGGGAAAACAAGGTTCAAACCACGACACTGGTCTAGCGGAAGGTGTCCCTGCCCGTGGCAGAGGGGTGGTTGGAAGCAGATGAGCTTTCAGGTCCCTTCCTTCCAACACCAACTGCTCTAGGAGTCTAGGAGTCTTGAAAAACAGGAGACTTCTGCAGAAGCCAGGAGGTGAATAAAAACATTTGCCACTTAAACACAAAGTCTTGTTACCAAGGGGCATCACCCGATTCTGGGGACTACTCTCATGACTTCTCACCACTGGAAGCTGACATTGCTGAAAGCCATAGAAATTGACCTAAAATTGACCAAACAATCCGACAAAAGCTCCCTGATGGAAGGATCCTGGAGCAAGCATATCATCCTGGAGGCAATGACAGGGCAATTTCTGCCCCTCTGCCGTAAACCTGTCAGTTCTGGCCCTACCCTGGAGAGGTTTTTTTCGGCTCTCCATTCCATGGGAAGACAAGTGCGGACAAGAAGAACAGGGTTCTGTCCGCTCGGGGTCAAAGGCGCTTTATAGGTCTGTGCTGTGATCTGTTGGAGTTGAGCTCCTGTCTAGAAAACGAGGGCTTTCGGGACTGCTCAGCATCTGGCTCCTCCCGTGGAATCAGATGTTCCAAGCAGGGAAGGGGATGTCCAAGAGGGGTTCTGCCCACTTGAACTTCTGAACTTGTGGAGCTCTCCTGGCGCTTCTGGGCGTAGTGATTCCGTGGATGTCAATTGGCTGTTCTGGAGAAAAGCTGGGGATTAAAAGAAGTAGTGAGAGAACCAGACTGAAAATGGGTGAAGGTGTTGCAGGAAGTGAGGCTGGGCAGCAAGAGCAGTGAGTGAGGGGAAAAAAGGGATTTCAGGCAAGAAGGAAGAAGATCCCTGAAGAGGCTCAAGGCCTACTAGAAGAAAAATTAACTATTTGGAAATTGCAGTAAAAATTTGTGTAACTCCCCAATTAACATAGGTTGTCCCCTTCATTAACATACAACCCCAGATGCCTTTAAAATAGTGTTCTCGTGTTCAATAAACTATTCCAGTTCCCCATACTGGGATCGTGTCTAGCTTTTATTTTTCAGACCGCCACTCAAAGGGGCTAAAAGGGGGCTGCGACCTCCACTGAGCTGAGCCACCTCACTGCGGTTTGTCCAGTGAAGTCTCCCTTTTATTGCAATAAAAGTTTATTTTTTTTTCGTCGGCTCCTCAATCTCCTGGCTATTTCTGTGTTTCCCACTGGCTGGAATTTCAGACGACCACAATCCCATGGTCCCTACAGCCCCGGCTGTCCCGGACCTTCCCGTCTCCAACAAACCTCAGCAGCTGCTCCCCGGGACGGGCCCCAGCCCCTGAGCGGAGCGCACAAGCACACTGCAGCCCGACGCACGCTGCCCGGAGAGAGCCGTGTGAGACAGAACCATGGCCACCGCCGCTGCAGCCACCCCGGGCAGGGTCAGGGTGGAAGCCAGCGCCAGCGAACTGCCGCGCTGCCTCGGCAAGTTCCTGTATCGCCGCCCGCTACCGCGCTCAGCAGCAGCAGCCAAGCAGCGGCCAGAGGCGCGAGGTCAACACCCAGGAGCAGGTCCCTGAGGAAGGACCACCACCTCCGGCGCCCCAGCAAACAACGAGATCGAGAGACCCGCGCCGGCGGAAGCAGCAGCGGGACCCCAGCGGGAACCACTCAGAAGGCAGGAAGGACCCGGAATCGAAAGAGGCACCGGGAAAAACAAAGACAAGCAGAGCAGGAGGTATGCAAAAACCGGGGCTATGGAGCGTGAGCGGAGAAGAGGATCCCACAGAATCCCTGGGGGGCTCCGGGAAAGGTCCGAGGGAGGAAAGAGCCCGAGCGGGACCGTCGGCGAAGGAGGGAGCGAGCGGAAGCCCAGCGGCAGCAGCACGAGAGAAACCCAGGAACAGAGGGACCCGAGAGACAAACGGAGTGGGGCAGACACAAAGCTGCCGACTTCAGCAGTAGTCGAGGCAGCAAAAACCCCCTTCCTTGACTTTTTTCCTTTTTCTTTGCAGCCTAAACTAAGAACTGGTCTTTTTTTAGAAACCCTTTTGTTTATTAATCTAACTGTTTCAGTTTAACAGTGTGAGTAAGGCGAACAAAACGCTACCAATGGAGAGATTGTCCCCCTGCGCAAAAACAAAGAAAGAAAAAAAAAAAGGGAAAAGCGAAGGAAAGCAAAGACCCTTTGCTGAATGAAGATACCCTTCCATAGCTAATAGCCAAAATTGTTTTTAAATGTATGCATAGCTGTATTTTTGAAAATTTTAAAGTTCTCACAATAACAATTTTCCTTAAGTCCAAAAGCCAAATTAACGCAGAAAGACATATATTTGCCTTAAAAATAGAAGAAGTATATATTTTATCCTTGAACTATAGGAATGTTCATATGTATTTGAAATTTAAATTAAACATGAAGTAAAATATGCTTATGTTTTTACAGGTTATACTATCATAAAAAACAGAAAACATATATTACTAATCTAAGGGTGAGAAACAAAAAACGCCAATTTCTCAGTTCATAACCAAAAGACACTGTAAAATGAAACCCAAAAGTATGTTTGTATGATGTGTGTTCGATGGCCATCGAGTATGAATGTGTGAATGTATGCATGCGTGCGAAAATACAATAATTAATATGTTCTGATTTATACACAAATGCACATTACCTCACACATGCACAAACACCCTTAGATAAAGAACAGAAAACATATCATCCTGAGTTGAATAGAATTTCATTTGCAGAAATGTTTTAGGTTAAATAAAAGTTTTCAAAAACAAACACTAAAAAACACTTTCAGGTAAAAGTCAGGAGCACACGAACCCTGAAGTCATGAAGTTATTAAGTTTGGTTCAAAATCAATCGCTTATAAGTCAACAGAATCTTTAGAGAATAGCTTAAAAAAGATTTTATAAGAGTAATTTCTAATAAGAAATAATAGAAATAAGTTAAGTTGTTTAAACAAGTTTTATATTAATCCAGAGTTATTTAGTTTAGCATTGTTGGGAATTCTTCCTTCTTGCATTTTGTTCCTTGTTTACTTTTCTATATCCAAAAGTATCTAATAGTCTTTTTGATTGGTTTAATGCTTTTAATGTTAGTGCTAAGTTTAAGAAAATAATTTATGTAGCAATATGCAGAATGCCTTAAAACAGCTATGATTCCTTCACATGCCTTTATAATGCCAAACCTTGTGGCCCAAACTATTCTGACACACAATGCCTTTACATAATCATACTTTCCATCTCAGGTATATAAAAGGCTGTACATTGCCTTGAAAAAGGAGCTTCCATGTTAAAATTAATTTCACTTGTGGTATGAAAAGTAAGACTGCAATATTTCTTGTTAGATCCATTTAAGAATACATTTGCTTCTAAAATGCAGCTATAGAATTTGTTATTACCTCACTCTGAACCGATAGATCAAAGCATTGATAGTTGCAGAAAAAAATAGTAATCAAAACTTAGATTACATGTTTAGTTAGCATGATAAATTTAATAGTCTAGTTAAAGAAAACATTTATGGTAATATTTGTATTCCCTTGTATTTTGCCTTGCATTAGCAAACGTTTGATCAAAGTTTTTTCCAAGTTTTTTTGTTTTTTAGAAAAATAAAAAAAAAAGGGGCAAAGGTGTGGGAAACCAAACCCAGCTTTCAGCAAAGGAAAACAAGGGCTGACAAAAACCTCGTGATCTGAAGGAGCTGGACCCTTCTCAGAAGACCTGTTAAAGTTCTACCTCATGGATCAAGCTTGGCTCCAGCAGAAATCAGAAAGGACGTTTCAGATGATTGTATCAAACCATGTCTAAACCCCTGTAATCCCTCTGTCCCCCATGTAATCCTACTAGAAGAAAAATTAACTATTTGGAAATTGCAGTAAAAATTTGTGTAACTCCCCAATTAACATAGGTTGTCCCCTTCATTAACATACAGCCCCAGATGCCTTTACAATAGTGTTCTCGTGTTCAATAAACTATTCCAGTTCCCCATACTGGGATCGTGTCTAGCTTTTATTTTTCAGACCGCCACTCAAAAAGGGGCTAAAAGGGGGCTGCGACCTGCACTGAGCTGAGCCACCTCACTGCGGTTTGTCCAGTGAAGTCTCCCTTTTATTGCAATAAAAGTTTATTTTTTTTCGTCGGCTCCTCGATCTCCTGGCTATTTCTGTGTTTCCCACTGGCTGGAATTTCAGACGACCACAATCCCATGGTCTCTACAGCCCCGGCTGTCCCGCACCTTCCCATCTCCAACAAGGTCTTTGCTGTGTGTTAGGAAGAGGTGGAGCAGCACAGCGTTCCTTTGGCTTGTCAGAGGCTCCAGCCCCCTGGGCCAGGAAGTTGTCGTCACCGCTTTCCGGGAACCTGCTGGACTCTTGGTGCTTGGCTGTGTTGCTTCTCCAGCTGCCGCCAGGGCAGTTGAAGTCTCCACGAGAAGCAGGGACTGTGACCTGGAGGCTGCTTCAAGCTGCCTGTAGAGGTCTCCTGCCCATCTTGCTCCTGCTCAGGAGGCCTGGAGCAAACCCCCACAGCAGTGTGCCCATTCCCAGCCTGCCCGCCCTTTGATCCTGACCCATCAACTCCTGAGTGGCTCGCCATCCCCCCCAAGACAGAGGTCGAGACCTTCCGAGTGTCACCTCCCCGAGATCTACGGATGTCGTCTCCCTGGGCTCCTGTGAGGCCCCGCATGTGGTTGCCAGCGCATTCTTCCCTCTCCCTTATGGGCCCTGTCCAATGCAGCCCCAGGGCAGCCCGGAGGAGCCCTGTCTGGGGCTGCGCTGGGGTGACCGGGGACACGGTGGGCTCACTGGGAGCAGCCTTCCAAAGCCCCAGAGCGGCAGGATGGTGCCCAGGCTCTGCTCAGGGCTGCTTTGGGCGTGGGGCCGTCTGCACGAGTCCTGCACGGGACCCGTGTGTCCTGGCTGCCACGCCAAAGGGCTGCTTCCCCAGGCGAAGGGGACAGGGGAGTGACCCTGCGTGAGAGCCTGCACCTCTGGCAGTGACTCAGGCCCGGGGTGCCCTTTGGGTGCCCTTGGTGCCCTTTGGGCCTTGCTGGATCTGCTTGCTGCCATTTGCTGGGGCCACCCTGCACTCCCTCCCCATTCCAGGCAGACACAGGCAGGTGTTGGAATAAAATCTTTTCTTCCGTAACCAGAAGAAAACTGTTAACTATATCTACGGAACGGCGGAGGGGGTCAGACAGAAATGCACACAAATCAACAGGATTGGCAAAAATGTCCGCTTTATTAGAGGACAGACAGCTCATATGCTGCCTGTGACACACAGACATGTGATTCTTCCCCAGGTTACATTGGATACATAAGGCAAACATACTGTGGTGTACAGTACTAGCTGGATATCAGCAGGTGTCCATAAGCCTTGTTTTCCTGCCAGAACAACTCCTCCTTCACCTTGGCACAAGGCCTGCAGCCATAGAAGTGGCGCAGTATTTTTTACTCTCTGCACCCAGCCATGCCAAGGGGAAGGTCTCAGAAATGCAACTGAAATTGTTCACACAATTTCTGTCCACCGACAAATCCCCCGTTGATGTTTGAACAATTTAAATTGCATTTCTGTAACATTCCTTACTGTATCCATAACATCTCAATAAGCTCAAACATGCAACAACACCACCATCACCAATAAACTCAACAACCTATTGACCCTAAGATGTGTGCTCTCAAAGTGTGCCTAAAAGTGCTTCTTTAAATATAGGGTTTATTCTTAAAACTTCCACTCTGTCCAGAACATCCTTGGAAATGGAACTCCATTAAACTCTGGGCCATATGTCTTCTGTTATTCTTTTTCACACCTTGGCCCTTGAATAACACAATGACATGATCGTATATTAACACTGGATCTTCCGTTTCTATTGCACTCTTTGCATACCATTCTATTGCAGCCCGGAGAGTTTGTTCAGGATTTCTTGCCATTTTATGGAAAGGTATCGGTGTATTTGTTTATCCAAAAGTGTTTGTGTAAGTGAATATTCACACATATACATGCATACATTTTCATTCATTCTCTTTCACACGGTGGCCACCATCATTCAAACACACATCACACAAACATATTTTTGAATCTCATTTCACTGTGTCTCATGAGTAATGAAACCATACTAATTCTCTAGTACCTTATGGTGTTAAAGCTTCTCCACCAAACAGGTAAACTTTCCTCCACCAGTACCCAGTGAATAATCTAAGATCTTAACCTTCTATAATCATATGCTTAAACATACTAAAAAATTGTGCTCCAACAAAACTAAAAATACTGTGCCTTAACAACACTAAAATGTGCTCATAATGCTGACAAATTGTGCTCCTGTAATACTTACTTTAAAGTTCGTACACTCTCTTAAATCCTTAATTTCATGTGCTTAAAAAAAACACTAAAAAGGTGTATATGACTAAGAAAAACTATGCTTATAATACCAAAAAGAATTGTGCTCCAAAAACTGTGTTCTAACAATATTGAGGAAACTGTTAGCCACAACAGCTCCTGATGTTACCATTGTTACCTGCAGAAAACAGCATCAACCTTGTTCTTTCTTTCCAAGGTTTCATTCATCATGCAGGCAGCTACAAACACCTGTGTACAAAAAAGACCTTAACATATGAAACAACTTTTGCAAATGAACTGAGGGGGTTGTCACCTGTTCTCTCCCCGTTTCTGTCTTGCAAAAGTGTTTTACAAATTCTTAAATCACTGACCCCTATACCAAATACATAGCATTGTCTGGCAACTTGGTAGTAGTTTTCAAAGTGGACAAGCAATTCACCCTTTCAAAGTTTTTCTAGTTTGGATATGATATAGAATTTTACCTCAAAAATTGTTATTGCACAGCCACATATAATTTTGGGAAGACTCGTAAGCCAAAAGGTTTCTGTCATATGATGATTCCAAATAAATCTTGCTACCCACTGTAACACTACTGAGATGAAACACAGAAAAATACAAGCACTACAAAATAGTTAATGTCTGATGTAGAGTTCCCAAACCACACCAGTCTGCCTGATCTTCACAAACATCACTGATGTGACATGAGCAGCACAGAAACAGATCGTTGTATACAGTGACAACCCTTAGGCCTCAGGATGTTAAAAGTTCTATAGTTTTCCATTGTCTTCCTTTCCCCTTAGTGACACGTCTGCCCTATCTCAGTCAAGAAATCATCTTCTAAATCCGCATCTAAACAGACATTCCTCTGCTCCACAATTTGCACAGGCAACACGGAGAAAAAAGGGGTTTTTCGCAGAGTGTGATCTTTTGGCAGCTCTGGATGAGTTGTGGGGAGAGAATCCTTCTCTTTCCTAGATACCAGTGACAAGCAGTCTGCAGTGGAGCTGCTTTCCAAACAGCTGAATGTTTGTGTACATTCAGTGGTAGACCTATTTCTGTTTTCTCACTTTTTTCTCCTTGGCAAAGGCTGTTTGGTTCAAGTTGGCTGCCAGAATGCAGGAGCGCTTTTGATTCCTGAGTATGTTCTACCTCAGTGCTGGCTTCCTGCAGTTCATCTTTGTCCACTTCTTCATGCATCAGGCACAGATTTGTATTAAACTCACATTGAACTTCACAAGCTACAATATTAGTAGGTTTCTTTGGATTCTGAGATACACTAATGTCTTTAAAATCCTTTCCACTGCTGTCTTCAGTTACACTTTGGACTTTGGCTTCTGGATTGTCAGGTAAACTTTCAATCTGTCCATGTTTAATTTCCAATATATTTTTTTTTCTAAGTTGATTGCACTACTGGTTAATTGGTTAATTATTTCTGCATCACTGTATGTTTGAATTCATAATGCTTCAGTGAAGACAAGTCTTCATCCTTGGATTCATATTCTTTGTGAGATATGAATGAAAGCACCTCTGGCATAACCTCTGCCAAACTATCTGTGCTTGTTTCCATACAGATTATCTCTTTTTCAGACATCTCTACTGGTGTTGCAGATTGGCTGTAACTTGCACTGGCAGCAACAGCTAAAGGGTGACATCGATATGTTGTCTCCTGTGAGGAAAAATCTGTCTCTGTTGTTATGCCTTCTGCAGATATTTGGTCATAATCCGTTTCTTGCATTGTTTCCAAATTACTCTCCCCAGACCTGAGGAGACATTCTGTAACAGTTGATTCTGCTCCATGTCCAGCCAGTGTCTGAAACTCATAGCTGCTTACTAGAGAGCAGTTCTTATTTGCTAAGTCACTGAGAAAGAAACCCTCATCAGGTGTTGGTATTTTTTTGTATTGGCAAAAGCTGCCCATGGTTTCCAAATTGGATGTGTTTTACTGCAGATGTCTGTGTTGAGGTCATATTAAGAGCAAGTCCCATAGAAGATTCAGCAGTAGATGCACTGACAGATGCACTTCCCCTGCCTGAATCTGTCACACTTGATTGTGCCATCAAGTTATTATAGTCATTGTCAAGCTCATCTTTTGAAAAAGTTCGCATTTAAGTCTATGACAGTGAAAAAATACTGTTTGATCATTCTGTTTAATACTCAGCCTTAAGCTACATGTGCAGTTCAGAAGGATATAGAAGGCCAGATTCCAGCTTGCAGCCAGTTCCTTAGATGTGATCTACATCATCTCCTCGTGTTTTTAGTTCTTTTATCTATGAAATTTCGGTAAGAGAACAAAATTCACAACATAAGCAGCACAAAGGAAAACAAATAACTAGTTGTAAGAACATGTAACTCCATAATTGTGGAACAACAGCACAGAACAGGTAAAAACTACACCCATTATACTAAAATCCTAAATCACTCACAGGTTTTAATTAATTTCCCGAATGTAAAGCTAACTAAATCTAGCTTTGAGATCGTTATATTGGGAGGCAAACTAGAAAAATTTTACTAAATTCAACCTGACTCTAGTAGCTTTATTGCAATCTCTACTGATTTCCTGACAGATTATCATGTGGTCTCCAGACATTTCTGCTTTATAAATCAAATGGGCATAAAAAGTTCTAATTCACGCATCAATAGTTTTGCAAAGTGTAATTTAGCAATCTGCTCTTTTATTGGTATAAAGTAAACACACACATTTTGCATCTTGTTAGGTTATTTTAAAAATAATCTGAAATTCATGTAGTATAACTGTTGACATAACATCAGTGCCAAGAGAGATAAGTCAAACTTCACAGCATAGTGTGTGCCTGAGTAGTGTTTTTAGAAAAGCAATTAGGCTGTATGCTATATCAGCAGTTATAAAACATTGAAAAACGTATAATACGTTTTGTTTGACCAAACTGCTCTGTACATACTGTACGAATCCACGACAGAAGATATATATTAAAATCTGAAAAAAAATGTACTTGCTGCTATGTTATAAATAGAATATTAACAATTGCTTAAACAGTACATGAAATGCAACTCAAAGTTGCAACTCTGTCATAAACACAGAAGAAAAAAAAAAGGAAAAAATAATGAATTCACTAAACTTGACCAAGGAAAAGAAATAATATCAGACAGGAATGTAAATTAACATCCAAATGTTAAAATCAGCTGAGTAAACCTTTTTAAATACAATTCTAAAGATGTGATTTCCACTGTCACAATAACTTCTCAGTTTATAACAGGAAGATAGAGAGATGTTTTACCTAAGAATCAAGGAAATCCTCAGCCTGCCAGCTTTCCATTTATCTTATTTGCAGATTTGTAGTTTTTGGTGTATAAGTTCTACTCTCTCCCTAGTTCTGAGAAACTGCTGGAGGTGGTTTGAGTCCCACCCAGTTGCTAAGCAACAAATGATCTCTATTGTGTGAACCTTATGTCTCCTCCTGCTAAGACTGAACACGAAATTTGGGCAGAAGTTCTTTACAGGGGTAAAATGTGACTAAAACCAAGGCAACTCACTAAAGCTTTTATATAAAGATTCATTCTCTGGGAAACTCTTAAAATTTCTTGCATGCTAACTTTTAGTAAAACACAATCTTTTAGTTTTAAGTTATCCACAAGTGAGTAGAAGGACTAAAGAGAGAGAGATTCTGCTTTCTGTTCTCAGTTACCGACATGCCTGGATTCTGCGGGGCAACTCCCCCGCAAGCCAGTCACCGCCGAGCTGCTGTTCCCCGGGCTGCTCCGGGCGCCGTGCAGCTCCCGGGGATGCCCGCAGAAGTCTGGCTGGCTCTGCAGAAGTAGCTGTCGGCGTTGCCTCTGTCGCTGAGGTGCCTCTGCCGCCGAGGTGCCCCTGCCGCCTCTTGCCGTGGCTGCCAGCGCCGCCTCCCCCACGGCCGAGCCGGCGCAGCGGCAGCCCCAGCGCGCAGCCCCCAGCCCTGGAGCGCGGCCTCAGCACCCGCACGCCGGACTCTGGTTTGAGTAATCCTAAAGAGAATTTTTATGCTTTTATGTGTACCCGAGACACTCTAACGGGAGGAAATTCTCCCGGACTCTCACCTCTGGCTTTTAACAGTTACTAACAAACGTATGGCCGCTTCTCCACACACACACAAGCACGGTACCGTTAACAATACAGTGAGCTCACAACAACGTTGGACACACAACACAATTAACACGAGAGTTAACAAAAATACGGAAAGGCAGTTCTCTAGCCTGCCTCTCCTGTCAACGAGAAGTGGCACTTTTTCGGTGTTGCTCGTTGTGCTAATATAGCATCTTCTAATGCAAGGCACAATAGCTGCTACTTTCTTTCATATGTACCGTACCTGGTTCTGCTTTTTATTTTTTTTTTTTTTTCCGAAAACAGCGTCTGTTGCCATGGCAGCGATCCACAGTGGCTTTCTTCCGGGTTGCATGGTGGCTTCAGGCGCCAGCGATGCAGCGCCATCTAGGGACGCGGAGGCTCCCAGCAGTGTCGGTCCAGTTGACACATGCGCAGTAGCAGGCACAGTGAGGAGCGACAGTGCCGACTGCGCAGCCGCAAGAGAGAGCGGTGCCGCGGGCTCGGCTCCAGCTTCATTCTCTGCCGCTAGTGATGTTCCTGCAGCCCCTACACATCCTGCTGCTACATGCACGGCGCTAAACGGAGGTGATCCCGCTGCTCCTAAGGGTCCTAGCATTCGCAACTTCCACGTGGGGAGCCAGATGCTGAGCAGTCCCGAAAGCCCTCGTTTTCTAGACAGGAGCTCAACTCCAACAGATCACAGCACAGACCTAAAGTGCCTTTGACCCCGAGCGGACAGAACCCCGTTCTTCTTGTCCGCACTTGTCTTCCCATGGAATGGAGAGCCGAAAAAAACCTCTCCAGGGCAGGGCCAGAACTGACAGGTTTACGGCAGAGGCGCAGAAATTGCCCTGTCATTGCCTCCGGGATGATATGCTTGCTCCAGGATCCTTCCCTCAGGGAGCTTTTGTCGGATTGTTTGGTCAATTTTAGGTCAATTTCTATGGCTTTCAGCAATGTCAGCTTCCAGTGGTGAGAAGTCATGAGAGTAGTCCCCAGAATCAGGTGATGCCCCTTGGTAACAAGACTTTGTGTTTAAGTGGCAAATGTTTTTATTCACCTCCTGGCTTCTGCAGAAGTCTCCTGTTTTTCAAGACTCCCAGACTCCTAGAGCAGTTGGTGTTGGAAGGAAGGGACCTGAAAGCTCATCTGCTTCCAACCACCCCTCTGCCACGGGCAGGGACACCTTCCGCTAGACCAGCTTGCTCCAAGCCGCGTCCAACCTGGCCCTGAACACTTGCAGGGATGGGGCAGCCACAGCTTCTCTGGACAACCTGTGCCAGGGCCCCACCACTCTCCCCGGGAAGGCTTTCTTTCCCATATGCCATCTAAGCCTGCCCTCTGCCAGCGCCAAGCCATTGCCCCTTGGTCTGTCGCTCCAGTCCCTTGGAAACAGTCTCTCTTAGCCAAAGCCTTCTTGGTCCTCCCTGTTGTGTTGCAAAATTTGCAAGCTGATGTTGTGCCAGGTGGCACCAGCCAAGCCCTGAGCCAGGTGCAGGACCTTGCACTTAAGGTCTGAGGTCACTGGGGTTGTTGAGCCTGGAGGAGACTGAGGTCAGATCTCCTGGGGGGCTGCAGCTTCCTGCCAAGGGGCAGCGACCATTTCTGCTCTGTGGGACCAGGGACAGGAGCCGAGGGAACGGCCGGAGCTGTGTCAGCGGAGGCTTAGGTTGGACATTAGGAAAAGGTGCTTTCCCCGGAGGGTGGTCGGGCACTGGAACGGGCTGCCCAGGGCAGTGGTCACGGCCCCAAGGCTGCCAGAGCTCAAGGAGCGTTTGGACAACGCTCTCAGGCATACTGAATCCGAAAAATCGGTCCAAGAAACTGCTCAGAGAATTTTTATCTTTAAGCAGCAAGGTATTTGTTTATTCAACGTTGGGAGCAAGCCAGCTCGCGCTGGACAAACTTGCTCAAAGGCTTCACACAAAATCAGCATTTTTATACAATCTTCAGATGTGATTAAGTGCATATTCAAGTGATTACAACATCTATCAATACATATTAAAAATAGGTGGAGTATAGGCGGAGCTTGGGGCGCTGCTTCTCTTGGCTCCCCATTTCGGAGGGTAGTTCCCATCTTCCTCCATGGGGCAGGGGGCTTCAGCTCATCTTCCTCTGCTTGACCCTTCTTCTTTTCCATTGTTCTTGACCCGCTCACTGAAGCTTGGACAAAACCCTGGCTCCAGGCCTATTTCTCCTATTTAATTGTCTACCTGATCCTGTTGTATTTCTAATTTATCACCTCTAGGCCTATTACCTGTTCCTGTACTATTCTCTTAAGCTTTGCTCCAGTAAGTAGAACAGAACGAGCACAGATCGTCTTGGATGTTGGTAGCTTGTTAGCAGGCCCAAATCTCTTAGTTAACTCTTTTGGGCCTAGCTTCCTATATTATTCCCCCCCTTTTGTTTAGAATTTACGAATTCCTTCGTCAAGTTCTAATGGATTTTGATAGGTATTCATCACAGCCCACATTATCTGCATCCTTCTAACCATGATGCTTGATTTGCACCATAGCCAAACAATTAGGACAAGTAGTAGAATAATGCCAGCTCCTAATACCAATATTGGATGTATCAAATAGTGAAACACTTGTGATGCTGTAGGGGAGTATCCTGTAAAGATATCCCACCAGTGATGTTCTCCCACTTTTTCCACTTTGGTTAGAACAGTTTTTATGCTCTCAGTGTCATGTTCTACTTGCCAGAGCATTCGTCTAGTCGTTCTGTTTACTTCCTGGACCAGTTTTTCTATATCAGGATGTTTAAGCATTGCTTTAAAAAGATTAATGTTCATTCCTCTCTGCAATTTTGGCACATCATGATACATTGTATAATCAGCTTCAATCAGTTGTCTAGTAGTCACTAGAATGATATAACCAAAGTCACAGCCTATTATTTTAGCAAAACAAAAAAATTAATACCACTCACTACTTCATGACAAATACCTATGGTAAAATTAACACAAAAGATTCTAACACATGCACAACCATTTCCTACATAATAGACTTGTGATTGGGTTTTAGTATGGGGAAGCATTTCAAAGGTACACACACTATTGTCAGCATCTAAGCATAAATCTTCATTTTCTACTCCAGCATTTTCACAGATATATCCTAATTGTCCTTTAGGAATACATGCCTCAGTACTGACTGGCTGCCACTTTTTCTTGGTGTGATCGTAACTTGCCCAAACATTATGGTCTATGGGTCTGACAATTACATTTTGGTGTATGGCTCTTAATGTCAGGCTAGGAAAGATGGTCTTTTCTTTAGCTGCACTGATAGTGAGCACATAAGCTTCAATTTGTTCATGTTGAGGATTGTAAGTGAAGTTTCCTAACTGCCACCACGCTTGGTAATTTTTCTCAAAGTGTGTAGTAGAACTGTTTCTAGCTATTATTTCTCTTACTTCCTGTGGTAATATTCCTGAAGTTCCTTCTCTTAATATTCCTGCAGCTACAGACTGCACCCACTGTTGAGTTTGGAGACATTGTATTGCAAGTGCAAATCTTTTATGGATGACACCAGCATAGTCAATAATCTTGGTGAAATCTTTTGCAGTGGTTAGCTACTAATGTTAACAATTTAACTGCCAATGATTGTGTTTCTGCCAAAGTGAGCAAAGATGATCTTAAAGGGACTTTGAATTTTCCTAGATCAGATGTGACAGCACTTAGTTTATTCACTAATACTTCTTGATCTATGGTGTTTAATACACTTAATCCTGTGCCAAACCATCCCGTTACATCTCTTTGAATTCTGGTACAAGGGGATCTGGCCATCATCTATACATGCCAGTCTTTAAGGCTTTGTTGAATACAGGGCTGACAATCTTTTTGTATGTTTGATATGTTTACTTAAAGGTGTATTGGAACCCTTTTCAGTGAATATATGGGATCTAACAACAGCTTCTGCTCATTTGAGTGCTTAATTACATATGGTCCAGCATAAGTTAAATTGTGGACACTCTCACAGGCTAAAGAAGGAGTTGTAAAACTGGTGGTGGTCTTAGTCAATGGGGTGGTAGGAGATTTGCTGGTTGGTAATCTCATTGTTATATTTCCTTCCCTGAATGTCCACTGACACATCACAGAAACTGATTTATCTAGAGTGAAGGTGTGCCAACATTGATCAGCCACTAATTACATTTCACAGTAACGTCAGTTCTGGGTGACCATCTAATCCGTGCCTATTAAAACACTTGCATTGTATGGGGTACCAGGATTTTACCAATTATTCAGTACCCTTGTTCCTTGGAGGACTATAATAGATGGATTGTATTGGTTCAGTTCAGATGAATTCAGAATATCTGTATTTATAGCAAATCATAGACTAGAATTCCCATTATAGGCCTGAGACCATAATAATTTTTGGGCAAGAGTTTGATTTAACACTAATGTACTTATCAGTCCAAGGATCAGCATTGAGGAGGCTTGATAGTAGATGATTCCTCTCCCGAGGTCCATGCTTCCTCTGGAACTCTCTTGACTCGAGAGTAGTGGATCCACGTGGGTTTCTCTTTCACCCGGATCGTGTGGAGGTGGTCATCAGCACCTGCTGGCGTCCATCCCACTTCTCCCGTAGTGGATCTCCTGAAAGATTCTTAACATATACCTGATCACCAGGGTTGGATGGATGTAGCTTACAATCAGGCTGCTTGGGTTGGTGTTCTAACACCACTGTAGCATTTTTCTGCAATTGTTTTCCTACAACCATAACATGATCGTACACATATTGATTACTGGTTTGATCTACAGCTTCACTATTCACAGTTTGCATCATGTAGGGTCTGCCCAAGAGAATTTCAAATGGACTCAGTTTCCCTTTGGATCTTGGCTTGACCCTTAGCTTGATTAAAGCAATAGGTAAAGCTTGATACCAATGAAAATTTGTTTCTTGACATATTTTAGATTCATCTTTTCTACTTGCCCATTTGCTTGGAGTCTGTAGGGCATATGCAGTTGCCAGTTGATTTTTAGTGCTTTACTTATTGCTTGTACAATTCATGCACAAAAGTGTGAACCTCTATCTGAAGAGATGCTCTTAGGCATTCCAAACCATGGTATAATCTCATTCAACAAGACTTTAACCACTCCTTTTGATTCATTTTTTTTCTACATGGGAAAGCTTCAGGCCATCCAGAAAATGTCAGTCAAAACTAAGAGATAACAGGACCCCCCCTTTTCTTGGGAACTCAGAGAAATTAATTTGCCAGATTTCACCTGGGAAATGCCCTTTACTTATTGCCCTTTACTTATTGCCCTTTGGTGTATTTTTGTTCCAGTATTTCAGACGAAGTTCCCATTGGGTTGTGACTTGCTCTATTGTGGTAAATAAATTTGGTCCTGCTACTCTAGTCCTTAAATGCTAATAGAGTGAGTCTAAGCCCCAATAGTTTTATCATGTTTTACTTTTACAAATTGCCACACTAATTTTTCTAACAGTATTAACTGACCTGTTTTTAGTTAACCTCATCTATTGTCTAACACCTTACCTTCATTTTCATGTATCCACTTATAATCTGTTTCTTGATATTCTACCTGTTGATCTGTGTCTAGTTCTTCTAGCACTAAAGCTGCTACTGATAGTTCTTTACTTCTTGCAGCAGCTAATTCAGCTTCTGCATCAGCTTTTCTGTTTCTTATTTCCAGGACAGTGTTACCTTTCAGGTGTCCTTGGCAGTGCATAATTGCCACCTGAGAGGGGAGTTGTACAGCTTCTAATAATCATAGAGTTTCTTCAGCATACTTCACAACTTTTCCTTGAAGAGTTAAAAGTCTTCTTTCTTTCCAAATTGCTCCATGAGCGTGAACTATGCCAAAGGCATATTTGGAGTCAGTCCAGGTGTTAATTTGTTTTCCTTCTGCCAATCCTAAAGCTCGAATGAGAGCTATCAGTTCTGCTTTCTGGACTGAGGTTCCTGCAGGCAAAGGATTTGATTTGATTACCTCAGTAGTGGTGGTCGCAGCATACCCAGCCATCTTCACACCTTGTCTTATGAAACTGCTGCCATCGGTAAACCAGTCTTCTGCATCCAGGGGTGGTTCTTCTTTAAGGTCCAGGCAGCTGGAGTGCACTGCTTCAATGGTTTCCAGGCAGTCCTGCATGACAGGTGCAGCCGAGATTCTTCCTTCTAGGAATGAAGCTGGGTTAACAATGTTAGTCACCCGAACGGTTATGTCATCAGCCAGGATTACCCGATATTTCAGAAATTGGGAGGGTGACAGCCAATGATTTCCTTTCTGTTCCAGTACTGTAGATGCTGTGTGGGACACTAACACAGTCATTTTCTGTCCCATTGTACATTTCCTGGCTTCTTCTATATTTATGATCATTGTTGCTACTGCCCTTAGGCAGGTGGGCCATCATTTGCTTACTTCAGCCAATTGCTTGGAGAAGTAGGCTGCTGTTCTTTTGTATGGCCCTTGTTGCTGAGCCAGGACCCCCAGAGCCATTCCTTGTCGTTCATGCGAGAACAACCAAAAGGGCTTCGTTACGTCAGGCAAACCCAGCGCCGGAGTCCTTATGAGTTCTCATCTCAGTTGTTTGAAGGCTCCACTTGCTTTGGGGGTCCAGATGAGGTTGCCCTTAGTCATTTTCAGCAGGTCATATAAAGGCTTTGCAATTAGCCCATACTGATATATCTATAAACAACACCAACCTGTCATTCCTAGAAAGGCTTGAAGGTTTCTCACCATCTGTGGTTTCAGTGTCTGGCAGTTTCCTTTCTTGTTGTCCCCAGTGATCATTGTCCTTCAGATACTTTGTAATCCAGGTACACCACTTGTTTCTGCACTGGAAGTGCTTTCTGTTGAGAGACTCGATACTCATTTAAGTCCATAAAGTTTAAGAGGTTTACTGTCCATTGGGCACATTCTTCTTGTTTTTCAGTAACAATCAATAGATCATTCACATATTATAAAAGTACACCCTTTCCCGGTGGTGACTGCCATTGTTCTAATTCTTTTGCTAATTAATTCCCAAAATTGTGGGAATATTTTTGAACCCTTAAGGTAACACTGTCCAAATGAGCTGAGTTTTCCTTCCTGTGGTGGGATTGTCCCACTTGAAGGCAAATATCCTTTGACTTTGCTGTGTTTAGGGAAGGCAGAAAAAGGCATCTCTTAAGTCTAATACTGTGAACCAAATTACACTTTCTTTTAATATTGTTAATAAGGTATATAGGTTTGCAACAGCTGCATGTATGTTTTAGCTATTTTATTTACTGCTCTTAAATCCTGAGCCAACCTATGTGTTCCATTTGTCTTTTTGACTGGTAAAATTGGGGTGTTGCAATCTGATTCACACTCTACAAAACCTTAATTTCAAAAAGTTGTCTATTATTGGCTCAATTCCTCTTCTATCTTCCAACCTCAGTGCATATTGCTTCCTAACTACTGGGTTTGCTCCTGGCCATAATTCTATTTCAATGGGAGCTGCCCTTTTTGGCTTTCCTGGTGTTTCAATAGCTCAAACTCCTGGGTATACCTGATCTAAAATTTGATTGACATTTGAATTACCCTGGCTTGGCTCCACATAGCTCATTGCTAAACTCAGAGCTGCTATTAATTGTTCTTCCTTTACCTTAAGTTCAATTTTACCTTGTTTGAATTCTATTACAGCTCCCAGATTTTCTAGTAAGTCTCTGCCCAATACGAGTTTGGATAAATTTGGTAAATACAAAACCTGATGCACACCCCTTTGTTTTCCAATTTTGAACTTTAGGGGTTTCAAAAGAAAGCTTTTCTGATTGGCCAGTGGCACCCACAACTTAAACATATTTATCACTTTTAGGTATTAATTCAAAACAGAAAATGTAGCCCCAGTATCAATTAGAAAATCTAATTCTTCTTTTTCTTCCCCTAGCTTGATTTTTACCAGCAGGTCCCCTAGCACTGGCCTGCTGGGCCCCCCCTTCACTCAATACTCTGTAAGCAACAACAGCCACTCCTGTGCCTGTATTTCCACCTGTTAATTCAGGGCATTCTTGCTTCCAGTGTCCCTCTTTTCTGCAATATGCATACTGGTTCTACCCAACCTTGTCTGTCGGGGAGGCAAACCTTACATCTGTTACACAAGGCTCATACATATAACTAACAGTTGCAAAATTGACAAATCTTAATTCTAGGTCTTATCCAAAGTGATGTGCTTATAGTTAATTCTTCAGCACTACCTCTCATATAGCAACTCTTAGCATGATAATACCTTTAACTATGTGCTCCTGGATGTTTCAAGGTAAGCAAGATATATCAGGTACACAATAACAATACTTGGCCAAATACAAACAAAACCAGACCAGAAGACCAGACCAGACCAGAGGGGATATTCCCCTGGGAGAGCGTCCTCTCCCGTGTCCCCTGCGAGACGGCGTCCTGCCTCGACTTACAGGTATCCAGAAACCAGATACAAATACCTTTTATCAATAGACAGTGTTCTTGTCCAGCCCCCGCAAGAAGCCACCGAAGAAGGGAGCCCCTTCGGGTAAAAAGACTTACCCGAGGGCGCCCAAGGGGGTCCCGTCCTCCAGGGGATTCCGCAGCCGGGTGGAGAAGGTGTCCTGCCGCGGTCGCCAAATGAATCCGAAAAATCGGTCCAAGAAACTGCTCAGAGATTTTTTATCTTTAAGCAGCAAGGTATTTGTTTATTCAACGTTGGGAGCAAGCCAGCTCGCGCTGGACAAACTTGCTCAAAGGCTTCACACAAAATCAGCATTTTTATACAATCTTCAGATGTGATTAAATGCATATTCAAGTGATTACAACATCTATCAATACATATTAAAAATAGGTGGAGTATAGGCGGAGCTTGGGGAGGTGCTTCTCTTGGCTCCCCATTTCGGAGGGTAGTTCCCATCTTCCTCCATGGGGCAGGGGGCTTCAACTCATCTTCCTCAGCTTGACCCTTCTTCTTTTCCACTGTTCTTGACCCGCTCACTAAAGCTTGGAAAAAACCCTGGCTCCAGGCCTATTTCTCCTATTTAAATGTCTACCTGATCTTTGGGCTTGTGTTGTATGAAGGTTTTGTTTGTTTTGCTTTCTCAAGGCTCTTGCAGTGACTGTGTATAAAGAGTTATGTGTTTCTGCAGTTGAAATTGTAACTGGTTGTTTGTTTGCTACTTGTTTAAGTTTGGCTTTCCATGTTGTGTATGGCATATTGTCTAACAGCATTTTAAAATAGTGAGAAGTAAATACTTGATTTGGGGCCCCTCTTATTATTATTCTTACCCTCTGTAACACAAAAGAACTTTTTATAATAGCAGATCATCTGTCAATTAGTAAAGTTGCCCTTCTGTGACTTAGAAAATTAAACATGGTAGTTGATAGCTGTATGTCTGCTGGGTTTTGCAATGCTACCTCTAGGTTGTTGGTTCTGTCAGGAGGTGGATGGTGTTGTCCCAGCTGAAATTCTTGCAGTACAAAACCAACCACTGTCATTGCCAGCAACGCCGTCAGTACAAGTGCTGTCCACTTCAACGTTGGTAGCTTTGACTTTGCTGATGGTCTGGGCTTGGGTAGGCAGATGTTCTGTGTGCTTTCCCAGTCTACATCTTCTTCCTCGAGCTGAAGTAGTAGCTGTAGCCATGTTTGCTGTTCTTCCTCTTTTGCAGGATTCAAAACTGCTTGTCCTTTTTCTGGTTCTCTTGTCTCACTGAATTCAGTTTGCCACAGCTCAGCTAAGCTTTCTAGAGAGTCAATATCTCTTCTTCCTCCTCCATCAGGCCATCTTCGGCATAGAAGCTGTTCTGAGGCTGGTGAGGGCTGTGGGTTGGTTTCTGGGTAGGAGAGCCACAGTGATGCTTTAACTGTTGTGCATTTGTTGTGAGTTGGTTGAACTGGTGGTGACGGAAGAGGCACTTTCACTTCCGCCTCACGGCCGGAGTAAGCTTGCTGCGTCCATGTTGCTGCGTGGTTGTTCTGCAGCGGTCTCATGGCCGCTGCGCAGCCAAAGGGTGTTAGTGGAGCGCCCTGGCTAAAGGGAGCTAGCAGATTCTCTTCTGTGTCCTCTATAGACTCGCTGTCTATTTGTCCGTCACAGTCATCCTCCCCCCTTCCCGGCGAAATGCCTGAACCTGGGGGTGGCGGCTTCACTTCCGGCACACGGCAGGGGCAACATGGCGGTGCCTCCGGTGCCACTCTCCTTCTGCACATTGACTGTGCAACCACCGTGTAGCGGTCGCCCCGTAACGGTCCAGGGGTCGGCGCTGCTCTGTAATGGTCCTCGGCTCCAACAGCACTGCTTGCTGCTCTGTATGGCATGGTCTCAGCTGCAGCCATGGGCGCTGGCATAAAGCCAGCATCCCCCCCGGCTGCCATGCTCATGCTGCCAGCCCCCAAGCCATGCTCCTTCACACCACACGCTGCCACTGCACTGTTCCCCCCAAGGGCTCCCCCTCCCCCCCATCCCCCCTGACCAACGTGCATTCCCCCCCTGCCCCACTCGGTCGGTGGGGGGGCTGGGGTTGAAGGGGGGGGGGTTGAGGGGAAAGGAGTGAAGGGGGGGGAAGTCCACTCTCCCGGGTGCATTTGCCTTTCTGTAGTGCTTATTCAAGGCTATCATAATGTCTTTCCATGTAGGCAAATTCTTGAGGGCGTCTGTTTTTCCCTCACTGGCTTTTTCAATAATTTTGTTCCCTATTTTCCTCCAAGATGACACTTGACAAGGTCCAGTCAGAGGGAATGCAGGTTCAGGCAACGAAATCCAATATAACAAGTCCCATAACTTACTTTCTTCTATGGTTGTTCTTGTAAAAGTTGAGAGACAGCTTCAGCTGTTTGTTTGATTTTTGGAGTAATTCCCTCCTGACGGGTAAACCACCCTCCCATATTCGCCAATTTTTGGTTACCTCTGTGCGGA
Source organism: Pseudopipra pipra (assembly GCF_036250125.1). Taxonomy (NCBI): domain Eukaryota; kingdom Metazoa; phylum Chordata; class Aves; order Passeriformes; family Pipridae; genus Pseudopipra; species Pseudopipra pipra. The sequence goes on along the minus strand of NC_087580.1, from coordinate 17,123,365 downwards.
AGCTCTCTTGTCCTTTCTTCTGGTCCTTTTTTCTTCCTTTTTTGTTCCTTTTTGCAGAGGTAACCCAGCACGCTGAATTCTTTCTTTTCTTCCTTTTGGTTTTGGCGATATGGACACCCCCGGACAGGTTCCCCAGAGCTTCTGCTCCTGGTTGCCGGTAACCTGCTGAAGACCCTGTTCGGGCTCCATTTGAGGTGCTGTTCAAGGCACGAACCCCACTCTGACACGAACAAGAGCCAGAGCAGAAATACCATTTATTCAAACTGCCCAGGTTTAAATACCACGCCTGAACATGTCACGTGACCCTCTAACCAAAGACAATCAAATATTGTCTGAGAACCCGGGAGACCACAACTCCCATGGTTCATTGCTACATTCTTCCTGCCACACTTCCCTTCTTCTGCCCCACCCCCAACAGCTTTGCCAGCTCTTCCTGGCCAGAGGAAGGCTTAACCAAAGAGCTCGAATCACATAACATCCTGCCTTGGAAGGGACCCACAAGGGTCGCCCAGTCCAACTCCTGGCCCTGTGCAGGACAGCACAGCCATCCCACCGTGTGCCTGAGAGCGTTGTCCAAACGCTCCTTGAGCTCTGGCAGCCTTGGGGCCGTGACCACTGCCCTGGGCAGCCCGTTCCAGTGCCCGACCACCCTCCGGGGAAAGCACCAGGGCAGTTGAAGTCTCCACGAGAAGCAGGGACTGTGACCTGGAGGCTGCTTCAAGCTGCCTGTAGAGGTCTCCTCCCCATCTTGCTCCTGCTCAGGAGGCCTGGAGCAAACCCCCACAGCAGTGTGCCCATTCCCAGCCTGCCCGCCCTTTGATCCTGACCCATCAACTCCTGAGTGGCTCGCCATCCCCCCCAAGACAGAGGTCGAGACCTTCCGAGTGTCACCTCCCCGAGATCTACGGATGTCGTCTCCCTGGGCTCCTGTGAGGCCCCGCATGTGGTTGCCAGCGCATTCTTCCCTCTCCCTTATGGGCCCTGTCCAATGCAGCCCCAGGGCAGCCCGGAGGAGCCCTGTCTGGGGCTGCGCTGGGGTGACCGGGGACACGGTGGGCTCACTGGGAGCAGCCTTCCAAAGCCCCAGAGCGGCAGGATGGTGCCCAGGCTCTGCTCAGGGCTGCTTTGGGCGTGGGGCCGTCTGCGCGAGTCCTGCACGGGACCCATGTGTCCTGGCTGCCACGCCAAAGGGCTGCTTCCCCAGGCGAAGGGGACAGGGGAGTGACCCTGCGTGAGAGCCTGCACCTCTGGCAGTGACTCAGGCCCGGGGTGCCCTTTGGGTGCCCTTGGTGCCCTTTGGGCCTTGCTGGATCTGCTTGCTGCCATTTGCTGGGGCCACCCTGCACTCCCTCCCCATTCCAGGCAGACACAGGCAGGTGTTGGAATAAAATCTTTTCTTCCGTAACCAGAAGAAAACTGTTAACTATATCTACGGAACGGCGGAGGGGGTCAGACAGAAATGCACACAAATCAACAGGATTGGCAAAAATGTCCGCTTTATTAGAGGACAGACAGCTCATATGCTGCCTGCGACACACAGACATGTGGTTCTTCCCCAGGTTACATTGGATACATAAGGCAAACATACTGTGGTGTACAGTACTAATTGGATATCAGCAGGTGTCCATAAGCCTTGTTTTCCTGCCAGAACAACTCCTCCTTCACCTTGGCACAAGGCCTGCGCCATATTAGTGGCGCAGTATTTTTTACTCTCTGCACCCAGCCATGCCAAGGGGAAGGTCTCAGAAATGCAACTGAAATTGTTCACACAATTTCTGTCCACCGACATCTACGTCTACATCTATCTCTACATCTTCCCTACATCTCTATCTACATCTTCCCCACATAAACACCCTCCCTCCCTCCCGCTGGGATAGATCCCCAAACGATCTATCCCTCCAACTGGCATAGATCCCCAAACGATCTATGCCTCAACCTGGGATAGGTCCCCAAACGACCTATCCCTCAAACAGGGATAGGTCCCCAAACGACCTATCCCTTTAACAGGCCTAAGCCAATCTTCCTGCCCCAGCCCCGGCTGCGGGAGCCTTGATCTTCATGGCAGGCCCTGGCTCAGAGCCCCCCTTCCTCTTCGCCCCCCGCCTTTCCAGCTTGGCGTCTCCACTGTTCGTGGGCGCGGGGACGCTGCTGCCACCATCCTGGCTGGTCCCTGCAGCCCCCGGGGAGGAAGCCAAGTGCCCCTGAGTCCCCTGCGGCAGGACCTTCCCACTCAGCAGAGCGCGGCTGGTTGGAGTCACCCCAGGCTCCCTGGTGGCTTGGAGCTGGGGTGCGGCTGAGTGGCTGGCGGTGGTGTGCCTGGGCGGGGAGGTGTCCTCCTCCATGGCGACATCGCTGGCCAGCGAGAGGTCGCAGCCTCGGGGGGCGTCCTCCTCCATGGAGACGTCGCTGGCCTGCGAGAGGTCACAGCCGCGGGCGGTGTCCTCCTCCATGGGGACGTCGGTGGCCAGTGAGAGGTCGCAGCTGCGGGGGGCGTCCTCCTCCATGGAGACGTCACTGGCCAGGCTGATGTTAAGTGCCGGGGTGACGTCCACATCCATGGGGGTGCTCCCGTCTGGGGGGCTGCCACTGCCCAGGGGTGTCCCGGAGGGGTTGGCTGAGCTGGCAGGGCTGCGCTGGCTGTGCCGTGCTGCTGGGACCGGGGCCACTGCTCTCCCCTGATGGTGGTAGGGCTGCAGTTGACCCTGGGGGGCACGTTGGTCTGCCCCAGCCAGGGGCTTCCCACTGCCCTGGGGCCCCCCCCGGGCAGTGTTGGATGTTACAGCAACGCCAGGGCTGCTTGCCAGTGGGGCTGGTGGAGGCAGGTTGGCTGAGCCTGTGAGAAAGAGCAAAGCCTGGAAGTCACATCCCGAGCTGGGGCCGTCAGGCGCTGAGAGGACTGAGGAGGAGGAGGAGGAGGGCGAGGTGCAGGGGAGGAAGGGCTGTGAATGTCCCCACCGTGCACTGCGGGGCTTTCGGGGTCAGGCTCTGTCCTCACCTTTGGTGCCGGAGCTTTGGGGGGAGCGGAAGGGCTGCATGAGCCGGGTCAGGGCTGATCTCCAGCTCACAGAGCGGCGCCACAGAGCTGACAGGGCCATGGTCCGTCACGCTCGGTGGCCGGTCGCTTCTGTTGACTGGACACAGGTCTGGATGCTCCTCTTGGAGCGTCTCCAGGGATGGAATGTCGGGCCTCCCATTGTGTCATAGAGACAGCAGTAATGCTGGGGCTTCCCTGAGGTGCTGTTCAAGGCACGAACCCCACTCTGACACGAACAAGTGCCAGAGCAGAATTACCGTTTATTCAAACTGCCCAGGTTTAAATACCACACCTGAACATGTCACGTGACCCTCTAACCAATGACAATCAAATATTGTCTGAGAACCCGGGAGACCACAACTCCCATGGTTCATTGCTACATTCTTCCTGCCACATCTCCCTCCTCTTTTTATTAACAAGTTGAGAAACACTATGTTTTTAACATTCTTATTAGAACCAATCTTATTTCAACTAATTATAAAAAACAGGGCCTATCGTCACAAGGCCTTTATTGAACTGTTGACAACTTTATTGGTTCGTGCAATATTCAAGCAATCTCAAATTACCCAGGGTTTGTAGGTGTGGATAACCTTTTATCTGAGGGTGACTTTGTGTAATGGCATCATCTTTATTTAAAAGGGAAATGTGTTGGGTTGTAGATGTTGTGTCTGAGGTGGTGTTGTCTGAAGTAGTGTTTAAGATGTCTTGCTATAAAGTGTACTTGCTTTCACACACACATACATGCGTCCACTCAACTTTCTCATTCATACTCCGGTGGCCACCGTTTCATTCTCTCCTTACAATGCACTCTTAAACCCTTTATTGTGTTTGACTCATGGAGTTTTGGTTCTGTATTGGTTACTGTTTATGTGTTTCTTTTGGTTCTGCATTGGTTACTGTTTATATGTTTCTTTTGGTTCTGTTGTATCATTTACTGCTTCTTTGTGATTCTCCCTGTTTTAAGGAAATGTTAATGTAGATTTACACACATAGGGAACAGACCCATATCTCTTTTCCCCCTTTTTTTTTTTTTTTTTTTTTCTCCCCACTGTGTGATGTGTTTACTATTGTTGGTCGTGTTTCTTCTAATCCAAATCCTTCACTTATTTCTTCTGGTGGTTGCTCCTGTTGTGGTGGAGGGCTAATATAAGGTCTGACACATCTAGAAGGGACCCATTGTAATTTGGTACCCTTGGATACACAGGCATATCCCCTTCCCCATGTTATGAGATCTACTGGTCCTGACCATTGCCCAGATATTAGATCTTTGATCATAACTGGTGGTTTGGAAGATGAAAGTATTTGAGTTTTCTGTTGGCGTTCATACCTGCTATGGTCTGTATCATCACAGTTTAAGAAATTTAGAACATATGACGCTTTCCGTAAGCGTTCCTGGGGGCTATGTACCGACTCCCCTCTTTTTTGTCTTTGAAGCATTTCTTTTAGTGTACGGTGAGCTCTTTCTACAATCGCTTGTCCTGTGGGTGAATGCGGTATACCTATGGAATGGAGTATTCCCCAATCTGTGAGAAATGTTTTGATTTTTTCAGAACAATAAGCAGGGCCATTGCCGGTTTTTATGGTTTTTGGAATTCCTAGGATTGCGAAACAACTGAGCCAGTGTCTGATAACGTCTTTGGCTTTTTCTCCCGTGTGTGCTGTTGCATTAATGTATCTGGAATACATGTCTACTGTAACATGGACATATTTTAGTTTACCGAATTCAGCTATATGTGTAAGGTCTGTCTGCCAGATTTCATTGGCTGTTATGCCCCTGGGATTAACCCCTTCCTTAGCTGGCATGGGGGTAATTCGCTGGCAGTCAGAGCATGACATAATTATGTCTCTGGTCTGGTTTATTGTAATTTGGAATTGTCTCTTTAATGAACGTGCATTTTGGTGGAAGAACTGGTGTGAGACTTTAGCCTGTTCCAGAATTTTGGGAACTGTAGTTGCCATAGCAGTTGCATCAGCTTTTTGATTGCCCTCTGCTATGGGTCCTGGAAGTTCTGTGTGTGACCGAGTGTGCATTATGTAAAAATCAAATTTTCTGTGGTTGATAAGAAACCATATGGTACGAATTTCTGTAAATAAGTGAGGATTAGTGACATCTCGAAGGAAGGAGGCTTCGAGACGTGAGACCAACCCTGCTGCATAGTGAGAATCTGTGACAACATTCATAGGTTGATCATGGAACAATTCAAATGCCATGCGGATAGCTGCTAGTTCTAAAACCTGTACAGAACCTTGGTCCAAGGTTTGTACCTTATTGTCCCATTGTCCTGTGGCAGGGTTCTTCCATGTCACGATGGCTTTTTTCGATCGTCCAGATGCATCAGTGAAGACTGTGACTCCATTTACTGGTCGTAGTTTGCAGCGACGCGTGGCCATCAGGGGTAGATTTCCTATTTCCGCCCAGAGTTTATGTTTCGGGAAGTGAATGGAAATATTACCGTGGAAGTCCGCTAATGCAGTCTGAAACCCAGCGTCCTCTGCAAGAAGCCAGTCTAAGTTGTCTTTTGTGGCTGGAATGTAGATCGTCTCAGGATCCCTTCCATCCATCTCCTGCAGATGTCCTCTACCTTTCATAATGAGCTTAGCAAGCATGTCATTAACGGTCCAAACAGTCTTAGGTGGAGAGTGGGGAAGAAATAACCATTCTAGAATTCTCAAAGGGTCAGATTCTGCCTGATCCCATTGGAAAAGGACAGCAAAAGGTTGGAACTTGCTGGATATGATGGCGAGGCGAATGTGCAGGTCAGGGGGTTGTCGTCTGCTTTGCCTGTTTTCGACAGCTTGGGAGCATACTTCCAGAGCTTGTTTTGCTTCTGGGGTTAGGGATCGAATAGATGTGAGAGTTGGGTCACCTTTAAGTAGCTCGAAGAGGGGGTGCAATTCCTCTGTTGTGATGCCCAAGACAGGCCTCAGCCAGTTAATGGCTCCTAAAAGCCCTTGCAAATCATTCAGGGTCATAGTGTCCGTTACTTTGAAAGTCACTGGTTGTGGCATGATTTCCTGTTGAGTGATGCTCCATCCGAGGTAGGTCCAAGGTTGGGTGCGTTGAATTTTTTCTGGGGCAAGCTGCAGACCTGCTTTTTGGATGGCGTCAGTTAAGGCAGTCAAGGTGGATTGTAGTTCAGTCCCGTGTTTTGCTGCTATCAGGATGTTTGATATTCCTGTCTTTGCCTCCCATTCTAATTGTTCAATTTGGGTATAGGTCAATTTATGCATGTTTGTGTTTTGAGTAGATCTAGAGGTGTGTATTGCTGTATGTTGCAACTTTGTGGAGCATCTTTGGGCTTGTGTTGTATGAAGGTTTTGTTTGTTTTGCTTTCTCAAGGCTCTTGCAGTGACTGTGTATAAAGAGTTATGTGTTTCTGCAGTTGAAATTGTAACTGGTTGTTTGTTTGCTACTTGTTTAAGTTTGGCTTTCCATGTTGTGTATGGCATCTTGTCTAACAGCATTTTAAAATAGTGAGAAGTAAATACTTGATTTGGGGCCCCTCTTATTATTATTCTTACCCTCTGTAACACAAAAGAACTTTTTATAATAGCAGATCATCTGTCAATTAGTAAAGTTGTCCTTCTGTGACTTAGAAAATTAAACATGGTAGTTGATAGCTGTATGTCTGCTGGGTTTTGCAATGCTACCTCTAGGTTGTTGGTTCTGTCAGGAGGTGGATGGTGTTGTCCCAGCTGAAATTCTCGCAGTACAAAACCAACCACTGTCATTGCCAGCAACGCCGTCAGTACACGTGCTGTCCACTTCAACGTTGGTAGCTTTGACTTTGCTGATGGTCTGGGCTTGGGTAGGCAGATGTTCTGTGTGCTTTCCCAGTCTACATCTTCTTCCTCGAGCTGAAGTAGTAGCCGTAGCCATGTTTGCTGTTCTTCCTCTTTTGCAGGATTCAAAACTGCTTGTCCTTTTTCTGGTTCTCTTGTCTCACTGAGTTCAGTTTGCCACAGCTCAGCTAAGCTTTCTAGGGAGTCAATATCTCTTCTTCCTCCTCCATCAGGCCATCTTCGGCATAGAAGCTGTTCTGAGGCTGGTGAGGGCTGTGGGTTGGTTTCTGGGTAGGAGAGCCACAGTGATGCTTTAACTGTTGTGCATTTGTTGTGAGTTGGTTGAACTGGTGGTGACGGAAGAGGCACTTTCACTTCCGCCTCACGGCCGGAGTAAGCTTGCTGCGTCCATGTTGCTGCGTGGTTGTTCTGCAGCGGTCTCATGGCCGCTGCGCAGCCAAAGGGTGTTAGTGGAGCGCCCTGGCTAAAGGGAGCTAGCAGATTCTCTTCTGTGTCCTCTATAGACTCGCTGTCTATTTGTCCGTCACAGTCATCCTCCCCCCTTCCCGGCGAAATGCCTGAACCTGGGGGTGGCGGCTTCACTTCCGGCACACGGCAGGGGCAACATGGCGGTGCCTCCGGTGCCACTCTCCTTCTGCACATTGACTGTGCAACCACCGTGTAGCGGTCGCCCCGTAACGGTCCAGGGGTCGGCGCTGCTCTGTAATGGTCCTCGGCTCCAACAGCACTGCTTGCTGCTCTGTATGGCATGGTCTCAGCTGCAGCCATGGGCGCTGGCATAAAGCCAGCATCCCCCCCGGCTGCCATGCTCATGCTGCCAGCCCCCAAGCCATGCTCCTTCACACCACACGCTGCCACTGCACTGTTCCCCCCAAGGGCTCCCCCTCCCCCCCATCCCCCCTGACCAACGTGCATTCCCCCCCTGCCCCACTCGGTCGGTGGGGGGGCTGGGGTTGAAGGGGGGGGGTTGAGGGGAAAGGAGTGAAGGGGGGGGAAGTCCACTCTCCCGGGTGCATTTGCCTTTCTGTAGTGCTTATTCAAGGCTATCATAATGTCTTTCCATGTAGCCAAATTCTTGAGGGCGTCTGTTTTTCCCTCACTGGCTTTTTCAATAATTTTGTTCCCTATTTTCCTCCAAGATGACACTTGACAAGGTCCAGTCAGAGGGAATGCAGGTTCAGGCAACGAAATCCAATATAACAAGTCCCATAACTTACTTTCTTCTATGGTTGTTCTTGTAAAAGTTGAGAGACAGCTTCTGCTGTTTGTTTGATTTTTGGAGTAATTCCCTCCTGACGGGTAAACCACCCTCCCATATTCGCCAATTTTTGGTTACCTCTGTGCGGAAGCTCTGTTGTCCTTTCTTCTGGTCCTTTTTTCTTCCTTTTTTGTTCCTTTTTGCAGAGGTAACCCAGCGCGCTGAATTCTTTCTTTTCTTCCTTTTGGTTTTGGCGATATGGACACCCCCGGACAGGTTCCCCAGAGCTTCTGCTCCTGGTTGCCGGTAACCTGCTGAAGACCCTGTTCGGGCTCCATTTGAGGTGCTGTTCAAGGCACGAACCCCACTCTGACACGAACAAGTGCCAGAGCAGAAATACCATTTATTCAAACTGCCCAGGTTTAAATACCACGCCTGAACATGTCACGTGACCCTCTAACCAATGACAATCAAATATTGTCTGAGAACCCGGGAGACCACAACTCCCATGGTTCATTGCTACATTCTTCCTGCCACATCTCCCTCCTCTTTTTATTAACAAGTTGAGAAACACTATGTTTTTAACATTCTTATTAGAACCAATCTTATTTCAACTAATTATAAAAAACAGGGCCTATCGTCACAAGGCCTTTATTGAACTGTTGACAACTTTATTGGTTCGTGCAATATTCAAGCAATCTCAAATTACCCAGGGTTTGTAGGTGTGGATAACCTTTTATCTGAGGGTGACTTTGTGTAATGGCATCATCTTTATTTTAAAGGGAAATGTGTTGGGTTGTAGATGTTGTGTCTGAGGTGGTGTTGTCTGAAGTAGTGTTTAAGATGTCTTGCTATAAAGTGTACTTGCTTTCACACACACATACATGCTTCCACTCAACTTTCTCATTCATACTCTGGTGGCCACCGTTTCATTCTCTCCTTACAATGCACTCTTAAACCCTTTATTGTGTTTGACTCATGGAGTTTTGGTTCTGTATTGGTTACTGTTTATGTGTTTCTTTTGGTTCTGCATTGGTTACTGTTTATATGTTTCTTTTGGTTCTGTTGTATCATTTACTGCTTCTTTGTGATTCTCCCTGTTTTAAGGAAATGTTAATGTAGATTTACACACATAGGGAACAGACCCATATCTCTTTTCCCCCTTTTTTTTTTTTTTTTTCTCCCCACTGTGTGATGTGTTTACTATTGTTGGTCGTGTTTCTTCTAATCCAAATCCTTCACTTATTTCTTCTGGTGGTTGCTCCTGTTGTGGTGGAGGGCTAATATAAGGCCTGACACATCTAGAAGGGACCCATTGTAATTTGGTACCCTTGGATACACAGGCATATCCCCTTCCCCATGTTATGAGATCTACTGGTCCTGACCATTGCCCAGATATTAGATCTTTGATCATAACTGGTGGTTTGGAAGATGAAAGTATTTGAGTTTTCTGTTGGCGTTCATACCTGCTATGGTCTGTATCATCACAGTTTAAGAAATTTAGAACATATGACGCTTTCCGTAAGCGTTCCTGGGGGCTATATACCGACTCCCCTCTTTTTTGTCTTTGAAGCATTTCTTTTAGTGTACGGTGAGCTCTTTCTACAATCGCTTGTCCTGTGGGTGAATGCGGTATACCTATGGAATGGAGTATTCCCCAATCTGTGAGAAATGTTTTGATTTTTTCAGAACAATGAGCAGGGCCATTGTCGGTTTTTATGGTTTTTGGAATTCCTAGGATTGCGAAACAACTGAGCCAGTGTCTGATAACGTCTTTGGCTTTTTCTCCCGTGTGTGCTGTTGCATTAATGTATCTGGAATACATGTCTACTGTAACATGGACATATTTTAGTTTACCGAATTCAGCTATATGTGTAAGGTCTGTCTGCCAGATTTCATTGGCTGTTATGCCCCTGGGATTAACCCCTTCCTTAGCTGGCATGGGGGTAATTCGCTGGCAGTCAGAGCATGACATAATTATGTCTCTGGTCTGGTTTATTGTAATTTGGAATTGTCTCTTTAATGAACGTGCATTTTGGTGGAAGAACTGGTGTGAGACTTTAGCCTGTTCCAGAATTTTGGGAACTGTAGTTGCCATAGCAGTTGCATCAGCTTTTTGATTGCCCTCTGCTATGGGTCCTGGAAGTTCTGTGTGTGACCGAGTGTGCATTATGTAAAAATCAAATTTTCTGTGGTTGATAAGAAACCATATGGTACGAATTTCTGTAAATAAGTGAGGATTAGTGACATCTCGAAGGAAGGAGGCTTCGAGACGTGAGACCAACCCTGCTGCATAGTGAGAATCTGTGACAACATTCATAGGTTGATCATGGAACAATTCAAATGCCATGCGGATAGCTGCTAGTTCTAAAACCTGTACAGAACCTTGGTCCAAGGTTTGTACCTTATTGTCCCATTGTCCTGTGGCAGGGTTCTTCCATGTCACGATGGCTTTTTTCGATCGTCCAGATGCATCAGTGAAGACTGTGACTCCATTTACTGGTCGTAGTTTGCAGCGACGCGTGGCCATCAGGGGTAGATTTCCTATTTCCGCCCAGAGTTTATGTTTCGGGAAGTGAATGGAAATATTACCGTGGAAGTCCGCTAATGCAGTCTGAAACCCAGCGTCCTCTGCAAGAAGCCAGTCTAAGTTGTCTTTTGTGGCTGGAATGTAGATCGTCTCAGGATCCCTTCCATCCATCTCCTGCAGATGTCCTCTACCTTTCATAATGAGCTTAGCAAGCATGTCATTAACGGTCCAAACAGTCTTAGGTGGAGAGTGGGGAAGAAATAACCATTCTAGAATTCTCAAAGGGTCAGATTCTGCCTGATCCCATTGGAAAAGGACAGCAAAAGGTTGGAACTTGCTGGATATGATGGCGAGGCGAATGTGCAGGTCAGGGGGTTGTCGTCTGCTTTGCCTGTTTTCGACAGCTTGGGAGCATACTTCCAGAGCTTGTTTTGCTTCTGGGGTTAGGGATCGAATAGATGTGAGAGTTGGGTCGCCTTTAAGTAGCTCGAAGAGGGGGTGCAATTCCTCTGTTGTGATGCCCAAGACAGGCCTCAGCCAGTTAATGGCTCCTAAAAGCCCTTGCAAATCATTCAGGGTCATAGTGTCCGTTACTTTGAAAGTCACTGGTTGTGGCATGATTTCCTGTTGAGTGATCCTCCATCCGAGGTAGGTCCAAGGTTGGGTGCGTTGAATTTTTTCTGGGGCAAGCTGCAGACCTGCTTTTTGGATGGCGTCAGTTAAGGCAGTCAAGGTGGATTGTAGTTCAGTCCCGTGTTTTGCTGCTATCAGGATGTTTGATATTCCTGTCTTTGCCTCCCATTCTAATTGTTCAATTTGGGTATAGGTCAATTTATGCATGTTTGTGTTTTGAGTAGATCTAGAGGTGTGTATTGCTGTATGTTGCAACTTTGTGGAGCATCTTTGGGCTTGTGTTGTATGAAGGTTTTGTTTGTTTTGCTTTCTCAAGGCTCTTGCAGTGACTGTGTATAAAGAGTTATGTGTTTCTGCAGTTGAAATTGTAACTGGTTGTTTGCTTGCTACTTGTTTAAGTTTGGCTTTCCATGTTGTGTATGGCATATTGTCTAACAGCATTTTAAAATAGTGAGAAGTAAATACTTGATTTGGGGCCCCTCTTATTATTATTCTTACCCTCTGTAACACAAAAGAACTTTTTATAATAGCAGATCATCTGTCAATTAGTAAAGTTGCCCTTCTGTGACTTAGAAAATTAAACATGGTAGTTGATAGCTGTATGTCTGCTGGGTTTTGCAATGCTACCTCTAGGTTGTTGGTTCTGTCAGGAGGTGGATGGTGTTGTCCCAGCTGAAATTCTCGCAGTACAAAACCAACCACTGTCATTGCCAGCAACGCCGTCAGTACACGTGCTGTCCACTTCAACGTTGGTAGCTTTGACTTTGCTGATGGTCTGGGCTTGGGTAGGCAGATGTTCTGTGTGCTTTCCCAGTCTACATCTTCTTCCTCGAGCTGAAGTAGTAGCCGTAGCCATGTTTGCTGTTCTTCCTCTTTTGCAGGATTCAAAACTGCTTGTCCTTTTTCTGGTTCTCTTGTCTCACTGAATTCAGTTTGCCACAGCTCAGCTAAGCTTTCTAGGGAGTCAATATCTCTTCTTCCTCCTCCATCAGGCCATCTTCGGCATAGAAGCTGTTCTGAGGCTGGTGAGGGCTGTGGGTTGGTTTCTGGGTAGGAGAGCCACAGTGATGCTTTAACTGTTGTGCATTTGTTGTGAGTTGGTTGAACTGGTGGTGACGGAAGAGGCACTTTCACTTCCGCCTCACGGCCGGAGTAAGCTTGCTGCATCCATGTTGCTGCGTGGTTGTTCTGCAGCGGTCTCATGGTCGCTGCGCAGCCAAAGGGTGTTAGTGGAGCGCCCTGGCTAAAGGGAGCTAGCAGATTCTCTTCTGTGTCCTCTATAGACTCGCTGTCTATTTGTCCGTCACAGTCATCCTCCCCCCTTCCCGGCGAAATGCCTGAACCTGGGGGTGGCGGCTTCACTTCCGGCACACGGCAGGGGCAACATGGCGGTGCCTCCGGTGCCACTCTCCTTCTGCACATTGACTGTGCAACCACCGTGTCACGGTCGCCCCGTAACGGTCCAGGGGTCGGCGCTGCTCTGTAATGGTCCTCGGCTCCAACAGCACTGCTTGCTGCTCTGTATGGCATGGTCTCAGCTGCAGCCATGGGCGCTGGCATAAAGCCAGCATCCCCCCCGGCTGCCATGCTCATGCTGCCAGCCCCCAAGCCATGCTCCTTCACACCACACGCTGCCACTGCACTGTTCCCCCCAAGGGCTCCCCCTCCCCCCCATCCCCCCTGACCAACGTGCATTCCCCCCCTGCCCCACTCGGTCGGTGGGGGGGCTGGGGTTGAAGGGGGGGGGTTGAGGGGAAAGGAGTGAAGGGGGGGAAGTCCACTCTCCCGGGTGCATTTGCCTTTCTGTAGTGCTTATTCAAGGCTATCATAATGTCTTTCCATGTAGGCAAATTCTTGAGGGCGTCTGTTTTTCCCTCACTGGCTTTTTCAATAATTTTGTTCCCTATTTTCCTCCAAGATGACACTCGACAAGGTCCAGTCAGAGGGAATGCAGGTTCAGGCAACGAAATCCAATATAACAAGTCCCATAACTTACTTTCTTCTATGGTTGTTCTTGTAAAAGTTGAGAGACAGCTTCAGCTGTTTGTTTGATTTTTGGAGTAATTCCCTCCTGACGGGTAAACCACCCTCCCATATTCGCCAATTTTTGGTTACCTCTGTGCGGAAGCTCTGTTGTCCTTTCTTCTGGTCCTTTTTTCTTCCTTTTTTGTTCCTTTTTGCAGAGGTAACCCAGCGCGCTGAATTCTTTCTTTTCTTCCTTTTGGTTTTGGCGATATGGACACCCCCGGACAGGTTCCCCAGAGCTTCTGCTCCTGGTTGCCGGTAACCTGCTGAAGACCCTGTTCGGGCTCCATTTGAGGTGCTGTTCAAGGCACGAACCCCACTCTGACACGAACAAGTGCCAGAGCAGAAATACCATTTATTCAAACTGCCCAGGTTTAAATACCACGCCTGAACATGTCACGTGACCCTCTAACCAATGACAATCAAATATTGTCTGAGAACCCGGGAGACCACAACTCCCATGGTTCATTGCTACATTCTTCCTGCCACACTTCCCTTCTTCTGCCCCACCCCCAACAGCTTTGCCAGCTCTTCCTGGGCAGAGGAAGGCTTAACCAAAGAGCTCGAATCACATAACATCCTGCCTTGGAAGGGACGCACAAGGGTCGCCCAGTCCAACTCCTGGCCCTGTGCAGGACAGCACAGCCATCCCACCGTGTGCCTGAGAGCGTTGTCCAAACGCTCCTTGAGCTCTGGCAGCCTTGGGGCCGTGACCACTGCCCTGGGCAGCCCGTTCCAGTGCCCGACCACCCTCCGGGGAAAGCACCAGGGCAGTTGAAGTCTCCACGAGAAGCAGGGACTGTGACCTGGAGGCTGCTTCAAGCTGCCTGTAGAGGTCTCCTCCCCATCTTGCTCCTGCTCAGGAGGCCTGGAGCAAACCCCCACAGCAGTGTGCCCATTCCCAGCCTGCCCGCCCTTTGATCCTGACCCATCAACTCCTGAGTGGCTCGCCATCCCCCCCAAGACAGAGGTCGAGACCTTCCGAGTGTCACCTCCCCGAGATCTACGGATGTCGTCTCCCTGGGCTCCTGTGAGGCCCCGCATGTGGTTGCCAGCGCATTCTTCCCTCTCCCTTATGGGCCCTGTCCAATGCAGCCCCAGGGCAGCCCGGAGGAGCCCTGTCTGGGGCTGCGCTGGGGTGACCGGGGACACGGTGGGCTCACTGGGAGCAGCCTTCCAAAGCCCCAGAGCGGCAGGATGGTGCCCAGGCTCTGCTCAGGGCTGCTTTGGGCGTGGGGCCGTCTGCGCGAGTCCTGCACGGGACCCATGTGTCCTGGCTGCCACGCCAAAGGGCTGCTTCCCCAGGCGAAGGGGACAGGGGAGTGACCCTGCGTGAGAGCCTGCACCTCTGGCAGTGACTCAGGCCCGGGGTGCCCTTTGGGTGCCCTTGGTGCCCTTTGGGCCTTGCTGGATCTGCTTGCTGCCATTTGCTGGGGCCACCCTGCACTCCCTCCCCATTCCAGGCAGACACAGGCAGGTGTTGGAATAAAATCTTTTCTTCCGTAACCAGAAGAAAACTGTTAACTATATCTACGGAACGGCGGAGGGGGTCAGACAGAAATGCACACAAATCAACAGGATTGGCAAAAATGTCCGCTTTATTAGAGGACAGACAGCTCATATGCTGCCTGCGACACACAGACATGTGGTTCTTCCCCAGGTTACATTGGATACATAAGGCAAACATACTGTGGTGTACAGTACTAATTGGATATCAGCAGGTGTCCATAAGCCTTGTTTTCCTGCCAGAACAACTCCTCCTTCACCTTGGCACAAGGCCTGCGCCATATAAGTGGCGCAGTATTTTTTACTCTCTGCACCCAGCCATGCCAAGGGGAAGGTCTCAGAAATGCAACTGAAATTGTTCACACAATTTCTGTCCACCGACATCTACGTCTACATCTATCTCTACATCTTCCCTACATCTCTATCTACATCTTCCCCACATAAACACCCTCCCTCCCTCCCGCTGGGATAGATCCCCAAACGATCTATCCCTCCAACTGGCATAGATCCCCAAACGATCTATGCCTCAACCTGGGATAGGTCCCCAAACGACCTATCCCTCAAACAGGGATAGGTCCCCAAACGACCTATCCCTTTAACAGGCCTAAGCCAATCTTCCTGCCCCAGCCCCGGCTGCGGGAGCCTTGATCTTCATGGCAGGCCCTGGCTCAGAGCCCCCCTTCCTCTTCGCCCCGCGCCTTTCCAGCTTGGTGTCGCCACTGTCCGTGGGCACGGGGACGCTGCTGCCACCATCCTGGCTGGTCCCTGCAGCCCCCGGGGAGGAAGCCAAGTGCCCCTGAGTCCCCTGCGGCAGGACCTTCCCACTCAGCAGAGCGCGGCTGGTTGGAGTCACCCCAGGCTCCCTGGTGGCTTGGAGCTGGGGTGCGGCTGAGGGGCTGGCGGTGGTGTGCCTGGGCGGGGAGGTGTCCTCCTCCATGGCGACATCGCTGGCCAGCGAGAGGTCGCAGCCTCGGGGGGCGTCCTCCTCCATGGAGACGTCGCTGACCAGTGAGAGGTCGCAGCCGCGGGCGGTGTCCTCCTCCATGGGGACGTCGGTGGCCAGTGAGAGGTCGCAGCCGCGGGGGGCGTCCTCCTCCATGGAGACGTCACTGGCCAGGCTGATGTTAAGTGCCGGGGTGACGTCCACATCCATGGGGGTGCTCCCGTCTGGGGGGCTGCCACTGCCCAGGGGTGTCCCGGAGGGGTTGGCTGAGCTGGCAGGGCTGCGCTGGCTGTGCCGTGCTGCTGGGACCGGGGCCACTGCTCTCCCCTGATGGTGGTAGGGCTGCAGTTGACCCTGGGGGGCACGTTGGTCTGCCCCAGCCAGGGGCTTCCCACTGCCCTGGGGCCCCCCCCGGGCAGTGTTGGATGGAACAGCAACGCCAGGGCTGCTTGCCAGTGGGGCTGGTGGAGGCAGGTTGGCTGAGCCTGTGAGAAAGAGCAAAGCCTGGAAGTCACATCCCGAGCTGGGGCCGTCAGGCGCTTGGAGGACTGAGGAGGAGGAGGAGGAGGAGGGCGAGGTGCAGGGGAGGAAGGGCTGTGAATGTCCCCACCGTGCACTGCGGGGCTTTCGGGGTCAGGCTCTGTCCTCACCTTTGGTGCCGGAGCTTTGGGGGGAGTGGAAGAGCTGCACGAGCCGGGTCAGGGCTGATCTCCAGCTCACAGAGCGGCGCCACAGAGCTGACAGGGCCATGGTCCGTCACGCTCGGTGGCCGGTCGCTTCTGTTGACTGGACACAGGTCTGGATGCTCCTCTTGGAGCGTCTCCAGGGATGGAATGTCGGGCCTCCCATTGTGTCATAGAGACAGCAGTAATGCTGGGGCTTCCCTGAGGTGCTGTTCAAGGCACGAACCCCACTCTGACACGAACAAGTGCCAGAGCAGAATTACCGTTTATTCAAACTGCCCAGGTTTAAATACCACGCCTGAACATGTCACGTGACCCTCTAACCAATGACAATCAAATATTGTCTGAGAACCCGGGAGACCACAACTCCCATGGTTCATTGCTACATTCTTCCTGCCACATCTCCCTCCTCTTTTTATTAACAAGTTGAGAAACACTATGTTTTTAACATTCTTATTAGAACCAATCTTATTTCAACTAATTATAAAAAACAGGGCCTATCGTCACAAGGCCTTTATTGAACTGTTGACAACTTTATTGGTTCGTGCAATATTCAAGCAATCTCAAATTACCCAGGGTTTGTAGGTGTGGATAACCTTTTATCTGAGGGTGACTTTGTGTAATGGCATCATCTTTATTTAAAAGGGAAATGCGTTGGGTTGTAGATGTTGTGTCTGAGGTGGTGTTGTCTGAAGTAGTGTTTAAGATGTCTTGCTATAAAGTGTACTTGCTTTCACACACACATACATGCTTCCACTCAACTTTCTCATTCATACTCCGGTGGCCACCGTTTCATTCTCTCCTTACACATGCACTCTTAAACCCTTTATTGTGTTTGACTCATGGAGTTTTGGTTCTGTATTGGTTACTGTTTATGTGTTTCTTTTGGTTCTGCATTGGTTACTGTTTATATGTTTCTTTTGGTTCTGTTGTATCATTTACTGCTTCTTTGTGATTCTCCCTGTTTTAAGGAAATGTTAATGTAGATTTACACACATAGGGAACAGACCCATATCTCTTTTCCCCCTTTTTTTTTTTTTTTTTCTCCCCACTGTGTGATGTGTTTACTATTGTTGGTCGTGTTTCTTCTAATCCAAATCCTTCACTTATTTCTTCTGGTGGTTGCTCCTGTTGTGGTGGAGGGCTAATATAAGGCCTGACACATCTAGAAGGGACCCATTGTAATTTGGTACCCTTGGATACACAGGCATATCCCCTTCCCCATGTTATGAGATCTACTGGTCCTGACCATTGCCCAGATATTAGATCTTTGATCATAACTGGTGGTTTGGAAGATGAAAGTATTTGAGTTTTCTGTTGGCGTTCATACCTGCTATGGTCTGTATCATCACAGTTTAAGAAATTTAGAACATATGACGCTTTCCGTAAGCGTTCCTGGGGGCTATATACCGACTCCCCTCTTTTTTGTCTTTGAAGCATTTCTTTTAGTGTACGGTGAGCTCTTTCTACAATCGCTTGTCCTGTGGGTGAATGCGGTATACCTATGGAATGGAGTATTCCCCAATCTGTGAGAAATGTTTTGATTTTTTCAGAACAATGAGCAGGGCCATTGTCGGTTTTTATGGTTTTTGGAATTCCTAGGATTGCGAAACAACTGAGCCAGTGTCTGATAACGTCTTTGGCTTTTTCTCCCGTGTGTGCTGTTGCATTAATGTATCTGGAATACATGTCTACTGTAACATGGACATATTTTAGTTTACCGAATTCAGCTATATGTGTAAGGTCTGTCTGCCAGATTTCATTGGCTGTTATGCCCCTGGGATTAACCCCTTCCTTAGCTGGCATGGGGGTAATTCGCTGGCAGTCAGAGCATGACATAATTATGTCTCTGGTCTGGTTTATTGTAATTTGGAATTGTCTCTTTAATGAACGTGCATTTTGGTGGAAGAACTGGTGTGAGACTTTAGCCTGTTCCAGAATTTTGGGAACTGTAGTTGCCATAGCAGTTGCATCAGCTTTTTGATTGCCCTCTGCTATGGGTCCTGGAAGTTCTGTGTGTGACCGAGTGTGCATTATGTAAAAATCAAATTTTCTGTGGTTGATAAGAAACCATATGGTACGAATTTCTGTAAATAAGTGAGGATTAGTGACATCTCGAAGGAAGGAGGCTTCGAGACGTGAGACCAACCCTGCTGCATAGTGAGAATCTGTGACAACATTCATAGGTTGATCATGGAACAATTCAAATGCCATGCGGATAGCTGCTAGTTCTAAAACCTGTACAGAACCTTGGTCCAAGGTTTGTACCTTATTGTCCCATTGTCCTGTGGCAGGGTTCTTCCATGTCACGATGGCTTTTTTCGATCGTCCAGATGCATCAGTGAAGACTGTGACTCCATTTACTGGTCGTAGTTTGCAGCGACGCGTGGCCATCAGGGGTAGATTTCCTATTTCCGCCCAGAGTTTATGTTTCGGGAAGTGAATGGAAATATTACCGTGGAAGTCCGCTAATGCAGTCTGAAACCCAGCGTCCTCTGCAAGAAGCCAGTCTAAGTTGTCTTTTGTGGCTGGAATGTAGATCGTCTCAGGATCCCTTCCATCCATCTCCTGCAGATGTCCTCTACCTTTCATAATGAGCTTAGCAAGCATGTCATTAACGGTCCAAACAGTCTTAGGTGGAGAGTGGGGAAGAAATAACCATTCTAGAATTCTCAAAGGGTCAGATTCTGCCTGATCCCATTGGAAAAGGACAGCAAAAGGTTGGAACTTGCTGGATATGATGGCGAGGCGAATGTGCAGGTCAGGGGGTTGTCGTCTGCTTTGCCTGTTTTCGACAGCTTGGGAGCATACTTCCAGAGCTTGTTTTGCTTCTGGGGTTAGGGATCGAATAGATGTGAGAGTTGGGTCACCTTTAAGTAGCTCGAAGAGGGGGTGCAATTCCTCTGTTGTGATGCCCAAGACAGGCCTCAGCCAGTTAATGGCTCCTAAAAGCCGTTGCAAATCATTCAGGGTCATAGTGTCCGTTACTTTGAAAGTCACTGGTTGTGGCATGATTTCCTGTTGAGTGATCCTCCATCCGAGGTAGGTCCAAGGTTGGGTGCGTTGAATTTTTTCTGGGGCAAGCTGCAGACCTGCTTTTTGGATGGCGTCAGTTAAGGCAGTCAAGGTGGATTGTAGTTCAGTCCCGTGTTTTGCTGCTATCAGGATGTTTGATATTCCTGTCTTTGCCTCCCATTCTAATTGTTCAATTTGGGTATAGGTCAATTTATGCATGTTTGTGTTTTGAGTAGATCTAGAGGTGTGTATTGCTGTATGTTGCAACTTTGTGGAGCATCTTTGGGCTTGTGTTGTATGAAGGTTTTGTTTGTTTTGCTTTCTCAAGGCTCTTGCAGTGACTGTGTATAAAGAGTTATGTGTTTCTGCAGTTGAAATTGTAACTGGTTGTTTGTTTGCTACTTGTTTAAGTTTGGCTTTCCATGTTGTGTATGGCATCTTGTCTAACAGCATTTTAAAATAGTGAGAAGTAAATACTTGATTTGGGGCCCCTCTTATTATTATTCTTACCCTCTGTAACACAAAAGAACTTTTTATAATAGCAGATCATCTGTCA
Source organism: Pseudopipra pipra (assembly GCF_036250125.1). NCBI lineage: Eukaryota > Metazoa > Chordata > Aves > Passeriformes > Pipridae > Pseudopipra > Pseudopipra pipra. Next base: position 17,103,438 of record NC_087580.1, on the reverse strand, counting down.
ATTAGTAAAGTTGCCCTTCTGTGACTTAGAAAATTAAACATGGTAGTTGATAGCTGTATGTCTGCTGGGTTTTGCAATGCTACCTCTAGGTTGTTGGTTCTGTCAGGAGGTGGATGGTGTTGTCCCAGCTGAAATTCTCGCAGTACAAAACCAACCACTGTCATTGCCAGCAACGCCGTCAGTACACGTGCTGTCCACTTCAACGTTGGTAGCTTTGACTTTGCTGATGGTCTGGGCTTGGGTAGGCAGATGTTCTGTGTGCTTTCCCAGTCTACATCTTCTTCCTCGAGCTGAAGTAGTAGCTGTAGCCATGTTTGCTGTTCTTCCTCTTTTGCAGGATTCAAAACTGCTTGTCCTTTTTCTGGTTCTCTTGTCTCACTGAATTCAGTTTGCCACAGCTCAGCTAAGCTTTCTAGGGAGTCAATATCTCTTCTTCCTCCTCCATCAGGCCATCTTCGGCATAGAAGCTGTTCTGAGGCTGGTGAGGGCTGTGGGTTGGTTTCTGGGTAGGAGAGCCACAGTGATGCTTTAACTGTTGTGCATTTGTTGTGAGTTGGTTGAACTGGTGGTGACGGAAGAGGCACTTTCACTTCCGCCTCACGGCCGGAGTAAGCTTGCTGCATCCATGTTGCTGCGTGGTTGTTCTGCAGCGGTCTCATGGTCGCTGCGCAGCCAAAGGGTGTTAGTGGAGCGCCCTGGCTAAAGGGAGCTAGCAGATTCTCTTCTGTGTCCTCTATAGACTCGCTGTCTATTTGTCCGTCACAGTCATCCTCCCCCCTTCCCGGCGAAATGCCTGAACCTGGGGGTGGCGGCTTCACTTCCGGCACACGGCAGGGGCAACATGGCGGTGCCTCCGGTGCCACTCTCCTTCTGCACATTGACTGTGCAACCACCGTGTCACGGTCGCCCCGTAACGGTCCAGGGGTCGGCGCTGCTCTGTAATGGTCCTCGGCTCCAACAGCACTGCTTGCTGCTCTGTATGGCATGGTCTCAGCTGCAGCCATGGGCGCTGGCATAAAGCCAGCATCCCCCCCGGCTGCCATGCTCATGCTGCCAGCCCCCAAGCCATGCTCCTTCACACCACACGCTGCCACTGCACTGTTCCCCCCAAGGGCTCCCCCTCCCCCCCATCCCCCCTGACCAACGTGCATTCCCCCCCTGCCCCACTCGGTCGGTGGGGGGGCTGGGGTTGAAGGGGGGGGGTTGAGGGGAAAGGAGTGAAGGGGGGGGAAGTCCACTCTCCCGGGTGCATTTGCCTTTCTGTAGTGCTTATTCAAGGCTATCATAATGTCTTTCCATGTAGGCAAATTCTTGAGGGCGTCTGTTTTTCCCTCACTGGCTTTTTCAATAATTTTGTTCCCTATTTTCCTCCAAGATGACACTCGACAAGGTCCAGTCAGAGGGAATGCAGGTTCAGGCAACGAAATCCAATATAACAAGTCCCATAACTTACTTTCTTCTATGGTTGTTCTTGTAAAAGTTGAGAGACAGCTTCAGCTGTTTGTTTGATTTTTGGAGTAATTCCCTCCTGACGGGTAAACCACCCTCCCATATTCGCCAATTTTTGGTTACCTCTGTGCGGAAGCTCTGTTGTCCTTTCTTCTGGTCCTTTTTTCTTCCTTTTTTGTTCCTTTTTGCAGAGGTAACCCAGCGCGCTGAATTCTTTCTTTTCTTCCTTTTGGTTTTGGCGATATGGACACCCCCGGACAGGTTCCCCAGAGCTTCTGCTCCTGGTTGCCGGTAACCTGCTGAAGACCCTGTTCGGGCTCCATTTGAGGTGCTGTTCAAGGCACGAACCCCACTCTGACACGAACAAGTGCCAGAGCAGAAATACCATTTATTCAAACTGCCCAGGTTTAAATACCACGCCTGAACATGTCACGTGACCCTCTAACCAATGACAATCAAATATTGTCTGAGAACCCGGGAGACCACAACTCCCATGGTTCATTGCTACATTCTTCCTGCCACACTTCCCTTCTTCTGCCCCACCCCCAACAGCTTTGCCAGCTCTTCCTGGCCAGAGGAAGGCTTAACCAAAGAGCTCGAATCACATAACATCCTGCCTTGGAAGGGGCCCACAAGGGTCGCCCAGTCCAACTCCTGGCCCTGTGCAGGACAGCACAGCCATCCCACCGTGTGCCTGAGAGCGTTGTCCAAACGCTCCTTGAGCTCTGGCAGCCTTGGGGCCGTGACCACTGCCCTGGGCAGCCCGTTCCAGTGCCCGACCACCCTCCGGGGAAAGCACCAGGGCAGTTGAAGTCTCCACGAGAAGCAGGGACTGTGACCTGGAGGCTGCTTCAAGCTGCCTGTAGAGGTCTCCTGCCCATCTTGCTCCTGCTCAGGAGGCCTGGAGCAAACCCCCACAGCAGTGTGCCCATTCCCAGCCTGCCCGCCCTTTGATCCTGACCCATCAACTCCTGAGTGGCTCGCCATCCCCCCCAAGACAGAGGTCGAGACCTTCCGAGTGTCACCTCCCCGAGATCTACGGATGTCGTCTCCCTGGGCTCCTGTGAGGCCCCGCATGTGGTTGCCAGCGCATTCTTCCCTCTCCCTTATGGGCCCTGTCCAATGCAGCCCCAGGGCAGCCCGGAGGAGCCCTGTCTGGGGCTGCGCTGGGGTGACCGGGGACACGGTGGGCTCACTGGGAGCAGCCTTCCAAAGCCCCAGAGCGGCAGGATGGTGCCCAGGCTCTGCTCAGGGCTGCTTTGGGCGTGGGGCCGTCTGCGCGAGTCCTGCACGGGACCCATGTGTCCTGGCTGCCACGCCAAAGGGCTGCTTCCCCAGGCGAAGGGGACAGGGGAGTGACCCTGCGTGAGAGCCTGCACCTCTGGCAGTGACTCAGGCCCGGGGTGCCCTTTGGGTGCCCTTGGTGCCCTTTGGGCCTTGCTGGATCTGCTTGCTGCCATTTGCTGGGGCCACCCTGCACTCCCTCCCCATTCCAGGCAGACACAGGCAGGTGTTGGAATAAAATCTTTTCTTCCGTAACCAGAAGAAAACTGTTAACTATATCTATGGAACGGCGGAGGGGGTCAGACAGAAATGCACACAAATCAACAGGATTGGCAAAAATGTCCACTTTATTAGAGGACAGACAGCTCATATGCTGCCTGCGACACACAGACATGTGGTTCTTCCCCAGGTTACATTGGATACATAAGGCAAACATACTGTGGTGTACAGTACTAATTGGATATCAGCAGGTGTCCATAAGCCTTGTTTTCCTGCCAGAACAACTCCTCCTTCACCTTGGCACAAGGCCTGCGCCATATAAGTGGCGCAGTATTTTTTACTCTCTGCACCCAGCCATGCCAAGGGGAAGGTCTCAGAAATGCAACTGAAATTGTTCACACAATTTCTGTCCACCGACATCTACGTCTACATCTATCTCTACATCTTCCCTACATCTCTATCTACATCTTCCCCACATAAACACCCTCCCTCCCTCCCGCTGGGATAGATCCCCAAACGATCTATCCCTCCAACTGGCATAGATCCCCAAACGATCTATGCCTCAACCTGGGATAGGTCCCCAAACGACCTATCCCTCAAACAGGGATAGGTCCCCAAACGACCTATCCCTTTAACAGGCCTAAGCCAATCTTCCTGCCCCAGCCCCGGCTGCGGGAGCCTTGATCTTCATGGCAGGCCCTGGCTCAGAGCCCCCCTTCCTCTTCGCCCCCCGCCTTTCCAGCTTGGCGTCTCCACTGTTCGTGGGCGCGGGGACGCTGCTACCACCATCCTGGCTGGTCCCTGCAGCCCCCGGGGAGGAAGCCAAGTGCCCCTGAGTCCCCTGCGGCAGGACCTTCCCACTCAGCAGAGCGCGGCTGGTTGGAGTCACCCCAGGCTCCCTGGTGGCTTGGAGCTGGGGTGCGGCTGAGGGGCTGGCGGTGGCGTGCCTGGGCGGGGAGGTGTCCTCCTCCATGGCGACATCGCTGGCCAGCGAGAGGTCGCAGCCTCGGGGGGCGTCCTCCTCCATGGAGACGTCGCTGACCAGTGAGAGGTCGCAGCCGCGGGGGGCGTCCTCCTCCATGGAGACGTCACTGGCCAGGCTGATGTTAAGTGCCGGGGTGACGTCCACATCCATGGGGGTGCTCCCGTCTGGGGGGCTGCCACTGCCCAGGGGTGTCCCGGAGGGGTTGGCTGAGCTGGCAGGGCTGCGCTGGCTGTGCCGCGCTGCTGGGACCGGGGCCACTGCTCTCCCCTGATGGTGGTAGGGCTGCAGTTGACCCTGGGGGGCACGTTGGTCTGCCCCAGCCAGGGGCTTCCCACTGCCCTGGGGCCCCCCCCGGGCAGTGTTGGATGGAACAGCAACGCCAGGGCTGCTTGCCAGTGGGGCTGGTGGAGGCAGGTTGGCTGAGCCTGTGAGAAAGAGCAAAGCCTGGAAGTCACATCCCGAGCTGGGGCCGTCAGGCGCTTGGAGGACTGAGGAGGAGGAGGAGGAGGAGGGCGAGGTGCAGGGGAGGAAGGGCTGTGAATGTCCCCACCGTGCACTGCGGGGCTTTCGGGGTCAGGCTCTGTCCTCACCTTTGGTGCCGGAGCTTTGGGGGGAGTGGAAGAGCTGCACGAGCCGGGTCAGGGCTGATCTCCAGCTCACAGAGCGGCGCCACAGAGCTGACAGGGCCATGGTCCGTCACGCTCGGTGGCCGGTCGCTTCTGTTGACTGGACACAGGTCTGGATGCTCCTCTTGGAGCGTCTCCAGGGATGGAATGTCGGGCCTCCCATTGTGTCATAGAGACAGCAGTAATGCTGGGGCTTCCCTGAGGTGCTGTTCAAGGCACGAACCCCACTCTGACACGAACAAGTGCCAGAGCAGAATTACCGTTTATTCAAACTGCCCAGGTTTAAATACCACGCCTGAACATGTCACGTGACCCTCTAACCAATGACAATCAAATATTGTCTGAGAACCCGGGAGACCACAACTCCCATGGTTCATTGCTACATTCTTCCTGCCACATCTCCCTCCTCTTTTTATTAACAAGTTGAGAAACACTATGTTTTTAACATTCTTATTAGAACCAATCTTATTTCAACTAATTATAAAAAACAGGGCCTATCGTCACAAGGCCTTTATTGAACTGTTGACAACTTTATTGGTTCGTGCAATATTCAAGCAATCTCAAATTACCCAGGGTTTGTAGGTGTGGATAACCTTTTATCTGAGGGTGACTTTGTGTAATGGCATCATCTTTATTTAAAAGGGAAATGCGTTGGGTTGTAGATGTTGTGTCTGAGGTGGTGTTGTCTGAAGTAGTGTTTAAGATGTCTTGCTATAAAGTGTACTTGCTTTCACACACACATACATGCTTCCACTCAACTTTCTCATTCATACTCCGGTGGCCACCGTTTCATTCTCTCCTTACACATGCACTCTTAAACCCTTTATTGTGTTTGACTCATGGAGTTTTGGTTCTGTATTGGTTACTGTTTATGTGTTTCTTTTGGTTCTGCATTGGTTACTGTTTATATGTTTCTTTTGGTTCTGTTGTATCATTTACTGCTTCTTTGTGATTCTCCCTGTTTTAAGGAAATGTTAATGTAGATTTACACACATAGGGAACAGACCCATATCTCTTTTCCCCCTTTTTTTTTTTTTTTTTCTCCCCACTGTGTGATGTGTTTACTATTGTTGGTCGTGTTTCTTCTAATCCAAATCCTTCACTTATTTCTTCTGGTGGTTGCTCCTGTTGTGGTGGAGGGCTAATATAAGGCCTGACACATCTAGAAGGGACCCATTGTAATTTGGTACCCTTGGATACACAGGCATATCCCCTTCCCCATGTTATGAGATCTACTGGTCCTGACCATTGCCCAGATATTAGATCTTTGATCATAACTGGTGGTTTGGAAGATGAAAGTATTTGAGTTTTATCTTGGCGTTCATACCTGCTATGGTCTGTATCATCACAGTTTAAGAAATTTAGAACATATGACGCTTTCCGTAAGCGTTCCTGGGGGCTATGTACCGACTCCCCTCTTTTTTGTCTTTGAAGCATTTCTTTTAGTGTACGGTGAGCTCTTTCTACAATCGCTTGTCCTGTGGGTGAATGCGGTATACCTATGGAATGGAGTATTCCCCAATCTGTGAGAAATGTTTTGATTTTTTCAGAACAATGAGCAGGGCCATTGTCGGTTTTTATGGTTTTTGGAATTCCTAGGATTGCGAAACAACTGAGCCAGTGTCTGATAACGTCTTTGGCTTTTTCTCCCGTGTGTGCTGTTGCATTAATGTATCTGGAATACATGTCTACTGTAACATGGACATATTTTAGTTTACCGAATTCAGCTATATGTGTAAGGTCTGTCTGCCAGATTTCATTGGCTGTTATGCCCCTGGGATTAACCCCTTCCTTAGCTGGCATGGGGGTAATTCGCTGGCAGTCAGAGCATGACATAATTATGTCTCTGGTCTGGTTTATTGTAATTTGGAATTGTCTCTTTAATGAACGTGCATTTTGGTGGAAGAACTGGTGTGAGACTTTAGCCTGTTCCAGAATTTTGGGAACTGTAGTTGCCATAGCAGTTGCATCAGCTTTTTGATTGCCCTCTGCTATGGGTCCTGGAAGTTCTGTGTGTGACCGAGTGTGCATTATGTAAAAATCAAATTTTCTGTGGTTGATAAGAAACCATATGGTACGAATTTCTGTAAATAAGTGAGGATTAGTGACATCTCGAAGGAAGGAGGCTTCGAGACGTGAGACCAACCCTGCTGCATAGTGAGAATCTGTGACAACATTCATAGGTTGATCATGGAACAATTCAAATGCCATGCGGATAGCTGCTAGTTCTAAAACCTGTACAGAACCTTGGTCCAAGGTTTGTACCTTATTGTCCCATTGTCCTGTGGCAGGGTTCTTCCATGTCACGATGGCTTTTTTCGATCGTCCAGATGCATCAGTGAAGACTGTGACTCCATTTACTGGTCGTAGTTTGCAGCGACGCGTGGCCATCAGGGGTAGATTTCCTATTTCCGCCCAGAGTTTATGTTTCGGGAAGTGAATGGAAATATTACCGTGGAAGTCCGCTAATGCAGTCTGAAACCCAGCGTCCTCTGCAAGAAGCCAGTCTAAGTTGTCTTTTGTGGCTGGAATGTAGATCGTCTCAGGATCCCTTCCATCCATCTCCTGCAGATGTCCTCTACCTTTCATAATGAGCTTAGCAAGCATGTCATTAACGGTCCAAACAGTCTTAGGTGGAGAGTGGGGAAGAAATAACCATTCTAGAATTCTCAAAGGGTCAGATTCTGCCTGATCCCATTGGAAAAGGACAGCAAAAGGTTGGAACTTGCTGGATATGATGGCGAGGCGAATGTGCAGGTCAGGGGGTTGTCGTCTGCTTTGCCTGTTTTCGACAGCTTGGGAGCATACTTCCAGAGCTTGTTTTGCTTCTGGGGTTAGGGATCGAATAGATGTGAGAGTTGGGTCGCCTTTAAGTAGCTCGAAGAGGGGGTGCAATTCCTCTGTTGTGATGCCCAAGACAGGCCTCAGCCAGTTAATGGCTCCTAAAAGCCCTTGCAAATCATTCAGGGTCATAGTGTCCGTTACTTTGAAAGTCACTGGTTGTGGCATGATTTCCTGTTGAGTGATCCTCCATCCGAGGTAGGTCCAAGGTTGGGTGCGTTGAATTTTTTCTGGGGCAAGCTGCAGACCTGCTTTTTGGATGGCGTCAGTTAAGGCAGTCAAGGTGGATTGTAGTTCAGTCCCGTGTTTTGCTGCTATCAGGATGTTTGATATTCCTGTCTTTGCCTCCCATTCTAATTGTTCAATTTGGGTATAGGTCAATTTATGCATGTTTGTGTTTTGAGTAGATCTAGAGGTGTGTATTGCTGTATGTTGCAACTTTGTGGAGCATCTTTGGGCTTGTGTTGTATGAAGGTTTTGTTTGTTTTGCTTTCTCAAGGCTCTTGCAGTGACTGTGTATAAAGAGTTATGTGTTTCTGCAGTTGAAATTGTAACTGGTTGTTTGTTTGCTACTTGTTTAAGTTTGACTTTCCATGTTGTGTATGGCATATTGTCTAACAGCATTTTAAAATAGTGAGAAGTAAATACTTGATTTGGGGCCCCTCTTATTATTATTCTTACCCTCTGTAACACAAAAGAACTTTTTATAATAGCAGATCATCTGTCAATTAGTAAAGTTGTCCTTCTGTGACTTAGAAAATTAAACATGGTAGTTGATAGCTGTATGTCTGCTGGGTTTTGCAATGCTACCTCTAGGTTGTTGGTTCTGTCAGGAGGTGGATGGTGTTGTCCCAGCTGAAATTCTCGCAGTACAAAACCAACCACTGTCATTGCCAGCAACGCCGTCAGTACACGTGCTGTCCACTTCAACGTTGGTAGCTTTGACTTTGCTGATGGTCTGGGCTTGGGTAGGCAGATGTTCTGTGTGCTTTCCCAATCTACATCTTCTTCCTCGAGCTGAAGTAGTAGCCGTAGCCATGTTTGCTGTTCTTCCTCTTTTGCAGGATTCAAAACTGCTTGTCCTTTTTCTGGTTCTCTTGTCTCACTGAGTTCAGTTTGCCACAGCTCAGCTAAGCTTTCTAGGGAGTCAATATCTCTTCTTCCTCCTCCATCAGGCCATCTTCGGCATAGAAGCTGTTCTGAGGCTGGTGAGGGCTGTGGGTTGGTTTCTGGGTAGGAGAGCCACAGTGATGCTTTAACTGTTGTGCATTTGTTGTGAGTTGGTTGAACTGGTGGTGACGGAAGAGGCACTTTCACTTCCGCCTCACGGTCGGAGTAAGCTTGCTGCGTCCATGTTGCTGCGTGGTTGTTCTGCAGCGGTCTCATGGCCGCTGCGCAGCCAAAGGGTGTTAGTGGAGCGCCCTGGCTAAAGGGAGCTAGCAGATTCTCTTCTGTGTCCTCTATAGACTCGCTGTCTATTTGTCCGTCACAGTCATCCTCCCCCCTTCCCGGCGAAATGCCTGAACCTGGGGGTGGCGGCTTCACTTCCGGCACACGGCAGGGGCAACATGGCGGTGCCTCCGGTGCCACTCTCCTTCTGCACATTGACTGTGCAACCACCGTGTCACGGTCGCCCCGTAACGGTCCAGGGGTCGGCGCTGCTCTGTAATGGTCCTCGGCTCCAGCAGCACTGCTTGCTGCTCTGTATGGCATGGTCTCAGCTGCAGCCATGGGCGCTGGCATAAAGCCAGCATCCCCCCCGGCTGCCATGCTCATGCTGCCAGCCCCCAAGCCATGCTCCTTCACACCACACGCTGCCACTGCACTGTTCCCCCCAAGGGCTCCCCCTCCCCCCCATCCCCCCTGACCAACGTGCATTCCCCCCCTGCCCCACTCGGTCGGTGGGGGGGCTGGGGTTGAAGGGGGGGGGGTTGAGGGGAAAGGAGTGAAGGGGGGGGAAGTCCACTCTCCCGGGTGCATTTGCCTTTCTGTAGTGCTTATTCAAGGCTATCATAATGTCTTTCCATGTAGCCAAATTCTTGAGGGCGTCTGTTTTTCCCTCACTGGCTTTTTCAATAATTTTGTTCCCTATTTTCCTCCAAGATGACACTTGACAAGGTCCAGTCAGAGGGAATGCAGGTTCAGGCAACGAAATCCAATATAACAAGTCCCATAACTTACTTTCTTCTATGGTTGTTCTTGTAAAAGTTGAGAGACAGCTTCAGCTGTTTGTTTGATTTTTGGAGTAATTCCCTCCTGACGGGTAAACCACCCTCCCATATTCGCCAATTTTTGGTTACCTCTGTGCGGAAGCTCTGTTGTCCTTTCTTCTGGTCCTTTTTTCTTCCTTTTTTGTTCCTTTTTGCAGAGGTAACCCAGCGCGCTGAATTCTTTCTTTTCTTCCTTTTGGTTTTGGCGATATGGACACCCCCGGACAGGTTCCCCAGAGCTTCTGCTCCTGGTTGCCGGTAACCTGCTGAAGACCCTGTTCGGGCTCCATTTGAGGTGCTGTTCAAGGCACGAACCCCACTCTGACACGAACAAGTGCCAGAGCAGAAATACCATTTATTCAAACTGCCCAGGTTTAAATACCACGCCTGAACATGTCACGTGACCCTCTAACCAAAGACAATCAAATATTGTCTGAGAACCCGGGAGACCACAACTCCCATGGTTCATTGCTACATTCTTCCTGCCACACTTCCCTTCTTCTGCCCCACCCCCAACAGCTTTGCCAGCTCTTCCTGACCAGAGGAAGGCTTAACCAAAGAGCTCGAATCACATAACATCCTGCCTTGGAAGGGACCCACAAGGGTCGCCCAGTCCAACTCCTGGCCCTGTGCAGGACAGCACAGCCATCCCACCGTGTGCCTGAGAGCGTTGTCCAAACGCTCCTTGAGCTCTGGCAGCCTTGGGGCCGTGACCACTGCCCTGGGCAGCCCGTTCCAGTGCCCGACCACCCTCCGGGGAAAGCACCAGGGCAGTTGAAGTCTCCACGAGAAGCAGGGACTGTGACCTGGAGGCTGCTTCAAGCTGCCTGTAGAGGTCTCCTCCCCATCTTGCTCCTGCTCAGGAGGCCTGGAGCAAACCCCCACAGCAGTGTGCCCATTCCCAGCCTGCCCGCCCTTTGATCCTGACCCATCAACTCCTGAGTGGCTCGCCATCCCCCCCAAGACAGAGGTCGAGACCTTCCGAGTGTCACCTCCCCGAGATCTACGGATGTCGTCTCCCTGGGCTCCTGTGAGGCCCCGCATGTGGTTGCCAGCGCATTCTTCCCTCTCCCTTATGGGCCCTGTCCAATGCAGCCCCAGGGCAGCCCGGAGGAGCCCTGTCTGGGGCTGCGCTGGGGTGACCGGGGACACGGTGGGCTCACTGGGAGCAGCCTTCCAAAGCCCCAGAGCGGCAGGATGGTGCCCAGGCTCTGCTCAGGGCTGCTTTGGGCGTGGGGCCGTCTGCGCGAGTCCTGCACGGGACCCATGTGTCCTGGCTGCCACGCCAAAGGGCTGCTTCCCCAGGCGAAGGGGACAGGGGAGTGACCCTGCGTGAGAGCCTGCACCTCTGGCAGTGACTCAGGCCCGGGGTGCCCTTTGGGTGCCCTTGGTGCCCTTTGGGCCTTGCTGGATCTGCTTGCTGCCATTTGCTGGGGCCACCCTGCACTCCCTCCCCATTCCAGGCAGACACAGGCAGGTGTTGGAATAAAATCTTTTCTTCCGTAACCAGAAGAAAACTGTTAACTATATCTACGGAACGGCGGAGGGGGTCAGACAGAAATGCACACAAATCAACAGGATTGGCAAAAATGTCCGCTTTATTAGAGGACAGACAGCTCATATGCTGCCTGCGACACACAGACATGTGGTTCTTCCCCAGGTTACATTGGATACATAAGGCAAACATACTGTGGTGTACAGTACTAATTGGATATCAGCAGGTGTCCATAAGCCTTGTTTTCCTGCCAGAACAACTCCTCCTTCACCTTGCCACAAGGCCTGCAGCCATATTAGTGGTGCAGTATTTTTTTACTCTCTGCACCCAGCCATGCCAAGGGGAAGGTCTCAGAAATGCAACTGAAATTGTTCACACAATTTCTGTCCACCGACATCTACGTCTACATCTATCTCTACATCTTCCCTACATCTCTATCTACATCTTCCCCACATAAACACCCTCCCTCCCTCCCGCTGGGATAGATCCCCAAACGATCTATCCCTCCAACTGGCATAGATCCCCAAACGATCTATGCCTCAACCTGGGATAGGTCCCCAAACGACCTATCCCTCAAACAGGGATAGGTCCCCAAACGACCTATCCCTTTAATAGGCCTAAGCCAATCTTCCTGCCCCAGCCCCGGCTGCGGGAGCCTTGATCTTCATGGCAGGCCCTGGCTCAGAGCCCCCCTTCCTCTTCGCCTCCCGCCTTTCCAGCTTGGTGTCTCTACGGTCCGTGGGCGCGGGGACGCTGCTGCCACCATCCTGGCTGGTCCCTGCAGCCCCCGGCGAGGAAGCCAAGTGCCCCTGAGTCCCCTGCGGCAGGACCTTCCCACTCAGCAGAGCGCGGCTGGTTGGAGTCACCCCAGGCTCCCTGGTGGCTTGGACCTGGGGTTGATATAGGAAGCTGGGCCCAAAAGAGTTAACTAAGAGATTTGGGCCTGCTAACAAGCTACCAACATCCAAGACGATCTGTGCTCGTTCTGTTCTACTTACTGGAGCAAAGCTTAAGAGAATAGTACAGGAACAGGTAATAGGCCTAGAGGTGGTAAATTAGAAATACAACAGGATCAGGTAGACATTTAAATAGGAGAAATAGGCCTGGAGCCAGGGTTTTTTCCAAGCTTCAGTGAGCGGGTCAAGAACAATGGAAAAGAAGAAGGGTCAAGCTGAGGAAGATGAGTTGAAGCCCCCTGCCCCATGGAGGAAGATGGGAACTACCCTCCGAAATGGGGAGCCAAGAGAAGCACCGCCCCAAGCTCCACCTATACTCCACCTATTTTTAATATGTATTGATAGATGTTGTAATCACTTGAATATGCATTTAATCACATCTGAAGATTGTATAAAAATGCTGATTTTGTGTGAAGCCTTTGAGCAAGTTTGTCCAGCGCGAGCTGGCTTGCTCCCAACGTTGAATAAACAAATACCTTGCTGCTTAAAGATAAAAAATCTCTGAGCAGTTTCTTGGACCGATTTTTCGGATTCATTTGGAGACCGCGGCAGGACACCTTCTCCACCCGGCTGCGGAATCCCCTGGAGGACGAGAGCCCCTTGGGCACCCTCGGGTAAGTCTTTTTACCCGAAGGGGCTCCCTTCTTCGGTGGCTTCTTGCGGGGGCTGGACAAGAACACTGCCTATTGATAAAAGGTATTTGTATCTGGTTTCTGGATACCTGTAAGTCGAGGCAGGACGCCGTCTCACAGGTGTCACAGGATTGGACGCTTTCCCAGGGGAATATCCCCTCTGGTCTGGTCTGGTCTTCTGGTCTGGTTTTGTTTGTATTTGGCCAAGTATTGTTATTGTGTACCTGATATATCTTGCTTACCTTGAAACATCCAGGAGCACATAGTTAAAGGTATTATCATGCTAAGAGTTGCTATATGAGAGGTAATGCTGAAGAATTAACTATAAGCACATCACTTTGGATAAGACCTAGAATTAAGATTTGTCAATTTTGCAACTGTTAGTTATATGTATGAGCCTTGTGTAACAGATGTAAGGTTTGCCTCCCTGACAGACAAGGTTGGGTAGAACCAGTATGCATATTGCAGAAAAGAGGGACACTGGAAGCAAGAATGCCCTGAATTAACAGGTGGAAATACAGGCACAGGAGAGGCTGTTGTTGCTTACAGAGTATTGAGTGAAGGGGGGGGGCCAGCAGGCCAGTGCTAGGGGACCTGCTTGTAAAAATCAAGCTAGGGGAAGAAAAAGAAGAATTAGATTTTCTAATTGATACCGGGGCTACATTTTCTGTTTTGAATTAATACCTAAAAGTGATAAATATGTTTAAGTTGTGGGTGCCACTGGCCAATCAGAAAAGCTTTCTTCTGAAACCCCTAAAGTTCAAAATTGGAAAACAAAGGGGTGTGCATCAGGTTTTGTATTTACCAAATTTATCCAAACTCGTATTGGGCAGAGACTTACTAGAAAATCTGGGAGCTGTAATAGAATTCAAACAAGGTAAAATTGAACTTAAGGTAAAGGAAGAACAATTAATAGCAGCTCTGAGTTTAGCAATGAGCTATGTGGAGCCAAGCCAGGGTAATTCAAATGTCAATCAAATTTTAGATCAGGTATACCCAGGAGTTTGAGCTATTGAAACACCAGGAAAGCCAAAAAGGGCAGCTCCCATTGAAATAGAATTATGGCCAGGAGCAAACCCAGTAGTTAGGAAGCAATATGCACTGAGGCTGGAAGATAGAAGAGGAATTGAGCCAATAATAGACAACTTTTTGAAATTAAGGTTTTGTAGAGTGTGAATCAGATTGCAACACCCCAATTTTACCAGTCAAAAAGACAAATGGAACACATAGGTTGGCTCAGGATTTAAGAGCAGTAAATAAAATAGCTAAAACATACATGCAGCTGTTGCAAACCTATATACCTTATTAACAATATTAAAAGAAAGTGTAATTTGGTTCACAGTATTAGACTTAAGAGATGCCTTTTTCTGCCTTCCCTAAACACAGCAAAGTCAAAGGATATTTGCCTTCAAGTGGGAAAATCCCACCACAGGAAGGAAAACTCAGCTCATTTGGACAGTGTTACCTTAAGGGTTCAAAAATATTCCCACAATTTTGGGAATTAATTAGCAAAAGAATTAGAACAATGGCAGTCACCACCGGGAAAGGGTGTACTTTTATAATATGTGAATGATCTATTGATTGTTACTGAAAAACAAGAAGAATGTGCCCAATGGACAGTAAACCTCTTAAACTTTATGGACTTAAATGAGTATCGAGTCTCTCAACAGAAAGCACTTCCAGTGCAGAAACAAGTGGTGTACCTGGATTACAAAGTATCTGAAGGACAATGATCACTGGGGACAACAAGAAAGGAAACTGCCAGACACTGAAACCACAGATGGTGAGAAACCTTCAAGCCTTTCTAGGAATGACAGGTTGGTGTTGTTTATAGATATATCAGTATGGGCTAATTGCAAAGCCTTTATATGACCTGCTGAAAATGACTAAGGGCAACCTCATCTGGACCCCCATGTTGCAAAGCAGTTTAAATTAGTAGTAGAATGGCTAAGGCTTTGTAGAAGAGTAGGCCTAGAAAGCAACACTCCAAAGTAGCAACCCTGTTTGTGTGTGAAATAGAAACCATAATCAAAGGATCTAGTCAAGCCTGTAAATAACGATTTGTTACCTAGGATGTGGTTAAGGTCTGATAAACAGTTTCTAGGGATTATTAATTGTTATCAGTATGAAGTATGAGCTTGTTTGTAACTGCACCTGGTTTGCTGTGCTGCACCTGGTTTGCTGTGCTGCACCTAGTTTGCTGTGGAAACTGTAACCGTTTTGCCGTGGAAACTGCACATAAACTTGTTTGTGTATAAAAGCTGGATGAAGAGGGAGGGTCTTCGGAATCCTGACTTGGGGCGTTAGCCCGCAGGTTCCCGGGGCCCCGAATAAAGCACCGCATAAACCGGCACTCTGTTGGTTTGTGTTTCTTTTGGATTACGGGCAACAGTTTTCTGGCGACACCAGATTGGGACTCCGGGGGTAGCTGGGCGGCTCACGAGCTGATCCACTCCATGCCGGCAACCAGGTGATTTCTGGGGAGACATCGACCCGTGCCCGACCCTGCACCCGCCGGACCACCCTCTAGGTAAGCCCGGAGGTGCTTTATTCTTTTAGGTTTGTTGGTTGGGAGCCTGCCTATAAGACGGGATAGTGAGTGTCCCGCTGGGTTGGGCTAAAGGTACCTCGGTTGGGAAGCCTAGGCGCTGGTCGTAAGACGTAGCGAAAGCCGCGCTGTACCAGCACTCGCCACTCAGAGGGAGAATTGGCGAGTTGGTTTTGGTTTTGGTATAAGTAATTGGTTTATATTGTTGTGTTATTGTGAATTTGATTTTGAATCCGGATTGTGGTGTGTGTGTGTGTGAGTCAGTATGATGCCGTTTAAAACCTTTAAGGCACTATTTTGTGCAGAAAATGATATCCCTAGCGATTCTCCGCTTGGTTGCTTGTTAAAACATTAGAAGGAAGGAAATTTCGGACAAGAGTTAAGCAAGAAACAATTGATTGATTATTGTAATAATGTATGGCCTCAATATGAGACTGGAGGAATGCAGTGGCCTAGAAATGGTTCATTGACTTTGGAAATTATAACCCCTTTGATGCGATTTTTACGAGAGAATGAAAAGTGGGATGAAATACCGTATCTGGATTTGTTTTATTATTTAGAACATAACACTGAGTGGCAAAAGGAATGTGGTATCTTAGTGTTGAAAGAACTGAAACTGGAGGATGATAAATGTAAAAATGTCAAGAGCGGAGTATAATGATATTGAAAGGATTGGATGATAAACATGAGCGGAAAATACGGTTTTCAGAACCAGAGGAGGATGTGTCTTTGTTAGTCTCCCCCAGCATAACTCCAAGTGCGCCCCCGGGAGATAGTCTCCCTTCACGTGAGAGGGCACGGTCACCCTCCATGTCCCCGTTAGAATCGTCCTCGGATGAGGAGGAAAAGAGAAGGGGAGAATGTGATTTTGATAGAACTCCTTTAGCTGAACGAACGCGGAGAGCGCGAAGAGAACGAGGAAGGAGTAGAGAAAGACGGCGGGGGGGGGGAGAGTTGAGGGAAGTTTCGCTTTCACCCCCGAGATTAATGGCCCCTTCGAGGGAAGCAGTTGGAGCAGACGGAGGAAAAGTCATGATGAAAGTTTTTTTTTTACCTAATGAGATGTTAATTTGGAAACGGTCAGCTGGGTCTTATAGAGAAAATCCAGAGCAGGTGACTTGTATTATAAAAAATGGTTAGAAAAACTCAAAATCCGGACCGGAATGATTTACAGGTATTGTTAGATACAATTCTGGATTGACTCTCTAGATGTATTTTATATTGAGAAACAGAAGGTATATTAACGCAGTGCAAAAGAATTCCAGATGTTTCCCTGACTTTCTGCTGTTTAAAAGAATTATTCATCTTTACTGTCATACCTCTCTTATCTTTTTCATATCTTCTATTGTAGTCTTATCTACACGCTGAATGTGTTGGTCCTGCAATAGTTAGTACCTAAATTACTGATTGTTATATTTATAAGAGTAAAATGTTCTGAGTCTTAAATGCCAGGTTACTGTGACATGTGAACTTGTCTGGGGTTTTATTACTGACTGCTTCTGACTTGGAGGATTCTTGTTTGTGCTACAGAAGTACTACATCACCACTGCTAAGTAAGGACATCTCCATCTGTAAGCAATTGATGTCTTATCTCGTGCATGCTTGGTGATGGCATGGGTTTTGTGTGCCCTCTTGGAGAAGATTTCTAGACAGAGATTCACTTTTTGGAATCTGCCAGGTTTGATGCTGTACTTGTGTAGTTTAGGTTTGGGGTTTGGATTTGTTTTGGTTTGGGTTTTTTTTTGAGCTTCACCTTTTGGTATATATCTAGGATTAACTTCATTGTCTATTGGGTGTCTGTTCACTTGTATGGCAGCTCTGAGTCCTTCCTCTTAGTAATTTGGTTTTTAGAGGCTTAAACTGAAAAGTGCAGTTCTTGCTGTGTGGCTAATCCCTAGTCTGATTTCACATGGGGCAGTATGTGAAAGGAAAAAGGAAACAGCTAGTGATCTGAAAATGGCAGCATGAAGCTTGTGCTTTGTCAGGTGAACTATTCGAAAATAAAAAAAAAAAAAAATGTGATTGCTACGGGCAAGTGAGAAATGTGATTGCCTCCTGCATGTTTGTAAAGCATGGTAAGCCTGCAAAAAGAAATTTTGAAGATACTGGTAATTTGAAAATTCAGTATAAATATTTATCAGCTAGATGACATTGAGCACTGAATTGCATGGTTTGTTATGTGTCATAGGCCTCTTTCAAAAGGCCTCATGTTACTGATACAACCATGATGTTGAATTGTATATTTTTATGGAACAACTGATGTTTAAAGTATTGAGACCAAAATCATTAGTTAGATCAATTGTGGATATGTTTTAATTTAATTGTAAATTAGTAGAGGTTTGTTTTAGAGCCATATATAAATATATATATAATATAGAAAGGTATGGATACAAGATAGAAATGTGCATTTTACAACCTGTATCCCTTGTGTTACTGAACAAAGAGGTGTGTTTTGTTACTCTAATGAAATACTTACTCTAGTGCAGCTAGAGCTGTTAAATGCAGTCCCTACACACTTGGCATACTTGGGTGTGCAAACAGATTAAGAAGAGATATCATTTCTGGAAGTAACTTCTGCATCTGTTGCTGCTGTGAGGGATCTTTGGTTTTATCAACAGAAAAATAAAAGTTAAATCTCAAAAAAAAAAAAAAAAAAAAAAAAGGAACCTCAGAGAGAGATTACAAATAGCCCTCTGAGAAGAAGATTAGTAAAAGGTGATTTTGAAGCCAGGACGCTGAAGATTCCCCTTGAGAGTCCCTTGGGGAACCTCTTAGAAAACTGGGGTTGTTATTCCGGCACTTATAGAAGATCAAAGGAGAAAATGATTAAGTATTGTATTGAAGTGTGGGGAGGTAGAAAAATAGGAAATAATACCTACTGACCCATATATGGTACTTTTAAGAATTGGGTCTGTGAACTTTTAAATTGGTATGTCAGCGATAAAAAAAAAAAAACCCTTTTGCCCAGAGGAGAGTTTTTTTTTTATGCCGCTATATGGTTAGAAGCCAGTGAAGATATTTACTTGTTTTCTTTAAGAGAAAGAAAGAGCCAAATGAACTCTGTTAAAGATTCGGAGTCATGGAGGTTTCCTCCAGCATATCCATTAAGTGAAGAAAAGAACCAGAGATACAAGGTATTTAATAAGATGCAAAAGAAAGATGAGAGTCCTACTAAATGGCTAGAAAGATTAAAGAAAGCTCTCCAGCTGTATTTAGATGTCAACCTTGATGAACCAGTAGGACAAGAATTCCTTAAGACACAATTTGTGGCAAAATCATGGGAAGACATTAGAAAGAAAATTCAGAAATTAACAAATTGGCAAGATAAGGGACTGGATGAGTTGCTGAGAGAAGCCCAGACAGTGTATAGAAGGAGAGAGGAAGAGAGTCAGAAGCAAGAAGAGTGAATGGGGATTTTACTGCTGCTATATTTAATGCTGCTACATTTAATGCTGTTATATAGTATACTGACAAAGATGACTCTTATACCCAAAATGTTGGTATGTTGCTCATTAAATAAATACACTGTGAGTGCATGTTTTTAACAGGGCTGTGAAAATGTAGAAACACCAATTCGAGCTGCAAAAACGTGGATGGACACATGTCAGTTGCATTGAAAAAGACTAGTGAATCCCTCACGCTGGCAAGTAGTCGACACTCTTGGAAGACACCAAGGTAGTCTTAAGAAGAAAAGTTATAATAAAGACATTAAACAATTTTTTTTACTACTTTACTTTTAAGAATTAAGTGTCTAATAGCATTTATTGTGGCATTCATTCTATCTTTGTTTGTGTATTATGGAATATTTGGGGCATGAAAATGTGTTAAAATATTACCAATTGGGGCACAAAAATCTGTTAAAATACGTTGAGATAGGTTTTAACATAACATATCGAGAACATGCAGACCCAGAAGAAATTGATACACGAGATATAAGAGTGTGGTGTAATACACCAGGTTGTAAATGTTATCCATTTGTTTGTTTTAAATGTAAAAGGTGCCAAGAGAAATGGTGGACGCACTGTAGAGACGGATATCCTCCTAGAGGAGTCTGTGATCAGTGCTATCAATCAGAACCAGAATTCACTGATTGGGCATTAAAACAGTTAAAAAGGAAGGGAGTTCCGTGGGATTCCCCCGAATATTGGAATTGTGACACTTATGGAGTAAACCCTCAAAATTTCTGTTATTTATATTATGTAGGAGATCCTTTCGTAGTAGAAATAGTAAAAGTCCAGTGCCGACGGGATGTTAGTGCCGTGTCGTGTAACGGACCTATGGTAAAAGCTGCCTCGTGGCCCGCATATACAACACGTCTCACTAAAAAGAGGCATATTCCTACTTGGGAGTCCTGCTGCCGAGAAGATGAAACACCCTGTGACTCGAAGCAACCGAGCCGACAGGCGAGGCAGAGGAGGAAATGCCAAAAAATGGAAGAGCCTAAGTTGTGGGACACGAAAGCCGCGATGGCTGAACTCCCCCAGGACTGGTGAAGATAAAAGGACTGGTAATATCCAAATTAATAAAAGAATCAGAATTATTTAAAAAAAAAAAAAAAAAAAACCCAAAAAAAACCAACGAAACAAAACAAAAAAAAAACAAAACAAAAACAAAACAAAAAAAACCCAACAAACAAAACAGGTTTTTCTCTAGGCACTGTTTACATGATTGCTATCCCTATTGTACTATTGGCAGCACCAATACATGCAAGAAACCCGCATGAACCATTCAAATAGAGTTTAATTAGAGAAGAAAATCAAAAAGTGCTTGTTACTTTTACAGGGACGAGAAACCCCACCTTTTACATATATTTGTGTGATTTAGTTGTTGTAGAGCCATGTAGAAACCCTTACTCATACTATATGTGCCCTGCTCTAAACCAAGGGAGAGAATAGGAGTAAGTCCATACGAGATATTGTATGGCAAACCCTATCATGCAGCTACCTACCAAGGGGATCCTCATATAGTGGGTGATCAAGCAGTGTTTAATTATGTGTTATCTTTAAATAAGACTCTCACAGCCCTCAGAGGAGCGTTGCAGTGGAATCGACCTTTGCCCCTGGAGAATCCAGTGCATGACATTTCTCCGGGAGATCATGTCTACGTGAGAAACTGGTCGGTAGAGCCACTGAAGGAAACATGGGACGGTCCTCGCCAGGTGATAATGACGACCTACACGGCAGTAAAAGTCAAAGGAATCGACAGCTGGATCCATTATACTCGGGTTAAGAAGGTTCCAGTCTCGTGGTCGGTAGAACCTCTCTCACCCACAAGGATGGTATTTCGAGCCAGCAATTGAGAATTGTGGTGTTCCTGGGGTTGATAAGTTTAGCAAGGACCACCGTGAGAATTGAGACCCCGGATCCTTATTTATTTGTACCAGAGCATACTGATGTGAATTTAACCTGTTTGTTTTCTGATGACCAGGGAGCTGAATTAAGAGATGTCCACGTCAAGTGGAGACGGAGAGATCAAGATCAAACCATAACAGAAGGAGTGACAACAGTTTGAGATGCTACACAACAAAAGGGTTACACCGTTCTGCAGGTACCCGAAGTGTCCAAAGCTATGGAAAGGACATATATGTGTGTAGTTTGGATTTGGGAAAGTTTTGATTATGGACATATAGAAATACAGACAATAAACACGACTCGGAAGACGGTGACTAAAGTGCGAGTTTTACCCCCTAGGAAACAATCAGACATGTGAGATGGTCCTCCCTTAAAAATCAATTGTACCTTCCAATTTGATGATTGTCAAAAATCAGTTAAAGTAAAGTGGTGGAAATTGAATATGGCAAATCAATCTTGGGAATCACAAAGTCAAGGAGTTAACTGGTGGTCAAATAGTAAAGGAGGTAAAAGGTGGCTGAATATTTCTAATCCCAGAATAGGAAAGACAGAAGGTATATTTCTTTGTGTAGTCTCATGTGGGGAAGAAAAAGATCACGGGATAAGGACAGTAGCAGCTATACCACATCAAGGAGTAAGAGTTAAGCCAGAACATAGTGTTTATCCGGCCCAGGAAGAAAGAGATCTGATTCTAAGCTGCAAAATTCCAGAAGGACAGTATTTTGAATATGGGTGGTGGTTTAAGGGACAAAACTTGAAAGTTGGAAAGAGACATCAGATTGAAAAGAGAGCAGATACAATAGTTCTGAAAATCAAGGAAATACAGAGAGAAGAAGATGAAGGCCAATATACTTGCTGGATAAGTAGAGATGACTGGTGGGATACTAGAATTACTGCCGTCCACGTGAGGACTGAAAGAATAACCCGACAAGTAAGTAATCTACAAATTCCAGATAGAGAAGTAGAACAAGAAAACCTAGTTGTAGGCCTAATTCGTGATTTTGGGAAAGTACAAAATGTCACAAAAATTACTGCATGTCTCCCTATGCCTCATGCTGCAGGAGACCCAATCCCATGGGGAATAATTCCAGTGCCAGAAATTCCTAAAGTGTTTAAGAATACTACATGGAACTGCAGATTTGTAACTAAAACATGGAATGAAATGATAGATGTATGTTTATTAAGAGACAAAATGACCAAAAAAAGAATGTGAACAGATGTCTAGATATTTCCGATGGGTAGTAGTTGGAACATGGGTAACAAAAGAAAACATTGACAAAATAGAAGGAGATTGTTTAGTTTCAGATTCAGCACTCTACCCATGCTCTAAAGTTCCGGCTCAAATAAAACGGGAAAAGCAAGAACAAGTATGTCAAAATATTACTAGCTCTACAACCATGGAAGAGTGGCAAACAATTTGGGGACCCAGCCTACTAGAGACTTATAGTTATATTGGAAAAGTACAGTGGTGCATTCACTGGAAGGGGAAAAAGAATCAAACTTATTCTACAGGAAATAGAGGAAATTATAATTGGAGGACAGAAACACGTGCAAAAGAGAATTGGAATTGTACTCGAGTATATACATGTGATACCCCAGACGATGAAATAGGCTTAATGCCAGTCAAAACACTCTTGCAGTTAGGATGTGAATGTCGGGGATATAATCATACGATTAAAAGATCTGTGAAAAACATTGATTGCCGTACCACCACAGTTAGGAGTCCAGGAAATTTGGTGTAAGTAATGGGACATGGTCAGTAGACCACCCACATGCCCATAGATGGTCCGGTTGTATCTGTCGCACTAGGCATACCTACTCTCTGTCCATTCTAGAAGCAGGATAAGTTAACATCAGTAGAAATACAACCACGAAGGAAAAGAGAAATTAGTAGAGATATTGATGACCTGGGGTTGGGAGATTGGCATGAACCATCAGCAAGAGTTAAATTTGGATGGGCATTAGAGTCTCTGTTTGCACCAATCTCAACATATCGGAACAGAGAAATGTTGTTTAAATTGATGGGACAAACTGAAAGGTTAGCAGCAGTCACTAAGAAGGGATTTAAAGATCTAAATTTACAATTACAAGCCACCTCTAGAATGACCATACAAAACCGCATGGCATTAGACCTAATATTACTTAAAGAACATGGAGTTTGCGGCTACCTGCATGCAAAGGACGAGCATTGTTGTGTACACATCCCAAATGTCACTCAGGAAGTAGAGAAAGATATTAGTCAATTAGAACAAATTGACGAGAATGTTCATGAACTGCAAAAAGAAGCAGAACACAATTAGATAAGACAATTATTCAGCTCCCTAGGTCTTCATGTGTCAGGATGGATATCTTCTGTTATCCAGTATGGAATATTGATTGTAATAATTATCGTCATAGCCATAACTGTTTACAAGTGTCTTTTAGGAATAATTGTAAAAGAAGGTCAACATACGAGACGCATCATGAAAGCTATAACAAGAAAAGAAGTAATCTCACCGCAAAATGGATCACCTCCCACCTATCAAGAAACTGCAGCCTGAAGATTGCTGTATTTGAGCATCCTTGCAAGCAAAGCCTGAAGAATGCTCAAAAGGGGGGACTGTTGCAAAGCAGTTTAAATTAGTAGTAGAATGGCTAAGGCTTAGTAGAAGAGTAGGCCTAGAAAGCAACACTCCAAAGTAGCAACCCTGTTTGTGTGTGAAATAGAAACCATAATCAAAGGATCTAGTCAAGCCTGTAAATAACGATTTGTTACCTAGGATGTGGTTAAGGTCTGATAAACAGTTTCTAGGGATTATTAATTGTTATCAGTATGAAGTATGAGCTTGTTTGTAACTGCACCTGGTTTGCTGTGCTGCACCTGGTTTGCTGTGCTGCACCTAGTTTGCTGTGGAAACTGTAACCGTTTTGCCGTGGAAACTGCACATAAACTTGTTTGTGTATAAAAGCTGGATGAAGAGGGAGGGTCTTCGGAATCCTGACTTGGGGCGTTAGCCCGCAGGTTCCCGGGGCCCCGAATAAAGCACCGCATAAACCGGCACTCTGTTGGTTTGTGTTTCTTTTGGATTACGGGCAACACCCAAAGCAAGTGGAGCCTTCAAACAACTGAGATGAGAACTCATAAGGACTCCGGCGTTGGGTTTGCCTGACGTAACGAAGCCCTTTTGTTTGTTCTCGCATGAACGACAAGGAATGGCTCTGGGGGTCCTGGCTCAGCAACAAGGGCCATACAAAAGAACAGCAGCCTACTTCTCCAAGCAATTGGCTGAAGTAAGCAAATGATGGCCCACCTGCCTAAGGGCAGTAGCAACAATGATCATAAATATAGAAGAAGCCAGGAAATGTACAATGGGACAGAAAATGACTGTGTTAGTGTCCCACACAGCATCTACAGTACTGGAACAGAAAGGAAATCATTGGCTGTCACCCTCCCAATTTCTGAAATATCGGGTAATCCTGGCTGATGACATAACCGTTCAGGTGACTAACATTGTTAACCCAGCTTCATTCCTAGAAGGAAGAATCTCGGCTGCACCTGTCATGCAGGACTGCCTGGAAACCATTGAAGCAGTGCACTCCAGCTGCCTGGACCTTAAAGAAGAACCACCCCTGGATGCAGAAGACTGGTTTACCGATGGCAGCAGTTTCCTAAGACAAGGTGTGAAGATGGCTGGGTATGCTGCGACCACCACTACTGAGGTAATCAAATCAAATCCTTTGCCTGCAGGAACCTCAGTCCAGAAAGCAGAACTGATGGCTCTCATTCGAGCTTTAGGATTGGCAGAAGGAAAACAAATTAACACCTGGACTGACTCCAAATATGCCTTTGGCATAGTTCACGCTCATGGAGCAATTTGGAAAGAAAGAAGACTTTTAACTCTTCAAGGAAAAGTTGTGAAATATGCTGAAGAAACTCTATGATTATTAGAAGCTGTACAACTCCCCTCTCAGGTGGCAATTATGCACTGCCAAGGACACCTGAAAGGTAACACTGTCCTGGAAATAAGAAACAGAAAAGCTGATGCAGAAGCTGAATTAGCTGCTGCAAGAAGTAAAGAACTATCAGTAGCAGCTTTAGTGCTAGAAGAACTAGACACAGATCAACAGGTAGAATATCAAGAAACAGATTATAAGTGGATACATGAAAATGAAGGTAAGGTGTTAGACAATAGATGAGGTTAACTAAAAACAGGTCAGTTAATACTGTTAGAAAAATTAGTGTGGCAATTTGTAAAAGTAAAACATGATAAAACTATTGGGGCTTAGACTCACTCTATTAGCATTTAAGGACTAGAGTAGCAGGACCAAATTTATTTACCACAATAGAGCAAGTCACAACCCAATGGGAACTTCGTCTGAAATACTGGAACAAAAATACACCAAAGGGCAATAAGTAAAGGGCAATAAGTAAAGGGCATTTCCCAGGTGAAATCTGGCAAATTAATTTCTCTGAGCTCCCAAGAAAAGGGGGGGGTCCTGTTATCTCTTAGTTTTGACTGACATTTTCTGGATGGCCTGAAGCTTTCCCATGTAGAAAAAAAATGAATCAAAAGGAGTGGTTAAAGTCTTGTTGAATGAGATTATACCATGGTTTGGAATGCCTAAGAGCATCTCTTCAGATAGAGGTTCACACTTTTGTGCATGAATTGTACAAGCAATAAGTAAAGCACTAAAAATCAACTGGCAACTGCATATGCCCTACAGACTCCAAGCAAATGGGCAAGTAGAAAAGATGAATCTAAAATATGTCAAGAAACAAATTTTCATTGGTATCAAGCTTTACCTATTGCTTTAATCAAGCTAAGGGTCAAGCCAAGATCCAAAGGGAAACTGAGTCCATTTGAAATTCTCTTGGGCAGACCCTACATGATGCAAACTGTGAATAGTGAAGCTGTAGATCAAACCAGTAATCAATATGTGTACGATCATGTTATGGTTGTAGGAAAACAATTGCAGAAAAATGCTACAGTGGTGTTAGAACACCAACCCAAGCAGCCTGATTGTAAGCTACATCCATCCAACCCTGGTGATCAGGTATATGTTAAGAATCTTTCAGGAGATCCACTACGGGAGAAGTGGGATGGACCCCAGCAGGTGCTGATGACCACCTCCACACGATCCGGGTGAAAGAGAAACCCACGTGGATCCACTACTCTCGAGCCAAGAGAGTTCCAGAGGAAGCATGGACCTCGGGAGAGGAATCATCTACTATCAAGCCTCCTCAATGCTGATCCTTGGACTGATAAGTACATTAGTGTTAAATCAAACTCTTGCCCCAAAATTATTATGGTCTCAGGCCTATAATGGGAATTCTAGTCTATGATTTGCTATAAATACAGATATTCTGAATTCATCTGAACTGAACCAATACAATCCATCTGTTATAGTCCTCCAAGGAACAAGGGTACTGAATAATTGGTAAAATCCTGGTACCCCATACAATGCAAGTGTTTTAATAGGCACGGATTAGATGGTCACCCAGAACTGACGTTACTGTGAAATGTAATTAGTGGCTGATCAATGTTGGCACACCTTCACTCTAGATAAATCAGTTTCTGTGATGTGTCAGTGGACATTCAGGGAAGGAAATATAACAATGAGATTACCAACCAGCAAATCTCCTACCACCCCATTGACTAAGACCACCACCAGTTTTACAACTCCTTCTTTAGCCTGTGAGAGTGTCCACAATTTAACTTATGCTGGACCATATGTAATTAAGCACTCAAATGAGCAGAAGCTGTTGTTAGATCCCATATATTCACTGAAAAGGGTTCCAATACACCTTTAAGTAAACATATCAAACATACAAAAAGATTGTCAGCCCTGTATTCAACAAAGCCTTAAAGACTGGCATGTATAGATGATGGCCAGATCCCCTTGTACCAGAATTCAAAGAGATGTAACGGGATGGTTTGGCACAGGATTAAGTGTATTAAACACCATAGATCAAGAAGTATTAGTGAATAAACTAAGTGCTGTCACATCTGATCTAGGAAAATTCAAAGTCCCTTTAAGATCATCTTTGCTCACTTTGGCAGAAACACAATCATTGGCAGTTAAATTGTTAACATTAGTAGCTAACCACTGCAAAAGATTTCACCAAGATTATTGACTATGCTGGTGTCATCCATAAAAGATTTGCACTTGCAATACAATGTCTCCAAACTCAACAGTGGGTGCAGTCTGTAGCTGCAGGAATATTAAGAGAAGGAACTTCAGGAATATTACCACAGGAAGTAAGAGAAATAATAGCTAGAAACAGTTCTACTACACAGTTTGAGAAAAATTACCAAGCGTGGTGGCAGTTAGGAAACTTCACTTACAATCCTCAACATGAACAAATTGAAGCTTATGTGCTCACTATCAGTGCAGCTAAAGAAAAGACCATCTTTCCTAGCCTGACATTAAGAGCCATACACCAAAATGTAATTGTCAGACCCATAGACCATAATGTTTGGGCAAGTTAGGATCACACCAAGAAAAAGTGGCAGCCAGTCAGTACTGAGGCATGTATTCCTAAAGGACAATTAGGATATATCTGTGAAAATGCTGGAGTAGAAAATGAAGATTTATGCTTAGATGCTGACAATAGTGTGTGTACCTTTGAAATGCTTCCCCATACTAAAACCCAATCACAAGTCTATTATGTAGGAAATGGTTGTGCATGTGTTAGAATCTTTTGTGTTAATTTTACCATAGGTATTTGTCATGAAGTAGTGAGTGGTATTAATTTTTTTGTTTTGCTAAAATAATAGGCTGTGACTTTGGTTATATCATTCTAGTGACTACTAGACAACTGATTGAAGCTGATTATACAATGTATCATGATGTGCCAAAATTGCAGAGAGGAATGAACATTAATCTTTTTAAAGCAATGCTTAAACATCCTGATATAGAAAAACTGGTCCAGGAAGTAAACAGAACGACTAGACGAATGCTCTGGCAAGTAGAACATGACACTGAGAGCATAAAAACTGTTCTAACCAAAGTGGAAAAAGTGGGAGAACATCACTGGTGGGATATCTTTACAGGATACTCCCCTACAGCATCACAAGTGTTTCACTATTTGATACATCCAATATTGGTATTAGGAGCTGGCATTATTCTACTACTGGTCCTAATTGTTTGGCTATGGTGCAAATCAAGCATCATGGTTAGAAGGATGCAGATAATGAGGGCTGTGATGAATACCTATCAAAATCCATTAGAACTTGACGAAGGAATTCGTAAATTCTAAACAAAAAGGGGGGAATGATATAGGAAGCTAGGCCCAAAAGAGTTAACTAAGAGATTTGGGCCTGCTAACAAGCTCCCAACATCCAAGACGATCTGTGCTCGTTCTGTTCTACTTACTGGACCAAAGCTTAAGAGAATAGTACAGGAACAGGTAATAGGCCTAGAGGTGATAAATTAGAAATACAACAGGATCAGGTAGACATTTAAATAGGAGAAATAGGCCTGGAGCCAGGGTTTTGTCCAAGCTTCAGTGAGCGGGTCAAGAACAATGGAAAAGAAGAAGGGTCAAGCTGAGGAAGATGAGTTGAAGCCCCCTGCCCCATGGAGGAAGATGGGAACTACCCTCCGAAATGGGGAGCCAAGAGAAGCAGCGCCCCAAGCTCCACCTATACTCCACCTATTTTTAATATGTATTGATAGATGTTGTAATCACTTGAATATGCACTTAATCACATCTGAAGATTGTATAAAAATGCTGATTTTGTGTGAAGCCTTTGAGCAAGTTTGTCCAGCGTGAGCTGGCTTGCTCCCAACGTTGAATAAACAAATACCTTGCTGCTTAAAGATAAAAATTCTCTGAGCAGTTTCTTGGACCGATTTTTCGGATTCAGTATGCCTGAGAGCGTTGTCCAAACGCTCCTTGAGCTCTGGCAGCCTTGGGGCCGTGACCACTGCCCTGGGCAGCCCGTTCCAGTGCCCGACCACCCTCCGGGGAAAGCACCTTTTCCTAATGTCCAACCTAAGCCTCCGCTGACACAGCTCCGGCCGTTCCCTCGGCTCCTGTCCCTGGTCCCACAGAGCAGAAATGGCCGCTGCCCCTTGGCAGGAAGCTGCAGCCCCCCAGGAGATCTGACCTCAGTCTCCTCTTCTCCAGGCTCAACAGCCCCAGTGACCTCAGACCTCAAGTGCAAGGTCCTGCACCTGGCTCAGGGCTTGGCTGGTGCCACCTGGCACAACATCAGCTTGCAAATTTTGCAACACAACAGGGAGGACCAAGAAGGCTTTGGCTAAGAGAGACTTTTTCCAAGGGACTGGAGCGACAGACCAAGGGGCAATGGCTTGGCGCTGGCAGAGGGCAGGCTTAGATGGCATATGGGAAAGAAAGCCTTCCCGGGGAGAGTGGTGGGGCCCTGGCACAGGTTGTCCAGAGAAGCTGTGGCTGCCCCATCCCTGCAAGTGTTCAGGGCCAGGTTGGACGCGGCTTGGAGCAAGCTGGTCTAGCGGAAGGTGTCCCTGCCCGTGGCAGAGGGGTGGTTGGAAGCAGATGAGCTTTCAGGTCCCTTCCTTCCAACACCAACTGCTCTAGGAGTCTAGGAGTCTTGAAAAACAGGAGACTTCTGCAGAAGCCAGGAGGTGAATAAAAACATTTGCCACTTAAACACAAAGTCTTGTTACCAAGGGGCATCACCTGATTCTGGGGACTACTCTCATGACTTCTCACCACTGGAAGCTGACATTGCTGAAAGCCATAGAAATTGACCTAAAATTGACCAAACAATCCGACAAAAGCTCCCTGATGGAAGGATCCTGGAGCAAGCATATCATCCCGGAGGCAATGACAGGGCAATTTCTGCGCCTCTGCCGTAAACCTGTCAGTTCTGGCCCTGCCCTGGAGAGGTTTTTTTCGGCTCTCCATTCCATGGGAAGACAAGTGCGGACAAGAAGAACAGGGTTCTGTCCGCTCAGGGTCAAAGGCGCTTTAGGTCTGTGCTGTGATCTGTTGGAGTTGAGCTCCTGTCTAGAAAACGAGGGCTTTCGGGACTGCTCAGCATCTGGCTCCTCCCATGGAATCAGATGTTCCAAGCAGGGAAGGGGATGTCCAAGAGGGGTTCTGCCCACTTGAACTTCTGAACTTGTGGAGCTCTCCTGGCGCTTCTGGGCGTAGTGATTCCGTGGATGTCAATTGGCTGTTCTGGAGAAAAGCTGGGGATTAAAAGAAGTAGTGAGAGAACCAGACTGAAAATGGGTGAAGGTGTTGCAGGAAGTGAGGCTGGGCAGCAAGAGCAGTGAGTGAGGGGAAAAAAGGGATTTCAGGCAAGAAGGAAGAAGATCCCTGAAGAGGCTCAAGGTCTACTAGAAGAAAAATTAACTATTTGGAAATTGCAGTAAAAATTTGTGTAACTCCCCAATTAACATAGGTTGTCCCCTTCATTAACATACAACCCCAGATGCCTTTAAAATAGTGTTCTCGTGTTCAATAAACTATTCCAGTTCCCCATACTGGGATCGTGTCTAGCTTTTATTTTTCAGACCGCCACTCAAAGGGGCTAAAAGGGGGCTGCGACCTGCACTGAGCTGAGCCACCTCACTGAGGTTTGTCCAGTGAAGTCTCCCTTTTATTGCAATAAAAGTTTATTTTTTTTTCGTCGGCTCCTCAATCTCCTGGCTATTTCTGTGTTTCCCACTGGCTGGAATTTCAGACGACCACAATCCCATGGTCCCTACAGCCCCGGCTGTCCCGGACCTTCCCGTCTCCAACAAACCTCAGCAGCTGCTCCCCGGGACGGGCCCCAGCCCCTGAGCGGAGCGCACAAGCACACTGCAGCCCGACACACGCTGCCCGGAGAGAGCCGTGTGAGACAGAACCATGGCCACCGCCGCTGCAGCCACCCCGGGCAGGGTCAGGGTGGAAGCCAGCGCCAGCGAACTGCCGCGCTGCCTCGGCAAGTTCCTGTATCGCCGCCCGCTACCGCGCTCAGCAGCAGCAGCCAAGCAGCGGCCAGAGGCGCGAGGTCAACACCCAGGAGCAGGTCCCTGAGGAAGGACCACCACCTCCGGCGCCCCAGCAAACAACGAGATCGAGAGACCCGCGCCGGCGGAAGCAGCAGCGGGACCCCAGCGGGAACCACTCAGAAGGCAGGAAGGACCCGGAATCGAAAGAGGCACCGGGAAAAACAAAGACAAGCAGAGCAGGAGGTATGCAAAAACCGGGGCTATGGAGCGTGAGCGGAGAAGAGGATCCCACAGAATCCCTGGGGGGCTCCGGGAAAGGTCCGAGGGAGGAAAGAGCCCAAGCGGGACCGTCGGCGAAGGAGGGAGCGAGCGGAAGCCCAGCGGCAGCAGCACGAGAGAAACCCAGGAACAGAGGGACCCGAGAGACAAACGGAGTGGGGCAGACACAAAGCTGCCGACTTCAGCAGTAGTCGAGGCAGCAAAAACCCCCTTCCTTGACTTTTTTCCTTTTTCTTTGCAGCCTAAACTAAGAACTGGTCTTTTTTTAGAAACCCTTTTGTTTATTAATCTAACTGTTTCAGTTTAACAGTGTGAGTAAGGCGAACAAAACGCTACCGATGGAGAGATTGTCCCCCTGCGCAAAAACAAAGAAAGAAAAAAAAAAGGGAAAAGCGAAGGAAAGCAAAGACCCTTTGCTGAATGAAGATACCCTTCCATAGCTAATAGCCAAAATTGTTTTTAAATGTATGCATAGCTGTATTTTTGAAAATTTTAAAGTTCTCACAATAACAATTTTCCTTAAGTCCAAAAGCCAAATTAACGCAGAAAGACATATATTTGCCTTAAAAATAGAAGAAGTATATATTTTATCCTTGAACTATAGGAATGTTCATATGTATTTGAAATTTAAATTAAACATGAAGTAAAATATGCTTATGTTTTTACAGGTTATACTATCATAAAAAACAGAAAACATATATTACTAATCTAAGGGTGAGAAACCAAAAACGCCAATTTCTCAGTTCATAACCAAAAGACACTGTAAAATGAAACCCAAAAGTATGTTTGTATGATGTGTGTTCGATGGCCATCGAGTATGAATGTGTGAATGTATGCATGCGTGCGAAAATACAATAATTAATATGTTCTGATTTATACACAAATGCACATTACCTCACACATGCACAAACACCCTTAGATAAAGAACAGAAAACATATCATCCTGAGTTGAATAGAATTTCATTTGCAGAAATGTTTTAGGTTAAATAAAAGTTTTCAAAAACAAACACTAAAAAACACTTTCAGGTAAAAGTCAGGAGCACACGAACCCTGAAGTCATCAAGTTATTAAGTTTGGTTCAAAATCAATCGCTTATAAGTCAACAGAATCTTTAGAGAATAGCTTAAAAAAGATTTTATAAGAGTAATTTCTAATAAGAAATAATAGAAATAAGTTGTTTAAACAAGTTTTATATTAATCCAGAGTTATTTAGTTTAGCATTGTTGGGAATTCTTCCTTCTTGCATTTTGTTCCTTGTTTACTTTTCTATATCCAAAAGTATCTAATAGTCTTTTTGATTGGTTTAATGCTTTTAATGTTAGTGCTAAGTTTAAGAAAATAATTTATGTAGCAATATGCAGAATGCCTTAAAACAGCTATGATTCCTTCACATGCCTTTATAATGCCAAACCTTGTGGCCCAAACTATTCTGACACACAATGCCTTTAATCATACTTTCCATCTCAGGTATATAAAAGGCTGTACATTGCCTTGAAAAAGGAGCTTCCATGTTAAAATTAATTTCACTTGTGGTATTAAAAGTAAGACTGCAATATTTCATGTTAGATCCATTTAAGAATACATTTGCTTCTAAAATGCAGCTATAGAATTTGTTATTACCTCACTCTGAACCGATAGATCAAAGCATTGATAGTTGCAGAAAAAAATAGTAATCAAAACTTAGATTACATGTTTAGTTAGCATGATAAATTTAATAGTCTAGTTAAAGAAAACATTTATGGTAATATTTGTATTCCCTTGTATTTTGCCTTGCATTAGCAAACGTTTGATCAAAGTTTTTTCCAAGTTTTTTGTTTTTTAGAAAAATAAAATAAAAGGGGCAAAGGTGTGGGAACCCAAACCCAGCTTTCAGCAAAGGAAAACAAGGGCTGACAAAAACCTCATGATCTGAAGGAGCTGGACCCTTCTCAGAAGACCTGTTAAAGTTCTACCTCATGGATCAAGCTTGGCTCCAGCAGAAATCAGAAAGGACTTTTGAGATGATTGTATCAAACCATGTCTAAACCCCTGTAATCCCTCTGTCCCCCATGTAATCCTACTAGAAGAAAAATTAACTGTTTGGAAATTGCAGTAAAAATTTGTGTAACTCCCCAATTAACATAGGTTGGCCCCTTCATTAACATACAGCCCCAGATGCCTTTCAAATAGTGTTCTCGTGTTCAATAAACTATTCCAGTTCCCCATACTGGGATCGTGTCTAGCTTTTATTTTTCAGACCGCCACTCAAAGGGGCTAAAAGGGGGCTGCGACCTGCACTGAGCTGAGCCACCTCACTGCGGTTTGTCCAGTGAAGTCTCCCTTTTATTGCAATAAAAGTTTATTTTTTTTCGTCGGCTCCTCGATCTCCTGGCTATTTCTGTGTTTCCCACTGGCTGGAATTTCAGACGACCACAATCCCATGGTCTCTACAGCCCCGGCTGTCCCGCACCTTCCCATCTCCAACAAGGTCTTTGCTGTGTGTTAGGAAGAGGTGGAGCAGCACAGCATTCCTTTGGCTTGTCAGAGGCTCCAGCCCCCTGGGCCAGGAAGTTGTCGTCACCGCTTTCCGGGAACCTGCTGGACTCTTGGTGCTTGGCTGTGTTGCTTCTCCAGCTCCCGCCAGGGCAGTTGAAGTCTCCACGAGAAGCAGGGACTGTGACCTGGAGGCTGCTTCAAGCTGCCTGTAGAGGTCTCCTCCCCATCTTGCTCCTGCTCAGGAGGCCTGGAGCAAACCCCCACAGCAGTGTGCCCATTCCCAGCCTGCCCGCCCTTTGATCCTGACCCATCAACTCCTGAGTGGCTCGCCATCCCCCCCAAGACAGAGGTCGAGACCTTCCGAGTGTCACCTCCCCGAGATCTACGGATGTCGTCTCCCTGGGCTCCTGTGAGGCCCCGCATGTGGTTGCCAGCGCATTCTTCCCTCTCCCTTATGGGCCCTGTCCAATGCAGCCCCAGGGCAGCCCGGAGGAGCCCTGTCTGGGGCTGCGCTGGGGTGACCGGGGACACGGTGGGCTCACTGGGAGCAGCCTTCCAAAGCCCCAGAGCGGCAGGATGGTGCCCAGGCTCTGCTCAGGGCTGCTTTGGGCGTGGGGCCGTCTGCACGAGTCCTGCACGGGACCCATGTGTCCTGGCTGCCACGCCAAAGGGCTGCTTCCCCAGGCGAAGGGGACAGGGGAGTGACCCTGCGTGAGAGCCTGCACCTCTGGCAGTGACTCAGGCCCGGGGTGCCCTTTGGGTGCCCTTGGTGCCCTTTGGGCCTTGCTGGATCTGCTTGCTGCCATTTGCTGGGGCCACCCTGCACTCCCTCCCCATTCCAGGCAGACACAGGCAGGTGTTGGAATAAAATCTTTTCTTCCGTAACCAGAAGGAAACTGTTAACTATATCT
This sequence comes from Pseudopipra pipra, assembly GCF_036250125.1. Taxonomy (NCBI): domain Eukaryota; kingdom Metazoa; phylum Chordata; class Aves; order Passeriformes; family Pipridae; genus Pseudopipra; species Pseudopipra pipra. The sequence goes on along the minus strand of NC_087580.1, from coordinate 17,069,265 downwards.
ACGGAACGGCGGAGGGGGTCAGACAGAAATGCACACAAATCAACAGGATTGGCAAAAATGTCCGCTTTATTAGAGGACAGACAGCTTATATGCTGCCTGTGACACACAGACATGTGATTCTTCCCCAGGTTACATTGGATACATAAGGCAAACATACTGTGGTGTACAGTACTAGTTGGATATCAGCAGGTGTCCATAAGCCTTGTTTTCCTGCCAGAACAACTCCTCCTTCACCTTGGCACAAGGCCTGTAGCCATATTAGTGACGCAGTATTTTTTACTCTCTGCACCCAGCCATGCCAAGGGGAAGGTCTCAGAAATGCAACTGAAATTGTTCACACAATTTCTGTCCACCGACAAATCCCCCGTTGATGTTTGAACAATTTAAATTGCATTTCTGTAACATTCCTTATTGTATCCATAACATCTCAATAAGCGCAAACATACAACAACACCACCATCACCAATAAACTCAGCAACCTATTGACCCTAAGATGTGTGCTCTCAAAGTGTGCCTAAAAGTGCTTCTTTAAATATAGGGTTTATTCTTAAAACTTCCACTCTGTCCAGAACATCCTTGGAAATGGAACTCCATTAAACTCTGGGCCATATGTCTTCTGTTATTCTTTTTCACACCTTGGCCCTTGAATAACACAATGACATGATCGTATATTAACACTGGATCTTCCGTTTCTATTGCACTCTTTGCATACCATTCTATTGCAGCCCGGAGAGTTTGTTCAGGATTTCTTGCCATTTTATGGAAAGGTATCGGTGTATTTGTTTATCCAAAAGTGTTTGTGTAAGTGAATATTCACACATATACATGCATACATTTTCATTCATTCTCTTTCACACGGTGGCCACCATCATTCAAACACACATCACACAAACATATTTTTGAATCTCATTTCACTGTGTCTCATGAGTAATGAAACCATACTAATTCTCTAGTACCTTATGGTGTTAAAGCTTCTCCACCAAACAGGTAAACTTTCCTCCACCAGTACCCAGTGAATAATCTAAGATCTTAACCTTCTATAATCATATGCTTAAAGATACTAAAAAATTGTGCTCCAACAAAACTAAAAATATTGTGCCTTAACAACACTAAAATGTGCTCATAATGCTGACAAATTGTGCTCCTGTAATACTTACTTTAAAGTTCGTACACTCTCTTAAATCCTTAATTTCATGTGCTTAAAAAAACACTAAAAAGGTGTATATGACTAAGAAAAACTATGCTTATAATACCAAAAAGAATTGTGCTCCAAAAACTGTGTTCTAACAATATTGAGGAAACTGTTAGCCACAACAGCTCCTGATGTTACCATTGTTACCTGCAGAAAACAGCATCAACCTTGTTCTTTCTTTCCAAGGTTTCATTCATCATGCAGGCAGCTACAAACACCTGTGTACAAAAAAGACCTTAACACATGAAACAACTTTTGCAAATGAACTGAGGGGGTTGTCACCTGTTCTCTCCCCGTTTCTGTCTTGCAAAAGTGTTTTACAAATTCTTAAATCACTGACCCCTATACCAAATACATAGCATTGTCTGGCAACTTGGTAGTAGTTTTCAAAGTGGACAAGCAATTCACCCTTTCAAAGTTTTTCTAGTTTGGATATGATATAGAATTTTACCTCAAAAATTGTTATTGCACAGCCACATATAATTTTGGGAAGACTCGTAAGCCAAAAGGTTTCTGTCATATGATGATTCCAAATAAATCTTGCTACCCACTGTAACACTACTGAGATGAAACACAGAAAAATACAAGCACTACAAAATAGTTAATGTCTGATGTAGAGTTCCCAAACCACACCAGTCTGCCTGATCTTCACAAACATCACTGATGTGACATGAGCAGCACAGAAACAGATCGTTGTATACAGTGACAACCCTTAGGCCTCAGGATGTTAAAAGTTCTATAGTTTTCCATTGTCTTCCTTTCCCCTTAGTGACACGTCTGCCCTATCTCAGTCAAGAAATCATCTTCTAAATCCGCATCTAAACAGACATTCCTCTGCTCCACAATTTGCACAGGCAACACGGAGAAAAAAGGGGTTTTTCGCAGAGTGTGATCTTTTGGCAGCTCTGGATGAGTTGTGGGGAGAGAATCCTCCTCTTTCCTAGATACCAGTGACAAGCAGTCTGCAGTGGAGCTGCTTTCCAAACAGCTGAATGTTTGTGTACATTCAGTGGTAGACCTATTTCTGTTTTCTCACTTTTTTCTCCTTGGCAAAGGCTGTTTGGTTCAAGTTGGCTGCCAGAATGCAGGAGCGCTTTTGATTCCTGAGTATGTTCTACCTCAGTGCTGGCTTCCTGCAGTTCATCTTTGTCCACTTCTTCATGCATCAGGCACAGATTTGTATTAAACTCACATTGAACTTCACAAGCTACAATATTAGTAGGTTTCTTTGGATTCTGAGATACACTAATGTCTTTAAAATCCTTTCCACTGCTGTCTTCAGTTACACTTTGGACTTTGGCTTCTGGATTGTCAGGTAAACTTTCAATCTGTCCATGTTTAATTTCCAATATATTTTTTTTTCTAAGTTGATTGCACTACTGGTTAATTGGTTAATTATTTCTGCATCACTGTATGTTTGAATTCATAATGCTTCAGTGAAGACAAGTCTTCATCCTTGGATTCATATTCTTTGTGAGATATGAATGAAAGCACCTCTGGCATAACCTCTGCCAAACTATCTGTGCTTGTTTCCATACAGATTATCTCTTTTTCAGACATCTCTACTGGTGTTGCAGATTGGCTGTAACTTGCACTGGCAGCAACAGCTAAAGGGTGACATCGATATGTTGTCTCCTGTGAGGAAAAATCTGTCTCTGTTGTTATGCCTTCTGCAGATATTTGGTCATAATCCGTTTCTTGCATTGTTTCCAAATTACTCTCCCCAGACCTGAGGAGACATTCTGTAACAGTTGATTCTGCTCCATGTCCAGCCAGTGTCTGAAACTCATAGCTGCTTACTAGAGAGCAGTTCTTATTTGCTAAGTCACTGAGAAAGAAACCCTCATCAGGTGTTGGTATTTTTTTGTATTGGCAAAAGCTGCCCATGGTTTCCAAATTGGATGTGTTTTACTGCAGATGTCTGTGTTGAGGTCATATTATGAGCAAGTCCCATAGAAGATTCAGCAGTAGATGCACTGACAGATGCACTTCCCCTGCCTGAATCTGTCACACTTGATTGTGCCATCAAGTTATTATAGTCATTGTCAAGCTCATCTTTTGAAAAAGTTCGCATTTAAGTCTATGACAGTGAAAAAATACTGTTTGATCATTCTGTTTAATACTCAGCCTTAAGCTACATGTGCAGTTCAGAAGGATATAGAAGGCCAGATTCCAGCTTGCAGCCAGTTCCTTAGATGTGATCTACATCATCTCCTCATGTTTTTAGTTCTTTTATCTATGAAATTTCGGTAAGAGAACAAAATTCACAACATAAGCAGCACAAAGGAAAACAAATAACTAGTTGTAAGAACATGTAACTCCATAATTGTGGAACAACAGCACAGAACAGGTAAAACCCACACCCGTTATATTAAAATCCTAAATCACTCACAGGTTTTAATTAATTTCCCGAATGTAAAGCTAACTAAATCTAGCTTTGAGATCGTTATATTGGGAGGCAAACTAGAAAAATTTTACTAAATTCAACCTGACTCTAGTAACTCAGCTTTATTGCAATCTCTACTGATTTCCTGACAGATTATCATGTGGTCTCCAGACATTTCTGCTTTATAAATCAAATGGGCATAAAAAGTTCTAATTCGCGCATCAATAGTTTTGGAAAAGTGTAATTTAGCAATCTGCTTTTTTATTGGTATAAAGTAAACACACACATTTTGCATCTTGTTAGGTTATTTTAAAAATAATCTGAAATTCATGTAGTATAACTGTTGACATAACATCAGTGCCAAGAGAGATAAGTCAAACTTCACAGCATAGTGTGTGCCTGAGTAGTGTTTTTAGAAAAGCAATGAGGCTGTATGCTATATCAGCAGTTATAAAACATTTAAAAACATATAATACGTTTTGTTTGACCAAACTGCTCTGTACATACTGTACGAATCCACGACAGAAGATATATATTAAAATCTGAAAAAAAATGTACTTGCTGCTATGTTATAAATAGAATATTAACAATTGCTTAAACAGTACATGAAATGCAACTCAAAGTTGCAACTCTGTCATAAACACAGAAGAAAAAAAAAAGGAAAAAATAATGAATTCACTAAACTTGACCAAGGAAAAGAAATAATATCAGACAGGAATGTAAATTAACATCCAAATGTTAAAATCAGCTGAGTAAACCTTTTTAAATACAATTCTAAAGATGTGATTTCCACTGTCACAATAACTTCTCAGTTTATAACAGGAAGATAGAGAGATGTTTTACCTAAGAATCAAGGAAATCCTCAGCCTGCCAGCTTTCCATTTATCTTATTTGCAGATTTGTAGTTTTTGGTGTATAAGTTCTACTCTCTCCCTAGTTCTGAGAAACTGCTGGAGGTGGTTTGAGTCCCACCCAGTTGCTAAGCAACAAATGATCTCTATTGTGTGAACCTTATGTCTCCTCCTGCTAAGACTGAACACGAAATTTGGGCAGAAGTTCTTTACAGGGGTAAAATGTGACTAAAACCAAGGCAACTCACTAAAGCTTTTATATAAAGATTCATTCTCTGGGAAACTCTTAAAATTTCTTGCATGCTAACTTTTAGTAAAACACAATCTTTTAGTTTTAAGTTATCCACAAGTGAGTAGAAGGACTAAAGAGAGAGAGATTCTGCTTTCTGTTCTCAGTTACCGACATGCCTGGATTCTGCGGGGCAACTCCCCCGCAAGTCAGTCACCGCCGAGCTGCTGTTCCCCGGGCTGCTCCGTGCGCCGTGCAGCTCCCGGGGATCCCCGTAGAAGTCTGGCTGGCTCTGCAGAAGTAGCTGTCGGCGTTGCCTCTGTCGCTGAGGTGCCTCTGCCGCCGAGGTGCCCCTGCCGCCTTTTGCCGTGGCTGCCAGCGCCGCCTCCCCCACGGCCGAGCCGGCGCAGCGGCAGCCCCAGCGCGCAGCCCCCAGCCCTGGAGCGCGGCCTCAGCACCCGCACGCCGGACTCTGGTTTGAGTAATCCTAAAGAGAATTTTTATGCTGTTATGTGTACCCGAGACACTCTAACGGGAGGAAATTCTCCCGGACTCTCACCTCTGGCTTTTAACAGTTACTAACAAACGTATGGCCGCTTCTCCACACACACACAAGCACGGTACCGTTAACAATACAGTGAGCTCACAACAACGTTGGACACACAACACAATTAACACGAGAGTTAACAAAAATACGGAAAGGCAGTTCTCTAGCCTGCCTCTCCTGTCAACGAGAAGTGGCACTTTTTCGGTGTTGCTCGTTGTGCTAATATAGCATCTTCTAATGCAAGGCACAATAGCTGCTACTTTCTTTCATATGTACCGTACCTGGTTCTGCTTTTTATTTTTTTTTTTTTCCGAAAACAGCGTCTGTTGCCATGGCAGCGATCCACAGTGGCTTTCTTCCGGGTTGCATGGTGGCTTCAGGCGCCAGCGATGCAGCGCCATCTAGGGACGCGGAGGCTCCCAGCAGTGTCGGTCCAGTTGACACATGCGCAGTAGCAGGCACAGTGAGGAGCGACAGTGCCGACTGCGCAGCCGCAAGAGAGAGCGGTGCCGCGGGCTCGGCTCCAGCTTCATTCTCTGCCGCTAGTGATGTTCCTGCAGCCCCTACACATCCTGCTGCTGCATGCACGGCGCTAAACGGAGGTGATCCCGCTGCTCCTAAGGGTCCTAGCATTCGCAACTTCCACGTGGGGAGCCAGATGCTGAGCAGTCCCGAAAGCCCTCGTTTTCTAGACAGGAGCTCAACTCCAACAGATCACAGCACAGACCTAAAGTGCCTTTGACCCCGAGCGGACAGAACCCCGTTCTTCTTGTCCGCACTTGTCTTCCCATGGAATGGAGAGCCGAAAAAAACCTCTCCAGGGCAGGGCCAGAACTGACAGGTTTACGGCAGAGGCGCAGAAATTGCCCTGTCATTGCCTCCGGGATGATATGCTTGCTCCAGGATCCTTCCCTCAGGGAGCTTTTGTCGGATTGTTTGGTCAATTTTAGGTCAATTTCTATGGCTTTCAGCAATGTCAGCTTCCAGTGGTGAGAAGTCATGAGAGTAGTCCCCAGAATCAGGTGATGCCCCTTGGTAACAAGACTTTGTGTTTAAGTGGCAAATGTTTTTATTCACCTCCTGGCTTCTGCAGAAGTCTCCTGTTTTTCAAGACTCCTAGAGCAGTTGGTGTTGGAACGAAGGGACCTGAAAGCTCATCTGCTTCCAACCACCCCTCTGCCACGGGCAGGGACACCTTCCGCTAGACCAGCTTGCTCCAAGCCGCGTCCAACCTGGCCCTGAACACTTGCAGGGATGGGGCAGCCACAGCTTCTCTGGACAACCTGTGCCAGGGCCCCACCACTCTCCCCGGGAAGGCTTTCTTTCCCATATGCCATCTAAGCCTGCCCTCTGCCAGCGCCAAGCCATTGCCCCTTGGTCTGTCGCTCCAGTCCCTTGGAAACAGTCTCTCTTAGCCAAAGCCTTCTTGGTCCTCCCTGTTGTGTTGCAAAATTTGCAAGCTGATGTTGTGCCAGGTGGCACCAGCCAAGCCCTGAGCCAGGTGCAGGACCTTGCACTTAAGGTCTGAGGTCACTGGGGTTGTTGAGCCTGGAGGAGACTGAGGTCAGATCTCCTGGGGGGCTGCAGCTTCCTGCCAAGGGGCAGCGACCATTTCTGCTCTGTGGGACCAGGGACAGGAGCCGAGGGAACGGCCGGAGCTGTGTCAGCGGAGGCTTAGGTTGGACATTAGGAAAAGGTGCTTTCCCCGGAGGGTGGTCGGGCACTGGAACGGGCTGCCCAGGGCAGTGGTCACGGCCCCAAGGCTGCCAGAGCTCAAGGAGCGTTTGGACAACGCTCTCAGGCATACTGAATCCGAAAAATCGGTCCAAGAAACTGCTCAGAGAATTTTTATCTTTAAGCAGCAAGGTATTTGTTTATTCAACGTTGGGAGCAAGCCAGCTCGCGCTGGACAAACTTGCTCAAAGGCTTCACACAAAATCAGCATTTTTATACAATCTTCAGATGTGATTAAATGCATATTCAAGTGATTACAACATCTATCAATACATATTAAAAATAGGTGGAGTATAGGTGGAGCTTGGGGCGGTGCTTCTCTTGGCTCCCCATTTCGGAGGGTAGTTCCCATCTTCCTCCATGGGGCAGGGGGCTTCAGCTCATCTTCCTCTGCTTGACCCTTCTTCTTTTCCATTGTTCTTGACCCGCTCACTGAAGCTTGGACAAAACCCTGGCTCCAGGCCTATTTCTCCTATTTAAATGTCTACCTGATCCTGTTGTATTTCTAATTTATCACCTCTAGGCCTATTACCTGTTCCTGTACTATTCTCTTAAGCTTTGGTCCAGTAAGTAGAACAGAACGAGCACAGATCGTCTTGGATGTTGGTAGCTTGTTAGCAGGCCCAAATCTCTTAGTTAACTCTTTTGGGCCTAGCTTCCTATATCATTCCCCCCCTTTTGTTTAGAATTTACGAATTCCTTCGTCAAGTTCTAATGGATTTTGATAGGTATTCATCACAGCCCTCATTATCTGCATCCTTCTAACCGTGATGCTTGATTTGCACCATAGCCAAACAATTAGGACAAGTAGTAGAATAATGCCAGCTCCTAATACCAATATTGGATGTATCAAATAGTGAAACACTTGTGATGCTGTAGGGGAGTATCCTGTAAAGATATCCCACCAGTGATGTTCTCCCACTTTTTCCACTTTGGTTAGAACAGTTTTTATGCTCTCAGTGTCATGTTCTACTTGCCAGAGCATTCGTCTAGTCGTTCTGTTTACTTCCTGGACCAGTTTTTCTATATCAGGATGTTTAAGCATTGCTTTAAAAAGATTAATGTTCATTCCTCTCTGCAATTTTGGCACATCATGATACATTGTATAATCAGCTTCAATCAGTTGTCTAGTAGTCACTAGAATGATATAACCAAAGTCACAGCCTATTATTTTAGCAAAACAAAAAAATTAATACCACTCACTACTTCATGACAAATACCTATGGTAAAATTAACACAAAAGATTCTAACACATGCACAACCATTTCCTACATAATAGACTTGTGATTGGGTTTTAGTATGGGGAAGCATTTCAAAGGTACACACACTATTGTCAGCATCTAAGCATAAATCTTCATTTTCTACTCCAGCATTTTCACAGATATATCCTAATTGTCCTTTAGGAATACATGCCTCAGTACTGACTGGCTGCCACTTTTTCTTGGTGTGATCCTAACTTGCCCAAACATTATGGTCTATGGGTCTGACAATTACATTTTGGTGTATGGCTCTTAATGTCAGGCTAGGAAAGATGGTCTTTTCTTTAGCTGCACTGATAGTGAGCACATAAGCTTCAATTTGTTCATGTTGAGGATTGTAAGTGAAGTTTCCTAACTGCCACCACGCTTGGTAATTTTTCTCAAACTGTGTAGTAGAACTGTTTCTAGCTATTATTTCTCTTACTTCCTGTGGTAATATTCCTGAAGTTCCTTCTCTTAATATTCCTGCAGCTACAGACTGCACCCACTGTTGAGTTTGGAGACATTGTATTGCAAGTGCAAATCTTTTATGGATGACACCAGCATAGTCAATAATCTTGGTGAAATCTTTTGCAGTGGTTAGCTACTAATGTTAACAATTTAACTGCCAATGATTGTGTTTCTGCCAAAGTGAGCAAAGATGATCTTAAAGGGACTTTGAATTTTCCTAGATCAGATGTGACAGCACTTAGTTTATTCACTAATACTTCTTGATCTATGGTGTTTAATACACTTAATCCTGTGCCAAACCATCCCGTTACATCTCTTTGAATTCTGGTACAAGGGGATCTGGCCATCATCTATACATGCCAGTCTTTAAGGCTTTGTTGAATACAGGGCTGACAATCTTTTTGTATGTTTGATATGTTTACTTAAAGGTGTATTGGAACCCTTTTCAGTGAATATATGGGATCTAACAACAGCTTCTGCTCATTTGAGTGCTTAATTACATATGGTCCAGCATAAGTTAAATTGTGGACACTCTCACAGGCTAAAGAAGGAGTTGTAAAACTGGTGGTGGTCTTAGTCAATGGGGTGGTAGGAGATTTGCTGGTTGGTAATCTCATTGTTATATTTCCTTCCCTGAATGTCCACTGACACATCACAGAAACTGATTTATCTAGAGTGAAGGTGTGCCAACATTGATCAGCCACTAATTACATTTCACAGTAACGTCAGTTCTGGGTGACCATCTAATCCGTGCCTATTAAAACACTTGCATTGTATGGGGTACCAGGATTTTACCAATTATTCAGTACCCTTGTTCCTTGGAGGACTATAACAGATGGATTGTATTGGTTCAGTTCAGATGAATTCAGAATATCTGTATTTATAGCAAATCATAGACTAGAATTCCCATTATAGGCCTGAGACCATAATAATTTTGGGGCAAGAGTTTGATTTAACACTAATGTACTTATCAGTCCAAGGATCAGCATTGAGGAGGCTTGATAGTAGATGATTCCTCTCCCGAGGTCCATGCTTCCTCTGGAACTCTCTTGACTCGAGAGTAGTGGATCCACGTGGGTTTCTCTTTCACCCGGATCGTGTGGAGGTGGTCATCAGCACCTGCTGGGGTCCATCCCACTTCTCCCGTAGTGGATCTCCTGAAAGATTCTTAACATATACCTGATCACCAGGGTTGGATGGATGTAGCTTACAATCAGGCTGCTTGGGTTGGTGTTCTAACACCACTGTAGCATTTTTCTGCAATTGTTTTCCTACAACCATAACATGATCGTACACATATTGATTACTGGTTTGATCTACAGCTTCACTATTCACAGTTTGCATCATGTAGGGTCTGCCCAAGAGAATTTCAAATGGACTCAGTTTCCCTTTGGATCTTGGCTTGACCCTTAGCTTGATTAAAGCAATAGGTAAAGCTTGATACCAATGAAAATTTGTTTCTTGACATATTTTAGATTCATCTTTTCTACTTGCCCATTTGCTTGGAGTCTGTAGGGCATATGCAGTTGCCAGTTGATTTTTAGTGCTTTACTTATTGCTTGTACAATTCATGCACAAAAGTGTGAACCTCTATCTGAAGAGATGCTCTTAGGCATTCCAAACCATGGTATAATCTCATTCAACAAGACTTTAACCACTCCTTTTGATTCATTTTTTTTCTACATGGGAAAGCTTCAGGCCATCCAGAAAATGTCAGTCAAAACTAAGAGATAACAGGACCCCCCCCTTTTCTTGGGAGCTCAGAGAAATTAATTTGCCAGATTTCACCTGGGAAATGCCCTTTACTTATTGCCCTTTACTTATTGCCCTTTGGTGTATTTTTGTTCCAGTATTTCAGACGAAGTTCCCATTGGGTTGTGACTTGCTCTATTGTGGTAAATAAATTTGGTCCTGCTACTCTAGTCCTTAAATGCTAATAGAGTGAGTCTAAGCCCCAATAGTTTTATCATGTTTTACTTTTACAAATTGCCACGCTAATTTTTCTAACAGTATTAACTGACCTGTTTTTAGTTAACCTCATCTATTGTCTAACACCTTACCTTCATTTTCATGTATCCACTTATAATCTGTTTCTTGATATTCTACCTGTTGATCTGTGTCTAGTTCTTCTAGCACTAAAGCTGCTACTGATAGTTCTTTACTTCTTGCAGCAGCTAATTCAGCTTCTGCAGCAGCTTTTCTGTTTCTTATTTCCAGGACAGTGTTACCTTTCAGGTGTCCTTGGCAGTGCATAATTGCCACCTGAGAGGGGAGTTGTACAGCTTCTAATAATCATAGAGTTTCTTCAGCATACTTCACAACTTTTCCTTGAAGAGTTAAAAGTCTTCTTTCTTTCCAAATTGCTCCATGAGCGTGAACTATGCCAAAGGCATATTTGGAGTCAGTCCAGGTGTTAATTTGTTTTCCTTCTGCCAATCCTAAAGCTCGAATGAGAGCCATCAGTTCTGCTTTCTGGACTGAGGTTCCTGCAGGCAAAGGATTTGATTTGATTACCTCAGTAGTGGTGGTCGCAGCATACCCAGCCATCTTCACACCTTGTCTTAGGAAACTGCTGCCATCGGTAAACCAGTCTTCTGCATCCAGGGGTGGTTCTTCTTTAAGGTCCAGGCAGCTGGAGTGCACTGCTTCAATGGTTTCCAGGCAGTCCTGCATGACAGGTGCAGCCGAGATTCTTCCTTCTAGGAATGAAGCTGGGTTAACAATGTTAGTCACCTGAACGGTTATGTCATCAGCCAGGATTACCCGATATTTCAGAAATTGGGAGGGTGACAGCCAATGATTTCCTTTCTGTTCCAGTACTGTAGATGCTGTGTGGGACACTAACACAGTCATTTTCTGTCCCATTGTACATTTCCTGGCTTCTTCTATATTTATGATCATTGTTGCTACTGCCCTTAGGCAGGTGGGCCATCATTTGCTTACTTCAGCCAATTGCTTGGAGAAGTAGGCTGCTGTTCTTTTGTATGGCCCTTGTTGCTGAGCCAGGACCCCCAGAGCCATTCCTTGTCGTTCATGCGAGAACAAACAAAAGGGCTTTGTTACGTCAGGCAAACCCAGCGCCGGAGTCCTTATGAGTTCTCATCTCAGTTGTTTGAAGGCTCCACTTGCTTTGGGGGTCCAGATGAGGTTGCCCTTAGTCATTTTCAGCAGGTCATATAAAGGCTTTGCAATTAGCCCATACTGATATATCTATAAACAACACCAACCTGTCATTCCTAGAAAGGCTTGAAGGTTTCTCACCATCTGTGGTTTCAGTGTCTGGCAGTTTCCTTTCTTGTTGTCCCCAGTGATCATTGTCCTTCAGATACTTTGTAATCCAGGTACACCACTTGTTTCTGCACTGGAAGTGCTTTCTGTTGAGAGACTCGATACTCATTTAAGTCCATAAAGTTTAAGAGGTTTACTGTCCATTGGGCACATTCTTCTTGTTTTTCAGTAACAATCAATAGATCATTCACATATTATAAAAGTACACCCTTTCCCGGTGGTGACTGCCATTGTTCTAATTCTTTTGCTAATTAATTCCCAAAATTGTGGGAATATTTTTGAACCCTTAAGGTAACACTGTCCAAATGAGCTGAGTTTTCCTTCCTGTGGTGGGATTGTCCCACTTGAAGGCAAATATCCTTTGACTTTGCTGTGTTTAGGGAAGGCAGAAAAAGGCATCTCTTAAGTCTAATACCGTGAACCAAATTACACTTTCTTTTAATATTGTTAATAAGGTATATAGGTTTGCAACAGCTGCATGTATGTTTTAGCTATTTTATTTACTGCTCTTAAATCCTGAGCCAACCTATGTGTTCCATTTGTCTTTTTGACTGGTAAAATTGGGGTGTTGCAATCTGATTCACACTCTACAAAACCTTAATTTCAAAAAGTTGTCTATTATTGGCTCAATTCCTCTTCTATCTTCCAGCCTCAGTGCATATTGCTTCCTAACTACTGGGTTTGCTCCTGGCCATAATTCTATTTCAATGGGAGCTGCCCTTTTTGGCTTTCCTGGTGTTTCAATAGCTCAAACTCCTGGGTATACCTGATCTAAAATTTGATTGACATTTGAATTACCCTGGCTTGGCTCCACATAGCTCATTGCTAAACTCAGAGCTGCTATTAATTGTTCTTCCTTTACCTTAAGTTCAATTTTACCTTGTTTGAATTCTATTACAGCTCCCAGATTTTCTAGTAGGTCTCTGCCCAATACGAGTTTGGATAAATTTGGTAAATACAAAACCTGATGCACACCCATTTGTTTTCCAATTTTGAACTTTAGGGGTTTCAAAAGAAAGCTTTTCTGATTGGCCAGTGGCACCCACAACTTAAACATATTTATCACTTTTAGGTATTAATTCAAAACAGAAAATGTAGCCCCGGTATCAATTAGAAAATCTAATTCTTCTTTTTCTTCCCCTAGCTTGATTTTTACCAGCAGGTCCCCTAGCACTGGCCTGCTGGGCCCCCCCTTCACTCAATACTCTGTAAGCAACAACAGCCACTCCTGTGCCTGTATTTCCACCTGTTAATTCAGGGCATTCTTGCTTCCAGTGTCCCTCTTTTCTGCAATATGCATACTGGTTCTACCCAACCTTGTCTGTCGGGGAGGCAAACCTTACATCTGTTACACAAGGCTCATACATATAACTAACAGTTGCAAAATTGACAAATCTTAATTCTAGGTCTTATCCAAAGTGATGTGCTTATAGTTAATTCTTCAGCACTACCTCTCATATAGCAACTCTTAGCATGATAATACCTTTAACTATGTGCTCCTGGATGTTTCAAGGTAAGCAAGATATATCAGGTACACAATAACAATACTTGGCCAAATACAAACAAAACCAGACCAGAAGACCAGACCAGACCAGAGGGGATATTCCCCTGGGAGAGCGTCCTCTCCCGTGTCCCCTGCGAGACGGCGTCCTGCCTCGACTTACAGGTATCCAGAAACCAGATACAAATACCTTTTATCAATAGGCAGTGTTCTTGTCCAGCCCCCGCAAGAAGCCACCGAAGAAGGGAGCCCCTTCGGGTAAAAAGACTTACCCGAGGGCGCCCAAGGGGGTCCCGTCCTCCAGGGGATTCCGCAGCCGGGTGGAGAAGGTGTCCTGCCGCGGTCGCCAAATGAATCCGAAAAATCGGTCCAAGAAACTGCTCAGAGATTTTTTATCTTTAAGCAGCAAGGTATTTGTTTATTCAACGTTGGGAGCAAGCCAGCTCGCGCTGGACAAACTTGCTCAAAGGCTTCACACAAAATCAGCATTTTTATACAATCTTCAGATGTGATTAAATGCATATTCAAGTGATTACAACATCTATCAATACATATTAAAAATAGGTGGAGTATAGGCGGAGCTTGGGGAGGTGCTTCTCTTGGCTCCCCATTTCGGAGGGTAGTTCCCATCTTCCTCCATGGGGCAGGGGGCTTCAACTCATCTTCCTCAGCTTGACCCTTCTTCTTTTCCACTGTTCTTGACCCGCTCACTAAAGCTTGGAAAAAACCCTGGCTCCAGGCCTATTTCTCCTATTTAAATGTCTACCTGATCTTTGGGCTTGTGTTGTATGAAGGTTTTGTTTGTTTTGCTTTCTCAAGGCTCTTGCAGTGACTGTGTATAAAGAGTTATGTGTTTCTGCAGTTGAAATTGTAACTGGTTGTTTGTTTGCTACTTGTTTAAGTTTGACTTTCCATGTTGTGTATGGCATATTGTCTAACAGCATTTTAAAATAGTGAGAAGTAAATACTTGATTTGGGGCCCCTCTTATTATTATTCTTACCCTCTGTAACACAAAAGAACTTTTTATAATAGCAGATCATCTGTCAATTAGTAAAGTTGCCCTTCTGTGACTTAGAAAATTAAACATGGTAGTTGATAGCTGTATGTCTGCTGTGTTTTGCAATGCTACCTCTAGGTTGTTGGTTCTGTCAGGAGGTGGATGGTGTTGTCCCAGCTGAAATTCTTGCAGTACAAAACCAACCACTGTCATTGCCAGCAACGCAGTCAGTACACGTGCTGTCCACTTCAACGTTGGTAGCTTTGACTTTGCTGATGGTCTGGGCTTGGGTAGGCAGATGTTCTGTGTGCTTTCCCAGTCTACATCTTCTTCCTCGAGCTGAAGTACTAGCTGTAGCCATGTTTGCTGTTCTTCCTCTTTTGCAGGATTCAAAACTGCTTGTCCTTTTTCTGGTTCTCTTGTCTCACTGAATTCAGTTTGCCACAGCTCAGCTAAGCTTTCTAGGGAGTCAATATCTCTTCTTCCTCCTCCATCAGGCCATCTTCGGCATAGAAGCTGTTCTGAGGCTGGTGAGGGCTGTGGGTTGGTTTCTGGGTAGGAGAGCCACAGTGATGCTTTAACTGTTGTGCATTTGTTGTGAGTTGGTTGAACTGGTGGTGACGGAAGAGGCACTTTCACTTCCGCCTCACGGCCGGAGTAAGCTTGCTGCGTCCATGTTGCTGCGTGGTTGTTCTGCAGCGGTCTCATGGCCGCTGCGCAGCCAAAGGGTGTTAGTGGAGCGCCCTGGCTAAAGGGAGCTAGCAGATTCTCTTCTGTGTCCTCTATAGACTCGCTGTCTATTTGTCCGTCACAGTCATCCTCCCCCCTTCCCGGCGAAATGCCTGAACCTGGGGGTGGCGGCTTCACTTCCGGCACACGGCAGGGGCAACATGGCGGTGCCTCCGGTGCCACTCTCCTTCTGCACATTGACTGTGCAACCACCGTGTAGCGGTCGCCCCGTAACGGTCCAGGGGTCGGCGCTGCTCTGTAATGGTCCTCGGCTCCAGCAGCACTGCTTGCTGCTCTGTATGGCATGGTCTCAGCTGCAGCCATGGGCGCTGGCATAAAGCCAGCATCCCCCCCGGCTGCCATGCTCATGCTGCCAGCCCCCAAGCCATGCTCCTTCACACCACACGCTGCCACTGCACTGTTCCCCCCAAGGGCTCCCCCTCCCCCTCATCCCCCCTGACCAACGTGCATTCCCCCCCTGCCCCACTCGGTCGGTGGGGGGGCTGGGGTTGAAGGGGGGGGGGTTGAGGGGAAAGGAGTGAAGGGGGGGGAAGTCCACTCTCCCGGGTGCATTTGCCTTTCTGTAGTGCTTATTCAAGGCTATCATAATGTCTTTCCATGTAGGCAAATTCTTGAGGGCGTCTGTTTTTCCCTCACTGGCTTTTTCAATAATTTTGTTCCCTATTTTCCTCCAAGATGACACTTGACAAGGTCCAGTCAGAGGGAATGCAGGTTCAGGCAACGAAATCCAATATAACAAGTCCCATAACTTACTTTCTTCTATGGTTGTTCTTGTAAAAGTTGAGAGACAGCTTCTGCTGTTTGTTTGATTTTTGGAGTAATTCCCTCCTGACGGGTAAACCACCCTCCCATATTCGCCAATTTTTGGTTACCTCTGTGCGGAAGCTCTGTTGTCCTTTCTTCTGGTCCTTTTTTCTTCCTTTTTTGTTCCTTTTTGCAGAGGTAACCCAGCGCGCTGAATTCTTTCTTTTCTTCCTTTTGGTTTTGGCGATATGGACACCCCCGGACAGGTTCCCCAGAGCTTCTGCTCCTGGTTGCCGGTAACCTGCTGAAGACCCTGTTCGGGCTCCATTTGAGGTGCTGTTCAAGGCACGAACCCCACTCTGACACGAACAAGTGCCAGAGCAGAAATACCAGTTATTCAAACTGCCCAGGTTTAAATACCACGCCTGAACATGTCACGTGACCCTCTAACCAAAGACAATCAAATATTGTCTGAGAACCCGGGAGACCACAACTCCCATGGTTCATTGCTACATTCTTCCTGCCACACTTCCCTTCTTCTGCCCCACCCCCAACAGCTTTGCCAGCTCTTCCTGGCCAGAGGAAGGCTTAACCAAAGAGCTCGAATCACATAACATCCTGCCTTGGAAGGGACCCACAAGGGTCGCCCAGTCCAACTCCTGGCCCTGTGCAGGACAGCACAGCCATCCCACCGTGTGCCTGAGAGCGTTGTCCAAACGCTCCTTGAGCTCTGGCAGCCTTGGGACCGTGACCACTGCCCTGGGCAGCCCGTTCCAGTGCCCGACCACCCTCCGGGGAAAGCACCAGGGCAGTTGAAGTCTCCACGAGAAGCAGGGACTGTGACCTGGAGGCTGCTTCAAGCTGCCTGTAGAGATCTCCTCCCCATCTTGCTCCTGCTCAGGAGGCCTGGAGCAAACCCCCACAGCAGTGTGCCCATTCCCAGCCTGCCCGCCCTTTGATCCTGACCCATCAACTCCTGAGTGGCTCGCCATCCCCCCCAAGACAGAGGTCGAGACCTTCCGAGTGTCACCTCCCCGAGATCTACGGATGTCGTCTCCCTGGGCTCCTGTGAGGCCCCGCATGTGGTTGCCAGCGCATTCTTCCCTCTCCCTTATGGGCCCTGTCCAATGCAGCCCCAGGGCAGCCCGGAGGAGCCCTGTCTGGGGCTGCGCTGGGGTGACCGGGGACACGGTGGGCTCACTGGGAGCAGCCTTCCAAAGCCCCAGAGCGGCAGGATGGTGCCCAGGCTCTGCTCAGGGCTGCTTTGGGCGTGGGGCCGTCTGCGCGAGTCCTGCACGGGACCCATGTGTCCTGGCTGCCACGCCAAAGGGCTGCTTCCCCAGGCGAAGGGGACAGGGGAGTGACCCTGCGTGAGAGCCTGCACCTCTGGCAGTGACTCAGGCCCGGGGTGCCCTTTGGGTGCCCTTGGTGCCCTTTGGGCCTTGCTGGATCTGCTTGCTGCCATTTGCTGGGGCCACCCTGCACTCCCTCCCCATTCCAGGCAGACACAGGCAGGTGTTGGAATAAAATCTTTTCTTCCGTAACCAGAAGAAAACTGTTAACTATATCTACGGAACGGCGGAGGGGGTCAGACAGAAATGCACACAAATCAACAGGATTGGCAAAAATGTCCGCTTTATTAGAGGACAGACAGCTTATATGCTGCCTATGACACACAGACATGTGGTTCTTCCCCAGGTTACATTGGATACATAAGGCAAACATACTGTGGTGTACAGTACTAATTGGATATCAGCAGGTGTCCATAAGACTTGTTTTCCTGCCAGAACAACTCCTCCTTCACCTTGCCACAAGGCCTGCAGCCATAGAAGTGGCGCAGTATTTTTTACTCTCTGCACCCAGCCATGCCAAGGGGAAGGTCTCAGAAATGCAACTGAAATTGTTCACACAATTTCTGTCCACCGACATCTACGTCTACATCTATCTCTACATCTTCCCTACATCTCTATCTACATCTTCCCCACATAAACACCCTCCCTCCCTCCCGCTGGGATAGATCCCCAAACGATCTATCCCTCCAACTGGCATAGATCCCCAAACGATCTATGCCTCAACCTGGGATAGGTCCCCAAACGACCTATCCCTCAAACAGGGATAGGTCCCCAAACGACCTATCCCTTTAACAGGCCTAAGCCAATCTTCCTGCCCCAGCCCCGGCTGCGGGAGCCTTGATCTTCATGGCAGGCCCTGGCTCAGAGCCCCCCTTCCTCTTCGCCCCGCGCCTTTCCAGCTTGGTGTCGCCACTGTCCGTGGGCGCGGGGACGCTGCTGCCACCATCCTGGCTGGTCCCTGCAGCCCCCGGGGAGGAAGCCAAGTGCCCCTGAGTCCCCTGCGGCAGGACCTTCCCACTCAGCAGAGCGCGGCTGGTTGGAGTCACCCCAGGCTCCCTGGTGGCTTGGAGCTGGGGTGCGGCTGAGGGGCTGGCGGTGGTGTGCCTGGGCGGGGAGGTGTCCTCCTCCATGGCGACATCGCTGGCCAGCGAGAGGTCGCAGCCTCGGGGGGCGTCCTCCTCCATGGAGACGTCGCTGGCCAGCGAGAGGTCGCAGCCGCGGGCGGTGTCCTCCTCCATGGGGACGTCGCTGACCAGCGAGAGGTCGCAGCCTCGGGGGGCGTCCTCCTCCATGGAGACGTCGCTGGCCAGCGAGAGGTCGCAGCC
Source organism: Pseudopipra pipra (assembly GCF_036250125.1). NCBI lineage: Eukaryota > Metazoa > Chordata > Aves > Passeriformes > Pipridae > Pseudopipra > Pseudopipra pipra. Next base: position 17,050,659 of record NC_087580.1, on the reverse strand, counting down.
TCGGGGGGTGTCCTCCTCCATGGGGACGTCGGTGGCCAGCGAGAGGTCGCAGCCGCGGGCGGTGTCCTCCTCCATGGAGACGTCGGTGGCCAGTGAGAGGTCGCAGCCGCGGGGGGCGTCCTCCTCCATGGAGACGTCACTGGCCAGGCTGATGTTAAGTGCCGGGGTGACGTCCACATCCATGGGGGTGCTCCCGTCTGGGGGGCTGCCACTGCCCAGGGGTGTCCCGGAGGGGTTGGCTGAACTGGCAGGGCTGCGCTGGCTGTGCCGTGCTGCTGGGACCGGGGCCACTGCTCTCCCCTGATGGTGGTAGGGCTGCAGTTGACCCTGGGGGGCACGTTGGTCTGCCCCAGCCAGGGGCTTCCCACTGCCCTGGGGCCCCCCCCGGGCAGTGTTGGATGTTACAGCAACGCCAGGGCTGCTTGCCAGTGGGGCTGGTGGAGGCAGGTTGGCTGAGCCTGTGAGAAAGAGCAAAGCCTGGAAGTCACATCCCGAGCTGGGGCCGTCAGGCGCTGAGAGGACTGAGGAGGAGGAGGAGGAGGGCGAGGTGCAGGGGAGGAAGGGCTGTGAATGTCCCCACCGTGCACTGCGGGGCTTTCGGGGTCAGGCTCTGTCCTCACCTTTGGTGCCGGAGCTTTGGGGGGAGCGGAAGAGCTGCACGAGCCGGGTCAGGGCTGATCTCCAGCTCACAGAGCGGCGCCACAGAGCTGACAGGGCCATGGTCCGTCACGCTCGGTGGCCGGTCGCTTCTGTTGACTGGACACAGGTCTGGATGCTCCTCTTGGAGCGTCTCCAGGGATGGAATGTCGGGCCTCCCATTGTGTCATAGACACAGCAGTAATGCTGGGGCTTCCCTTCTTCTGCCCCACCCCCAACAGCTTTGCCAGCTCTTCCTGGCCAGAGGAAGCCTTAACCAAAGAGCTCGAATCACATAACATCCTGCCTTGGAAGGGACCCACAAGGGTCGCCCAGTCCAACTCCTGGCCCTGTGCAGGACAGCACAGCCATCCCACCGTGTGCCTGAGAGCGTTGTCCAAACGCTCCTTGAGCTCTGGCAGCCTTGTGGCCGTGACCACTGCCCTGGGCAGCCCGTTCCAGTGCCCGACCACCCTCCAGGGAAAGCACCTTTTCCTAATGTCCAACCTAAGCCTCCGCTGACACAGCTCCGGCCGTTCCCTCGGCTCCTGTCCCTGGTCCCACAGAGCAGAAATGGTCGCTGCCCCTTGGCAGGAAGCTGCAGCCCCCCAGGAGATCTGACCTCAGTCTCCTCTTCTCCAGGCTCAACAGCCCCAGTGACCTCAGACCTCAAGTGCAAGGTCCTGCACCTGGCTCAGGGCTTGGCTGGTGCCACCTGGCACAACATCAGCTTGCAAATTTTGCAACACAACAGGGAGGACCAAGAAGGCTTTGGCTAAGAGAGACTGTTTCCAAGGGACTGGAGCGACAGACCAAGGGGCAATGGCTTGGCGCTGGCAGAGGGCAGGCTTAGATGGCATATGGGAAAGAAAGCCTTCCCGGGGAGAGTGGTGGGGCCCTGGCACAGGTTGTCCAGAGAAGCTGTGGCTGCCCCATCCCTGCAAGTGTTCAGGGCCAGGTTGGACGCGGCTTGGAGCAAGCTGGTCTAGCGGAAGGTGTCCCTGCCCGTGGCAGAGGGGTGGTTGGAAGCAGATGAGCTTTCAGGTCCCTTCCTTCCAACACCAACTGCTCTAGGAGTCTAGGAGTCTTGAAAAACAGGAGACTTCTGCAGAAGCCAGGAGGTGAATAAAAACATTTGCCACTTAAACACAAAGTCTTGTTACCAAGGGGCATCACCCGATTCTGGGGACTACTCTCATGACTTCTCACCACTGGAAGCTGACATTGCTGAAAGCCATAGAAATTGACCTAAAATTGACCAAACAATCCGACAAAAGCTCCCTGATGGAAGGATCCTGGAGCAAGCATATCATCCTGGAGGCAATGACAGGGCAATTTCTGCGCCTCTGCCGTAAACCTGTCAGTTCTGGCCCTGCCCTGGGGAGGTTTTTTTCGGCTCTCCATTCCACGGGAAGACAAGTGCGGACAAGAAGAACAGGGTTCTGTCCGCTCAGGGTCAAAGGCGCTTTATAGGTCTGTGCTGTGATCTGTTGGAGTTGAGCTCCTGTCTAGAAAACGAGGGCTTTCGGGACTGCTCAGCATCTGGCTCCTCCCGTGGAATCAGATGTTCCAAGCAGGGAAGGGGATGTCCAAGAGGGGTTCTGCCCACTTGAATTTCTGAACTTGTGGAGCTCTCCTGGCGCTTCTGGGCGTAGTGATTCCGTGGATGTCAATTGGCTGTTCTGGAGAAAAGCTGGGGATTAAAAGGAGTAGTGAGAGAACCAGACTGAAAATGGGTGAAGGTGTTGCAGGAAGTGAGGCTGGGCAGCAAGAGCAGTGAGTGAGGGGAAAAAAGGGATTTCAGGCAAGAAGGAAGAAGATCCCTGAAGAGGCTCAAGGCAGCTCTCCTCAGCTCCACGCTTCTAGTCTTACAGGCTGCCTTGCTTCCTCCTCCCACCGTCCCGAGCTCCACTCTTAGCACTAGGAAGGTGCTCTTGCAAAGGGTGTAGTGCAGTCACGGTTGGCAGTGAGAAGCGACAAGTCACTGGTTGCTCAGTTGTCAGTTCCCAAGAGGTGCCGTTTGCCCGGAGACAGGGGGCCCAGTCAGCAGCACAGAAGGTCTCAGGTGGCCACGTCCTCCCTTTTGAAGCGGCCTCCACTTTGAATAATGGCAGTGGCCTTCCGAGCCACCTCATCGGGACGTAGTGGGGGGCACAGAGCAGGCGTGTCGGGAAGCCTGTAAGCCCAGAGTATCTCAGCCAGTGGAGAAATGGGCAGGGAGCAGCGCTGCGGGCAAAGGTGTGGGAACCCAAACCCAGCTTTCAGCAAAGGAAAACAAGGGCTGACAAAAACCTCGTGATCTGAAGGAGCTGGACCCTTCTCAGAAGACCTGTTAAAAGACCTACCTCATGGATCAAGCTGGGCTCCAGCAGAAATCAGAAAGGACGTTTCAGATGATTGTATCAAACCATGTCTAAACCCCTGTAATCCCTCTGTCCCCCATGTAATCCTACTAGAAGAAAAATTAACTGTTTGGAAATTGCAGTAAAAATTTGTGTAACTCCCCAATTAACATAGGTTGTCCCCTTCATTAACATACAGCCCCAGATGCCTTTCAAATAGTGTTCTCGTGTTCAATAAACTATTCCAGTTCCCCATACTGGGATCGTGTCTAGCTTTTATTTTTCAGACCGCCACTCAAAGGGGCTAAAAGGGGGCTGCGACCTCCACTGAGCTGAGCCACCTCACTGCGGTTTGTCCAGTGAAGTCTCCCTTTTATTGCAATAAAAGTTTATTTTTTTTCGTCGGCTCCTCGATCTCCTGGCTATTTCTGTGTTTCCCACTGGCTGGAATTTCAGACGACCACAATCCCATGGTCTCTACAGCCCCGGCTGTCCCGCACCTTCCCATCTCCAACAAGGTCTTTGCTGTGTGTTAGGAAGAGGTGGAGCAGCACAGCGTTCCTTTGGCTTGTCAGAGGCTCCAGCCCCCTGGGCCAGGAAGTTGTCGTCACCGCTTTCCGGGAACCTGCTGGACTCTTGGTGCTTGGCTGTGTTGCTTCTCCAGCTCCCGCCAGGGCAGTTGAAGTCTCCACGAGAAGCAGGGACTGTGACCTGGAGGCTGCTTCAAGCTGCCTGTAGAGGTCTCCTCCCCATCTTGCTCCTGCTCAGGAGGCCTGGAGCAAACCCCCACAGCAGTGTGCCCATTCCCAGCCTGCCCGCCCTTTGATCCTGACCCATCAACTCCTGAGTGGCTCGCCATCCCCCCCAAGACAGAGGTCGAGACCTTCCGAGTGTCACCTCCCCGAGATCTACGGATGTCGTCTCCCTGGGCTCCTGTGAGGCCCCGCATGTGGTTGCCAGCGCATTCTTCCCTCTCCCTTATGGGCCCTGTCCAATGCAACCCCAGGGCAGCCCGGAGGAGCCCTGTCTGGGGCTGCGCTGGGGTGACCGGGGACACGGTGGGCTCACTGGGAGCAGCCTTCCAAAGCCCCAGAGCGGCAGGATGGTGCCCAGGCTCTGCTCAGGGCTGCTTTGGGCGTGGGGCCGTCTGCGCGAGTCCTGCACGGGACCCATGTGTCCTGGCTGCCACGCCAAAGGGCTGCTTCCCCAGGCGAAGGGGACAGGGGAGTGACCCTGCGTGAGAGCCTGCACCTCTGGCAGTGACTCAGGCCCGGGGTGCCCTTTGGGTGCCCTTGGTGCCCTTTGGGCCTTGCTGGATCTGCTTGCTGCCATTTGCTGGGGCCACCCTGCACTCCCTCCCCATTCCAGGCAGACACAGGCAGGTGTTGGAATAAAATCTTTTCTTCCGTAACCAGAAGAAAACTGTTAACTATATCTACGGAACGGCGGAGGGGGTCAGACAGAAATGCACACAAATCAACAGGATTGGCAAAAATGTCCGCTTTATTAGAGGACAGACAGCTTATATGCTGCCTATGACACACAGACATGTGGTTCTTCCCCAGGTTACATTGGATACATAAGGCAAACATACTGTGGTGTACAGTACTAATTGGATATCAGCAGGTGTCCATAAGACTTGTTTTCCTGCCAGAACAACTCCTCCTTCACCTTGCCACAAGGCCTGCAGCCATAGAAGTGGCGCAGTATTTTTTACTCTCTGCACCCAGCCATGCCAAGGGGAAGGTCTCAGAAATGCAACTGAAATTGTTCACACAATTTCTGTCCACCGACATCTACGTCTACATCTATCTCTACATCTTCCCTACATCTCTATCTACATCTTCCCCACATAAACACCCTCCCTCCCTCCCGCTGGGATAGATCCCCAAACGATCTATCCCTCCAACTGGCATAGATCCCCAAACGATCTATGCCTCAACCTGGGATAGGTCCCCAAACGACCTATCCCTCAAACAGGGATAGGTCCCCAAACGACCTATCCCTTTAACAGGCCTAAGCCAATCTTCCTGCCCCAGCCCCGGCTGCGGGAGCCTTGATCTTCATGGCAGGCCCTGGCTCAGAGCCCCCCTTCCTCTTTGCCCCGCGCCTTTCCAGCTTGGTGTCTCCGCGGTCCGTGGGCGCGGGGACGCTGCTGCCACCATCCTGGCTGGTCCCTGCAGCCCCCGGGGAGGAAGCAAAGTGCCCCTGAGTCCCCTGCGGCAGGACCTTCCCACTCAGCAGAGCGCGGCTGGTTGGAGTCACCCCAGGCTCCCTGGTGGCTTGGAGCTGGGGTGCGGCTGAGGGGCTGGCGGTGGTGTGCCTGGGCGGGGAGGTGTCCTCCTCCATGGCGACATCGCTGGCCAGCGAGAGGTCGCAGCCTCGGGGGGCGTCCTCCTCCATGGGGACGTCGCTGGCCAGCGAGAGGTCACAGCCGCGGGCGGTGTCCTCCTCCAAGGGGACGTCGGTGGCCAGTGAGAGGTCGCAGCCGCGGGGGGCGTCCTCCTCCATGGAGACGTCACTGGCCAGGCTGATGTTAAGTGCCGGGGTGACGTCCACATCCATGGGGGTGCTCCCGTCTGGGGGGCTGCCACTGCCCAGGGGTGTCCCGGAGGGGTTGGCTGACCTGGCAGGGCTGCGCTGGCTGTGCCGCGCTGCTGGGACCGGGGCCACTGCTCTCCCCTGATGGTGGTAGGGCTGCAGTTGACCCTGGGGGGCACGTTGGTCTGCCCCAGCCAGGGGCTTCCCTCTGCCCTGGGGCCCCCCCCGGGCAGTGTTGGATGTTACAGCAACGCCAGGGCTGCTTGCCAGTGGGGCTGGTGGAGGCAGGTTGGCTGAGCCTGTGAGAAAGAGCAAAGCCTGGAAGTCACATCCCGAGCTGGGGCCATCAGGCGCTGAGAGGACTGAGGAGGAGGAGGAGGAGGAGGGCGAGGTGCAGAGGAGGAAGGGCTGTGAATGTCCCCACCGTGCACTGCGGGGCTTTCGGGGTCAGGCTCTGTCCTCACCTTTGGTGCCGGAGCTTTGGGGGGAGCGGAAGAGCTGCACGAGCCGGGTCAGGGCTGATCTCCAGCTCACAGAGCGGCGCCACAGAGCTGACAGGGCCATGGTCCGTCACGCTCGGTGGCCGGTCGCTTCTGTTGACTGGACACAGGTCTGGATGCTCCTCTTGGAGCGTCTCCAGGGATGGAATGTCGGGCCTCCCATTGTGTCATAGAGACAGCAGTAATGCTGGGGCTTCCCTGAGGTGCTGTTCAAGGCACGAACCCCACTCTGACACGAACAAGTGCCAGAGCAGAATTACCGTTTATTCAAACTGCCCAGGTTTAAATACCACGCCTGAACATGTCACGTGACCCTCTAACCAATGACAATCAAATATTGTCTGAGAACCCGGGAGACCACAACTCCCATGGTTCATTGCTACATTCTTCCTGCCACATCTCCCTCCTCTTTTTATTAACAAGTTGAGAAACACTATGTTTTTAACATTCTTATTAGAACCAATCTTATTTCAACTAATTATAAAAAACAGGGCCTATCGTCACAAGGCCTTTATTGAACTGTTGACAACTTTATTGGTTCGTGCAATATTCAAGCAATCTCAAATTACCCAGGGTTTGTAGGTGTGGATAACCTTTTATCTGAGGGTGACTTTGTGTAATGGCATCATCTTTATTTAAAAGGGAAATGTGTTGGGTTGTAGATGTTGTGTCTGAGGTGGTGTTGTCTGAAGTAGTGTTTAAGATGTCTTGCTATAAAGTGTACTTGCTTTCACACACACATACATGCTTCCACTCAACTTTCTCATTCATACTCCGGTGGCCACCGTTTCATTCTCTCCTTACACATGCACTCTTAAACCCTTTATTGTGTTTGACTCATGGAGTTTTGGTTCTGTATTGGTTACTGTTTATGTGTTTCTTTTGGTTCTGCCTTGGTTACTGTTTATATGTTTCTTTTGGTTCTGTTGTATCATTTACTGCTTCTTTGTGATTATCCCTGTTTTAAGGAAATGTTAATGTAGATTTACACACATAGGGAACAGACCCATATCTCTTTTCCCCCTTTTTTTTTTTTTTTTTTCTCCCCACTGTGTGATGTGTTTACTATTGTTGGTCGTGTTTCTTCTAATCCAAATCCTTCACTTATTTCTTCTGGTGGTTGCTCCTGTTGTGGTGGAGGGCTAATATAAGGCCTGACACATCTAGAAGGGACCCATTGTAATTTGGTACCCTTGGATACACAGGCATATCCCCTTCCCCATGTTATGAGATCTACTGGTCCTGACCATTGCCCAGATATTAGATCTTTGATCATAACTGGTGGTTTGGAAGATGAAAGTATTTGAGTTTTATCTTGGCGTTCATACCTGCTATGGTCTGTATCATCACAGTTTAAGAAATTTAGAACATATGACGCTTTCCGTAAGCGTTCCTGGGGGCTATATACCGACTCCCCTCTTTTTTGTCTTTGAAGCATTTCTTTTAGTGTACGGTGAGCTCTTTCTACAATCGCTTGTCCTGTGGGTGAATGCGGTATACCTATGGAATGGAGTATTCCCCAATCTGTGAGAAATGTTTTGATTTTTTCAGAACAATAAGCAGGGCCATTGTCGGTTTTTATGGTTTTTGGAATTCCTAGGATTGCGAAACAACTGAGCCAGTGTCTGATAACGTCTTTGGCTTTTTCTCCCGTGTGTGCTGTTGCATTAATGTATCTGGAATACATGTCTACTGTAACATGGACATATTTTAGTTTACCGAATTCAGCTATATGTGTAAGGTCTGTCTGCCAGATTTCATTGGCTGTTATGCCCCTGGGATTAACCCCTTCCTTAGCTGGCATGGGGGTAATTCGCTGGCAGTCAGAGCATGACATAATTATGTCTCTGGTCTGGTTTATTGTAATTTGGAATTGTCTCTTTAATGAACGTGCATTTTGGTGGAAGAACTGGTGTGAGACTTTAGCCTGTTCCAGAATTTTGGGAACTGTAGTTGCCATAGCAGTTGCATCAGCTTTTTGATTGCCCTCTGCTATGGGTCCTGGAAGTTCTGTGTGTGACCGAGTGTGCATTATGTAAAAATCAAATTTTCTGTGGTTGATAAGAAACCATATGGTACGAATTTCTGTAAATAAGTGAGGATTAGTGACATCTCGAAGGAAGGGGGTTTCGAGACGTGAGACCAACCCTGCTGCATAGTGAGAATCTGTGACAACATTCATAGGTTGATCATGGAACAATTCAAATGCCATGCGGATAGCTGCTAGTTCTAAAACCTGTACAGAACCTTGGTCCAAGGTTTGTACCTTATTGTCCCATTGTCCTGTGGCAGGGTTCTTCCATGTCACGATGGCTTTTTTCGATCGTCCAGATGCATCAGTGAAGACTGTGACTCCATTTACTGGTCGTAGTTTGCAGCGACGCGTGGCCATCAGGGGTAGATTTCCTATTTCCGCCCAGAGTTTATGTTTCGGGAAGTGAATGGAAATATTACCGTGGAAGTCCGCTAATGCAGTCTGAAACCCAGCGTCCTCTGCAAGAAGCCAGTCTAAGTTGTCTTTTGTGGCTGGAATGTAGATCGTCTCAGGATCCCTTCCATCCATCTCCTGCAGATGTCCTCTACCTTTCATAATGAGCTTAGCAAGCATGTCATTAACGGTCCAAACAGTCTTAGGTGGAGAGTGGGGAAGAAATAACCATTCTAGAATTCTCAAAGGGTCAGATTCTGCCTGATCCCATTGGAAAAGGACAGCAAAAGGTTGGAACTTGCTGGATATGATGGCGAGGCGAATGTGCAGGTCAGGGGGTTGTCGTCTGCTTTGCCTGTTTTCGACAGCTTGGGAGCATACTTCCAGAGCTTGTTTTGCTTCTGGGGTTAGGGATCGAATAGATGTGAGAGTTGGGTCGCCTTTAAGTAGCTCGAAGAGGGGGTGCAATTCCTCTGTTGTGATGCCCAAGACAGGCCTCAGCCAGTTAATGGCTCCTAAAAGCCGTTGCAAATCATTCAGGGTCATAGTGTCCGTTACTTTGAAAGTCACTGGTTGTGGCATGATTTCCTGTTGAGTGATCCTCCATCCGAGGTAGGTCCAAGGTTGGGTGCGTTGAATTTTTTCTGGGGCAAGCTGCAGACCTGCTTTTTGGATGGCGTCAGTTAAGGCAGTCAAGGTGGATTGTAGTTCAGTCCCGTGTTTTGCTGCTATCAGGATGTTTGATATTCCTGTCTTTGCCTCCCATTCTAATTGTTCAATTTGGGTATAGGTCAATTTATGCATGTTTGTGTTTTGAGTAGATCTAGAGGTGTGTATTGCTGTATGTTGCAACTTTGTGGAGCATCTTTGGGCTTGTGTTGTATGAAGGTTTTGTTTGTTTTGCTTTCTCAAGGCTCTTGCAGTGACTGTGTATAAAGAGTTATGTGTTTCTGCAGTTGAAATTGTAACTGGTTGTTTGTTTGCTACTTGTTTAAGTTTGGCTTTCCATGTTGTGTATGGCATATTGTCTAACAGCATTTTAAAATAGTGAGAAGTAAATACTTGATTTGGGGCCCCTCTTATTATTATTCTTACCCTCTGTAACACAAAAGAACTTTTTATAATAGCAGATCATCTGTCAATTAGTAAAGTTGCCCTTCTGTGACTTAGAAAATTAAACATGGTAGTTGATAGCTGTATGTCTGCTGTGTTTTGCAATGCTACCTCTAGGTTGTTGGTTCTGTCAGGAGGTGGATGGTGTTGTCCCAGCTGAAATTCTCGCAGTACAAAACCAACAACTGTCATTGCCAGCAACGCAGTCAGTACACGTGCTGTCCACTTCAACGTTGGTAGCTTTGACTTTGCTGATGGTCTGGGCTTGGGTAGGCAGATGTTCTGTGTGCTTTCCCAGTCTACATCTTCTTCCTCGAGCTGAAGTAGTAGCTGTAGCCATGTTTGCTGTTCTTCCTCTTTTGCAGGATTCAAAACTGCTTGTCCTTTTTCTGGTTCTCTTGTCTCACTGAATTCAGTTTGCCACAGCTCAGCTAAGCTTTCTAGAGAGTCAATATCTCTTCTTCCTCCTCCATCAGGCCATCTTCGGCATAGAAGCTGTTCTGAGGCTGGTGAGGGCTGTGGGTTGGTTTCTGGGTAGGAGAGCCACAGTGATGCTTTAACTGTTGTGCATTTGTTGTGAGTTGGTTGAACTGGTGGTGACGGAAGAGGCACTTTCACTTCCGCCTCACGGCCGGAGTAAGCTTGCTGCGTCCATGTTGCTGTGTGGTTGTTCTGCAGCGGTCTCATGGCCGCTGCGCAGCCAAAGGGTGTTAGTGGAGCGCCCTGGCTAAAGGGAGCTAGCAGATTCTCTTCTGTGTCCTCTATAGACTCGCTGTCTATTTGTCCGTCACAGTCATCCTCCCCCCTTCCCGGCGAAATGCCTGAACCTGGGGGTGGCGGCTTCACTTCCGGCACACGGCAGGGGCAACATGGCGGTGCCTCCGGTGCCACTCTCCTTCTGCACATTGACTGTGCAACCACCGTGTAGCGGTCGCCCCGTAACGGTCCAGGGGTCGGCGCTGCTCTGTAATGGTCCTCGGCTCCAGCAGCACTGCTTGCTGCTCTGTATGGCATGGTCTCAGCTGCAGCCATGGGCGCTGGCATAAAGCCAGCATCCCCCCCGGCTGCCATGCTCATGCTGCCAGCCCCCAAGCCATGCTCCTTCACACCACACGCTGCCACTGCACTGTTCCCCCCAAGGGCTCCCCCTCCCCCCCATCCCCCCTGACCAACGTGCATTCCCCCCCTGCCCCACTCGGTCGGTGGGGGGGCTGGGGTTGAAGGGGGGGGGTTGAGGGGAAAGGAGTGAAGGGGGGGGAAGTCCACTCTCCCGGGTGCATTTGCCTTTCTGTAGTGCTTATTCAAGGCTATCATAATGTCTTTCCATGTAGGCAAATTCTTGAGGGCGTCTGTTTTTCCCTCACTGGCTTTTTCAATAATTTTGTTCCCTATTTTCCTCCAAGATGACACTTGACAAGGTCCAGTCAGAGGGAATGCAGGTTCAGGCAACGAAATCCAATATAACAAGTCCCATAACTTACTTTCTTCTATGGTTGTTCTTGTAAAAGTTGAGAGACAGCTTCTGCTGTTTGTTTGATTTTTGGAGTAATTCCCTCCTGACGGGTAAACCACCCTCCCATATTCGCCAATTTTTGGTTACCTCTGTGCGGAAGCTCTGTTGTCCTTTCTTCTGGTCCTTTTTTCTTCCTTTTTTGTTCCTTTTTGCAGAGGTAACCCAGCGCGCTGAATTCTTTCTTTTCTTCCTTTTGGTTTTGGCGATATGGACACCCCCGGACAGGTTCCCCAGAGCTTCTGCTCCTGGTTGCCGGTAACCTGCTGAAGACCCTGTTCGGGCTCCATTTGAGGTGCTGTTCAAGGCACGAACCCCACTCTGACACGAACAAGTGCCAGAGCAGAAATACCATTTATTCAAACTGCCCAGGTTTAAATACCACGCCTGAACATGTCACGTGACCCTCTAACCAAAGACAATCAAATATTGTCTGAGAACCCGGGAGACCACAACTCCCATGGTTCATTGCTACATTCTTCCTGCCACACTTCCCTTCTTCTGCCCCACCCCCAACAGCTTTGCCAGCTCTTCCTGGCCAGAGGAAGGCTTAACCAAAGAGCTCGAATCACATAACATCCTGCCTTGGAAGGGACCCACAAGGGTCGCCCAGTCCAACTCCTGGCCCTGTGCAGGACAGCACAGCCATCCCACCGTGTGCCTGAGAGCGTTGTCCAAACGCTCCTTGAGCTCTGGCAGCCTTGGGGCCGTGACCACTGCCCTGGGCAGCCTGTTCCAGTGCCCGACCACCCTCCGGGGAAAGCACCAGGGCAGTTGAAGTCTCCACGAGAAGCAGGGACTGTGACCTGGAGGCTGCTTCAAGCTGCCTGTAGAGGTCTCCTCCCCATCTTGCTCCTGCTCAGGAGGCCTGGAGCAAACCCCCACAGCAGTGTGCCCATTCCCAGCCTGCCCGCCCTTTGATCCTGACCCATCAACTCCTGAGTGGCTCGCCATCCCCCCCAAGACAGAGGTCGAGACCTTCCGAGTGTCACCTCCCCGAGATCTACGGATGTCGTCTCCCTGGGCTCCTGTGAGGCCCCGCATGTGGTTGCCAGCGCATTCTTCCCTCTCCCTTATGGGCCCTGTCCAATGCAGCCCCAGGGCAGCCCGGAGGAGCCCTGTCTGGGGCTGCGCTGGGGTGACCGGGGACACGGTGGGCTCACTGGGAGCAGCCTTCCAAAGCCCCAGAGCGGCAGGATGGTGCCCAGGCTCTGCTCAGGGCTGCTTTGGGCGTGGGGCCGTCTGCGCGAGTCCTGCACGGGACCCATGTGTCCTGGCTGCCACGCCAAAGGGCTGCTTCCCCAGGCGAAGGGGACAGGGGAGTGACCCTGCGTGAGAGCCTGCACCTCTGGCAGTGACTCAGGCCCGGGGTGCCCTTTGGGTGCCCTTGGTGCCCTTTGGGCCTTGCTGGATCTGCTTGCTGCCATTTGCTGGGGCCACCCTGCACTCCCTCCCCATTCCAGGCAGACACAGGCAGGTGTTGGAATAAAATCTTTTCTTCCGTAACCAGAAGAAAACTGTTAACTATATCTACGGAACGGCGGAGGGGGTCAGACAGAAATGCACACAAATCAACAGGATTGGCAAAAATGTCCGCTTTATTAGAGGACAGACAGCTCATATGCTGCCTGCGACACACAGACATGTGGTTCTTCCCCAGGTTACATTGGATACATAAGGCAAACATACTGTGGTGTACAGTACTAATTGGATATCAGCAGGTGTCCATAAGCCTTGTTTTCCTGCCAGAACAACTCCTCCTTCACCTTGGCACAAGGCCTGCGCCATAGAAGTGGCGCAGTATTTTTTACTCTCTGCACCCAGCCATGCCAAGGGGAAGGTCTCAGAAATGCAACTGAAATTGTTCACACAATTTCTGTCCACCGACATCTACGTCTACATCTATCTCTACATCTTCCCTACATCTCTATCTACATCTTCCCCACATAAACACCCTCCCTCCCTCCCGCTGGGATAGATCCCCAAACGATCTATCCCTCCAACTGGCATAGATCCCCAAACGATCTATGCCTCAACCTGGGATAGGTCCCCAAACGACCTATCCCTCAAACAGGGATAGGTCCCCAAACGACCTATCCCTTTAACAGGCCTAAGCCAATCTTCCTGCCCCAGCCCCGGCTGCGGGAGCCTTGATCTTCATGGCAGGCCCTGGCTCAGAGCCCCCCTTCCTCTTTGCCCCGCGCCTTTCCAGCTTGGTGTCTCCGCGGTCCGTGGGCGCGGGGACGCTGCTGCCACCATCCTGGCTGGTCCCTGCAGCCCCCGGGGAGGAAGCAAAGTGCCCCTGAGTCCCCTGCGGCAGGACCTTCCCACTCAGCAGAGCGCGGCTGGTTGGAGTCACCCCAGGCTCCCTGGTGGCTTGGACCTGGGGTTGATATAGGAAGCTGGGCCCAAAAGAGTTAACTAAGAGATTTGGGCCTGCTAACAAGCTACCAACATCCAAGACGATCTGTGCTCGTTCTGTTCTATTTACTGGACCAAAGCTTAGGAGAATAGTACAGGAACAGGTAATAGGCCTAGAGGTTATAAATTAGAAATACAACAGGATCAGGTAGACATTTAAATAGGAGAAATAGGCCTGGAGCCAGGGTTTTTTCCAAGCTTCAGTGAGCGGGTCAAGAACAATGGAAAAGAAGAAGGGTCAAGCTGAGGAAGATGAGTTGAAGCCCCCTGCCCCATGGAGGAAGATGGGAACTACCCTCCGAAATGGGGAGCCAAGAGAAGCAGCGCCCCAAGCTCCGCCTATACTCCACCTATTTTTAATATATATTGATAGATGTTGTAATCACTTGGCGACCGCGGCAGGACGCCTTCTCCATCTGGCTGCGGAATCTCCTGGAGGGCGGGACCCCCTTGGGCGCCCTCGGGTAAGTCTTTTTACCTGAAGGGGCTCCCTTCTTCGGTGGCTTCTTGCGGGGGCTGGACAAGAACACTGCCTATTGATAAAAGGTATTTGTATCTGGTTTCTGGATACCTGTAAGTCGAGGCAGGACGCTCTCCCAGGGGAATATCCCCTCTGGTCTGGTCTGGTCTTCTGGTCTGGTTTTGTTTGTATTTGGCCAAGTATTGTTATTGTGTACCTGATATATCTTGCTTACCTTGAAACATCCAGGAGCACATAGTTAAAGGTATTATCATGCTAAGAGTTGCTATATGAGAGGTAATGCTGAAGAATTAACTATAAGCACATCACTTTGGATAAGACCTAGAATTAAGATTTGTCAATTTTGCAACTGTTAGTTATATGTATGAGCCTTGTGTAACAGATGTAAGGTTTGCCTCCCCGACAGACAAGGTTGGGTAGAACCAGTATGCATATTGCAGAAAAGAGGGACACTGGAAGCAAGAATGCCCTGAATTAACAGGTGGAAATACAGGCACAGGAGAGGCTGTTGTTGCTTACAGAGTATTGAGTGAAGGGGGGGGCCAGCAGGCCAGTGCTAGGGGACCTGCTGGTAAAAATCAAGCTAGGGGAAGAAAAAGAAGAATTAGATTTTCTAATTGATACCGGGGCTACATTTTCTGTTTTGAATTAATACCTAAAAGTGATAAATATGTTTAAGTTGTGGGTGCCACTGGCCAATCAGAAAAGCTTTCTTTTGAAACCCCTAAAGTTCAAAATTGGAAAACAAATGGGTGTGCATCAGGTTTTGTATTTACCAAATTTATCCAAACTCGTATTGGGCAGAGACTTACTAGAAAATCTGGGAGCTGTAATAGAATTCAAACAAGGTAAAATTGAACTTAAGGTAAAGGAAGAACAATTAATAGCAGCTCTGAGTTTAGCAATGAGCTATGTGGAGCCAAGCCAGGGTAATTCAAATGTCAATCAAATTTTAGATCAGGTATACCCAGGAGTTTGAGCTATTGAAACACCAGGAAAGCCAAAAAGGGCAGCTCCCATTGAAATAGAATTATGGCCAGGAGCAAACCCAGTAGTTAGGAAGCAATATGCACTGAGGCTGGAAGATAGAAGAGGAATTGAGCCAATAATAGACAACTTTTTGAAATTAAGGTTTTGTAGAGTGTGAATCAGATTGCAACACCCCAATTTTACCAGTCAAAAAGACAAATGGAACACATAGGTTGGCTCAGGATTTAAGAGCAGTAAATAAAATAGCTAAAACATACATGCAGCTGTTGCAAACCTATATACCTTATTAACAATATTAAAAGAAAGTGTAATTTGGTTCACAGTATTAGACTTAAGAGATGCCTTTTTCTGCCTTCCCTAAACACAGCAAAGTCAAAGGATATTTGCCTTCAAGTGGGACAATCCCACCACAGGAAGGAAAACTCAGCTCATTTGGACAGTGTTACCTTAAGGGTTCAAAAATATTCCCACAATTTTGGGAATTAATTAGCAAAAGAATTAGAACAATGGCAGTCACCACCGGGAAAGGGTGTACTTTTATAATATGTGAATGATCTATTGATTGTTACTGAAAAACAAGAAGAATGTGCCCAATGGACAGTAAACCTCTTAAACTTTATGGACTTAAATGAGTATCGAGTCTCTCAACAGAAAGCACTTCCAGTGCAGAAACAAGTGGTGTACCTGGATTACAAAGTATCTGAAGGACAATGATCACTGGGGACAACAAGAAAGGAAACTGCCAGACACTGAAACCACAGATGGTGAGAAACCTTCAAGCCTTTCTAGGAATGACAGGTTGGTGTTGTTTATAGATATATCAGTATGGGCTAATTGCAAAGCCTTTATATGACCTGCTGAAAATGACTAAGGGCAACCTCATCTGGACCCCCAAAGCAAGTGGAGCCTTCAAACAACTGAGATGAGAACTCATAAGGACTCCGGCGCTGGGTTTGCCTGACGTAACGAAGCCCTTTTGTTTGTTCTCGCATGAACGACAAGGAATGGCTCTGGGGGTCCTGGCTCAGCAACAAGGGCCATACAAAAGAACAGCAGCCTACTTCTCCAAGCAATTGGCTGAAGTAAGCAAATGATGGCCCACCTGCCTAAGGGCAGTAGCAACAATGATCATAAATATAGAAGAAGCCAGGAAATGTACAATGGGACAGAAAATGACTGTGTTAGTGTCCCACACAGCATCTACAGTACTGGAACAGAAAGGAAATCATTGGCTGTCACCCTCCCAATTTCTGAAATATCGGGTAATCCTGGCTGATGACATAACCGTTCAGGTGACTAACATTGTTAACCCAGCTTCATTCCTAGAAGGAAGAATCTCGGCTGCACCTGTCATGCAGGACTGCCTGGAAACCATTGAAGCAGTGCACTCCAGCTGCCTGGACCTTAAAGAAGAACCACCCCTGGATGCAGAAGACTGGTTTACCGATGGCAGCAGTTTCATAAGACAAGGTGTGAAGATGGCTGGGTATGCTGCGACCACCACTACTGAGGTAATCAAATCAAATCCTTTGCCTGCAGGAACCTCAGTCCAGAAAGCAGAACTGATAGCTCTCATTCGAGCTTTAGGATTGGCAGAAGGAAAACAAATTAACACCTGGACTGACTCCAAATATGCCTTTGGCATAGTTCACGCTCATGGAGCAATTTGGAAAGAAAGAAGACTTTTAACTCTTCAAGGAAAAGTTGTGAAATATGCTGAAGAAACTCTATGATTATTAGAAGCTGTACAACTCCCCTCTCAGGTGGCAATTATGCACTGCCAAGGACACCTGAAAGGTAACACTGTCCTGGAAATAAGAAACAGAAAAGCTGATGCAGAAGCTGAATTAGCTGCTGCAGAAGCTGAATTAGCTGCTGCAAGAAGTAAAGAACTATCAGTAGCAGCTTTAGTGCTAGAAGAACTAGACACAGATCAACAGGTAGAATATCAAGAAACAGATTATAAGTGGATACATGAAAATGAAGGTAAGGTGTTAGACAATAGATGAGGTTAACTAAAAACAGGTCAGTTAATACTGTTAGAAAAATTAGTGTGGCAATTTGTAAAAGTAAAACATGATAAAACTATTGGGGCTTAGACTCACTCTATTAGCATTTAAGGACTAGAGTAGCAGGACCAAATTTATTTACCACAATAGAGCAAGTCACAACCCAATGGGAACTTCGTCTGAAATACTGGAACAAAAATACACCAAAGGGCAATAAGTAAAGGGCAATAAGTAAAGGGCATTTCCCAGGTGAAATCTGGCAAATTAATTTCTCTGAGCTCCCAAGAAAAGGGGGGGGTCCTGTTATCTCTTAGTTTTGACTGACATTTTCTGGATGGCCTGAAGCTTTCCCATGTAGAAAAAAAATGAATCAAAAGGAGTGGTTAAAGTCTTGTTGAATGAGATTATACCATGGTTTGGAATGCCTAAGAGCATCTCTTCAGATAGAGGTTCACACTTTTGTGCATGAATTGTACAAGCAATAAGTAAAGCACTAAAAATCAACTGGCAACTGCATATGCCCTACAGACTCCAAGCAAATGGGCAAGTAGAAAAGATGAATCTAAAATATGTCAAGAAACAAATTTTCATTGGTATCAAGCTTTACCTATTGCTTTAATCAAGCTAAGGGTCAAGCCAAGATCCAAAGGGAAACTGAGTCCATTTGAAATTCTCTTGGGCAGACCCTACATGATGCAAACTGTGAATAGTGAAGCTGTAGATCAAACCAGTAATCAATATGTGTACGATCATGTTATGGTTGTAGGAAAACAATTGCAGAAAAATGCTACAGTGGTGTTAGAACACCAACCCAAGCAGCCTGATTGTAAGCTACATCCATCCAACCCTGGTGATCAGGTATATGTTAAGAATCTTTCAGGAGATCCACTACGGGAGAAGTGGGATGGACCCCAGCAGGTGCTGATGACCACCTCCACACGATCCGGGTGAAAGAGAAACCCACGTGGATCCACTACTCTCGAGTCAAGAGAGTTCCAGAGGAAGCATGGACCTCGGGAGAGGAATCATCTACTATCAAGCCTCCTCAATGCTGATCCTTGGACTGATAAGTACATTAGTGTTAAATCAAACTCTTGCCCCAAAATTATTATGGTCTCAGGCCTATAATGGGAATTCTAGTCTATGATTTGCTATAAATACAGATATTCTGAATTCATCTGAACTGAACCAATACAATCCATCTGTTATAGTCCTCCAAGGAACAAGGGTACTGAATAATTGGTAAAATCCTGGTACCCCATACAATGCAAGTGTTTTAATAGGCACGGATTAGATGGTCACCCAGAACTGACGTTACTGTGAAATGTAATTAGTGGCTGATCAATGTTGGCACACCTTCACTCTAGATAAATCAGTTTCTGTGATGTGTCAGTGGACATTCAGGGAAGGAAATATAACAATGAGATTACCAACCAGCAAATCTCCTACCACCCCATTGACTAAGACCACCACCAGTTTTACAACTCCTTCTTTAGCCTGTGAGAGTGTCCACAATTTAACTTATGCTGGACCATATGTAATTAAGCACTCAAATGAGCAGAAGCTGTTGTTAGATCCCATATATTCACTGAAAAGGGTTCCAATACACCTTTAAGTAAACATATCAAACATACAAAAAGATTGTCAGCCCTGTATTCAACAAAGCCTTAAAGACTGGCATGTATAGATGATGGCCAGATCCCCTTGTACCAGAATTCAAAGAGATGTAACGGGATGGTTTGGCACAGGATTAAGTGTATTAAACACCATAGATCAAGAAGTATTAGTGAATAAACTAAGTGCTGTCACATCTGATCTAGGAAAATTCAAAGTCCCTTTAAGATCATCTTTGCTCACTTTGGCAGAAACACAATCATTGGCAGTTAAATTGTTAACATTAGAAGCCAACCACACTGCAAAAGATTTCACCAAGATTATTGACTATGCTGGTGTCATCCATAAAAGATTTGCACTTGCAATACAATGTCTCCAAACTCAACAGTGGGTGCAGTCTGTAGCTGCAGGAATATTAAGAGAAGGAACTTCAGGAATATTACCACAGGAAGTAAGAGAAATAATAGCTAGAAACAGTTCTACTACACACTTTGAGAAAAATTACCAAGCGTGGTGGCAGTTAGGAAACTTCACTTACAATCCTCAACATGAACAAATTGAAGCTTATGTGCTCACTATCAGTGCAGCTAAAGAAAAGACCATCTTTCCTAGCCTGACATTAAGAGCCATACACCAAAATGTAATTGTCAGACCCATAGACCATAATGTTTGGGCAAGTTAGGATCACACCAAGAAAAAGTGGCAGCCAGTCAGTACTGAGGCATGTATTCCTAAAGGACAATTAGGATATATCTGTGAAAATGCTGGAGTAGAAAATGAAGATTTATGCTTAGATGCTGACAATAGTGTGTGTACCTTTGAAATGCTTCCCCATACTAAAACCCAATCACAAGTCTATTATGTAGGAAATGGTTGTGCATGTGTTAGAATCTTTTGTGTTAATTTTACCATAGGTATTTGTCATGAAGTAGTGAGTGGTATTAATTTTTTTGTTTTGCTAAAATAATAGGCTGTGACTTTGGTTATATCATTCTAGTGACTACTAGACAACTGATTGAAGCTGATTATACAATGTATCATGATGTGCCAAAATTGCAGAGAGGAATGAACATTAATCTTTTTAAAGCAATGCTTAAACATCCTGATATAGAAAAACTGGTCCAGGAAGTAAACAGAACGACTAGACGAATGCTCTGGCAAGTAGAACATGACACTGAGAGCATAAAAACTGTTCTAACCAAAGTGGAAAAAGTGGGAGAACATCACTGGTGGGATATCTTTACAGGATACTCCCCTACAGCATCACAAGTGTTTCACTATTTGATACATCCAATATTGGTATTAGGAGCTGGCATTATTCTACTACTTGTCCTAATTGTTTGGCTATGGTGCAAATCAAGCATC
This sequence comes from Pseudopipra pipra, assembly GCF_036250125.1. Classification (NCBI taxonomy): domain Eukaryota; kingdom Metazoa; phylum Chordata; class Aves; order Passeriformes; family Pipridae; genus Pseudopipra; species Pseudopipra pipra. The sequence continues at coordinate 17,030,709 of NC_087580.1, read as the reverse complement.
ATGGTTAGAAGGATGCAGATAATGAGGGCTGTGATGAATACCTATCAAAATCCATTAGAACTTGACGAAGGAATTCGTAAATTCTAAACAAAAAGGGGGGAATGATATAGGAAGCTAGGCCCAAAAGAGTTAACTAAGAGATTTGGGCCTGCTAACAAGCTACCAACATCCAAGACGATCTGTGCTCGTTCTGTTCTACTTACTGGGCCAAAGCTTAAGAGAATAGTACAGGAACAGGTAATAGGCCTAGAGGTGATAAATTAGAAATACAACAGGATCAGGTAGACATTTAAATAGGAGAAATAGGCCTGGAGCCAGGGTTTTTTCCAAGCTTCAGTGAGCGGGTCAAGAACAATGGAAAAGAAGAAGGGTCAAGCTGAGGAAGATGAGTTGAAGCCCCCTGCCCCATGGAGGAAGATGGGAACTACCCTCCGAAATGGGGAGCCAAGAGAAGCACCTCCCCAAGCTCCACCTATACTCCACCTATTTTTAATATGTATTGATAGATGTTGTAATCACTTGAATATGCACTTAATCACATCTGAAGATTGTATAAAAATGCTGATTTTGTGTGAAGCCTTTGAGCAAGTTTGTCCAGCGCGAGCTGGCTTGCTCCCAACGTTGAATAAACAAATACCTTGCTGCTTAAAGATAAAAATTCTCTGAGCAGTTTCTTGGACCGATTTTTCGGATTCAGTATGCCTGAGAGCGTTGTCCAAACGCTCCTTGAGCTCTGGCAGCCTTGGGGCCGTGACCACTGCCCTGGGCAGCCCGTTCCAGTGCCCGACCACCCTCCGGGGAAAGCACCTTTTCCTAATGTCCAACCTAAGCCTCCGCTGACACAGCTCCGGCCGTTCCCTCGGCTCCTGTCCCTGGTCCCACAGAGCAGAAATGGCCGCTGCCCCTTGGCAGGAAGCTGCAGCCCCCCAGGAGATCTGACCTCAGTCTCCTCTTCTCCAGGCTCAACAGCCCCAGTGACCTCAGACCTCAAGTGCAAGGTCCTGCACCTGGCTCAGGGCTTGGCTGGTGCCACCTGGCACAACATCAGCTTGCAAATTTTGCAACACAACAGGGAGGACCAAGAAGGCTTTGGCTAAGAGAGACTTTTTCCAAGGGACTGGAGCGACAGACCAAGGGGCAATGGCTTGGCGCTGGCAGAGGGCAGGCTTAGATGGCATATGGGAAAGAAAGCCTTCCCGGGGAGAGTGGTGGGGCCCTGGCACAGGTTGTCCAGAGAAGCTGTGGCTGCCCCATCCCTGCAAGTGTTCAGGGCCAGGTTGGACGCGGCTTGGAGCAAGCTGGTCTAGCGGAAGGTGTCCCTGCCCGTGGCAGAGGGGTGGTTGGAAGCAGATGAGCTTTCAGGTCCCTTCCTTCCAACACCAACTGCTCTAGGAGTCTAGGAGTCTTGAAAAACAGGAGACTTCTGCAGAAGCCAGGAGGTGAATAAAAACATTTGCCACTTAAACACAAAGTCTTGTTACCAAGGGGCATCACCTGATTCTGGGGACTACTCTCATGACTTCTCACCACTGGAAGCTGACATTGCTGAAAGCCATAGAAATTGACCTAAAATTGACCAAACAATCCGACAAAAGCTCCCTGATGGAAGGATCCTGGAGCAAGCATATCATCCCGGAGGCAATGACAGGGCAATTTCTGCGCCTCTGCCGTAAACCTGTCAGTTCTGGCCCTGCCCTGGGGAGGTTTTTTTCGGCTCTCCATTCCATGGGAAGACAAGTGCGGACAAGAAGAACAGGGTTCTGTCCGCTCAGGGTCAAAGGCGCTTTAGGTCTGTGCTGTGATCTGTTGGAGTTGAGCTCCTGTCTAGAAAACGAGGGCTTTCGGGACTGCTCAGCATCTGGCTCCTCCCGTGGAATCAGATGTTCCAAGCAGGGAAGGGGATGTCCAAGAGGGGTTCTGCCCACTTGAACTTCTGAACTTGTGGAGCTCTCCTGGCGCTTCTGGGCGTAGTGATTCCGTGGATGTCAATTGGCTGTTCTGGAGAAAAGCTGGGGATTAAAAGAAGTAGTGAGAGAACCAGACTGAAAATGGGTGAAGGTGTTGCAGGAAGTGAGGCTGGGCAGCAAGAGCAGTGAGTGAGGGGAAAAAAGGGATTTCAGGCAAGAAGGAAGAAGATCCCTGAAGAGGCTCAAGGCCTACTAGAAGAAAAATTAACTATTTGGAAATTGCAGTAAAAATTTGTGTAACTCCCCAATTAACATAGGTTGGCCCCTTCATTAACATACAACCCCAGATGCCTTTAAAATAGTGTTCTCGTGTTCAATAAACTATTCCAGTTCCCCATACTGGGATCGTGTCTAGCTTTTATTTTTCAGACCGCCACTCAAAGGGGCTAAAAGGGGGCTGCGACCTGCACTGAGCTGAGCCACCTCACTGAGGTTTGTCCAGTGAAGTCTCCCTTTTATTGCAATAAAAGTTTATTTTTTTTTCGTCGGCTCCTCAATCTCCTGGCTATTTCTGTGTTTCCCACTGGCTGGAATTTCAGACGACCACAATCCCATGGTCCCTACAGCCCCGGCTGTCCCGGACCTTCCCGTCTCCAACAAACCTCAGCAGCTGCTCCCCGGGACGGGCCCCAGCCCCTGAGCGGAGCGCACAAGCACACTGCAGCCCGACACACGCTGCCCGGAGAGAGCCGTGTGAGACAGAACCATGGCCACCGCCGCTGCAGCCACCCCGGGCAGGGTCAGGGTGGAAGCCAGCGCCAGCGAACTGCCGCGCTGCCTCGGCAAGTTCCTGTATCGCCGCCCGCTACCGCGCTCAGCAGCAGCAGCCAAGCAGCGGCCAGAGGCGCGAGGTCAACACCCAGGAGCAGGTCCCTGAGGAAGGACCACCACCTCCGGCGCCCCAGCAAACAACGAGATCGAGAGACCCGCGCCGGCGGAAGCAGCAGCGGGACCCCAGCGGGAACCACTCAGAAGGCAGGAAGGACCCGGAATCGAAAGAGGCACCGGGAAAAACAAAGACAAGCAGAGCAGGAGGTATGCAAAAACCGGGGCTATGGAGCGTGAGCGGAGAAGAGGATCCCACAGAATCCCTGGGGGGCTCCGGGAAAGGTCCGAGGGAGGAAAGAGCCCAAGCGGGACCGTCGGCGAAGGAGGGAGCGAGCGGAAGCCCAGCGGCAGCAGCACGAGAGAAACCCAGGAACAGAGGGACCCGAGAGACAAACGGAGTGGGGCAGACACAAAGCTGCCGACTTCAGCAGTAGTCGAGGCAGCAAAAACCCCCTTCCTTGACTTTTTTCCTTTTTCTTTGCAGCCTAAACTAAGAACTGGTCTTTTTTTAGAAACCCTTTTGTTTATTAATCTAACTGTTTCAGTTTAACAGTGTGAGTAAGGCGAACAAAACGCTACCAATGGAGAGATTGTCCCCCTGCGCAAAAACAAAGAAAGAAAAAAAAAAAGGGAAAAGCGAAGGAAAGCAAAGACCCTTTGCTGAATGAAGATACCCTTCCATAGCTAATAGCCAAAATTGTTTTTAAATGTATGCATAGCTGTATTTTTGAAAATTTTAAAGTTCTCACAATAACAATTTTCCTTAAGTCCAAAAGCCAAATTAACGCAGAAAGACATATATTTGCCTTAAAAATAGAAGAAGTATATATTTTATCCTTGAACTATAGGAATGTTCATATGTATTTGAAATTTAAATTAAACATGAAGTAAAATATGCTTATGTTTTTACAGGTTATACTACCATAAAAAACAGAAAACATATATTACTAATCTAAGGGTGAGAAACAAAAAACGCCAATTTCTCAGTTCATAACCAAAAGACACTGTAAAATGAAACCCAAAAGTATGTTTGTATGATGTGTGTTCGATGGCCATCGAGTATGAATGTGTGAATGTATGCATGCGTGCGAAAATACAATAATTAATATGTTCTGATTTATACACAAATGCACATTACCTCACACATGCACAAACACCCTTAGATAAAGAACAGAAAACATATCATCCTGAGTTGAATAGAATTTCATTTGCAGAAATGTTTTAGGTTAAATAAAAGTTTTCAAAAACAAACACTAAAAAACACTTTCAGGTAAAAGTCAGGAGCACACGAACCCTGAAGTCATCAAGTTATTAAGTTTGGTTCAAAATCAATCGCTTATAAGTCAACAGAATCTTTAGAGAATAGCTTAAAAAAGATTTTATAAGAGTAATTTCTAATAAGAAATAATAGAAATAAGTTGTTTAAACAAGTTTTATATTAATCCAGAGTTATTTAGTTTAGCATTGTTGGGAATTCTTCCTTCTTGCATTTTGTTCCTTGTTTACTTTTCTATATCCAAAAGTATCTAATAGTCTTTTTGATTGGTTTAATGCTTTTAATGTTAGTGCTAAGTTTAAGAAAATAATTTATGTAGCAATATGCAGAATGCCTTAAAACAGCTATGATTCCTTCACATGCCTTTATAATGCCAAACCTTGTGGCCCAAACTATTCTGACACACAATGCCTTTAATCATACTTTCCATCTCAGGTATATAAAAGGCTGTACATTGCCTTGAAAAAGGAGCTTCCATGTTAAAATTAATTTCACTTGTGGTATTAAAAGTAAGACTGCAATATTTCATGTTAGATCCATTTAAGAATACATTTGCTTCTAAAATGCAGCTATAGAATTTGTTATTACCTCACTCTGAACCGATACATCAAAGCATTGATAGTTGCAGAAAAAAATAGTAATCAAAACTTAGATTACATGTTTAGTTAGCATGATAAATTTAATAGTCTAGTTAAAGAAAACATTTATGGTAATATTTGTATTCCCTTGTATTTTGCCTTGCATTAGCAAACGTTTGATCAAAGTTTTTTCCAAGTTTTTTGTTTTTTAGAAAAATAAAAAAAAAAGGGGCAAAGGTGTGGGAACCCAAACCCAGCTTTCAGCAAAGGAAAACAAGGGCTGACAAAAACCTCATGATCTGAAGGAGCTGGACCCTTCCCAGAAGACCTGTTAAAGTTCTACCTCATGGATCAAGCTTGGCTCCAGCAGAAATCAGAAAGGACTTTTGAGATGATTGTATCAAACCATGTCTAAACCCCTGTAATCCCTCTGTCCCCCATGTAATCCTACTAGAAGAAAAATTAACTATTTGGAAATTGCAGTAAAAATTTGTGTAACTCCCCAATTAACATAGGTTGGCCCCTTCATTAACATACAGGCCCAGATGCCTTTCAAATAGTGTTCTCGTGTTCAATAAACTATTCCAGTTCCCCATACTGGGATCGTGTCTAGCTTTTATTTTTCAGACCGCCACTCAAAGGGGCTAAAAGGGGGCTGCGACCTGCACTGAGCTGAGCCACCTCACTGCGGTTTGTCCAGTGAAGTCTCCCTTTTATTGCAATAAAAGTTTATTTTTTTTCGTCGGCTCCTCGATCTCCTGGCTATTTCTGTGTTTCCCACTGGCTGGAATTTCAGACGACCACAATCCCATGGTCTCTACAGCCCCGGCTGTCCCGCACCTTCCCATCTCCAACAAGGTCTTTGCTGTGTGTTAGGAAGAGGTGGAGCAGCACAGCATTCCTTTGGCTTGTCAGAGGCTCCAGCCCCCTGGGCCAGGAAGTTGTCGTCACCGCTTTCCGGGAACCTGCTGGACTCTTGGTGCTTGGCTGTGTTGCTTCTCCAGCTCCCGCCAGGGCAGTTGAAGTCTCCACGAGAAGCAGGGACTGTGACCTGGAGGCTGCTTCAAGCTGCCTGTAGAGGTCTCCTCCCCATCTTGCTCCTGCTCAGGAGGCCTGGAGCAAACCCCCACAGCAGTGTGCCCATTCCCAGCCTGCCCGCCCTTTGATCCTGACCCATCAACTCCTGAGTGGCTCGCCATCCCCCCCAAGACAGAGGTCGAGACCTTCCGAGTGTCACCTCCCCGAGATCTACGGATGTCGTCTCCCTGGGCTCCTGTGAGGCCCCGCATGTGGTTGCCAGCGCATTCTTCCCTCTCCCTTATGGGCCCTGTCCAATGCTGCCCCAGGGCAGCCCGGAGGAGCCCTGTCTGGGGCTGCGCTGGGGTGACCGGGGACACGGTGGGCTCACTGGGAGCAGCCTTCCAAAGCCCCAGAGCGGCAGGATGGTGCCCAGGCTCTGCTCAGGGCTGCTTTGGGCGTGGGGCCGTCTGCGCGAGTCCTGCACGGGACCCATGTGTCCTGGCTGCCACGCCAAAGGGCTGCTTCCCCAGGCGAAGGGGACAGGGGAGTGACCCTGCGTGAGAGCCTGCACCTCTGGCAGTGACTCAGGCCCGGGGTGCCCTTTGGGTGCCCTTGGTGCCCTTTGGGCCTTGCTGGATCTGCTTGCTGCCATTTGCTGGGGCCACCCTGCACTCCCTCCCCATTCCAGGCAGACACAGGCAGGTGTTGGAATAAAATCTTTTCTTCCGTAACCAGAAGAAAACTGTTAACTATATCTACGGAACGGCGGAGGGGGTCAGACAGAAATGCACACAAATCAACAGGATTGGCAAAAATGTCCGCTTTATTAGAGGACAGACAGCTCATATGCTGCCTGCGACACACAGACATGTGGTTCTTCCCCAGGTTACATTGGATACATAAGGCAAACATACTGTGGTGTACAGTACTAATTGGATATCAGCAGGTGTCCATAAGCCTTGTTTTCCTGCCAGAACAACTCCTCCTTCACCTTGGCACAAGGCCTGCGCCATATTAGTGGCGCAGTATTTTTTACTCTCTGCACCCAGCCATGCCAAGGGGAAGGTCTCAGAAATGCAACTGAAATTGTTCACACAATTTCTGTCCACCGACATCTACGTCTACATCTATCTCTACATCTTCCCTACATCTCTATCTACATCTTCCCCACATAAACACCCTCCCTCCCTCCCGCTGGGATAGATCCCCAAACGATCTATCCCTCCAACTGGCATAGATCCCCAAACGATCTATGCCTCAACCTGGGATAGGTCCCCAAACGACCTATCCCTCAAACAGGGATAGGTCCCCAAACGACCTATCCCTTTAACAGGCCTAAGCCAATCTTCCTGTCCCAGCCCCGGCTGCAGGAGCCTTGATCTTCATGGCAGGCCCTGGCTCAGAGCCCCCCTTCCTCTTCGCCCCGCGCCTTTCCAGCTTGGTGTCTCCGCGGTCCGTGGGCGCGGGGACGCTGCTGCCACCATCCTGGCTGGTCCCTGCAGCCCCCGGGGAGGAAGCCAAGTGCCCCTGAGTCCCCTGCGGCAGGACCTTCCCACTCAGCAGAGCGCGGCTGGTTGGAGTCACCCCAGGCTCCCTGGTGGCTTGGAGCTGGGGTGCGGCTGAGTGGCTGGCGGTGGTGTGCCTGGGCGGGGAGGTGTCCTCCTCCATGGCGACATCGCTGGCCAGCGAGAGGTCGCAGCCTCGGGGGGCGTCCTCCTCCATGGGGACGTCGCTGACCAGCGAGAGGTCGCAGCCGCGGGCGGTGTCCTCCTCCATGGGGACGTCGGTGGCCAGTGAGAGGTCGCAGCCGCGGGGGGCGTCCTCCTCCATGGAGACGTCACTGGCCAGGCTGATGTTAAGTGCCGGGGTGACGTCCACATCCATGGGGATGCTCCCGTCTGGGGGGCTGCCACTGCCCAGGGGTGTCCCGGAGGGGTTGGCTGAGCTGGCAGGGCTGCGCTGGCTGTGCCGCGCTGCTGGGACCGGGGCCACTGCTCTCCCCTGATGGTGGTAGGGCTGCAGTTGACCCTGGGGGGCACGTTGGTCTGCCCCAGCCAGGGGCTTCCCACTGCCCTGGGGCCCCCCCCGGGCAGTGTTGGATGTTACAGCAACGCCAGGGCTGCTTGCCAGTGGGGCTGGTGGAGGCAGGTTGGCTGAGCCTGTGAGAAAGAGCAAAGCCTGGAAGTCACATCCCGAGCTGGGGCCATCAGGCGCTGAGAGGACTGAGGAGGAGGAGGAGGAGGGCGAGGTGCAGGGGAGGAAGGGCTGTGAATGTCCCCACCGTGCACTGCGGGGCTTTCGGGGTCAGGCTCTGTCCTCACCTTTGGTGCCGGAGCTTTGGGGGGAGCGGAAGAGCTGCACGAGCCGGGTCAGGGCTGATCTCCAGCTCACAGAGCGGCGCCACAGAGCTGACAGGGCCATGGTCCGTCACGCTCGGTGGCCGGTCGCTTCTGTTGACTGGACACAGGTCTGGATGCTCCTCTTGGAGCGTCTCCAGGGATGGAATGTCGGGCCTCCCATTGTGTCATAGAGACAGCAGTAATGCTGGGGCTTCCCTGAGGTGCTGTTCAAGGCACGAACCCCACTCTGACACGAACAAGTGCCAGAGCAGAATTACCGTTTATTCAAACTGCCCAGGTTTAAATACCACGCCTGAACATGTCACGTGACCCTCTAACCAATGACAATCAAATATTGTCTGAGAACCCGGGAGACCACAACTCCCATGGTTCATTGCTACATTCTTCCTGCCACATCTCCCTCCTCTTTTTATTAACAAGTTGAGAAACACTATGTTTTTAACATTCTTATTAGAACCAATCTTATTTCAACTAATTATAAAAAACAGGGCCTATCGTCACAAGGCCTTTATTGAACTGTTGACAACTTTATTGGTTCGTGCAATATTCAAGCAATCTCAAATTACCCAGGGTTTGTAGGTGTGGATAACCTTTTATCTGAGGGTGACTTTGTGTAATGGCATCATCTTTATTTAAAAGGGAAATGTGTTGGGTTGTAGATGTTGTGTCTGAGGTGGTGTTGTCTGAAGTAGTGTTTAAGATGTCTTGCTATAAAGTGTACTTGCTTTCACACACAAATACATGCTTCCACTCAACTTTCTCATTCATACTCCGGTGGCCACCGTTTCATTCTCTCCTTACACATGCACTCTTAAACCCTTTATTGTGTTTGACTCATGGAGTTTTGGTTCTGTATTGGTTACTGTTTATGTGTTTCTTTTGGTTCTGCCTTGGTTACTGTTTATATGTTTCTTTTGGTTCTGTTGTATCATTTACTGCTTCTTTGTGATTATCCCTGTTTTAAGGAAATGTTAATGTAGATTTACACACATAGGGAACAGACCCATATCTCTTTTCCCCCTTTTTTTTTTTTTTTTTTCTCCCCACTGTGTGATGTGTTTACTATTGTTGGTCGTGTTTCTTCTAATCCAAATCCTTCACTTATTTCTTCTGGTGGTTGCTCCTGTTGTGGTGGAGGGCTAATATAAGGCCTGACACATCTAGAAGGGACCCATTGTAATTTGGTACCCTTGGATACACAGGCATATCCCCTTCCCCATGTTATGAGATCTACTGGTCCTGACCATTGCCCAGATATTAGATCTTTGATCATAACTGGTGGTTTGGAAGATGAAAGTATTTGAGTTTTCTGTTGGCGTTCATACCTGCTATGGTCTGTATCATCACAGTTTAAGAAATTTAGAACATATGACGCTTTCCGTAAGCGTTCCTGGGGGCTATATACCGACTCCCCTCTTTTTTGTCTTTGAAGCATTTCTTTTAGTGTACGGTGAGCTCTTTCTACAATCGCTTGTCCTGTGGGTGAATGCGGTATACCTATGGAATGGAGTATTCCCCAATCTGTGAGAAATGTTTTGATTTTTTCAGAACAATAAGCAGGGCCATTGTCGGTTTTTATGGTTTTTGGAATTCCTAGGATTGCGAAACAACTGAGCCAGTGTCTGATAACGTCTTTGGCTTTTTCTCCCGTGTGTGCTGTTGCATTAATGTATCTGGAATACATGTCTACTGTAACATGGACATATTTTAGTTTACCGAATTCAGCTATATGTGTAAGGTCTGTCTGCCAGATTTCATTGGCTGTTATGCCCCTGGGATTAACCCCTTCCTTAGCTGGCATGGGGGTAATTCGCTGGCAGTCAGAGCATGACATAATTATGTCTCTGGTCTGGTTTATTGTAATTTGGAATTGTCTCTTTAATGAACGTGCATTTTGGTGGAAGAACTGGTGTGAGACTTTAGCCTGTTCCAGAATTTTGGGAACTGTAGTTGCCATAGCAGTTGCATCAGCTTTTTGATTGCCCTCTGCTATGGGTCCTGGAAGTTCTGTGTGTGACCGAGTGTGCATTATGTAAAAATCAAATTTTCTGTGGTTGATAAGAAACCATATGGTACGAATTTCTGTAAATAAGTGAGGATTAGTGACATCTCGAAGGAAGGGGGTTTCGAGACGTGAGACCAACCCTGCTGCATAGTGAGAATCTGTGACAACATTCATAGGTTGATCATGGAACAATTCAAATGCCATGCGGATAGCTGCTAGTTCTAAAACCTGTACAGAACCTTGGTCCAAGGTTTGTACCTTATTGTCCCATTGTCCTGTGGCAGGGTTCTTCCATGTCACGATGGCTTTTTTCGATCGTCCAGATGCATCAGTGAAGACTGTGACTCCATTTACTGGTCGTAGTTTGCAGCGACGCGTGGCCATCAGGGGTAGATTTCCTATTTCCGCCCAGAGTTTATGTTTCGGGAAGTGAATGGAAATATTACCGTGGAAGTCCGCTAATGCAGTCTGAAACCCAGCGTCCTCTGCAAGAAGCCAGTCTAAGTTGTCTTTTGTGGCTGGAATGTAGATCGTCTCAGGATCCCTTCCATCCATCTCCTGCAGATGTCCTCTACCTTTCATAATGAGCTTAGCAAGCATGTCATTAACGGTCCAAACAGTCTTAGGTGGAGAGTGGGGAAGAAATAACCATTCTAGAATTCTCAAAGGGTCAGATTCTGCCTGATCCCATTGGAAAAGGACAGCAAAAGGTTGGAACTTGCTGGATATGATGGCGAGGCGAATGTGCAGGTCAGGGGGTTGTCGTCTGCTTTGCCTGTTTTCGACAGCTTGGGAGCATACTTCCAGAGCTTGTTTTGCTTCTGGGGTTAGGGATCGAATAGATGTGAGAGTTGGGTCGCCTTTAAGTAGCTCGAAGAGGGGGTGCAATTCCTCTGTTGTGATGCCCAAGACAGGCCTCAGCCAGTTAATGGCTCCTAAAAGCCCTTGCAAATCATTCAGGGTCATAGTGTCCGTTACTTTGAAAGTCACTGGTTGTGGCATGATTTCCTGTTGAGTGATCCTCCATCCGAGGTAGGTCCAAGGTTGGGTGCGTTGAATTTTTTCTGGGGCAAGCTGCAGACCTGCTTTTTGGATGGCGTCAGTTAAGGCAGTCAAGGTGGATTGTAGTTCAGTCCCGTGTTTTGCTGCTATCAGGATGTTTGATATTCCTGTCTTTGCCTCCCATTCTAATTGTTCAATTTGGTATAGGTCAATTTATGCATGTTTGTGTTTTGAGTAGATCTAGAGGTGTGTATTGCTGTATGTTGCAACTTTGTGGAGCATCTTTGGGCTTGTGTTGTATGAAGGTTTTGTTTGTTTTGCTTTCTCAAGGCTCTTGCAGTGACTGTGTATAAAGAGTTATGTGTTTCTGCAGTTGAAATTGTAACTGGTTGGTTGTTTGCTACTTGTTTAAGTTTGGCTTTCCATGTTGTGTATGGCATATTGTCTAACAGCATTTTAAAATAGTGAGAAGTAAATACTTGATTTGGGGCCCCTCTTATTATTATTCTTACCCTCTGTAACACAAAAGAACTTTTTATAATAGCAGATCATCTGTCAATTAGTAAAGTTGCCCTTCTGTGACTTAGAAAATTAAACATGGTAGTTGATAGCTGTATGTCTGCTGGGTTTTGCAATGCTACCTCTAGGTTGTTGGTTCTGTCAGGAGGTGGATGGTGTTGTCCCAGCTGAAATTCTCGCAGTACAAAACCAACCACTGTCATTGCCAGCAACGCCGTCAGTACACGTGCTGTCCACTTCAACGTTGGTAGCTTTGACTTTGCTGATGGTCTGGGCTTGGGTAGGCAGATGTTCTGTGTGCTTTCCCAGTCTACATCTTCTTCCTCGAGCTGAAGTAGTAGCTGTAGCCATGTTTGCTGTTCTTCCTCTTTTGCAGGATTCAAAACTGCTTGTCCTTTTTCTGGTTCTCTTGTCTCACTGAATTCAGTTTGCCACAGCTCAGCTAAGCTTTCTAGAGAGTCAATATCTCTTCTTCCTCCTCCATCAGGCCATCTTCGGCATAGAAGCTGTTCTGAGGCTGGTGAGGGCTGTGGGTTGGTTTCTGGGTAGGAGAGCCACAGTGATGCTTTAACTGTTGTGCATTTGTTGTGAGTTGGTTGAACTGGTGGTGACGGAAGAGGCACTTTCACTTCCGCCTCACGGCCGGAGTAAGCTTGCTGCATCCATGTTGCTGCGTGGTTGTTCTGCAGCGGTCTCATGGCCGCTGCGCAGCCAAAGGGTGTTAGTGGAGCGCCCTGGCTAAAGGGAGCTAGCAGATTCTCTTCTGTGTCCTCTATAGACTCGCTGTCTATTTGTCCGTCACAGTCATCCTCCCCCCTTCCCGGCGAAATGCCTGAACCTGGGGGTGGCGGCTTCACTTCCGGCACACGGCAGGGGCAACATGGCGGTGCCTCCGGTGCCACTCTCCTTCTGCACATTGACTGTGCAACCACCGTGTCACGGTCGCCCCGTAACGGTCCAGGGGTCGGCGCTGCTCTGTAATGGTCCTCGGCTCCAGCAGCACTGCTTGCTGCTCTGTATGGCATGGTCTCAGCTGCAGCCATGGGCGCTGGCATAAAGCCAGCATCCCCCCCGGCTGCCATGCTCATGCTGCCAGCCCCCAAGCCATGCTCCTTCACACCACACGCTGCCACTGCACTGTTCCCCCCAAGGGCTCCCCCTCCCGCCCATCCCCCCGACCAACGTGCATTCCCCCCCTGCCCCACTCGGTCGGTGGGGGGGCTGGGGTTGAAGGGGGGGGGTTGAGGGGAAAGGAGTGAAGGGGGGGGAAGTCCACTCTCCCGGGTGCATTTGCCTTTCTGTAGTGCTTATTCAAGGCTATCATAATGTCTTTCCATGTAGGCAAATTCTTGAGGGCGTCTGTTTTTCCCTCACTGGCTTTTTCAATAATTTTGTTCCCTATTTTCCTCCAAGATGACACTTGACAAGGTCCAGTCAGAGGGAATGCAGGTTCAGGCAACGAAATCCAATATAACAAGTCCCATAACTTACTTTCTTCTATGGTTGTTCTTGTAAAAGTTGAGAGACAGCTTCTGCTGTTTGTTTGATTTTTGGAGTAATTCCCTCCTGACGGGTAAACCACCCTCCCATATTCGCCAATTTTTGGTTACCTCTGTGCGGAAGCTCTGTTGTCCTTTCTTCTGGTCCTTTTTTCTTCCTTTTTTGTTCCTTTTTGCAGAGGTAACCCAGCGCGCTGAATTCTTTCTTTTCTTCCTTTTGGTTTTGGCGATATGGACACCCCCGGACAGGTTCCCCAGAGCTTCTGCTCCTGGTTGCCGGTAACCTGCTGAAGACCCTGTTCGGGCGCCATTTGAGGTGCTGTTCAAGGCACGAACCCCACTCTGACACGAACAAGTGCCAGAGCAGAAATACCATTTATTCAAACTGCCCAGGTTTAAATACCACGCCTGAACATGTCACGTGACCCTCTAACCAAAGACAATCAAATATTGTCTGAGAACCCGGGAGACCACAACTCCCATGGTTCATTGCTACATTCTTCCTGCCACACTTCCTTTCTTCTGCCCCACCCCCAACAGCTTTGCCAGCTCTTCCTGGCCAGAGGAAGGCTTAACCAAAGAGCTCGAATCACATAACATCCTGCCTTGGAAGGGACCCACAAGGGTCGCCCAGTCCAACTCCTGGCCCTGTGCAGGACAGCACAGCCATCCCACCGTGTGCCTGAGAGCGTTGTCCAAACGCTCCTTGAGCTCTGGCAGCCTTGGGGCCGTGACCACTGCCCTGGGCAGCCCGTTCCAGTGCCCGACCACCCTCCGGGGAAAGCACCAGGGCAGTTGAAGTCTCCACGAGAAGCAGGGACTGTGACCTGGAGGCTGCTTCAAGCTGCCTGTAGAGGTCTCCTCCCCATCTTGCTCCTGCTCAGGAGGCCTGGAGCAAACCCCCACAGCAGTGTGCCCATTCCCAGCCTGCCCGCCCTTTGATCCTGACCCATCAACTCCTGAGTGGCTCGCCATCCCCCCCAAGACAGAGGTCGAGACCTTCCGAGTGTCACCTCCCCGAGATCTACGGATGTCGTCTCCCTGGGCTCCTGTGAGGCCCCGCATGTGGTTGCCAGCGCATTCTTCCCTCTCCCTTATGGGCCCTGTCCAATGCAGCCCCAGGGCAGCCCGGAGGAGCCCTGTCTGGGGCTGCGCTGGGGTGACCGGGGACACGGTGGGCTCACTGGGAGCAGCCTTCCAAAGCCCCAGAGCGGCAGGATGGTGCCCAGGCTCTGCTCAGGGCTGCTTTGGGCGTGGGGCCGTCTGCGCGAGTCCTGCACGGGACCCATGTGTCCTGGCTGCCACGCCAAAGGGCTGCTTCCCCAGGCGAAGGGGACAGGGGAGTGACCCTGCGTGAGAGCCTGCACCTCTGGCAGTGACTCAGGCCCGGGGTGCCCTTTGGGTGCCCTTGGTGCCCTTTGGGCCTTGCTGGATCTGCTTGCTGCCATTTGCTGGGGCCACCCTGCACTCCCTCCCCATTCCAGGCAGACACAGGCAGGTGTTGGAATAAAATCTTTTCTTCCGTAACCAGAAGAAAACTGTTAACTATATCTACGGAACGGCGGAGGGGGTCAGACAGAAATGCACACAAATCAACAGGATTGGCAAAAATGTCCGCTTTATTAGAGGACAGACAGCTCATATGCTGACTGCGACACACAGACATGTGGTTCTTCCCCAGGTTACATTGGATACATAAGGCAAACATACTGTGGTGTACAGTACTAATTGGATATCAGCAGGTGTCCATAAGCCTTGTTTTCCTGCCAGAACAACTCCTCCTTCACCTTGGCACAAGGCCTGCGCCATAGAAGTGGCGCAGTATTTTTTACTCTCTGCACCCAGCCATGCCAAGGGGAAGGTCTCAGAAATGCAACTGAAATTGTTCACACAATTTCTGTCCACCGACATCTACGTCTACATCTATCTCTACATCTTCCCTACATCTCTATCTACATCTTCCCCACATAAACACCCTCCCTCCCTCCCGCTGGGATAGATCCCCAAACGATCTATCCCTCCAACTGGCATAGATCCCCAAACGATCTATGCCTCAACCTGGGATAGGTCCCCAAACGACCTATCCCTCAAACAGGGATAGGTCCCCAAACGACCTATCCCTTTAAAAGGCCTAAGCCAATCTTCCTGCCCCAGCCCCGGCTGCGGGAGCCTTGATCTTGATGGCAGGCCCTGGCTCAGAGCCCCCCTTCCTCTTCGCCCCGCGCCTTTCCAGCTTGGTGTCTCCGCGGTCCGTGGGCGCGGGGACGCTGCTGCCACCATCCTGGCTGGTCCCTGCAGCCCCTGGGGAGGAAGCCAAGTGCCCCTGAGTCCCCTGCGGCAGGACCTTCCCACTCAGCAGAGTGCGGCTGGTTGGAGTCACCCCAGGCTCCCTGGTGGCTTGGACCTGGGGTTGATATAGGAAGCTGGGCCCAAAAGAGTTAACTAAGAGATTTGGGCCTGCTAACAAGCTACCAACATCCAAGACGATCTGTGCTCGTTCTGTTCTATTTACTGGACCAAAGCTTAGGAGAATAGTACAGGAACAGGTAATAGGCCTAGAGGTTATAAATTAGAAATACAACAGGATCAGGTAGACATTTAAATAGGAGAAATAGGCCTGGAGCCAGGGTTTTTTCCAAGCTTCAGTGAGCGGGTCAAGAACAATGGAAAAGAAGAAGGGTCAAGCTGAGGAAGATGAGTTGAAGCCCCCTGCCCCATGGAGGAAGATGGGAACTACCCTCCGAAATGGGGAGCCAAGAGAAGCAGCGCCCCAAGCTCCGCCTATACTCCACCTATTTTTAATATATATTGATAGATGTTGTAATCACTTGGCGACCGCAGCAGGACGCCTTCTCCATCTGGCTGCGGAATCTCCTGGAGGGCGGGACCCCCTTGGGCGCCCTCGGGTAAGTCTTTTTACCTGAAGGGGCTCCCTTCTTCGGTGGCTTCTTGCGGGGACTGGACAAGAACACTGCCTATTGATAAAAGGTATTTGTATCTGGTTTCTGGATACCTGTAAGTCGAGGCAGGACGCTCTCCCAGGGGAATATCCCCTCTGGTCTGGTCTGGTCTTCTGGTCTGGTTTTGTTTGTATTTGGCCAAGTATTGTTATTGTGTACCTGATATATCTTGCTTACCTTGAAACATCCAGGAGCACATAGTTAAAGGTATTATCATGCTAAGAGTTGCTATATGAGAGGTAATGCTGAAGAATTAACTATAAGCACATCACTTTGGATAAGACCTAGAATTAAGATTTGTCAATTTTGCAACTGTTAGTTATATGTATGAGCCTTGTGTAACAGATGTAAGGTTTGCCTCCCCGACAGACAAGGTTGGGTAGAACCAGTATGCATATTGCAGAAAAGAGGGACACTGGAAGCAAGAATGCCCTGAATTAACAGGTGGAAATACAGGCACAGGAGAGGCTGTTGTTGCTTACAGAGTATTGAGTGAAGGGGGGGGCCAGCAGGCCAGTGCTAGGGGACCTGCTGGTAAAAATCAAGCTAGGGGAAGAAAAAGAAGAATTAGATTTTCTAATTGATACCGGGGCTACATTTTCTGTTTTGAATTAATACCTAAAAGTGATAAATATGTTTAAGTTGTGGGTGCCACTGGCCAATCAGAAAAGCTTTCTTTTGAAACCCCTAAAGTTCAAAATTGGAAAACAAATGGGTGTGCATCAGGTTTTGTATTTACCAAATTTATCCAAACTCGTATTGGGCAGAGACTTACTAGAAAATCTGGGAGCTGTAATAGAATTCAAACAAGGTAAAATTGAACTTAAGGTAAAGGAAGAACAATTAATAGCAGCTCTGAGTTTAGCAATGAGCTATGTGGAGCCAAGCCAGGGTAATTCAAATGTCAATCAAATTTTAGATCAGGTATACCCAGGAGTTTGAGCTATTGAAACACCAGGAAAGCCAAAAAGGGCAGCTCCCATTGAAATAGAATTATGGCCAGGAGCAAACCCAGTAGTTAGGAAGCAATATGCACTGAGGCTGGAAGATAGAAGAGGAATTGAGCCAATAATAGACAACTTTTTGAAATTAAGGTTTTGTAGAGTGTGAATCAGATTGCAACACCCCAATTTTACCAGTCAAAAAGACAAATGGAACACATAGGTTGGCTCAGGATTTAAGAGCAGTAAATAAAATAGCTAAAACATACATGCAGCTGTTGCAAACCTATATACCTTATTAACAATATTAAAAGAAAGTGTAATTTGGTTCACAGTATTAGACTTAAGAGATGCCTTTTTCTGCCTTCCCTAAACACAGCAAAGTCAAAGGATATTTGCCTTCAAGTGGGAAAATCCCACCACAGGAAGGAAAACTCAGCTCATTTGGACAGTGTTACCTTAAGGGTTCAAAAATATTCCCACAATTTTGGGAATTAATTAGCAAAAGAATTAGAACAATGGCAGTCACCACCGGGAAAGGGTGTACTTTTATAATATGTGAATGATCTATTGATTGTTACTGAAAAACAAGAAGAATGTGCCCAATGGACAGTAAACCTCTTAAACTTTATGGACTTAAATGAGTATCGAGTCTCTCAACAGAAAGCACTTCCAGTGCAGAAACAAGTGGTGTACCTGGATTACAAAGTATCTGAAGGACAATGATCACTGGGGACAACAAGAAAGGAAACTGCCAGACACTGAAACAACAGATGGTGAGAAACCTTCAAGCCTTTCTAGGAATGACAGGTTGGTGTTGTTTATAGATATATCAGTATGGGCTAATTGCAAAGCCTTTATATGACCTGCTGAAAATGACTAAGGGCAACCTCATCTGGACCCCCAAAGCAAGTGGAGCCTTCAAACAACTGAGATGAGAACTCATAAGGACTCCGGCGCTGGGTTTGCCTGACGTAACGAAGCCCTTTTGTTTGTTCTCGCATGAACGACAAGGAATGGCTCTGGGGGTCCTGGCTCAGCAACAAGGGCCATACAAAAGAACAGCAGCCTACTTCTCCAAGCAATTGGCTGAAGTAAGCAAATGATGGCCCACCTGCCTAAGGGCAGTAGCAACAATGATCATAAATATAGAAGAAGCCAGGAAATGTACAATGGGACAGAAAATGACTGTGTTAGTGTCCCACACAGCATCTACAGTACTGGAACAGAAAGGAAATCATTGGCTGTCACCCTCCCAATTTCTGAAATATCGGGTAATCCTGGCTGATGACATAACCGTTCGGGTGACTAACATTGTTAACCCAGCTTCATTCCTAGAAGGAAGAATCTCGGCTGCACCTGTCATGCAGGACTGCCTGGAAACCATTGAAGCAGTGCACTCCAGCTGCCTGGACCTTAAAGAAGAACCACCCCTGGATGCAGAAGACTGGTTTACCGATGGCAGCAGTTTCATAAGACAAGGTGTGAAGATGGCTGGGTATGCTGCGACCACCACTACTGAGGTAATCAAATCAAATCCTTTGCCTGCAGGAACCTCAGTCCAGAAAGCAGAACTGATAGCTCTCATTCGAGCTTTAGGATTGGCAGAAGGAAAACAAATTAACACCTGGACTGACTCCAAATATGCCTTTGGCATAGTTCACGCTCATGGAGCAATTTGGAAAGAAAGAAGACTTTTAACTCTTCAAGGAAAAGTTGTGAAATATGCTGAAGAAACTCTATGATTATTAGAAGCTGTACAACTCCCCTCTCAGGTGGCAATTATGCACTGCCAAGGACACCTGAAAGGTAACACTGTCCTGGAAATAAGAAACAGAAAAGCTGATGCAGAAGCTGAATTAGCTGCTGCAGAAGCTGAATTAGCTGCTGCAAGAAGTAAAGAACTATCAGTAGCAGCTTTAGTGCTAGAAGAACTAGACACAGATCAACAGGTAGAATATCAAGAAACAGATTATAAGTGGATACATGAAAATGAAGGTAAGGTGTTAGACAATAGATGAGGTTAACTAAAAACAGGTCAGTTAATACTGTTAGAAAAATTAGTGTGGCAATTTGTAAAAGTAAAACATGATAAAACTATTGGGGCTTAGACTCACTCTATTAGCATTTAAGGACTAGAGTAGCAGGACCAAATTTATTTACCACAATAGAGCAAGTCACAACCCAATGGGAACTTCGTCTGAAATACTGGAACAAAAATACACCAAAGGGCAATAAGTAAAGGGCAATAAGTAAAGGGCATTTCCCAGGTGAAATCTGGCAAATTAATTTCTCTGAGCTCCCAAGAAAAGGGGGGGGTCCTGTTATCTCTTAGTTTTGACTGACATTTTCTGGATGGCCTGAAGCTTTCCCATGTAGAAAAAAAATGAATCAAAAGGAGTGGTTAAAGTCTTGTTGAATGAGATTATACCATGGTTTGGAATGCCTAAGAGCATCTCTTCAGATAGAGGTTCACACTTTTGTGCATGAATTGTACAAGCAATAAGTAAAGCACTAAAAATCAACTGGCAACTGCATATGCCCTACAGACTCCAAGCAAATGGGCAAGTAGAAAAGATGAATCTAAAATATGTCAAGAAACAAATTTTCATTGGTATCAAGCTTTACCTATTGCTTTAATCAAGCTAAGGGTCAAGCCAAGATCCAAAGGGAAACTGAGTCCATTTGAAATTCTCTTGGGCAGACCCTACATGATGCAAACTGTGAATAGTGAAGCTGTAGATCAAACCAGTAATCAATATGTGTACGATCATGTTATGGTTGTAGGAAAACAATTGCAGAAAAATGCTACAGTGGTGTTAGAACACCAACCCAAGCAGCCTGATTGTAAGCTACATCCATCCAACCCTGGTGATCAGGTATATGTTAAGAATCTTTCAGGAGATCCACTACGGGAGAAGTGGGATGGACGCCAGCAGGTGCTGATGACCACCTCCACACGATCCGGGTGAAAGAGAAACCCACGTGGATCCACTACTCTCGAGCCAAGAGAGTTCCAGAGGAAGCATGGACCTCGGGAGAGGAATCATCTACTATCAAGCCTCCTCAATGCTGATCCTTGGACTGATAAGTACATTAGTGTTAAATCAAACTCTTGCCCCAAAATTATTATGGTCTCAGGCCTATAATGGGAATTCTAGTCTATGATTTGCTATAAATACAGATATTCTGAATTCATCTGAACTGAACCAATACAATCCATCTGTTATAGTCCTCCAAGGAACAAGGGTACTGAATAATTGGTAAAATCCTGGTACCCCATACAATGCAAGTGTTTTAATAGGCACGGATTAGATGGTCACCCAGAACTGACGTTACTGTGAAATGTAATTAGTGGCTGATCAATGTTGGCACACCTTCACTCTAGATAAATCAGTTTCTGTGATGTGTCAGTGGACATTCAGGGAAGGAAATATAACAATGAGATTACCAACCAGCAAATCTCCTACCACCCCATTGACTAAGACCACCACCAGTTTTACAACTCCTTCTTTAGCCTGTGAGAGTGTCCACAATTTAACTTATGCTGGACCATATGTAATTAAGCACTCAAATGAGCAGAAGCTGTTGTTAGATCCCATATATTCACTGAAAAGGGTTCCAATACACCTTTAAGTAAACATATCAAACATACAAAAAGATTGTCAGCCCTGTATTCAACAAAGCCTTAAAGACTGGCATGTATAGATGATGGCCAGATCCCCTTGTACCAGAATTCAAAGAGATGTAACGGGATGGTTTGGCACAGGATTAAGTGTATTAAACACCATAGATCAAGAAGTATTAGTGAATAAACTAAGTGCTGTCACATCTGATCTAGGAAAATTCAAAGTCCCTTTAAGATCATCTTTGCTCACTTTGGCAGAAACACAATCATTGGCAGTTAAATTGTTAACATTAGTAGCTAACCACTGCAAAAGATTTCACCAAGATTATTGACTATGCTGGTGTCATCCATAAAAGATTTGCACTTGCAATACAATGTCTCCAAACTCAACAGTGGGTGCAGTCTGTAGCTGCAGGAATATTAAGAGAAGGAACTTCAGGAATATTACCACAGGAAGTAAGAGAAATAATAGCTAGAAACAGTTCTACTACACACTTTGAGAAAAATTACCAAGCGTGGTGGCAGTTAGGAAACTTCACTTACAATCCTCAACATGAACAAATTGAAGCTTATGTGCTCACTATCAGTGCAGCTAAAGAAAAGACCATCTTTCCTAGCCTGACATTAAGAGCCATACACCAAAATGTAATTGTCAGACCCATAGACCATAATGTTTGGGCAAGTTAGGATCACACCAAGAAAAAGTGGCAGCCAGTCAGTACTGAGGCATGTATTCCTAAAGGACAATTAGGATATATCTGTGAAAATGCTGGAGTAGAAAATGAAGATTTATGCTTAGATGCTGACAATAGTGTGTGTACCTTTGAAATGCTTCCCCATACTAAAACCCAATCACAAGTCTATTATGTAGGAAATGGTTGTGCATGTGTTAGAATCTTTTGTGTTAATTTTACCATAGGTATTTGTCATGAAGTAGTGAGTGGTATTAATTTTTTTGTTTTGCTAAAATAATAGGCTGTGACTTTGGTTATATCATTCTAGTGACTACTAGACAACTGATTGAAGCTGATTATACAATGTATCATGATGTGCCAAAATTGCAGAGAGGAATGAACATTAATCTTTTTAAAGCAATGCTTAAACATCCTGATATAGAAAAACTGGTCCAGGAAGTAAACAGAACGACTAGACGAATGCTCTGGCAAGTAGAACATGACACTGAGAGCATAAAAACTGTTCTAACCAAAGTGGAAAAAGTGGGAGAACATCACTGGTGGGATATCTTTACAGGATACTCCCCTACAGCATCACAAGTGTTTCACTATTTGATACATCCAATATTGGTATTAGGAGCTGGCATTATTCTACTACTTGTCCTAATTGTTTGGCTATGGTGCAAATCAAGCATCATGGTTAGAAGGATGCAGATAATGAGGGCTGTGATGAATACCTATCAAAATCCATTAGAACTTGACGAAGGAATTCGTAAATTCTAAACAAAAAGGGGGGAATGATATAGGAAGCTAGGCCCAAAAGAGTTAACTAAGAGATTTGGGCCTGCTAACAAGCTCCCAACATCCAAGACGATCTGTGCTCGTTCTGTTCTACTTACTGGACCAAAGCTTAAGAGAATAGTACAGGAACAGGTAATAGGCCTAGAGGTGATAAATTAGAAATACGACAGGATCAGGTAGACATTTAAATAGGAGAAATAGGCCTGGAGCCAGGGTTTTTTCCAAGCTTCAGTGAGCGGGTCAAGAACAATGGAAAAGAAGAAGGGTCAAGCTGAGGAAGATGAGTTGAAGCCCCCTGCCCCATGGAGGAAGATGGGAACTACCCTCCGAAATGGGGAGCCAAGAGAAGCACCGCCCCAAGCTCCGCCTATACTCCACCTATTTTTAATATGTATTGATAGATGTTGTAATCACTTGAATATGCACTTAATCACATCTGAAGATTGTATAAAAATGCTGATTTTGTGTGAAGCCTTTGAGCAAGTTTGTCCAGCGCGAGCTGGCTTGCTCCCAACGTTGAATAAACAAATACCTTGCTGCTTAAAGATAAAAATTCTCTGAGCAGTTTCTTGGACCGATTTTTCGGATTCAGTATGCCTGAGAGCGTTGTCCAAACGCTCCTTGAGCTCTGGCAGCCTTGGGGCCGTGACCACTGCCCTGGGCAGCCCGTTCCAGTGCCCGACCACCCTCCGGGGAAAGCACCTTTTCCTAATGTCCAACCTAAGCCTCCGCTGACACAGCTCCGGCCGTTCCCTCGGCTCCTGTCCCTGGTCCCACAGAGCAGAAATGGCCGCTGCCCCTTGGCAGGAAGCTGCAGCCCCCCAGGAGATCTGACCTCAGTCTCCTCTTCTCCAGGCTCAACAGCCCCAGTGACCTCAGACCTCAAGTGCAAGGTCCTGCACCTGGCTCAGGGCTTGGCTGGTGCCACCTGGCACAACATCAGCTTGCAAATTTTGCAACACAACAGGGAGGACCAAGAAGGCTTTGGCTAAGAGAGACTTTTTCCAAGGGACTGGAGCGACAGACCAAGGGGCAATGGCTTGGCGCTGGCAGAGGGCAGGCTTAGATGGCATATGGGAAAGAAAGCCTTCCCGGGGAGAGTGGTGGGGCCCTGGCACAGGTTGTCCAGAGAAGCTGTGGCTGCCCCATCCCTGCAAGTGTTCAGGGCCAGGTTGGACGCGGCTTGGAGCAAGCTGGTCTAGCGGAAGGTGTCCCTGCCCGTGGCAGAGGGGTGGTTGGAAGCAGATGAGCTTTCAGGTCCCTTCCTTCCAACACCAACTGCTCTAGGAGTCTAGGAGTCTTGAAAAACAGGAGACTTCTGCAGAAGCCAGGAGGTGAATAAAAACATTTGCCACTTAAACACAAAGTCTTGTTACCAAGGGGCATCACCTGATTCTGGGGACTACTCTCATGACTTCTCACCACTGGAAGCTGACATTGCTGAAAGCCATAGAAATTGACCTAAAATTGACCAAACAATCCGACAAAAGCTCCCTGATGGAAGGATCCTGGAGCAAGCATATCATCCCGGAGGCAATGACAGGGCAATTTCTGCGCCTCTGCCGTAAACCTGTCAGTTCTGGCCCTGCCCTGGAGAGGTTTTTTTCGGCTCTCCATTCCATGGGAAGACAAGTGCGGACAAGAAGAACAGGGTTCTGTCCGCTCAGGGTCAAAGGCGCTTTAGGTCTGTGCTGTGATCTGTTGGAGTTGAGCTCCTGTCTAGAAAACGAGGGCTTTCGGGACTGCTCAGCATCTGGCTCCTCCCGTGGAATCAGATGTTCCAAGCAGGGAAGGGGATGTCCAAGAGGGGTTCTGCCCACTTGAACTTCTGAACTTGTGGAGCTCTCCTGGCGCTTCTGGGCGTAGTGATTCCGTGGATGTCAATTGGCTGTTCTGGAGAAAAGCTGGGGATTAAAAGAAGTAGTGAGAGAACCAGACTGAAAATGGGTGAAGGTGTTGCAGGAAGTGAGGCTGGGCAGCAAGAGCAGTGAGTGAGGGGAAAAAAGGGATTTCAGGCAAGAAGGAAGAAGATCCCTGAAGAGGCTCAAGGCCTACTAGAAGAAAAATTAACTATTTGGAAATTGCAGTAAAAATTTGTGTAACTCCCCAATTAACATAGGTTGGCCCCTTCATTAACATACAACCCCAGATGCCTTTAAAATAGTGTTCTCGTGTTCAATAAACTATTCCAGTTCCCCATACTGGGATCGTGTCTAGCTTTTATTTTTCAGACCGCCACTCAAAGGGGCTAAAAGGGGGCTGCGACCTGCACTGAGCTGAGCCACCTCACTGAGGTTTGTCCAGTGAAGTCTCCCTTTTATTGCAATAAAAGTTTATTTTTTTTTCGTCGGCTCCTCAATCTCCTGGCTATTTCTGTGTTTCCCACTGGCTGGAATTTCAGACGACCACAATCCCATGGTCCCTACAGCCCCGGCTGTCCCGGACCTTCCCGTCTCCAACAAACCTCAGCAGCTGCTCCCCGGGACGGGCCCCAGCCCCTGAGCGGAGCGCACAAGCACACTGCAGCCCGACACACGCTGCCCGGAGAGAGCCGTGTGAGACAGAACCATGGCCACCGCCGCTGCAGCCACCCCGGGCAGGGTCAGGGTTGTGAGAAATAGAAACCCAATCGGGCAATTTCCAATCAGAATTTTATTATATGATAAAAGCAATTTCAGCGCTGGGTGATCAGGGAAGGGGTCCAACAACTCCCAACGCCTGTCACACCCAAAGAAGATAGTTGTCCTACATTTATTTCCAGCTACTTCATGAATATTCATTATACATAAGCATAAACATTACACATTGTTGAGTCAGACATTCAACAGATGTTTTTGCTACAAAGTTATAAATTTCAAGAAAGGTCCTATTATCTATCTAACTAAACAAAATTGTCTCACTATAAATCCTACACAAGGTAAAAGGGAGGTAACTTGTTTTATCTCTTTAGAGGGGCCCAATTAAGTTTTACGACTTGTTTTTCTTTTCTCTCGAGGTCATATTGACCCTTCACTGTTTCTTCTCAATCAACTCGAATTATTTTCTCAGTTTATCACAATCCCTCCCCTCTTTCCATAAAATTATTAATTCGAGTTTTTTTGTTCTAATCTGGACAATATTAATTTGACATTTTCTTCGTCCCGAGAAGGTGGAGTTCTGGTGACCAACAGTATCTTAGCATTTTGAGCCGTCTTTGGATCTATCGGCATTGTGGATATTTGCATTCCTTGTACTACAGAAACTATCAATCTAATGAAACAAGGGATTAAACATGGTAAAAAGATTATACTGGCCAACGCGCATAACAGAAAGAATCCTACTTTCTTCCACCAAGCTGTTCCTAACAAGTTATCCCACCATTTGCTGTCAAGCATGGAGTTCCATTTTTGTACAGGTACATGAGTCAGTTTTCTGATATCCTTTGCAATATCCATAACTGCCTGTCTATTATCATCAAT
This sequence comes from Pseudopipra pipra, assembly GCF_036250125.1. Taxonomy (NCBI): domain Eukaryota; kingdom Metazoa; phylum Chordata; class Aves; order Passeriformes; family Pipridae; genus Pseudopipra; species Pseudopipra pipra. The sequence goes on along the minus strand of NC_087580.1, from coordinate 17,005,193 downwards.
TTGTAAGCAACAATCCGAAGTGTTAAATTTACCACACACACCCCCTTCCTCAGCTAACAGATAATCTAAGGCGAGCCTATTCTGGTACACAGCTGCTCGGGTTTTTGATTGCTGACTTGTGATTAGATCCAGAGTTTGAACTGTCTTATTGGCTACTATTTCCATGACTGCTTGGAGGCAGATAATCCTATTTAGCATGTATATGGGGGTTCGATAACCCCAGGACCCATCTTGGGCCCAAGTAGCTGGTCCGTAAGTAGCAATGATTCTTTCAGGAGACCATTCATCATCGTACCACTTTTGCGTTCCCCCAATGTCTTCCCTTTTTTCTCGGCGTATGGTTCCATAATCATCATACAAAGGTACACCTAAACTCATACTTTTTCAGGGGGCAGCAAAAAGAACCCTGGTTGGATTATACCTAGTGTACAGACTCCTCTCCAGTCTTTAGGGAGCTGTGTATATGCTCGCTTTCCACATATCTAAAATAATCCTTCCGGAGCTGCCCATTCTAAATCAGTACTACTTGCTTGGTCCCAATATATTTTTAATTCTTTTATGCTCTCAAAAGGGTTTTTCACATCTGTGTCATTACACCACCAGCTTTGAGCTTCCTCATGCCAAGCACAATCTGCAGTCATATTGTTAGTCCAATATCCTAACGGTTTCTTTGGCCACCAGTATTCTCCTGTGGTATTTATTATTTTCACTGATAGGCATGGGGACTCTCCTACTTTAGTTTTATATGTTTCCCTACCTCTCCGTTCAATGCATTCTTGCTCAATTACATCAGAAATTAGAATCCAACCTTGGGGCCTAGATTCTGATGCTCTCTGGGAGTGATTCCATTTTAAAATTTCCCATGGGGTGAGACTAGTACCTTTCCAGGGCCACTCTTCTGTCATCAAAGGTCCACTACAAATCCAGCACTTAGGTAAATTCAGGGTTTGAATAATATGTTCCATTAAATCAATATATAGATTAGTTCCATAACCCGGGAGTTGCCAATCCTCTCCTAGTTTGTCTTTCAATTTCTGGTACAAGTCACCTATGTTGGAAGGCTTTCTTTGTGTGGTTTCTTTCAATGTAGTTTGCACCCTCTGTTTTATTATTTCCTCCCTTTTCATGTCCTGCATTCCACCACCGTCAGAAATGTCCCAATGGCCTTCTTGAGTGAAACAAATCCATTCCTCTCCCTTAGGACAGCTAAGTCCCAGCCTGGTTCCCCCTTTTCCTAAATTTTTTGCCACCCATATTTGCCGAGAATCCGTGTTGCAAGTATTCATTTCTCTAGAGTCATAGCAGACTTTGTTGACAAATGAGTGGTAGCTTAAGCTTTGAATCATACGGCCTTTGTATCGTGTAATTTGGTAGCATTTTGTACACTCGTCAGACAGGACGTGAGCTTAAAAGCAGCAGAGTATCCAAAAGGGTCCAGCATAACTTAAGCCTCCACGGCCCATGCCCAAACGGGGTTGCATCCCGTGGCTGGCTGTCAGTGGCAGGTTCAGAGGTTAACCTGGTCTTGCCCCTTTTAGATTTTCTAAGTTAATTAAGGCCCAGTTTTCCTTTTCCAAGTTAAGGTTCGCTTTATCTCACAACAACGGATTCTGTCAACAAAATTATTCCCACTAATTAGTCAATATATAAATTGTTAGCCATTGTGACATTCTTTACATGGGGTCTATAAAGTTAAAGTCATCCAGCGGGCAGTCAATTTGGGCTGTTTCTTCAGAGAATTTCTTCGCCCTGTATTTTAATGCTGCATACCAGTCAGTTTCAAATATTTCCCAATTTACTGGTAATAACAGTTCCCACCCACAGAACAGCCTATTTATCTGTACTGACTCCAATTGGGGTTGACCTCCTCGTGTGTCACGACACACAGGGCAATGTATATGTCGGTTAAAGGCCACCCAGGACCATTTACGGTGACAGTGCCTACACTGACACTCTACCCAACCATCACGCTGAGCCCACGGATGTTTTATATAGCGTATGCGATCTGGTGGTGGTGGTCCAGGAGTTAGGGGATCTTCTTTTTCAAGGTCACAAGCTAACACAAGGATTGGGTTAACTAAACGATTAGTAAAATATGCACCTGCCCCTCCACTCTGCCAGGGGATGGCTCCTTCTTTCCAGGAAACAAAACGCTGTCTCCTAAGAATTTGTCCTGGGACTAATTGAAACCAAGATCTCAGGCTAGGTTTTATACAGAAACTTTCAGGAAATACTTCTCGGGTCTTTAAGTCTCTTTGTTCTGGGGATAACTCATTCCAGCCTTCGATATGTTTTCTCCATTCAGGTGATGGATTCATAAAGGTCCTTTTTGGAGTTTAAGTCGTAGGTCCCCAGGCGCTGACGACACAGTCCACTCTTTCAGAGGTGATGGAGCAACAAGTCCCTTCACTCTGGTCGCGTGTTTGCATTTGCAGTTGAGACACGTGTCTACTCCTGCATAAAAGTTGTTCTCATGGCTTCTCAGTTTGAATTTTAGTGGTACAGCTTCCAGGGTTGTTTGCTGGAACAAACTGCCTGTGAACATTTAACTCCTGACACATTGTTAGTTTACATTTAAGACAAAACCCCTTTTCGAGTTAGGGTAGGAAATATTCTTTCACAGGTTATGAGCCTGCAGCAGTTTTAAAAGACAGGGGATGCAAGGGTTAGTAAATAGTTTCTTTTCTCTTAGATAGTTCTCACAGTTTTCAAAGCATCACCTTATTACCTTATGATATATATATTGCACCGGTGGGTTTTAGTTTTTGTGTTCGCCGGGAATTTACACTGCTTTTGTCTTCCCTCCCCTTTCGGTCTGATGGGGGAGCGGAGGGTCCCGAGTTAGACTGGACTGGGACTCTAGCTACTGCCACCGCTCTTTTGTTCTCTTGCAGCCTCTGCACCCCAGCCGATCTCTTGCTCGCAGCCGCTAAGGTGTTATGAGTTGCTCCGCTCGTGTTGGCCACAGCCAGGAAATAATTTGCCTTTGCCCCTGCTACGGCCCCTGCTGTGTCTGCGAAGGTGGCAGCAGCTCCTGTACTAAACTTAGATTTTGCCTGTCCCACAGTTGGATTTATCCTTTCTGTGCGCGTGGTTAACGCTGTCCCGGCACTCGCATCTGCTGTCTCTGCCTGGACCACACTGGCAGGAACTAAAACTTCTTCACTAGTCAGAGCAACAACTAGGACTAGCTTTTCCTGTCTTCGCTTTATTGTGCTCGCCACAGTTTTAAACTTCGGGATTGCTTTCTGCTCTAATTTCGCTCTCTCTGTCCCCAGATCTTTTCCTGTCACATACATTCTCACTGTATCACACACAGGTAACACTTTTTTTTTTTCTTCACGGCGCCAGCCAGTTCTGTCGCCATGGTAACGGCCATTCCGGAAGCCTCCCCTGCTCTCTGAGCCGGGAGTTCTGTTGCCGCAGTAACGGCTGTTCTTATAATCGCCTCACCGCCCACCGTACTAACTTTCTGCTTTCTGTTCTGATATACTGCTCAAGCTATCTCTAATAATTTCTTCTTTATATCGTTTGTGGACTGCCCCACAAACAGGTATACCAGCTGTTTCTTTCCCAAGTCTGATTCTAAATCAATATCAATATATTTTCTAACAGCATCTTTCAATCTGCTCAAAAAGTCTGTGGGCTTTTGCTTTTGCCTGGTTTCATACATTTTGACCCAACTTATTTCTCTTGTCGTTTCCTCTACAACAGTACAGCCCGCAGCAAACTTTGGGGTCTCTCTTGCACTCTCTTACACTCTCTTGCACTTTCTTACACTCTCTTGCACTCTCTTACACTCTCTTGCACTTTCTTACAGCTCTCATATCAGTAGCGTCACCAACAGAATCAACTGCCTGAGCACCCATCAGTGGTGCTGAGCTACTCGTTCTCAGAAACACCTCTACATTTGGGGCCGTCGCCCCCCCTGGGGCCGACGCCTTCTCTTCACTGCTACTGATACAACTATCAACCTTAGCTGTTACTAGTTTCTCTACTTTTGAGCTCACTTCTGCCGTTGTTATGGCAACTTTATCTACTCCGGCAAAGCTGCCAGCTGCTGCAGAGCTACAGACTGCTTCCTGCTCGCTGGAACAGACAGGGCAGACCCCGCAGCCATTGCCCCTGTGGGGCCGGGAGTTTCTCTTGCTGTTACTCCCGTTGCAATCAAACTAGATGTTATTTCTGGGCTAGCCAGCCCCGCAGCGTCCGCGTAAGCCTCCCTCTGCTCTGCCGCGCTGAAAGCGGCTTCAACAAAAGTTGATTTCACCTGCACCTCTGTGCGTACTCCAACTAAATCGACAGGACTCACTCCCGCTGGACCCGAGCTAACTTCTCCAGAGGCTTTAATTTGCCTAATCCCTCCCGGTGCAGCCAGATCCGCACCAGGGGGTCCTTCAATGGCTCCTTCCTGCTCAGCCAGAGCCGGTCCAGGAGGAGCAACCACCACCCCGGCAGCTCCAGCCCCCCCCACCGCTGCTGCAGCAGGGAGTCCGATTTGTGGAACTCCCGGGCTACTCTCTCTCCTGTCAGGTGATATCAACATATCTAAATCATCCTCTCTGGTGTTCTTAAATAGGATTTGCGGGATAGGAGCAGCTTTGACTCGATCTTTCTTTTTCCCTCTTTTTCTAACTCTATTTCCGATTTTTCTGCCCTTTCTGAGCTTTCGTTTCTCTTACCTTCCACCCCCAATCCAGGGCGTGTTAATAGGAACAAAAACAACTCTGCCTATCGAATTTCCCGCCACCTCTGTTCTACATGTAAAAGCGAGATTAATTAAAACACTGTGTTCAGTTCAAACGGACCAAATTCCGGCCGTGCTACTCCTCTCATTTGTCCAAACAACGGCCAAGCATTTAGAGACAGCCTACACAGCTCTTCCTTCTCTAAAGATGTCTCAGAACCAGCTAACGTCTTTCAATGTTTTAAAACCAAACTCAGGGGGGATTCTTTAGGGATCTTAAATTTTGAATCCACACCACCCATGCTTGCAAAACAAAAGCAAACCACAGTCACACACTGGGTTTCAAACTTGCTACCTTTAGGTTACAAGGCTGTTTCGCAACCTCTCGGCTATTTACCGAGTCACACCACCTGCAGAGCCCCACTGGCTCTCCCACAGCGTCAGAGCACCGGAGGGCGTCCCCTCCAAACCACACAGCCCTAGGCTGACCCGCTCTGACCTGGGTAACTGGCGAACCTCCGTTCGCCTCCCCTGAAAATTGACTCTCTAGACTGTTCCGAGGGCCCAAGTCAAAATTTTCAGGAATCCGTGCCCCCTATCCCGGGACACAAAACTTTCCCGCAGCTGCTAACTAACCAGATAGGTACCGTTTCCTTATTTTTCTTTAGTCCACCCAATCATGCAGTACCGAATCATTTTTGGTTTTTCTTTATTTTTAGTACTCTCCCTCTTTTCCCAGTTTAAAATCCTTACCCCTAGCGGACTGTCTAAGGGTATATCCGGCAATGCCTGCCTGCTCCTTTCCTTCCTGGGGCAACTTAATTTACTAATTCCCTGCCCCATATTCCCGAGGTCCCTTCTAAAGTTTTCCTACCTTTCCACCGATCCTCTGGGATCCCCTCTAAGATTTTTCACCGACTCAGTGGTCCCTTCTGAAAAACTCCCACCGACCCCAGAGGTCCACTCATCAATTCAACCGCTTCGTCCCTTCACCTGCCGCATTCCTCGCGGAAAAACGGAAACGAGGTTAGAAGGACTCCACTATCGCTCCGCAGCTACGCTGCGTCTCATTCATCATTCACTCCGACCTCTTTATCCGCCCCCCGAAGTGATACTCACAGTCCGTTGTTCTCACTCGGGTCTTCGTGCACAAGAATTATGGGCTTTTTGCTGCAGCACTCCAGGAGCCTTTAATTCCTTGCTTTTATCATATACTTGTGTTACCCTTGGTCCTTGTTGAAATATTAGGCCTGTGAATAGGCCGCTGAAAAGCAGCGGGCGCGCTCCTATCTCAGGCACTAAGTATCTCCCAGAACACAAAGGGTATCACGTCGGGCGAAGTCACCAAGTTTGTGAGAAATAGAAACCCAATCGGGCAATTTCCAATCAGAATTTTATTATATGATAAAAGCAATTTCAGCGCTGGGTGATCAGGGAAGGGGTCCAACAACTCCCAACGCCTGTCACACCCAAAGAAGATAGTTGTCCTACATTTATTTCCAGCTACTTCATGAATATTCATTATACATAAGCATAAACATTACACATTGTTGAGTCAGACATTCAACAGATGTTTTTGCTACAAAGTTATAAATTTCAAGAAAGGTCCTATTATCTATCTAACTAAACAAAATTGTCTCACTATAAATCCTACACAAGGTAAAAGGGAGGTAACTTGTTTTATCTCTTTAGAGGGGCCCAATTAAGTTTTACGACTTGTTTTTCTTTTCTCTCGAGGTCATATTGACCCTTCACTGTTTCTTCTCAATCAACTCGAATTATTTTCTCAGTTTATCACAGGGTGGAAGCCAGCGCCAGCGAACTGCCGCGCTGCCTCGGCAAGTTCCTGTATCGCCGCCCGCTACCGCGCTCAGCAGCAGCAGCCAAGCAGCGGCCAGAGGCGCGAGGTCAACACCCAGGAACAGGTCCCTGAGGAAGGACCACCACCTCCGGCGCCCCAGCAAACAACGAGATCGAGAGACCCGCGCCGGCGGAAGCAGCAGCGGGACCCCAGCGGGAACCACTCAGAAGGCAGGAAGGACCCGGAATCGAAAGAGGCACCGGGAAAAACAAAGACAAGCAGAGCAGGAGGTATGCAAAAACCGGGGCTATGGAGCGTGAGCGGAGAAGAGGATCCCACAGAATCCCTGGGGGGCTCCGGGAAAGGTCCGAGGGAGGAAAGAGCCCGAGCGGGACCGTCGGCGAAGGAGGGAGCGAGCGGAAGCCCAGCGGCAGCAGCACGAGAGAAACCCAGGAACAGAGGGACCCGAGAGACAAACGGAGTGGGGCAGACACAAAGCTGCCGACTTCAGCAGTAGTCGAGGCAGCAAAAACCCCCTTCCTTGACTTTTTTCCTTTTTCTTTGCAGCCTAAACTAAGAACTGGTCTTTTTTTAGAAACCCTTTTGTTTATTAATCTAACTGTTTCAGTTTAACAGTGTGAGTAAGGCGAACAAAACGCTACCAATGGAGAGATTGTCCCCCTGCGCAAAAACAAAGAAAGAAAAAAAAAAAGGGAAAAGCGAAGGAAAGCAAAGACCCTTTGCTGAATGAAGATACCCTTCCATAGCTAATAGCCAAAATTGTTTTTAAATGTATGCATAGCTGTATTTTTGAAAATTTTAAAGTTCTCACAATAACAATTTTCCTTAAGTCCAAAAGCCAAATTAACGCAGAAAGACATATATTTGCCTTAAAAATAGAAGAAGTATATATTTTATCCTTGAACTATAGGAATGTTCATATGTATTTGAAATTTAAATTAAACATGAAGTAAAATATGCTTATGTTTTTACAGGTTATACTATCATAAAAAACAGAAAACATATATTACTAATCTAAGGGTGAGAAACAAAAAACGCCAATTTCTCAGTTCATAACCAAAAGACACTGTAAAATGAAACCCAAAAGTATGTTTGTATGATGTGTGTTCGATGGCCATCGAGTATGAATGTGTGAATGTATGCATGCGTGCGAAAATACAATAATTAATATGTTCTGATTTATACACAAATGCACATTACCTCACACATGCACAAGCACCCTTAGATAAAGAACAGAAAACATATCATCCTGAGTTGAATAGAATTTCATTTGCAGAAATGTTTTAGGTTAAATAAAAGTTTTCAAAAACAAACACTAAAAAACACTTTCAGGTAAAAGTCAGGAGCACACGAACCCTGAAGTCATGAAGTTATTAAGTTTGGTTCAAAATCAATCGCTTATAAGTCAACAGAATCTTTAGAGAATAGCTTAAAAAAGATTTTATAAGAGTAATTTCTAATAAGAAATAATAGAAATAAGTTGTTTAAACAAGTTTTATATTAATCCAGAGTTATTTAGTTTAGCATTGTTGGGAATTCTTCCTTCTTGCATTTTGTTCCTTGTTTACTTTTCTATATCCAAAAGTATCTAATAGTCTTTTTGATTGGTTTAATGCTTTTAATGTTAGTGCTAAGTTTAAGAAAATAATTTATGTAGCAATATGCAGAATGCCTTAAAACAGCTATGATTCCTTCACATGCCTTTATAATGCCAAACCTTGTGGCCCAAACTATTCTGACACACAATGCCTTTAATCATACTTTCCATCTCAGGTATATAAAAGGCTGTACATTGCCTTGAAAAAGGAACTTCCATGTTAAAATTAATTTCACTTGTGGTATTAAAAGTAAGACTGCAATATTTCATGTTAGATCCATTTAAGAATACATTTGCTTCTAAAATGCAGCTATAGAATTTGTTATTACCTCACTCTGAACCGATACATCAAAGCATTGATAGTTGCAGAAAAAAATAGTAATCAAAACTTAGATTACATGTTTAGTTAGCATGATAAATTTAATACTCTAGTTAAAGAAAACATTTATGGTAATATTTGTATTCCCTTGTATTTTGCCTTGCATTAGCAAACGTTTGATCAAAGTTTTTTCCAAGTTTTTTGTTTTTTAGAAAAATAAAAAAAAAAGGGGCAAAGGTGTGGGAACCCAAACCCAGCTTTCAGCAAAGGAAAACAAGGGCTGACAAAAACCTCATGATCTGAAGGAGCTGGACCCTTCTCAGAAGACCTGTTAAAGTTCTACCTCATGGATCAAGCTTGGCTCCAGCAGAAATCAGAAAGGACTTTTGAGATGATTGTATCAAACCATGTCTAAACCCCTGTAATCCCTCTGTCCCCCATGTAATCCTACTAGAAGAAAAATTAACTATTTGGAAATTGCAGTAAAAATTTGTGTAACTCCCCAATTAACATAGGTTGGCCCCTTCATTAACATACAGCCCCAGATGCCTTTCAAATAGTGTTCTCGTGTTCAATAAACTATTCCAGTTCCCCATACTGGGATCGTGTCTAGCTTTTATTTTTCAGACCGCCACTCAAAGGGGCTAAAAGGGGGCTGCGACCTGCACTGAGCTGAGCCACCTCACTGCGGTTTGTCCAGTGAAGTCTCCCTTTTATTGCAATAAAAGTTTATTTTTTTTCGTCGGCTCCTCGATCTCCTGGCTATTTCTGTGTTTCCCACTGGCTGGAATTTCAGACGACCACAATCCCATGGTCTCTACAGCCCCGGCTGTCCCGCACCTTCCCATCTCCAACAAGGTCTTTGCTGTGTGTTAGGAAGAGGTGGAGCAGCACAGCATTCCTTTGGCTTGTCAGAGGCTCCAGCCCCCTGGGCCAGGAAGTTGTCGTCACCGCTTTCCGGGAACCTGCTGGACTCTTGGTGCTTGGCTGTGTTGCTTCTCCAGCTCCCGCCAGGGCAGTTGAAGTCTCCACGAGAAGCAGGGACTGTGACCTGGAGGCTGCTTCAAGCTGCCTGTAGAGGTCTCCTCCCCATCTTGCTCCTGCTCAGGAGGCCTGGAGCAAACCCCCACAGCAGTGTGCCCATTCCCAGCCTGCCCGCCCTTTGATCCTGACCCATCAACTCCTGAGTGGCTCGCCATCCCCCCCAAGACAGAGGTCGAGACCTTCCAAGTGTCACCTCCCCGAGATCTACGGATGTCGTCTCCCTGGGCTCCTGTGAGGCCCCGCATGTGGTTGCCAGCGCATTCTTCCCTCTCCCTTATGGGCCCTGTCCAATGCAGCCCCAGGGCAGCCCGGAGGAGCCCTGTCTGGGGCTGCGCTGGGGTGACCGGGGACACGGTGGGCTCACTGGGAGCAGCCTTCCAAAGCCCCAGAGCGGCAGGATGGTGCCCAGGCTCTGCTCAGGGCTGCTTTGGGCGTGGGGCCGTCTGCGCGAGTCCTGCACGGGACCCATGTGTCCTGGCTGCCACGCCAAAGGGCTGCTTCCCCAGGCGAAGGGGACAGGGGAGTGACCCTGCGTGAGAGCCTGCACCTCTGGCAGTGACTCAGGCCCGGGGTGCCCTTTGGGTGCCCTTGGTGCCCTTTGGGCCTTGCTGGATCTGCTTGCTGCCATTTGCTGGGGCCACCCTGCACTCCCTCCCCATTCCAGGCAGACACAGGCAGGTGTTGGAATAAAATCTTTTCTTCCGTAACCAGAAGAAAACTGTTAACTATATCTATGGAACGGCGGAGGGGGTCAGACAGAAATGCACACAAATCAACAGGATTGGCAAAAATGTCCGCTTTATTAGAGGACAGACAGCTCATATGCTGCCTGCGACACACAGACATGTGGTTCTTCCCCAGGTTACATTGGATACATAAGGCAAACATACTGTGGTGTACAGTACTAATTGGATATCAGCAGGTGTCCATAAGCCTTGTTTTCCTGCCAGAACAACTCCTCCTTCACCTTGGCACAAGGCCTGCGCCATAGAAGTGGCGCAGTATTTTTTACTCTCTGCACCCAGCCATGCCAAGGGGAAGGTCTCAGAAATGCAGCTGAAATTGTTCACACAATTTCTGTCCACCGACATCTACGTCTACATCTATCTCTACATCTTCCCTACATCTCTATCTACATCTTCCCCACATAAACACCCTCCCTCCCTCCCGCTGGGATAGATCCCCAAACGATCTATCCCTCCAACTGGCATAGATCCCCAAACGATCTATGCCTCAACCTGGGATAGGTCCCCAAACGACCTATCCCTCAAACAGGGATAGGTCCCCAAACGACCTATCCCTTTAACAGGCCTAAGCCAATCTTCCTGCCCCAGCCCCGGCTGCGGGAGCCTTGATCTTCATGGCAGGCCCTGGCTCAGAGCCCCCCTTCCTCTTCGCCCCGCGCCTTTCCAGCTTGGTGTCTCCGCGGTCCGTGGGCGCGGGGACGCTGCTGCCACCATCCTGGCTGGTCCCTGCAGCCCCCGGGGAGGAAGCCAAGTGCCCCTGAGTCCCCTGCGGCAGGACCTTCCCACTCAGCAGAGCGCGGCTGGTTGGAGTCACCCCAGGCTCCCTGGTGGCTTGGAGCTGGGGTGCGGCTGAGGGGCTGGCGGTGGTGTGCCTGGGCGGGGAGGTGTCCTCCTCCATGGGGACGTCGCTGGCCAGTGAGAGGTCGCAGCCGCGGGCGGTGTCCTCCTCCATGGGGACGTCGGTGGCCAGTGAGAGGTCGCAGCCGCGGGGGGCGTCCTCCTCCATGGAGACGTCACTGGCCAGGCTGATGTTAAGTGCCGGGGTGACGTCCACATCCATGGGGGTGCTCCCGTCTGGGGGGCTGCCACTGCCCAGGGGTGTCCCGGAGGGGTTGGCTGAGCTGGCAGGGCTGCGCTGGCTGTGCCGCGCTGCTGGGACCGGGGCCACTGCTCTCCCCTGATGGTGGTAGGGCTGCAGTTGACCCTGGGGGGCACGTTGGTCTGCCCCAGCCAGGGGCTTCCCACTGCCCTGGGGCCCCCCCCGGGCAGTGTTGGATGTTACAGCAACGCCAGGGCTGCTTGCCAGTGGGGCTGGTGGAGGCAGGTTGGCTGAGCCTGTGAGAAAGAGCAAAGCCTGGAAGTCACATCCCGAGCTGGGGCCGTCAGGCGCTTGGAGGACTGAGGAGGAGGAGGAGGAGGAGGGCGAGGTGCAGGGGAGGAAGGGCTGTGAATGTCCCCACCGTGCACTGCGGGGCTTTCGGGGTCAGGCTCTGTCCTCACCTTTGGTGCCGGAGCTTTGGGGGGAGCGGAAGAGCTGCACGAGCCGGGTCAGGGCTGATCTCCAGCTCACAGAGCGGCGCCACAGAGCTGACAGGGCCATGGTCCGTCACGCTCGGTGGCCGGTCGCTTCTGTTGACTGGACACAGGTCTGGATGCTCCTCTTGGAGCGTCTCCAGGGATGGAATGTCGGGCCTCCCATTGTGTCATAGAGACAGCAGTAATGCTGGGGCTTCCCTGAGGTGCTGTTCAAGGCACGAACCCCACTCTGACACGAACAAGTGCCAGAGCAGAATTACCGTTTATTCAAACTGCCCAGGTTTAAATACCACGCCTGAACATGTCACGTGACCCTCTAACCAATGACAATCAAATATTGTCTGAGAACCCGGGAGACCACAACTCCCATGGTTCATTGCTACATTCTTCCTGCCACATCTCCCTCCTCTTTTTATTAACAAGTTGAGAAACACTATGTTTTTAACATTCTTATTAGAACCAATCTTATTTCAACTAATTATAAAAAACAGGGCCTATCGTCACAAGGCCTTTATTGAACTGTTGACAACTTTATTGGTTCGTGCAATATTCAAGCAATCTCAAATTACCCAGGGTTTGTAGGTGTGGATAACCTTTTATCTGAGGGTGACTTTGTGTAATGGCATCATCTTTATTTAAAAGGGAAATGCGTTGGGTTGTAGATGTTGTGTCTGAGGTGGTGTTGTCTGAAGTAGTGTTTAAGATGTCTTGCTATAAAGTGTACTTGCTTTCACACACACATACATGCTTCCACTCAACTTTCTCATTCATACTCCGGTGGCCACCGTTTCATTCTCTCCTTACACATGCACTCTTAAACCCTTTATTGTGTTTGACTCATGGAGTTTTGGTTCTGTATTGGTTACTGTTTATGTGTTTCTTTTGGTTCTGCATTGGTTACTGTTTATATGTTTCTTTTGGTTCTGTTGTATCATTTACTGCTTCTTTGTGATTCTCCCTGTTTTAAGGAAATGTTAATGTAGATTTACACACATAGGGAACAGACCCATATCTCTTTTCCCCCTTTTTTTTTTTTTTTTTCTCCCCACTGTGTGATGTGTTTACTATTGTTGGTCGTGTTTCTTCTAATCCAAATCCTTCACTTATTTCTTCTGGTGGTTGCTCCTGTTGTGGTGGAGGGCTAATATAAGGCCTGACACATCTAGAAGGGACCCATTGTAATTTGGTACCCTTGGATACACAGGCATATCCCCTTCCCCATGTTATGAGATCTACTGGTCCTGACCATTGCCCAGATATTAGATCTTTGATCATAACTGGTGGTTTGGAAGATGAAAGTATTTGAGTTTTCTGTTGGCGTTCATACCTGCTATGGTCTGTATCATCACAGTTTAAGAAATTTAGAACATATGACGCTTTCCGTAAGCGTTCCTGGGGGCTATATACCGACTCCCCTCTTTTTTGTCTTTGAAGCATTTCTTTTAGTGTACGGTGAGCTCTTTCTACAATCGCTTGTCCTGTGGGTGAATGCGGTATACCTATGGAATGGAGTATTCCCCAATCTGTGAGAAATGTTTTGATTTTTTCAGAACAATGAGCAGGGCCATTGTCGGTTTTTATGGTTTTTGGAATTCCTAGGATTGCGAAACAACTGAGCCAGTGTCTGATAACGTCTTTGGCTTTTTCTCCCGTGTGTGCTGTTGCATTAATGTATCTGGAATACATGTCTACTGTAACATGGACATATTTTAGTTTACCGAATTCAGCTATATGTGTAAGGTCTGTCTGCCAGATTTCATTGGCTGTTATGCCCCTGGGATTAACCCCTTCCTTAGCTGGCATGGGGGTAATTCGCTGGCAGTCAGAGCATGACATAATTATGTCTCTGGTCTGGTTTATTGTAATTTGGAATTGTCTCTTTAATGAACGTGCATTTTGGTGGAAGAACTGGTGTGAGACTTTAGCCTGTTCCAGAATTTTGGGAACTGTAGTTGCCATAGCAGTTGCATCAGCTTTTTGATTGCCCTCTGCTATGGGTCCTGGAAGTTCTGTGTGTGACCGAGTGTGCATTATGTAAAAATCAAATTTTCTGTGGTTGATAAGAAACCATATGGTACGAATTTCTGTAAATAAGTGAGGATTAGTGACATCTCGAAGGAAGGAGGCTTCGAGACGTGAGACCAACCCTGCTGCATAGTGAGAATCTGTGACAACATTCATAGGTTGATCATGGAACAATTCAAATGCCATGCGGATAGCTGCTAGTTCTAAAACCTGTACAGAACCTTGGTCCAAGGTTTGTACCTTATTGTCCCATTGTCCTGTGGCAGGGTTCTTCCATGTCACGATGGCTTTTTTCGATCGTCCAGATGCATCAGTGAAGACTGTGACTCCATTTACTGGTCGTAGTTTGCAGCGACGCGTGGCCATCAGGGGTAGATTTCCTATTTCCGCCCAGAGTTTATGTTTCGGGAAGTGAATGGAAATATTACCGTGGAAGTCCGCTAATGCAGTCTGAAACCCAGCGTCCTCTGCAAGAAGCCAGTCTAAGTTGTCTTTTGTGGCTGGAATGTAGATCGTCTCAGGATCCCTTCCATCCATCTCCTGCAGATGTCCTCTACCTTTCATAATGAGCTTAGCAAGCATGTCATTAACGGTCCAAACAGTCTTAGGTGGAGAGTGGGGAAGAAATAACCATTCTAGAATTCTCAAAGGGTCAGATTCTGCCTGATCCCATTGGAAAAGGACAGCAAAAGGTTGGAACTTGCTGGATATGATGGCGAGGCGAATGTGCAGGTCAGGGGGTTGTCGTCTGCTTTGCCTGTTTTCGACAGCTTGGGAGCATACTTCCAGAGCTTGTTTTGCTTCTGGGGTTAGGGATCGAATAGATGTGAGAGTTGGGTCGCCTTTAAGTAGCTCGAAGAGGGGGTGCAATTCCTCTGTTGTGATGCCCAAGACAGGCCTCAGCCAGTTAATGGCTCCTAAAAGCCCTTGCAAATCATTCAGGGTCATAGTGTCCGTTACTTTGAAAGTCACTGGTTGTGGCATGATTTCCTGTTGAGTGATCCTCCATCCGAGGTAGGTCCAAGGTTGGGTGCGTTGAATTTTTTCTGGGGCAAGCTGCAGACCTGCTTTTTGGATGGCGTCAGTTAAGGCAGTCAAGGTGGATTGTAGTTCAGTCCCGTGTTTTGCTGCTATCAGGATGTTTGATATTCCTGTCTTTGCCTCCCATTCTAATTGTTCAATTTGGGTATAGGTCAATTTATGCATGTTTGTGTTTTGAGTAGATCTAGAGGTGTGTATTGCTGTATGTTGCAACTTTGTGGAGCATCTTTGGGCTTGTGTTGTATGAAGGTTTTGTTTGTTTTGCTTTCTCAAGGCTCTTGCAGTGACTGTGTATAAAGAGTTATGTGTTTCTGCAGTTGAAATTGTAACTGGTTGTTTGTTTGCTACTTGTTTAAGTTTGGCTTTCCATGTTGTGTATGGCATCTTGTCTAACAGCATTTTAAAATAGTGAGAAGTAAATACTTGATTTGGGGCCCCTCTTATTATTATTCTTACCCTCTGTAACACAAAAGAACTTTTTATAATAGCAGATCATCTGTCAATTAGTAAAGTTGTCCTTCTGTGACTTAGAAAATTAAACATGGTAGTTGATAGCTGTATGTCTGCTGGGTTTTGCAATGCTACCTCTAGGTTGTTGGTTCTGTCAGGAGGTGGATGGTGTTGTCCCAGCTGAAATTCTCGCAGTACAAAACCAACCACTGTCATTGCCAGCAACGCCGTCAGTACACGTGCTGTCCACTTCAACGTTGGTAGCTTTGACTTTGCTGATGGTCTGGGCTTGGGTAGGCAGATGTTCTGTGTGCTTTCCCAGTCTACATCTTCTTCCTCGAGCTGAAGTAGTAGCCGTAGCCATGTTTGCTGTTCTTCCTCTTTTGCAGGATTCAAAACTGCTTGTCCTTTTTCTGGTTCTCTTGTCTCACTGAGTTCAGTTTGCCACAGCTCAGCTAAGCTTTCTAGGGAGTCAATATCTCTTCTTCCTCCTCCATCAGGCCATCTTCGGCATAGAAGCTGTTCTGAGGCTGGTGAGGGCTGTGGGTTGGTTTCTGGGTAGGAGAGCCACAGTGATGCTTTAACTGTTGTGCATTTGTTGTGAGTTGGTTGAACTGGTGGTGACGGAAGAGGCACTTTCACTTCCGCCTCACGGCCGGAGTAAGCTTGCTGCGTCCATGTTGCTGCGTGGTTGTTCTGCAGCGGTCTCATGGCCGCTGCGCAGCCAAAGGGTGTTAGTGGAGCGCCCTGGCTAAAGGGAGCTAGCAGATTCTCTTCTGTGTCCTCTATAGACTCGCTGTCTATTTGTCCGTCACAGTCATCCTCCCCCCTTCCCGGCGAAATGCCTGAACCTGGGGGTGGCGGCTTCACTTCCGGCACACGGCAGGGGCAACATGGCGGTGCCTCCGGTGCCACTCTCCTTCTGCACATTGACTGTGCAACCACCGTGTCACGGTCGCCCCGTAACGGTCCAGGGGTCGGCGCTGCTCTGTAATGGTCCTCGGCTCCAGCAGCACTGCTTGCTGCTCTGTATGGCATGGTCTCAGCTGCAGCCATGGGCGCTGGCATAAAGCCAGCATCCCCCCCGGCTGCCATGCTCATGCTGCCAGCCCCCAAGCCATGCTCCTTCACACCACACGCTGCCACTGCACTGTTCCCCCCAAGGGCTCCCCCTCCCCCCCATCCCCCCTGACCAACGTGCATTCCCCCCCTGCCCCACTCGGTCGGTGGGGGGGCTGGGGTTGAAGGGGGGGGGGTTGAGGGGAAAGGAGTGAAGGGGGGGGAAGTCCACTCTCCCGGGTGCATTTGCCTTTCTGTAGTGCTTATTCAAGGCTATCATAATGTCTTTCCATGTAGGCAAATTCTTGAGGGCGTCTGTTTTTCCCTCACTGGCTTTTTCAATAATTTTGTTCCCTATTTTCCTCCAAGATGACACTTGACAAGGTCCAGTCAGAGGGAATGCAGGTTCAGGCAACGAAATCCAATATAACAAGTCCCATAACTTACTTTCTTCTATGGTTGTTCTTGTAAAAGTTGAGAGACAGCTTCTGCTGTTTGTTTGATTTTTGGAGTAATTCCCTCCTGACGGGTAAACCACCCTCCCATATTCGCCAATTTTTGGTTACCTCTGTGCGGAAGCTCTGTTGTCCTTTCTTCTGGTCCTTTTTTCTTCCTTTTTTGTTCCTTTTTGCAGAGGTAACCCAGCGCGCTGAATTCTTTCTTTTCTTCCTTTTGGTTTTGGCGATATGGACACCCCCGGACAGGTTCCCCAGAGCTTCTGCTCCTGGTTGCCGGTAACCTGCTGAAGACCCTGTTCGGGCTCCATTTGAGGTGCTGTTCAAGGCACGAACCCCACTCTGACACGAACAAGTGCCAGAGCAGAAATACCATTTATTCAAACTGCCCAGGTTTAAATACCACGCCTGAACATGTCACGTGACCCTCTAACCAAAGACAATCAAATATTGTCTGAGAACCCGGGAGACCACAACTCCCATGGTTCATTGCTACATTCTTCCTGCCACACTTCCCTTCTTCTGCCCCACCCCCAACAGCTTTGCCAGCTCTTCCTGGCCAGAGGAAGGCTTAACCAAAGAGCTCGAATCACATAACATCCTGCCTTGGAAGGGACCCACAAGGGTCGCCCAGTCCAACTCCTGGCCCTGTGCAGGACAGCACAGCCATCCCACCGTGTGCCTGAGAGCGTTGTCCAAACGCTCCTTGAGCTCTGGCAGCCTTGGGGCCGTGACCACTGCCCTGGGCAGCCCGTTCCAGTGCCCGACCACCCTCCGGGGAAAGCACCAGGGCAGTTGAAGTCTCCACGAGAAGCAGGGACTGTGACCTGGAGGCTGCTTCAAGCTGCCTGTAGAGGTCTCCTCCCCATCTTGCTCCTGCTCAGGAGGCCTGGAGCAAACCCCCACAGCAGTGTGCCCATTCCCAGCCTGCCCGCCCTTTGATCCTGACCCATCAACTCCTGAGTGGCTCGCCATCCCCCCCAAGACAGAGGTCGAGACCTTCCGAGTGTCACCTCCCCGAGATCTACGGATGTCGTCTCCCTGGGCTCCTGTGAGGCCCCGCATGTGGTTGCCAGCGCATTCTTCCCTCTCCCTTATGGGCCCTGTCCAATGCAGCCCCAGGGCAGCCCGGAGGAGCCCTGTCTGGGGCTGCGCTGGGGTGACCGGGGACACGGTGGGCTCACTGGGAGCAGCCTTCCAAAGCCCCAGAGCGGCAGGATGGTGCCCAGGCTCTGCTCAGGGCTGCTTTGGGCGTGGGGCCGTCTGCGCGAGTCCTGCACGGGACCCATGTGTCCTGGCTGCCACGCCAAAGGGCTGCTTCCCCAGGCGAAGGGGACAGGGGAGTGACCCTGCGTGAGAGCCTGCACCTCTGGCAGTGACTCAGGCCCGGGGTGCCCTTTGGGTGCCCTTGGTGCCCTTTGGGCCTTGCTGGATCTGCTTGCTGCCATTTGCTGGGGCCACCCTGCACTCCCTCCCCATTCCAGGCAGACACAGGCAGGTGTTGGAATAAAATCTTTTCTTCCGTAACCAGAAGAAAACTGTTAACTATATCTACGGAACGGCGGAGGGGGTCAGACAGAAATGCACACAAATCAACAGGATTGGCAAAAATGTCCGCTTTATTAGAGGACAGACAGCTCATATGCTGCCTGCGACACACAGACATGTGGTTCTTCCCCAGGTTACATTGGATACATAAGGCAAACATACTGTGGTGTACAGTACTAATTGGATATCAGCAGGTGTCCATAAGCCTTGTTTTCCTGCCAGAACAACTCCTCCTTCACCTTGGCACAAGGCCTGCGCCATATTAGTGGCGCAGTATTTTTTACTCTCTGCACCCAGCCATGCCAAGGGGAAGGTCTCAGAAATGCAACTGAAATTGTTCACACAATTTCTGTCCACCGACATCTACGTCTACATCTATCTCTACATCTTCCCTACATCTCTATCTACATCTTCCCCACATAAACACCCTCCCTCCCTCCCGCTGGGATAGATCCCCAAACGATCTATCCCTCCAACTGGCATAGATCCCCAAACGATCTATGCCTCAACCTGGGATAGGTCCCCAAACGACCTATCCCTCAAACAGGGATAGGTCCCCAAACGACCTATCCCTTTAACAGGCCTAAGCCAATCTTCCTGCCCCAGCCCCGGCTGCGGGAGCCTTGATCTTGATGGCAGGCCCTGGCTCAGAGCCCCCCTTCCTCTTCGCCCCGCGCCTTTCCAGCTTGGTGTCTCCGCGGTCCGTGGGCGCGGGGACGCTGCTGCCACCATCCTGGCTGGTCCCTGCAGCCCCCGGGGAGGAAGCCAAGTGCCCCTGAGTCCCCTGCGGCAGGACCTTCCCACTCAGCAGAGCGCGGCTGGTTGGAGTCACCCCAGGCTCCCTGGTGGCTTGGAGCTGGGGTGCGGCTGAGGGGCTGGCGGTGGTGTGCCTGGGCGGGGAGGTGTCCTCCTCCATGGCGACATCGCTGGCCAGCGAGAGGTCGCAGCCTCGGGGGGCGTCCTCCTCCATGGAGACGTCGCTGGCCAGCGAGAGGTCGCAGCCGCGGGCGGTGTCCTCCTCCATGGGGACGTCGGTGGCCAGTGAGAGGTCGCAGCCGCGGGGGGCGTCCTCCTCCATGGAGACGTCACTGGCCAGGCTGATGTTAAGTGCCGGGGTGACGTCCACATCCATGGGGGTGCTCCCGTCTGGGGGGCTGCCACTGCCCAGGGGTGTCCCGGAGGGGTTGGCTGAGCTGGCAGGGCTGCGCTGGCTGTGCCGCGCTGCTGGGACCGGGGCCACTGCTCTCCCCTGATGGTGGTAGGGCTGCAGTTGACCCTGGGGGGCACGTTGGTCTGCCCCAGCCAGGGGCTTCCCACTGCCCTGGGGCCCCCCCCGGGCAGTGTTGGATGGAACAGCAACGCCAGGGCTGCTTGCCAGTGGGGCTGGTGGAGGCAGGTTGGCTGAGCCTGTGAGAAAGAGCAAAGCCTGGAAGTCACATCCCGAGCTGGGGCCGTCAGGCGCTTGGAGGACTGAGGAGGAGGAGGAGGAGGAGGGCGAGGTGCAGGGGAGGAAGGGCAGTGAATGTCCCCACCGTGCACTGCGGGGCTTTTGGGGTCAGGCTCTGTCCTCACCTTTGGTGCCGGAGCTTTGGGGGGAGCGGAAGAGCTGCACGAGCCGGGTCAGGGCTGATCTCCAGCTCACAGAGCGGCGCCACAGAGCTGACAGGGCCATGGTCCGTCACGCTCGGTGGCCGGTCGCTTCTGTTGACTGGACACAGGTCTGGATGCTCCTCTTGGAGCGTCTCCAGGGATGGAATGTCGGGCCTCCCATTGTGTCATAGAGACAGCAGTAATGCTGGGGCTTCCCTGAGGTGCTGTTCAAGGCACGAACCCCACTCTGACACGAACAAGTGCCAGAGCAGAATTACCGTTTATTCAAACTGCCCAGGTTTAAATACCACGCCTGAACATGTCACGTGACCCTCTAACCAATGACAATCAAATATTGTCTGAGAACCCGGGAGACCACAACTCCCATGGTTCATTGCTACATTCTTCCTGCCACATCTCCCTCCTCTTTTTATTAACAAGTTGAGAAACACTATGTTTTTAACATTCTTATTAGAACCAATCTTATTTCAACTAATTATAAAAAACAGGGCCTATCGTCACAAGGCCTTTATTGAACTGTTGACAACTTTATTGGTTCGTGCAATATTCAAGCAATCTCAAATTACCCAGGGTTTGTAGGTGTGGATAACCTTTTATCTGAGGGTGACTTTGTGTAATGGCATCATCTTTATTTTAAAGGGAAATGTGTTGGGTTGTAGATGTTGTGTCTGAGGTGGTGTTGTCTGAAGTAGTGTTTAAGATGTCTTGCTATAAAGTGTACTTGCTTTCACACACACATACATGCGTCCACTCAACTTTCTCATTCATACTCCGGTGGCCACCGTTTCATTCTCTCCTTACAATGCACTCTTAAACCCTTTATTGTGTTTGACTCATGGAGTTTTGGTTCTGTATTGGTTACTGTTTATGTGTTTCTTTTGGTTCTGCCTTGGTTACTGTTTATATGTTTCTTTTGGTTCTGTTGTATCATTTACTGCTTCTTTGTGATTATCCCTGTTTTAAGGAAATGTTAATGTAGATTTACACACATAGGGAACAGACCCATATCTCTTTTCCCCTTTTTTTTTTTTTTTTTTTTTCTCCCCACTGTGTGATGTGTTTACTATTGTTGGTCGTGTTTCTTCTAATCCAAATCCTTCACTTATTTCTTCTGGTGGTTGCTCCTGTTGTGGTGGAGGGCTAATATAAGGCCTGACACATCTAGAAGGGACCCATTGTAATTTGGTACCCTTGGATACACAGGCATATCCCCTTCCCCATGTTATGAGATCTACTGGTCCTGACCATTGCCCAGATATTAGATCTTTGATCATAACTGGTGGTTTGGAAGATGAAAGTATTTGAGTTTTCTGTTGGCGTTCATACTTGCTATGGTCTGTATCATCACAGTTTAAGAAATTTAGAACATATGACGCTTTCCGTAAGCGTTCCTGGGGGCTATATACCGACTCCCCTCTTTTTTGTCTTTGAAGCATTTCTTTTAGTGTACGGTGAGCTCTTTCTACAATCGCTTGTCCTGTGGGTGAATGCGGTATACCTATGGAATGGAGTATTCCCCAATCTGTGAGAAATGTTTTGATTTTTTCAGAACAATAAGCAGGGCCATTGTTGGTTTTTATGGTTTTTGGAATTCCTAGGATTGCGAAACAACTGAGCCAGTGTCTGATAACGTCTTTGGCTTTTTCTCCCGTGTGTGCTGTTGCATTAATGTATCTGGAATACATGTCTACTGTAACATGGACATATTTTAGTTTACCGAATTCAGCTATATGTGTAAGGTCTGTCTGCCAGATTTCATTGGCTGTTATGCCCCTGGGATTAACCCCTTCCTTAGCTGGCATGGGGGTAATTCGCTGGCAGTCAGAGCATGACATAATTATGTCTCTGGTCTGGTTTATTGTAATTTGGAATTGTCTCTTTAATGAACGTGCATTTTGGTGGAAGAACTGGTGTGAGACTTTAGCCTGTTCCAGAATTTTGGGAACTGTAGTTGCCATAGCAGTTGCATCAGCTTTTTGATTGCCCTCTGCTATGGGTCCTGGAAGTTCTGTGTGTGACCGAGTGTGCATTATGTAAAAATCAAATTTTCTGTGGTTGATAAGAAACCATATGGTACGAATTTCTGTAAATAAGTGAGGATTAGTGACATCTCGAAGGAAGGAGGCTTCGAGACGTGAGACCAACCCTGCTGCATAGTGAGAATCTGTGACAACATTCATAGGTTGATCATGGAACAATTCAAATGCCATGCGGATAGCTGCTAGTTCTAAAACCTGTACAGAACCTTGGTCCAAGGTTTGTACCTTATTGTCCCATTGTCCTGTGGCAGGGTTCTTCCATGTCACGATGGCTTTTTTCGATCGTCCAGATGCATCAGTGAAGACTGTGACTCCATTTACTGGTCGTAGTTTGCAGCGACGCGTGGCCATCAGGGGTAGATTTCCTATTTCCGCCCAGAGTTTATGTTTCGGGAAGTGAATGGAAATATTACCGTGGAAGTCCGCTAATGCAGTCTGAAACCCAGCGTCCTCTGCAAGAAGCCAGTCTAAGTTGTCTTTTGTGGCTGGAATGTAGATCGTCTCAGGATCCCTTCCATCCATCTCCTGCAGATGTCCTCTACCTTTCATAATGAGCTTAGCAAGCATGTCATTAACGGTCCAAACAGTCTTAGGTGGAGAGTGGGGAAGAAATAACCATTCTAGAATTCTCAAAGGGTCAGATTCTGCCTGATCCCATTGGAAAAGGACAGCAAAAGGTTGGAACTTGCTGGATATGATGGCGAGGCGAATGTGCAGGTCAGGGGGTTGTCGTCTGCTTTGCCTGTTTTCGACAGCTTGGGAGCATACTTCCAGAGCTTGTTTTGCTTCTGGGGTTAGGGATCGAATAGATGTGAGAGTTGGGTCGCCTTTAAGTAGCTCGAAGAGGGGG
Organism: Pseudopipra pipra; assembly: GCF_036250125.1. Classification (NCBI taxonomy): domain Eukaryota; kingdom Metazoa; phylum Chordata; class Aves; order Passeriformes; family Pipridae; genus Pseudopipra; species Pseudopipra pipra. The sequence goes on along the minus strand of NC_087580.1, from coordinate 16,982,364 downwards.
TGCAATTCCTCTGTTGTGATGCCCAAGACAGGCCTCAGCCAGTTAATGGCTCCTAAAAGCCCTTGCAAATCATTCAGGGTCATAGTGTCCGTTACTTTGAAAGTCACTGGTTGTGGCATGATTTCCTGTTGAGTGATCCTCCATCCGAGGTAGGTCCAAGGTTGGGTGCGTTGAATTTTTTCTGGGGCAAGCTGCAGACCTGCTTTTTGGATGGCGTCAGTTAAGGCAGTCAAGGTGGATTGTAGTTCAGTCCCGTGTTTTGCTGCTATCAGGATGTTTGATATTCCTGTCTTTGCCTCCCATTCTAATTGTTCAATTTGGGTATAGGTCAATTTATGCATGTTTGTGTTTTGAGTAGATCTAGAGGTGTGTATTGCTGTATGTTGCAACTTTGTGGAGCATCTTTGGGCTTGTGTTGTATGAAGGTTTTGTTTGTTTTGCTTTCTCAAGGCTCTTGCAGTGACTGTGTATAAAGAGTTATGTGTTTCTGCAGTTGAAATTGTAACTGGTTGTTTGTTTGCTACTTGTTTAAGTTTGGCTTTCCATGTTGTGTATGGCATCTTGTCTAACAGCATTTTAAAATAGTGAGAAGTAAATACTTGATTTGGGGCCCCTCTTATTATTATTCTTACCCTCTGTAACACAAAAGAACTTTTTATAATAGCAGATCATCTGTCAATTAGTAAAGTTGTCCTTCTGTGACTTAGAAAATTAAACATGGTAGTTGATAGCTGTATGTCTGCTGGGTTTTGCAATGCTACCTCTAGGTTGTTGGTTCTGTCAGGAGGTGGATGGTGTTGTCCCAGCTGAAATTCTCGCAGTACAAAACCAACCACTGTCATTGCCAGCAACGCCGTCAGTACACGTGCTGTCCACTTCAACGTTGGTAGCTTTGACTTTGCTGATGGTCTGGGCTTGGGTAGGCAGATGTTCTGTGTGCTTTCCCAGTCTACATCTTCTTCCTCGAGCTGAAGTAGTAGCCGTAGCCATGTTTGCTGTTCTTCCTCTTTTGCAGGATTCAAAACTGCTTGTCCTTTTTCTGGTTCTCTTGTCTCACTGAGTTCAGTTTGCCACAGCTCAGCTAAGCTTTCTAGGGAGTCAATATCTCTTCTTCCTCCTCCATCAGGCCATCTTCGGCATAGAAGCTGTTCTGAGGCTGGTGAGGGCTGTGGGTTGGTTTCTGGGTAGGAGAGCCACAGTGATGCTTTAACTGTTGTGCATTTGTTGTGAGTTGGTTGAACTGGTGGTGACGGAAGAGGCACTTTCACTTCCGCCTCACGGCCGGAGTAAGCTTGCTGCGTCCATGTTGCTGCGTGGTTGTTCTGCAGCGGTCTCATGGCCGCTGCGCAGCCAAAGGGTGTTAGTGGAGCGCCCTGGCTAAAGGGAGCTAGCAGATTCTCTTCTGTGTCCTCTATAGACTCGCTGTCTATTTGTCCGTCACAGTCATCCTCCCCCCTTCCCGGCGAAATGCCTGAACCTGGGGGTGGCGGCTTCACTTCCGGCACACGGCAGGGGCAACGTGGCAGTGCCTCCGGTGCCACTCTCCTTCTGCACATTGACTGTGCAACCACCGTGTCACGGTCGCCCCGTAACGGTCCAGGGGTCGGCGCTGCTCTGTAATGGTCCTCGGCTCCAGCAGCACTGCTTGCTGCTCTGTATGGCATGGTCTCAGCTGCAGCCATGGGCGCTGGCATAAAGCCAGCATCCCCCCCGGCTGCCATGCTCATGCTGCCAGCCCCCAAGCCATGCTCCTTCACACCACACGCTGCCACTGCACTGTTCCCCCCAAGGGCTCCCCCTCCCCCCCATCCCCCCTGACCAACGTGCATTCCCCCCCTGCCCCACTCGGTCGGTGGGGGGGCTGGGGTTGAAGGGGGGGGGTTGAGGGGAAAGGAGTGAAGGGGGGGGAAGTCCACTCTCCCGGGTGCATTTGCCTTTCTGTAGTGCTTATTCAAGGCTATCATAATGTCTTTCCATGTAGCCAAATTCTTGAGGGCGTCTGTTTTTCCCTCACTGGCTTTTTCAATAATTTTGTTCCCTATTTTCCTCCAAGATGACACTTGACAAGGTCCAGTCAGAGGGAATGCAGGTTCAGGCAACGAAATCCAATATAACAAGTCCCATAACTTACTTTCTTCTATGGTTGTTCTTGTAAAAGTTGAGAGACAGCTTCAGCTGTTTGTTTGATTTTTGGAGTAATTCCCTCCTGACGGGTAAACCACCCTCCCATATTCGCCAATTTTTGGTTACCTCTGTGCGGAAGCTCTGTTGTCCTTTCTTCTGGTCCTTTTTTCTTCCTTTTTTGTTCCTTTTTGCAGAGGTAACCCAGCGCGCTGAATTCTTTCTTTTCTTCCTTTTGGTTTTGGCGATATGGACACCCCCGGACAGGTTCCCCAGAGCTTCTGCTCCTGGTTGCCGGTAACCTGCTGAAGACCCTGTTCGGGCTCCATTTGAGGTGCTGTTCAAGGCACGAACCCCACTCTGACACGAACAAGTGCCAGAGCAGAAATACCATTTATTCAAACTGCCTAGGTTTAAATACCACGCCTGAACATGTCACGTGACCCTCTAACCAAAGACAATCAAATATTGTCTGAGAACCCGGGAGACCACAACTCCCATGGTTCATTGCTACATTCTTCCTGCCACACTTCCCTTCTTCTGCCCCACCCCCAACAGCTCTGCCAGCTCTTCCTGGGCAGAGGAAGGCTTAACCAAAGAGCTCGAATCACATAACATCCTGCCTTGGAAGGGACCCACAAGGGTCGCCCAGTCCAACTCCTGGCCCTGTGCAGGACAGCACAGCCATCCCACCGTGTGCCTGAGAGCGTTGTCCAAACGCTCCTTGAGCTCTGGCAGCCTTGGGGCCGTGACCACTGCCCTGGGCAGCCCGTTCCAGTGCCCGACCACCCTCCGGGGAAAGCACCAGGGCAGTTGAAGTCTCCACGAGAAGCAGGGACTGTGACCTGGAGGCTGCTTCAAGCTGCCTGTAGAGGTCTCCTCCCCATCTTGCTCCTGCTCAGGAGGCCTGGAGCAAACCCCCACAGCAGTGTGCCCATTCCCAGCCTGCCCGCCCTTTGATCCTGACCCATCAACTCCTGAGTGGCTCGCCATCCCCCCCAAGACAGAGGTCGAGACCTTCCGAGTGTCACCTCCCCGAGATCTACGGATGTCGTCTCCCTGGGCTCCTGTGAGGCCCCGCATGTGGTTGCCAGCGCATTCTTCCCTCTCCCTTATGGGCCCTGTCCAATGCAGCCCCAGGGCAGCCCGGAGGAGCCCTGTCTGGGGCTGCGCTGGGGTGACCGGGGACACGGTGGGCTCACTGGGAGCAGCCTTCCAAAGCCCCAGAGCGGCAGGATGGTGCCCAGGCTCTGCTCAGGGCTGCTTTGGGCGTGGGGCCGTCTGCGCGAGTCCTGCACGGGACCCATGTGTCCTGGCTGCCACGCCAAAGGGCTGCTTCCCCAGGCGAAGGGGACAGGGGAGTGACCCTGCGTGAGAGCCTGCACCTCTGGCAGTGACTCAGGCCCGGGGTGCCCTTTGGGTGCCCTTGGTGCCCTTTGGGCCTTGCTGGATCTGCTTGCTGCCATTTGCTGGGGCCACCCTGCACTCCCTCCCCATTCCAGGCAGACACAGGCAGGTGTTGGAATAAAATCTTTTCTTCCGTAACCAGAAGAAAACTGTTAACTATATCTACGGAACGGCGGAGGGGGTCAGACAGAAATGCACACAAATCAACAGGATTGGCAAAAATGTCCGCTTTATTAGAGGACAGACAGCTCATATGCTGCCTGCGACACACAGACATGTGGTTCTTCCCCAGGTTACATTGGATACATAAGGCAAACATACTGTGGTGTACAGTACTAATTGGATATCAGCAGGTGTCCATAAGCCTTGTTTTCCTGCCAGAACAACTCCTCCTTCACCTTGCCACAAGGCCTGCAGCCATAGAAGTGGCGCAGTATTTTTTTACTCTCTGCACCCAGCCATGCCAAGGGGAAGGTCTCAGAAATGCAACTGAAATGGTTCACACAATTTCTGTCCACCGACATCTACGTCTACATCTATCTGTACATCTTCCCTACATCTCTATCTACATCTTCCCCACATAAACACCCTCCCTCCCTCCCGCTGGGATAGATCCCCAAACGATCTATGCCTCAACCTGGGATAGGTCCCCAAACGACCTATCCCTCAAACAGGGATAGGTCCCCAAACGACCTATCCCTCAAACAGGGATAGGTCCCCAAACGACCTATCCCTTTAACAGGCCTAAGCCAATCTTCCTGCCCCAGCCCCGGCTGCGGGAGCCTTGATCTTCATGGCAGGCCCTGGCTCAGAGCCCCCCTTCCTCTTCGCCCCGCGCCTTTCCAGCTTGGTGTCTCCGCGGTCCGTGGGCGCGGGGACGCTGCTGCCACCATCCTGGCTGGTCCCTGCAGCCCCCGGGGAGGAAGCCAAGTGCCCCTGAGTCCCCTGCGGCAGGACCTTCCCACTCAGCAGAGCGCGGCTGGTTGGAGTCACCCCAGGCTCCCTGGTGGCTTGGAGCTGGGGTGCGGCTGAGGGGCTGGCGGTGGTGTGCCTGGGCGGGGAGGTGTCCTCCTCCATGGCGACATCGCTGGCCAGCGAGAGGTCGCAGCCTCGGGGGGCGTCCTCCTCCATGGAGACGTCGCTGGCCAGCGAGAGGTCACAGCCGCGGGCGGTGTCCTCCTCCATGGGGACGTCGGTGGCCAGGGAGAGGTCGCAGCCGCGGGGGGCGTCCTCCTCCATGGAGACGTCACTGGCCAGGCTGATGTTAAGTGCCGGGGTGACGTCCACATCCATGGGGGTGCTCCCGTCTGGGGGGCTGCCACTGCCCAGGGGTGTCCCGGAGGGGTTGGCTGAGCTGGCAGGGCTGCGCTGGCTGTGCCGCGCTGCTGGGACCGGGGCCACTGCTCTCCCCTGATGGTGGTAGGGCTGCAGTTGACCCTGGGGGGCACGTTGGTCTGCCCCAGCCAGGGGCTTCCCACTGCCCTGGGGCCCCCCCCGGGCAGTGTTGGATGGAACAGCAACGCCAGGGCTGCTTGCCAGTGGGGCTGGTGGAGGCAGGTTGGCTGAGCCTGTGAGAAAGAGCAAAGCCTGGAAGTCACATCCCGAGCTGGGGCCGTCAGGCGCTTGGAGGACTGAGGAGGAGGAGGAGGAGGAGGGCGAGGTGCAGGGGAGGAAGGGCTGTGAATGTCCCCACCGTGCACTGCGGGGCTTTCGGGGTCAGGCTCTGTCCTCACCTTTGGTGCCGGAGCTTTGGGGGGAGCGGAAGAGCTGCACGAGCCGGGTCAGGGCTGATCTCCAGCTCACAGAGCGGCGCCACAGAGCTGACAGGGCCATGGTCCGTCACGCTCGGTGGCCGGTCGCTTCTGTTGACTGGACACAGGTCTGGATGCTCCTCTTGGAGCGTCTCCAGGGATGGAATGTCGGGCCTCCCATTGTGTCATAGAGACAGCAGTAATGCTGGGGCTTCCCTGAGGTGCTGTTCAAGGCACGAACCCCACTCTGACACGAACAAGTGCCAGAGCAGAATTACCGTTTATTCAAACTGCCCAGGTTTAAATACCACGCCTGAACATGTCACGTGACCCTCTAACCAATGACAATCAAATATTGTCTGAGAACCCGGGAGACCACAACTCCCATGGTTCATTGCTACATTCTTCCTGCCACATCTCCCTCCTCTTTTTATTAACAAGTTGAGAAACGCTATGTTTTTAACATTCTTATTAGAACCAATCTTATTTCAACTAATTATAAAAAACAGGGCCTATCGTCACAAGGCCTTTATTGAACTGTTGACAACTTTATTGGTTCGTGCAATATTCAAGCAATCTCAAATTACCCAGGGTTTGTAGGTGTGGATAACCTTTTATCTGAGGGTGACTTTGTGTAATGGCATCATCTTTATTTTAAAGGGAAATGTGTTGGGTTGTAGATGTTGTGTCTGAGGTGGTGTTGTCTGAAGTAGTGTTTAAGATGTCTTGCTATAAAGTGTACTTGCTTTCACACACACATACATGCGTCCACTCAACTTTCTCATTCATACTCTGGTGGCCACCGTTTCATTCTCTCCTTACACATGCACTCTTAAACCCTTTATTGTGTTTGACTCATGGAGTTTTGGTTCTGTATTGGTTACTGTTTGTGTGTTTCTTTTGGTTCTGCCTTGGTTACTGTTTATATGTTTCTTTTGGTTCTGTTGTATCATTTACTGCTTCTTTGTGATTATCCCTGTTTTAAGGAAATGTTAATGTAGATTTACACACATAGGGAACAGACCCATATCTCTTTTCCCCCTTTTTTTTTTTTTTTTCTCCCCACTGTGTGATGTGTTTACTATTGTTGGTCGTGTTTCTTCTAATCCAAATCCTTCACTTATTTCTTCTGGTGGTTGTTCCTGTTGTGGTGGAGGACTAATATAAGGCCTGACACATCTAGAAGGGACCCATTGTAATTTGGTACCCTTGGATACACAGGCATATCCCCTTCCCCATGTTATGAGATCTACTGGTCCTGACCATTGCCCAGATATTAGATCTTTGATCATAACTGGTGGTTTGGAAGATGAAAGTATTTGAGTTTTATCTTGGCGTTCATACTTGCTATGGTCTGTATCATCACAGTTTAAGAAATTTAGAACATATGACGCTTTCCGTAAGCGTTCCTGGGGGCTATATACCGACTCCCCTCTTTTTTGTCTTTGAAGCATTTCTTTTAGTGTACGGTGAGCTCTTTCTACAATCGCTTGTCCTGTGGGTGAATGCGGTATACCTATGGAATGGAGTATTCCCCAATCTGTGAGAAATGTTTTGATTTTTTCAGAACAATGAGCAGGGCCATTGTCGGTTTTTATGGTTTTTGGAATTCCTAGGATTGCGAAACAACTGAGCCAGTGTCTGATAACGTCTTTGGCTTTTTCTCCCGTGTGTGCTGTTGCATTAATGTATCTGGAATACATGTCTACTGTAACATGGACATATTTTAGTTTACCGAATTCAGCTATATGTGTAAGGTCTGTCTGCCAGATTTCATTGGCTGTTATGCCCCTGGGATTAACCCCTTCCTTAGCTGGCATGGGGGTAATTCGCTGGCAGTCAGAGCATGACATAATTATGTCTCTGGTCTGGTTTATTGTAATTTGGAATTGTCTCTTTAATGAACGTGCATTTTGGTGGAAGAACTGGTGTGAGACTTTAGCCTGTTCCAGAATTTTGGGAACTGTAGTTGCCATAGCAGTTGCATCAGTTTTTTGATTGCCCTCTGCTATGGGTCCTGGAAGTTCTGTGTGTGACCGAGTGTGCATTATGTAAAAATCAAATTTTCTGTGGTTGATAAGAAACCATATGGTACGAATTTCTGTAAATAAGTGAGGATTAGTGACATCTCGAAGGAAGGAGGCTTCGAGACGTGAGACCAACCCTGCTGCATAGTGAGAATCTGTGACAACATTCATAGGTTGATCATGGAACAATTCAAATGCCATGCGGATAGCTGCTAGTTCTAAAACCTGTACAGAACCTTGGTCCAAGGTTTGTACCTTATTGTCCCATTGTCCTGTGGCAGGGTTCTTCCATGTCACGATGGCTTTTTTCGATCGTCCAGATGCATCAGTGAAGACTGTGACTCCATTTACTGGTCGTAGTTTGCAGCGACGCGTGGCCATCAGGGGTAGATTTCCTATTTCCGCCCAGAGTTTATGTTTCGGGAAGTGAATGGAAATATTACCGTGGAAGTCCGCTAATGCAGTCTGAAACCCAGCGTCCTCTGCAAGAAGCCAGTCTAAGTTGTCTTTTGTGGCTGGAATGTAGATCGTCTCAGGATCCCTTCCATCCATCTCCTGCAGATGTCCTCTACCTTTCATAATGAGCTTAGCAAGCATGTCATTAACGGTCCAAACAGTCTTAGGTGGAGAGTGGGGAAGAAATAACCATTCTAGAATTCTCAAAGGGTCAGATTCTGCCTGATCCCATTGGAAAAGGACAGCAAAAGGTTGGAACTTGCTGGATATGATGGCGAGGCGAATGTGCAGGTCAGGGGGTTGTCGTCTGCTTTGCCTGTTTTCGACAGCTTGGGAGCATACTTCCAGAGCTTGTTTTGCTTCTGGGGTTAGGGATCGAATAGATGTGAGAGTTGGGTCGCCTTTAAGTAGCTCGAAGAGGGGGTGCAATTCCTCTGTTGTGATGCCCAAGACAGGCCTCAGCCAGTTAATGGCTCCTAAAAGCCCTTGCAAATCATTCAGGGTCATAGTGTCCGTTACTTTGAAAGTCACTGGTTGTGGCATGATTTCCTGTTGAGTGATCCTCCATCCGAGGTAGGTCCAAGGTTGGGTGCGTTGAATTTTTTCTGGGGCAAGCTGCAGACCTGCTTTTTGGATGGCGTCAGTTAAGGCAGTCAAGGTGGATTGTAGTTCAGTCCCGTGTTTTGCTGCTATCAGGATGTTTGATATTCCTGTCTTTGCCTCCCATTCTAATTGTTCAATTTGGGTATAGGTCAATTTATGCATGTTTGTGTTTTGAGTAGATCTAGAGGTGTGTATTGCTGTATGTTGCAACTTTGTGGAGCATCTTTGGGCTTGTGTTGTATGAAGGTTTTGTTTGTTTTGCTTTCTCAAGGCTCTTGCAGTGACTGTGTATAAAGAGTTATGTGTTTCTGCAGTTGAAATTGTAACTGGTTGTTTGTTTGCTACTTGTTTAAGTTTGGCTTTCCATGTTGTGTATGGCATATTGTCTAACAGCATTTTAAAATAGTGAGAAGTAAATACTTGATTTGGGGCCCCTCTTATTATTATTCTTACCCTCTGTAACACAAAAGAACTTTTTATAATAGCAGATCATCTGTCAATTAGTAAAGTTGTCCTTCTGTGACTTAGAAAATTAAACATGGTAGTTGATAGCTGTATGTCTGCTGTGTTTTGCAATGCTACCTCTAGGTTGTTGGTTCTGTCAGGAGGTGGATGGTGTTGTCCCAGCTGAAATTCTCGCAGTACAAAACCAACCACTGTCATTGCCAGCAACGCCGTCAGTACACGTGCTGTCCACTTCAACGTTGGTAGCTTTGACTTTGCTGATGGTCTGGGCTTGGGTAGGCAGATGTTCTGTGTGCTTTCCCAGTCTACATCTTCTTCCTCGAGCTGAAGTAGTAGCCGTAGCCATGTTTGCTGTTCTTCCTCTTTTGCAGGATTCAAAACTGCTTGTCCTTTTTCTGGTTCTCTTGTCTCACTGAGTTCAGTTTGCCACAGCTCAGCTAAGCTTTCTAGGGAGTCAATATCTCTTCTTCCTCCTCCATCAGGCCATCTTCGGCATAGAAGCTGTTCTGAGGCTGGTGAGGGCTGTGGGTTGGTTTCTGGGTAGGAGAGCCACAGTGATGCTTTAACTGTTGTGCATTTGTTGTGAGTTGGTTGAACTGGTGGTGACGGAAGAGGCACTTTCACTTCCGCCTCACGGCCGGAGTAAGCTTGCTGCGTCCATGTTGCTGCGTGGTTGTTCTGCAGCGGTCTCATGGCCGCTGCGCAGCCAAAGGGTGTTAGTGGAGCGCCCTGGCTAAAGGGAGCTAGCAGATTCTCTTCTGTGTCCTCTATAGACTCGCTGTCTATTTGTCCGTCACAGTCATCCTCCCCCCTTCCCGGCGAAATGCCTGAACCTGGGGGTGGCGGCTTCACTTCCGGCACACGGCAGGGGCAACATGGCGGTGCCTCCGATGCCACTCTCCTTCTGCACATTGACTGTGCAACCACCGTGTAGCGGTCGCCCCGTAACGGTCCAGGGGTCGGCACTGCTCTGTAATGGTCCTCGGCTCCAACAGCACTGCTTGCTGCTCTGTATGGCATGGTCTCAGCTGCAGCCATGGGCGCTGGCATAAAGCCAGCATCCCCCCCGGCTGCCATGCTCATGCTGCCAGCCCCCAAGCCATGCTCCTTCACACCACACGCTGCCACTGCACTGTTCCCCCCAAGGGCTCCCCCTCCCCCTCATCCCCCCTGACCAACGTGCATTCCCCCCCTGCCCCACTCGGTCGGTGTGGGGGCTGGGGTTGAAGGGGGGGGGGTTGAGGGGAAAGGAGTGAAGGGGGGGGAAGTCCACTCTCCTGGGTGCATTTGCCTTTCTGTAGTGCTTATTCAAGGCTATCATAATGTCTTTCCATGTAGGCAAATTCTTGAGGGCGTCTGTTTTTCCCTCACTGGCTTTTTCAATAATTTTGTTCCCTATTTTCCTCCAAGATGACACTTGACAAGGTCCAGTCAGAGGGAATGCAGGTTCAGGCAACGAAATCCAATATAACAAGTCCCATAACTTACTTTCTTCTATGGTTGTTCTTGTAAAAGTTGAGAGACAGCTTCTGCTGTTTGTTTGATTTTTGGAGTAATTCCCTCCTGACGGGTAAACCACCCTCCCATATTCGCCAATTTTTGGTTACCTCTGTGCGGAAGCTCTGTTGTCCTTTCTTCTGGTCCTTTTTTCTTCCTTTTTTGTTCCTTTTTGCAGAGGTAACCCAGCGCGCTGAATTCTTTCTTTTCTTCCTTTTGGTTTTGGCGATATGGACACCCCCGGACAGGTTCCCCAGAGCTTCTGCTCCTGGTTGCCGGTAACCTGCTGAAGACCCTGTTCGGGCTCCATTTGAGGTGCTGTTCAAGGCACGAACCCCACTCTGACACGAACAAGTGCCAGAGCAGAAATACCATTTATTCAAACTGCCTAGGTTTAAATACCACGCCTGAACATGTCACGTGACCCTCTAACCAAAGACAATCAAATATTGTCTGAGAACCCGGGAGACCACAACTCCCATGGTTCATTGCTACATTCTTCCTGCCACACTTCCCTTCTTCTGCCCCACCCCCAACAGCTTTGCCAGCTCTTCCTGGCCAGAGGAAGGCTTAACCAAAGAGCTCGAATCACATAACATCCTGCCTTGGAAGGGACCCACAAGGGTCGCCCAGTCCAACTCCTGGCCCTGTGCAGGACAGCACAGCCATCCCACCGTGTGCCTGAGAGCGTTGTCCAAACGCTCCTTGAGCTCTGGCAGCCTTGGGGCCGTGACCACTGCCCTGGGCAGCCCGTTCCAGTGCCCGACCACCCTCCGGGGAAAGCACCAGGGCAGTTGAAGTCTCCACGAGAAGCAGGGACTGTGACCTGGAGGCTGCTTCAAGCTGCCTGTAGAGGTCTCCTCCCCATCTTGCTCCTGCTCAGGAGGCCTGGAGCAAACCCCCACAGCAGTGTGCCCATTCCCAGCCTGCCCGCCCTTTGATCCTGACCCATCAACTCCTGAGTGGCTCGCCATCCCCCCCAAGACAGAGGTCGAGACCTTCCGAGTGTCACCTCCCCGAGATCTACGGATGTCGTCTCCCTGGGCTCCTGTGAGGCCCCGCATGTGGTTGCCAGCGCATTCTTCCCTCTCCCTTATGGGCCCTGTCCAATGCAGCCCCAGGGCAGCCCGGAGGAGCCCTGTCTGGGGCTGCGCTGGGGTGACCGGGGACACGGTGGGCTCACTGGGAGCAGCCTTCCAAAGCCCCAGAGCGGCAGGATGGTGCCCAGGCTCTGCTCAGGGCTGCTTTGGGCGTGGGGCCGTCTGCGCGAGTCCTGCACGGGACCCATGTGTCCTGGCTGCCACGCCAAAGGGCTGCTTCCCCAGGCGAAGGGGACAGGGGAGTGACCCTGCGTGAGAGCCTGCACCTCTGGCAGTGACTCAGGCCCGGGGTGCCCTTTGGGTGCCCTTGGTGCCCTTTGGGCCTTGCTGGATCTGCTTGCTGCCATTTGCTGGGGCCACCCTGCACTCCCTCCCCATTCCAGGCAGACACAGGCAGGTGTTGGAATAAAATCTTTTCTTCCGTAACCAGAAGAAAACTGTTAACTATATCTACGGAACGGCGGAGGGGGTCAGACAGAAATGCACACAAATCAACAGGATTGGCAAAAATGTCCGCTTTATTAGAGGACAGACAGCTCATATGCTGCCTGCGACACACAGACATGTGGTTCTTCCCCAGGTTACATTGGATACATAAGGCAAACATACTGTGGTGTACAGTACTAATTGGATATCAGCAGGTGTCCATAAGCCTTGTTTTCCTGCCAGAACAACTCCTCCTTCACCTTGGCACAAGGCCTGCGCCATATTAGTGGCGCAGTATTTTTTACTCTCTGCACCCAGCCATGCCAAGGGGAAGGTCTCAGAAATGCAACTGAAATTGTTCACACAATTTCTGTCCACCGACATCTACGTCTACATCTATCTCTACATCTTCCCTACATCTCTATCTACATCTTCCCCACATAAACACCCTCCCTCCCTCCCGCTGGGATAGATCCCCAAACGATCTATCCCTCCAACTGGCATAGATCCCCAAACGATCTATGCCTCAACCTGGGATAGGTCCCCAAACGACCTATCCCTCAAACAGGGATAGGTCCCCAAACGACCTATCCCTTTAACAGGCCTAAGCCAATCTTCCTGCCCCAGCCCCGGCTGCGGGAGCCTTGATCTTGATGGCAGGCCCTGGCTCAGAGCCCCCCTTCCTCTTCGCCCCGCGCCTTTCCAGCTTGGTGTCTCCGCGGTCCGTGGGCGCGGGGACGCTGCTGCCACCATCCTGGCTGGTCCCTGCAGCCCCCGGGGAGGAAGCCAAGTGCCCCTGAGTCCCCTGCGGCAGGACCTTCCCACTCAGCAGAGCGCGGCTGGTTGGAGTCACCCCAGGCTCCCTGGTGGCTTGGAGCTGGGGTGCGGCTGAGGGGCTGGCGGTGGTGTGCCTGGGCGGGGAGGTGTCCTCCTCCATGGCGACATCGCTGGCCAGCGAGAGGTCGCAGCCTCGGGGGGCGTCCTCCTCCATGGGGACGTCGCTGGCCAGCGAGAGGTCGCAGCCGCGGGCGGTGTCCTCCTCCATGGGGACGTCGGTGGCCAGGGAGAGGTCGCAGCCGCGGGGGGCGTCCTCCTCCATGGAGACGTCACTGGCCAGGCTGATGTTAAGTGCCGGGGTGACGTCCACATCCATGGGGGTGCTCCCGTCTGGGGGGTTGCCACTGCCCAGGGGTGTCCCGGAGGGGTTGGCTGAACTGGCAGGGCTGCGCTGGCTGTGCCGCGCTGCTGGGACCGGGGCCACTGCTCTCCCCTGATGGTGGTAGGGCTGCAGTTGACCCTGGGGGGCACGTTGGTCTGCCCCAGCCAGGGGCTTCCCACTGCCCTGGGGCCCCCCCCGGGCAGTGTTGGATGGAACAGCAACGCCAGGGCTGCTTGCCAGTGGGGCTGGTGGAGGCAGGTTGGCTGAGCCTGTGAGAAAGAGCAAAGCCTGGAAGTCACATCCCGAGCTGGGGCCGTCAGGCGCTTGGAGGACTGAGGAGGAGGAGGAGGAGGAGGGCGAGGTGCAGGGGAGGAAGGGCTGTGAATGTCCCCACCGTGCACTGCGGGGCTTTCGGGGTCAGGCTCTGTCCTCACCTTTGGTGCCGGAGCTTTGGGGGGAGCGGAAGAGCTGCACGAGCCGGGTCAGGGCTGATCTCCAGCTCACAGAGCGGCGCCACAGAGCTGACAGGGCCATGGTCAGTCACGCTCGGTGGCCGGTCGCTTCTGTTGACTGGACACAGGTCTGGATGCTCCTCTTGGAGCGTCTCCAGGGATGGAATGTCGGGCCTCCCATTGTGTCATAGAGACAGCAGTAATGCTGGGGCTTCCCTGAGGTGCTGTTCAAGGCACGAACCCCACTCTGACACGAACAAGTGCCAGAGCAGAATTACCGTTTATTCAAACTGCCCAGGTTTAAATACCACGCCTGAACATGTCACGTGACCCTCTAACCAATGACAATCAAATATTGTCTGAGAACCCGGGAGACCACAACTCCCATGGTTCATTGCTACATTCTTCCTGCCACATCTCCCTCCTCTTTTTATTAACAAGTTGAGAAACGCTATGTTTTTAACATTCTTATTAGAACCAATCTTATTTCAACTAATTATAAAAAACAGGGCCTATCGTCACAAGGCCTTTATTGAACTGTTGACAACTTTATTGGTTCGTGCAATATTCAAGCAATCTCAAATTACCCAGGGTTTGTAGGTGTGGATAACCTTTTATCTGAGGGTGACTTTGTGTAATGGCATCATCTTTATTTTAAAGGGAAATGTGTTGGGTTGTAGATGTTGTGTCTGAGGTGGTGTTGTCTGAAGTAGTGTTTAAGATGTCTTGCTATAAAGTGTACTTGCTTTCACACACACATACATGCGTCCACTCAACTTTCTCATTCATACTCTGGTGGCCACCGTTTCATTCTCTCCTTACACATGCACTCTTAAACCCTTTATTGTGTTTGACTCATGGAGTTTTGGTTCTGTATTGGTTACTGTTTGTGTGTTTCTTTTGGTTCTGCCTTGGTTACTGTTTATATGTTTCTTTTGGTTCTGTTGTATCATTTACTGCTTCTTTGTGATTATCCCTGTTTTAAGGAAATGTTAATGTAGATTTACACACATAGGGAACAGACCCATATCTCTTTTCCCCCTTTTTTTTTTTTTTTTCTCCCCACTGTGTGATGTGTTTACTATTGTTGGTCGTGTTTCTTCTAATCCAAATCCTTCACTTATTTCTTCTGGTGGTTGTTCCTGTTGTGGTGGAGGACTAATATAAGGCCTGACACATCTAGAAGGGACCCATTGTAATTTGGTACCCTTGGATACACAGGCATATCCCCTTCCCCATGTTATGAGATCTACTGGTCCTGACCATTGCCCAGATATTAGATCTTTGATCATAACTGGTGGTTTGGAAGATGAAAGTATTTGAGTTTTCTGTTGGCGTTCATACCTGCTATGGTCTGTATCATCACAGTTTAAGAAATTTAGAACATATGACGCTTTCCGTAAGCGTTCCTGGGGGCTATATACCGACTCCCCTCTTTTTTGTCTTTGAAGCATTTCTTTTAGTGTACGGTGAGCTCTTTCTACAATCGCTTGTCCTGTGGGTGAATGCGGTATACCTATGGAATGGAGTATTCCCCAATCTGTGAGAAATGTTTTGATTTTTTCAGAACAATGAGCAGGGCCATTGTCGGTTTTTATGGTTTTTGGAATTCCTAGGATTGCGAAACAACTGAGCCAGTGTCTGATAACGTCTTTGGCTTTTTCTCCCGTGTGTGCTGTTGCATTAATGTATCTGGAATACATGTCTACTGTAACATGGACATATTTTAGTTTACCGAATTCAGCTATATGTGTAAGGTCTGTCTGCCAGATTTCATTGGCTGTTATGCCCCTGGGATTAACCCCTTCCTTAGCTGGCATGGGGGTAATTCGCTGGCAGTCAGAGCATGACATAATTATGTCTCTGGTCTGGTTTATTGTAATTTGGAATTGTCTCTTTAATGAACGTGCATTTTGGTGGAAGAACTGGTGTGAGACTTTAGCCTGTTCCAGAATTTTGGGAACTGTAGTTGCCATAGCAGTTGCATCAGCTTTTTGATTGCCCTCTGCTATGGGTCCTGGAAGTTCTGTGTGTGACCGAGTGTGCATTATGTAAAAATCAAATTTTCTGTGGTTGATAAGAAACCATATGGTACGAATTTCTGTAAATAAGTGAGGATTAGTGACATCTCGAAGGAAGGAGGCTTCGAGACGTGAGACCAACCCTGCTGCATAGTGAGAATCTGTGACAACATTCATAGGTTGATCATGGAACAATTCAAATGCCATGCGGATAGCTGCTAGTTCTAAAACCTGTACAGAACCTTGGTCCAAGGTTTGTACCTTATTGTCCCATTGTCCTGTGGCAGGGTTCTTCCATGTCACGATGGCTTTTTTCGATCGTCCAGATGCATCAGTGAAGACTGTGACTCCATTTACTGGTCGTAGTTTGCAGCGACGCGTGGCCATCAGGGGTAGATTTCCTATTTCCGCCCAGAGTTTATGTTTCGGGAAGTGAATGGAAATATTACCGTGGAAGTCCGCTAATGCAGTCTGAAACCCAGCGTCCTCTGCAAGAAGCCAGTCTAAGTTGTCTTTTGTGGCTGGAATGTAGATCGTCTCAGGATCCCTTCCATCCATCTCCTGCAGATGTCCTCTACCTTTCATAATGAGCTTAGCAAGCATGTCATTAACGGTCCAAACAGTCTTAGGTGGAGAGTGGGGAAGAAATAACCATTCTAGAATTCTCAAAGGGTCAGATTCTGCCTGATCCCATTGGAAAAGGACAGCAAAAGGTTGGAACTTGCTGGATATGATGGCGAGGCGAATGTGCAGGTCAGGGGGTTGTCGTCTGCTTTGCCTGTTTTCGACAGCTTGGGAGCATACTTCCAGAGCTTGTTTTGCTTCTGGGGTTAGGGATCGAATAGATGTGAGAGTTGGGTCACCTTTAAGTAGCTCGAAGAGGGGGTGCAATTCCTCTGTTGTGATGCCCAAGACAGGCCACAGCCAGTTAATGGCTCCTAAAAGCCCTTGCAAATCATTCAGGGTCATAGTGTCCGTTACTTTGAAAGTCACTGGTTGTGGCATGATTTCCTGTTGAGTGATCCTCCATCCGAGGTAGGTCCAAGGTTGGGTGCGTTGAATTTTTTCTGGGGCAAGCTGCAGACCTGCTTTTTGGATGGCGTCAGTTAAGGCAGTCAAGGTGGATTGTAGTTCAGTCCCGTGTTTTGCTGCTATCAGGATGTTTGATATTCCTGTCTTTGCCTCCCATTCTAATTGTTCAATTTGGGTATAGGTCAATTTATGCATGTTTGTGTTTTGAGTAGATCTAGAGGTGTGTATTGCTGTATGTTGCAACTTTGTGGAGCATCTTTGGGCTTGTGTTGTATGAAGGTTTTGTTTGTTTTGCTTTCTCAAGGCTCTTGCAGTGACTGTGTATAAAGAGTTATGTGTTTCTGCAGTTGAAATTGTAACTGGTTGTTTGTTTGCTACTTGTTTAAGTTTGGCTTTCCATGTTGTGTATGGCATATTGTCTAACAGCATTTTAAAATAGTGAGAAGTAAATACTTGATTTGGGGCCCCTCTTATTATTATTCTTACCCTCTGTAACACAAAAGAACTTTTTATAATAGCAGATCATCTGTCAATTAGTAAAGTTGTCCTTCTGTGACTTAGAAAATTAAACATGGTAGTTGATAGCTGTATGTCTGCTGTGTTTTGCAATGCTACCTCTAGGTTGTTGGTTCTGTCAGGAGGTGGATGGTGTTGTCCCAGCTGAAATTCTTGCAGTACAAAACCAACCACTGTCATTGCCAGCAACGCCGTCAGTACACGTGCTGTCCACTTCAACGTTGGTAGCTTTGACTTTGCTGATGGTCTGGGCTTGGGTAGGCAGATGTTCTGTGTGCTTTCCCAGTCTACATCTTCTTCCTCGAGCTGAAGTAGTAGCTGTAGCCATGTTTGCTGTTCTTCCTCTTTTGCAGGATTCAAAACTGCTTGTCCTTTTTCTGGTTCTCTTGTCTCACTGAATTCAGTTTGCCACAGCTCAGCTAAGTTTTCTAGGGAGTCAATATCTCTTCTTCCTCCTCCATCAGGCCATCTTCGGCATAGAAGCTGTTCTGAGGCTGGTGAGGGCTGTGGGTTGGTTTCTGGGTAGGAGAGCCACAGTGATGCTTTAACTGTTGTGCATTTGTTGTGAGTTGGTTGAACTGGTGGTGACGGAAGAGGCACTTTCACTTCCGCCTCACGGCCGGAGTAAGCTTGCTGCGTCCATGTTGCTGCGTGGTTGTTCTGCAGCGGTCTCATGGCCGCTGCGCAGCCAAAGGGTGTTAGTGGAGCGCCCTGGCTAAAGGGAGCTAGCAGATTCTCTTCTGTGTCCTCTATAGACTCGCTGTCTATTTGTCCGTCACAGTCATCCTCCCCCCTTCCCGGCGAAATGCCTGAACCTGGGGGTGGCGGCTTCACTTCCGGCACACGGCAGGGGCAACATGGCGGTGCCTCCGGTGCCACTCTCCTTCTGCACATTGACTGTGCAACCACCGTGTAGCGGTCGCCCCGTAACGGTCCAGGGGTCGGCGCTGCTCTGTAATGGTCCTCGGCTCCAACAGCACTGCTTGCTGCTCTGTATGGCATGGTCTCAGCTGCAACCATGGGCGCTGGCATAAAGCCAGCATCCCCCCCGGCTGCCATGCTCATGCTGCCAGCCCCCAAGCCATGCTCCTTCACACCACACGCTGCCACTGCACTGTTCCCCCCAAGGGCTCCCCCTCCCCCTCATCCCCCCTGACCAACGTGCATTCCCCCCCTGCCCCACTCGGTTGGTGGGGGGGCTGGGGTTGAAGGGGGGGGGTTGAGGGGAAAGGAGTGAAGGGGGGGGAAGTCCACTCTCCCGGGTGCATTTGCTTTTCTGTAGTGCTTATTCAAGGCTATCATAATGTCTTTCCATGTAGCCAAATTCTTGAGGGCGTCTGTTTTTCCCTCACTGGCTTTTTCAATAATTTTGTTTCCTATTTTCCTCCAAGATGACACTTGACAAGGTCCAGTCAGAGGTAATGCAGGTTCAGGCAACGAAATCCAATATAACAAGTCCCATAACTTACTTTCTTCTATGGTTGTTCTTGTAAAAGTTGAGAGACAGCTTCTGCTGTTTGTTTGATTTTTGGAGTAATTCCCTCCTGACGGGTAAACCACCCTCCCATATTCACCAATTTTTGGTTACCTCTGTGCGGAAGCTCTGTTGTCCTTTCTTCTGGTCCTTTTTTCTTCCTTTTTTGTTCCTTTTTGCAGAGGTAACCCAGCGCGCTGAATTCTTTCTTTTCTTCCTTTTGGTTTTGGCGATATGGACACCCCCGGACAGGTTCCCCAGAGCTTCTGCTCCTGGTTGCCGGTAACCTGCTGAAGACCCTGTTCGGGCGCCATTTGAGGTGCTGTTCAAGGCACGAACCCCACTCTGACACGAACAAGTGCCAGAGCAGAAATACCATTTATTCAAACTGCCCAGGTTTAAATACCACGCCTGAACATGTCACGTGACCCTCTAACCAATGACAATCAAATATTGTCTGAGAACCCGGGAGACCACAACTCCCATGGTTCATTGCTACATTCTTCCTGCCACACTTCCCTTCTTCTGCCCCACCCCCAACAGCTTTGCCAGCTCTTCCTGGGCAGAGGAAGGCTTAACCAAAGAGCTCAAATCACATAACATCCTGCCTTGGAAGGGACCCACAAGGGTCGCCCAGTCCAACTCCTGGCCCTGTGCAGGACAGCACAGCCATCCCACCGTGTGCCTGAGAGCGTTGTCCAAACGCTCCTTGAGCTCTGGCAGCCTTGGGGCCGTGACCACTGCCCTGGGCAGCCCGTTCCAGTGCCCGACCACCCTCCGGGGAAAGCACCAGGGCAGTTGAAGTCTCCACGAGAAGCAGGGACTGTGACCTGGAGGCTGCTTCAAGCTGCCTGTAGAGGTCTCCTCCCCATCTTGCTCCTGCTCAGGAGGCCTGGAGCAAACCCCCACAGCAGTGTGCCCATTCCCAGCCTGCCCGCCCTTTGATCCTGACCCATCAACTCCTGAGTGGCTCGCCATCCCCCCCAAGACAGAGGTCGAGACCTTCCGAGTGTCACCTCCCCGAGATCTACGGATGTCGTCTCCCTGGGCTCCTGTGAGGCCCCGCATGTGGTTGCCAGCGCATTCTTCCCTCTCCCTTATGGGCCCTGTCCAATGCAGCCCCAGGGCAGCCCGGAGGAGCCCTGTCTGGGGCTGCGCTGGGGTGACCGGGGACACGGTGGGCTCACTGGGAGCAGCCTTCCAAAGCCCCAGAGCGGCAGGATGGTGCCCAGGCTCTGCTCAGGGCTGCTTTGGGCGTGGGGCCGTCTGCGCGAGTCCTGCACGGGACCCATGTGTCCTGGCTGCCACGCCAAAGGGCTGCTTCCCCAGGCGAAGGGGACAGGGGAGTGACCCTGCGTGAGAGCCTGCACCTCTGGCAGTGACTCAGGCCTGGGGTGCCCTTTGGGTGCCCTTGGTGCCCTTTGGGCCTTGCTGGATCTGCTTGCTGCCATTTGCTGGGGCCACCCTGCACTCCCTCCCCATTCCAGGCAGACACAGGCAGGTGTTGGAATAAAATCTTTTCTTCCGTAACCAGAAGGAAACTGTTAACTATATCTATGGAACGGCGGAGGGGGTCAGACAGAAATGCACACAAATCAACAGGATTGGCAAAAATGTCCGCTTTATTAGAGGACAGACAGCTCATATGCTGCCTGCGACACACAGACATGTGGTTCTTCCCCAGGTTACATTGGATACATAAGGCAAACATACTGTGGTGTACAGTACTAATTGGATATCAGCAGGTGTCCATAAGCCTTGTTTTCCTGCCAGAACAACTCCTCCTTTACCTTGGCACAAGGCCTGCAGCCATAGAAGTGGCGCAGTATTTTTTACTCTCTGCACCCAGCCATGCCAAGGGGAAGGTCTCAGAAATGCAACTGAAATTGTTCACACAATTTCTGTCCACCGACATCTACGTCTACATCTATCTCTACATCTTCCCTACATCTCTATCTACATCTTCCCCACATAAACACCCTCCCTCCCTCCCGCTGGCATAGATCCCCAAACGATCTATGCCTCAACCTGGGATAGGTCCCCAAACGACCTATCCCTCAAACAGGGATAGGTCCCCAAACGACCTATCCCTTTAACAGGCCTAAGCCAATCTTCCTGCCCCAGCCCCGGCTGCGGGAGCCTTGATCTTCATGGCAGGCCCTGGCTCAGAGCCCCCCTTCCTCTTCGCCCCCCGCCTTTCCAGCTTGGCGTCTCCACTGTTCGTGGGCGCGGGGACACTGCTGCCACCATCCTGGCTGGTCCCTGCAGCCCCCGGGGAGGAAGCCAAGTGCCCCTGAGTCCCCTGCGGCAGGACCTTCCCACTCAGCAGAGCGCGGCTGGTTGGAGTCACCCCAGGCTCCCTGGTGGCTTGGAGCTGGGGTGCGGCTGAGGGGCTGGCGGTGGTGTGCCTGGGCGGGGAGGTGTCCTCCTCCATGGCGACATCGCTGGCCAGCGAGAGGTCGCAGCCTCGGGGGGCGTCCTCCTCCATGGAGACGTCGCTGGCCAGCGAGATGTCACAGCCGCGGGCGGTGTCCTCCTCCATGGGGACGTCGGTGGCCAGTGAGAGGTCGCAGCCGCGGGGGGCGTCCTCCTCCATGGAGACGTCACTGGCCAGGCTGATGTTAAGTGCCGGGGTGACGTCCACATCCATGGGGGTGCTCCCGTCTGGGGGGCTGCCACTGCCCAGGGGTGTCCCGGAGGGGTTGGCTGAGCTGGCAGGGCTGCGCTGGCTGTGCCGCGCTGCTGGGACCGGGGCCACTGCTCTCCCCTGATGGTGGTAGGGCTGCAGTTGACCCTGGGGGGCACGTTGGTCTGCCCCAGCCAGGGGCTTCCCACTGCCCTGGGGCCCCCCCTGGGCATTGTTGGATGGAACAGGAACGCCAGGGCTGCTTGCCAGTGGGGCTGGTGGAGGCAGGTTGGCTGAGCCTGTGAGAAAGAGCAAAGCCTGGAAGTCACATCCCGAGCTGGGGCCATCAGGCGCTGAGAGGACTGAGGAGGAGGAGGAGGAGGGCGAGGTGCAGGGGAGGAAGGGCTGTGAATGTCCCCACCGTGCACTGCGGGGCTTTCGGGGTCAGGCTCTGTCCTCACCTTTGGTGCCGGAGCTTTGGGGGGAGCGGAAGAGCTGCACGAGCCGGGTCAGGGCTGATCTCCAGCTCACAGAGCGGCGCCACAGAGCTGACAGGGCCATGGTCAGTCACGCTCGGTGGCCGGTCGCTTCTGTTGACTGGACACAGGTGTGGATGCTCCTCTTGGAGCGTCTCCAGGGATGGAATGTCGGGCCTCCCATTGTGTCATAGACACAGCAGTAATGCTGGGGCTTCCCTTCTTCTGCCCCACCCCCAACAGCTTTGCCAGCTCTTCCTGGCCAGAGGAAGCCTTAACCAAAGAGCTCGAATCACATAACATCCTGCCTTGGAAGGGACCCACAAGGGTCGCCCAGTCCAACTCCTGGCCCTGTGCAGGACAGCACAGCCATCCCACCGTGTGCCTGAGAGCGTTGTCCAAACGCTCCTTGAGCTCTGGCAGCCTTGGGGCCGTGACCACTGCCCTGGGCAGCCCGTTCCAGTGCCCGACCACCCTCCGGGGAAAGCACCTTTTCCTAATGTCCAACCTAAGCCTCCGCTGACACAGCTCCGGTCGTTCCCTCGGCTCCTGTCCCTGGTCCCACAGAGCAGAAATGGTCGCTGCCCCTTGGCAGGAAGCTGCAGCCCCCCAGGAGATCTGACCTCAGTCTCCTCTTCTCCAGGCTCAACAGCCCCAGTGACCTCAGACCTCAAGTGCAAGGTCCTGCACCTGGCTCAGGGCTTGGCTGGTGCCACCTGGCACAACATCAGCTTGCAAATTTTGCAACACAACAGGGAGGACCAAGAAGGCTTTGGCTAAGAGAGACTGTTTCCAAGGGACTGGAGCGACAGACCAAGGGGCAATGGCTTGGCGCTGGCAGAGGGCAGGCTTAGATGGCATATGGGAAAGAAAGCCTTCCCGGGGAGAGTGGTGGGGCCCTGGCACAGGTTGTCCAGAGAAGCTGTGGCTGCCCCATCCCTGGAATTGTTCAGGGCCAGGTTGGACGCGGCTTGGAGCAAGCTGGTTGTCATGGTTTGAGATAGTCCCCAAATCCAATTCCCTAGGTCCATCCCCCCTCCCACATCTCAACCCAATGTGAGATGGGTTTTTCCAGACAGAACATGCCAGACTCAAAGTGGGGGAAAAGGGAATATATTACAATGACTGTACATATAAATACCATATCACATTATACACACGATCACAACTATCTCTACTATGACATATAGTATTTACAATGGATCAGATCTCTTCTCCCCTCCGAATAAAAGTCTAGGAGGGAAAGAAGGATAGATCCCTTCCAGTCTCTGAGCAGCAGCATCTTCTGAGGCAGCAGTCTGTCTGTCTTCTCCACATGCAGCAGCTGATAGCTGGCTTTCTGCCAGCACTCAACGAGGGAGATATCCAACCTCCCTCGGCCCCATCGCCTCAACTGAGGGTTCTTCCGTGGGCTTCGTAACCCCAGACAAGGTCGTTTCACCACGTCATATCACGAAGACACAGGGGGGTCTTCGTGACGGTCTGGTATCTTTTGCAGGGCCTCTGTGCCCTGTCTCTCAGGCTGCCACCGTGGCAGCAGTGCGAGGGGGGGAGCCAAGGTCACTCCCCCCTGCATTCCATCTGGCCGTCCCGGTCCAGCTCCAGGACGTCTCTGAGCTTCTCAGCTCCTCTCTCTCTCTCTCTCTAGTGCTGCTGTCCTCCAAGGCTCCTCTAAAATAGGAGTCCGTCTACTCCTCCTTTCTCGGAGGTCTCAAAGGAGTTTGAGGGGCTGGTACAGTCTTACCCCAAACTCTCTCTCTCTGCTGCTGGCTCTCTTTCTCCTCCCTTTCCAGAAGTCTTCTCTCCGGCGCTGCATGTTGTTTCTGCTGCTCCTTCAGTTCAGGTCTTATCAGTCCTGGCTCTCTGCCACCGTTTCTCTGGTCAGCGTCAGTTGCTGCTCTGTGCCCATGGAGAAAAGCATCTTCCGGCATAACTACAGGCACCTAGCCCAGCTTATGCTGTTCCAGGTCCCTGCAGCCCCCCAGCCGGGGCTGGGAGGGGGCCAGAGGCCCCAAGGGGCACAGAGCCCCTACCTCGTGGATCACAACATGGCCACCTCTCCTACTACAACCCAAACTACAACTCATCTCTTCCGGTCTGGTTGTGATATGTTTACATTTCTGCAGGAGCGCCCATTGGACAGAACTTCAAAACTTCCAAGGGTTTCCACCCCTTGGGGTCTACCACTTTTTCTCAGCCCTCTGGGGGAAAACAAGGTTCAAACCACGACACTGGTCTAGCGGAAGGTGTCCCTGCCCGTGGCAGAGGGGTGGTTGGAAGCAGATGAGCTTTCAGGTCCCTTCCTTCCAACACCAACTGCTCTAGGAGTCTAGGAGTCTTGAAAAACAGGAGACTTCTGCAGAAGCCAGGAGGTGAATAAAAACATTTGCCACTTAAACACAAAGTCTTGTTACCAAGGGGCATCACCCGATTCTGGGGACTACTCTCATGACTTCTCACCACTGGAAGCTGACATTGCTGAAAGCCATAGAAATTGACCTAAAATTGACCAAACAATCCGACAAAAGCTCCCTGATGGAAGGATCCTGGAGCAAGCATATCATCCTGGAGGCAATGACAGGGCAATTTCTGCCCCTCTGCCGTAAACCTGTCAGTTCTGGCCCTACCCTGGAGAGGTTTTTTTCGGCTCTCCATTCCATGGGAAGACAAGTGCGGACAAGAAGAACAGGGTTCTGTCCGCTCGGGGTCAAAGGCGCTTTATAGGTCTGTGCTGTGATCTGTTGGAGTTGAGCTCCTGTCTAGAAAACGAGGGCTTTCGGGACTGCTCAGCATCTGGCTCCTCCTGTGGAATCAGATGTTCCAAGCAGGGAAGGGGATGTCCAAGAGGGGTTCTGCCCACTTGAACTTCTGAACTTGTGGAGCTCTCCTGGCGCTTCTGGGCGTAGTGATTCCGTGGATGTCAATTGGCTGTTCTGGAGAAAAGCTGGGGATTAAAAGAAGTAGTGAGAGAACCAGACTGAAAATGGGTGAAGGTGTTGCAGGAAGTGAGGCTGGGCAGCAAGAGCAGTGAGTGAGGGGAAAAAAGGGATTTCAGGCAAGAAGGAAGAAGATCCCTGAAGAGGCTCAAGGCCTACTAGAAGAAAAATTAACTATTTGGAAATTGCAGTAAAAATTTGTGTAACTCCCCAATTAACATAGGTTGTCCCCTTCATTAACATACAACCCCAGATGCCTTTAAAATAGTGTTCTCGTGTTCAATAAACTATTCCAGTTCCCCATACTGGGATCGTGTCTAGCTTTTATTTTTCAGACCGCCACTCAAAGGGGCTAAAAGGGGGCTGCAACCTGCACTGAGCTGAGCCACCTCACTGAGGTTTGTCCAGTGAAGTCTCCCTTTTATTGCAATAAAAGTTTATTTTTTTTTCGTCGGCTCCTCAATCTCCTGGCTATTTCTGTGTTTCCCACTGGCTGGAATTTCAGACGACCACAATCCCATGGTCCCTACAGCCCCGGCTGTCCCGGACCTTCCCGTCTCCAACAAACCTCAGCAGCTGCTCCCCGGGACGGGCCCCAGCCCCTGAGCGGAGCGCACAAGCACACTGCAGCCCGACACACGCTGCCCGGAGAGAGCCGTGTGAGACAGAACCATGGCCACCGCCGCTGCAGCCACCCCGGGCAGGGTCAGGGTGGAAGCCAGCGCCAGCGAACTGCCGCGCTGCCTCGGCAAGTTCCTGTATCGCCGCCCGCTACCGCGCTCAGCAGCAGCAGCCAAGCAGCGGCCAGAGGCGCGAGGTCAACACCCAGGAGCAGGTCCCTGAGGAAGGACCACCACCTCCGGCGCCCCAGCAAACAACGAGATCGAGAGACCCGCGCCGGCGGAAGCAGCAGCGGGACCCCAGCGGGAACCACTCAGAAGGCAGGAAGGACCCGGAATCGAAAGAGGCACCGGGAAAAACAAAGACAAGCAGAGCAGGAGGTATGCAAAAACCGGGGCTATGGAGCGTGAGCGGAGAAGAGGATCCCACAGAATCCCTGGGGGGCTCCGGGAAAGGTCCGAGGGAGGAAAGAGCCCAAGCGGGACCGTCGGCGAAGGAGGGAGCGAGCGGAAGCCCAGCGGCAGCAGCACGAGAGAAACCCAGGAACAGAGGGACCCGAGAGACAAACGGAGTGGGGCAGACACAAAGCTGCCGACTTCAGCAGTAGTCGAGGCAGCAAAAACCCCCTTCCTTGACTTTTTTCCTTTTTCTTTGCAGCCTAAACTAAGAACTGGTCTTTTTTTAGAAACCCTTTTGTTTATTAATCTAACTGTTTCAGTTTAACAGTGTGAGTAAGGCGAACAAAACGCTACCAATGGAGAGATTGTCCCCCTGCGCAAAAACAAAGAAAGAAAAAAAAAAAGGGAAAAGCGAAGGAAAGCAAAGACCCTTTGCTGAATGAAGATACCCTTCCATAGCTAATAGCCAAAATTGTTTTTAAATGTATGCATAGCTGTATTTTTGAAAATTTTAAAGTTCTCACAATAACAATTTTCCTTAAGTCCAAAAGCCAAATTAACGCAGAAAGACATATATTTGCCTTAAAAATAGAAGAAGTATATATTTTATCCTTGAACTATAGGAATGTTCATATGTATTTGAAATTTAAATTAAACATGAAGTAAAATATGCTTATGTTTTTACAGGTTATACTATCATAAAAAACAGAAAACATATATTACTAATCTAAGGGTGAGAAACAAAAAACGCCAATTTCTCAGTTCATAACCAAAAGACACTGTAAAATGAAACCCAAAAGTATGTTTGTATGATGTGTGTTCGATGGCCATCGAGTATGAATGTGTGAATGTATGCATGCGTGCGAAAATACAATAATTAATATGTTCTGATTTATACACAAATGCACATTACCTCACACATGCACAAACACCCTTAGATAAAGAACAGAAAACATATCATCCTGAGTTGAATAGAATTTCATTTGCAGAAATGTTTTAGGTTAAATAAAAGTTTTCAAAAACAAACACTAAAAAACACTTTCAGGTAAAAGTCAGGAGCACACGAACCCTGAAGTCATGAAGTTATTAAGTTTGGTTCAAAATCAATCGCTTATAAGTCAACAGAATCTTTAGAGAATAGCTTAAAAAAGATTTTATAAGAGTAATTTCTAATAAGAAATAATAGAAATAAGTTAAGTTGTTTAAACAAGTTTTATATTAATCCAGAGTTATTTAGTTTAGCATTGTTGGGAATTCTTCCTTCTTGCATTTTGTTCCTTGTTTACTTTTCTATATCCAAAAGTATCTAATAGTCTTTTTGATTGGTTTAATGCTTTTAATGTTAGTGCTAAGTTTAAGAAAATAATTTATGTAGCAATATGCAGAATGCCTTAAAACAGCTATGATTCCTTCACATGCCTTTATAATGCCAAACCTTGTGGCCCAAACTGTTCTGACACACAATGCCTTTACATAATCATACTTTCCATCTCAGGTATATAAAAGGCTGTACATTGCCTTGAAAAAGGAGCTTCCATGTTAAAATTAATTTCACTTGTGGTATGAAAAGTAAGACTGCAATATTTCTTGTTAGATCCATTTAAGAATACATTTGCTTCTAAAATGCAGCTATAGAATTTGTTATTACCTCACTCTGAACCGATAGATCAAAGCATTGATAGTTGCAGAAAAAAATAGTAATCAAAACTTAGATTACATGTTTAGTTAGCATGATAAATTTAATAGTCTAGTTAAAGAAAACATTTATGGTAATATTTGTATTCCCTTGTATTTTGCCTTGCATTAGCAAACGTTTGATCAAAGTTTTTTCCAAGTTTTTTTGTTTTTTAGAAAAATAAAAAAAAAAGGGGCAAAGGTGTGGGAACCCAAACCCAGCTTTCAGCAAAGGAAAACAAGGGCTGACAAAAACCTCGTGATCTGAAGGAGCTGGACCCTTCTCAGAAGACCTGTTAAAGTTCTACCTCATGGATCAAGCTTGGCTCCAGCAGAAATCAGAAAGGACGTTTCAGATGATTGTATCAAACCATGTCTAAACCCCTGTAATCCCTCTGTCCCCCATGTAATCCTACTAGAAGAAAAATTAACTATTTGGAAATTGCAGTAAAAATTTGTGTAACTCCCCAATTAACATAGGTTGGCCCCTTCATTAACATACAGCCCCAGATGCCTTTACAATAGTGTTCTCGTGTTCAATAAACTATTCCAGTTCCCCATACTGGGAACGTGTCTAACTTTTATTTTTCAGACCGCCACTCAAAGGGGCTAAAAGGGGGCTGCGACCTCCACTGAGCTGAGCCACCTCACTGCGGTTTGTCCAGTGAAGTCTCCCTTTTATTGCAATAAAAGTTTATTTTTTTTCGTCGGCTCCTCGATCTCCTGGCTATTTCTGTGTTTCCCACTGGCTGGAATTTCAGACGACCACAATCCCATGGTCTCTACAGCCCCAGCTGTCCCGCACCTTCCCATCTCCAACAAGGTCTTTGCTGTGTGTTAGGAAGAGGTGGAGCAGCACAGCATTCCTTTGGCTTGTCAGAGGCTCCAGCCCCCTGGGCCAGGAAGTTGTCGTCACCGCTTTCCGGGAACCTGCTGGACTCTTGGTGCTTGGCTGTGTTGCTTCTCCAGCTCCCGCCAGGGCAGTTGAAGTCTCCACGAGAAGCAGGGACTGTGACCTGGAGGCTGCTTCAAGCTGCCTGTAGAGGTCTCCTCCCCATCTTGCTCCTGCTCAGGAGGCCTGGAGCAAACCCCCACAGCAGTGTGCCCATTCCCAGCCTGCCCACCCTTTGATCCTGACCCATCAACTCCTGAGTGGCTCGCCATCCCCCCCAAGACAGAGGTCGAGACCTTCCGAGTGTCACCTCCCCGAGATCTACGGATGTCGTCTCCCTGGGCTCCTGTGAGGCCCCGCATGTGGTTGCCAGCGCATTCTTCCCTCTCCCTTATGGGCCCTGTCCAATGCAGCCCCAGGGCAGCCCGGAGGAGCCCTGTCTGGGGCTGCGCTGGGGTGACCGGGGACACGGTGGGCTCACTGGGAGCAGCCTTCCAAAGCCCCAGAGCGGCAGGATGGTGCCCAGGCTCTGCTCAGGGCTGCTTTGGGCGTGGGGCCGTCTGCACGAGTCCTGCACAGGACCCATGTGTCCTGGCTGCCACGCCAAAGGGCTGCTTCCCCAGGCGAAGGGGACAGGGGAGTGACCCTGCGTGAGAGCCTGCACCTCTGGCCGTGACTCAGGCCCGGGGTGCCCTTTGGGTGCCCTTGGTGCCCTTTGGGCCTTGCTGGATCTGCTTGCTGCCATTTGCTGGGGCCACCCTGCACTCCCTCCCCATTCCAGGCAGACACAGGCAGGTGTTGGAATAAAATCTTTTATGCCGTAACCAGAAGAAAACTGTTAACTATATCTACGGAACGGCGGAGGGGGTCAGACAGAAATGCACACAAATCCACGGGATTGGCAAAAATGTCCGCTTTATTAGAGGACAGACAGCTCATATGCTGCCTGTGACACACAGACATGTGGTTCTTCCCCAGGTTACATTGGATACATAAGGAAAACATACTGTGGTGTACAGTACTAGCTGGATATCAGCAGGTGTCCATAAGACTTGTTTTCCTGCCAGAACAACTCCTCCTTCACCTTGGCACAAGGCCTGCAGCCATAGAAGTGGCGCAGTAGTTTTTTACTCTCTGCACCCAGCCATGCCAAGGGGAAGGTCTCAGAAATGCAACTGAAATTGTTCACACAATTTCTGTCCACCGACAAATCCCCCGTTGATGTTTGAACAATTTAAATTGCATTTCTGTAACATTCCTTACTGTATCCATAACATCTCAATAAGCTCAAACATACAACAACACCACCATCACCAATAAACTCAACAACCTATTGACCCTAAGATGTGTGCTCTCAAAGTGTGCCTAAAAGTGCTTCTTTAAATATAGGGTTTATTCTTAAAACTTCCACTCTGTCCAGAACATCCTTGGAAATGGAACTCCATTAAACTCTGGGCCATATGTCTTCTGTTATTCTTTTTCACACCTTGGCCCTTGAATAACACAATGACATGATCGTATATTAACACTGGATCTTCCGTTTCTATTGCACTCTTTGCATACCATTCTATTGCAGCCCGGAGAGTTTGTTCAGGATTTCTTGCCATTTTATGGAAAGGTATCGGTGTATTTGTTTATCCAAAAGTGTTTGTGTAAGTGAATATTCACACATATACATGCATACATTTTCATTCATTCTCTTTCACACGGTGGCCACCATCATTCAAACACACATCACACAAACATATTTTTGAATCTCATTTCACTGTGTCTCATGAGTAATGAAACCATACTAATTCTCTAGTACCTTATGGTGTTAAAGCTTCTCCACCAAACAGGTAAACTTTCCTCCACCAGTACCCAGTGAATAATCTAAGATCTTAACCTTCTATAATCATATGCTTAAACATACTAAAAAATTGTGCTCCAACAAAACTAAAAATACTGTGCCTTAACAACACTAAAATGTGCTCATAATGCTGACAAATTGTGCTCCTGTAATACTTACTTTAAAGTTCGTACACTCTCTTAAATCCTTAATTTCATGTGCTTAAAAAAAACACTAAAAAGGTGTATATGACTAAGAAAAACTATGCTTATAATACCAAAAAGAATTGTGCTCCAAAAACTGTGTTCTAACAATATTGAGGAAACTGTTAGCCACAACAGCTCCTGATGTTACCATTGTTACCTGCAGAAAACAGCATCAACCTTGTTCTTTCTTTCCAAGGTTTCATTCATCATGCAGGCAGCTACAAACACCTGTGTACAAAAAAGACCTTAACATATGAAACAACTTTTGCAAATGAACTGAGGGGGTTGTCACCTGTTCTCTCCCCGTTTCTGTCTTGCAAAAGTGTTTTACAAATTCTTAAATCACTGACCCCTATACCAAATACATAGCATTGTCTGGCAACTTGGTAGTAGTTTTCAAAGTGGACAAGCAATTCACCCTTTCAAAGTTTTTCTAGTTTGGATATGATATAGAATTTTACCTCAAAAATTGTTATTGCACAGCCACATATAATTTTGGGAAGACTCGTAAGCCAAAAGGTTTCTGTCATATGATGATTCCAAATAAATCTTGCTACCCACTGTAACACTACTGAGATGAAACACAGAAAAATACAAGCACTACAAAATAGTTAATGTCTGATGTAGAGTTCCCAAACCACACCAGTCTGCCTGATCTTCACAAACATCACTGATGTGACATGAGCAGCACAGAAACAGATCGTTGTATACAGTGACAACCCTTAGGCCTCAGGATGTTAAAAGTTCTATAGTTTTCCATTGTCTTCCTTTCCCCTTAGTGACACGTCTGCCCTATCTCAGTCAAGAAATCATCTTCTAAATCTGCATTTAAACAGACATTCCTCTGCTCCACAATTTGCACAGGCAACACGGAGAAAAAAGGTGTTTTTCGCAGAGTGTGATCTTTTGGCAGCTCTGGATGAGTTGTGGGGAGAGAATCCTCCTCTTTCCTAGATACCAGTGACAAGCAGTCTGCAGTGGAGCTGCTTTCCAAACAGCTGAATGTTTGTGTACATTCAGTGGTAGACCTATTTCTGTTTTCTCACTTTTTTCTCCTTGGCAAAGGCTGTTTGGTTCAAGTTGGCTGCCAGAATGCAGGAGCGCTTTTGATTCCTGAGTATGTTCTACCTCAGTGCTGGCTTCCTGCAGTTCATCTTTGTCCACTTCTTCATGCATCAGGCACAGATTTGTATTAAACTCACATTGAACTTCACAAGCTACAATATTAGTAGGTTTCTTTGGATTCTGAGATACACTAATGTCTTTAAAATCCTTTCCACTGCTGTCTTCAGTTACACTTTGGACTTTGGCTTCTGGATTGTCAGGTAAACTTTCAATCTGTCCATGTTTAATTTCCAATATATTTTTTTTTTCTAAGTTGATTGCACTACTGGTTAATTGGTTAATTATTTCTGCATCACTGTATGTTTGAATTCATAATGATTCAGTGAAGACAAGTCTTCATCCTTGGATTCATATTCTTTGTGAGATATGAATGAAAGCACCTCTGGCATAACCTCTGCCAAACTATCTGTGCTTGTTTCCATACAGATTATCTCTTTTTCAGACATCTCTACTGGTGTTGCAGATTGGCTGTAACTTGCACTGGCAGCAACAGCTAAAGGGTGACATCGATATGTTGTCTCCTGTGAGGAAAAATCTGTCTCTGTTGTTATGCCTTCTGCAGATATTTGGTCATAATCCGTTTCTTGCATTGTTTCCAAATTACTCTCCCCAGACCTGAGGAGACATTCTGTAACAGTTGATTCTGCTCCATGTCCAGCCAGTGTCTGAAACTCATAGCTGCTTACTAGAGAGCAGTTCTTATTTGCTAAGTCACTGAGAAAGAAACCCTCATCAGGTGTTGGTATTTTTTTGTATTGGCAAAAGCTGCCCATGGTTTCCAAATTGGATGTGTTTTACTGCAGATGTCTGTGTTGAGGTCATATTATGAGCAAGTCCCATAGAAGATTCAGCAGTAGATGCACTGACAGATGCACTTCCCCTGCCTGAATCTGTCACACTTGATTGTGCCATCAAGTTATTATAGTCATTGTCAAGCTCATCTTTTGAAAAAGTTCGCATTTAAGTCTATGACAGTGAAAAAATACTGTTTGATCATTCTGTTTAATACTCAGCCTTAAGCTACATGTGCAGTTCAGAAGGATATAGAAGGCCAGATTCCAGCTTGCAGCCAGTTCCTTAGATGTGATCTACATCATCTCCTCGTGTTTTTAGTTCTTTTATCTATGAAATTTCGGTAAGAGAACAAAATTCACAACATAAGCAGCACAAAGGAAAACAAATAACTAGTTGTAAGAACATGTAACTCCATAATTGTGGAACAACAGCACAGAACAGGTAAAAACTACACCCATTATACTAAAATCCTAAATCACTCACAGGTTTTAATTAATTTCCCGAATGTAAAGCTAACTAAATCTAGCTTTGAGATCGTTATATTGGGAGGCAAACTAGAAAAATTTTACTAAATTCAACCTGACTCTAGTAGCTTTATTGCAATCTCTACTGATTTCCTGACAGATTATCATGTGGTCTCCAGACATTTCTGCTTTATAAATCAAATGGGCATAAAAAGTTCTAATTCACGCATCAATAGTTTTGCAAAGTGTAATTTAGCAATCTGCTCTTTTATTGGTATAAAGTAAACACACACATTTTGCATCTTGTTAGGTTATTTTAAAAATAATCTGAAATTCATGTAGTATAACTGTTGACATAACATCAGTGCCAAGAGAGATAAGTCAAACTTCACAGCATAGTGTGTGCCTGAGTAGTGTTTTTAGAAAAGCAATTAGGCTGTATGCTATATCAGCAGTTATAAAACATTGAAAAACGTATAATACGTTTTGTTTGACCAAACTGCTCTGTACATACTGTACGAATCCACGACAGAAGATATATATTAAAATCTGAAAAAAAATGTACTTGCTGCTATGTTATAAATAGAATATTAACAATTGCTTAAACAGCACATGAAATGCAACTCAAAGTTGCAACTCTGTCATAAACACAGAAGAAAAAAAAAGGAAAAAATAATGAATTCACTAAACTTGACCAAGGAAAAGAAATAATATCAGACAGGAATGTAAATTAACATCCAAATGTTAAAATCAGCTGAGTAAACCTTTTTAAATACAATTCTAAAGATGTGATTTCCACTGTCACAATAACTTCTCAGTTTATAACAGGAAGATAGAGAGATGTTTTACCTAAGAATCAAGGAAATCCTCAGCCTGCCAGCTTTCCATTTATCTTATTTGCAGATTTGTAGTTTTTGGTGTATAAGTTCTACTCTCTCCCTAGTTCTGAGAAACTGCTGGAGGTGGTTTGAGTCCCACCCAGTTGCTAAGCAACAAATGATCTCTATTGTGTGAACCTTATGTCTCCTCCTGCTAAGACTGAACACGAAATTTGGGCAGAAGTTCTTTACAGGGGTAAAATGTGACTAAAACCAAGGCAACTCACTAAAGCTTTTATATAAAGATTCATTCTCTGGGAAACTCTTAAAATTTCTTGCATGCTAACTTTTAGTAAAACACAATCTTTTAGTTTTAAGTTATCCACAAGTGAGTAGAAGGACTAAAGAGAGAGAGATTCTGCTTTCTGTTCTCAGTTACCGACATGCCTGGATTCTGCGGGGCAACTCCCCCGCAAGCCAGTCACCGCCGAGCTGCTGTTCCCCGGGCTGCTCCGTGCGCCGTGCAGCTCCCGGGGATGCCCGCAGAAGTCTGGCTGGCTCTGCAGAAGTAGCTGTCGGCGTTGCCTCTGTCGCTGAGGTGCCTCTGCCGCCGAGGTGCCCCTGCCGCCTTTTGCCGTGGCTGCCAGCGCCGCCTCCCCCACGGCCGAGCCGGCGCAGCGGCAGCCCCAGCGCGCAGCCCCCAGCCCTGGAGCGCGGCCTCAGCACCCGCACGCCGGACTCTGGTTTGAGTAATCCTAAAGAGAATTTTTATGCTGTTATGTGTACCCGAGACACTCTAACGGGAGGAAATTCTCCCGGACTCTCACCTCTGGCTTTTAACAGTTACTAACAAACGTATGGCCGCTTCTCCACACACACACAAGCACGGTACCGTTAACAATACAGTGAGCTCACAACAACGTTGGACACACAACACAATTAACACGAGAGTTAACAAAAATACGGAAAGGCAGTTCTCTAGCCTGCCTCTCCTGTCAACGAGAAGTGGCACTTTTTCGGTGTTGCTCGTTGTGCTAATATAGCATCTTCTAATGCAAGGCACAATAGCTGCTACTTTCTTTCATATGTACCGTACCTGGTTCTGCTTTTTTTTTTTTTTTTTTTCCGAAAACAGCGTCTGTTGCCATGGCAGCGATCCACAGTGGCTTTCTTCCGGGTTGCATGGTGGCTTCAGGCGCCAGCGATGCAGCGCCATCTAGGGACGCGGAGGCTCCCAGCAGTGTCGGTCCAGTTGACACATGCGCAGTAGCAGGCACAGTGAGGAGCGACAGTGCCGACTGCGCAGCCGCAAGAGAGAGCGGTGCCGCGGGCTCGGCTCCAGCTTCATTCTCTGCCGCTAGTGATGTTCCTGCAGCCCCTACACATCCTGCTGCTGCATGCACGGCGCTAAACGGAGGTGATCCCGCTGCTCCTAAGGGTCCTAGCATTCGCAACTTCGCAGCCGCAGGCACGGGGATCCCCCCTACAGCAGACCGAACGGGGCGGGGACCGGCCGTAGTCCCGCCATCTCCCGACAAAGCTGTTCGAACCTTTATGAGTTCCCGTCGCTCAGAACTTAACTCTTGTAGCGACCCAACTGCCAGACGCCAAAGCAGAGTACACGTTCTAGGGGCTCCTGACCCCGTAGAGATCTCGTCCCAAAAGAATTCCTTTATAGCGTCCCTTGTGGACACCTGAAAGGCGGTTCGAGCAGCGGGAAGTAGAGTCCTCGCTCTCACCCATGCCATCAACCCCTTAGGGGCGGTTCCATCAGAAACAGGCTCTCCTAGAGAGAATATATATCGGGGGAGCGTTTCCGCGGCCTCATCCTCTTTGGATGCCGCGGGCCCCATGCTCTCTCCCTCGGTCGACTCACCGGGCCAGGGTGAGATTCCTCTGTACCATGCGCATGGCTTTGTTCCGTGATGCCGGGGACAGCATCACCTCCCACGACCGCTTCCCTCAGCTCCTTCCGTTCGCCTTGCGTCCCTGCAGAACTCGACGAAGTAGGACTCCCTGTTAAATGGGCGCCAGATAACGACGGAGGGGGTCAGACAGAAATGCACTCAAATCAATAGGATTGGCAAAAATGTCCGCTTTATTAGAGCACAGACAGCTCATATGCTGCCTGCGACACACAGACATGTGGTTCTTCCCCAGGTTACATTGGATACATAAGGCAAACATACTGTGGTGTACAGTACTAATTGGATATCAGCAGGTGTCCATAAGACTTGTTTTCCTGCCAGAACAACTCCTCCTTCACCTTGGCACAAGGCCTGCAGCCATATTAGTGGCGCAGTATTTTTTTACTCTCTGCACCCAGCCATGCCAAGGTGAAGGTCTCAGAAATGCAACTGAAATTGTTCACACAATTTCTGTCCACCGACATTGTTGGAGATGGGAAGGTCCGGGACAGCCGGGGCTGTAGAGACCATGGGATTGTGGTCGTCTGAAATTCCAGCCAGTGGGAAACACAGAAATAGCCAGGAGATCGAGGAGCCGACGAAAAAAAATAAACTTTTATTGCAATAAAAGGGAGACTTCACTGGACAAACCGCAGTGAGGTGGCTCAGCTCAGTGGAGGTCGCAGCCCCCTTTTAGCCCCTTTGCCCGCAGCGCTGCTCCCTGCCCGTTTCTCCACTGGCTGAGATACTCTGGGCTTACAGGCTTCCCGACACGCCTGCTCTGTGCCCCCCACTACGTCCCGATGAGGTGGCTCGGAAGGCCACTGCCATTTTTCAAAGTGGAGGCCGCTTCAAAAGGGAGGACGTGGCCACCTGAGACCTTCTGTGCTGCTGACTGGGCCCCCTGTCTCCGGGCAAACGGCACCTCTTGGGAACTGACAACTGAGCAACCAGTGACTTGTTGCTTCTCACTGCCAACCGTGACTGCACTACACTGTCGGAGGACAGAAACTGTGTGAACAGTTTCCATTGCATTTCTGCGACCTTCACCTTGGCATGGCTGGGTGCAGACAGTAAAAAAAATACTGCGCCACTAATATGACTGCAGGTCCTGTGCCAGGGTGAAGGAGGAGTTATGCTGGCAGGAAAACAAGTTTTATGGACACCTGGTGTGGTCCAATTAGTAATGTACAGCTCAGTGTGTTTACCTTATGTATCCAATGTAACCTGAAAAAGAATCACATGTCTCTGCATCACAAGCAGCATATAAGCTGCTTTTCCTCTAATAAAGCGGACATTTTTGCCAATCATATTGATTTGTGTGCATTTCTGTCTGAACCCCTCCGCCGTTATCTGGCGCCCGTTTAGCAGGGAGTTCTACTTCGTCGAGTTCTGCAGGGATGCAAGGCGAACGGAAGGAGCTGAGGGAAGCGGTCGTGGGAGGTGATGCTGTCCCCGGCATCACGGAACAAAGCCATGCGCATGGTACAGAGGAATCTCACCCTGGCCCGGTGAGTCGACCGAGGGAGAGAGCATGGGGCCCGCGGCATCCGAAGGGGATGAGGCCGCGGAAACGCTCCTCCGATATATATTCTCTCTAGGAGAGCCTGTTTCTGATGGAACCGCCCCTAAGGGGTTGATGGCATGGGTGAGAGCGAGGACTCTACTTCCCGCTGCTCGAACCGCCTTTC
This sequence comes from Pseudopipra pipra, assembly GCF_036250125.1. Classification (NCBI taxonomy): domain Eukaryota; kingdom Metazoa; phylum Chordata; class Aves; order Passeriformes; family Pipridae; genus Pseudopipra; species Pseudopipra pipra. The sequence continues at coordinate 16,945,400 of NC_087580.1, read as the reverse complement.
AGGTGTCCACAAGGGACGCTATAAAGGAATTCTTTTGGGACGAGATCTCTACGGGGTCAGGAGCCCCTAGAACGTGTACTCTGCTTTGGCGTCTGGCAGTTCAGTCGCTACGAGAGTTAAGTTCTGAGCGACGGGAACTCATGAAGGTTCGGACGGCTCTGTCGGGAGATGGCGGGACTACGGCCGGTCCCCGCCCCGTTCGGTCTGCTGTAGGGGGGATCCCCGTGCCTGCGGCTGCGATGTTGCGAATGCTAGGACCCTTAGAAGCAGCGAGATCACCTCCGTTTAGCACCGTGCATGTAGCAGCAGGACGTGTAGGGGCTGCAGGAACATCACTAGCGGCGGCGAATGAAGCTGGAGCCGTGCCAGCAGCACCGCTCTCTCTTGCGGCTGCGCAGTCGGCACTGTCGCTCCTCACTGTGCCTGCTACTGCGCATGTGTCAACTGGACCGACACTGCTGGGAGCCTCCGCGTCCCTAGATGGCGCTGCACCGCTGGCGCCTGAAGCCACCATGCAACCCGGAAGAAAGCCACTGAATCGCTGCCATGGCAACAGACGCTGTTTTCGGAAAAAAAAAAACCAACAAAAAAAAACAAAACAAAAACAAACAAACAAACAAACAAAAAAAGACAAACCATGCCGTTTCCAGGTGTGGTACATATGAAAGAAAGTAGCAGCTATTGGGCCTTGCATTGGAAGATGCTATATTAGCACAACGAGCAACACCGAAAAAGTGCCACTTCTCGTTGACAGGAGAGGCAGGCTAGAGAACTGCCTTTCCGTATTTTTTGTTAACTCTCGTGTTAATTGTGTTGTGTGTCCAACGTTGTTGTGAGCTCACTGTATTGTTAACGGTACCGTGCTAGTGCATGTGTGGAGAAGCGGCCATACGTTTGTTAGTAACTTAAAACCCAGAGGTGAGAGTCCGTGAGAATTTCCTCCCGTTAGAGTGTCTCGGGTACACATAACAGCATAAAAATTCCCTTTAGGATTACTCAAACAGCTGCCAGAGTCCGGCGTGCGGGTGCTGAGGCCGCGCTCCAGGGCTGGGGGCTGCGCGCTGGGGCTGCCGCTGCGCCGGCTCGGCCGTGGGGGAGGCGGCGCTGGCAGCCACGGCAAAAGGCGGCAGGGGCACCTCGGCGGCAGAGGCACCTCAGCGACAGAGGCAACGCCGACAGCTACTTCTGCAGAGCCAGCCAGACTTCTACGGGGATCCCCGGGAGCTGCACGGCGCACGGAGCAGCCCGGGGAACAGCAGCTCGGCGGTGACTGACTTGCGGGGGAGTTGCCCCGCAGAATCCAGGCATGTCGGTAACTGAGAACAGAAAGCAGAATCTCTCTCTTTAGTCCTTCTACTCACTTGTAGATAACTTAAAACTAAAAGATTGTATTTTACTAAAAGTTAGCATGCAAGAAATTTTAAGAGTTTCCCAGAGAATGAATCTTTATATAAAAGCTTTAGTGAATTGCCTTGCTTTTAGTTACATTTTACCCCTGTAAAGACCTTCTGCCCAAATTTCGTGTTCAGTCTTAGCAGGAGACATAAGGTTCACACAATAGAGATCATTTGTTGCTTAGCAACTGGGTGGGACTCAAACCACCTCCAGCAGTTTCTCAGGACTAGGGAGAGAGTAGAACTTATACACCAAAAACTACAAATCTGCAAATAAGATAAATGGAAAGCTAGCAGGCTGAGGATTTCCTTAATTCTTAGGTAAAACATCTCTCTATCTTCCTGTTATAAACTGAGAAGTTATTGTGACAGTGGAAATCACATCTTTAGAATTGTATTTAAAAAGGTTTACTCAGCTGATTTTAACATTTGGATGTTTAGTTTACATTCCTGTCTGATATTATTTCTTTTCCTTGGTCAAGCTTAGTGAATTCATTATTTTTTCCTTTCTTTTTTTCTTCTGTGTTTATGACAGAGTTGCAACTTTGAGTTGCATTTCATGTGCTGTTTAAGCAATTGTTAATATTCTATTTATAACATAGCAGCAAGTACATTTTTTTTTTTTCAGATTTTAATATATATCTTCTGTCGTGGATTCGTACAGTATGTACAGAGCAGTTTGGTCAAACGAAACGTATTATATGTTTTTCAATGTTTTATAACTGCTGATATAGCATACAGCCTAATTGCTTTTCTAAAAACACTACTCAGGCACACACTATGCTGTGAAGTTTGACTTATCTCTCTTGGCACTGATGTTATGTCAACAGTTATACTACATGAATTTCAGATTATTTTTAAAATAACCTAACAAGATGCAAAATGCGTGTGTTTATACCGATAAAAGAGCAGATTGCTAAATTACACTTTTCCAAAACTATTGATGCGTGAATTAGAACTTTTTATGCCCATTTGATTTATAAAGCAGAAATGTCTGGAGACCACATGATAATCTGTCAGGAAATCAGTAGAGATTGCAATAAAGCTGAGTTACTAGAGTCAGGTTGAATTTAGTAAAATTTTTCTAGTTTGCCTCCCAATATAACGATCTCAAAGCTAGGTTTAGTTAGCTTTACATTCGGGAAATTAATTAAAACCTGTGAGTGATTTAGGATTTTAATATAACAGGTGTAGTTTTTACCTGTTCTGTGCTGTTGTTCCACGATTATGGAGTTACATGTTCTTATAACTAGTTATTTGTTTTCCTTTGTGCTGCTTATGTTGTGAATTTTGTTCCCTTACCGAAATTTCATAGATAAAAGAACTAAAAATACGAGCAGATGATGTAGATCACATCTAAGGAACCGGCTGCAAGCTGGAATCTGGCCTTCTATATCCTTCTGAACTGCACATGTAGCTTAAGACTGCGTATTAAACAGAATGATCAAACAGTATTTTTTCACTGTCATAGACTTAAATGCGAACTTTTTCAAAAGATGAGCTTGACAATGACTATAATAACTTGATGGCACAATCAAGTGTGACAGATTCAGGCAGGGGAAGTGCATCTGTCAGTGCATCTACTGCTGAATCTTCTATGGGACTTGCTCTTAATATGACCTCAACACAGATATCTGCAGTAAAACACATCCAATTTGGAAACCATGGGCAGCTTTTGCCAATACAAAAAATACCAACATGTTGTGATGAAGGTTTCTTTCTCAGTGACTTAGCAAATAAGAACTGCTCTCTAGTAAGCAGCTATGAGTTTCAGACACTGGCTGGACATGGAGCAGAATCAACTGTTACAGACTGTCTCCTCAGGTCTGGGGAGAGTAATTTGGAAACAATGCAAGAAACGGATTATGGACAAATATCTGCAGAAGACATAACAACAGAGACAGATTTTTTCCTCACAGGAGACACCATATTGATGTCACCCTTCAGCTGTTGCTGCCAGTGCAAGTTACAGCCAATCTGCAGCACCAGTAGAGATGTCTGAAAAAGAGATAATCTGTATGGAAACAAACACAGATAGTTTGGCAGAGGTTATGCCAGAGGTGCTTTCATTCATATCTCACAAAGAATATGAATCCAAGGATGAAGACTTGTCTTCACTGAATCATTATGAATTCAAACATACAGTGATGCAGAAATAATTAACCAATTAACCAGTAGTGCAATCAACTTAGAAAAAAAAAAATATATTGGAAATTAAACATGGACAGATTGAAAGTTTACCTGACAATCCAGAAGCCAAAGTCCAAAGTGTAACTGAAGACAGCAGTGGAAAGGATTTTAAAGACATTAGTGTATCTCAGAATCCAAAGAAACCTACTAATATTGTAGCTTGTGAAGTTCAATGTGAGTTTAATACAAATCTGTGCCTGATGCATGAAGAAGTGGACAAAGATGAACTGCAGGAAGCCAGCACTGAGGTAGAACATACTCAGGAATCAAAAGCGCTCCTGCATTCTGGCAGCCAACTTGAACCAAACAGCCTTTGCCAAGGAGAAAAAAGTGAGAAAACAGAAATAGGTCTACCACTGAATGTACACAAACATTCAGCTGTTTGGAAAGCAGCTCCACTGCAGACTGCTTGTCACTGGTATCTAGGACAGAGGAGGATTCTCTCCCCACAACTCATCCAGAGCTGCCAAAAGATCACACTCTGCGAAAAACACCTTTTGTCTCCGTGTTGCCTGTGCAAACTGTGGAGCAGAGGAATGTCTGTTTAGATGCGGATTTAGAAGATGATTTCTTGACTGAGATAGGGCAGACGTGTCACTAAGGGGAAAGGAAGACAATGGAAAACTATAGAACTTTTAACATCCTGAGGCCTAAGGGTTGTCACTGTATACAACGATCTGTTTCTGTGCTGCTCATGTCACACCAGTGATGTTTGTGAAGATCAGGCAGACTGGTGTGGTTTGGGAACTCTACATCAGACATTAACTATTTTGTAGTGCTTGTATTTTTCTGTGTTTCATCTCAGTAGTGTTACAGTGGGTAGCAAGATTTATTTGGAATCATCATATGACAGAAACCTTTTGGCTTACGAGTCTTCCCAAGATTATATGTGATTGTGCAATAACAATTTTTGGGGTAAAATTCTATATCATATCCAAACTAGAAAAACTTTGAAAGGGTGAATTGCTTGTCCACTTTGAAAACTACTACCAAGTTGCCAGACAATGCTATGTATTTGGTATAGGGGTCAGTGATTTAAGAATTTGTAAAACACTTTTGCAAGACAGAAACGGGGAGAGAACAGGTGGCAACCCCCTCAGTTCATTTGCAAAAGTTGTTTCATATGTTAAGTTTTTTTTTGTACACAGGTGTTGGTAGCTGCCTGCAGGATGAATGAAACCTTGGAAAGAAAGAACAAGGTTGATGCTGTTTTCTGCAGGTAACAATGGTAACATCAGGAGCTGTTGTGGCTAACAGTTTCCTCAATATTGTTAGAACACAGTTTTTGGAGCACAATTCTTTTTGGTATTATAAGCATAGTTTTTCTTAGTCATATACACCTTTTTAGTATATTTTTGTATATTTTTTTTTAAGCACATGAAATTAAGGATTTAAGAGAGTGTACGAACTTTAAAGTAAGTATTACAGGAGCACAATTTGTCAGCATTATGAGCACATTTTAGTGTTGTTAAGGCACAGTATTTTTAGTTTTGTTGGAGCACAATTTTTTAGTATGTTTAAGCATAAAATTATAGAAGGTTAAGATCTTAGATTATTCACTGGGTATTGGTGGAGGAAAGTTCACCTGTTTGGTGGAGAAGCTTTAACACCATAAGGTACTAGAGAATTAGTATGGTTTCGTAACTCATGAGACAGTAAAATGAGATTCAAAAGTATGTGTGTGTGAAGTGTGTTTGAATGATGGTGGCCACCGTGTGAAAGTGAATGAATGAAAATGTATGCATGTATATGTGTGAATATTCACTTACACAAACACTTTTGGATAAACAAATACACCGATACCTTTCCATAAAATGGCAAGAAATCCTGAACAAACTCTCCGGGCTGCAATAGAATGGTATGCAAAGAGTGCAATAGAAACGGAAGATCCAGTGTTAATATACGATCATGTCATTGTGTTATTCAAGGGCCAAGGGGTGAAAAAGAATAACAGAAGACATATGGCCCAGAGTTTAATGGAGTTCCATTTCCAAGGATGTTCTGAACAGAGTGGAAGTTTTAAGAATAAACCCTACATTTAAAGAAGTACTTTTAGGCACACTTTGAGAGCACACATCTTAGGGTCAATAGGTTGTTGAGTTTATTGGTGATGGTGGTGTTGTTGTATGTTTGCGCTTATTGAGATGTTATGGATACAATAAGGAATGTTACAGAAATGCAATTTAAACTGTTCAAACTTCAACGGGGGATTTGTCGGAGGACAGAAACTGTGTGAACAGTTTCCATTGCATTTCTGCGACCTTCACCTTGGCATGGCTGGGTGCAGACAGTAAAAAAAATACTGCGCCACTAATATGACTGCAGGTCCTGTGCCAGGGTGAAGGAGGAGTTATGCTGGCAGGAAAACAAGTTTTATGGACACCTGGTGTGGTCCAATTAGTAATGTACAGCTCAGTGTGTTTACCTTATGTATCCAATGTAACCTGAAAAAGAATCACATGTCTCTGCATCACAAGCAGCATATAAGCTGCTTTTCCTCTAATAAAGCGGACATTTTTGCCAATCATATTGATTTGTGTGCATTTCTGTCTGAACCCCTCCGCCGTTACTACACCCTTTGCAAGAGCACCTTCCTAGTGCTAAGAGTGGAGCTCGGGACGGCGGGAGGAGGAAGCAAGGCAGCCTGTAAGACTAGAAGCGTGGAGCTGAGGAGAGCTGCCTTGAGCCTCTTCAGGGATCTTTTTCCTTCTTGCCTGAAATCCTTTTTTCCCCTCACTCACTGCTCTTGCTGCCCAGCCTCACTTCCTGCAACACCTTCACCCATTTTCAGTCTGGTTCTCTCACTACTTCTTTTAATCCCCAGCTTTTCTCCAGAACAGCCAATTGACATCCACGGAATCACTACGCCCAGAAGCGCCAGGAGAGCTCCACAAGTTCAGAAGTTCAAGTGGGCAGAACCCCTCTTGGACATCCCCTTCCCTGCTTGGAACATCTGATTCCATGGGAGGAGCCAGATGCTGAGCAGTCCCGAAAGCCCTCGTTTTCTAGACAGGAGCTCAACTCCAACAGATCACAGCACAGACCTAAAGCACTTTTGACCCTGAGCGGACAGAACCCCGTTCTTCTTGTCCGCACTTGTCTTCCCATGGAATGGAGAGCCGAAAAAAACCTCTCCAGGGTAGGGCCAGAACTGACAGGTTTACGGCAGAGGGGCAGAAATTGCCCTGTCATTGCCTCCAGGATGATATGCTTGCTCCAGGATCCTTCCATCAGGGAGCTTTTGTCGGATTGTTTGGTCAATTTTAGGTCAATTTCTATGGCTTTCAGCAATGTCAGCTTCCAGTGGTGAGAAGTCATGAGAGTAGTCCCCAGAATCGGGTGATGCCCCTTGGTAACAAGACTTTGTGTTTAAGTGGCAAATGTTTTTATTCACCTCCTGGCTTCTGCAGAAGTCTCCTGTTTTTCAAGACTCCTAGACTCCTAGAGCAGTTGGTGTTGGAAGGAAGGGACCTGAAAGCTCATCTGCTTCCAACCACCCCTCTGCCACGGGCAGGGACACCTTCCGCTAGACCAGCTTGCTCCAAGCCGCGTCCAACCTGGCCCTGAACACTTGCAGGGATGGGGCAGCCACAGTTTCTCTGGACAACCTGTGCCAGGGCCCCACCACTCTCCCCGGGAAGGCTTTCTTTCCCATATGCCATCTAAGCCTGCCCTCTGCCAGCGCCAAGCCATTGCCCCTTGGTCTGTCGCTCCAGTCCCTTGGAAACAGTCTCTCTTAGCCAAAGCCTTCTTGGTCCTCCCTGTTGTGTTGCAAAATTTGCAAGCTGATGTTGTGCCAGGTGGCACCAGCCAAGCCCTGAGCCAGGTGCAGGACCTTGCACTTGAGGTCTGAGGTCACTGGGGTTGTTGAGCCTGGAGAAGAGGAGACTGAGGTCAGATCTCCTGGGGGGCTGCAGCTTCCTGCCAAGGGGCAGCGACCATTTCTGCTCTGTGGGACCAGGGACAGGAGCCGAGGGAACGGCCGGAGCTGTGTCAGCGGAGGCTTAGGTTGGACATTAGGAAAAGGTGCTTTCCCCGGAGGGTGGTCGGGCACTGGAACGGGCTGCCCAGGGCAGTGGTCACGGCCCCAAGGCTGCCAGAGCTCAAGGAGCGTTTGGACAACGCTCTCAGGCACACTGAATCCGAAAAATCGGTCCAAGAAACTGCTCAGAGAATTTTTATCTTTAAGCAGCAAGGTATTTGTTTATTCAACGTTGGGAGCAAGCCAGCTCGCGCTGGACAAACTTGCTCAAAGGCTTCACACAAAATCAGCATTTTTATACAATCTTCAGATGTGATTAAATGCATATTCAAGTGATTACAACATCTATCAATACATATTAAAAATAGGTGGAGTATAGGCGGAGCTTGGGGAGGTGCTTCTCTTGGCTCCCCATTTCGGAGGGTAGTTCCCATCTTCCTCCATGGGGCAGGGGGCTTCAACTCATCTTCCTCAGCTTGACCCTTCTTCTTTTCCATTGTTCTTGACCCGCTCACTGAAGCTTGGAAAAAACCCTGGCTCCAGGCCTATTTCTCCTATTTAAATGTCTACCTGATCCTGTTGTATTTCTAATTTATCACCTCTAGGCCTATTACCTGTTCCTGTACTGTTCTCTTAAGCTTTGGTCCAGTAAGTAGAACAGAACGAGCACAGATCGTCTTGGATGTTGGTAGCTTGTTAGCAGGCCCAAATCTCTTAGTTAACTCTTTTGGGCCTAGCTTCCTATATCATTCCCCCCTTTTTGTTTAGAATTTACGAATTCCTTCGTCAAGTTCTAATGGATTTTGATAGGTATTCATCACAGCCCTCATTATCTGCATCCTTCTAACCATGATGCTTGATTTGCACCATAGCCAAATAATTAGGACCAGTAGTAGAATAATGCCAGCTCCTAATACCAATATTGGATGTATGAAATAGTGAAACACTTGTGATGCTGTAGGGGAGTATCCTGTAAAGATATCCCACCGGTGATGTTCTCCCACTTTTTCCACTTTGGTTAGAACAGTTTTTATGCTCTCAGTGTCCTGTTCTACTTGCCAGAGCATTCGTCTAGTCGTTCTGTTTACTTCCTGGACCAGTTTTTCTATATCAGGATGTTTAAGCATTGCTTTAAAAAGATTAATGTTCATTCCTCTCTGCAATTTCGGTACATCATGATACATTGTATAATCAACTTCAATCAGTTGTCTAGTAGTCACTAGAATGATATAATCAAAGTCACAGCCTATTATTTTAGTAAAACAAAAAAATTAATACCACTCACTACTTCATGACAAATACCTATGGTAAAATTAACACAAAAGATTCTAACACATGCACAAGCATTTCCTACATAATAGACTTGTGATTGGGTTTTAGTATGGGGAAGCATTTCAAAGGTACACACACTATTGTCAGCATCTAAGCATAAATCTTCATTTTCTACTCCAGCATTTTCACAGATATATCCTAATTGTCCTTTAGGAATACATGCCTCAGTACTGACTGGCTGCCACTTTTTCTTGGTGTGATCCTAACTTGCCCAAACATTATGGTCTATGGGTCTGACAATTACATTTTGGTGTATGGCTCTTAATGTCAGGCTAGGAAAGATGGTCTTTTCTTTAGCTGCACTGATAGTGAGCACATAAGCTTCAATTTGTTCATGTTGAGGATTGTAAGTGAAGTTTCCTAACTGCCACCACGCTTGGTAATTTTTCTCAAAGTGTGTAGTAGAACTGTTTCTAGCTATTATTTCTCTTACTTCCTGTGGTAATATTCCTGAAGTTCCTTCTCTTAATATTCCTGCAGCTACAGACTGCACCCACTGTTGAGTTTGGAGACATTGTATTGCAAGTGCAAATCTTTTATGGATGACACCAGCATAGTCAATAATCTTGGTGAAATCTTTTGCAGTGGTTAGCTACTAATGTTAACAATTTAACTGCCAATGATTGTGTTTCTGCCAAAGTGAGCAAAGATGATCTTAAAGGGACTTTGAATTTTCCTAGATCAGATGTGACAGCACTTAGTTTATTCACTAATACTTCTTGATCTATGGTGTTTAATACACTTAATCCTGTGCCAAACCATCCCGTTACATCTCTTTGAATTCTGGTACAAGGGGATCTGGCCATCATCTATACATGCCAGTCTTTAAGGCTTTGTTGAATACAGGGCTGACAATCTTTTTGTATGTTTGATATGTTTACTTAAAGGTGTATTGGAACCCTTTTCAGTGAATATATGGGATCTAACAACAGCTTCTGCTCATTTGAGTGCTTAATTACATATGGTCCAGCATAAGTTAAATTGTGGACACTCTCACAGGCTAAAGAAGGAGTTGTAAAACTGGTGGTGGTCTTAGTCAATGGGGTGGTAGGAGATTTGCTGGTTGGTAATCTCATTGTTATATTTCCTTCCCTGAATGTCCACTGACACATCACAGAAACTGATTTATCTAGAGTGAAGGTGTGCCAACATTGATCAGCCACTAATTACATTTCACAGTAACGTCAGTTCTGGGTGACCATCTAATCCGTGCCTATTAAAACACTTGCATTGTATGGGGTACCAGGATTTTACCAATTATTCAGTACCCTTGTTCCTTGGAGGACTATAACAGATGGATTGTATTGGTTCAGTTCAGATGAATTCAGAATATCTGTATTTATAGCAAATCATAGACTAGAATTCCCATTATAGGCCTGAGACCATAATAATTTTGGGGCAAGAGTTTGATTTAACACTAATGTACTTATCAGTCCAAGGATCAGCATTGAGGAGGCTTGATAGTAGATGATTCCTCTCCCGAGGTCCATGCTTCCTCTGGAACTCTCTTGACTCGAGAGTAGTGGATCCACGTGGGTTTCTCTTTCACCCGGATCGTGTGGAGGTGGTCATCAGCACCTGCTGGGGTCCATCCCACTTCTCCCGTAGTGGATCTCCTGAAAGATTCTTAACATATACCTGATCACCAGGGTTGGATGGATGTAGCTTACAATCAGGCTGCTTGGGTTGGTGTTCTAACACCACTGTAGCATTTTTCTGCAATTGTTTTCCTACAACCATAACATGATCGTACACATATTGATTACTGGTTTGATCTACAGCTTCACTATTCACAGTTTGCATCATGTAGGGTCTGCCCAAGAGAATTTCAAATGGACTCAGTTTCCCTTTGGATCTTGGCTTGACCCTTAGCTTGATTAAAGCAATAGGTAAAGCTTGATACCAATGAAAATTTGTTTCTTGACATATTTTAGATTCATCTTTTCTACTTGCCCATTTGCTTGGAGTCTGTAGGGCATATGCAGTTGCCAGTTGATTTTTAGTGCTTTACTTATTGCTTGTACAATTCATGCACAAAAGTGTGAACCTCTATCTGAAGAGATGCTCTTAGGCATTCCAAACCATGGTATAATCTCATTCAACAAGACTTTAACCACTCCTTTTGATTCATTTTTTTTCTACATGGGAAAGCTTCAGGCCATCCAGAAAATGTCAGTCAAAACTAAGAGATAACAGGACCCCCCCCTTTTCTTGGGAGCTCAGAGAAATTAATTTGCCAGATTTCACCTGGGAAATGCCCTTTACTTATTGCCCTTTACTTATTGCCCTTTGGTGTATTTTTGTTCCAGTATTTCAGACGAAGTTCCCATTGGGTTGTGACTTGCTCTATTGTGGTAAATAAATTTGGTCCTGCTACTCTAGTCCTTAAATGCTAATAGAGTGAGTCTAAGCCCCAATAGTTTTATCATGTTTTACTTTTACAAATTGCCACACTAATTTTTCTAACAGTATTAACTGACCTGTTTTTAGTTAACCTCATCTATTGTCTAACACCTTACCTTCATTTTCATGTATCCACTTATAATCTGTTTCTTGATATTCTACCTGTTGATCTGTGTCTAGTTCTTCTAGCACTAAAGCTGCTACTGATAGTTCTTTACTTCTTGCAGCAGCTAATTCAGCTTCTGCAGCAGCTTTTCTGTTTCTTATTTCCAGGACAGTGTTACCTTTCAGGTGTCCTTGGCAGTGCATAATTGCCACCTGAGAGGGGAGTTGTACAGCTTCTAATAATCATAGAGTTTCTTCAGCATACTTCACAACTTTTCCTTGAAGAGTTAAAAGTCTTCTTTCTTTCCAAATTGCTCCATGAGCGTGAACTATGCCAAAGGCATATTTGGAGTCAGTCCAGGTGTTAATTTGTTTTCCTTCTGCCAATCCTAAAGCTCGAATGAGAGCTATCAGTTCTGCTTTCTGGACTGAGGTTCCTGCAGGCAAAGGATTTGATTTGATTACCTCAGTAGTGGTGGTCGCAGCATACCCAGCCATCTTCACACCTTGTCTTAGGAAACTGCTGCCATCGGTAAACCAGTCTTCTGCATCCAGGGGTGGTTCTTCTTTAAGGTCCAGGCAGCTGGAGTGCACTGCTTCAATGGTTTCCAGGCAGTCCTGCATGACAGGTGCAGCCGAGATTCTTCCTTCTAGGAATGAAGCTGGGTTAACAATGTTAGTCACCCGAACGGTTATGTCATCAGCCAGGATTACCCGATATTTCAGAAATTGGGAGGGTGACAGCCAATGATTTCCTTTCTGTTCCAGTACTGTAGATGCTGTGTGGGACACTAACACAGTCATTTTCTGTCCCATTGTACATTTCCTGGCTTCTTCTATATTTATGATCATTGTTGCTACTGCCCTTAGGCAGGTGGGCCATCATTTGCTTACTTCAGCCAATTGCTTGGAGAAGTAGGCTGCTGTTCTTTTGTATGGCCCTTGTTGCTGAGCCAGGACCCCCAGAGCCATTCCTTGTCGTTCATGCGAGAACAAACAAAAGGGCTTCGTTACGTCAGGCAAACCCAGCGCCGGAGTCCTTATGAGTTCTCATCTCAGTTGTTTGAAGGCTCCACTTGCTTTGGGGGTCCAGATGAGGTTGCCCTTAGTCATTTTCAGCAGGTCATATAAAGGCTTTGCAATTAGCCCATACTGATATATCTATAAACAACACCAACCTGTCATTCCTAGAAAGGCTTGAAGGTTTCTCACCATCTGTGGTTTCAGTGTCTGGCAGTTTCCTTTCTTGTTGTCCCCAGTGATCATTGTCCTTCAGATACTTTGTAATCCAGGTACACCACTTGTTTCTGCACTGGAAGTGCTTTCTGTTGAGAGACTCGATACTCATTTAAGTCCATAAAGTTTAAGAGGTTTACTGTCCATTGGGCACATTCTTCTTGTTTTTCAGTAACAATCAATAGATCATTCACATATTATAAAAGTACACCCTTTCCCGGTGGTGACTGCCATTGTTCTAATTCTTTTGCTAATTAATTCCCAAAATTGTGGGAATATTTTTGAACCCTTAAGGTAACACTGTCCAAATGAGCTGAGTTTTCCTTCCTGTGGTGGGATTTTCCCACTTGAAGGCAAATATCCTTTGACTTTGCTGTGTTTAGGGAAGGCAGAAAAAGGCATCTCTTAAGTCTAATACTGTGAACCAAATTACACTTTCTTTTAATATTGTTAATAAGGTATATAGGTTTGCAACAGCTGCATGTATGTTTTAGCTATTTTATTTACTGCTCTTAAATCCTGAGCCAACCTATGTGTTCCATTTGTCTTTTTGACTGGTAAAATTGGGGTGTTGCAATCTGATTCACACTCTACAAAACCTTAATTTCAAAAAGTTGTCTATTATTGGCTCAATTCCTCTTCTATCTTCCAGCCTCAGTGCATATTGCTTCCTAACTACTGGGTTTGCTCCTGGCCATAATTCTATTTCAATGGGAGCTGCCCTTTTTGGCTTTCCTGGTGTTTCAATAGCTCAAACTCCGGGGTATACCTGATCTAAAATTTGATTGACATTTGAATTACCCTGGCTTGGCTCCACATAGCTCATTGCTAAACTCAGAGCTGCTATTAATTGTTCTTCCTTTACCTTAAGTTCAATTTTACCTTGTTTGAATTCTATTACAGCTCCCAGATTTTCTAGTAAGTCTCTGCCCAATACGAGTTTGGATAAATTTGGTAAATACAAAACCTGATGCACACCCATTTGTTTTCCAATTTTGAACTTTAGGGGTTTCAAAAGAAAGCTTTTCTGATTGGCCAGTGGCACCCACAACTTAAACATATTTATCACTTTTAGGTATTAATTCAAAACAGAAAATGTAGCCCCAGTATCAATTAGAAAATCTAATTCTTCTTTTTCTTCCCCTAGCTTGATTTTTACCAGCAGGTCCCCTAGCACTGGCCTGCTGGGCCCCCCCTTCACTCAATACTCTGTAAGCAACAACAGCCACTCCTGTGCCTGTATTTCCACCTGTTAATTCAGGGCATTCTTGCTTCCAGTGTCCCTCTTTTCTGCAATATGCATACTGGTTCTACCCAACCTTGTCTGTCGGGGAGGCAAACCTTACATCTGTTACACAAGGCTCATACATATAACTAACAGTTGCAAAATTGACAAATCTTAATTCTAGGTCTTATCCAAAGTGATGTGCTTATAGTTAATTCTTCAGCACTACCTCTCATATAGCAACTCTTAGCATGATAATACCTTTAACTATGTGCTCCTGGATGTTTCAAGGTAAGCAAGATATATCAGGTACACAATAACAATACTTGGCCAAATACAAACAAAACCAGACCAGAAGACCAGACCAGACCAGAGGGGATATTCCCCTGGGAGAGCGTCCTCTCCCGTGTCCCCTGCGAGACGGCGTCCTGCCTCGACTTACAGGTATCCAGAAACCAGATACAAATACCTTTTATCAATAGGCAGTGTTCTTGTCCAGCCCCCGCAAGAAGCCACCGAAGAAGGGAGCCCCTTCGGGTAAAAAGACTTACCCGAGGGCGCCCAAGGGGGTCCCGTCCTCCAGGGGATTCCGCAGCCGGGTGGAGAAGGTGTCCTGCCGCGGTCGCCAAATGAATCCGAAAAATCGGTCCAAGAAACTGCTCAGAGATTTTTTATCTTTAAGCAGCAAGGTATTTGTTTATTCAACGTTGGGAGCAAGCCAGCTCGCGCTGGACAAACTTGCTCAAAGGCTTCACACAAAATCAGCATTTTTATACAATCTTCAGATGTGATTAAATGCATATTCAAGTGATTACAACATCTATCAATACATATTAAAAATAGGTGGAGTATAGGCGGAGCTTGGGGAGGTGCTTCTCTTGGCTCCCCATTTCGGAGGGTAGTTCCCATCTTCCTCCATGGGGCAGGGGGCTTCAACTCATCTTCCTCAGCTTGACCCTTCTTCTTTTCCACTGTTCTTGACCCGCTCACTAAAGCTTGGAAAAAACCCTGGCTCCAGGCCTATTTCTCCTATTTAAATGTCTACCTGATCTTTGGGCTTGTGTTGTATGAAGGTTTTGTTTGTTTTGCTTTCTCAAGGCTCTTGCAGTGACTGTGTATAAAGAGTTATGTGTTTCTGCAGTTGAAATTGTAACTGGTTGTTTGTTTGCTACTTGTTTAAGTTTGGCTTTCCATGTTGTGTATGGCATATTGTCTAACAGCATTTTAAAATAGTGAGAAGTAAATACTTGATTTGGGGCCCCTCTTATTATTATTCTTACCCTCTGTAACACAAAAGAACTTTTTATAATAGCAGATCATCTGTCAATTAGTAAAGTTGCCCTTCTGTGACTTAGAAAATTAAACATGGTAGTTGATAGCTGTATGTCTGCTGGGTTTTGCAATGCTACCTCTAGGTTGTTGGTTCTGTCAGGAGGTGGATGGTGTTGTCCCAGCTGAAATTCTTGCAGTACAAAACCAACCACTGTCATTGCCAGCAACGCAGTCAGTACACGTGCTGTCCACTTCAACGTTGGTAGCTTTGACTTTGCTGATGGTCTGGGCTTGGGTAGGCAGATGTTCTGTGTGCTTTCCCAGTCTACATCTTCTTCCTCGAGCTGAAGTAGTAGCTGTAGCCATGTTTGCTGTTCTTCCTCTTTTGCAGGATTCAAAACTGCTTGTCCTTTTTCTGGTTCTCTTGTCTCACTGAATTCAGTTTGCCACAGCTCAGCTAAGCTTTCTAGGGAGTCAATATCTCTTCTTCCTCCTCCATCAGGCCATCTTCGGCATAGAAGCTGTTCTGAGGCTGGTGAGGGCTGTGGGTTGGTTTCTGGGTAGGAGAGCCACAGTGATGCTTTAACTGTTGTGCATTTGTTGTGAGTTGGTTGAACTGGTGGTGACGGAAGAGGCACTTTCACTTCCGCCTCACGGCCGGAGTAAGCTTGCTGCGTCCATGTTGCTGCGTGGTTGTTCTGCAGCGGTCTCATGGCCGCTGCGCAGCCAAAGGGTGTTAGTGGAGCGCCCTGGCTAAAGGGAGCTAGCAGATTCTCTTCTGTGTCCTCTATAGACTCGCTGTCTATTTGTCCGTCACAGTCATCCTCCCCCCTTCCCGGCGAAATGCCTGAACCTGGGGGTGGCGGCTTCACTTCCGGCACACGGCAGGGGCAACATGGCGGTGCCTCCGGTGCCACTCTCCTTCTGCACGTTGACTGTGCAACCACCGTGTCACGGTCGCCCCGTAACGGTCCAGGGGTCGGCGCTGCTCTGTAATGGTCCTCGGCTCCAGCAGCACTGCTTGCTGCTCTGTATGGCATGGTCTCAGCTGCAGCCATGGGCGCTGGCATAAAGCCAGCATCCCCCCCGGCTGCCATGCTCATGCTGCCAGCCCCCAAGCCATGCTCCTTCACACCACACGCTGCCACTGCACTGTTCCCCCCAAGGGCTCCCCCTCCCCCCCATCCCCCCTGACCAACGTGCATTCCCCCCCTGCCCCACTCGGTCGGTGGGGGGGCTGGGGTTGAAGGGGGGGGGTTGAGGGGAAAGGAGTGAAGGGGGGGGAAGTCCACTCTCCCGGGTGCATTTGCTTTTCTGTAGTGCTTATTCAAGGCTATCATAATGTCTTTCCATGTAGCCAAATTCTTGAGGGCGTCTGTTTTTCCCTCACTGGCTTTTTCAATAATTTTGTTCCCTATTTTCCTCCAAGATGACACTTGACAAGGTCCAGTCAGAGGGAATGCAGGTTCAGGCAACGAAATCCAATATAACAAGTCCCATAACTTACTTTCTTCTATGGTTGTTCTTGTAAAAGTTGAGAGACAGCTTCTGCTGTTTGTTTGATTTTTGGAGTAATTCCCTCCTGACGGGTAAACCACCCTCCCATATTCGCCAATTTTTGGTTACCTCTGTGCGGAAGCTCTATTGTCCTTTCTTCTGGTCCTTTTTTCTTCCTTTTTTGTTCCTTTTTGCAGAGGTAACCCAGCGCGCTGAATTCTTTCTTTTCTTCCTTTTGGTTTTGGCGATATGGACACCCCCGGACAGGTTCCCCAGAGCTTCTGCTCCTGGTTGCCGGTAACCTGCTGAAGTCCCTGTTCGGGCGCCATTTGAGGTGCTGTTCAAGGCACGAACCCCACTCTGACACGAACAAGTACCAGAGCAGAAATACCATTTATTCAAACTGCCCAGGTTTAAATACCACGCCTGAACATGTCACGTGACCCTCTAACCAATGACAATCAAATATTGTCTGAGAACCCGGGAGACCACAACTCCCATGGTTCATTGCTACATTCTTCCTGCCACACTTCCCTTCTTCTGCCCCACCCCCAACAGCTTTGCCAGCTCTTCCTGGCCAGAGGAAGGCTTAACCAAAGAGCTCGAATCACATAACATCCTGCCTTGGAAGGGACCCACAAGGGTCGCCCAGTCCAACTCCTGGCCCTGTGCAGGACAGCACAGCCATCCCACCGTGTGCCTGAGAGCGTTGTCCAAACGCTCCTTGAGCTCTGGCAGCCTTGGGGCCGTGACCACTGCCCTGGGCAGCCCGTTCCAGTGCCCGACCACCCTCCGGGGAAAGCACCAGGGCAGTTGAAGTCTCCACGAGAAGCAGGGACTGTGACCTGGAGGCTGCTTCAAGCTGCCTGTAGAGGTCTCCTCCCCATCTTGCTCCTGCTCAGGAGGCCTGGAGCAAACCCCCACAGCAGTGTGCCCATTCCCAGCCTGCCCGCCCTTTGATCCTGACCCATCAACTCCTGAGTGGCTCGCCATCCCCCCCAAGACAGAGGTCGAGACCTTCCGAGTGTCACCTCCCCGAGATCTACGGATGTCGTCTCCCTGGGCTCCTGTGAGGCCCCGCATGTGGTTGCCAGCGCATTCTTCCCTCTCCCTTATGGGCCCTGTCCAATGCAGCCCCAGGGCAGCCCGGAGGAGCCCTGTCTGGGGCTGCGCTGGGGTGACCGGGGACACGGTGGGCTCACTGGGAGCAGCCTTCCAAAGCCCCAGAGCGGCAGGATGGTGCCCAGGCTCTGCTCAGGGCTGCTTTGGGCGTGGGGCCGTCTGCGCGAGTCCTGCACGGGACCCATGTGTCCTGGCTGCCACGCCAAAGGGCTGCTTCCCCAGGCGAAGGGGACAGGGGAGTGACCCTGCGTGAGAGCCTGCACCTCTGGCAGTGACTCAGGCCCGGGGTGCCCTTTGGGTGCCCTTGGTGCCCTTTGGGCCTTGCTGGATCTGCTTGCTGCCATTTGCTGGGGCCACCCTGCACTCCCTCCCCATTCCAGGCAGACACAGGCAGGTGTTGGAATAAAATCTTTTCTTCCGTAACCAGAAGGAAACTGTTAACTATATCTACGGAACGGCGGAGGGGGTCAGACAGAAATGCACACAAATCAACAGGATTGGCAAAAATGTCCGCTTTATTAGAGGACAGACAGCTTATATGCTGCCTGTGACACACAGACATGTGATTCTTCCCCAGGTTACATTGGATACATAAGGCAAACATACTGTGGTGTACAGTACTAGTTGGATATCAGCAGGTGTCCATAAGCCTTGTTTTCCTGCCAGAACAACTCCTCCTTCACCTTGGCACAAGGCCTGTAGCCATATTAGTGGCGCAGTATTTTTTACTCTCTGCACCCAGCCATGCCAAGGGGAAGGTCTCAGAAATGCAACTGAAATTGTTCACACAATTTCTGTCCACCGACAAATCCCCCGTTGATGTTTGAACAATTTAAATTGCATTTCTGTAACATTCCTTATTGTATCTATAACATCTCAATAAGCGCAAACATACAACAACACCACCATCACCAATAAACTCAACAACCTATTGACCCTAAGATGTGTGCTCTCAAAGTGTGCCTAAAAGTGCTTCTTTAAATATAGGGTTTATTCTTAAAACTTCCACTCTGTCCAGAACATCCTTGGAAATGGAACTCCATTAAACTCTGGGCCATATGTCTTCTGTTATTCTTTTTCACACCTTGGCCCTTGAATAACACAATGACATGATCGTATATTAACACTGGATCTTCCGTTTCTATTGCACTCTTTGCATACCATTCTATTGCAGCCCGGAGAGTTTGTTCAGGATTTCTTGCCATTTTATGGAAAGGTATCGGTGTATTTGTTTATCCAAAAGTGTTTGTGTAAGTGAATATTCACACATATACATGCATACATTTTCATTCATTCTCTTTCACACGGTGGCCACCATCATTCAAACACACATCACACAAACATATTTTTGAATCTCATTTCACTGTGTCTCATGAGTAATGAAACCATACTAATTCTCTAGTACCTTATGGTGTTAAAGCTTCTCCACCAAACAGGTAAACTTTCCTCCACCAGTACCCAGTGAATAATCTAAGATCTTAACCTTCTATAATCATATGCTTAAACATACTAAAAAATTGTGCTCCAACAAAACTAAAAATATTGTGCCTTAACAACACTAAAATGTGCTCATAATGCTGACAAATTGTGCTCCTGTAATACTTACTTTAAAGTTCGTACACTCTCTCAAATCCTTAATTTCATGTGCTTAAAAAAACACTAAAAAGGTGTATATGACTAAGAAAAACTATGCTTATAATACCAAAAAGAATTGTGCTCCAAAAACTGTGTTCTAACAATATTGAGGAAACTGTTAGCCACAACAGCTCCTGATGTTACCATTGTTACCTGCAGAAAACAGCATCAACCTTGTTCTTTCTTTCCAAGGTTTCATTCATCATGCAGGCAGCTACAAACACCTGTGTACAAAAAAGACCTTAACACATGAAACAACTTTTGCAAATGAACTGAGGGGGTTGTCACCTGTTCTCTCCCCGTTTCTGTCTTGCAAAAGTGTTTTACAAATTCTTAAATCACTGACCCCTATACCAAATACATAGCATTGTCTGGCAACTTGGTAGTAGTTTTCAAAGTGGACAAGCAATTCACCCTTTCAAAGTTTTTCTAGTTTGGATATGATATAGAATTTTACCTCAAAAATTGTTATTGCACAGCCACATATAATTTTGGGAAGACTCGTAAGCCAAAAGGTTTCTGTCATATGATGATTCCAAATAAATCTTGCTACCCACTGTAACACTACTGAGATGAAACACAGAAAAATACAAGCACTACAAAATAGTTAATGTCTGATGTAGAGTTCCCAAACCACACCAGTCTGCCTGATCTTCACAAACATCACTGATGTGACATGAGCAGCACAGAAACAGATCGTTGTATACAGTGACAACCCTTAGGCCTCAGGATGTTAAAAGTTCTATAGTTTTCCATTGTCTTCCTTTCCCCTTAGTGACACGTCTGCCCTATCTCAGTCAAGAAATCATCTTCTAAATCCGCATCTAAACAGACATTCCTCTGCTCCACAATTTGCACAGGCAACACGGAGAAAAAAGGGGTTTTTCGCAGAGTGTGATCTTTTGGCAGCTCTGGATGAGTTGTGGGGAGAGAATCCTCCTCTTTCCTAGATACCAGTGACAAGCAGTCTGCAGTGGAGCTGCTTTCCAAACAGCTGAATGTTTGTGTACATTCAGTGGTAGACCTATTTCTGTTTTCTCACTTTTTTCTCCTTGGCAAAGGCTGTTTGGTTCAAGTTGGCTGCCAGAATGCAGGAGTGCTTTTGATTCCTGAGTATGTTCTACCTCAGTGCTGGCTTCCTGCAGTTCATCTTTATCCACTTCTTCATGCATCAGGCACAGATTTGTATTAAACTCACATTGAACTTCACAAGCTACAATATTAGTAGGTTTCTTTGGATTCTGAGATACACTAATGTCTTTAAAATCCTTTCCACTGCTGTCTTCAGTCACACTTTGGACTTTGGCTTCTGGATTGTCAGGTAAACTTTCAATCTGTCCATGTTTAATTTCCAATATATTTTTTTTTTCTAAGTTGATTGCACTACTGGTTAATTGGTTAATTATTTCTGCATCACTGTATGTTTGAATTCATAATGCTTCAGTGAAGACAAGTCTTCATCCTTGGATTCATATTCTTTGTGAGATATGAATGAAAGCACCTCTGGCATAACCTCTGCCAAACTATCTGTGCTTGTTTCCATACAGATTATCTCTTTTTCAGACATCTCTACTGGTGTTGCAGATTGGCTGTAACTTGCACTGGCAGCAACAGCTAAAGGGTGACATCGATATGTTGTCTCCTGTGAGGAAAAATCTGTCTCTGTTGTTATGCCTTCTGCAGATATTTGGTCATAATCCGTTTCTTGCATTGTTTCCAAATTACTCTCCCCAGACCTGAGGAGACATTCTGTAACAGTTGATTCTGCTCCATGTCCAGCCAGTGTCTGAAACTCATAGCTGCTTACTAGAGAGCAGTTCTTATTTGCTAAGTCACTGAGAAAGAAACCCTCATCAGGTGTTGGTATTTTTTGTATTGGCAAAAGCTGCCCATGGTTTCCAAATTGGATGTGTTTTACTGCAGATGTCTGTGTTGAGGTCATATTATGAGCAAGTCCCATAGAAGATTCAGCAGTAGATGCACTGACAGATGCACTTCCCCTGCCTGAATCTGTCACACTTGATTGTGCCATCAAGTTATTATAGTCATTGTCAAGCTCATCTTTTGAAAAAGTTCGCATTTAAGTCTATGACAGTGAAAAAATACTGTTTGATCATTCTGTTTAATACTCAGCCTTAAGCTACATGTGCAGTTCAGAAGGATATAGAAGGCCAGATTCCAGCTTGCAGCCAGTTCCTTAGATGTGATCTACATCATCTCCTCGTGTTTTTAGTTCTTTTATCTATGAAATTTCGGTAAGAGAACAAAATTCACAACATAAGCAGCACAAAGGAAAACAAATAACTAGTTGTAAGAACATGTAACTCCATAATTGTGGAACAACAGCACAGAACAGGTAAAACCCACACCCATTATACTAAAATCCTAAATCACTCACAGGTTTTAATTAATTTCCCGAATGTAAAGCTAACTAAACCTAGCTTTGAGATCGTTATATTGGGAGGCAAACTAGAAAAATTTTACTAAATTCAACCTGACTCTAGTAACTCAGCTTTATTGCAATCTCTACTGATTTCCCGACAGATTATCATGTGGTCTCCAGACATTTCTGCTTTATAAATCAAATGGGCATAAAAAGTTCTAATTCACGCATCAATAGTTTTGGAAAAGTGTAATTTAGCAATCTGCTCTTTTATTGGTATAAAGTAAACACACACATTTTGCATCTTGTTAGGTTATTTTAAAAATAATCTGAAATTCATGTAGTATAACTGTTGACATAACATCAGTGCCAAGAGAGATAAGTCAAACTTCACAGCATAGTGTGTGCCTGAGTAGTGTTTTTAGAAAAGCAATTAGGCTGTATGCTATATCAGCAGTTATAAAACATTGAAAAACGTATAATACGTTTTGTTTGACCAAACTGCTCTGTACATACTGTACGAATCCACGACAGAAGATATATATTAAAATCTGAAAAAAAATGTACTTGCTGCTATGTTATAAATAGAATATTAACAATTGCTTAAACAGTACATGAAATGCAACTCAAAGTTGCAACTCTGTCATAAACACAGAAGAAAAAAAAAAGGAAAAAATAATGAATTCACTAAACTTGACCAAGGAAAAGAAATAATATCAGACAGGAATGTAAATTAACATCCAAATGTTAAAATCAGCTGAGTAAACCTTTTTAAATACAATTCTAAAGATGTGATTTCCACTGTCACAATAACTTCTCAGTTTATAACAGGAAGATAGAGAGATGTTTTACCTAAGAATCAAGGAAATCCTCAGCCTGCCAGCTTTCCATTTATCTTATTTGCAGATTTGTAGTTTTTGGTGTATAAGTTCTACTCTCTCCCTAGTTCTGAGAAACTGCTGGAGGTGGTTTGAGTCCCACCCAGTTGCTAAGCAACAAATGATCTCTATTGTGTGAACCTTATGTCTCCTCCTGCTAAGACTGAACACGAAATTTGGGCAGAAGTTCTTTACAGGGGTAAAATGTGACTAAAACCAAGGCAACTCACTAAAGCTTTTATATAAAGATTCATTCTCTGGGAAACTCTTAAAATTTCTTGCATGCTAACTTTTAGTAAAACACAATCTTTTAGTTTTAAGTTATCCACAAGTGAGTAGAAGGACTAAAGAGAGAGAGATTCTGCTTTCTGTTCTCAGTTACCGACATGCCTGGATTCTGCGGGGCAACTCCCCCGCAAGTCAGTCACCGCCGAGCTGCTGTTCCCCGGGCTGCTCCGTGCGCCGTGCAGCTCCCGGGGATGCCCGCAGAAGTCTGGCTGGCTCTGCAGAAGTAGCTGTCGGCGTTGCCTCTGTCGCTGAGGTGCCTCTGCCGCCGAGGTGCCCCTGCCGCCTTTTGCCGTGGCTGCCAGCGCCGCCTCCCCCACGGCCGAGCCGGCGCAGCGGCAGCCCCAGCGCGCAGCCCCCAGCCCTGGAGCGCGGCCTCAGCACCCGCACGCCGGACTCTGGTTTGAGTAATCCTAAAGAGAATTTTTATGCTGTTATGTGTACCCGAGACACTCTAACGGGAGGAAATTCTCCCGGACTCTCACCTCTGGCTTTTAACAGTTACTAACAAACGTATGGCCGCTTCTCCACACACACACAAGCACGGTACCGTTAACAATACAGTGAGCTCACAACAACGTTGGACACACAACACAATTAACACGAGAGTTAACAAAAATACGGAAAGGCAGTTCTCTAGCCTGCCTCTCCTGTCAACGAGAAGTGGCACTTTTTCGGTGTTGCTCGTTGTGCTAATATAGCATCTTCTAATGCAAGGCACAATAGCTGCTACTTTCTTTCATATGTACCGTACCTGGTTCTGCTTTTTATTTTTTTTTTTTTCCGAAAACAGCGTCTGTTGCCATGGCAGCGATCCACAGTGGCTTTCTTCCGGGTTGCATGGTGGCTTCAGGCGCCAGCGGTGCAGCGCCATCTAGGGACGCGGAGGCTCCCAGCAGTGTCGGTCCAGTTGACACATGCGCAGTAGCAGGCACAGTGAGGAGCGACAGTGCCGACTGCGCAGCCGCAAGAGAGAGCGGTGCCGCGGGCTCGGCTCCAGCTTCATTCTCTGCCGCTAGTGATGTTCCTGCAGCCCCTACACATCCTGCTGCTGCATGCACGGCGCTAAACGGAGGTGATCCCGCTGCTCCTAAGGGTCCTAGCATTCGCAACTTCCACGTGGGGAGCCAGATGCTGAGCAGTCCCGAAAGCCCTCGTTTTCTAGACAGGAGCTCAACTCCAACAGATCACAGCACAGACCTAAAGTGCCTTTGACCCCGAGCGGACAGAACCCCGTTCTTCTTGTCCGCACTTGTCTTCCCATGGAATGGAGAGCCGAAAAAAACCTCTCCAGGGCAGGGCCAGAACTGACAGGTTTACGGCAGAGGCGCAGAAATTGCCCTGTCATTGCCTCCGGGATGATATGCTTGCTCCAGGATCCTTCCATCAGGGAACTTTTGTCGGATTGTTTGGTCAATTTTAGGTCAATTTCTATGGCTTTCAGCAATGTCAGCTTCCAGTGGTGAGAAGTCATGAGAGTAGTCCCCAGAATCAGGTGATGCCCCTTGGTAACAAGACTTTGTGTTTAAGTGGCAAATGTTTTTATTCACCTCCTGGCTTCTGCAGAAGTCTCCTGTTTTTCAAGACTCCTAGACTCCTAGAGCAGTTGGTGTTGGAAGGAAGGGACCTGAAAGCTCATCTGCTTCCAACCACCCCTCTGCCACGGGCAGGGACACCTTCCGCTAGACCAGCTTGCTCCAAGCCGCGTCCAACCTGGCCCTGAACACTTGCAGGGATGGGGCAGCCACAGCTTCTCTGGACAACCTGTGCCAGGGCCCCACCACTCTCCCCGGGAAGGCTTTCTTTCCCATATGCCATCTAAGCCTGCCCTCTGCCAGCGCCAAGCCATTGCCCCTTGGTCTGTCGCTCCAGTCCCTTGGAAACAGTCTCTCTTAGCCAAAGCCTTCTTGGTCCTCCCTGTTGTGTTGCAAAATTTGCAAGCTGATGTTGTGCCAGGTGGCACCAGCCAAGCCCTGAGCCAGGTGCAGGACCTTGCACTTAAGGTCTGAGGTCACTGGGGTTGTTGAGCCTGGAGGAGACTGAGGTCAGATCTCCTGGGGGGCTGCAGCTTCCTGCCAAGGGGCAGCGACCATTTCTGCTCTGTGGGACCAGGGACAGGAGCCGAGGGAACGGCCGGAGCTGTGTCAGCGGAGGCTTAGGTTGGACATTAGGAAAAGGTGCTTTCCCCGGAGGGTGGTCGGGCACTGGAACGGGCTGCCCAGGGCAGTGGTCACGGCCCCAAGGCTGCCAGAGCTCAAGGAGCGTTTGGACAACGCTCTCAGGCATACTGAATCCGAAAAATCGGTCCAAGAAACTGCTCAGAGAATTTTTATCTTTAAGCAGCAAGGTATTTGTTTATTCAACGTTGGGAGCAAGCCAGCTCGCGCTGGACAAACTTGCTCAAAGGCTTCACACAAAATCAGCATTTTTATACAATCTTCAGATGTGATTAAATGCATATTCAAGTGATTACAACATCTATCAATACATATTAAAAATAGGTGGAGTATAGGCGGAGCTTGGGGCGGTGCTTCTCTTGGCTCCCCATTTCGGAGGGTAGTTCCCATCTTCCTCCATGGGGCAGGGGGCTTCAGCTCATCTTCCTCTGCTTGACCCTTCTTCTTTTCCATTGTTCTTGACCCGCTCACTGAAGCTTGGACAAAACCCTGGCTCCAGGCCTATTTCTCCTATTTAAATGTCTACCTGATCCTGTTGTATTTCTAATTTATCACCTCTAGGCCTATTACCTGTTCCTGTACTATTCTCTTAAGCTTTGCTCCAGTAAGTAGAACAGAACGAGCACAGATCGTCTTGGATGTTGGTAGCTTGTTAGCAGGCCCAAATCTCTTAGTTAACTCTTTTGGGCCTAGCTTCCTATATCATTCCCCCCCTTTTGTTTAGAATTTACGAATTCCTTCGTCAAGTTCTAATGGATTTTGATAGGTATTCATCACAGCCCACATTATCTGCATCCTTCTAACCATGATGCTTGATTTGCACCATAGCCAAACAATTAGGACCAGTAGTAGAATAATGCCAGCTCCTAATACCAATATTGGATGTATCAAATAGTGAAACACTTGTGATGCTGTAGGGGAGTATCCTGTAAAGATATCCCACCAGTGATGTTCTCCCACTTTTTCCACTTTGGTTAGAACAGTTTTTATGCTCTCAGTGTCATGTTCTACTTGCCAGAGCATTCGTCTAGTCGTTCTGTTTACTTCCTGGACCAGTTTTTCTATATCAGGATGTTTAAGCATTGCTTTAAAAAGATTAATGTTCATTCCTCTCTGCAATTTTGGCACATCATGATACATTGTATAATCAGCTTCAATCAGTTGTCTAGTAGTCACTAGAATGATATAACCAAAGTCACAGCCTATTATTTTAGCAAAACAAAAAAATTAATACCACTCACTACTTCATGACAAATACCTATGGTAAAATTAACACAAAAGATTCTAACACATGCACAACCATTTCCTACATAATAGACTTGTGATTGGGTTTTAGTATGGGGAAGCATTTCAAAGGTACACACACTATTGTCAGCATCTAAGCATAAATCTTCATTTTCTACTCCAGCATTTTCACAGATATATCCTAATTGTCCTTTAGGAATACATGCCTCAGTACTGACTGGCTGCCACTTTTTCTTGGTGTGATCCTAACTTGCCCAAACATTATGGTCTATGGGTCTGACAATTACATTTTGGTGTATGGCTCTTAATGTCAGGCTAGGAAAGATGGTCTTTTCTTTAGCTGCACTGATAGTGAGCACATAAGCTTCAATTTGTTCATGTTGAGGATTGTAAGTGAAGTTTCCTAACTGCCACCACGCTTGGTAATTTTTCTCAAAGTGTGTAGTAGAACTGTTTCTAGCTATTATTTCTCTTACTTCCTGTGGTAATATTCCTGAAGTTCCTTCT
This sequence comes from Pseudopipra pipra, assembly GCF_036250125.1. Taxonomy (NCBI): domain Eukaryota; kingdom Metazoa; phylum Chordata; class Aves; order Passeriformes; family Pipridae; genus Pseudopipra; species Pseudopipra pipra. Next base: position 16,918,532 of record NC_087580.1, on the reverse strand, counting down.
CTTAATATTCCTGCAGCTACAGACTGCACCCACTGTTGAGTTTGGAGACATTGTATTGCAAGTGCAAATCTTTTATGGATGACACCAGCATAGTCAATAATCTTGGTGAAATCTTTTGCAGTGGTTAGCTACTAATGTTAACAATTTAACTGCCAATGATTGTGTTTCTGCCAAAGTGAGCAAAGATGATCTTAAAGGGACTTTGAATTTTCCTAGATCAGATGTGACAGCACTTAGTTTATTCACTAATACTTCTTGATCTATGGTGTTTAATACACTTAATCCTGTGCCAAACCATCCCGTTACATCTCTTTGAATTCTGGTACAAGGGGATCTGGCCATCATCTATACATGCCAGTCTTTAAGGCTTTGTTGAATACAGGGCTGACAATCTTTTTGTATGTTTGATATGTTTACTTAAAGGTGTATTGGAACCCTTTTCAGTGAATATATGGGATCTAACAACAGCTTCTGCTCATTTGAGTGCTTAATTACATATGGTCCAGCATAAGTTAAATTGTGGACACTCTCACAGGCTAAAGAAGGAGTTGTAAAACTGGTGGTGGTCTTAGTCAATGGGGTGGTAGGAGATTTGCTGGTTGGTAATCTCATTGTTATATTTCCTTCCCTGAATGTCCACTGACACATCACAGAAACTGATTTATCTAGAGTGAAGGTGTGCCAACATTGATCAGCCACTAATTACATTTCACAGTAACGTCAGTTCTGGGTGACCATCTAATCCGTGCCTATTAAAACACTTGCATTGTATGGGGTACCAGGATTTTACCAATTATTCAGTACCCTTGTTCCTTGGAGGACTATAACAGATGGATTGTATTGGTTCAGTTCAGATGAATTCAGAATATCTGTATTTATAGCAAATCATAGACTAGAATTCCCATTATAGGCCTGAGACCATAATAATTTTGGGGCAAGAGTTTGATTTAACACTAATGTACTTATCAGTCCAAGGATCAGCATTGAGGAGGCTTGATAGTAGATGATTCCTCTCCCGAGGTCCATGCTTCCTCTGGAACTCTCTTGGCTCGAGAGTAGTGGATCCACGTGGGTTTCTCTTTCACCCAGATCGTGTGGAGGTTGTCATCAGCACCTGCTGGGGTCCATCCCACTTCTCCCGTAGTGGATCTCCTGAAAGATTCTTAACATATACCTGATCACCAGGGTTGGATGGATGTAGCTTACAATCAGGCTGCTTGGGTTGGTGTTCTAACACCACTGTAGCATTTTTCTGCAATTGTTTTCCTACAACCATAACATGATCGTACACATATTGATTACTGGTTTGATCTACAGCTTCACTATTCACAGTTTGCATCATGTAGGGTCTGCCCAAGAGAATTTCAAATGGACTCAGTTTCCCTTTGGATCTTGGCTTGACCCTTAGCTTGATTAAAGCAATAGGTAAAGCTTGATACCAATGAAAATTTGTTTCTTGACATATTTTAGATTCATCTTTTCTACTTGCCCATTTGCTTGGAGTCTGTAGGGCATATGCAGTTGCCAGTTGATTTTTAGTGCTTTACTTATTGCTTGTACAATTCATGCACAAAAGTGTGAACCTCTATCTGAAGAGATGCTCTTAGGCATTCCAAACCATGGTATAATCTCATTCAACAAGACTTTAACCACTCCTTTTGATTCATTTTTTTTCTACATGGGAAAGCTTCAGGCCATCCAGAAAATGTCAGTCAAAACTAAGAGATAACAGGACCCCCCCCTTTTCTTGGGAGCTCAGAGAAATTAATTTGCCAGATTTCACCTGGGAAATGCCCTTTACTTATTGCCCTTTACTTATTGCCCTTTGGTGTATTTTTGTTCCAGTATTTCAGACGAAGTTCCCATTGGGTTGTGACTTGCTCTATTGTGGTAAATAAATTTGGTCCTGCTACTCTAGTCCTTAAATGCTAATAGAGTGAGTCTAAGCCCCAATAGTTTTATCATGTTTTACTTTTACAAATTGCCACACTAATTTTTCTAACAGTATTAACTGACCTGTTTTTAGTTAACCTCATCTATTGTCTAACACCTTACCTTCATTTTCATGTATCCACTTATAATCTGTTTCTTGATATTCTACCTGTTGATCTGTGTCTAGTTCTTCTAGCACTAAAGCTGCTACTGATAGTTCTTTACTTCTTGCAGCAGCTAATTCAGCTTCTGCAGCAGCTTTTCTGTTTCTTATTTCCAGGACAGTGTTACCTTTCAGGTGTCCTTGGCAGTGCATAATTGCCACCTGAGAGGGGAGTTGTACAGCTTCTAATAATCATAGAGTTTCTTCAGCATACTTCACAACTTTTCCTTGAAGAGTTAAAAGTCTTCTTTCTTTCCAAATTGCTCCATGAGCGTGAACTATGCCAAAGGCATATTTGGAGTCAGTCCAGGTGTTAATTTGTTTTCCTTCTGCCAATCCTAAAGCTCGAATGAGAGCTATCAGTTCTGCTTTCTGGACTGAGGTTGCTGCAGGCAAAGGATTTGATTTGATTACCTCAGTAGTGGTGGTCGCAGCATACCCAGCCATCTTCACACCTTGTCTTAGGAAACTGCTGCCATCGGTAAACCAGTCTTCTGCATCCAGGGGTGGTTCTTCTTTAAGGTCCAGGCAGCTGGAGTGCACTGCTTCAATGGTTTCCAGGCAGTCCTGCATGACAGGTGCAGCCGAGATTCTTCCTTCTAGGAATGAAGCTGGGTTAACAATGTTAGTCACCCGAACGGTTATGTCATCAGCCAGGATTACCCGATATTTCAGAAATTGGGAGGGTGACAGCCAATGATTTCCTTTCTGTTCCAGTACTGTAGATGCTGTGTGGGACACTAACACAGTCATTTTCTGTCCCATTGTACATTTCCTGGCTTCTTCTATATTTATGATCATTGTTGCTACTGCCCTTAGGCAGGTGGGCCATCATTTGCTTACTTCAGCCAATTGCTTGGAGAAGTAGGCTGCTGTTCTTTTGTATGGCCCTTGTTGCTGAGCCAGGACCCCCAGAGCCATTCCTTGTCGTTCATGCGAGAACAAACAAAAGGGCTTCGTTACGTCAGGCAAACCCAACGCCGGAGTCCTTATGAGTTCTCATCTCAGTTGTTTGAAGGCTCCACTTGCTTTGGGTGTTGCCCGTAATCCAAAAGAAACACAAACCAACAGAGTGCCGGTTTATGCGGTGCTTTATTCGGGGCCCCGGGAACCTGCGGGCTAACGCCCCAAGTCAGGATTCCGAAGACCCTCCCTCTTCATCCAGCTTTTATACACAAACAAGTTTATGTGCAGTTTCCACGGCAAAACGGTTACAGTTTCCACAGCAAACTAGGTGCAGCACAGCAAACCAGGTGCAGCACAGCAAACCAGGTGCAGTTACAAACAAGCTCATACTTCATACTGATAACAATTAATAATCCCTAGAAACTGTTTATCAGACCTTAACCACATCCTAGGTAACAAATCGTTATTTACAGGCTTGACTAGATCCTTTGATTATGGTTTCTATTTCACACACAAACAGGGTTGCTACTTTGGAGTGTTGCTTTCTAGGCCTACTCTTCTACTAAGCCTTAGCCATTCTACTACTAATTTAAACTGCTTTGCAACAGTCCCCCCTTTTGAGCATTCTTCAGGCTTTGCTTGCAAGGATGCTCAAATACAGCAATCTTCAGGCTGCAGTTTCTTGATAGGTGGGAGGTGATCCATTTTGCGGTGAGATTACTTCTTTTCTTGTTATAGCTTTCATGATGCGTCTCGTATGTTGACCTTCTTTTACAATTATTCCTAAAAGACACTTGTAAACAGTTATGGCTATGACGATAATTATTACAATCAATATTCCATACTGGATAACAGAAGATATCCATCCTGACACATGAAGACCTAGGGAGCTGAATAATTGTCTTATCTAATTGTGTTCTGCTTCTTTTTGCAGTTCATGAACATTCTCGTCAATTTGTTCTAATTGACTAATATCTTTCTCTACTTCCTGAGTGACATTTGGGATGTGTACACAACAATGCTCGTCCTTTGCATGCAGGTAGCCGCAAACTCCATGTTCTTTAAGTAATATTAGGTCTAATGCCATGCGGTTTTGTATGGTCATTCTAGAGGTGGCTTGTAATTGTAAATTTAGATCTTTAAATCCCTTCTTAGTGACTGCTGCTAACCTTTCAGTTTGTCCCATCAATTTAAACAACATTTCTCTGTTCCGATATGTTGAGATTGGTGCAAACAGAGACTCTAATGCCCATCCAAATTTAACTCTTGCTGATGGTTCATGCCAATCTCCCAACCCCAGGTCATCAATATCTCTACTAATTTCTCTTTTCCTTCGTGGTTGTATTTCTACTGATGTTAACTTATCCTGCTTCTAGAATGGACAGAGAGTAGGTATGCCTAGTGCGACAGATACAACCGGACCATCTATGGGCATGTGGGTGGTCTACTGACCATGTCCCATTACTTACACCAAATTTCCTGGACTCCTAACTGTGGTGGTACGGCAATCAATGTTTTTCACAGATCTTTTAATCGTATGATTATATCCCCGACATTCACATCCTAACTGCAAGAGTGTTTTGACTGGCATTAAGCCTATTTCATCGTCTGGGGTATCACATGTATATACTCGAGTACAATTCCAATTCTCTTTTGCACGTGTTTCTGTCCTCCAATTATAATTTCCTCTATTTCCTGTAGAATAAGTTTGATTCTTTTTCCCCTTCCAGTGAATGCACCACTGTACTTTTCCAATATAACTATAAGTCTCTAGTAGGCTGGGTCCCCAAATTGTTTGCCACTCTTCCATGGTTGTAGAGCTAGTAATATTTTGACATACTTGTTCTTGCTTTTCCCGTTTTATTTGAGCCGGAACTTTAGAGCATGGGTAGAGTGCTGAATCTGAAACTAAACAATCTCCTTCTATTTTGTCAATGTTTTCTTTTGTTACCCATGTTCCAACTACTACCCATCGGAAATATCTAGACATCTGTTCACATTCTTTTTTTGGTCATTTTGTCTCTTAATAAACATACATCTATCATTTCATTCCATGTTTTAATTACAAATCTGCAGTTCCATGTAGTATTCTTAAACACTTTAGGAATTTCTGGCACTGGAATTATTCCCCATGGGATTGGGTCTCCTGCAGCATGAGGCATAGGGAGACATGCAGTAATTTTTGTGACATTTTGTACTTTCCCAAAATCACGAATTAGGCCTACAACTAGGTTTTCTTGTTCTACTTCTCTATCTGGAATTTGTAGATTACTTACTTGTCGGGTTATTCTTTCAGTCCTCACGTGGACGGCAGTAATTCTAGTATCCCACCAGTCATCTCTACTTATCCAGCAAGTATATTGGCCTTCATCTTCTTCTCTCTGTATTTCCTTGATTTTCAGAACTATTGTATCTGCTCTCTTTTCAATCTGATGTCTCTTTCCAACTTTCAAGTTTTGTCCCTTAAACCACCACCCATATTCAAAATACTGTCCTTCTGGAATTTTGCAGCTTAGAATCAGATCTCTTTCTTCCTGGGCCGGATAAACACTATGCACTATGTTCTGGCTTAACTCTTACTCCTTGATGTGGTATAGCTGCTACTGTCCTTATCCCGTGATCTTTTTCTTCCCCACATGAGACTACACAAAGAAATATACCTTCTGTCTTTCCTATTCTGGGATTAGAAATATTCAGCCACCTTTTACCTCCTTTACTATTTGACCACCAGTTAACTCCTTGACTTTGTGATTCCCAAGATTGATTTGCCATATTCAATTTCCACCACTTTACTTTAACTGATTTTTGACAATCATCAAATTGGAAGGTACAATTGATTTTTAAGGGAGGACCATCTCACATGTCTGATTGTTTCCTAGGGGGTAAAACTCGCACTTTAGTCACCGTCTTCCGAGTCGTGTTTATTGTCTGTATTTCTATATGTCCATAATCAAAACTTTCCCAAATCCAAACTACACACATATATGTCCTTTCCATAGCTTTGGACACTTCGGGTACCTGCAGAACGGTGTAACCCTTTTGTTGTGTAGCATCTCAAACTGTTGTCACTCCTTCTGTTATGGTTTGATCTTGATCTCTCCGTCTCCACTTGACGTGGACATCTCTTAATTCAGCTCCCTGGTCATCAGAAAACAAACAGGTTAAATTCACATCAGTATGCTCTGGTACAAATAAATAAGGATCCGGGGTCTCAATTCTCACAGTGGTCCTTGCTAAACTTATCAACCCCAGGAACACCACGATTCTCAATTGCTGGCTCGAAATACCATCCTTGTGGGTGAGAGAGGTTCTACCGACCACGAGACTGGAACCTTCTTAACCCGAGTATAATGGATCCAGCTGTCGATTCCTTTGACTTTTACTGCCGTGTAGGTCGTCATTATCACCTGGCGAGGACCGTCCCATGTTTCCTTCAGTGGCTCTACCGACCAGTTTCTCACGTAGACATGATCTCCCGGAGAAATGTCATGCACTGGATTCTCCAGGGGCAAAGGTCGATTCCACTGCAACGCTCCTCTGAGGGCTGTGAGAGTCTTATTTAAAGATAACACATAATTAAACACTGCTTGATCACCCACTATATGAGGATCCCCTTGGTAGGTAGCTGCATGATAGGGTTTGCCATACAATATCTCGTATGGACTTACTCCTATTCTCTCCCTTGGTTTAGAGCAGGGCACATATAGTATGAGTAAGGGTTTCTACATGGCTCTACAACAACTAAATCACACAAATATATGTAAAAGGTGGGGTTTCTCGTCCCTGTAAAAGTAACAAGCACTTTTTGATTTTCTTCTCTAATTAAACTCTATTTGAATGGTTCATGCGGGTTTCTTGCATGTATTGGTGCTGCCAATAGTACAATAGGGATAGCAATCATGTAAACAGTGCCTAGAGAAAAACCTGTTTTGTTTGTTGGGGTTTTTTTGTTTTGTTTTTGTTTTGTTTTTTTTTTGTTTTGTTTCGTTGTTTTTTTTTGGTTTTTTTTGTTTTTTTTTTTTAAATAATTCTGATTCTTTTATTAATTTGGATATTACCAGTCCTTTTATCTTCACCAGTCCTGGGGGAGTTCAGCCATCGCGGCTTTCGTGTCCCACAACTTAGGCTCTTCCATTTTTTGGCATTTCCTCCTCTGCCTCGCCTGTCGGCTCGGTTGCTTCGAGTCACAGGGTGTTTCATCTTCTCGGCAGCAGGACTCCCAAGTAGGAATATGCCTCTTTTTAGTGAGACGTGTTGTATATGCGGGCCACGAGGCAGCTTTTACCATAGGTCCGTTACACGACACGGCACTAACATCCCGTCGGCACTGGACTTTTACTATTTCTACTACGAAAGGATCTCCTACATAATATAAATAACAGAAATTTTGAGGGTTTACTCCATAAGTGTCACAATTCCAATATTCGGGGGAATCCCACGGAACTCCCTTCCTTTTTAACTGTTTTAATGCCCAATCAGTGAATTCTGGTTCTGATTGATAGCACTGATCACAGACTCCTCTAGGAGGATATCCGTCTCTACAGTGCGTCCACCATTTCTCTTGGCACCTTTTACATTTAAAACAAACAAATGGATAACATTTACAACCTGGTGTATTACACCACACTCTTATATCTCGTGTATCAATTTCTTCTGGGTCTGCATGTTCTCGATATGTTATGTTAAAACCTATCTCAACGTATTTTAACAGATTTTTGTGCCCCAATTGGTAATATTTTAACACATTTTCATGCCCCAAATATTCCATAATACACAAACAAAGATAGAATGAATGCCACAATAAATGCTATTAGACACTTAATTCTTAAAAGTAAAGTAGTAAAAAAAATTGTTTAATGTCTTTATTATAACTTTTCTTCTTAAGACTACCTTGGTGTCTTCCAAGAGTGTCGACTACTTGCCAGCGTGAGGGATTCACTAGTCTTTTTCAATGCAACTGACATGTGTCCATCCACGTTTTTGCAGCTCGAATTGGTGTTTCTACATTTTCACAGCCCTGTTAAAAACATGCACTCACAGTGTATTTATTTAATGAGCAACATACCAACATTTTGGGTATAAGAGTCATCTTTGTCAGTATACTATATAACAGCATTAAATGTAGCAGCATTAAATATAGCAGCAGTAAAATCCCCATTCACTCTTCTTGCTTCTGACTCTCTTCCTCTCTCCTTCTATACACTGTCTGGGCTTCTCTCAGCAACTCATCCAGTCCCTTATCTTGCCAATTTGTTAATTTCTGAATTTTCTTTCTAATGTCTTCCCATGATTTTGCCACAAATTGTGTCTTAAGGAATTCTTGTCCTACTGGTTCATCAAGGTTGACATCTAAATACAGCTGGAGAGCTTTCTTTAATCTTTCTAGCCATTTAGTAGGACTCTCATCTTTCTTTTGCATCTTATTAAATACCTTGTATCTCTGGTTCTTTTCTTCACTTAATGGATATGCTGGAGGAAACCTCCATGACTCCGAATCTTTAACAGAGTTCATTTGGCTCTTTCTTTCTCTTAAAGAAAACAAGTAAATATCTTCACTGGCTTCTAACCATATAGCGGCATAAAAAAAAAACTCTCCTCTGGGCAAAAGGGTTTTTTTTTTTTTATCGCTGACATACCAATTTAAAAGTTCACAGACCCAATTCTTAAAAGTACCATATATGGGTCAGTAGGTATTATTTCCTATTTTTCTACCTCCCCACACTTCAATACAATACTTAATCATTTTCTCCTTTGATCTTCTATAAGTGCCGGAATAACAACCCCAGTTTTCTAAGAGGTTCCCCAAGGGACTCTCAAGGGGAATCTTCAGCGTCCTGGCTTCAAAATCACCTTTTACTAATCTTCTTCTCAGAGGGCTATTTGTAATCTCTCTCTGAGGTTCCTTTTTTTTTTTTTTTTTTTTTTTTTGAGATTTAACTTTTATTTTTCTGTTGATAAAACCAAAGATCCCTCACAGCAGCAACAGATGCAGAAGTTACTTCCAGAAATGATATCTCTTCTTAATCTGTTTGCACACCCAAGTATGCCAAGTGTGTAGGGACTGCATTTAACAGCTCTAGCTGCACTAGAGTAAGTATTTCATTAGAGTAACAAAACACACCTCTTTGTTCAGTAACACAAGGGATACAGGTTGTAAAATGCACATTTCTATCTTGTATCCATACCTTTCTATATTATATATATATTTATATATGGCTCTAAAACAAACCTCTACTAATTTACAATTAAATTAAAACATATCCACAATTGATCTAACTAATGATTTTGGTCTCAATACTTTAAACATCAGTTGTTCCATAAAAATATACAATTCAACATCATGGTTGTATCAGTAACATGAGGCCTTTTGAAAGAGGCCTATGACACATAACAAACCATGCAATTCAGTGCTCAATGTCATCTAGCTGATAAATATTTATACTGAATTTTCAAATTACCAGTATCTTCAAAATTTCTTTTTGCAGGCTTACCATGCTTTACAAACATGCAGGAGGCAATCACATTTCTCACTTGCCCGTAGCAATCACATTTTTTTTTTTTTTTATTTTCGAATAGTTCACCTGACAAAGCACAAGCTTCATGCTGCCATTTTCAGATCACTAGCTGTTTCCTTTTTCCTTTCACATACTGCCCCATGTGAAATCAGACTAGGGATTAGCCACACAGCAAGAACTGCACTTTTCAGTTTAAGCCTCTAAAAACCAAATTACTAAGAGGAAGGACTCAGAGCTGCCATACAAGTGAACAGACACCCAGTAGACAATGAAGTTAATCCTAGATATATACCAAAAGGTGAAGCTCAAAAAAAAACCCAAACCAAAACAAATCCAAACCCCAAACCTAAACTACACAAGTACAGCATCAAACCTGGCAGATTCCAAAAAGTGAATCTCTGTCTAGAAATCTTCTCCAAGAGGGCACACAAAACCCATGCCATCACCAAGCATGCACGAGATAAGACATCAATTGCTTACAGATGGAGATGTCCTTACTTAGCAGTGGTGATGTAGTACTTCTGTAGCACAAACAAGAATCCTCCAAGTCAGAAGCAGTCAGTAATAAAACCCCAGACAAGTTCACATGTCACAGTAACCTGGCATTTAAGACTCAGAACATTTTACTCTTATAAATATAACAATCAGTAATTTAGGTACTAACTATTGCAGGACCAACACATTCAGCGTGTAGATAAGACTACAATAGAAGATATGAAAAAGATAAGAGAGGTATGACAGTAAAGATGAATAATTCTTTTAAACAGCAGAAAGTCAGGGAAACATCTGGAATTCTTTTGCACTGCGTTAATATACCTTCTGTTTCTCAATATAAAATACATCTAGAGAGTCAATCCAGAATTGTATCTAACAATACCTGTAAATCATTCCGGTCCGGATTTTGAGTTTTTCTAACCATTTTTTATAATACAAGTCACCTGCTCTGGATTTTCTCTATAAGACCCAGCTGACCGTTTCCAAATTAACATCTCATTAGGTAAAAAAAAAACTTTCATCATGACTTTTCCTCCGTCTGCTCCAACTGCTTCCCTCGAAGGGGCCATTAATCTCGGGGGTGAAAGCGAAACTTCCCTCAACTCTCCCCCCCCCCGCCGTCTTTCTCTACTCCTTCCTCGTTCTCTTCGCGCTCTCCGCGTTCGTTCAGCTAAAGGAGTTCTATCAAAATCACATTCTCCCCTTCTCTTTTCTTCCTCATCCGAGGACGATTCTAACGGGGACATGGAGGGTGACCGTGCCCTCTCACGTGAAGGGAGACTATCTCCCGGGGGCGCACTTGGAGTTATGCTGGGGGAGACTAACAAAGACACATCCTCCTCTGGTTCTGAAAACCGTATTTTCCGCTCATGTTTATCATCCAATCCTTTCAATATCATTATACTCCGCTCTTGACATTTTTACATTTATCATCCTCCAGTTTCAGTTCTTTCAACACTAAGATACCACATTCCTTTTGCCACTCAGTGTTATGTTCTAAATAATAAAACAAATCCAGATACGGTATTTCATCCCACTTTTCATTCTCTCGTAAAAATCGCATCAAAGGGGTTATAATTTCCAAAGTCAATGAACCACTTCTAGGCCACTGCATTCCTCCAGTCTCATATTGAGGCCATACATTATTACAATAATCAATCAATTGTTTCTTGCTTAACTCTTGTCCGAAATTTCCTTCCTTCTAATGTTTTAACAAGCAACCAAGCGGAGAATCGCTAGGGATATCATTTTCTGCACAAAATAGTGCCTTAAAGGTTTTAAACGGCATCATACTGACTCACACACACACACACCACAATCCGGATTCAAAATCAAATTCACAATAACACAACAATATAAACCAATTACTTATACCAAAACCAAAACCAACTCGCCAATTCTCCCTCTGAGTGGCGAGTGCTGGTACAGCGCGGCTTTCGCTACGTCTTACGACCAGCGCCTAGGCTTCCCAACCGAGGTACCTTTAGCCCAACCCAGCGGGACACTCACTATCCTGTCTTATAGGCAGGCTCCCAACCAACAAACCTAAAAGAATAAAGCACCTCCGGGCTTACCTAGAGGGTGGTCCGGCGGGTGCAGGGTCGGGCACGGGTCGATGTCTCCCCAGAAATCACCTGGTTGCCGGCATGGAGTGGATCAGCTCGTGAGCCGCCCAGCTACCCCCGGAGTCCCAATCTGGTGTCGCCAGAAAACTGTTGCCCGTAATCCAAAAGAAACACAAACCAACAGAGTGCCGGTTTATGCGGTGCTTTATTCGGGGCCCCGGGAACCTGCGGGCTAACGCCCCAAGTCAGGATTCCGAAGACCCTCCCTCTTCATCCAGCTTTTATACACAAACAAGTTTATGTGCAGTTTCCACGGCAAAACGGTTACAGTTTCCACAGCAAACTAGGTGCAGCACAGCAAACCAGGTGCAGCACAGCAAACCAGGTGCAGTTACAAACAAGCTCATACTTCATACTGATAACAATTAATAATCCCTAGAAACTGTTTATCAGACCTTAACCACATCCTAGGTAACAAATCGTTATTTACAGGCTTGACTAGATCCTTTGATTATGGTTTCTATTTCACACACAAACAGGGTTGCTACTTTGGAGTGTTGCTTTCTAGGCCTACTCTTCTACAAAGCCTTAGCCATTCTACTACTAATTTAAACTGCTTTGCAACATGGGGGTCCAGATGAGGTTGCCCTTAGTCATTTTCAGCAGGTCATATAAAGGCTTTGCAATTAGCCCATACTGATATATCTATAAACAACACCAACCTGTCATTCCTAGAAAGGCTTGAAGGTTTCTCACCATCTGTGGTTTCAGTGTCTGGCAGTTTCCTTTCTTGTTGTCCCCAGTGATCATTGTCCTTCAGATACTTTGTAATCCAGGTACACCACTTGTTTCTGCACTGGAAGTGCTTTCTGTTGAGAGACTCGATACTCATTTAAGTCCATAAAGTTTAAGAGGTTTACTGTCCATTGGGCACATTCTTCTTGTTTTTCAGTAACAATCAATAGATCATTCACATATTATAAAAGTACACCCTTTCCCGGTGGTGACTGCCATTGTTCTAATTCTTTTGCTAATTAATTCCCAAAATTGTGGGAATATTTTTGAACCCTTAAGGTAACACTGTCCAAATGAGCTGAGTTTTCCTTCCTGTGGTGGGATTGTCCCACTTGAAGGCAAATATCCTTTGACTTTGCTGTGTTTAGGGAAGGCAGAAAAAGGCATCTCTTAAGTCTAATACTGTGAACCAAATTACACTTTCTTTTAATATTGTTAATAAGGTATATAGGTTTGCAACAGCTGCATGTATGTTTTAGCTATTTTATTTACTGCTCTTAAATCCTGAGCCAACCTATGTGTTCCATTTGTCTTTTTGACTGGTAAAATTGGGGTGTTGCAATCTGATTCACACTCTACAAAACCTTAATTTCAAAAAGTTGTCTATTATTGGCTCAATTCCTCTTCTATCTTCCAGCCTCAGTGCATATTGCTTCCTAACTACTGGGTTTGCTCCTGGCCATAATTCTATTTCAATGGGAGCTGCCCTTTTTGGCTTTCCTGGTGTTTCAATAGCTCAAACTCCGGGGTATACCTGATCTAAAATTTGATTGACATTTGAATTACCCTGGCTTGGCTCCACATAGCTCATTGCTAAACTCAGAGCTGCTATTAATTGTTCTTCCTTTACCTTAAGTTCAATTTTACCTTGTTTGAATTCTATTACAGCTCCCAGATTTTCTAGTAAGTCTCTGCCCAATACGAGTTTGGATAAATTTGGTAAATACAAAACCTGATGCACACCCATTTGTTTTCCAATTTTGAACTTTAGGGGTTTCAGAAGAAAGCTTTTCTGATTGGCCAGTGGCACCCACAACTTAAACATATTTATCACTTTTAGGTATTAATTCAAAACAGAAAATGTAGCCCCGGTATCAATTAGAAAATCTAATTCTTCTTTTTCTTCCCCTAGCTTGATTTTTACAAGCAGGTCCCCTAGCACTGGCCTGCTGGGCCCCCCCTTCACTCAATACTCTGTAAGCAACAACAGCCTCTCCTGTGCCTGTATTTCCACCTGTTAATTCAGGGCATTCTTGCTTCCAGTGTCCCTCGTTTCTGCAATATGCATACTGGTTCTACCCAACCTTGTCTGTCAGGGAGGCAAACCTTACATCTGTTACACAAGGCTCATACATATAACTAACAGTTGCAAAATTGACAAATCTTAATTCTAGGTCTTATCCAAAGTGATGTGCTTATAGTTAATTCTTCAGCATTACCTCTCATATAGCAACTCTTAGCATGATAATACCTTTAACTATGTGCTCCTGGATGTTTCAAGGTAAGCAAGATATATCAGGTACACAATAACAATACTTGGCCAAATACAAACAAAACCAGACCAGAAGACCAGACCAGACCAGAGGGGATATTCCCCTGGGAAAGCGTCCAATCCTGTGACACCTGTGAGACGGCGTCCTGCCTCGACTTACAGGTATCCAGAAACCAGATACAAATACCTTTTATCAATAGGCAGTGTTCTTGTCCAGCCCCCGCAAGAAGCCACCGAAGAAGGGAGCCCCTTCGGGTAAAAAGACTTACCCGAGGGCGCCCAAGGGGGTCTCGTCCTCCAGGGGATTCCGCAGCCGGGTGGAGAAGGTGTCCTGCCGCGGTCGCCAAATGAATCCGAAAAATCGGTCCAAGAAACTGCTCAGAGATTTTTTATCTTTAAGCAGCAAGGTATTTGTTTATTCAACGTTGGGAGCAAGCCAGCTCGCGCTGGACAAACTTGCTCAAAGGCTTCACACAAAATCAGCATTTTTATACAATCTTCAGATGTGATTAAATGCATATTCAAGTGATTACAACATCTATCAATACATATTAAAAATAGGTGAAGTATAGGCGGAGCTTGGGGAGGTGCTTCTCTTGGCTCCCCATTTCGGAGGGTAGTTCCCATCTTCCTCCATGGGGCAGGGGGCTTCAACTCATCTTCCTCAGCTTGACCCTTCTTCTTTTCCACTGTTCTTGACCCGCTCACTGAAGCTTGGAAAAAACCCTGGCTCCAGGCCTATTTCTCCTATTTAAATGTCTACCTGATCTTTGGGCTTGTGTTGTATGAAGGTTTTGTTTGTTTTGCTTTCTCAAGGCTCTTGCAGTGACTGTGTATAAAGAGTTATGTGTTTCTGCAGTTGAAATTGTAACTGGTTGTTTGTTTGCTACTTGTTTAAGTTTGGCTTTCCATGTTGTGTATGGCATCTTGTCTAACAGCATTTTAAAATAGTGAGAAGTAAATACTTGATTTGGGGCCCCTCTTATTATTATTCTTACCCTCTGTAACACAAAAGAACTTTTTATAATAGCAGATCATCTGTCAATTAGTAAAGTTGCCCTTCTGTGACTTAGAAAATTAAACATGGTAGTTGATAGCTGTATGTCTGCTGGGTTTTGCAATGCTACCTCTAGGTTGTTGGTTCTGTCAGGAGGTGGATGGTGTTGTCCCAGCTGAAATTCTCGCAGTACAAAACCAACCACTGTCATTGCCAGCAACGCCGTCAGTACACGTGCTGTCCACTTCAACGTTGGTAGCTTTGACTTTGCTGATGGTCTGGGCTTGGGTAGGCAGATGTTCTGTGTGCTTTCCTAGTCTACATCTTCTTCCTCGAGCTGAAGTAGTAGCCGTAGCCATGTTTGCTGTTCTTCCTCTTTTGCAGGATTCAAAACTGCTTGTCCTTTTTCTGGTTCTCTTGTCTCACTGAGTTCAGTTTGCCACAGCTCAGCTAAGCTTTCTAGGGAGTCAATATCTCTTCTTCCTCCTCCATCAGGCCATCTTCGGCATAGAAGCTGTTCTGAGGCTGGTGAGGGCTGTGGGTTGGTTTCTGGGTAGGAGAGCCACAGTGATGCTTTAACTGTTGTGCATTTGTTGTGAGTTGGTTGAACTGGTGGTGACGGAAGAGGCACTTTCACTTCCGCCTCACGGCCGGAGTAAGCTTGCTGCATCCATGTTGCTGCGTGGTTGTTCTGCAGCGGTCTCATGGCCGCTGCGCAGCCAAAGGGTGTTAGTGGAGCGCCCTGGCTAAAGGGAGCTAGCAGATTCTCTTCTGTGTCCTCTATAGACTCGCTGTCTATTTGTCCGTCACAGTCATCCTCCCCCCTTCCCGGCGAAATGCCTGAACCTGGGGGTGGCGGCTTCACTTCCGGCACACGGCAGGGGCAACATGGCGGTGCCTCCGGTGCCACTCTCCTTCTGCACATTGACTGTGCAACCACCGTGTCACGGTCGCCCCGTAACGGTCCAGGGGTCGGCGCTGCTCTGTAATGGTCCTCGGCTCCAGCAGCACTGCTTGCTGCTCTGTATGGCATGGTCTCAGCTGCAGCCATGGGCGCTGGCATAAAGCCAGCATCCCCCCCGGCTGCCATGCTCATGCTGCCAGCCCCCAAGCCATGCTCCTTCACACCACACGCTGCCACTGCACTGTTCCCCCCAAGGGCTCCCCCTCCCCCTCATCCCCCCTGACCAACGTGCATTCCCCCCCTGCCCCACTCGGTCGGTGGGGGGGCTGGGGTTGAAGGGGGGGGGTTGAGGGGAAAGGAGTGAAGGGGGGGGAAGTCCACTCTCCCGGGTGCATTTGCCTTTCTGTAGTGCTTATTCAAGGCTATCATAATGTCTTTCCATGTAGCCAAATTCTTGAGGGCGTCTGTTTTTCCCTCACTGGCTTTTTCAATAATTTTGTTCCCTATTTTCCTCCAAGATGACACTTGACAAGGTCCAGTCAGAGGGAATGCAGGTTCAGGCAACGAAATCCAATATAACAAGTCCCATAACTTACTTTCTTCTATGGTTGTTCTTGTAAAAGTTGAGAGACAGCTTCAGCTGTTTGTTTGATTTTTGGAGTAATTCCCTCCTGACGGGTAAACCACCCTCCCATATTCGCCAATTTTTGGTTACCTCTGTGCGGAAGCTCTGTTGTCCTTTCTTCTGGTCCTTTTTTCTTCCTTTTTTGTTCCTTTTTGCAGAGGTAACCCAGCGCGCTGAATTCTTTCTTTTCTTCCTTTTGGTTTTGGCGATATGGACACCCCCGGACAGGTTCCCCAGAGCTTCTGCTCCTGGTTGCCGGTAACCTGCTGAAGACCCTGTTCGGGCTCCATTTGAGGTGCTGTTCAAGGCACGAACCCCACTCTGACACGAACAAGTGCCAGAGCAGAAATACCATTTATTCAAACTGCCCAGGTTTAAATACCACGCCTGAACATGTCACGTGACCCTCTAACCAAAGACAATCAAATATTGTCTGAGAACCCGGGAGACCACAACTCCCATGGTTCATTGCTACATTCTTCCTGCCACACTTCCCTTCTTCTGCCCCACCCCCAACAGCTTTGCCAGCTCTTCCTGGCCAGAGGAAGGCTTAACCAAAGAGCTCGAATCACATAACATCCTGCCTTGGAAGGGACCCACAAGGGTCGCCCAGTCCAACTCCTGGCCCTGTGCAGGACAGCACAGCCATCCCACCGTGTGCCTGAGAGCGTTGTCCAAACGCTCCTTGAGCTCTGGCAGCCTTGGGGCCGTGACCACTGCCCTGGGCAGCCCGTTCCAGTGCCCGACCACCCTCCGGGGAAAGCACCAGGGCAGTTGAAGTCTCCACGAGAAGCAGGGACTGTGACCTGGAGGCTGCTTCAAGCTGCCTGTAGAGGTCTCCTCCCCATCTTGCTCCTGCTCAGGAGGCCTGGAGCAAACCCCCACAGCAGTGTGCCCATTCCCAGCCTGCCCGCCCTTTGATCCTGACCCATCAACTCCTGAGTGGCTCGCCATCCCCCCCAAGACAGAGGTCGAGACCTTCCGAGTGTCACCTCCCCGAGATCTACGGATGTCGTCTCCCTGGGCTCCTGTGAGGCCCCGCATGTGGTTGCCAGCGCATTCTTCCCTCTCCCTTATGGGCCCTGTCCAATGCAGCCCCAGGGCAGCCCGGAGGAGCCCTGTCTGAGGCTGCGCTGGGGTGACCGGGGACACGGTGGGCTCACTGGGAGCAGCCTTCCAAAGCCCCAGAGCGGCAGGATGGTGCCCAGGCTCTGCTCAGGGCTGCTTTGGGCGTGGGGCCGTCTGCGCGAGTCCTGCACGGGACCCATGTGTCCTGGCTGCCACGCCAAAGGGCTGCTTCCCCAGGCGAAGGGGACAGGGGAGTGACCCTGCGTGAGAGCCTGCACCTCTGGCAGTGACTCAGGCCCGGGGTGCCCTTTGGGTGCCCTTGGTGCCCTTTGGGCCTTGCTGGATCTGCTTGCTGCCATTTGCTGGGGCCACCCTGCACTCCCTCCCCATTCCAGGCAGACACAGGCAGGTGTTGGAATAAAATCTTTTCTTCCGTAACCAGAAGAAAACTGTTAACTATATCTACGGAACGGCGGAGGGGGTCAGACAGAAATGCACACAAATCAACAGGATTGGCAAAAATGTCCGCTTTATTAGAGGACAGACAGCTCATATGCTGCCTGCGACACACAGACATGTGGTTCTTCCCCAGGTTACATTGGATACATAAGGCAAACATACTGTGGTGTACAGTACTAATTGGATATCAGCAGGTGTCCATAAGCCTTGTTTTCCTGCCAGAACAACTCCTCCTTCACCTTGGCACAAGGCCTGCGCCATATTAGTGGCGCAGTATTTTTTACTCTCTGCACCCAGCCATGCCAAGGGGAAGGTCTCAGAAATGCAACTGAAATTGTTCACACAATTTCTGTCCACCGACATCTACGTCTACATCTATCTCTACATCTTCCCTACATCTCTATCTACATCTTCCCCACATAAACACCCTCCCTCCCTCCCGCTGGGATAGATCCCCAAACGATCTATCCCTCCAACTGGCATAGATCCCCAAACGATCTATGCCTCAACCTGGGATAGGTCCCCAAACGACCTATCCCTCAAACAGGGATAGGTCCCCAAACGACCTATCCCTTTAACAGGCCTAAGCCAATCTTCCTGCCCCAGCCCCGGCTGCGGGAGCCTTGATCTTCATGGCAGGCCCTGGCTCAGAGCCCCCCTTCCTCTTCGCCCCCCGCCTTTCCAGCTTGGCGTCTCCACTGTTCGTGGGCGCGGGGACGCTGCTGCCACCATCCTGGCTGGTCCCTGCAGCCCCCGGGGAGGAAGCCAAGTGCCCCTGAGTCCCCTGCGGCAGGACCTTCCCACTCAGCAGAGCGCGGCTGGTTGGAGTCACCCCAGGCTCCCTGGTGGCTTGGAGCTGGGGTGCGGCTGAGGGGCTGGCGGTGGTGTGCCTGGGCGGGGAGGTGTCCTCCTCCATGGCGACATCGCTGGCCAGCGAGAGGTCGCAGCCTCGGGGGGCGTCCTCCTCCATGGGGACGTCGCTGGCCAGTGAGAGGTCGCAGCCGCGGGCGGTGTCCTCCTCCATGGGGACGTCGGTGGCCAGTGAGAGGTCGCAGCCGCGGGGGGCGTCCTCCTCCATGGAGACGTCACTGGCCAGGCTGATGTTAAGTGCCGGGGTGACGTCCACATCCATGGGGGTGCTCCCGTCTGGGGGGCTGCCACTGCCCAGGGGTGTCCCGGAGGGGTTGGCTGAACTGGCAGGGCTGCGCTGGCTGTGCCGCGCTGCTGGGACCGGGGCCACTGCTCTCCCCTGATGGTGGTAGGGCTGCAGTTGACCCTGGGGGGCACGTTGGTCTGCCCCAGCCAGGGGCTTCCCACTGCCCTGGGGCCCCCCCCGGGCAGTGTTGGATGTTACAGCAACGCCAGGGCTGCTTGCCAGTGGGGCTGGTGGAGGCAGGTTGGCTGAGCCTGTGAGAAAGAGCAAAGCCTGGAAGTCACATCCCGAGCTGGGGCCATCAGGCGCTGAGAGGACTGAGGAGGAGGAGGAGGAGGGCGAGGTGCAGAGGAGGAAGGGCTGTGAATGTCCCCACCGTGCACTGCGGGGCTTTCGGGGTCAGGCTCTGTCCTCACCTTTGGTGCCGGAGCTTTGGGGGGAGCGGAAGAGCTGCACGAGCCGGGTCAGGGCTGATCTCCAGCTCACAGAGCGGCGCCACAGAGCTGACAGGGCCATGGTCCGTCACGCTCGGTGGCCGGTCGCTTCTGTTGACTGGACACAGGTCTGGATGCTCCTCTTGGAGCGTCTCCAGGGATGGAATGTCGGGCCTCCCATTGTGTCATAGAGACAGCAGTAATGCTGGGGCTTCCCTGAGGTGCTGTTCAAGGCACGAACCCCACTCTGACACGAACAAGTGCCAGAGCAGAATTACCGTTTATTCAAACTGCCCAGGTTTAAATACCACGCCTGAACATGTCACGTGACCCTCTAACCAATGACAATCAAATATTGTCTGAGAACCCGGGAGACCACAACTCCCATGGTTCATTGCTACATTCTTCCTGCCACATCTCCCTCCTCTTTTTATTAACAAGTTGAGAAACACTATGTTTTTAACATTCTTATTAGAACCAATCTTATTTCAACTAATTATAAAAAACAGGGCCTATCGTCACAAGGCCTTTATTGAACTGTTGACAACTTTATTGGTTCGTGCAATATTCAAGCAATCTCAAATTACCCAGGGTTTGTAGGTGTGGATAACCTTTTATCTGAGGGTGACTTTGTGTAATGGCATCATCTTTATTTAAAAGGGAAATGTGTTGGGTTGTAGATGTTGTGTCTGAGGTGGTGTTGTCTGAAGTAGTGTTTAAGATGTCTTGCTATAAAGTGTACTTGCTTTCACACACAAATACATGCTTCCACTCAACTTTCTCATTCATACTCCGGTGGCCACCGTTTCATTCTCTCCTTACAATGCACTCTTAAACCCTTTATTGTGTTTGACTCATGGAGTTTTGGTTCTGTATTGGTTACTGTTTATGTGTTTCTTTTGGTTCTGCCTTGGTTACTGTTTATATGTTTCTTTTGGTTCTGTTGTATCATTTACTGCTTCTTTGTGATTCTCCCTGTTTTAAGGAAATGTTAATGTAGATTTACACACATAGGGAACAGACCCATATCTCTTTTCCCCTTTTTTTTTTTTTTTTTTTTTTCTCCCCACTGTGTGATGTGTTTACTATTGTTGGTCGTGTTTCTTCTAATCCAAATCCTTCACTTATTTCTTCTGGTGGTTGCTCCTGTTGTGGTGGAGGGCTAATATAAGGCCTGACACATCTAGAAGGGACCCATTGTAATTTGGTACCCTTGGATACACAGGCATATCCCCTTCCCCATGTTATGAGATCTACTGGTCCTGACCATTGCCCAGATATTAGATCTTTGATCATAACTGGTGGTTTGGAAGATGAAAGTATTTGAGTTTTCTGTTGGCGTTCATACCTGCTATGGTCTGTATCATCACAGTTTAAGAAATTTAGAACATATGACGCTTTCCGTAAGCGTTCCTGGGGGCTATGTACCGACTCCCCTCTTTTTTGTCTTTGAAGCATTTCTTTTAGTGTACGGTGAGCTCTTTCTACAATCGCTTGTCCTGTGGGTGAATGCGGTATACCTATGGAATGGAGTATTCCCCAATCTGTGAGAAATGTTTTGATTTTTTCAGAACAATAAGCAGGGCCATTGTCGGTTTTTATGGTTTTTGGAATTCCTAGGATTGCGAAACAACTGAGCCAGTGTCTGATAACGTCTTTGGCTTTTTCTCCCGTGTGTGCTGTTGCATTAATGTATCTGGAATACATGTCTACTGTAACATGGACATATTTTAGTTTACCGAATTCAGCTATATGTGTAAGGTCTGTCTGCCAGATTTCATTGGCTGTTATGCCCCTGGGATTAACCCCTTCCTTAGCTGGCATGGGGGTAATTCGCTGGCAGTCAGAGCATGACATAATTATGTCTCTGGTCTGGTTTATTGTAATTTGGAATTGTCTCTTTAATGAACGTGCATTTTGGTGGAAGAACTGGTGTGAGACTTTAGCCTGTTCCAGAATTTTGGGAACTGTAGTTGCCATAGCAGTTGCATCAGCTTTTTGATTGCCCTCTGCTATGGGTCCTGGAAGTTCTGTGTGTGACCGAGTGTGCATTATGTAAAAATCAAATTTTCTGTGGTTGATAAGAAACCATATGGTACGAATTTCTGTAAATAAGTGAGGATTAGTGACATCTCGAAGGAAGGAGGCTTCGAGACGTGAGACCAACCCTGCTGCATAGTGAGAATCTGTGACAACATTCATAGGTTGATCATGGAACAATTCAAATGCCATGCGGATAGCTGCTAGTTCTAAAACCTGTACAGAACCTTGGTCCAAGGTTTGTACCTTATTGTCCCATTGTCCTGTGGCAGGGTTCTTCCATGTCACGATGGCTTTTTTCGATCGTCCAGATGCATCAGTGAAGACTGTGACTCCATTTACTGGTCGTAGTTTGCAGCGACGCGTGGCCATCAGGGGTAGATTTCCTATTTCCGCCCAGAGTTTATGTTTCGGGAAGTGAATGGAAATATTACCGTGGAAGTCCGCTAATGCAGTCTGAAACCCAGCGTCCTCTGCAAGAAGCCAGTCTAAGTTGTCTTTTGTGGCTGGAATGTAGATCGTCTCAGGATCCCTTCCATCCATCTCCTGCAGATGTCCTCTACCTTTCATAATGAGCTTAGCAAGCATGTCATTAACGGTCCAAACAGTCTTAGGTGGAGAGTGGGGAAGAAATAACCATTCTAGAATTCTCAAAGGGTCAGATTCTGCCTGATCCCATTGGAAAAGGACAGCAAAAGGTTGGAACTTGCTGGATATGATGGCGAGGCGAATGTGCAGGTCAGGGGGTTGTCGTCTGCTTTGCCTGTTTTCGACAGCTTGGGAGCATACTTCCAGAGCTTGTTTTGCTTCTGGGGTTAGGGATCGAATAGATGTGAGAGTTGGGTCGCCTTTAAGTAGCTCGAAGAGGGGGTGCAATTCCTCTGTTGTGATGCCCAAGACAGGCCTCAGCCAGTTAATGGCTCCTAAAAGCCCTTGCAAATCATTCAGGGTCATAGTGTCCGTTACTTTGAAAGTCACTGGTTGTGGCATGATTTCCTGGTGAGTGATCCTCCATCCGAGGTAGGTCCAAGGTTGGGTGCGTTGAATTTTTTCTGGGGCAAGCTGCAGACCTGCTTTTTGGATGGCGTCAGTTAAGGCAGTCAAGGTGGATTGTAGTTCAGTCCCGTGTTTTGCTGCTATCAGGATGTTTGATATTCCTGTCTTTGCCTCCCATTCTAATTGTTCAATTTGGGTATAGGTCAATTTATGCATGTTTGTGTTTTGAGTAGATCTAGAGGTGTGTATTGCTGTATGTTGCAACTTTGTGGAGCATCTTTGGGCTTGTGTTGTATGAAGGTTTTGTTTGTTTTGCTTTCTCAAGGCTCTTGCAGTGACTGTGTATAAAGAGTTATGTGTTTCTGCAGTTGAAATTGTAACTGGTTGTTTGTTTGCTACTTGTTTAAGTTTGGCTTTCCATGTTGTGTATGGCATCTTGTCTAACAGCATTTTAAAATAGTGAGAAGTAAATACTTGATTTGGGGCCCCTCTTATTATTATTCTTACCCTCTGTAACACAAAAGAACTTTTTATAATAGCAGATCATCTGTCAATTAGTAAAGTTGCCCTTCTGTGACTTAGAAAATTAAACATGGTAGTTGATAGCTGTATGTCTGCTGTGTTTTGCAATGCTACCTCTAGGTTGTTGGTTCTGTCAGGAGGTGGATGGTGTTGTCCCAGCTGAAATTCTCGCAGTACAAAACCAACCACTGTCATTGCCAGCAACGCCGTCAGTACACGTGCTGTCCACTTCAACGTTGGTAGCTTTGACTTTGCTGATGGTCTGGGCTTGGGTAGGCAGATGTTCTGTGTGCTTTCCCAGTCTACATCTTCTTCCTCGAGCTGAAGTAGTAGCTGTAGCCATGTTTGCTGTTCTTCCTCTTTTGCAGGATTCAAAACTGCTTGTCCTTTTTCTGGTTCTCTTGTCTCACTGAATTCAGTTTGCCACAGCTCAGCTAAGCTTTCTAGGGAGTCAATATCTCTTCTTCCTCCTCCATCAGGCCATCTTCGGCATAGAAGCTGTTCTGAGGCTGGTGAGGGCTGTGGGTTGGTTTCTGGGTAGGAGAGCCACAGTGATGCTTTAACTGTTGTGCATTTGTTGTGAGTTGGTTGAACTGGTGGTGACGGAAGAGGCACTTTCACTTCCGCCTCACGGCCGGAGTAAGCTTGCTGCGTCCATGTTGCTGCGTGGTTGTTCTGCAGCGGTCTCATGGCCGCTGCGCAGCCAAAGGGTGTTAGTGGAGCGCCCTGGCTAAAGGGAGCTAGCAGATTCTCTTCTGTGTCCTCTATAGACTCGCTGTCTATTTGTCCGTCACAGTCATCCTCCCCCCTTCCCGGCGAAATGCCTGAACCTGGGGGTGGCGGCTTCACTTCCGGCACACGGCAGGGGCAACATGGCGGTGCCTCCGGTGCCACTCTCCTTCTGCACATTGACTGTGCAACCACCGTGTAGCGGTCGCCCCGTAACGGTCCAGGGGTCGGCGCTGCTCTGTAATGGTCCTCGGCTCCAGCAGCACTGCTTGCTGCTCTGTATGGCATGGTCTCAGCTGCAGCCATGGGCGCTGGCATAAAGCCAGCATCCCCCCCGGCTGCCATGCTCATGCTGCCAGCCCCCAAGCCATGCTCCTTCACACCACACGCTGCCACTGCACTGTTCCCCCAAGGGCTCCCCCTCCCCCCCATCCCCCCTGACCAACGTGCATTCCCCCCCTGCCCCACTCGGTCGGTGGGGGGGCTGGGGTTGAAGGGGGGGGGGTTGAGGGGAAAGGAGTGAAGGGGGGGGAAGTCCACTCTCCCGGGTGCATTTGCCTTTCTGTAGTGCTTATTCAAGGCTATCATAATGTCTTTCCATGTAGCCAAATTCTTGAGGGCGTCTGTTTTTCCCTCACTGGCTTTTTCAATAATTTTGTTCCCTATTTTCCTCCAAGATGACACTTGACAAGGTCCAGTCAGAGGGAATGCAGGTTCAGGCAACGAAATCCAATATAACAAGTCCCATAACTTACTTTCTTCTATGGTTGTTCTTGTAAAAGTTGAGAGACAGCTTCTGCTGTTTGTTTGATTTTTGGAGTAATTCCCTCCTGACGGGTAAACCACCCTCCCATATTCGCCAATTTTTGGTTACCTCTGTGCGGAAGCTCTATTGTCCTTTCTTCTGGTCCTTTTTTCTTCCTTTTTTGTTCCTTTTTGCAGAGGTAACCCAGCGCGCTGAATTCTTTCTTTTCTTCCTTTTGGTTTTGGCGATATGGACACCCCCGGACAGGTTCCCCAGAGCTTCTGCTCCTGGTTGCCGGTAACCTGCTGAAGTCCCTGTTCGGGCGCCATTTGAGGTGCTGTTCAAGGCACGAACCCCACTCTGACACGAACAAGTGCCAGAGCAGAAATACCATTTATTCAAACTGCCCAGGTTTAAATACCACGCCTGAACATGTCACGTGACCCTCTAACCAATGACAATCAAATATTGTCTGAGAACCCGGGAGACCACAACTCCCATGGTTCATTGCTACATTCTTCCTGCCACACTTCCCTTCTTCTGCCCCACCCCCAACAGCTCTGCCAGCTCTTCCTGGGCAGAGGAAGGCTTAACCAAAGAGCTCGAATCACATAACATCCTGCCTTGGAAGGGACCCACAAGGGTCGCCCAGTCCAACTCCTGGCCCTGTGCAGGACAGCACAGCCATCCCACCGTGTGCCTGAGAGCGTTGTCCAAACGCTCCTTGAGCTCTGGCAGCCTTGGGGCCGTGACCACTGCCCTGGGCAGCCCGTTCCAGTGCCCGACCACCCTCCGGGGAAAGCACCAGGGCAGTTGAAGTCTCCACGAGAAGCAGGGACTGTGACCTGGAGGCTGCTTCAAGCTGCCTGTAGAGGTCTCCTCCCCATCTTGCTCCTGCTCAGGAGGCCTGGAGCAAACCCCCACAGCAGTGTGCCCATTCCCAGCCTGCCCGCCCTTTGATCCTGACCCATCAACTCCTGAGTGGCTCGCCATCCCCCCCAAGACAGAGGTCGAGACCTTCCGAGTGTCACCTCCCCGAGATCTACGGATGTCGTCTCCCTGGGCTCCTGTGAGGCCCCGCATGTGGTTGCCAGCGCATTCTTCCCTCTCCCTTATGGGCCCTGTCCAATGCAGCCCCAGGGCAGCCCGGAGGAGCCCTGTCTGAGGCTGCGCTGGGGTGACCGGGGACACGGTGGGCTCACTGGGAGCAGCCTTCCAAAGCCCCAGAGCGGCAGGATGGTACCCAGGCTCTGCTCAGGGCTGCTTTGGGCGTGGGGCCGTCTGCGCGAGTCCTGCACGGGACCCATGTGTCCTGGCTGCCACGCCAAAGGGCTGCTTCCCCAGGCGAAGGGGACAGGGGAGTGACCCTGCGTGAGAGCCTGCACCTCTGGCAGTGACTCAGGCCTGGGGTGCCCTTTGGGTGCCCTTGGTGCCCTTTGGGCCTTGCTGGATCTGCTTGCTGCCATTTGCTGGGGCCACCCTGCACTCCCTCCCCATTCCAGGCAGACACAGGCAGGTGTTGGAATAAAATCTTTTCTTCCGTAACCAGAAGAAAACTGTTAACTATATCTATGGAACGGCGGAGGGGGTCAGACAGAAATGCACACAAATCAACAGGATTGGCAAAAATGTCCACTTTATTAGAGGACAGACAGCTCATATGCTGCCTGCGACACACAGACATGTGGTTCTTCCCCAGGTTACATTGGATACATAAGGCAAACATACTGTGGTGTACAGTACTAATTGGATATCAGCAGGTGTCCATAAGCCTTGTTTTCCTGCCAGAACAACTCCTCCTTTACCTTGGCACAAGGCCTGCAGCCATAGAAGTGGCGCCGTATTTTTTTACTCTCTGCACCCAGCCATGCCAAGGGGAAGGTCTCAGAAATGCAACTGAAATTGTTCACACAATTTCTGTCCACCGACATCTACGTCTACATCTATCTCTACATCTTCCCTACATCTCTATCTACATCTTCCCCACATAAACACCCTCCCTCCCTCCCGCTGGGATAGATCCCCAAACGATCTATCCCTCCAACTGGCATAGATCCCCAAACGATCTATGCCTCAACCTGGGATAGGTCCCCAAACGACCTATCCCTCAAACAGGGATAGGTCCCCAAACGACCTATCCCTTTAACAGGCCTAAGCCAATCTTCCTGCCCCAGCCCCGGCTGCGGGAGCCTTGATCTTCATGGCAGGCCCTGGCTCAGAGCCCCCCTTCCTCTTCGCCCCGCGCCTTTCCAGCTTGGTGTCTCCGCGGTCCGTGGGCGCGGGGACGCTGCTGCCACCATCCTGGCTGGTCCCTGCAGCCCCCGGGGAGGAAGCCAAGTGCCCCTGAGTCCCCTGCGGCAGGACCTTCCCACTCAGCAGAGCGCGGCTGGTTGGAGTCACCCCAGGCTCCCTGGTGGCTTGGAGCTGGGGTGCGGCTGAGGGGCTGGCGGTGGTGTGCCTGGGCGGGGAGGTGTCCTCCTCCATGGGGACGTCGCTGACCAGCGAGAGGTCACAGCCGCGGGCGGTGTCCTCCTCCATGGGGACGTCGGTGGCCAGTGA
The DNA here is from genome assembly GCF_036250125.1 of Pseudopipra pipra. Lineage (NCBI taxonomy): Eukaryota > Metazoa > Chordata > Aves > Passeriformes > Pipridae > Pseudopipra > Pseudopipra pipra. Next base: position 16,891,438 of record NC_087580.1, on the reverse strand, counting down.
GAGGTCGCAGCCGCGGGGGGCGTCCTCCTCCATGGAGACGTCACTGGCCAGGCTGATGTTAAGTGCCGGGGTGACGTCCACATCCATGGGGGTGCTCCCGTCTGGGGGGCTGCCACTGCCCAGGGGTGTCCCGGAGGGGTTGGCTGAGCTGGCAGGGCTGCGCTGGCTGTGCCGCGCTGCTGGGACCGGGGCTACTGCTCTCCCCTGATGGTGGTAGGGCTGCAGTTGACCCTGGGGGGCACGTTGGTCTGCCCCAGCCAGGGGCTTCCCACTGCCCTGGGGCCCCCCCCGGGCAGTGTTGGATGGAACAGCAACGCCAGGGCTGCTTGCCAGTGGGGCTGGTGGAGGCAGGTTGGCTGAGCCTGTGAGAAAGAGCAAAGCCTGGAAGTCACATCCCGAGCTGGGGCCGTCAGGCGCTTGGAGGACTGAGGAGGAGGAGGAGGAGGAGGGCGAGGTGCAGGGGAGGAAGGGCTGTGAATGTCCCCACCGTGCACTGCGGGGCTTTCGGGGTCAGGCTCTGTCCTCACCTTTGGTGCCGGAGCTTTGGGGGGAGCGGAAGAGCTGCACGAGCCGGGTCAGGGCTGATCTCCAGCTCACAGAGCGGCGCCACAGAGCTGACAGGGCCATGGTCCGTCACACTCGGTGGCCGGTCGCTTCTGTTGACTGGACACAGGTGTGGATGCTCCTCTTGGAGCGTCTCCAGGGATGGAATGTCGGGCCTCCCATTGTGTCATAGAGACAGCAGTAATGCTGGGGCTTCCCTGAGGTGCTGTTCAAGGCACGAACCCCACTCTGACACGAACAAGTGCCAGAGCAGAATTACCGTTTATTCAAACTGCCCAGGTTTAAATACCACACCTGAACATGTCACGTGACCCTCTAACCAATGACAATCAAATATTGTCTGAGAACCCGGGAGACCACAACTCCCATGGTTCATTGCTACATTCTTCCTGCCACATCTCCCTCCTCTTTTTATTAACAAGTTGAGAAACACTATGTTTTTAACATTCTTATTAGAACCAATCTTATTTCAACTAATTATAAAAAACAGGGCCTATCGTCACAAGGCCTTTATTGAACTGTTGACAACTTTATTGGTTCGTGCAATATTCAAGCAATCTCAAATTACCCAGGGTTTGTAGGTGTGGATAACCTTTTATCTGAGGGTGACTTTGTGTAATGGCATCATCTTTATTTAAAAGGGAAATGTGTTGGGTTGTAGATGTTGTGTCTGAGGTGGTGTTGTCTGAAGTAGTGTTTAAGATGTCTTGCTATAAAGTGTACTTGCTTTCACACACACATACATGCGTCCACTCAACTTTCTCATTCATACTCTGGTGGCCACCGTTTCATTCTCTCCTTACACATGCACTCTTAAACCCTTTATTGTGTTTGACTCATGGAGTTTTGGTTCTGTATTGGTTACTGTTTATGTGTTTCTTTTGGTTCTGCATTGGTTACTGTTTATATGTTTCTTTTGGTTCTGTTGTATCATTTACTGCTTCTTTGTGATTCTCCCTGTTTTAAGGAAATGTTAATGTAGATTTACACACATAGGGAACAGACCCATATCTCTTTTCCCCCTTTTTTTTTTTTTTTTTCTCCCCACTGTGTGATGTGTTTACTATTGTTGGTCGTGTTTCTTCTAATCCAAATCCTTCACTTATTTCTTCTGGTGGTTGCTCCTGTTGTGGTGGAGGGCTAATATAAGGCCTGACACATCTAGAAGGGACCCATTGTAATTTGGTACCCTTGGATACACAGGCATATCCCCTTCCCCATGTTATGAGATCTACTGGTCCTGACCATTGCCCAGATATTAGATCTTTGATCATAACTGGTGGTTTGGAAGATGAAAGTATTTGAGTTTTCTGTTGGCGTTCATACCTGCTATGGTCTGTATCATCACAGTTTAAGAAATTTAGAACATATGACGCTTTCCGTAAGCGTTCCTGGGGGCTATATACCGACTCCCCTCTTTTTTGTCTTTGAAGCATTTCTTTTAGTGTACGGTGAGCTCTTTCTACAATCGCTTGTCCTGTGGGTGAATGCGGTATACCTATGGAATGGAGCATTCCCCAATCTGTGAGAAATGTTTTGATTTTTTCAGAACAATAAGCAGGGCCATTGTCGGTTTTTATGGTTTTTGGAATTCCTAGGATTGCGAAACAACTGAGCCAGTGTCTGATAACGTCTTTGGCTTTTTCTCCCGTGTGTGCTGTTGCATTAATGTATCTGGAATACATGTCTACTGTAACATGGACATATTTTAGTTTACCGAATTCAGCTATATGTGTAAGGTCTGTCTGCCAGATTTCATTGGCTGTTATGCCCCTGGGATTAACCCCTTCCTTAGCTGGCATGGGGGTAATTCGCTGGCAGTCAGAGCATGACATAATTATGTCTCTGGTCTGGTTTATTGTAATTTGGAATTGTCTCTTTAATGAACGTGCATTTTGGTGGAAGAACTGGTGTGAGACTTTAGCCTGTTCCAGAATTTTGGGAACTGTAGTTGCCATAGCAGTTGCATCAGCTTTTTGATTGCCCTCTGCTATGGGTCCTGGAAGTTCTGTGTGTGACCGAGTGTGCATTATGTAAAAATCAAATTTTCTGTGGTTGATAAGAAACCATATGGTACGAATTTCTGTAAATAAGTGAGGATTAGTGACATCTCGAAGGAAGGAGGCTTCGAGACGTGAGACCAACCCTGCTGCATAGTGAGAATCTGTGACAACATTCATAGGTTGATCATGGAACAATTCAAATGCCATGCGGATAGCTGCTAGTTCTAAAACCTGTACAGAACCTTGGTCCAAGGTTTGTACCTTATTGTCCCATTGTCCTGTGGCAGGGTTCTTCCATGTCACGATGGCTTTTTTCGATCGTCCAGATGCATCAGTGAAGACTGTGACTCCATTTACTGGTCGTAGTTTGCAGCGACGCGTGGCCATCAGGGGTAGATTTCCTATTTCCGCCCAGAGTTTATGTTTCGGGAAGTGAATGGAAATATTACCGTGGAAGTCCGCTAATGCAGTCTGAAACCCAGCGTCCTCTGCAAGAAGCCAGTCTAAGTTGTCTTTTGTGGCTGGAATGTAGATCGTCTCAGGATCCCTTCCATCCATCTCCTGCAGATGTCCTCTACCTTTCATAATGAGCTTAGCAAGCATGTCATTAACGGTCCAAACAGTCTTAGGTGGAGAGTGGGGAAGAAATAACCATTCTAGAATTCTCAAAGGGTCAGATTCTGCCTGATCCCATTGGAAAAGGACAGCAAAAGGTTGGAACTTGCTGGATATGATGGCGAGGCGAATGTGCAGGTCAGGGGGTTGTCGTCTGCTTTGCCTGTTTTCGACAGCTTGGGAGCATACTTCCAGAGCTTGTTTTGCTTCTGGGGTTAGGGATCGAATAGATGTGAGAGTTGGGTCGCCTTTAAGTAGCTCGAAGAGGGGGTGCAATTCCTCTGTTGTGATGCCCAAGACAGGCCTCAGCCAGTTAATGGCTCCTAAAAGCCCTTGCAAATCATTCAGGGTCATAGTGTCCGTTACTTTGAAAGTCACTGGTTGTGGCATGATTTCCTGTTGAGTGATCCTCCATCCGAGGTAGGTCCAAGGTTGGGTGCGTTGAATTTTTTCTGGGGCAAGCTGCAGACCTGCTTTTTGGATGGCGTCAGTTAAGGCAGTCAAGGTGGATTGTAGTTCAGTCCCGTGTTTTGCTGCTATCAGGATGTTTGATATTCCTGTCTTTGCCTCCCATTCTAATTGTTCAATTTGGGTATAGGTCAATTTATGCATGTTTGTGTTTTGAGTAGATCTAGAGGTGTGTATTGCTGTATGTTGCAACTTTGTGGAGCATCTTTGGGCTTGTGTTGTATGAAGGTTTTGTTTGTTTTGCTTTCTCAAGGCTCTTGCAGTGACTGTGTATAAAGAGTTATGTGTTTCTGCAGTTGAAATTGTAACTGGTTGTTTGTTTGCTACTTGTTTAAGTTTGGCTTTCCATGTTGTGTATGGCATCTTGTCTAACAGCATTTTAAAATAGTGAGAAGTAAATACTTGATTTGGGGCCCCTCTTATTATTATTCTTACCCTCTGTAACACAAAAGAACTTTTTATAATAGCAGATCATCTGTCAATTAGTAAAGTTGTCCTTCTGTGACTTAGAAAATTAAACATGGTAGTTGATAGCTGTATGTCTGCTGTGTTTTGCAATGCTACCTCTAGGTTGTTGGTTCTGTCAGGAGGTGGATGGTGTTGTCCCAGCTGAAATTCTCGCAGTACAAAACCAACCACTGTCATTGCCAGCAACGCCGTCAGTACACGTGCTGTCCACTTCAACGTTGGTAGCTTTGACTTTGCTGATGGTCTGGGCTTGGGTAGGCAGATGTTCTGTGTGCTTTCCCAGTCTACATCTTCTTCCTCGAGCTGAAGTAGTAGCCGTAGCCATGTTTGCTGTTCTTCCTCTTTTGCAGGATTCAAAACTGCTTGTCCTTTTTCTGGTTCTCTTGTCTCACTGAGTTCAGTTTGCCACAGCTCAGCTAAGCTTTCTAGGGAGTCAATATCTCTTCTTCCTCCTCCATCAGGCCATCTTCGGCATAGAAGCTGTTCTGAGGCTGGTGAGGGCTGTGGGTTGGTTTCTGGGTAGGAGAGCCACAGTGATGCTTTAACTGTTGTGCATTTGTTGTGAGTTGGTTGAACTGGTGGTGACGGAAGAGGCACTTTCACTTCCGCCTCACGGCCGGAGTAAGCTTGCTGCGTCCATGTTGCTGCGTGGTTGTTCTGCAGCGGTCTCATGGCCGCTGCGCAGCCAAAGGGTGTTAGTGGAGCGCCCTGGCTAAAGGGAGCTAGCAGATTCTCTTCTGTGTCCTCTATAGACTCGCTGTCTATTTGTCCGTCACAGTCATCCTCCCCCCTTCCCGGCGAAATGCCTGAACCTGGGGGTGGCGGCTTCACTTCCGGCACACGGCAGGGGCAACATGGCGGTGCCTCCGGTGCCACTCTCCTTCTGCACGTTGACTGTGCAACCACCGTGTCACGGTCGCCCCGTAACGGTCCAGGGGTCGGCGCTGCTCTGTAATGGTCCTCGGCTCCAGCAGCACTGCTTGCTGCTCTGTATGGCATGGTCTCAGCTGCAGCCATGGGCGCTGGCATAAAGCCAGCATCCCCCCCGGCTGCCATGCTCATGCTGCCAGCCCCCAAGCCATGCTCCTTCACACCACACGCTGCCACTGCACTGTTCCCCCCAAGGGCTCCCCCTCCCCCCCATCCCCCCTGACCAACGTGCATTCCCCCCCTGCCCCACTCGGTCGGTGGGGGGGCTGGGGTTGAAGGGGGGGGGGTTGAGGGGAAAGGAGTGAAGGGGGGGGAAGTCCACTCTCCCGGGTGCATTTGCCTTTCTGTAGTGCTTATTCAAGGCTATCATAATGTCTTTCCATGTAGCCAAATTCTTGAGGGCGTCTGTTTTTCCCTCACTGGCTTTTTCAATAATTTTGTTCCCTATTTTCCTCCAAGATGACACTTGACAAGGTCCAGTCAGAGGGAATGCAGGTTCAGGCAACGAAATCCAATATAACAAGTCCCATAACTTACTTTCTTCTATGGTTGTTCTTGTAAAAGTTGAGAGACAGCTTCTGCTGTTTGTTTGATTTTTGGAGTAATTCCCTCCTGACAGGTAAACCACCCTCCCATATTCGCCAATTTTTGGTTACCTCTGTGCGGAAGCTCTATTGTCCTTTCTTCTGGTCCTTTTTTCTTCCTTTTTTGTTCCTTTTTGCAGAGGTAACCCAGCGCGCTGAATTCTTTCTTTTCTTCCTTTTGGTTTTGGCGATATGGACACCCCCGGACAGGTTCCCCAGAGCTTCTGCTCCTGGTTGCCGGTAACCTGCTGAAGACCCTGTTCGGGCTCCATTTGAGGTGCTGTTCAAGGCACGAACCCCACTCTGACACGAACAAGTGCCAGAGCAGAAATACCATTTATTCAAACTGCCCAGGTTTAAATACCACGCCTGAACATGTCACGTGACCCTCTAACCAATGACAATCAAATATTGTCTGAGAACCCGGGAGACCACAACTCCCATGGTTCATTGCTACATTCTTCCTGCCACACTTCCCTTCTTCTGCCCCACCCCCAACAGCTCTGCCAGCTCTTCCTGGGCAGAGGAAGGCTTAACCAAAGAGCTCGAATCACATAACATCCTGCCTTGGAAGGGACCCACAAGGGTCGCCCAGTCCAACTCCTGGCCCTGTGCAGGACAGCACAGCCATCCCACCGTGTGCCTGAGAGCGTTGTCCAAACGCTCCTTGAGCTCTGGCAGCCTTGGGGCCGTGACCACTGCCCTGGGCAGCCCGTTCCAGTGCCCGACCACCCTCCGGGGAAAGCACCAGGGCAGTTGAAGTCTCCACGAGAAGCAGGGACTGTGACCTGGAGGCTGCTTCAAGCTGCCTGTAGAGGTCTCCTCCCCATCTTGCTCCTGCTCAGGAGGCCTGGAGCAAACCCCCACAGCAGTGTGCCCATTCCCAGCCTGCCCGCCCTTTGATCCTGACCCATCAACTCCTGAGTGGCTCGCCATCCCCCCCAAGACAGAGGTCGAGACCTTCCGAGTGTCACCTCCCCGAGATCTACGGATGTCGTCTCCCTGGGCTCCTGTGAGGCCCCGCATGTGGTTGCCAGCGCATTCTTCCCTCTCCCTTATGGGCCCTGTCCAATGCAGCCCCAGGGCAGCCCGGAGGAGCCCTGTCTGGGGCTGCGCTGGGGTGACCGGGGACACAGTGGGCTCACTGGGAGCAGCCTTCCAAAGCCCCAGAGCGGCAGGATGGTGCCCAGGCTCTGCTCAGGGCTGCTTTGGGCGTGGGGCCGTCTGCGCGAGTCCTGCACGGGACCCATGTGTCCTGGCTGCCACGCCAAAGGGCTGCTTCCCCAGGCGAAGGGGACAGGGGAGTGACCCTGCGTGAGAGCCTGCACCTCTGGCAGTGACTCAGGCCCGGGGTGCCCTTTGGGTGCCCTTGGTGCCCTTTGGGCCTTGCTGGATCTGCTTGCTGCCATTTGCTGGGGCCACCCTGCACTCCCTCCCCATTCCAGGCAGACACAGGCAGGTGTTGGAATAAAATCTTTTATGCCGTAACCAGAAGAAAACTGTTAACTATATCTACGGAACGGCGGAGGGGGTCAGACAGAAATGCACACAAATCAACAGGATTGGCAAAAATGTCCACTTTATTAGAGGACAGACAGCTCATATGCTGCCTGCGACACACAGACATGTGGTTCTTCCCCAGGTTACATTGGATACATAAGGCAAACATACTGTGGTGTACAGTACTAATTGGATATCAGCAGGTGTCCATAAGCCTTGTTTTCCTGCCAGAACAACTCCTCCTTTACCTTGGCACAAGGCCTGCAGCCATAGAAGTGGCGCAGTATTTTTTTACTCTCTGCACCCAGCCATGCCAAGGGGAAGGTCTCAGAAATGCAACTGAAATTGTTCACACAATTTCTGTCCACCGACATCTACGTCTACATCTATCTCTACATCTTCCCTACATCTCTATCTACATCTTCCCCACATAAACACCCTCCCTCCCTCCCGCTGGGATAGATCCCCAAACGATCTATCCCTCCAACTGGCATAGATCCCCAAACGATCTATGCCTCAACCTGGGATAGGTCCCCAAACGACCTATCCCTCAAACAGGGATAGGTCCCCAAACGACCTATCCCTTTAACAGGCCTAAGCCAATCTTCCTGCCCCAGCCCCGGCTGCGGGAGCCTTGATCTTCATGGCAGGCCCTGGCTCAGAGCCCCCCTTCCTCTTCGCCCCCCGCCTTTCCAGCTTGGCGTCTCCACTGTTCGTGGGCGCGGGGACGCTGCTGCCACCATCCTGGCTGGTCCCTGCAGCCCCCGGGGAGGAAGCCAAGTGCCCCTGAGTCCCCTGCGGCAGGACCTTCCCACTCAGCAGAGCGCGGCTGGTTGGAGTCACCCCAGGCTCCCTGGTGGCTTGGAGCTGGGGTGCGGCTGAGGGGCTGGCGGTGGTGTGCCTGGGCGGGGAGGTGTCCTCCTCCATGGCGACATCGCTGGCCAGCGAGAGGTCGCAGCCTCGGGGGGCGTCCTCCTCCATGGAGACGTCGCTGGCCAGCGAGAGGTCACAGCCGCGGGCGGTGTCCTCCTCCATGGGGACGTCGGTGGCCAGTGAGAGGTCGCAGCCGCGGGGGGCGTCCTCCTCCATGGAGACGTCACTGGCCAGGCTGATGTTAAGTGCCGGGGTGACGTCCACATCCATGGGGGTGCTCCCGTCTGGGGGGCTGCCACTGCCCAGGGGTGTCCCGGAGGGGTTGGCTGAGCTGGCAGGGCTGCGCTGGCTGTGCCGCGCTGCTGGGACCGGGGCCACTGCTCTCCCCTGATGGTGGTAGGGCTGCAGTTGACCCTGGGGGGCACGTTGGTCTGCCCCAGCCAGGGGCTTCCCACTGCCCTGGGGCCCCCCCTGGGCATTGTTGGATGGAACAGGAACGCCAGGGCTGCTTGCCAGTGGGGCTGGTGGAGGCAGGTTGGCTGAGCCTGTGAGAAAGAGCAAAGCCTGGAAGTCACATCCCGAGCTGGGGCCATCAGGCGCTGAGAGGACTGAGGAGGAGGAGGAGGAGGGCGAGGTGCAGGGGAGGAAGGGCTGTGAATGTCCCCACCGTGCACTGCGGGGCTTTCGGGGTCAGGCTCTGTCCTCACCTTTGGTGCCGGAGCTTTGGGGGGAGCGGAAGAGCTGCACGAGCCGGGTCAGGGCTGATTTCCAGCTCACAGAGCGGCGCCACAGAGCTGACAGGGCCATGGTCAGTCACGCTCGGTGGCCGGTCGCTTCTGTTGACTGGACACAGGTGTGGATGCTCCTCTTGGAGCGTCTCCAGGGATGGAATGTCGGGCCTCCCATTGTGTCATAGAGACAGCAGTAATGCTGGGGCTTCCCTTCTTCTGCCCCACCCCCAACAGCTTTGCCAGCTCTTCCTGGCCAGAGGAAGCCTTAACCAAAGAGCTCGAATCACATAACATCCTGCCTTGGAAGGGACCCACAAGGGTCGCCCAGTCCAACTCCTGGCCCTGTGCAGGACAGCACAGCCATCCCACCGTGTGCCTGAGAGCGTTGTCCAAACGCTCCTTGAGCTCTGGCAGCCTTGGGGCCGTGACCACTGCCCTGGGCAGCCCGTTCCAGTGCCCGACCACCCTCCGGGGAAAGCACCTTTTCCTAATGTCCAACCTAAGCCTCCGCTGACACAGCTCCGGCCGTTCCCTCGGCTCCTGTCCCTGGTCCCACAGAGCAGAAATGGTCGCTGCCCCTTGGCAGGAAGCTGCAGCCCCCCAGGAGATCTGACCTCAGTCTCCTCTTCTCCAGGCTCAACAGCCCCAGTGACCTCAGACCTCAAGTGCAAGGTCCTGCACCTGGCTCAGGGCTTGGCTGGTGCCACCTGGCACAACATCAGCTTGCAAATTTTGCAACACAACAGGGAGGACCAAGAAGGCTTTGGCTAAGAGAGACTGTTTCCAAGGGACTGGAGCGACAGACCAAGGGGTAATGGCTTGGCGCTGGCAGAGGGCAGGCTTAGATGGCATATGGGAAAGAAAGCCTTCCCGGGGAGAGTGGTGGGGCCCTGGCACAGGTTGTCCAGAGAAGCTGTGGCTGCCCCATCCCTGGAATTGTTCAGGGCCAGGTTGGACGCGGCTTGGAGCAAGCTGGTTGTCATGGTTTGAGATAGTCCCCAAATCCAATTCCCTAGGTCCATCCCCCCTCCCACATCTCAACCCAATGTGAGATGGGTTTTTCCAGACAGAACATGCCAGACTCAAAGTGGGGGAAAAGGGAATATATTACAATGACTGTACATATAAATACCATATCACATTATACACACGATCACAACTATCTCTACTATGACATATAGTATTTACAATGGATCAGATCTCTTCTCCCCTCCGAATAAAAGTCTAGGAGGGAAAGAAGGATAGATCCCTTCCAGTCTCTGAGCAGCAGCATCTTCTGAGGCAGCAGTCTGTCTGTCTTCTCCACATGCAGCAGCTGATAGCTGGCTTTCTGCCAGCACTCAACGAGGGAGATATCCAACCTCCCTCGGCCCCATCGCCTCAACTGAGGGTTCTTCCGTGGGCTTCGTAACCCCAGACAAGGTCGTTTCACCACGTCATATCACGAAGACACAGGGGGGTCTTCGTGACGGTCTGGTATCTTTTGCAGGGCCTCTGTGCCCTGTCTCTCAGGCTGCCACCGTGGCAGCAGTGCGAGGGGGGGAGCCAAGGTCACTCCCCCCTGCATTCCATCTGGCCGTCCCGGTCCAGCTCCAGGACGTCTCTGAGCTTCTCAGCTCCTCTCTCTCTCTCTCTCTAGTGCTGCTGTCCTCCAAGGCTCCTCTAAAATAGGAGTCCGTCTACTCCTCCTTTCTCGGAGGTCTCAAAGGAGTTTGAGGGGCTGGTACAGTCTTACCCCAAACTCTCTCTCTCTGCTGCTGGCTCTCTTTCTCCTCCCTTTCCAGAAGTCTTCTCTCCGGCGCTGCATGTTGTTTCTGCTGCTCCTTCAGTTCAGGTCTTATCAGTCCTGGCTCTCTGCCACCGTTTCTCTGGTCAGCGTCAGTTGCTGCTCTGTGCCCATGGAGAAAAGCATCTTCCGGCATAACTACAGGCACCTAGCCCAGCTTATGCTGTTCCAGGTCCCTGCAGCCCCCCAGCCGGGGCTGGGAGGGGGCCAGAGGCCCCAAGGGGCACAGAGCCCCTACCTCGTGGATCACAACATGGCCACCTCTCCTACTACAACCCAAACTACAACTCATCTCTTCCGGTCTGGTTGTGATATGTTTACATTTCTGCAGGAGCGCCCATTGGACAGAACTTCAAAACTTCCAAGGGTTTCCACCCCTTGGGGTCTACCACTTTTTCTCAGCCCTCTGGGGGAAAACAAGGTTCAAACCACGACACTGGTCTAGCGGAAGGTGTCCCTGCCCGTGGCAGAGGGGTGGTTGGAAGCAGATGAGCTTTCAGGTCCCTTCCTTCCAACACCAACTGCTCTAGGAGTCTAGGAGTCTTGAAAAACAGGAGACTTCTGCAGAAGCCAGGAGGTGAATAAAAACATTTGCCACTTAAACACAAAGTCTTGTTACCAAGGGGCATCACCCGATTCTGGGGACTACTCTCATGACTTCTCACCACTGGAAGCTGACATTGCTGAAAGCCATAGAAATTGACCTAAAATTGACCAAACAATCCGACAAAAGCTCCCTGATGGAAGGATCCTGGAGCAAGCATATCATCCTGGAGGCAATGACAGGGCAATTTCTGCCCCTCTGCCGTAAACCTGTCAGTTCTGGCCCTACCCTGGAGAGGTTTTTTTCGGCTCTCCATTCCATGGGAAGACAAGTGCGGACAAGAAGAACAGGGTTCTGTCCGCTCGGGGTCAAAGGCGCTTTATAGGTCTGTGCTGTGATCTGTTGGAGTTGAGCTCCTGTCTAGAAAACGAGGGCTTTCGGGACTGCTCAGCATCTGGCTCCTCCCGTGGAATCAGATGTTCCAAGCAGGGAAGGGGATGTCCAAGAGGGGTTCTGCCCACTTGAACTTCTGAACTTGTGGAGCTCTCCTGGCGCTTCTGGGCGTAGTGATTCCGTGGATGTCAATTGGCTGTTCTGGAGAAAAGCTGGGGATTAAAAGAAGTAGTGAGAGAACCAGACTGAAAATGGGTGAAGGTGTTGCAGGAAGTGAGGCTGGGCAGCAAGAGCAGTGAGTGAGGGGAAAAAAGGATTTCAGGCAAGAAGGAAGAAGATCCCTGAAGAGGCTCAAGGCCTACTAGAAGAAAAATTAACTATTTGGAAATTGCAGTAAAAATTTGTGTAACTCCCCAATTAACATAGGTTGTCCCCTTCATTAACATACAACCCCAGATGCCTTTAAAATAGTGTTCTCGTGTTCAATAAACTATTCCAGTTCCCCATACTGGGATCGTGTCTAGCTTTTATTTTTCAGACCGCCACTCAAAGGGGCTAAAAGGGGGCTGCGACCTGCACTGAGCTGAGCCACCTCACTGCGGTTTGTCCAGTGAAGTCTCCCTTTTATTGCAATAAAAGTTTATTTTTTTTTCGTCGGCTCCTCAATCTCCTGGCTATTTCTGTGTTTCCCACTGGCTGGAATTTCAGACGACCACAATCCCATGGTCCCTACAGCCCCGGCTGTCCCGGACCTTCCCGTCTCCAACAAACCTCAGCAGCTGCTCCCCGGGACGGGCCCCAGCCCCTGAGCGGAGCGCACAAGCACACTGCAGCCCGACACACGCTGCCCGGAGAGAGCCGTGTGAGACAGAACCATGGCCACCGCCGCTGCAGCCACCCCGGGCAGGGTCAGGGTGGAAGCCAGCGCCAGCGAACTGCCGCGCTGCCTCGGCAAGTTCCTGTATCGCCGCCCGCTACCGCGCTCAGCAGCAGCAGCCAAGCAGCGGCCAGAGGCGCGAGGTCAACACCCAGGAGCAGGTCCCTGAGGAAGGACCACCACCTCCGGCGCCCCAGCAAACAACGAGATCGAGAGACCCGCGCCGGCGGAAGCAGCAGCGGGACCCCAGCGGGAACCACTCAGAAGGCAGGAAGGACCCGGAATCGAAAGAGGCACCGGGAAAAACAAAGACAAGCAGAGCAGGAGGTATGCAAAAACCGGGGCTATGGAGCGTGAGCGGAGAAGAGGATCCCACAGAATCCCTGGGGGGCTCCGGGAAAGGTCCGAGGGAGGAAAGAGCCCGAGCGGGACCGTCGGCGAAGGAGGGAGCGAGCGGAAGCCCAGCGGCAGCAGCACGAGAGAAACCCAGGAACAGAGGGACCCGAGAGACAAACGGAGTGGGGCAGACACAAAGCTGCCGACTTCAGCAGTAGTCGAGGCAGCAAAAACCCCCTTCCTTGACTTTTTTCCTTTTTCTTTGCAGCCTAAACTAAGAACTGGTCTTTTTTTAGAAACCCTTTTGTTTATTAATCTAACTGTTTCAGTTTAACAGTGTGAGTAAGGCGAACAAAACGCTACCAATGGAGAGATTGTCCCCCTGCGCAAAAACAAAGAAAGAAAAAAAAAAAGGGAAAAGCGAAGGAAAGCAAAGACCCTTTGCTGAATGAAGATACCCTTCCATAGCTAATAGCCAAAATTGTTTTTAAATGTATGCATAGCTGTATTTTTGAAAATTTTAAAGTTCTCACAATAACAATTTTCCTTAAGTCCAAAAGCCAAATTAACGCAGAAAGACATATATTTGCCTTAAAAATAGAAGAAGTATATATTTTATCCTTGAACTATAGGAATGTTCATATGTATTTGAAATTTAAATTAAACATGAAGTAAAATATGCTTATGTTTTTACAGGTTATACTATCATAAAAAACAGAAAACATATATTACTAATCTAAGGGTGAGAAACAAAAAACGCCAATTTCTCAGTTCATAACCAAAAGACACTGTAAAATGAAACCCAAAAGTATGTTTGTATGATGTGTGTTCGATGGCCATCGAGTATGAATGTGTGAATGTATGCATGCGTGCGAAAATACAATAATTAATATGTTCTGATTTATACACAAATGCACATTACCTCACACATGCACAAACACCCTTAGATAAAGAACAGAAAACATATCATCCTGAGTTGAATAGAATTTCATTTGCAGAAATGTTTTAGGTTAAATAAAAGTTTTCAAAAACAAACACTAAAAAACACTTTCAGGTAAAAGTCAGGAGCACACGAACCCTGAAGTCATCAAGTTATTAAGTTTGGTTCAAAATCAATCGCTTATAAGTCAACAGAATCTTTAGAGAATAGCTTAAAAAAGATTTTATAAGAGTAATTTCTAATAAGAAATAATAGAAATAAGTTAAGTTGTTTAAACAAGTTTTATATTAATCCAGAGTTATTTAGTTTAGCATTGTTGGGAATTCTTCCTTCTTGCATTTTGTTCCTTGTTTACTTTTCTATATCCAAAAGTATCTAATAGTCTTTTTGATTGGTTTAATGCTTTTAATGTTAGTGCTAAGTTTAAGAAAATAATTTATGTAGCAATATGCAGAATGCCTTAAAACAGCTATGATTCCTTCACATGCCTTTATAATGCCAAACCTTGTGGCCCAAACTATTCTGACACACAATCCCTTTACATAATCATACTTTCCATCTCAGGTATATAAAAGGCTGTACATTGCCTTGAAAAAGGAGCTTCCATGTTAAAATTAATTTCACTTGTGGTATGAAAAGTAAGACTGCAATATTTCTTGTTAGATCCATTTAAGAATACATTTGCTTCTAAAATGCAGCTATAGAATTTGTTATTACCTCACTCTGAACCGATAGATCAAAGCATTGATAGTTGCAGAAAAAAATAGTAATCAAAACTTAGATTACATGTTTAGTTAGCATGATAAATTTAATAGTCTAGTTAAAGAAAACATTTATGGTAATATTTGTATTCCCTTGTATTTTGCCTTGCATTAGCAAACGTTTGATCAAAGTTTTTTCCAAGTTTTTTTGTTTTTTAGAAAAATAAAAAAAAAAGGGGCAAAGGTGTGGGAACCCAAACCCAGCTTTCAGCAAAGGAAAACAAGGGCTGACAAAAACCTCGTGATCTGAAGGAGCTGGACCCTTCTCAGAAGACCTGTTAAAGTTCTACCTCATGGATCAAGCTTGGCTCCAGCAGAAATCAGAAAGGACTTTTGAGATGATTGTATCAAACCATGTCTAAACCCCTGTAATCCCTCTGTCCCCCATGTAATCCTACTAGAAGAAAAATTAACTATTTGGAAATTGCAGTAAAAATTTGTGTAACTCCCCAATTAACATAGGTTGTCCCCTTCATTAACATACAGCCCCAGATGCCTTTACAATAGTGTTCTCGTGTTCAATAAACTATTCCAGTTCCCCATACTGGGATCGTGTCTAACTTTTATTTTTCAGACCGCCACTCAAAAAGGGGCTAAAAGGGGGCTGCGACCTCCACTGAGCTGAGCCACCTCACTGCGGTTTGTCCAGTGAAGTCTCCCTTTTATTGCAATAAAAGTTTATTTTTTTTCGTCGGCTCCTCGATCTCCTGGCTATTTCTGTGTTTCCCACTGGCTGGAATTTCAGACGACCACAATCCCATGGTCTCTACAGCCCCGGCTGTCCCGCACCTTCCCATCTCCAACAAGGTCTTTGCTGTGTGTTAGGAAGAGGTGGAGCAGCAGAGCATTCCTTTGGCTTGTCAGAGGCTCCAGCCCCCTGGGCCAGGAAGTTGTCGTCACCGCTTTCCGGGAACTTGCTGGACTCTTGGTGCTTGGCTGTGTGGCTTTTCCAGCTGCCGCCAGGGCAGTTGAAGTCTCCACGAGAAGCAGGGACTGTGACCTGGAGGTTGCTTCAAGCTGCCTGTAGAGGTCTCCTGCCCATCTTGCTCCTGCTCAGGAGGCCTGGAGCAAACCCCCACAGCAGTGTGCCCATTCCCAGCCTGCCCGCCCTTTGATCCTGACCCATCAACTCCTGAGTGGCTCGCCATCCCCCCCAAGACAGAGGTCGAGACCTTCCGAGTGTCACCTCCCCGAGATCTACGGATGTCGTCTCCCTGGGCTCCTGTGAGGCCCCGCATGTGGTTGCCAGCGCATTCTTCCCTCTCCCTTATGGGCCCTGTCCAATGCAGCCCCAGGGCAGCCCGGAGGAGCCCTGTCTGGGGCTGCGCTGGGGTGACCGGGGACACGGTGGGCTCACTGGGAGCAGCCTTCCAAAGCCCCAGAGCGGCAGGATGGTGCCCAGGCTCTGCTCAGGGCTGCTTTGGGCGTGGGGCCGTCTGCACGAGTCCTGCACGGGACCCATGTGTCCTGGCTGCCACGCCAAAGGGCTGCTTCCCCAGGCGAAGGGGACAGGGGAGTGACCCTGCGTGAGAGCCTGCACCTCTGGCAGTGACTCAGGCCCGGGGTGCCCTTTGGGTGCCCTTGGTGCCCTTTGGGCCTTGCTGGATCTGCTTGCTGCCATTTGCTGGGGCCACCCTGCACTCCCTCCCCATTCCAGGCAGACACAGGCAGGTGTTGGAATAAAATCTTTTTGCCGTAACCAGAAGAAAACTGTTAACTATATCTACGGAACGGCGGAGGGGGTCAGACAGAAATGCACACAAATCCACGGGATTGGCAAAAATGTCCGCTTTATTAGAGGACAGACAGCTCATATGCTGCCTGTGACACACAGACATGTGATTCTTCCCCAGGTTACATTGGATACATAAGGAAAACATACTGTGGTGTACAGTACTAGCTGGATATCAGCAGGTGTCCATAAGACTTGTTTTCCTGCCAGAACAACTCCTCCTTCACCTTGGCACAAGGCCTGCGCCATAGAAGTGGCGCAGTAGTTTTTTACTCTCTGCACCCAGTCATGCCAAGGGGAAGGTCTCAGAAATGCAACTGAAATTGTTCACACAATTTCTGTCCACCGACAAATCCCCCGTTGATGTTTGAAATGCAATTTAAATTGCATTTCTGTAACATTCCTTACTGTATCCATAACATCTCAATAAGCTCAAACATGCAACAACACCACCATCACCAATAAACTCAACAACCTATTGACCCTAAGATGTGTGCTCTCAAAGTGTGCCTAAAAGTGCTTCTTTAAATATAGGGTTTATTCTTAAAACTTCCACTCTGTCCAGAACATCCTTGGAAATGGAACTCCATTAAACTCTGGGCCATATGTCTTCTGTTATTCTTTTTCACACCTTGGCCCTTGAATAACACAATGACATGATCGTATATTAACACTGGATCTTCCGTTTCTATTGCACTCTTTGCATACCATTCTATTGCAGCCCGGAGAGTTTGTTCAGGATTTCTTGCCATTTTATGGAAAGGTATCGGTGTATTTGTTTATCCAAAAGTGTTTGTGTAAGTGAATATTCACACATATACATGCATACATTTTCATTCATTCTCTTTCACACGGTGGCCACCATCATTCAAACACACATCACACAAACATATTTTTGAATCTCATTTCACTGTGTCTCATGAGTAATGAAACCATACTAATTCTCTAGTACCTTATGGTGTTAAAGCTTCTCCACCAAACAGGTAAACTTTCCTCCACCAGTACCCAGTGAATAATCTAAGATCTTAACCTTCTATAATCATATGCTTAAACATACTAAAAAATTGTGCTCCAACAAAACTAAAAATACTGTGCCTTAACAACACTAAAATGTGCTCATAATGCTGACAAATTGTGCTCCTGTAATACTTACTTTAAAGTTCGTACACTCTCTTAAATCCTTAATTTCATGTGCTTAAAAAAAACACTAAAAAGGTGTATATGACTAAGAAAAACTATGCTTATAATACCAAAAAGAATTGTGCTCCAAAAACTGTGTTCTAACAATATTGAGGAAACTGTTAGCCACAACAGCTCCTGATGTTACCATTGTTACCTGCAGAAAACAGCATCAACCTTGTTCTTTCTTTCCAAGGTTTCATTCATCATGCAGGCAGCTACAAACACCTGTGTACAAAAAAGACCTTAACATATGAAACAACTTTTGCAAATGAACTGAGGGGGTTGTCACCTGTTCTCTCCCCGTTTCTGTCTTGCAAAAGTGTTTTACAAATTCTTAAATCACTGACCCCTATACCAAATACATAGCATTGTCTGGCAACTTGGTAGTAGTTTTCAAAGTGGACAAGCAATTCACCCTTTCAAAGTTTTTCTCGTTTGGATATGATATAGAATTTTACCTCAAAAATTGTTATTGCACAGCCACATATAATTTTGGGAAGACTCGTAAGCCAAAAGGTTTCTGTCATATGATGATTCCAAATAAATCTTGCTACCCACTGTAACACTACTGAGATGAAACACAGAAAAATACAAGCACTACAAAATAGTTAATGTCTGATGTAGAGTTCCCAAACCACACCAGTCTGCCTGATCTTCACAAACATCACTGATGTGACATGAGCAGCACAGAAACAGATCGTTGTGTACAGTGACAACCCTTAGGCCTCAGGATGTTAAAAGTTCTATAGTTTTCCATTGTCTTCCTTTCCCCTTAGTGACACGTCTGCCCTATCTCAGTCAAGAAATCATCTTCTAAATCCGCATCTAAACAGACATTCCTCTGCTCCACAATTTGCACAGGCAACACGGAGAAAAAAGGGGTTTTTCGCAGAGTGTGATCTTTTGGCAGCTCTGGATGAGTTGTGGGGAGAGAATCCTCCTCTTTCCTAGATACCAGTGACAAGCAGTCTGCAGTGGAGCTGCTTTCCAAACAGCTGAATGTTTGTGTACATTCAGTGGTAGACCTATTTCTGTTTTCTCACTTTTTTCTCCTTGGCAAAGGCTGTTTGGTTCAAGTTGGCTGCCAGAATGCAGGAGCGCTTTTGATTCCTGAGTATGTTCTACCTCAGTGCTGGCTTCCTGCAGTTCATCTTTGTCCACTTCTTCATGCATCAGGCACAGATTTGTATTAAACTCACATTGAACTTCACAAGCTACAATATTAGTAGGTTTCTTTGGATTCTGAGATACACTAATGTCTTTAAAATCCTTTCCACTGCTGTCTTCAGTCACACTTTGGACTTTGGCTTCTGGATTGTCAGGTAAACTTTCAATCTGTCCATGTTTAATTTCCAATATATTTTTTTTTTTCTAAGTTGATTGCACTACTGGTTAATTGGTTAATTATTTCTGCATCACTGTATGTTTGAATTCATAATGATTCAGTGAAGACAAGTCTTCATCCTTGGATTCATATTCTTTGTGAGATATGAATGAAAGCACCTCTGGCATAACCTCTGCCAAACTATCTGTGCTTGTTTCCATACAGATTATCTCTTTTTCAGACATCTCTACTGGTGTTGCAGATTGGCTGTAACTTGCACTGGCAGCAACAGCTAAAGGGTGACATCGATATGTTGTCTCCTGTGAGGAAAAATCTGTCTCTGTTGTTATGCCTTCTGCAGATATTTGGTCATAATCCGTTTCTTGCATTGTTTCCAAATTACTCTCCCCAGACCTGAGGAGACATTCTGTAACAGTTGATTCTGCTCCATGTCCAGCCAGTGTCTGAAACTCATAGCTGCTTACTAGAGAGCAGTTCTTATTTGCTAAGTCACTGAGAAAGAAACCCTCATCAGGTGTTGGTATTTTTTTGTATTGGCAAAAGCTGCCCATGGTTTCCAAATTGGATGTGTTTTACTGCAGATGTCTGTGTTGAGGTCATATTATGAGCAAGTCCCATAGAAGATTCAGCAGTAGATGCACTGACAGATGCACTTCCCCTGCCTGAATCTGTCACACTTGATTGTGCCATCAAGTTATTATAGTCATTGTCAAGCTCATCTTTTGAAAAAGTTCGCATTTAAGTCTATGACAGTGAAAAAATACTGTTTGATCATTCTGTTTAATACTCAGCCTTAAGCTACATGTGCAGTTCAGAAGGATATAGAAGGCCAGATTCCAGCTTGCAGCCAGTTCCTTAGATGTGATCTACATCATCTCCTCGTGTTTTTAGTTCTTTTATCTATGAAATTTCGGTAAGAGAACAAAATTCACAACATAAGCAGCACAAAGGAAAACAAATAACTAGTTGTAAGAACATGTAACTCCATAATTGTGGAACAACAGCACAGAACAGGTAAAAACCACACCCATTATACTAAAATCCTAAATCACTCACAGGTTTTAATTAATTTCCCGAATGTAAAGCTAACTAAATCTAGCTTTGAGATCGTTATATTGGGAGGCAAACTAGAAAAATTTTACTAAATTCAACCTGACTCTAGTAGCTTTATTGCAATCTCTACTGATTTCCTGACAGATTATCATGTGGTCTCCAGACATTTCTGCTTTATAAATCAAATGGGCATAAAAAGTTCTAATTCACGCATCAATAGTTTTGCAAAGTGTAATTTAGCAATCTGCTCTTTTATTGGTATAAAGTAAACACACACATTTTGCATCTTGTTAGGTTATTTTAAAAATAATCTGAAATTCATGTAGTATAACTGTTGACATAACATCAGTGCCAAGAGAGATAAGTCAAACTTCACAGCATAGTGTGTGCCTGAGTAGTGTTTTTAGAAAAGCAATGAGGCTGTATGCTATATCAGCAGTTATAAAACATTTAAAAACATATAATACGTTTTGTTTGACCAAACTGCTCTGTACATACTGTACGAATCCACGACAGAAGATATATATTAAAATCTGAAAAAAAATGTACTTGCTGCTATGTTATAAATAGAATATTAACAATTGCTTAAACAGTACATGAAATGCAACTCAAAGTTGCAACTCTGTCATAAACACAGAAGAAAAAAAAAAGGAAAAAATAATGAATTCACTAAACTTGACCAAGGAAAAGAAATAATATCAGACAGGAATGTAAATTAACATCCAAATGTTAAAATCAGCTGAGTAAACCTTTTTAAATACAATTCTAAAGATGTGATTTCCACTGTCACAATAACTTCTCAGTTTATAACAGGAAGATAGAGAGATGTTTTACCTAAGAATCAAGGAAATCCTCAGCCTGCCAGCTTTCCATTTATCTTATTTGCAGATTTGTAGTTTTTGGTGTATAAGTTCTACTCTCTCCCTAGTTCTGAGAAACTGCTGGAGGTGGTTTGAGTCCCACCCAGTTGCTAAGCAACAAATGATCTCTATTGTGTGAACCTTATGTCTCCTCCTGCTAAGACTGAACACGAAATTTGGGCAGAAGTTCTTTACAGGGGTAAAATGTGACTAAAACCAAGGCAACTCACTAAAGCTTTTATATAAAGATTCATTCTCTGGGAAACTCTTAAAATTTCTTGCATGCTAACTTTTAGTAAAACACAATCTTTTAGTTTTAAGTTATCCACAAGTGAGTAGAAGGACTAAAGAGAGAGAGATTCTGCTTTCTGTTCTCAGTTACCGACATGCCTGGATTCTGCGGGGCAACTCCCCCGCAAGTCAGTCACCGCCGAGCTGCTGTTCCCCGGGCTGCTCCGTGCGCCGTGCAGCTCCCGGGGATGCCCGCAGAAGTCTGGCTGGCTCTGCAGAAGTAGCTGTCGGCGTTGCCTCTGTCGCTGAGGTGCCTCTGCCGCCGAGGTGCCCCTGCCGCCTCTTGCCGTGGCTGCCAGCGCCGCCTCCCCCACGGCCGAGCCGGCGCAGCGGCAGCCCCAGCGCGCAGCCCCCAGCCCTGGAGCGCGGCCTCAGCACCCGCACGCCGGACTCTGGCAGCTGTTTGAGTAATCCTAAAGGGAATTTTTATGCTGTTATGTGTACCCGAGACACTCTAACGGGAGGAAATTCTCCCGGACTCTCACCTCTGGCTTTTAACAGTTACTAACAAACGTATGGCCGCTTCTCCACACACACACAAGCACGGTACCGTTAACAATACAGTGAGCTCACAACAACGTTGGACACACAACACAATTAACACGAGAGTTAACAAAAATACGGAAAGGCAGTTCTCTAGCCTGCCTCTCCTGTCAACGAGAAGTGGCACTTTTTCGGTGTTGCTCGTTGTGCTAATATAGCATCTTCTAATGCAAGGCACAATAGCTGCTACTTTCTTTCATATGTACCGTACCTGGTTCTGCTTTTTATTTTTTTTTTTTTTTTCCGAAAACAGCGTCTGTTGCCATGGCAGCGATCCACAGTGGCTTTCTTCCGGGTTGCATGGTGGCTTCAGGCGCCAGCGGTGCAGCGCCATCTAGGGACGCGGAGGCTCCCAGCAGTGTCGGTCCAGTTGACACATGCGCAGTAGCAGGCACAGTGAGGAGCGACAGTGCCGACTGCGCAGCCGCAAGAGAGAGCGGTGCCGCGGGCTCGGCTCCAGCTTCATTCTCTGCCGCTAGTGATGTTCCTGCAGCCCCTACACATCCTGCTGCTACATGCACGGCGCTAAACGGAGGTGATCCCGCTGCTCCTAAGGGTCCTAGCATTCGCAACTTCCACGTGGGGAGCCAGATGCTGAGCAGTCCCGAAAGCCCTCGTTTTCTAGACAGGAGCTCAACTCCAACAGATCACAGCTCAGACCTAAAGTGCCTTTGACCCCGAGCGGACAGAACCCCGTTCTTCTTGTCCGCACTTGTCTTCCCATGGAATGGAGAGCCGAAAAAAACCTCTCCAGGGCAGGGCCAGAACTGACAGGTTTACGGCAGAGGCGCAGAAATTGCCCTGTCATTGCCTCCGGGATGATATGCTTGCTCCAGGATCCTTCCCTCAGGGAGCTTTTGTCGGATTGTTTGGTCAATTTTAGGTCAATTTCTATGGCTTTCAGCAATGTCAGCTTCCAGTGGTGAGAAGTCATGAGAGTAGTCCCCAGAATCAGGTGATGCCCCTTGGTAACAAGACTTTGTGTTTAAGTGGCAAATGTTTTTATTCACCTCCTGGCTTCTGCAGAAGTCTCCTGTTTTTCAAGACTCCTAGACTCCTAGAGCAGTTGGTGTTGGAAGGAAGGGACCTGAAAGCTCATCTGCTTCCAACCACCCCTCTGCCACGGGCAGGGACACCTTCCGCTCGACCAGCTTGCTCCAAGCCGCGTCCAACCTGGCCCTGAACAATTCCAGGGATGGGGCAGCCACAGCTTCTCTGGACAACCTGTGCCAGGGCCCCACCACTCTCCCCGGGAAGGCTTTCTTTCCCATATGCCATCTAAGCCTGCCCTCTGCCAGCGCCAAGCCATTGCCCCTTGGTCTGTCGCTCCAGTCCCTTGGAAACAGTCTCTCTTAGCCAAAGCCTTCTTGGTCCTCCCTGTTGTGTTGCAAAATTTGCAAGCTGATGTTGTGCCAGGTGGCACCAGCCAAGCCCTGAGCCAGGTGCAGGACCTTGCACTTAAGGTCTGAGGTCACTGGGGTTGTTGAGCCTGGAGGAGACTGAGGTCAGATCTCCTGGGGGGCTGCAGCTTCCTGCCAAGGGGCAGCGACCATTTCTGCTCTGTGGGACCAGGGACAGGAGCCGAGGGAACGGCCGGAGCTGTGTCAGCGGAGGCTTAGGTTGGACATTAGGAAAAGGTGCTTTCCCCGGAGGGTGGTCGGGCACTGGAACGGGCTGCCCAGGGCAGTGGTCACGGCCCCAAGGCTGCCAGAGCTCAAGGAGCGTTTGGACAATGCTCTCAGGCACACTGAATCCGAAAAATCGGTCCAAGAAACTGCTCAGAGAATTTTTATCTTTAAGCAGCAAGGTATTTGTTTATTCAACGTTGGGAGCAAGCCAGCTCGCGCTGGACAAACTTGCTCAAAGGCTTCACACAAAATCAGCATTTTTATACAATCTTCAGATGTGATTAAATGCATATTCAAGTGATTACAACATCTATCAATACATATTAAAAATAGGTGGAGTATAGGCGGAGCTTGGGGCGCTGCTTCTCTTGGCTCCCCATTTCGGAGGGTAGTTCCCATCTTCCTCCATGGGGCAGGGGGCTTCAGCTCATCTTCCTCTGCTTGACCCTTCTTCTTTTCCATTGTTCTTGACCCGCTCACTGAAGCTTGGACAAAACCCTGGCTCCAGGCCTATTTCTCCTATTTAAATGTCTACCTGATCCTGTTGTATTTCTAATTTATCACCTCTAGGCCTATTACCTGTTCCTGTACTGTTCTCTTAAGCTTTGGTCCAGTAAGTAGAACAGAACGAGCACAGATCGTCTTGGATGTTGGTAGCTTGTTAGCAGGCCCAAATCTCTTAGTTAACTCTTTTGGGCCTAGCTTCCTATATCATTCCCCCCCTTTTGTTTAGAATTTACGAATTCCTTCGTCAAGTTCTAATGGATTTTGATAGGTATTCATCACAGCCCACATTATCTGCATCCTTCTAACCATGATGCTTGATTTGCACCATAGCCAAACAATTAGGACCAGTAGTAGAATAATGCCAGCTCCTAATACCAATATTGGATGTATCAAATAGTGAAACACTTGTGATGCTGTAGGGGAGTATCCTGTAAAGATATCCCACCAATGATGTTCTCCCGCTTTTTCCACTTTGGTTAGAACAGTTTTTATGCTCTCAGTGTCATGTTCTACTTGCCAGAGCATTCGTCTAGTCGTTCTGTTTACTTCCTGGACCAGTTTTTCTATATCAGGATGTTTAAGCATTGCTTTAAAAAGATTAATGTTCATTCCTCTCTGCAATTTTGGCACATCATGATACATTGTATAATCAGCTTCAATCAGTTGTCTAGTAGTCACTAGAATGATATAACCAAAGTCACAGCCTATTATTTTAGCAAAACAAAAAAATTAATACCACTCACTACTTCATGACAAATACCTATGGTAAAATTAACACAAAAGATTCTAACACATGCACAACCATTTCCTACATAATAGACTTGTGATTGGGTTTTAGTATGGGGAAGCATTTCAAAGGTACACACACTATTGTCAGCATCTAAGCATAAATCTTCATTTTCTACTCCAGCATTTTCACAGATATATCCTAATTGTCCTTTAGGAATACATGCCTCAGTACTGACTGGCTGCCACTTTTTCTTGGTGTGATCCTAACTTGCCCAAACATTATGGTCTATGGGTCTGACAATTACATTTTGGTGTATGGCTCTTAATGTCAGGCTAGGAAAGATGGTCTTTTCTTTAGCTGCACTGATAGTGAGCACATAAGCTTCAATTTGTTCATGTTGAGGATTGTAAGTGAAGTTTCCTAACTGCCACCACGCTTGGTAATTTTTCTCAAAGTGTGTAGTAGAACTGTTTCTAGCTATTATTTCTCTTACTTCCTGTGGTAATATTCCTGAAGTTCCTTCTCTTAATATTCCTGCAGCTACAGACTGCACCCACTGTTGAGTTTGGAGACATTGTATTGCAAGTGCAAATCTTTTATGGATGACACCAGCATAGTCAATAATCTTGGTGAAATCTTTTGCAGTGGTTAGCTACTAATGTTAACAATTTAACTGCCAATGATTGTGTTTCTGCCAAAGTGAGCAAAGATGATCTTAAAGGGACTTTGAATTTTCCTAGATCAGATGTGACAGCACTTAGTTTATTCACTAATACTTCTTGATCTATGGTGTTTAATACACTTAATCCTGTGCCAAACCATCCCGTTACATCTCTTTGAATTCTGGTACAAGGGGATCTGGCCATCATCTATACATGCCAGTCTTTAAGGCTTTGTTGAATACAGGGCTGACAATCTTTTTGTATGTTTGATATGTTTACTTAAAGGTGTATTGGAACCCTTTTCAGTGAATATATGGGATCTAACAACAGCTTCTGCTCATTTGAGTGCTTAATTACATATGGTCCAGCATAAGTTAAATTGTGGACACTCTCACAGGCTAAAGAAGGAGTTGTAAAACTGGTGGTGGTCTTAGTCAATGGGGTGGTAGGAGATTTGCTGGTTGGTAATCTCATTGTTATATTTCCTTCCCTGAATGTCCACTGACACATCACAGAAACTGATTTATCTAGAGTGAAGGTGTGCCAACATTGATCAGCCACTAATTACATTTCACAGTAACGTCAGTTCTGGGTGACCATCTAATCCGTGCCTATTAAAACACTTGCATTGTATGGGGTACCAGGATTTTACCAATTATTCAGTACCCTTGTTCCTTGGAGGACTATAATAGATGGATTGTATTGGTTCAGTTCAGATGAATTCAGAATATCTGTATTTATAGCAAATCATAGACTAGAATTCCCATTATAGGCCTGAGACCATAATAATTTTGGGGCAAGAGTTTGATTTAACACTAATGTACTTATCAGTCCAAGGATCAGCATTGAGGAGGCTTGATAGTAGATGATTCCTCTCCCGAGGTCCATGCTTCCTCTGGAACTCTCTTGGCTCGAGAGTAGTGGATCCACGTGGGTTTCTCTTTCACCCGGATCGTGTGGAGGTGGTCA
The DNA here is from genome assembly GCF_036250125.1 of Pseudopipra pipra. Lineage (NCBI taxonomy): Eukaryota > Metazoa > Chordata > Aves > Passeriformes > Pipridae > Pseudopipra > Pseudopipra pipra. The sequence continues at coordinate 16,865,563 of NC_087580.1, read as the reverse complement.
TCAGCACCTGCTGGGGTCCATCCCACTTCTCCCGTAGTGGATCTCCTGAAAGATTCTTAACATATACCTGATCACCAGGGTTGGATGGATGTAGCTTACAATCAGGCTGCTTGGGTTGGTGTTCTAACACCACTGTAGCATTTTTCTGCAATTGTTTTCCTACAACCATAACATGATCGTACACATATTGATTACTGGTTTGATCTACAGCTTCACTATTCACAGTTTGCATCATGTAGGGTCTGCCCAAGAGAATTTCAAATGGACTCAGTTTCCCTTTGGATCTTGGCTTGACCCTTAGCTTGATTAAAGCAATAGGTAAAGCTTGATACCAATGAAAATTTGTTTCTTGACATATTTTAGATTCATCTTTTCTACTTGCCCATTTGCTTGGAGTCTGTAGGGCATATGCAGTTGCCAGTTGATTTTTAGTGCTTTACTTATTGCTTGTACAATTCATGCACAAAAGTGTGAACCTCTATCTGAAGAGATGCTCTTAGGCATTCCAAACCATGGTATAATCTCATTCAACAAGACTTTAACCACTCCTTTTGATTCATTTTTTTTCTACATGGGAAAGCTTCAGGCCATCCAGAAAATGTCAGTCAAAACTAAGAGATAACAGGACCCCCCCCTTTTCTTGGGAGCTCAGAGAAATTAATTTGCCAGATTTCACCTGGGAAATGCCCTTTACTTATTGCCCTTTACTTATTGCCCTTTGGTGTATTTTTGTTCCAGTATTTCAGACGAAGTTCCCATTGGGTTGTGACTTGCTCTATTGTGGTAAATAAATTTGGTCCTGCTACTCTAGTCCTTAAATGCTAATAGAGTGAGTCTAAGCCCCAATAGTTTTATCATGTTTTACTTTTACAAATTGCCACACTAATTTTTCTAACAGTATTAACTGACCTGTTTTTAGTTAACCTCATCTATTGTCTAACACCTTACCTTCATTTTCATGTATCCACTTATAATCTGTTTCTTGATATTCTACCTGTTGATCTGTGTCTAGTTCTTCTAGCACTAAAGCTGCTACTGATAGTTCTTTACTTCTTGCAGCAGCTAATTCAGCTTCTGCAGCAGCTTTTCTGTTTCTTATTTCCAGGACAGTGTTACCTTTCAGGTGTCCTTGGCAGTGCATAATTGCCACCTGAGAGGGGAGTTGTACAGCTTCTAATAATCATAGAGTTTCTTCAGCATACTTCACAACTTTTCCTTGAAGAGTTAAAAGTCTTCTTTCTTTCCAAATTGCTCCATGAGCGTGAACTATGCCAAAGGCATATTTGGAGTCAGTCCAGGTGTTAATTTGTTTTCCTTCTGCCAATCCTAAAGCTCGAATGAGAGCTATCAGTTCTGCTTTCTGGACTGAGGTTCCTGCAGGCAAAGGATTTGATTTGATTACCTCAGTAGTGGTGGTCGCAGCATACCCAGCCATCTTCACACCTTGTCTTAGGAAACTGCTGCCATCGGTAAACCAGTCTTCTGCATCCAGGGGTGGTTCTTCTTTAAGGTCCAGGCAGCTGGAGTGCACTGCTTCAATGGTTTCCAGGCAGTCCTGCATGACAGGTGCAGCCGAGATTCTTCCTTCTAGGAATGAAGCTGGGTTAACAATGTTAGTCACCCGAACGGTTATGTCATCAGCCAGGATTACCCGATATTTCAGAAATTGGGAGGGTGACAGCCAATGATTTCCTTTCTGTTCCAGTACTGTAGATGCTGTGTGGGACACTAACACAGTCATTTTCTGTCCCATTGTACATTTCCTGGCTTCTTCTATATTTATGATCATTGTTGCTACTGCCCTTAGGCAGGTGGGCCATCGTTTGCTTACTTCAGCCAATTGCTTGGAGAAGTAGGCTGCTGTTCTTTTGTATGGCCCTTGTTGCTGAGCCAGGACCCCCAGAGCCATTCCTTGTCGTTCATGCGAGAACAAACAAAAGGGCTTCGTTACGTCAGGCAAACCCAACGCCGGAGTCCTTATGAGTTCTCATCTCAGTTGTTTGAAGGCTCCACTTGCTTTGGGTGTTGCCCGTAATCCAAAAGAAACACAAACCAACAGAGTGCCGGTTTATGCGGTGCTTTATTCGGGGCCCCGGGAACCTGCGGGCTAACGCCCCAAGTCAGGATTCCGAAGACCCTCCCTCTTCATCCAGCTTTTATACACAAACAAGTTTATGTGCAGTTTCCACGGCAAAACGGTTACAGTTTCCACAGCAAACTAGGTGCAGCACAGCAAACCAGGTGCAGCACAGCAAACCAGGTGCAGTTACAAACAAGCTCATACTTCATACTGATAACAATTAATAATCCCTAGAAACTGTTTATCAGACCTTAACCACATCCTAGGTAACAAATCGTTATTTACAGGCTTGACTAGATCCTTTGATTATGGTTTCTATTTCACACACAAACAGGGTTGCTACTTTGGAGTGTTGCTTTCTAGGCCTACTCTTCTACTAAGCCTTAGCCATTCTACTACTAATTTAAACTGCTTTGCAACAGTCCCCCCTTTTGAGCATTCTTCAGGCTTTGCTTGCAAGGATGCTCAAATACAGCAATCTTCAGGCTGCAGTTTCTTGATAGGTGGGAGGTGATCCATTTTGCGGTGAGATTACTTCTTTTCTTGTTATAGCTTTCATGATGCGTCTCGTATGTTGACCTTCTTTTACAATTATTCCTAAAAGACACTTGTAAACAGTTATGGCTATGACGATAATTATTACAATCAATATTCCATACTGGATAACAGAAGATATCCATCCTGACACATGAAGACCTAGGGAGCTGAATAATTGTCTTATCTAATTGTGTTCTGCTTCTTTTTGCAGTTCATGAACATTCTCGTCAATTTGTTCTAATTGACTAATATCTTTCTCTACTTCCTGAGTGACATTTGGGATGTGTACACAACAATGCTCGTCCTTTGCATGCAGGTAGCCGCAAACTCCATGTTCTTTAAGTAATATTAGGTCTAATGCCATGCGGTTTTGTATGGTCATTCTAGAGGTGGCTTGTAATTGTAAATTTAGATCTTTAAATCCCTTCTTAGTGACTGCTGCTAACCTTTCAGTTTGTCCCATCAATTTAAACAACATTTCTCTGTTCCGATATGTTGAGATTGGTGCAAACAGAGACTCTAATGCCCATCCAAATTTAACTCTTGCTGATGGTTCATGCCAATCTCCCAACCCCAGGTCATCAATATCTCTACTAATTTCTCTTTTCCTTCGTGGTTGTATTTCTACTGATGTTAACTTATCCTGCTTCTAGAATGGACAGAGAGTAGGTATGCCTAGTGCGACAGATACAACCGGACCATCTATGGGCATGTGGGTGGTCTACTGACCATGTCCCATTACTTACACCAAATTTCCTGGACTCCTAACTGTGGTGGTACGGCAATCAATGTTTTTCACAGATCTTTTAATCGTATGATTATATCCCCGACATTCACATCCTAACTGCAAGAGTGTTTTGACTGGCATTAAGCCTATTTCATCGTCTGGGGTATCACATGTATATACTCGAGTACAATTCCAATTCTCTTTTGCACGTGTTTCTGTCCTCCAATTATAATTTCCTCTATTTCCTGTAGAATAAGTTTGATTCTTTTTCCCCTTCCAGTGAATGCACCACTGTACTTTTCCAATATAACTATAAGTCTCTAGTAGGCTGGGTCCCCAAATTGTTTGCCACTCTTCCATGGTTGTAGAGCTAGTAATATTTTGACATACTTGTTCTTGCTTTTCCCGTTTTATTTGAGCCGGAACTTTAGAGCATGGGTAGAGTGCTGAATCTGAAACTAAACAATCTCCTTCTATTTTGTCAATGTTTTCTTTTGTTACCCATGTTCCAACTACTACCCATCGGAAATATCTAGACATCTGTTCACATTCTTTTTTTGGTCATTTTGTCTCTTAATAAACATACATCTATCATTTCATTCCATGTTTTAGTTACAAATCTGCAGTTCCATGTAGTATTCTTAAACACTTTAGGAATTTCTGGCACTGGAATTATTCCCCATGGGATTGGGTCTCCTGCAGCATGAGGCATAGGGAGACATGCAGTAATTTTTGTGACATTTTGTACTTTCCCAAAATCACGAATTAGGCCTACAACTAGGTTTTCTTGTTCTACTTCTCTATCTGGAATTTGTAGATTACTTACTTGTCGGGTTATTCTTTCAGTCCTCACGTGGACGGCAGTAATTCTAGTATCCCACCAGTCATCTCTACTTATCCAGCAAGTATATTGGCCTTCATCTTCTTCTCTCTGTATTTCCTTGATTTTCAGAACTATTGTATCTGCTCTCTTTTCAATCTGATGTCTCTTTCCAACTTTCAAGTTTTGTCCCTTAAACCACCACCCATATTCAAAATACTGTCCTTCTGGAATTTTGCAGCTTAGAATCAGATCTCTTTCTTCCTGGGCCGGATAAACACTATGTTCTGGCTTAACTCTTACTCCTTGATGTGGTATAGCTGCTACTGTCCTTATCCCGTGATCTTTTTCTTCCCCACATGAGACTACACAAAGAAATATACCTTCTGTCTTTCCTATTCTGGGATTAGAAATATTCAGCCACCTTTTACCTCCTTTACTATTTGACCACCAGTTAACTCCTTGACTTTGTGATTCCCAAGATTGATTTGCCATATTCAATTTCCACCACTTTACTTTAACTGATTTTTGACAATCATCAAATTGGAAGGTACAATTGATTTTTAAGGGAGGACCATCTCACATGTCTGATTGTTTCCTAGGGGGTAAAACTCGCACTTTAGTCACCGTCTTCCGAGTCGTGTTTATTGTCTGTATTTCTATATGTCCATAATCAAAACTTTCCCAAATCCAAACTACACACATATATGTCCTTTCCATAGCTTTGGACACTTCGGGTACCTGCAGAACGGTGTAACCCTTTTGTTGTGTAGCATCTCAAACTGTTGTCACTCCTTCTGTTATGGTTTGATCTTGATCTCTCCGTCTCCACTTGACGTGGACATCTCTTAATTCAGCTCCCTGGTCATCAGAAAACAAACAGGTTAAATTCACATCAGTATGCTCTGGTACAAATAAATAAGGATCCGGGGTCTCAATTCTCACGGTGGTCCTTGCTAAACTTATCAACCCCAGGAACACCACGATTCTCAATTGCTGGCTCGAAATACCATCCTTGTGGGTGAGAGAGGTTCTACCGACCACGAGACTGGAACCTTCTTAACCCGAGTATAATGGATCCAGCTGTCGATTCCTTTGACTTTTACTGCCGTGTAGGTCGTCATTATCACCTGGCGAGGACCGTCCCATGTTTCCTTCAGTGGCTCTACCGACCAGTTTCTCACGTAGACATGATCTCCCGGAGAAATGTCATGCACTGGATTCTCCAGGGGCAAAGGTCGATTCCACTGCAACGCTCCTCTGAGGGCTGTGAGAGTCTTATTTAAAGATAACACATAATTAAACACTGCTTGATCACCCACTATATGAGGATCCCCTTGGTAGGTAGCTGCATGATAGGGTTTGCCATACAATATCTCGTATGGACTTACTCCTATTCTCTCCCTTGGTTTAGAGCAGGGCACATATAGTATGAGTAAGGGTTTCTACATGGCTCTACAACAACTAAATCACACAAATATATGTAAAAGGTGGGGTTTCTCGTCCCTGTAAAAGTAACAAGCACTTTTTGATTTTCTTCTCTAATTAAACTCTATTTGAATGGTTCATGCGGGTTTCTTGCATGTATTGGTGCTGCCAATAGTACAATAGGGATAGCAATCATGTAAACAGTGCCTAGAGAAAAACCTGTTTTGTTTGTTGGGGTTTTTTTGTTTTGTTTTTGTTTTGTTTTTTTTTTGTTTTGTTTCGTTGTTTTTTTTTGGTTTTTTTTGTTTTTTTTTTTTAAATAATTCTGATTCTTTTATTAATTTGGATATTACCAGTCCTTTTATCTTCACCAGTCCTGGGGGAGTTCAGCCATCGCGGCTTTCGTGTCCCACAACTTAGGCTCTTCCATTTTTTGGCATTTCCTCCTCTGCCTCGCCTGTCGGCTCGGTTGCTTCGAGTCACAGGGTGTTTCATCTTCTCGGCAGCAGGACTCCCAAGTAGGAATATGCCTCTTTTTAGTGAGACGTGTTGTATATGCGGGCCACGAGGCAGCTTTTACCATAGGTCCGTTACACGACACGGCACTAACATCCCGTCGGCACTGGACTTTTACTATTTCTACTACGAAAGGATCTCCTACATAATATAAATAACAGAAATTTTGAGGGTTTACTCCATAAGTGTCACAATTCCAATATTCGGGGGAATCCCACGGAACTCCCTTCCTTTTTAACTGTTTTAATGCCCAATCAGTGAATTCTGGTTCTGATTGATAGCACTGATCACAGACTCCTCTAGGAGGATATCCGTCTCTACAGTGCGTCCACCATTTCTCTTGGCACCTTTTACATTTAAAACAAACAAATGGATAACATTTACAACCTGGTGTATTACACCACACTCTTATATCTCGTGTATCAATTTCTTCTGGGTCTGCATGTTCTCGATATGTTATGTTAAAACCTATCTCAACGTATTTTAACAGATTTTTGTGCCCCAATTGGTAATATTTTAACACATTTTCATGCCCCAAATATTCCATAATACACAAACAAAGATAGAATGAATGCCACAATAAATGCTATTAGACACTTAATTCTTAAAAGTAAAGTAGTAAAAAAAATTGTTTAATGTCTTTATTATAACTTTTCTTCTTAAGACTACCTTGGTGTCTTCCAAGAGTGTCGACTACTTGCCAGCGTGAGGGATTCACTAGTCTTTTTCAATGCAACTGACATGTGTCCATCCACGTTTTTGCAGCTCGAATTGGTGTTTCTACATTTTCACAGCCCTGTTAAAAACATGCACTCACAGTGTATTTATTTAATGAGCAACATACCAACATTTTGGGTATAAGAGTCATCTTTGTCAGTATACTATATAACAGCATTAAATGTAGCAGCATTAAATATAGCAGCAGTAAAATCCCCATTCACTCTTCTTGCTTCTGACTCTCTTCCTCTCTCCTTCTATACACTGTCTGGGCTTCTCTCAGCAACTCATCCAGTCCCTTATCTTGCCTATTTGTTAATTTCTGAATTTTCTTTCTAATGTCTTCCCATGATTTTGCCACAAATTGTGTCTTAAGGAATTCTTGTCCTACTGGTTCATCAAGGTTGACATCTAAATACAGCTGGAGAGCTTTCTTTAATCTTTCTAGCCATTTAGTAGGACTCTCATCTTTCTTTTGCATCTTATTAAATACCTTGTATCTCTGGTTCTTTTCTTCACTTAATGGATATGCTGGAGGAAACCTCCATGACTCCGAATCTTTAACAGAGTTCATTTGGCTCTTTCTTTCTCTTAAAGAAAACAAGTAAATATCTTCACTGGCTTCTAACCATATAGCGGCATAAAAAAAAAACTCTCCTCTGGGCAAAAGGGTTTTTTTTTTTTTATCGCTGACATACCAATTTAAAAGTTCACAGACCCAATTCTTAAAAGTACCATATATGGGTCAGTAGGTATTATTTCCTATTTTTCTACCTCCCCACACTTCAATACAATACTTAATCATTTTCTCCTTTGATCTTCTATAAGTGCCGGAATAACAACCCCAGTTTTCTAAGAGGTTCCCCAAGGGACTCTCAAGGGGAATCTTCAGCGTCCTGGCTTCAAAATCACCTTTTACTAATCTTCTTCTCAGAGGGCTATTTGTAATCTCTCTCTGAGGTTCCTTTTTTTTTTTTTTTTTTTTTTTGAGATTTAACTTTTATTTTTCTGTTGATAAAACCAAAGATCCCTCACAGCAGCAACAGATGCAGAAGTTACTTCCAGAAATGATATCTCTTCTTAATCTGTTTGCACACCCAAGTATGCCAAGTGTGTAGGGACTGCATTTAACAGCTCTAGCTGCACTAGAGTAAGTATTTCATTAGAGTAACAAAACACACCTCTTTGTTCAGTAACACAAGGGATACAGGTTGTAAAATGCACATTTCTATCTTGTATCCATACCTTTCTATATTATATATATATTTATATATGGCTCTAAAACAAACCTCTACTAATTTACAATTAAATTAAAACATATCCACAATTGATCTAACTAATGATTTTGGTCTCAATACTTTAAACATCAGTTGTTCCATAAAAATATACAATTCAACATCATGGTTGTATCAGTAACATGAGGCCTTTTGAAAGAGGCCTATGACACATAACAAACCATGCAATTCAGTGCTCAATGTCATCTAGCTGATAAATATTTATACTGAATTTTCAAATTACCAGTATCTTCAAAATTTCTTTTTGCAGGCTTACCATGCTTTACAAACATGCAGGAGGCAATCACATTTCTCACTTGCCCGTAGCAATCACATTTTTTTTTTTTTTTATTTTCGAATAGTTCACCTGACAAAGCACAAGCTTCATGCTGCCATTTTCAGATCACTAGCTGTTTCCTTTTTCCTTTCACATACTGCCCCATGTGAAATCAGACTAGGGATTAGCCACACAGCAAGAACTGCACTTTTCAGTTTAAGCCTCTAAAAACCAAATTACTAAGAGGAAGGACTCAGAGCTGCCATACAAGTGAACAGACACCCAGTAGACAATGAAGTTAATCCTAGATATATACCAAAAGGTGAAGCTCAAAAAAAAACCCAAACCAAAACAAATCCAAACCCCAAACCTAAACTACACAAGTACAGCATCAAACCTGGCAGATTCCAAAAAGTGAATCTCTGTCTAGAAATCTTCTCCAAGAGGGCACACAAAACCCATGCCATCACCAAGCATGCACGAGATAAGACATCAATTGCTTACAGATGGAGATGTCCTTACTTAGCAGTGGTGATGTAGTACTTCTGTAGCACAAACAAGAATCCTCCAAGTCAGAAGCAGTCAGTAATAAAACCCCAGACAAGTTCACATGTCACAGTAACCTGGCATTTAAGACTCAGAACATTTTACTCTTATAAATATAACAATCAGTAATTTAGGTACTAACTATTGCAGGACCAACACATTCAGCGTGTAGATAAGACTACAATAGAAGATATGAAAAAGATAAGAGAGGTATGACAGTAAAGATGAATAATTCTTTTAAACAGCAGAAAGTCAGGGAAACATCTGGAATTCTTTTGCACTGCGTTAATATACCTTCTGTTTCTCAATATAAAATACATCTAGAGAGTCAATCCAGAATTGTATCTAACAATACCTGTAAACCATTCCGGTCCGGATTTTGAGTTTTTCTAACCATTTTTTATAATACAAGTCACCTGCTCTGGATTTTCTCTATAAGACCCAGCTGACCGTTTCCAAATTAACATCTCATTAGGTAAAAAAAAACTTTCATCATGACTTTTCCTCCGTCTGCTCCAACTGCTTCCCTCGAAGGGGCCATTAATCTCGGGGGTGAAAGCGAAACTTCCCTCAACTCTCCCCCCCCCCGCCGTCTTTCTCTACTCCTTCCTCGTTCTCTTCGCGCTCTCCGCGTTCGTTCAGCTAAAGGAGTTCTATCAAAATCACATTCTCCCCTTCTCTTTTCCTCCTCATCCGAGGACGATTCTAACGGGGACATGGAGGGTGACCGTGCCCTCTCACGTGAAGGGAGACTATCTCCCGGGGGCGCACTTGGAGTTATGCTGGGGGAGACTAACAAAGACACATCCTCCTCTGGTTCTGAAAACCGTATTTTCCGCTCATGTTTATCATCCAATCCTTTCAATATCATTATACTCCGCTCTTGACATTTTTACATTTATCATCCTCCAGTTTCAGTTCTTTCAACACTAAGATACCACATTCCTTTTGCCACTCAGTGTTATGTTCTAAATAATAAAACAAATCCAGATATGGTATTTCATCCCACTTTTCATTCTCTCGTAAAAATCGCATCAAAGGGGTTATAATTTCCAAAGTCAATGAACCATTTCTAGGCCACTGCATTCCTCCAGTCTCATATTGAGGCCATACATTATTACAATAATCAATCAATTGTTTCTTGCTTAACTCTTGTCCGAAATTTCCTTCCTTCTAATGTTTTAACAAGCAACCAAGCGGAGAATCGCTAGGGATATCATTTTCTGCACAAAATAGTGCCTTAAAGGTTTTAAACGGCATCATACTGACTCACACACACACACACCACAATCCGGATTCAAAATCAAATTCACAATAACACAACAATATAAACCAATTACTTATACCAAAACCAAAACCAACTCGCCAATTCTCCCTCTGAGTGGCGAGTGCTGGTACAGCGCGGCTTTCGCTACGTCTTACGACCAGCGCCTAGGCTTCCCAACCGAGGTACCTTTAGCCCAACCCAGCGGGACACTCACTATCCTGTCTTATAGGCAGGCTCCCAACCAACAAACCTAAAAGAATAAAGCACCTCCGGGCTTACCTAGAGGGTGGTCCGGCGGGTGCAGGGTCGGGCACGGGTCGATGTCTCCCCAGAAATCACCTGGTTGCCGGCATGGAGTGGATCAGCTCGTGAGCCGCCCAGCTACCCCCGGAGTCCCAATCTGGTGTCGCCAGAAAACTGTTGCCCGTAATCCAAAAGAAACACAAACCAACAGAGTGCCGGTTTATGCGGTGCTTTATTCGGGGCCCCGGGAACCTGCGGGCTAACGCCCCAAGTCAGGATTCCGAAGACCCTCCCTCTTCATCCAGCTTTTATACACAAACAAGTTTATGTGCAGTTTCCACGGCAAAACGGTTACAGTTTCCACAGCAAACTAGGTGCAGCACAGCAAACCAGGTGCAGCACAGCAAACCAGGTGCAGTTACAAACAAGCTCATACTTCATACTGATAACAATTAATAATCCCTAGAAACTGTTTATCAGACCTTAACCACATCCTAGGTAACAAATCGTTATTTACAGGCTTGACTAGATCCTTTGATTATGGTTTCTATTTCACACACAAACAGGGTTGCTACTTTGGAGTGTTGCTTTCTAGGCCTACTCTTCTACAAAGCCTTAGCCATTCTACTACTAATTTAAACTGCTTTGCAACATGGGGGTCCAGATGAGGTTGCCCTTAGTAATTTTCAGCAGGTCATATAAAGGCTTTGCAATTAGCCCATACTGATATATCTATAAACAACACCAACCTGTCATTCCTAGAAAGGCTTGAAGGTTTCTCACCATCTGTGGTTTCAGTGTCTGGCAGTTTCCTTTCTTGTTGTCCCCAGTGATCATTGTCCTTCAGATACTTTGTAATCCAGGTACACCACTTGTTTCTGCACTGGAAGTGCTTTCTGTTGAGAGACTCGATACTCATTTAAGTCCATAAAGTTTAAGAGGTTTACTGTCCATTGGGCACATTCTTCTTGTTTTTCAGTAACAATCAATAGATCATTCACATATTATAAAAGTACACCCTTTCCCGGTGGTGACTGCCATTGTTCTAATTCTTTTGCTAATTAATTCCCAAAATTGTGGGAATATTTTTGAACCCTTAAGGTAACACTGTCCAAATGAGCTGAGTTTTCCTTCCTGTGGTGGGATTGTCCCACTTGAAGGCAAATATCCTTTGACTTTGCTGTGTTTAGGGAAGGCAGAAAAAGGCATCTCTTAAGTCTAATACTGTGAACCAAATTACACTTTCTTTTAATATTGTTAATAAGGTATATAGGTTTGCAACAGCTGCATGTATGTTTTAGCTATTTTATTTACTGCTCTTAAATCCTGAGCCAACCTATGTGTTCCATTTGTCTTTTTGACTGGTAAAATTGGGGTGTTGCAATCTGATTCACACTCTACAAAACCTTAATTTCAAAAAGTTGTCTATTATTGGCTCAATTCCTCTTCTATCTTCCAGCCTCAGTGCATATTGCTTCCTAACTACTGGGTTTGCTCCTGGCCATAATTCTATTTCAATGGGAGCTGCCCTTTTTGGCTTTCCTGGTGTTTCAATAGCTCAAACTCCGGGGTATACCTGATCTAAAATTTGATTGACATTTGAATTACCCTGGCTTGGCTCCACATAGCTCATTGCTAAACTCAGAGCTGCTATTAATTGTTCTTCCTTTACCTTAAGTTCAATTTTACCTTGTTTGAATTCTATTACAGCTCCCAGATTTTCTAGTAAGTCTCTGCCCAATACGAGTTTGGATAAATTTGGTAAATACAAAACCTGATGCACACCCATTTGTTTTCCAATTTTGAACTTTAGGGGTTTCAGAAGAAAGCTTTTCTGATTGGCCAGTGGCACCCACAACTTAAACATATTTATCACTTTTAGGTATTAATTCAAAACAGAAAATGTAGCCCCGGTATCAATTAGAAAATCTAATTCTTCTTTTTCTTCCCCTAGCTTGATTTTTACCAGCAGGTCCCCTAGCACTGGCCTGCTGGGCCCCCCCTTCACTCAATACTCTGTAAGCAACAACAGCCTCTCCTGTGCCTGTATTTCCACCTGTTAATTCAGGGCATTCTTGCTTCCAGTGTCCCTCTTTTCTGCAATATGCATACTGGTTCTACCCAACCTTGTCTGTCAGGGAGGCAAACCTTACATCTGTTACACAAGGCTCATACATATAACTAACAGTTGCAAAATTGACAAATATTAATTCTAGGTCTTATCCAAAGTGATGTGCTTATAGTTAATTCTTCAGCATTACCTCTCATATAGCAACTCTTAGCATGATAATACCTTTAACTATGTGCTCCTGGATGTTTCAAGGTAAGCAAGATATATCAGGTACACAATAACAATACTTGGCCAAATACAAACAAAACCAGACCAGAAGACCAGACCAGACCAGAGGGGATATTCCCCTGGGAAAGCGTCCAATCCTGTGACACCTGTGAGACGGCGTCCTGCCTCGACTTACAGGTATCCAGAAACCAGATACAAATACCTTTTATCAATAGGCAGTGTTCTTGTCCAGCCCCCGCAAGAAGCCACCGAAGAAGGGAGCCCCTTCGGGTAAAAAGACTTACCCGAGGGCGCCCAAGGGGGTCTCGTCCTCCAGGGGATTCCGCAGCCGGGTGGAGAAGGTGTCCTGCCGCGGTCGCCAAATGAATCCGAAAAATCGGTCCAAGAAACTGCTCAGAGATTTTTTATCTTTAAGCAGCAAGGTATTTGTTTATTCAACGTTGGGAGCAAGCCAGCTCGCGCTGGACAAACTTGCTCAAAGGCTTCACACAAAATCAGCATTTTTATACAATCTTCAGATGTGATTAAATGCATATTCAAGTGATTACAACATCTATCAATACATATTAAAAATAGGTGGAGTATAGGTGGAGCTTGGGGCGGTGCTTCTCTTGGCTCCCCATTTCGGAGGGTAGTTCCCATCGTCCTCCATGGGGCAGGGGGCTTCAACTCATCTTCCTCAGCTTGACCCTTCTTCTTTTCCATTGTTCTTGACCCGCTCACTGAAGCTTGGAAAAAACCCTGGCTCCAGGCCTATTTCTCCTATTTAAATGTCTACCTGATCCTGTTGTATTTCTAATTTACCACCTCTAGGCCTATTACCTGTTCCTGTACTATTCTCTTAAGCTTTGCTCCAGTAAGTAGAACAGAACGAGCACAGATCGTCTTGGATGTTGGTAGCTTGTTAGCAGGCCCAAATCTCTTAGTTAACTCTTTTGGGCCCAGCTTCCTATATCAACCCCAGGTCCAAGCCACCAGGGAGCCTGGGGTGACTCCAACCAGCCGCGCTCTGCTGAGTGGGAAGGTCCTGCCGCAGGGGACTCAGGGGCACTTGGCTTCCTCCCCGGGGGCTGCAGGGACCAGCCAGGATGGTGGCAGCAGCGTCCCCGCGCCCACGAACAGTGGAGACGCCAAGCTGGAAAGGCGGGGGGCGAAGAGGAAGGGGGGCTCTGAGCCAGGGCCTGCCATCAAGATCAAGGCTCCCGCAGCCGGGGCTGGGGCAGGAAGATTGGCTTAGGCCTGTTAAAGGGATAGGTCGTTTGGGGACCTATCCCTGTTTGAGGGATAGGTCGTTTGGGGACCTATCCCAGGTTGAGGCATAGATCGTTTGGGGATCTATGCCAGTTGGAGGGATAGATCGTTTGGGGATCTATCCCAGCGGGAGGGAGGGAGGGTGTTTATGTGGGGAAGATGTAGATAGAGATGTAGGGAAGATGTAGAGATAGATGTAGACGTAGATGTCGGTGGACAGAAATTGTGTGAACAATTTCAGTTGCATTTCTGAGACCTTCCCCTTGGCATGGCTGGGTGCAGAGAGTAAAAAAATACTGCGCCACTTCTATGGCTGCAGGCCTTGTGCCAAGGTAAAGGAGGAGTTGTTCTGGCAGGAAAACAAGGCTTATGGACACCTGCTGATATCCAATTAGTACTGTACACCACAGTATGTTTGCCTTATGTATCCAATGTAACCTGGGGAAGAACCACATGTCTGTGTGTCGCAGGTAGCATATGAGCTGTCTGTCCTCTAATAAAGCGGACATTTTTGCCAATCCTGTTGATTTGTGTGCATTTCTGTCTGACCCCCTCCGCCGTTCCGTAGATATAGTTAACAGTTTTCTTCTGGTTACGGAAGAAAAGATTTTATTCCAACACCTGCCTGTGTCTGCCTGGAATGGGGAGGGAGTGCAGGGTGGCCCCAGCAAATGGCAGCAAGCAGATCCAGCAAGGCCCAAAGGGCACCAAGGGCACCCAAAGGGCACCCCGGGCCTGAGTCACTGCCAGAGGTGCAGGCTCTCACGCAGGGTCACTCCCCTGTCCCCTTCGCCTGGGGAAGCAGCCCTTTGGCGTGGCAGCCAGGACACATGGGTCCCGTGCAGGACTCGCGCAGACGGCCCCACGCCCAAAGCAGCCCTGAGCAGAGCCTGGGCACCATCCTGCCGCTCTGGGGCTTTGGAAGGCTGCTCCCAGTGAGCCCACCGTGTCCCCGGTCACCCCAGCGCAGCCTCAGACAGGGCTCCTCCGGGCTGCCCTGGGGCTGCATTGGACAGGGCCCATAAGGGAGAGGGAAGAATGTGCTGGCAACCACATGCGGGGCCTCACAGGAGCCCAGGGAGACGACATCCGTAGATCTCGGGGAGGTGACACTCGGAAGGTCTCGACCTCTGTCTTGGGGGGGATGGCGAGCCACTCAGGAGTTGATGGGTCAGGATCAAAGGGCGGGCAGGCTGGGAATGGGCACACTGCTGTGGGGGTTTGCTCCAGGCCTCCTGAGCAGGAGCAAGATGGGGAGGAGACCTCTACAGGCAGCTTGAAGCAGCCTCCAGGTCACAGTCCCTGCTTCTCGTGGAGACTTCAACTGCCCTGGTGCTTTCCCCGGAGGGTGGTCGGGCACTGGAACGGGCTGCCCAGGGCAGTGGTCACGGCCCCAAGGCTGCCAGAGCTCAAGGAGCGTTTGGACAACGCTCTCAGGCACACGGTGGGATGGCTGTGCTGTCCTGCACAGGGCCAGGAGTTGGACTGGGCGATCCTTGTGGGTCCCTTCCAAGGCAGGATGTTATGTGATTCGAGCTCTTTGGTTAAGCCTTCCTCTGGCCAGGAAGAGCTGGCAAAGCTGTTGGGGGTGGGGCAGAAGAAGGGAAGTGTGGCAGGAAGAATGTAGCAATGAACCATGGGAGTTGTGGTCTCCCGGGTTCTCAGACAATATTTGATTGTCTTTGGTTAGAGGGTCACGTGACATGTTCAGGCGTGGTATTTAAACCTGGGCAGTTTGAATAAATGGTATTTCTGCTCTGGCACTTGTTCGTGTCAGAGTGGGGTTCGTGCCTTGAACAGCACCTCAAATGGAGCCCGAACAGGGTCTTCAGCAGGTTACCGGCAACCAGGAGCAGAAGCTCTGGGGAACCTGTCCGGGGGTGTCCATATCGCCAAAACCAAAAGGAAGAAAAGAAAGAATTCAGCGCGCTGGGTTACCTCTGCAAAAAGGAACAAAAAAGGAAGAAAAAAGGACCAGAAGAAAGGACAACAGAGCTTCCGCACAGAGGTAACCAAAAATTGGCGAATATGGGAGGGTGGTTTACCCGTCAGGAGGGAATTACTCCAAAAATCAAACAAACAGCAGAAGCTGTCTCTCAACTTTTACAAGAACAACCATAGAAGAAAGTAAGTTATGGGACTTGTTATATTGGATTTCGTTGCCTGAACCTGCATTCCCTCTGACTGGACCTTGTCAAGTGTCATCTTGGAGGAAAATAGGGAACAAAATTATTGAAAAAACCAGTGAGGGAAAAACAGACGCCCTCAAGAATTTGCCTACATGGAAAGACATTATGATAGCCTTGAATAAGCACTACAGAAAGGCAAATGCACCCGGGAGAGTGGACTTCCCCCCCCTTCACTCCTTTCCCCTCAACCCCCCCCCCTTCAACCCCAGCCCCCCCACCGACCGAGTGGGGCAGGGGGGGAATGCACGTTGGTCAGGGGGGATGAGGGGGAGGGGGAGCCCTTGGGGGGAACAGTGCAGTGGCAGCGTGTGGTGTGAAGGAGCATGGCTTGGGGGCTGGCAGCATGAGCATGGCAGCCGGGGGGGATGCTGGCTTTATGCCAGCGCCCATGGCTGCAGCTGAGACCATGCCATACAGAGCAGCAAGCAGTGCTGTTGGAGCCGAGGACCATTACAGAGCAGTGCCGACCCCTGGACCGTTACGGGGCGACCGCTACACGGTGGTTGCACAGTCAATGTGCAGAAGGAGAGTGGCACCGGAGGCACCGCCATGTTGCCCCTGCCGTGTGCCGGAAGTGAAGCCGCCACCCCCAGGTTCAGGCATTTCGCCGGGAAGGGGGGAGGATGACTGTGACGGACAAATAGACAGCGAGTCTATAGAGGACACAGAAGAGAATCTGCTAGCTCCCTTTAGCCAGGGCGCTCCACTAACACCCTTTGGCTGCGCAGCGGCCATGAGACCGCTGCAGAACAACCACGCAGCAACATGGATGCAGCAAGCTTACTCCGGCCGTGAGGCGGAAGTGAAAGTGCCTCTTCCGTCACCACCAGTTCAACCAACTCACAACAAATGCACAACAGTTAAAGCATCACTGTGGCTCTCCTACCCAGAAACCAACCCACAGCCCTCACCAGCCTCAGAACAGCTTCTATGCCGAAGATGGTCTGATGGAGGAGGAAGAAGAGATATTGACTCCCTAGAAAGCTTAGCTGAGCTGTGGCAAACTGAATTCAGTGAGACAAGAGAACCAGAAAAAGGACAAGCAGTTTTGAATCCTGCAAAAGAGGAAGAACAGCAAACATGGCTACGGCTACTACTTCAGCTCGAGGAAGAAGATGTAGACTGGGAAAGCACACAGAACATCTGCCTACCCAAGCCCAGACCATCAGCAAAGTCAAAGCTACCAACGTTGAAGTGGACAGCACGTGTACTGACGGCGTTGCTGGCAATGACAGTGGTTGGTTTTGTACTGCGAGAATTTCAGCTGGGACAACACCATCCACCTCCTGACAGAACCAACAACCTAGAGGTAGCATTGCAAAACACAGCAGACATACAGCTATCAACTACCATGTTTAATTTTCTAAGTCACAGAAGGACAACTTTACTAATTGACAGATGATCTGCTATTATAAAAAGTTCTTTTGTGTTACAGAGGGTAAGAATAATAATAAGAGGGGCCCCAAATCAAGTATTTACTTCTCACTATTTTAAAATGCTGTTAGACAAGATGCCATACACAACATGGAAAGCCAAACTTAAACAAGTAGCAAACAAACAACCAGTTACAATTTCAACTGCAGAAACACATAACTCTTTATACACAGTCACTGCAAGAGCCTTGAGAAAGCAAAACAAACAAAACCTTCATACAACACAAGCCCAAAGATGCTCCACAAAGTTGCAACATACAGCAATACACACCTCTAGATCTACTCAAAACACAAACATGCATAAATTGACCTATACCCAAATTGAACAATTAGAATGGGAGGCAAAGACAGGAATATCAAACATCCTGATAGCAGCAAAACACGGGACTGAACTACAATCCACCTTGACTGCCTTAACTGACGCCATCCAAAAAGCAGGTCTGCAGCTTGCCCCAGAAAAAATTCAACGCACCCAACCTTGGACCTACCTCGGATGGAGGATCACTCAACAGGAAATCATGCCACAACCAGTGACTTTCAAAGTAACGGACACTATGACCCTGAATGATTTGCAAGGGCTTTTAGGAGCCATTAACTGGCTGAGGCCTGTCTTGGGCATCACAACAGAGGAATTGCACCCCCTCTTCGAGCTACTTAAAGGCGACCCAACTCTCACATCTATTCGATCCCTAACCCCAGAAGCAAAACAAGCTCTGGAAGTATGCTCCCAAGCTGTCGAAAACAGGCAAAGCAGACGACAACCCCCTGACCTGCACATTCGCCTCGCCATCATATCCAGCAAGTTCCAACCTTTTGCTGTCCTTTTCCAATGGGATCAGGCAGAATCTGACCCTTTGAGAATTCTAGAATGGTTATTTCTTCCCCACTCTCCACCTAAGACTGTTTGGACCGTTAATGACATGCTTGCTAAGCTCATTATGAAAGGTAGAGGACATCTGCAGGAGATGGATGGAAGGGATCCTGAGACGATCTACATTCCAGCCACAAAAGACAACTTAGACTGGCTTCTTGCAGAGGACGCTGGGTTTCAGACTGCATTAGCGGACTTCCACGGTAATATTTCCATTCACTTCCCGAAACATAAACTCTGGGCGGAAATAGGAAATCTACCCCTGATGGCCACGCGTCGCTGCAAACTACGACCAGTAAATGGAGTCACAGTCTTCACTGATGCATCTGGACGATCGAAAAAAGCCATCGTGACATGGAAGAACCCTGCCACAGGACAATGGGACAATAAGGTACAAACCTTGGACCAAGGTTCTGTACAGGTTTTAGAACTAGCAGCTATCCGCATGGCATTTGAATTGTTCCATGATCAACCTATGAATGTTGTCACAGATTCTCACTATGCAGCAGGGTTGGTCTCACGTCTCGAAGCCTCCTTCCTTCGAGATGTCACTAATCCTCACTTATTTACAGAAATTCGTACCATATGGTTTCTTATCAACCACAGAAAATTTGATTTTTACATAATGCACACTCGGTCACACACAGAACTTCCAGGACCCATAGCAGAGGGCAATCAAAAAGCTGATGCAACTGCTATGGCAACTACAGTTCCCAAAATTCTGGAACAGGCTAAAGTCTCACACCAGTTCTTCCACCAAAATGCACGTTCATTAAAGAGACAATTCCAAATTACAATAAACCAGACCAGAGACATAATTATGTCATGCTCTGACTGCCAGCGAATTACCCCCATGCCAGCTAAGGAAGGGGTTAATCCCAGGGGCATAACAGCCAATGAAATCTGGCAGACAGACCTTACACATATAGCTGAATTCGGTAAACTAAAATATGTCCATGTTACAGTAGACATGTATTCCAGATACATTAATGCAACAGCACACACGGGAGAAAAAGCCAAAGACGTTATCAGACACTGGCTCAGTTGTTTCGCAATCCTAGGAATTCCAAAAACCATAAAAACCGACAATGGCCCTGCTCATTGTTCTGAAAAAATCAAAACATTTCTCACAGATTGGGGAATACTCCATTCCATAGGTATACCGCATTCACCCACAGGACAAGCGATTGTAGAAAGAGCTCACCGTACACTAAAAGAAATGCTTCAAAGACAAAAAAGAGGGGAGTCGGTATATAGCCCCCAGGAACGCTTACGGAAAGCGTCATATGTTCTAAATTTCTTAAACTGTGATGATACAGACCATAGCAAGTATGAACGCCAAGATAAAACTCAAATACTTTCATCTTCCAAACCACCAGTTATGATCAAAGATCTAATATCTGGGCAATGGTCAGGACCAGTAGATCTCATAACATGGGGAAGGGGATATGCCTGTGTATCCAAGGGTACCAAATTACAATGGGTCCCTTCTAGATGTGTCAGGCCTTATATTAGCCCTCCACCACAATAGGAGCAACCACCAGAAGAAATAAGTGAAGGATTTGGATTAGAAGAAACACGACCAACAATAGTAAACACATCACACAGTGGGGAGAAAAAAAAAAAAAAAAAAAAAGGGGGAAAAGAGATATGGGTCTGTTCCCTATGTGTGTAAATCTACATTAACATTTCCTTAAAACAGGGAGAATCACAAAGAAGCAGTAAATGATACAACAGAACCAAAAGAAACATATAAACAGTAACCAATGCAGAACCAAAAGAAACACATAAACAGTAACCAATACAGAACCAAAACTCCATGAGTCAAACACAATAAAGGGTTTAAGAGTGCATTGTAAGGAGAGAATGAAACGGTGGCCACCGGAGTATGAATGAGAAAGTTGAGTGGAAGCATGTATTTGTGTGTGAAAGCAAGTACACTTTATAGCAAGACATCTTAAACACTACTTCAGACAACACCACCTCAGACACAACATCTACAACCCAACACATTTCCCTTTTAAATAAAGATGATGCCATTACACAAAGTCACCCTCAGATAAAAGGTTATCCACACCTACAAACCCTGGGTAATTTGAGATTGCTTGAATATTGCACGAACCAATAAAGTTGTCAACAGTTCAATAAAGGCCTTGTGACGATAGGCCCTGTTTTTTATAATTAGTTGAAATAAGATTGGTTCTAATAAGAATGTTAAAAACATAGTGTTTCTCAACTTGTTAATAAAAAGAGGAGGGAGATGTGGCAGGAAGAATGTAGCAATGAACCATGGGAGTTGTGGTCTCCCGGGTTCTCAGACAATATTTGATTGTCATTGGTTAGAGGGTCACGTGACATGTTCAGGCGTGGTATTTAAACCTGGGCAGTTTGAATAAACGGTAATTCTGCTCTGGCACTTGTTCGTGTCAGAGTGGGGTTCGTGCCTTGAACAGCACCTCAGGGAAGCCCCAGCATTACTGCTGTCTCTATGACACAATGGGAGGCCCGACATTCCATCCCTGGAGACGCTCCAAGAGGAGCATCCAGACCTGTGTCCAGTCAACAGAAGCGACCGGCCACCGAGCGTGACGGACCATGGCCCTGTCAGCTCTGTGGCGCCGCTCTGTGAGCTGGAGATCAGCCCTGACCCGGCTCGTGCAGCTCTTCCGCTCCCCCCAAAGCTCCGGCACCAAAGGTGAGGACAGAGCCTGACCCCGAAAGCCCCGCAGTGCACGGTGGGGACATTCACAGCCCTTCCTCCTCTGCACCTCGCCCTCCTCCTCCTCCTCCTCAGTCCTCTCAGCGCCTGATGGCCCCAGCTCGGGATGTGACTTCCAGGCTTTGCTCTTTCTCACAGGCTCAGCCAACCTGCCTCCACCAGCCCCACTGGCAAGCAGCCCTGGCGTTGCTGTAACATCCAACACTGCCCGGGGGGGGCCCCAGGGCAGTGGGAAGCCCCTGGCTGGGGCAGACCAACGTGCCCCCCAGGGTCAACTGCAGCCCTACCACCATCAGGGGAGAGCAGTGGCCCCGGTCCCAGCAGCGCGGCACAGCCAGCGCAGCCCTGCCAGTTCAGCCAACCCCTCCGGGACACCCCTGGGCAGTGGCAACCCCCCAGACGGGAGCACCCCCATGGATGTGGACGTCACCCCGGCACTTAACATCAGCCTGGCCAGTGACGTCTCCATGGAGGAGGACGCCCCCCGCGGCTGCGACCTCTCACTGGCCACCGACGTCCCCATGGAGGAGGACACCGCCCGCGGCTGCGACCTCTCGCTGGCCAGCGACGTCTCCATGGAGGAGGACGCCCCCCGAGGCTGCGACCTCTCGCTGGCCAGCGATGTCGCCATGGAGGAGGACACCTCCCCGCCCAGGCACACCACCGCCAGCCCCTCAGCCGCACCCCAGCTCCAAGCCACCAGGGAGCCTGGGGTGACTCCAACCAGCTGCGCTCTGCTGAGTGGGAAGGTCCTGCCGCAGGGGACTCAGGGGCACTTGGCTTCCTCCCCGGGGGCTGCAGGGACCAGCCAGGATGGTGGCAGCAGCGTCCCCGCGCCCACGGACAGTGGAGACGCCAAGCTGGAAAGGCGGGGGGCGAAGAGGAAGGGGGGCTCTGAGCCAGGGCCTGCCATCAAGATCAAGGCTCCCGCAGCCGGGGCTGGGGCAGGAAGATTGGCTTAGGCCTGTTAAAGGGATAGGTCGTTTGGGGACCTATCCCTGTTTGAGGGATAGGTCGTTTGGGGACCTATCCCAGGTTGAGGCATAGATCGTTTGGGGATCTATGCCAGTTGGAGGGATAGATCGTTTGGGGATCTATCCCAGCGGGAGGGAGGGAGGGTGTTTATGTGGGGAAGATGTAGATAGAGATGTAGGGAAGATGTAGAGATAGATGTAGACGTAGATGTCGGTGGACAGAAATTGTGTGAACAATTTCAGTTGCATTTCTGAGACCTTCCCCTTGGCATGGCTGGGTGCAGAGAGTAAAAAATACTGCGCCACTAATATGGCACAGGCCTTGTGCCAAGGTAAAGGAGGAGTTGTTCTGGCAGGAAAACAAGGCTTATGGACACCTGCTGATATCCAATTAGTACTGTACACCACAGTATGTTTGCCTTATGTATCCAATGTAACCTGGGGAAGAACCACATGTCTGTGTGTCGCAGGCAGCATATGAGCTGTCTGTCCTCTAATAAAGCGGACATTTTTGCCAATCCTGTTGATTTGTGTGCATTTCTGTCTGACCCCCTCCGCCGTTCCGTAGATATAGTTAACAGTTTTCTTCTGGTTACGGAAGAAAAGATTTTATTCCAACACCTGCCTGTGTCTGCCTGCACTGGGGAGGGAGTGCAGGGTGGCCCCAGCAAATGGCAGCAAGCGGATCCAGCAAGGCGCAAAGGGCACCAAGGGCACCCAAAGGGCACCCCGGGCCTGAGTCACTGCCAGAGGTGCAGGCTCTCACGCAGGGTCACTCCCCTGTCCCCTTCGCCTGGGGAAGCAGCCCTTTGGCGTGGCAGCCAGGACACATGGGTCCCGTGCAGGACTCGCGCAGACGGCCCCACGCCCAAAGCAGCCCTGAGCAGAGCCTGGGCACCATCCTGCCGCTCTGGGGCTTTGGAAGGCTGCTCCCAGTGAGCCCACCGTGTCCCCGGTCACCCCAGCGCAGCCTCAGACAGGGCTCCTCCGGGCTGCCCTGGGGCTGCATTGGACAGGGCCCATAAGGGAGAGGGAAGAATGCGCTGGCAACCACATGCGGGGCCTCACAGGAGCCCAGGGAGACGACATCCGTAGATCTCGGGGAGGTGACACTCGGAAGGTCTCGACCTCTGTCTTGGGGGGGATGGCGAGCCACTCAGGAGTTGATGGGTCAGGATCAAAGGGCGGGCAGGCTGGGAATGGGCACACTGCTGTGGGGGTTTGCTCCAGGCCTCCTGAGCAGGAGCAAGATGGGGAGGAGACCTCTACAGGCAGCTTGAAGCAGCCTCCAGGTCACAGTCCCTGCTTCTCGTGGAGACTTCAACTGCCCTGGTGCTTTCCCCGGAGGGTGGTCGGGCACTGGAACGGGCTGCCCAGGGCAGTGGTCACGGCCCCAAGGCTGCCAGAGCTCAAGGAGCGTTTGGACAACGCTCTCAGGCACACGGTGGGATGGCTGTGCTGTCCTGCACAGGGCCAGGAGTTGGACTGGGCGACCCTTGTGGGTCCCTTCCAAGGCAGGATGTTATGTGATTCGAGCTCTTTGGTTAAGCCTTCCTCTGGCCAGGAAGAGCTGGCAAAGCTGTTGGGGGTGGGGCAGAAGAAGGGAAGTGTGGCAGGAAGAATGTAGCAATGAACCATGGGAGTTGTGGTCTCCCGGGTTCTCAGACAATATTTGATTGTCTTTGGTTAGAGGGTCACGTGACATGTTCAGGCGTGGTATTTAAACCTGGGCAGTTTGAATAAATGGTATTTCTGCTCTGGCACTTGTTCGTGTCAGAGTGGGGTTCGTGCCTTGAACAGCACCTCAAATGGAGCCCGAACAGGGTCTTCAGCAGGTTACCGGCAACCAGGAGCAGAAGCTCTGGGGAACCTGTCCGGGGGTGTCCATATCGCCAAAACCAAAAGGAAGAAAAGAAAGAATTCAGCGCGCTGGGTTACCTCTGCAAAAAGGAACAAAAAAGGAAGAAAAAAGGACCAGAAGAAAGGACAACAGAGCTTCCGCACAGAGGTAACCAAAAATTGGCGAATATGGGAGGGTGGTTTACCCGTCAGGAGGGAATTACTCCAAAAATCAAACAAACAGCAGAAGCTGTCTCTCAACTTTTACAAGAACAACCATAGAAGAAAGTAAGTTATGGGACTTGTTATATTGGATTTCGTTGCCTGAACCTGCATTCCCTCTGACTGGACCTTGTCAAGTGTCATCTTGGAGGAAAATAGGGAACAAAATTATTGAAAAAACCAGTGAGGGAAAAACAGACGCCCTCAAGAATTTGCCTACATGGAAAGACATTATGATAGCCTTGAATAAGCACTACAGAAAGGCAAATGCACCCGGGAGAGTGGACTTCCCCCCCCTTCACTCCTTTCCCCTCAACCCCCCCCCCTTCAACCCCAGCCCCCCCACCGACCGAGTGGGGCAGGGGGGGAATGCACGTTGGTCAGGGGGGATGAGGGGGAGGGGGAGCCCTTGGGGGGAACAGTGCAGTGGCAGCGTGTGGTGTGAAGGAGCATGGCTTGGGGGCTGGCAGCATGAGCATGGCAGCCGGGGGGGATGCTGGCTTTATGCCAGCGCCCATGGCTGCAGCTGAGACCATGCCATACAGAGCAGCAAGCAGTGCTGTTGGAGCCGAGGACCATTACAGAGCAGTGCCGACCCCTGGACCGTTACGGGGCGACCGCTACACGGTGGTTGCACAGTCAATGTGCAGAAGGAGAGTGGCACCAGAGGCACCGCCATGTTGCCCCTGCCGTGTGCCGGAAGTGAAGCCGCCACCCCCAGGTTCAGGCATTTCGCCGGGAAGGGGGGAGGATGACTGTGACGGACAAATAGACAGCGAGTCTATAGAGGACACAGAAGAGAATCTGCTAGCTCCCTTTAGCCAGGGCGCTCCACTAACACCCTTTGGCTGCGCAGCGGCCATGAGACCGCTGCAGAACAACCACGCAGCAACATGGATGCAGCAAGCTTACTCCGGCCGTGAGGCGGAAGTGAAAGTGCCTCTTCCGTCACCACCAGTTCAACCAACTCACAACAAATGCACAACAGTTAAAGCATCACTGTGGCTCTCCTACCCAGAAACCAACCCACAGCCCTCACCAGCCTCAGAACAGCTTCTATGCCGAAGATGGCCTGATGGAGGAGGAAGAAGAGATATTGACTCCCTAGAAAGCTTAGCTGAGCTGTGGCAAACTGAACTCAGTGAGACAAGAGAACCAGAAAAAGGACAAGCAGTTTTGAATCCTGCAAAAGAGGAAGAACAGCAAACATGGCTACGGCTACTACTTCAGCTCGAGGAAGAAGATGTAGACTGGGAAAGCACACAGAACATCTGCCTACCCAAGCCCAGACCATCAGCAAAGTCAAAGCTACCAACGTTGAAGTGGACAGCACGTGTACTGACGGCGTTGCTGGCAATGACAGTGGTTGGTTTTGTACTGCGAGAATTTCAGCTGGGACAACACCATCCACCTCCTGACAGAACCAACAACCTAGAGGTAGCATTGCAAAACACAGCAGACATACAGCTATCAACTACCATGTTTAATTTTCTAAGTCACAGAAGGGCAACTTTACTAATTGACAGATGATCTGCTATTATAAAAAGTTCTTTTGTGTTACAGAGGGTAAGAATAATAATAAGAGGGGCCCCAAATCAAGTATTTACTTCTCACTATTTTAAAATGCTGTTAGACAAGATGCCATACACAACATGGAAAGCCAAACTTAAACAAGTAGCAAACAAACAACCAGTTACAATTTCAACTGCAGAAACACATAACTCTTTATACACAGTCACTGCAAGAGCCTTGAGAAAGCAAAACAAACAAAACCTTCATACAACACAAGCCCAAAGATGCTCCACAAAGTTGCAACATACAGCAATACACACCTCTAGATCTACTCAAAACACAAACATGCATAAATTGACCTATACCCAAATTGAACAATTAGAATGGGAGGCAAAGACAGGAATATCAAACATCCTGATAGCAGCAAAACACGGGACTGAACTACAATCCACCTTGACTGCCTTAACTGACGCCATCCAAAAAGCAGGTCTGCAGCTTGCCCCAGAAAAAATTCAACGCACCCAACCTTGGACCTACCTCGGATGGAGGATCACTCAACAGGAAATCATGCCACAACCAGTGACTTTCAAAGTAACGGACACTATGACCCTGAATGATTTGCAAGGGCTTTTAGGAGCCATTAACTGGCTGAGGCCTGTCTTGGGCATCACAACAGAGGAATTGCACCCCCTCTTCGAGCTACTTAAAGGCGACCCAACTCTCACATCTATTCGATCCCTAACCCCAGAAGCAAAACAAGCTCTGGAAGTATGCTCCCAAGCTGTCGAAAACAGGCAAAGCAGACGACAACCCCCTGACCTGCACATTCGCCTCGCCATCATATCCAGCAAGTTCCAACCTTTTGCTGTCCTTTTCCAATGGGATCAGGCAGAATCTGACCCTTTGAGAATTCTAGAATGGTTATTTCTTCCCCACTCTCCACCTAAGACTGTTTGGACCGTTAATGACATGCTTGCTAAGCTCATTATGAAAGGTAGAGGACATCTGCAGGAGATGGATGGAAGGGATCCTGAGACGATCTACATTCCAGCCACAAAAGACAACTTAGACTGGCTTCTTGCAGAGGACGCTGGGTTTCAGACTGCATTAGCGGACTTCCACGGTAATATTTCCATTCACTTCCCGAAACATAAACTCTGGGCGGAAATAGGAAATCTACCCCTGATGGCCACGCGTCGCTGCAAACTACGACCAGTAAATGGAGTCACAGTCTTCACTGATGCATCTGGACGATCGAAAAAAGCCATCGTGACATGGAAGAACCCTGCCACAGGACAATGGGACAATAAGGTACAAACCTTGGACCAAGGTTCTGTACAGGTTTTAGAACTAGCAGCTATCCGCATGGCATTTGAATTGTTCCATGATCAACCTATGAATGTTGTCACAGATTCTCACTATGCAGCAGGGTTGGTCTCACGTCTCGAAGCCTCCTTCCTTCGAGATGTCACTAATCCTCACTTATTTACAGAAATTCGTACCATATGGTTTCTTATCAACCACAGAAAATTTGATTTTTACATAATGCACACTCGGTCACACACAGAACTTCCAGGACCCATAGCAGAGGGCAATCAAAAAGCTGATGCAACTGCTATGGCAACTACAGTTCCCAAAATTCTGGAACAGGCTAAAGTCTCACACCAGTTCTTCCACCAAAATGCACGTTCATTAAAGAGACAATTCCAAATTACAATAAACCAGACCAGAGACATAATTATGTCATGCTCTGACTGCCAGCGAATTACCCCCATGCCAGCTAAGGAAGGGGTTAATCCCAGGGGCATAACAGCCAATGAAATCTGGCAGACAGACCTTACACATATAGCTGAATTCGGTAAACTAAAATATGTCCATGTTACAGTAGACATGTATTCCAGATACATTAATGCAACAGCACACACGGGAGAAAAAGCCAAAGACGTTATCAGACACTGGCTCAGTTGTTTCGCAATCCTAGGAATTCCAAAAACCATAAAAACCGACAATGGCCCTGCTCATTGTTCTGAAAAAATCAAAACATTTCTCACAGATTGGGGAATACTCCATTCCATAGGTATACCGCATTCACCCACAGGACAAGCGATTGTAGAAAGAGCTCACCGTACACTAAAAGAAATGCTTCAAAGACAAAAAAGAGGGGAGTCGGTATATAGCCCCCAGGAACGCTTACGGAAAGCGTCATATGTTCTAAATTTCTTAAACTGTGATGATACAGACCATAGCAAGTATGAACGCCAAGATAAAACTCAAATACTTTCATCTTCCAAACCACCAGTTATGATCAAAGATCTAATATCTGGGCAATGGTCAGGACCAGTAGATCTCATAACATGGGGAAGGGGATATGCCTGTGTATCCAAGGGTACCAAATTACAATGGGTCCCTTCTAGATGTGTCAGGCCTTATATTAGCCCTCCACCACAATAGGAGCAACCACCAGAAGAAATAAGTGAAGGATTTGGATTAGAAGAAACACGACCAACAATAGTAAACACATCACACAGTGGGGAGAAAAAAAAAAAAAAAAAAAAAGGGGGAAAAGAGATATGGGTCTGTTCCCTATGTGTGTAAATCTACATTAACATTTCCTTAAAACAGGGAGAATCACAAAGAAGCAGTAAATGATACAACAGAACCAAAAGAAACATATAAACAGTAACCAATGCAGAACCAAAAGAAACACATAAACAGTAACCAATACAGAACCAAAACTCCATGAGTCAAACACAATAAAGGGTTTAAGAGTGCATTGTAAGGAGAGAATGAAACGGTGGCCACCGGAGTATGAATGAGAAAGTTGAGTGGAAGCATGTATTTGTGTGTGAAAGCAAGTACACTTTATAGCAAGACATCTTAAACACTACTTCAGACAACACCACCTCAGACACAACATCTACAACCCAACACATTTCCCTTTTAAATAAAGATGATGCCATTACACAAAGTCACCCTCAGATAAAAGGTTATCCACACCTACAAACCCTGGGTAATTTGAGATTGCTTGAATATTGCACGAACCAATAAAGTTGTCAACAGTTCAATAAAGGCCTTGTGACGATAGGCCCTGTTTTTTATAATTAGTTGAAATAAGATTGGTTCTAATAAGAATGTTAAAAACATAGTGTTTCTCAACTTGTTAATAAAAAGAGGAGGGAGATGTGGCAGGAAGAATGTAGCAATGAACCATGGGAGTTGTGGTCTCCCGGGTTCTCAGACAATATTTGATTGTCATTGGTTAGAGGGTCACGTGACATGTTCAGGCGTGGTATTTAAACCTGGGCAGTTTGAATAAACGGTAATTCTGCTCTGGCACTTGTTCGTGTCAGAGTGGGGTTCGTGCCTTGAACAGCACCTCAGGGAAGCCCCAGCATTACTGCTGTCTCTATGACACAATGGGAGGCCCGACATTCCATCCCTGGAGACGCTCCAAGAGGAGCATCCAGACCTGTGTCCAGTCAACAGAAGCGACCGGCCACCGAGCGTGACGGACCATGGCCCTGTCAGCTCTGTGGCGCCGCTCTGTGAGCTGGAGATCAGCCCTGACCCGGCTCGTGCAGCTCTTCCGCTCCCCCCAAAGCTCCGGCACCAAAGGTGAGGACAGAGCCTGACCCCGAAAGCCCCGCAGTGCACGGTGGGGACATTCACAGCCCTTCCTCCTCTGCACCTCGCCCTCCTCCTCCTCCTCCTCAGTCCTCTCAGCGCCTGATGGCCCCAGCTCGGGATGTGACTTCCAGGCTTTGCTCTTTCTCACAGGCTCAGCCAACCTGCCTCCACCAGCCCCACTGGCAAGCAGCCCTGGCGTTGCTGTAACATCCAACACTGCCCGGGGGGGGCCCCAGGGCAGTGGGAAGCCCCTGGCTGGGGCAGACCAACGTGCCCCCCAGGGTCAACTGCAGCCCTACCACCATCAGGGGAGAGCAGTGGCCCCGGTCCCAGCAGCGCGGCACAGCCAGCGCAGCCCTGCCAGTTCAGCCAACCCCTCCGGGACACCCCTGGGCAGTGGCAACCCCCCAGACGGGAGCACCCCCATGGATGTGGACGTCACCCCGGCACTTAACATCAGCCTGGCCAGTGACGTCTCCATGGAGGAGGACGCCCCCCGCGGCTGCGACCTCTCACTGGCCACCGACGTCCCCATGGAGGAGGACACCGCCCGCGGCTGTGACCTCTCGCTGGCCACCGACGTCCCCATGGAGGAGGACGCCCCCTGAGGCTGCGACCTCTCGCTGGCCAGCGACGTCTCCGTGGAGGAGGACGCCCCCTGAGGCTGCGACCTCTCGCTGGCCAGCGATGTCGCCATGGAGGAGGACACCTCCCCGCCCAGGCACACCACCGCCAGCCCCTCAGCCGCACCCCAGCTCCAAGCCACCAGGGAGCCTGGGGTGACTCCAACCAGCCGCGCTCTGCTGAGTGGGAAGGTCCTGCCGCAGGGGACTCAGGGGCACTTGGCTTCCTCCCCGGGGGCTGCAGGGACCAGCCAGGATGGTGGCAGCAGCGTCCCCGCGCCCACGAACAGTGGAGACGCCAAGCTGGAAAGGCGGGGGGCGAAGAGGAAGGGGGGCTCTGAGCCAGGGCCTGCCATCAAGATCAAGGCTCCCGCAGCCGGGGCTGGGGCAGGAAGATTGGCTTAGGCCTGTTAAAGGGATAGGTCGTTTGGGGACCTATCCCTGTTTGAGGGATAGGTCGTTTGGGGACCTATCCCAGGTTGAGGCATAGATCGTTTGGGGATCTATGCCAGTTGGAGGGATAGATCGTTTGGGGATCTATCCCAGCGGGAGGGAGGGAGGGTGTTTATGTGGGGAAGATGTAGATAGAGATGTAGGGAAGATGTAGAGATAGATGTAGACGTAGATGTCGGTGGACAGAAATTGTGTGAACAATTTCAGTTGCATTTCTGAGACCTTCCCCTTGGCATGGCTGGGTGCAGAGAGTAAAAAATACTGCGCCACTAATATGGCACAGGCCTTGTGCCAAGGTAAAGGAGGAGTTGTTCTGGCAGGAAAACAAGGCTTATGGACACCTGCTGATATCCAATTAGTACTGTACACCACAGTATGTTTGCCTTATGTATCCAATGTAACCTGGGGAAGAACCACATGTCTGTGTGTCGCAGGCAGCATATGAGCTGTCTGTCCTCTAATAAAGCGGACATTTTTGCCAATCCTGTTGATTTGTGTGCATTTCTGTCTGACCCCCTCCGCCGTTCCGTAGATATAGTTAACAGTTTTCTTCTGGTTACGGAAGAAAAGATTTTATTCCAACACCTGCCTGTGTCTGCCTGCAATGGGGAGGGAGTGCAGGGTGGCCCCAGCAAATGGCAGCAAGCGGATCCAGCAAGGCGCAAAGGGCACCAAGGGCACCCAAAGGGCACCCCGGGCCTGAGTCACTGCCAGAGGTGCAGGCTCTCACGCAGGGTCACTCCCCTGTCCCCTTCGCCTGGGGAAGCAGCCCTTTGGCGTGGCAGCCAGGACACATGGGTCCCGTGCAGGACTCGCGCAGACGGCCCCACGCCCAAAGCAGCCCTGAGCAGAGCCTGGGCACCATCCTGCCGCTCTGGGGCTTTGGAAGGCTGCTCCCAGTGAGCCCACCGTGTCCCCGGTCACCCCAGCGCAGCCTCAGACAGGGCTCCTCCGGGCTGCCCTGGGGCTGCATTGGACAGGGCCCATAAGGGAGAGGGAAGAATGCGCTGGCAACCACATGCGGGGCCTCACAGGAGCCCAGGGAGACGACATCCGTAGATCTCGGGGAGGTGACACTCGGAAGGTCTCGACCTCTGTCTTGGGGGGGATGGCGAGCCACTCAGGAGTTGATGGGTCAGGATCAAAGGGCGGGCAGGCTGGGAATGGGCACACTGCTGTGGGGGTTTGCTCCAGGCCTCCTGAGCAGGAGCAAGATGGGGAGGAGACCTCTACAGGCAGCTTGAAGCAGCCTCCAGGTCACAGTCCCTGCTTCTCGTGGAGACTTCAACTGCCCTGGTGCTTTCCCCGGAGGGTGGTCGGGCACTGGAACGGGCTGCCCAGGGCAGTGGTCACGGCCCCAAGGCTGCCAGAGCTCAAGGAGCGTTTGGACAACGCTCTCAGGCACACGGTGGGATGGCTGTGCTGTCCTGCACAGGGCCAGGAGTTGGACTGGGCGACCCTTGTGGGTCCCTTCCAAGGCAGGATGTTATGTGATTCGAGCTCTTTGGTTAAGCCTTCCTCTGGCCAGGAAGAGCTGGCAAAGCTGTTGGGGGTGGGGCAGAAGAAGGGAAGTGTGGCAGGAAGAATGTAGCAATGAACCATGGGAGTTGTGGTCTCCCGGGTTCTCAGACAATATTTGATTGTCTTTGGTTAGAGGGTCACGTGACATGTTCAGGCGTGGTATTTAAACCTGGGCAGTTTGAATAAATGGTATTTCTGCTCTGGCACTTGTTCGTGTCAGAGTGGGGTTCGTGCCTTGAACAGCACCTCAAATGGAGCCCGAACAGGGTCTTCAGCAGGTTACCGGCAACCAGGAGCAGAAGCTCTGGGGAACCTGTCCGGGGGTGTCCATATCGCCAAAACCAAAAGGAAGAAAAGAAAGAATTCAGCGCGCTGGGTTACCTCTGCAAAAAGGAACAAAAAAGGAAGAAAAAAGGACCAGAAGAAAGGACAACAGAGCTTCCGCACAGAGGTAACCAAAAATTGGCGAATATGGGAGGGTGGTTTACCCGTCAGGAGGGAATTACTCCAAAAATCAAACAAACAGCAGAAGCTGTCTCTCAACTTTTACAAGAACAACCATAGAAGAAAGTAAGTTATGGGACTTGTTATATTGGATTTCGTTGCCTGAACCTGCATTCCCTCTGACTGGACCTTGTCAAGTGTCATCTTGGAGGAAAATAGGGAACAAAATTATTGAAAAAACCAGTGAGGGAAAAACAGACGCCCTCAAGAATTTGCCTACATGGAAAGACATTATGATAGCCTTGAATAAGCACTAGAGAAAGGCAAATGCACCCGGGAGAGTGGACTTCCCCCCCCTTCACTCCTTTCCCCTCAACCCCCCCCCCTTCAACCCCAGCCCCCCCACCGACCGAGTGGGGCAGGGGGGGAATGCACGTTGGTCAGGGGGGATGAGGGGGAGGGGGAGCCCTTGGGGGGAACAGTGCAGTGGCAGCGTGTGGTGTGAAGGAGCATGGCTTGGGGGCTGGCAGCATGAGCATGGCAGCCGGGGGGGATGCTGGCTTTATGCCAGCGCCCATGGCTGCAGCTGAGACCATGCCATACAGAGCAGCAAGCAGTGCTGTTGGAGCCGAGGACCATTACAGAGCAGTGCCGACCCCTGGACCGTTACGGGGCGACCGCTACACGGTGGTTGCACAGTCAATGTGCAGAAGGAGAGTGGCACCAGAGGCACCGCCATGTTGCCCCTGCCGTGTGCCGGAAGTGAAGCCGCCACCCCCAGGTTCAGGCATTTCGCCGGGAAGGGGGGAGGATGACTGTGACGGACAAATAGACAGCGAGTCTATAGAGGACACAGAAGAGAATCTGCTAGCTCCCTTTAGCCAGGGCGCTCCACTAACACCCTTTGGCTGCGCAGCGGCCATGAGACCGCTGCAGAACAACCACGCAGCAACATGGATGCAGCAAGCTTACTCCGGCCGTGAGGCGGAAGTGAAAGTGCCTCTTCCGTCACCACCAGTTCAACCAACTCACAACAAATGCACAACAGTTAAAGCATCACTGTGGCTCTCCTACCCAGAAACCAACCCACAGCCCTCACCAGCCTCAGAACAGCTTCTATGCCGAAGATGGCCTGATGGAGGAGGAAGAAGAGATATTGACTCCCTAGAAAGCTTAGCTGAGCTGTGGCAAACTGAACTCAGTGAGACAAGAGAACCAGAAAAAGGACAAGCAGTTTTGAATCCTGCAAAAGAGGAAGAACAGCAAACATGGCTACGGCTACTACTTCAGCTCGAGGAAGAAGATGTAGACTGGGAAAGCACACAGAACATCTGCCTACCCAAGCCCAGACCATCAGCAAAGTCAAAGCTACCAACGTTGAAGTGGACAGCACGTGTACTGACGGCGTTGCTGGCAATGACAGTGGTTGGTTTTGTACTGCGAGAATTTCAGCTGGGACAACACCATCCACCTCCTGACAGAACCAACAACCTAGAGGTAGCATTGCAAAACACAGCAGACATACAGCTATCAACTACCATGTTTAATTTTCTAAGTCACAGAAGGGCAACTTTACTAATTGACAGATGATCTGCTATTATAAAAAGTTCTTTTGTGTTACAGAGGGTAAGAATAATAATAAGAGGGGCCCCAAATCAAGTATTTACTTCTCACTATTTTAAAATGCTGTTAGACAAGATGCCATACACAACATGGAAAGCCAAACTTAAACAAGTAGCAAACAAACAACCAGTTACAATTTCAACTGCAGAAACACATAACTCTTTATACACAGTCACTGCAAGAGCCTTGAGAAAGCAAAACAAACAAAACCTTCATACAACACAAGCCCAAAGATGCTCCACAAAGTTGCAACATACAGCAATACACACCTCTAGATCTACTCAAAACACAAACATGCATAAATTGACCTATACCCAAATTGAACAATTAGAATGGGAGGCAAAGACAGGAATATCAAACATCCTGATAGCAGCAAAACACGGGACTGAACTACAATCCACCTTGACTGCCTTAACTGACGCCATCCAAAAAGCAGGTCTGCAGCTTGCCCCAGAAAAAATTCAACGCACCCAACCTTGGACCTACCTCGGATGGAGGATCACTCAACAGGAAATCATGCCACAACCAGTGACTTTCAAAGTAACGGACACTATGACCCTGAATGATTTGCAACGGCTTTTAGGAGCCATTAACTGGCTGAGGCCTGTCTTGGGCATCACAACAGAGGAATTGCACCCCCTCTTCGAGCTACTTAAAGGCGACCCAACTCTCACATCTATTCGATCCCTAACCCCAGAAGCAAAACAAGCTCTGGAAGTATGCTCCCAAGCTGTCGAAAACAGGCAAAGCAGACGACAACCCCCTGACCTGCACATTCGCCTCGCCATCATATCCAGCAAGTTCCAACCTTTTGCTGTCCTTTTCCAATGGGATCAGGCAGAATCTGACCCTTTGAGAATTCTAGAATGGTTATTTCTTCCCCACTCTCCACCTAAGACTGTTTGGACCGTTAATGACATGCTTGCTAAGCTCATTATGAAAGGTAGAGGACATCTGCAGGAGATGGATGGAAGGGATCCTGAGACGATCTACATTCCAGCCACAAAAGACAACTTAGACTGGCTTCTTGCAGAGGACGCTGGGTTTCAGACTGCATTAGCGGACTTCCACGGTAATATTTCCATTCACTTCCCGAAACATAAACTCTGGGCGGAAATAGGAAATCTACCCCTGATGGCCACGCGTCGCTGCAAACTACGACCAGTAAATGGAGTCACAGTCTTCACTGATGCATCTGGACGATCGAAAAAAGCCATCGTGACATGGAAGAACCCTGCCACAGGACAATGGGACAATAAGGTACAAACCTTGGACCAAGGTTCTGTACAGGTTTTAGAACTAGCAGCTATCCGCATGGCATTTGAATTGTTCCATGATCAACCTATGAATGTTGTCACAGATTCTCACTATGCAGCAGGGTTGGTCTCACGTCTCGAAGCCTCCTTCCTTCGAGATGTCACTAATCCTCACTTATTTACAGAAATTCGTACCATATGGTTTCTTATCAACCACAGAAAATTTGATTTTTACATAATGCACACTCGGTCACACACAGAACTTCCAGGACCCATAGCAGAGGGCAATCAAAAAGCTGATGCAACTGCTATGGCAACTACAGTTCCCAAAATTCTGGAACAGGCTAAAGTCTCACACCAGTTCTTCCACCAAAATGCACGTTCATTAAAGAGACAATTCCAAATTACAATAAACCAGACCAGAGACATAATTATGTCATGCTCTGACTGCCAGCGAATTACCCCCATGCCAGCTAAGGAAGGGGTTAATCCCAGGGGCATAACAGCCAATGAAATCTGGCAGACAGACCTTACACATATAGCTGAATTCGGTAAACTAAAATATGTCCATGTTACAGTAGACATGTATTCCAGATACATTAATGCAACAGCACACACGGGAGAAAAAGCCAAAGACGTTATCAGACACTGGCTCAGTTGTTTCGCAATCCTAGGAATTCCAAAAACCATAAAAACCGACAATGGCCCTGCTCATTGTTCTGAAAAAATCAAAACATTTCTCACAGATTGGGGAATACTCCATTCCATAGGTATACCGCATTCACCCACAGGACAAGCGATTGTAGAAAGAGCTCACCGTACACTAAAAGAAATGCTTCAAAGACAAAAAAGAGGGGAGTCGGTATATAGCCCCCAGGAACGCTTACGGAAAGCGTCATATGTTCTAAATTTCTTAAACTGTGATGATACAGACCATAGCAAGTATGAACGCCAAGAGAAAACTCAAATACTTTCATCTTCCAAACCACCAGTTATGATCAAAGATCTAATATCTGGGCAATGGTCAGGACCAGTAGATCTCATAACATGGGGAAGGGGATATGCCTGTGTATCCAAGGGTACCAAATTACAATGGGTCCCTTCTAGATGTGTCAGGCCTTATATTAGCCCTCCACCACAACAGGAGCAACCACCAGAAGAAATAAGTGAAGGATTTGGATTAGAAGAAACACGACCAACAATAGTAAACACATCACACAGTGGGGAGAAAAAAAAAAAAAAAAAAAAAGGGGAAAAGAGATATGGGTCTGTTCCCTATGTGTGTAAATCTACATTAACATTTCCTTAAAACAGGGAGAATCACAAAGAAGCAGTAAATGATACAACAGAACCAAAAGAAACATATAAACAGTAACCAAGGCAGAACCAAAAGAAACACATAAACAGTAACCAATACAGAACCAAAACTCCATGAGTCAAACACAATAAAGGGTTTAAGAGTGCATTGTAAGGAGAGAATGAAACGGTGGCCACCGGAGTATGAATGAGAAAGTTGAGTGGAAGCATGTATTTGTGTGTGAAAGCAAGTACACTTTATAGCAAGACATCTTAAACACTACTTCAGACAACACCACCTCAGACACAACATCTACAACCCAACGCATTTCCCTTTTAAATAAAGATGATGCCATTACACAAAGTCACCCTCAGATAAAAGGTTATCCACACCTACAAACCCTGGGTAATTTGAGATTGCTTGAATATTGCACGAACCAATAAAGTTGTCAACAGTTCAATAAAGGCCTTGTGACGATAGGCCCTGTTTTTTATAATTAGTTGAAATAAGATTGGTTCTAATAAGAATGTTAAAAACATAGTGTTTCTCAACTTGTTAATAAAAAGAGGAGGGAGATGTGGCAGGAAGAATGTAGCAATGAACCATGGGAGTTGTGGTCTCCCGGGTTCTCAGACAATATTTGATTGTCATTGGTTAGAGGGTCACGTGACATGTTCAGGCGTGGTATTTAAACCTGGGCAGTTTGAATAAACGGTAATTCTGCTCTGGCACTTGTTCGTGTCAGAGTGGGGTTCGTGCCTTGAACAGCACCTCAGGGAAGCCCCAGCATTACTGCTGTCTCTATGACACAATGGGAGGCCCGACATTCCATCCCTGGAGACGCTCCAAGAGGAGCATCCAGACCTGTGTCCAGTCAACAGAAGCGACCGGCCACCGAGCGTGACGGACCATGGCCCTGTCAGCTCTGTGGCGCCGCTCTGTGAGCTGGAGATCAGCCCTGACCCGGCTCGTGCAGCTCTTCCGCTCCCCCCAAAGCTCCGGCACCAAAGGTGAGGACAGAGCCTGACCCCGAAAGCCCCGCAGTGCACGGTGGGGACATTCACAGCCCTTCCTCCTCTGCACCTCGCCCTCCTCCTCCTCCTCCTCAGTCCTCTCAGCGCCTGATGGCCCCAGCTCGGGATGTGACTTCCAGGCTTTGCTCTTTCTCACAGGCTCAGCCAACCTGCCTCCACCAGCCCCACTGGCAAGCAGCCCTGGCGTTGCTGTAACATCCAACACTGCCCGGGGGGGGCCCCAGGGCAGTGGGAAGCCCCTGGCTGGGGCAGACCAACGTGCCCCCCAGGGTCAACTGCAGCCCTACCACCATCAGGGGAGAGCAGTGGCCCCGGTCCCAGCAGCGCGGCACAGCCAGCGCAGCCCTGCCAGTTCAGCCAACCCCTCCGGGACACCCCTGGGCAGTGGCAACCCCCCAGACGGGAGCACCCCCATGGATGTGGACGTCACCCCGGCACTTAACATCAGCCTGGCCAGTGACGTCTCCATGGAGGAGGACGCCCCCCGAGGCTGCGACCTCTCGCTGGCCAGCGATGTCGCCATGGAGGAGGACACCTCCCCGCCCAGGCACACCACCGCCAGCCCCTCAGCCGCACCCCAGCTCCAAGCCACCAGGGAGCCTGGGGTGACTCCAACCAGCCGCGCTCTGCTGAGTGGGAAGGTCCTGCCGCAGGGGACTCAGGGGCACTTGGCTTCCTCCCCGGGGGCTGCAGGGACCAGCCAGGATGGTGGCAGCAGCGTCCCCGCGCCCACGAACAGTGGAGACGCCAAACTGGAAAGGCGGGGGGCGAAGAGGAAGGGGGGCTCTGAGCCAGGGCCTGCCATCAAGATCAAGGCTCCCGCAGCCGGGGCTGGGGCAGGAAGATTGGCTTAGGCCTGTTAAAGGGATAGGTCGTTTGGGGACCTATCCCTGTTTGAGGGATAGGTCGTTTGGGGACCTATCCCAGGTTGAGGCATAGATCGTTTGGGGATCTATGCCAGTTGGAGGGATAGATCGTTTGGGGATCTATCCCAGCGGGAGGGAGGGAGGGTGTTTATGTGGGGAAGATGTAGATAGAGATGTAGGGAAGATGTAGAGATAGATGTAGACGTAGATGTCGGTGGACAGAAATTGTGTGAACAATTTCAGTTGCATTTCTGAGACCTTCCCCTTGGCATGGCTGGGTGCAGAGAGTAAAAAATACTGCGCCACTAATATGGCGCAGGCCTTGTGCCAAGGTGAAGGAGGAGTTGTTCTGGCAGGAAAACAAGGCTTATGGACACCTGCTGATATCCAACTAGTACTGTACACCACAGTATGTTTGCCTTATGTATCCAATGTAACCTGGGGAAGAACCACATGTCTGTGTGTCGCAGGCAGCATATGAGCTGTCTGTCCTCTAATAAAGCGGACATTTTTGCCAATCCTGTTGATTTGTGTGCATTTCTGTCTGACCCCCTCCGCCGTTCCGTAGATATAGTTAACAGTTTTCTTCTGGTTACGGAAGAAAAGATTTTATTCCAACACCTGCCTGTGTCTGCCTGCAATGGGGAGGGAGTGCAGGGTGGCCCCAGCAAATGGCAGCAAGCGGATCCAGCAAGGCGCAAAGGGCACCAAGGGCACCCAAAGGGCACCCCGGGCCTGAGTCACTGCCAGAGGTGCAGGCTCTCACGCAGGGTCACTCCCCTGTCCCCTTCGCCTGGGGAAGCAGCCCTTTGGCGTGGCAGCCAGGACACATGGGTCCCGTGCAGGACTCGCGCAGACGGCCCCACGCCCAAAGCAGCCCTGAGCAGAGCCTGGGCACCATCCTGCCGCTCTGGGGCTTTGGAAGGCTGCTCCCAGTGAGCCCACCGTGTCCCCGGTCACCCCAGCGCAGCCTCAGACAGGGCTCCTCCGGGCTGCCCTGGGGCTGCATTGGACAGGGCCCATAAGGGAGAGGGAAGAATGCGCTGGCAACCACATGCGGGGCCTCACAGGAGCCCAGGGAGACGACATCCGTAGATCTCGGGGAGGTGACACTCGGAAGGTCTCGACCTCTGTCTTGGGGGGGATG
The DNA here is from genome assembly GCF_036250125.1 of Pseudopipra pipra. Lineage (NCBI taxonomy): Eukaryota > Metazoa > Chordata > Aves > Passeriformes > Pipridae > Pseudopipra > Pseudopipra pipra. The sequence continues at coordinate 16,825,931 of NC_087580.1, read as the reverse complement.
GCGAGCCACTCAGGAGTTGATGGGTCAGGATCAAAGGGCGGGCAGGCTGGGAATGGGCACACTGCTGTGGGGGTTTGCTCCAGGCCTCCTGAGCAGGAGCAAGATGGGGAGGAGACCTCTACAGGCAGCTTGAAGCAGCCTCCAGGTCACAGTCCCTGCTTCTCGTGGAGACTTCAACTGCCCTGGTGCTTTCCCCGGAGGGTGGTCGGGCACTGGAACGGGCTGCCCAGGGCAGTGGTCACGGCCCCAAGGCTGCCAGAGCTCAAGGAGCGTTTGGACAACGCTCTCAGGCACACGGTGGGATGGCTGTGCTGTCCTGCACAGGGCCAGGAGTTGGACTGGGCGACCCTTGTGGGTCCCTTCCAAGGCAGGATGTTATGTGATTCGAGCTCTTTGGTTAAGCCTTCCTCTGGCCAGGAAGAGCTGGCAAAGCTGTTGGGGGTGGGGCAGAAGAAGGGAAGTGTGGCAGGAAGAATGTAGCAATGAACCATGGGAGTTGTGGTCTCCCGGGTTCTCAGACAATATTTGATTGTCTTTGGTTAGAGGGTCACGTGACATGTTCAGGCGTGGTATTTAAACCTGGGCAGTTTGAATAAATGGTATTTCTGCTCTGGCACTTGTTCGTGTCAGAGTGGGGTTCGTGCCTTGAACAGCACCTCAAATGGAGCCCGAACAGGGTCTTCAGCAGGTTACCGGCAACCAGGAGCAGAAGCTCTGGGGAACCTGTCCGGGGGTGTCCATATCGCCAAAACCAAAAGGAAGAAAAGAAAGAATTCAGCGCGCTGGGTTACCTCTGCAAAAAGGAACAAAAAAGGAAGAAAAAAGGACCAGAAGAAAGGACAACAGAGCTTCCGCACAGAGGTAACCAAAAATTGGCGAATATGGGAGGGTGGTTTACCCGTCAGGAGGGAATTACTCCAAAAATCAAACAAACAGCAGAAGCTGTCTCTCAACTTTTACAAGAACAACCATAGAAGAAAGTAAGTTATGGGACTTGTTATATTGGATTTCGTTGCCTGAACCTGCATTCCCTCTGACTGGACCTTGTCAAGTGTCATCTTGGAGGAAAATAGGGAACAAAATTATTGAAAAAGCCAGTGAGGGAAAAACAGACGCCCTCAAGAATTTGCCTACATGGAAAGACATTATGATAGCCTTGAATAAGCACTACAGAAAGGCAAATGCACCCGGGAGAGTGGACTTCCCCCCCCTTCACTCCTTTCCCCTCAACCCCCCCCCCCTTCAACCCCAGCCCCCCCACCGACCGAGTGGGGCAGGGGGGGAATGCACGTTGGTCAGGGGGGATGAGGGGGAGGGGGAGCCCTTGGGGGGAACAGTGCAGTGGCAGCGTGTGGTGTGAAGGAGCATGGCTTGGGGGCTGGCAGCATGAGCATGGCAGCCGGGGGGGATGCTGGCTTTATGCCAGCGCCCATGGCTGCAGCTGAGACCATGCCATACAGAGCAGCAAGCAGTGCTGTTGGAGCCGAGGACCATTACAGAGCAGCGCCGACCCCTGGACCGTTACGGGGCGACCGCTACACGGTGGTTGCACAGTCAATGTGCAGAAGGAGAGTGGCACCGGAGGCACCGCCATGTTGCCCCTGCCGTGTGCCGGAAGTGAAGCCGCCACCCCCAGGTTCAGGCATTTCGCCGGGAAGGGGGGAGGATGACTGTGACGGACAAATAGACAGCGAGTCTATAGAGGACACAGAAGAGAATCTGCTAGCTCCCTTTAGCCAGGGCGCTCCACTAACACCCTTTGGCTGCGCAGCGGCCATGAGACCGCTGCAGAACAACCACGCAGCAACATGGACGCAGCAAGCTTACTCCGGCCGTGAGGCGGAAGTGAAAGTGCCTCTTCCGTCACCACCAGTTCAACCAACTCACAACAAATGCACAACAGTTAAAGCATCACTGTGGCTCTCCTACCCAGAAACCAACCCACAGCCCTCACCAGCCTCAGAACAGCTTCTATGCCGAAGATGGCCTGATGGAGGAGGAAGAAGAGATATTGACTCCCTAGAAAGCTTAGCTGAGCTGTGGCAAACTGAACTCAGTGAGACAAGAGAACCAGAAAAAGGACAAGCAGTTTTGAATCCTGCAAAAGAGGAAGAACAGCAAACATGGCTACGGCTACTACTTCAGCTCGAGGAAGAAGATGTAGACTGGGAAAGCACACAGAACATCTGCCTACCCAAGCCCAGACCATCAGCAAAGTCAAAGCTACCAACGTTGAAGTGGACAGCACGTGTACTGACGGCGTTGCTGGCAATGACAGTGGTTGGTTTTGTACTGCGAGAATTTCAGCTGGGACAACACCATCCACCTCCTGACAGAACCAACAACCTAGAGGTAGCATTGCAAAACCCAGCAGACATACAGCTATCAACTACCATGTTTAATTTTCTAAGTCACAGAAGGACAACTTTACTAATTGACAGATGATCTGCTATTATAAAAAGTTCTTTTGTGTTACAGAGGGTAAGAATAATAATAAGAGGGGCCCCAAATCAAGTATTTACTTCTCACTATTTTAAAATGCTGTTAGACAAGATGCCATACACAACATGGAAAGCCAAACTTAAACAAGTAGCAAACAAACAACCAGTTACAATTTCAACTGCAGAAACACATAACTCTTTATACACAGTCACTGCAAGAGCCTTGAGAAAGCAAAACAAACAAAACCTTCATACAACACAAGCCCAAAGATGCTCCACAAAGTTGCAACATACAGCAATACACACCTCTAGATCTACTCAAAACACAAACATGCATAAATTGACCTATACCCAAATTGAACAATTAGAATGGGAGGCAAAGACAGGAATATCAAACATCCTGATAGCAGCAAAACACGGGACTGAACTACAATCCACCTTGACTGCCTTAACTGACGCCATCCAAAAAGCAGGTCTGCAGCTTGCCCCAGAAAAAATTCAACGCACCCAACCTTGGACCTACCTCGGATGGAGGATCACTCAACAGGAAATCATGCCACAACCAGTGACTTTCAAAGTAACGGACACTATGACCCTGAATGATTTGCAAGGGCTTTTAGGAGCCATTAACTGGCTGAGGCCTGTCTTGGGCATCACAACAGAGGAATTGCACCCCCTCTTCGAGCTACTTAAAGGTGACCCAACTCTCACATCTATTCGATCCCTAACCCCAGAAGCAAAACAAGCTCTGGAAGTATGCTCCCAAGCTGTCGAAAACAGGCAAAGCAGACGACAACCCCCTGACCTGCACATTCGCCTCGCCATCATATCCAGCAAGTTCCAACCTTTTGCTGTCCTTTTCCAATGGGATCAGGCAGAATCTGACCCTTTGAGAATTCTAGAATGGTTATTTCTTCCCCACTCTCCACCTAAGACTGTTTGGACCGTTAATGACATGCTTGCTAAGCTCATTATGAAAGGTAGAGGACATCTGCAGGAGATGGATGGAAGGGATCCTGAGACGATCTACATTCCAGCCACAAAAGACAACTTAGACTGGCTTCTTGCAGAGGACGCTGGGTTTCAGACTGCATTAGCGGACTTCCACGGTAATATTTCCATTCACTTCCCGAAACATAAACTCTGGGCGGAAATAGGAAATCTACCCCTGATGGCCACGCGTCGCTGCAAACTACGACCAGTAAATGGAGTCACAGTCTTCACTGATGCATCTGGACGATCGAAAAAAGCCATCGTGACATGGAAGAACCCTGCCACAGGACAATGGGACAATAAGGTACAAACCTTGGACCAAGGTTCTGTACAGGTTTTAGAACTAGCAGCTATCCGCATGGCATTTGAATTGTTCCATGATCAACCTATGAATGTTGTCACAGATTCTCACTATGCAGCAGGGTTGGTCTCACGTCTCGAAGCCTCCTTCCTTCGAGATGTCACTAATCCTCACTTATTTACAGAAATTCGTACCATATGGTTTCTTATCAACCACAGAAAATTTGATTTTTACATAATGCACACTCGGTCACACACAGAACTTCCAGGACCCATAGCAGAGGGCAATCAAAAAGCTGATGCAACTGCTATGGCAACTACAGTTCCCAAAATTCTGGAACAGGCTAAAGTCTCACACCAGTTCTTCCACCAAAATGCACGTTCATTAAAGAGACAATTCCAAATTACAATAAACCAGACCAGAGACATAATTATGTCATGCTCTGACTGCCAGCGAATTACCCCCATGCCAGCTAAGGAAGGGGTTAATCCCAGGGGCATAACAGCCAATGAAATCTGGCAGACAGACCTTACACATATAGCTGAATTCGGTAAACTAAAATATGTCCATGTTACAGTAGACATGTATTCCAGATACATTAATGCAACAGCACACACGGGAGAAAAAGCCAAAGACGTTATCAGACACTGGCTCAGTTGTTTCGCAATCCTAGGAATTCCAAAAACCATAAAAACCGACAATGGCCCTGCTCATTGTTCTGAAAAAATCAAAACATTTCTCACAGATTGGGGAATACTCCATTCCATAGGTATACCGCATTCACCCACAGGACAAGCGATTGTAGAAAGAGCTCACCGTACACTAAAAGAAATGCTTCAAAGACAAAAAAGAGGGGAGTCGGTATATAGCCCCCAGGAACGCTTACGGAAAGCGTCATATGTTCTAAATTTCTTAAACTGTGATGATACAGACCATAGCAAGTATGAACGCCAAGAGAAAACTCAAATACTTTCATCTTCCAAACCACCAGTTATGATCAAAGATCTAATATCTGGGCAATGGTCAGGACCAGTAGATCTCATAACATGGGGAAGGGGATATGCCTGTGTATCCAAGGGTACCAAATTACAATGGGTCCCTTCTAGATGTGTCAGGCCTTATATTAGCCCTCCACCACAACAGGAGCAACCACCAGAAGAAATAAGTGAAGGATTTGGATTAGAAGAAACACGACCAACAATAGTAAACACATCACACAGTGGGGAGAAAAAAAAAAAAAAAAAAAAAGGGGAAAAGAGATATGGGTCTGTTCCCTATGTGTGTAAATCTACATTAACATTTCCTTAAAACAGGGAGAATCACAAAGAAGCAGTAAATGATACAACAGAACCAAAAGAAACATATAAACAGTAACCAATGCAGAACCAAAAGAAACACATAAACAGTAACCAATACAGAACCAAAACTCCATGAGTCAAACACAATAAAGGGTTTAAGAGTGCATTGTAAGGAGAGAATGAAACGGTGGCCACCGGAGTATGAATGAGAAAGTTGAGTGGAAGCATGTATTTGTGTGTGAAAGCAAGTACACTTTATAGCAAGACATCTTAAACACTACTTCAGACAACACCACCTCAGACACAACATCTACAACCCAACACATTTCCCTTTTAAATAAAGATGATGCCATTACACAAAGTCACCCTCAGATAAAAGGTTATCCACACCTACAAACCCTGGGTAATTTGAGATTGCTTGAATATTGCACGAACCAATAAAGTTGTCAACAGTTCAATAAAGGCCTTGTGACGATAGGCCCTGTTTTTTATAATTAGTTGAAATAAGATTGGTTCTAATAAGAATGTTAAAAACATAGTGTTTCTCAACTTGTTAATAAAAAGAGGAGGGAGATGTGGCAGGAAGAATGTAGCAATGAACCATGGGAGTTGTGGTCTCCCGGGTTCTCAGACAATATTTGATTGTCATTGGTTAGAGGGTCACGTGACATGTTCAGGCGTGGTATTTAAACCTGGGCAGTTTGAATAAACGGTAATTCTGCTCTGGCACTTGTTCGTGTCAGAGTGGGGTTCGTGCCTTGAACAGCACCTCAGGGAAGCCCCAGCATTACTGCTGTCTCTATGACACAATGGGAGGCCCGACATTCCATCCCTGGAGACGCTCCAAGAGGAGCATCCAGACCTGTGTCCAGTCAACAGAAGCGACCGGCCACCGAGCGTGACGGACCATGGCCCTGTCAGCTCTGTGGCGCCGCTCTGTGAGCTGGAGATCAGCCCTGACCCGGCTCGTGCAGCTCTTCCGCTCCCCCCAAAGCTCCGGCACCAAAGGTGAGGACAGAGCCTGACCCCGAAAGCCCCGCAGTGCACGGTGGGGACATTCACAGCCCTTCCTCCTCTGCACCTCGCCCTCCTCCTCCTCCTCCTCAGTCCTCTCAGCGCCTGATGGCCCCAGCTCGGGATGTGACTTCCAGGCTTTGCTCTTTCTCACAGGCTCAGCCAACCTGCCTCCACCAGCCCCACTGGCAAGCAGCCCTGGCGTTGCTGTAACATCCAACACTGCCCGGGGGGGGCCCCAGGGCAGTGGGAAGCCCCTGGCTGGGGCAGACCAACGTGCCCCCCAGGGTCAACTGCAGCCCTACCACCATCAGGGGAGAGCAGTGGCCCCGGTCCCAGCAGCGCGGCACAGCCAGCGCAGCCCTGCCAGCTCAGCCAACCCCTCCGGGACACCCCTGGGCAGTGGCAGCCCCCCAGACGGGAGCACCCCCATGGATGTGGACGTCACCCCGGCACTTAACATCAGCCTGGCCAGTGACGTCTCCATGGAGGAGGACGCCCCCCGCGGCTGCGACCTCTCACTGGCCACCGACGTCCCCATGGAGGAGGACACCGCCCGCGGCTGCGACCTCTCGCTGGCCAGCGACGTCTCCATGGAGGAGGACGCCCCCCGAGGCTGCGACCTCTCGCTGGCCAGCGATGTCGCCATGGAGGAGGACACCTCCCCGCCCAGGCACACCACCGCCAGCCCCTCAGCCGCACCCCAGCTCCAAGCCACCAGGGAGCCTGGGGTGACTCCAACCAGCCGCGCTCTGCTGAGTGGGAAGGTCCTGCCGCAGGGGACTCAGGGGCACTTGGCTTCCTCCCCGGGGGCTGCAGGGACCAGCCAGGATGGTGGCAGCAGCGTCCCCGCGCCCACGAACAGTGGAGATGCCAAGCTGGAAAGGCGCGGGGCGAAGAGGAAGGGGGGCTCTGAGCCAGGGCCTGCCATCAAGATCAAGGCTCCCGCAGCCGGGGCTGGGGCAGGAAGATTGGCTTAGGCCTGTTAAAGGGATAGGTCGTTTGGGGACCTATCCCTGTTTGAGGGATAGGTCGTTTGGGGACCTATCCCAGGTTGAGGCATAGATCGTTTGGGGATCTATGCCAGTTGGAGGGATAGATCGTTTGGGGATCTATCCCAGCGGGAGGGAGGGAGGGTGTTTATGTGGGGAAGATGTAGATAGAGATGTAGGGAAGATGTAGAGATAGATGTAGACGTAGATGTCGGTGGACAGAAATTGTGTGAACAATTTCAGTTGCATTTCTGAGACCTTCCCCTTGGCATGGCTGGGTGCAGAGAGTAAAAAATACTGCGCCACTAATATGGCGCAGGCCTTGTGCCAAGGTGAAGGAGGAGTTGTTCTGGCAGGAAAACAAGGCTTATGGACACCTGCTGATATCCAATTAGTACTGTACACCACAGTATGTTTGCCTTATGTATCCAATGTAACCTGGGGAAGAACCACATGTCTGTGTGTCGCAGGCAGCATATGAGCTGTCTGTCCTCTAATAAAGCGGACATTTTTGCCAATCCCGTGGATTTGTGTGCATTTCTGTCTGACCCCCTCCGCCGTTCCGTAGATATAGTTAACAGTTTTCTTCTGGTTACGGAAGAAAAGATTTTATTCCAACACCTGCCTGTGTCTGCCTGGAATGGGGAGGGAGTGCAGGGTGGCCCCAGCAAATGGCAGCAAGCAGATCCAGCAAGGCGCAAAGGGCACCAAGGGCACCCAAAGGGCACCCCGGGCCTGAGTCACTGCCAGAGGTGCAGGCTCTCACGCAGGGTCACTCCCCTGTCCCCTTCGCCTGGGGAAGCAGCCCTTTGGCGTGGCAGCCAGGACACATGGGTCCCGTGCAGGACTCGCGCAGACGGCCCCACGCCCAAAGCAGCCCTGAGCAGAGCCTGGGCACCATCCTGCCGCTCTGGGGCTTTGGAAGGCTGCTCCCAGTGAGCCCACCGTGTCCCCGGTCACCCCAGTGCAGCCTCAGACAGGGCTCCTCCGGGCTGCCCTGGGGCTGCATTGGACAGGGCCCATAAGGGAGAGGGAAGAATGCGCTGGCAACCACATGCGGGGCCTCACAGGAGCCCAGGGAGACGACATCCGTAGATCTCGGGGAGGTGACACTCGGAAGGTCTCGACCTCTGTCTTGGGGGGGATGGCGAGCCACTCAGGAGTTGATGGGTCAGGATCAAAGGGCGGGCAGGCTGGGAATGGGCACACTGCTGTGGGGGTTTGCTCCAGGCCTCCTGAGCAGGAGCAAGATGGGGAGGAGACCTCTACAGGCAGCTTGAAGCAGCCTCCAGGTCACAGTCCCTGCTTCTCGTGGAGACTTCAACTGCCCTGGTGCTTTCCCCGGAGGGTGGTCGGGCACTGGAACGGGCTGCCCAGGGCAGTGGTCACGGCCCCAAGGCTGCCAGAGCTCAAGGAGCGTTTGGACAACGCTCTCAGGCACACGGTGGGATGGCTGTGCTGTCCTGCACAGGGCCAGGAGTTGGACTGGGCGACCCTTGTGGGTCCCTTCCAAGGCAGGATGTTATGTGATTCGAGCTCTTTGGTTAAGCCTTCCTCTGGCCAGGAAGAGCTGGCAAAGCTGTTGGGGGTGGGGCAGAAGAAGGGAAGTGTGGCAGGAAGAATGTAGCAATGAACCATGGGAGTTGTGGTCTCCCGGGTTCTCAGACAATATTTGATTGTCTTTGGTTAGAGGGTCACGTGACATGTTCAGGCGTGGTATTTAAACCTGGGCAGTTTGAATAAATGGTATTTCTGCTCTGGCACTTGTTCGTGTCAGAGTGGGGTTCGTGCCTTGAACAGCACCTCAAATGGAGCCCGAACAGGGTCTTCAGCAGGTTACCGGCAACCAGGAGCAGAAGCTCTGGGGAACCTGTCCGGGGGTGTCCATATCGCCAAAACCAAAAGGAAGAAAAGAAAGAATTCAGCGCGCTGGGTTACCTCTGCAAAAAGGAACAAAAAAGGAAGAAAAAAGGACCAGAAGAAAGGACAACAGAGCTTCCGCACAGAGGTAACCAAAAATTGGCGAATATGGGAGGGTGGTTTACCCGTCAGGAGGGAATTACTCCAAAAATCAAACAAACAGCAGAAGCTGTCTCTCAACTTTTACAAGAACAACCATAGAAGAAAGTAAGTTATGGGACTTGTTATATTGGATTTCGTTGCCTGAACCTGCATTCCCTCTGACTGGACCTTGTCAAGTGTCATCTTGGAGGAAAATAGGGAACAAAATTATTGAAAAAGCCAGTGAGGGAAAAACAGACGCCCTCAAGAATTTGGCTACATGGAAAGACATTATGATAGCCTTGAATAAGCACTACAGAAAGGCAAATGCACCCGGGAGAGTGGACTTCCCCCCCCTTCACTCCTTTCCCCTCAACCCCCCCCCTTCAACCCCAGCCCCCCCACCGACCGAGTGGGGCAGGGGGGGAATGCACGTTGGTCAGGGGGGATGAGGGGGAGGGGGAGCCCTTGGGGGGAACAGTGCAGTGGCAGCGTGTGGTGTGAAGGAGCATGGCTTGGGGGCTGGCAGCATGAGCATGGCAGCCGGGGGGGATGCTGGCTTTATGCCAGCGCCCATGGCTGCAGCTGAGACCATGCCATACAGAGCAGCAAGCAGTGCTGTTGGAGCCGAGGACCATTACAGAGCAGCGCCGACCCCTGGACCGTTACGGGGCGACCGTGACACGGTGGTTGCACAGTCAATGTGCAGAAGGAGAGTGGCACCGGAGGCACCGCCATGTTGCCCCTGCCGTGTGCCGGAAGTGAAGCCGCCACCCCCAGGTTCAGGCATTTCGCCGGGAAGGGGGGAGGATGACTGTGACGGACAAATAGACAGCGAGTCTATAGAGGACACAGAAGAGAATCTGCTAGCTCCCTTTAGCCAGGGCGCTCCACTAACACCCTTTGGCTGCGCAGCGGCCATGAGACCGCTGCAGAACAACCACGCAGCAACATGGACGCAGCAAGCTTACTCCGGCCGTGAGGCGGAAGTGAAAGTGCCTCTTCCGTCACCACCAGTTCAACCAACTCACAACAAATGCACAACAGTTAAAGCATCACTGTGGCTCTCCTACCCAGAAACCAACCCACAGCCCTCACCAGCCTCAGAACAGCTTCTATGCCGAAGATGGCCTGATGGAGGAGGAAGAAGAGATATTGACTCCCTAGAAAGCTTAGCTGAGCTGTGGCAAACTGAACTCAGTGAGACAAGAGAACCAGAAAAAGGACAAGCAGTTTTGAATCCTGCAAAAGAGGAAGAACAGCAAACATGGCTACGGCTACTACTTCAGCTCGAGGAAGAAGATGTAGACTGGGAAAGCACACAGAACATCTGCCTACCCAAGCCCAGACCATCAGCAAAGTCAAAGCTACCAACGTTGAAGTGGACAGCACGTGTACTGACGGCGTTGCTGGCAATGACAGTGGTTGGTTTTGTACTGCGAGAATTTCAGCTGGGACAACACCATCCACCTCCTGACAGAACCAACAACCTAGAGGTAGCATTGCAAAACACAGCAGACATACAGCTATCAACTACCATGTTTAATTTTCTAAGTCACAGAAGGGCAACTTTACTAATTGACAGATGATCTGCTATTATAAAAAGTTCTTTTGTGTTACAGAGGGTAAGAATAATAATAAGAGGGGCCCCAAATCAAGTATTTACTTCTCACTATTTTAAAATGCTGTTAGACAAGATGCCATACACAACATGGAAAGCCAAACTTAAACAAGTAGCAAACAAACAACCAGTTACAATTTCAACTGCAGAAACACATAACTCTTTATACACAGTCACTGCAAGAGCCTTGAGAAAGCAAAACAAACAAAACCTTCATACAACACAAGCCCAAAGATGCTCCACAAAGTTGCAACATACAGCAATACACACCTCTAGATCTACTCAAAACACAAACATGCATAAATTGACCTATACCCAAATTGAACAATTAGAATGGGAGGCAAAGACAGGAATATCAAACATCCTGATAGCAGCAAAACACGGGACTGAACTACAATCCACCTTGACTGCCTTAACTGACGCCATCCAAAAAGCAGGTCTGCAGCTTGCCCCAGAAAAAATTCAACGCACCCAACCTTGGACCTACCTCGGATGGAGGATCACTCAACAGGAAATCATGCCACAACCAGTGACTTTCAAAGTAACGGACACTATGACCCTGAATGATTTGCAAGGGCTTTTAGGAGCCATTAACTGGCTGAGGCCTGTCTTGGGCATCACAACAGAGGAATTGCACCCCCTCTTCGAGCTACTTAAAGGTGACCCAACTCTCACATCTATTCGATCCCTAACCCCAGAAGCAAAACAAGCTCTGGAAGTATGCTCCCAAGCTGTCGAAAACAGGCAAAGCAGACGACAACCCCCTGACCTGCACATTCGCCTCGCCATCATATCCAGCAAGTTCCAACCTTTTGCTGTCCTTTTCCAATGGGATCAGGCAGAATCTGACCCTTTGAGAATTCTAGAATGGTTATTTCTTCCCCACTCTCCACCTAAGACTGTTTGGACCGTTAATGACATGCTTGCTAAGCTCATTATGAAAGGTAGAGGACATCTGCAGGAGATGGATGGAAGGGATCCTGAGACGATCTACATTCCAGCCACAAAAGACAACTTAGACTGGCTTCTTGCAGAGGACGCTGGGTTTCAGACTGCATTAGCGGACTTCCACGGTAATATTTCCATTCACTTCCCGAAACATAAACTCTGGGCGGAAATAGGAAATCTACCCCTGATGGCCACGCGTCGCTGCAAACTACGACCAGTAAATGGAGTCACAGTCTTCACTGATGCATCTGGACGATCGAAAAAAGCCATCGTGACATGGAAGAACCCTGCCACAGGACAATGGGACAATAAGGTACAAACCTTGGACCAAGGTTCTGTACAGGTTTTAGAACTAGCAGCTATCCGCATGGCATTTGAATTGTTCCATGATCAACCTATGAATGTTGTCACAGATTCTCACTATGCAGCAGGGTTGGTCTCACGTCTCGAAGCCTCCTTCCTTCGAGATGTCACTAATCCTCACTTATTTACAGAAATTCGTACCATATGGTTTCTTATCAACCACAGAAAATTTGATTTTTACATAATGCACACTCGGTCACACACAGAACTTCCAGGACCCATAGCAGAGGGCAATCAAAAAGCTGATGCAACTGCTATGGCAACTACAGTTCCCAAAATTCTGGAACAGGCTAAAGTCTCACACCAGTTCTTCCACCAAAATGCACGTTCATTAAAGAGACAATTCCAAATTACAATAAACCAGACCAGAGACATAATTATGTCATGCTCTGACTGCCAGCGAATTACCCCCATGCCAGCTAAGGAAGGGGTTAATCCCAGGGGCATAACAGCCAATGAAATCTGGCAGACAGACCTTACACATATAGCTGAATTCGGTAAACTAAAATATGTCCATGTTACAGTAGACATGTATTCCAGATACATTAATGCAACAGCACACACGGGAGAAAAAGCCAAAGACGTTATCAGACACTGGCTCAGTTGTTTCGCAATCCTAGGAATTCCAAAAACCATAAAAACCGACAATGGCCCTGCTCATTGTTCTGAAAAAATCAAAACATTTCTCACAGATTGGGGAATACTCCATTCCATAGGTATACCGCATTCACCCACAGGACAAGCGATTGTAGAAAGAGCTCACCGTACACTAAAAGAAATGCTTCAAAGACAAAAAAGAGGGGAGTCGGTATATAGCCCCCAGGAACGCTTACGGAAAGCGTCATATGTTCTAAATTTCTTAAACTGTGATGATACAGACCATAGCAAGTATGAACGCCAAGATAAAACTCAAATACTTTCATCTTCCAAACCACCAGTTATGATCAAAGATCTAATATCTGGGCAATGGTCAGGACCAGTAGATCTCATAACATGGGGAAGGGGATATGCCTGTGTATCCAAGGGTACCAAATTACAATGGGTCCCTTCTAGATGTGTCAGGCCTTATATTAGCCCTCCACCACAATAGGAGCAACCACCAGAAGAAATAAGTGAAGGATTTGGATTAGAAGAAACACGACCAACACATCACACAGTGGGGAGAAAAAAAAAAAAAAAAAAAAAAGGGGAAAAGAGATATGGGTCTGTTCCCTATGTGTGTAAATCTACATTAACATTTCCTTAAAACAGGGAGAATCACAAAGAAGCAGTAAATGATACAACAGAACCAAAAGAAACATATAAACAGTAACCAAGGCAGAACCAAAAGAAACACATAAACAGTAACCAATACAGAACCAAAACTCCATGAGTCAAACACAATAAAGGGTTTAAGAGTGCATTGTAAGGAGAGAATGAAACGGTGGCCACCGGAGTATGAATGAGAAAGTTGAGTGGAAGCATGTATATGTGTGTGAAAGCAAGTACACTTTATAGCAAGACATCTTAAACACTACTTCAGACAACACCACCTCAGACACAACATCTACAACCCAACACATTTCCCTTTTAAATAAAGATGATGCCATTACACAAAGTCACCCTCAGATAAAAGGTTATCCACACCTACAAACCCTGGGTAATTTGAGATTGCTTGAATATTGCACGAACCAATAAAGTTGTCAACAGTTCAATAAAGGCCTTGTGACGATAGGCCCTGTTTTTTATAATTAGTTGAAATAAGATTGGTTCTAATAAGAATGTTAAAAACATAGTGTTTCTCAACTTGTTAATAAAAAGAGGAGGGAGATGTGGCAGGAAGAATGTAGCAATGAACCATGGGAGTTGTGGTCTCCCGGGTTCTCAGACAATATTTGATTGTCATTGGTTAGAGGGTCACGTGACATGTTCAGGCGTGGTATTTAAACCTGGGCAGTTTGAATAAACGGTATTTCTGCTCTGGCACTTGTTCGTGTCAGAGTGGGGTTCGTGCCTTGAACAGCACCTCAGGGAAGCCCCAGCATTACTGCTGTCTCTATGACACAATGGGAGGCCCAACATTCCATCCCTGGAGACGCTCCAAGAGGAGCATCCAGACCTGTGTCCAGTCAACAGAAGCGACCGGCCACCGAGCGTGACTGACCATGGCCCTGTCAGCTCTGTGGCGCCGCTCTGTGAGCTGGAGATCAGCCCTGACCCGGCTCGTGCAGCTCTTCCGCTCCCCCCAAAGCTCCGGCACCAAAGGTGAGGACAGAGCCTGACCCCGAAAGCCCCGCAGTGCACGGTGGGGACATTCACAGCCCTTCCTCCCCTGCACCTCGCACTCCTCCTCCTCCTCCTCAGTCCTCTCAGCGCCTGATGGCCCCAGCTCGGGATGTGACTTCCAGGCTTTGCTCTTTCTCACAGGCTCAGCCAACCTGCCTCCACCAGCCCCACTGGCAAGCAGCCCTGGCGTTGCTGTAACATCCAACACTGCCCGGGGGGGGCCCCAGGGCAGTGGGAAGCCCCTGGCTGGGGCAGACCAACGTGCCCCCCAGGGTCAACTGCAGCCCTACCACCATCAGGGGAGAGCAGTGGCCCCGGTCCCAGCAGCGCGGCACAGCCAGCGCAGCCCTGCCAGCTCAGCCAACCCCTCCGGGACACCCCTGGGCAGTGGCAGCCCCCCAGACGGGAGCACCCCCATGGATGTGGACGTCACCCCGGCACTTAACATCAGCCTGGCCAGTGACGTCTCCATGGAGGAGGACGCCCCCCGCGGCTGCGACCTCTCACTGGCCACCGACGTCTCCATGGAGGAGGACACCGCCCGCGGCTGCGACCTCTCACTGGCCACCGACGTCTCCATGGAGGAGGACGCCCCCCGAGGCTGCGACCTCTCGCTGGCCAGCGATGTCGCCATGGAGGAGGACACCTCCCCGCCCAGGCACACCACCGCCAGCCCCTCAGCCGCACCCCAGCTCCAAGCCACCAGGGAGCCTGGGGTGACTCCAACCAGCCGCGCTCTGCTGAGTGGGAAGGTCCTGCCGCAGGGGACTCAGGGGCACTTGGCTTCCTCCCCGGGGGCTGCAGGGACCAGCCAGGATGGTGGCAGCAGCGTCCCCGCGCCCACGAACAGTGGAGACGCCAAACTGGAAAGGCGGGGGGCGAAGAGGAAGGGGGGCTCTGAGCCAGGGCCTGCCATCAAGATCAAGGCTCCCGCAGCCGGGGCTGGGGCAGGAAGATTGGCTTAGGCCTGTTAAAGGGATAGGTCGTTTGGGGACCTATCCCTGTTTGAGGGATAGGTCGTTTGGGGACCTATCCCAGGTTGAGGCATAGATCGTTTGGGGATCTATGCCAGTTGGAGGGATAGATCGTTTGGGGATCTATCCCAGCGGGAGGGAGGGAGGGTGTTTATGTGGGGAAGATGTAGATAGAGATGTAGGGAAGATGTAGAGATAGATGTAGACGCAGATGTCGGTGGACAGAAATTGTGTGAACAATTTCAGTTGCATTTCTGAGACCTTCCCCTTGGCATGGCTGGGTGCAGAGAGTAAAAAATACTGCGCCACTAATATGGCGCAGGCCTTGTGCCAAGGTGAAGGAGGAGTTGTTCTGGCAGGAAAACAAGGCTTATGGACACCTGCTGATATCCAATTAGTACTGTACACCACAGTATGTTTGCCTTATGTATCCAATGTAACCTGGGGAAGAACCACATGTCTGTGTGTCGCAGGCAGCATATGAGCTGTCTGTCCTCTAATAAAGCGGACATTTTTGCCAATCCTGTTGATTTGTGTGCATTTCTGTCTGACCCCCTCCGCCGTTCCGTAGATATAGTTAACAGTTTTCTTCTGGTTACGGAAGAAAAGATTTTATTCCAACACCTGCCTGTGTCTGCCTGCAATGGGGAGGGAGTGCAGGGTGGCCCCAGCAAATGGCAGCAAGCAGATCCAGCAAGGCCCAAAGGGCACCAAGGGCACCCAAAGGGCACCCCGGGCCTGAGTCACTGCCAGAGGTGCAGGCTCTCACGCAGGGTCACTCCCCTGTCCCCTTCGCCTGGGGAAGCAGCCCTTTGGCGTGGCAGCCAGGACACATGGGTCCCGTGCAGGACTCGCGCAGACGGCCCCACGCCCAAAGCAGCCCTGAGCAGAGCCTGGGCACCATCCTGCCGCTCTGGGGCTTTGGAAGGCTGCTCCCAGTGAGCCCACCGTGTCCCCGGTCACCCCAGCGCAGCCCCAGACAGGGCTCCTCCGGGCTGCCCTGGGGCTGCATTGGACAGGGCCCATAAGGGAGAGGGAAGAATGCGCTGGCAACCACATGCGGGGCCTCACAGGAGCCCAGGGAGACGACATCCGTAGATCTCGGGGAGGTGACACTCGGAAGGTCTCGACCTCTGTCTTGGGGGGAATGGCGAGCCACTCAGGAGTTGATGGGTCAGGATCAAAGGGCGGGCAGGCTGGGAATGGGCACACTGCTGTGGGGGTTTGCTCCAGGCCTCCTGAGCAGGAGCAAGATGGGGAGGAGACCTCTACAGGCAGCTTGAAGCAGCCTCCAGGTCACAGTCCCTGCTTCTCGTGGAGACTTCAACTGCCCTGGTGCTTTCCCCGGAGGGTGGTCGGGCACTGGAACGGGCTGCCCAGGGCAGTGGTCACGGCCCCAAGGCTGCCAGAGCTCAAGGAGCGTTTGGACAA
The DNA here is from genome assembly GCF_036250125.1 of Pseudopipra pipra. Taxonomy (NCBI): domain Eukaryota; kingdom Metazoa; phylum Chordata; class Aves; order Passeriformes; family Pipridae; genus Pseudopipra; species Pseudopipra pipra. The sequence goes on along the minus strand of NC_087580.1, from coordinate 16,809,289 downwards.
CGCTCTCAGGCACACGGTGGGATGGCTGTGCTGTCCTGCACAGGGCCAGGAGTTGGACTGGGCGACCCTTGTGGGTCCCTTCCAAGGCAGGATGTTATGTGATTCGAGCTCTTTGGTTAAGCCTTCCTCTGGCCAGGAAGAGCTGGCAAAGCTGTTGGGGGTGGGGCAGAAGAAGGGAAGTGTGGCAGGAAGAATGTAGCAATGAACCATGGGAGTTGTGGTCTCCCGGGTTCTCAGACAATATTTGATTGTCTTTGGTTAGAGGGTCACGTGACATGTTCAGGCGTGGTATTTAAACCTGGGCAGTTTGAATAAATGGTATTTCTGCTCTGGCACTTGTTCGTGTCAGAGTGGGGTTCGTGCCTTGAACAGCACCTCAAATGGAGCCCGAACAGGGTCTTCAGCAGGTTACCGGCAACCAGGAGCAGAAGCTCTGGGGAACCTGTCCGGGGGTGTCCATATCGCCAAAACCAAAAGGAAGAAAAGAAAGAATTCAGCGCGCTGGGTTACCTCTGCAAAAAGGAACAAAAAAGGAAGAAAAAAGGACCAGAAGAAAGGACAACAGAGCTTCCGCACAGAGGTAACCAAAAATTGGCGAATATGGGAGGGTGGTTTACCCGTCAGGAGGGAATTACTCCAAAAATCAAACAAACAGCAGAAGCTGTCTCTCAACTTTTACAAGAACAACCATAGAAGAAAGTAAGTTATGGGACTTGTTATATTGGATTTCGTTGCCTGAACCTGCATTCCCTCTGACTGGACCTTGTCAAGTGTCATCTTGGAGGAAAATAGGGAACAAAATTATTGAAAAAGCCAGTGAGGGAAAAACAGACGCCCTCAAGAATTTGGCTACATGGAAAGACATTATGATAGCCTTGAATAAGCACTAGAGAAAGACAAATGCACCCGGGAGAGTGGACTTCCCCCCCCTTCACTCCTTTCCCCTCAACCCCCCCCCCTTCAACCCCAGCCCCCCCACCGACCGAGTGGGGCAGGGGGGGAATGCACGTTGGTCAGGGGGGATGAGGGGGAGGGGGAGCCCTTGGGGGGAACAGTGCAGTGGCAGCGTGTGGTGTGAAGGAGCATGGCTTGGGGGCTGGCAGCATGAGCATGGCAGCCGGGGGGGATGCTGGCTTTATGCCAGCGCCCATGGCTGCAGCTGAGACCATGCCATACAGAGCAGCAAGCAGTGCTGTTGGAGCCGAGGACCATTACAGAGCAGTGCCGACCCCTGGACCGTTACGGGGCGACCGCTACACGGTGGTTGCACAGTCAATGTGCAGAAGGAGAGTGGCACCGGAGGCACCGCCATGTTGCCCCTGCCGTGTGCCGGAAGTGAAGCCGCCACCCCCAGGTTCAGGCATTTCGCCGGGAAGGGGGGAGGATGACTGTGACGGACAAATAGACAGCGAGTCTATAGAGGACACAGAAGAGAATCTGCTAGCTCCCTTTAGCCAGGGCGCTCCACTAACACCCTTTGGCTGCGCAGCGGCCATGAGACCGCTGCAGAACAACCACGCAGCAACATGGATGCAGCAAGCTTACTCCGGCCGTGAGGCGGAAGTGAAAGTGCCTCTTCCGTCACCACCAGTTCAACCAACTCACAACAAATGCACAACAGTTAAAGCATCACTGTGGCTCTCCTACCCAGAAACCAACCCACAGCCCTCACCAGCCTCAGAACAGCTTCTATGCCGAAGATGGCCTGATGGAGGAGGAAGAAGAGATATTGACTCCCTAGAAAGCTTAGCTGAGCTGTGGCAAACTGAACTCAGTGAGACAAGAGAACCAGAAAAAGGACAAGCAGTTTTGAATCCTGCAAAAGAGGAAGAACAGCAAACATGGCTACGGCTACTACTTCAGCTCGAGGAAGAAGATGTAGACTGGGAAAGCACACAGAACATCTGCCTACCCAAGCCCAGACCATCAGCAAAGTCAAAGCTACCAACGTTGAAGTGGACAGCACGTGTACTGACGGCGTTGCTGGCAATGACAGTGGTTGGTTTTGTACTGCGAGAATTTCAGCTGGGACAACACCATCCACCTCCTGACAGAACCAACAACCTAGAGGTAGCATTGCAAAACCCAGCAGACATACAGCTATCAACTACCATGTTTAATTTTCTAAGTCACAGAAGGACAACTTTACTAATTGACAGATGATCTGCTATTATAAAAAGTTCTTTTGTGTTACAGAGGGTAAGAATAATAATAAGAGGGGCCCCAAATCAAGTATTTACTTCTCACTATTTTAAAATGCTGTTAGACAAGATGCCATACACAACATGGAAAGCCAAACTTAAACAAGTAGCAAACAAACAACCAGTTACAATTTCAACTGCAGAAACACATAACTCTTTATACACAGTCACTGCAAGAGCCTTGAGAAAGCAAAACAAACAAAACCTTCATACAACACAAGCCCAAAGATGCTCCACAAAGTTGCAACATACAGCAATACACACCTCTAGATCTACTCAAAACACAAACATGCATAAATTGACCTATACCCAAATTGAACAATTAGAATGGGAGGCAAAGACAGGAATATCAAACATCCTGATAGCAGCAAAACACGGGACTGAACTACAATCCACCTTGACTGCCTTAACTGACGCCATCCAAAAAGCAGGTCTGCAGCTTGCCCCAGAAAAAATTCAACGCACCCAACCTTGGACCTACCTCGGATGGAGGATCACTCAACAGGAAATCATGCCACAACCAGTGACTTTCAAAGTAACGGACACTATGACCCTGAATGATTTGCAAGGGCTTTTAGGAGCCATTAACTGGCTGAGGCCTGTCTTGGGCATCACAACAGAGGAATTGCACCCCCTCTTCGAGCTACTTAAAGGCGACCCAACTCTCACATCTATTCGATCCCTAACCCCAGAAGCAAAACAAGCTCTGGAAGTATGCTCCCAAGCTGTCGAAAACAGGCAAAGCAGACGACAACCCCCTGACCTGCACATTCGCCTCGCCATCATATCCAGCAAGTTCCAACCTTTTGCTGTCCTTTTCCAATGGGATCAGGCAGAATCTGACCCTTTGAGAATTCTAGAATGGTTATTTCTTCCCCACTCTCCACCTAAGACTGTTTGGACCGTTAATGACATGCTTGCTAAGCTCATTATGAAAGGTAGAGGACATCTGCAGGAGATGGATGGAAGGGATCCTGAGACGATCTACATTCCAGCCACAAAAGACAACTTAGACTGGCTTCTTGCAGAGGACGCTGGGTTTCAGACTGCATTAGCGGACTTCCACGGTAATATTTCCATTCACTTCCCGAAACATAAACTCTGGGCGGAAATAGGAAATCTACCCCTGATGGCCACGCGTCGCTGCAAACTACGACCAGTAAATGGAGTCACAGTCTTCACTGATGCATCTGGACGATCGAAAAAAGCCATCGTGACATGGAAGAACCCTGCCACAGGACAATGGGACAATAAGGTACAAACCTTGGACCAAGGTTCTGTACAGGTTTTAGAACTAGCAGCTATCCGCATGGCATTTGAATTGTTCCATGATCAACCTATGAATGTTGTCACAGATTCTCACTATGCAGCAGGGTTGGTCTCACGTCTCGAAGCCCCCTTCCTTCGAGATGTCACTAATCCTCACTTATTTACAGAAATTCGTACCATATGGTTTCTTATCAACCACAGAAAATTTGATTTTTACATAATGCACACTCAGTCACACACAGAACTTCCAGGACCCATAGCAGAGGGCAATCAAAAAGCTGATGCAACTGCTATGGCAACTACAGTTCCCAAAATTCTGGAACAGGCTAAAGTCTCACACCAGTTCTTCCACCAAAATGCACGTTCATTAAAGAGACAATTCCAAATTACAATAAACCAGACCAGAGACATAATTATGTCATGCTCTGACTGCCAGCGAATTACCCCCATGCCAGCTAAGGAAGGGGTTAATCCCAGGGGCATAACAGCCAATGAAATCTGGCAGACAGACCTTACACATATAGCTGAATTCGGTAAACTAAAATATGTCCATGTTACAGTAGACATGTATTCCAGATACATTAATGCAACAGCACACACGGGAGAAAAAGCCAAAGACGTTATCAGACACTGGCTCAGTTGTTTCGCAATCCTAGGAATTCCAAAAACCATAAAAACCGACAATGGCCCTGCTCATTGTTCTGAAAAAATCAAAACATTTCTCACAGATTGGGGAATACTCCATTCCATAGGTATACCGCATTCACCCACAGGACAAGCGATTGTAGAAAGAGCTCACCGTACACTAAAAGAAATGCTTCAAAGACAAAAAAGAGGGGAGTCGGTATATAGCCCCCAGGAACGCTTACGGAAAGCGTCATATGTTCTAAATTTCTTAAACTGTGATGATACAGACCATAGCAAGTATGAACGCCAAGATAAAACTCAAATACTTTCATCTTCCAAACCACCAGTTATGATCAAAGATCTAATATCTGGGCAATGGTCAGGACCAGTAGATCTCATAACATGGGGAAGGGGATATGCCTGTGTATCCAAGGGTACCAAATTACAATGGGTCCCTTCTAGATGTGTCAGACCTTATATTAGCCCTCCACCACAACAGGAGCAACCACCAGAAGAAATAAGTGAAGGATTTGGATTAGAAGAAACACGACCAACAATAGTAAACACATCACACAGTGGGGAGAAAAAAAAAAAAAAAAAAAAAAGGGGAAAAGAGATATGGGTCTGTTCCCTATGTGTGTAAATCTACATTAACATTTCCTTAAAACAGGGAGAATCACAAAGAAGCAGTAAATGATACAACAGAACCAAAAGAAACATATAAACAGTAACCAAGGCAGAACCAAAAGAAACACATAAACAGTAACCAATACAGAACCAAAACTCCATGAGTCAAACACAATAAAGGGTTTAAGAGTGCATTGTAAGGAGAGAATGAAACGGTGGCCACCGGAGTATGAATGAGAAAGTTGAGTGGAAGCATGTATTTGTGTGTGAAAGCAAGTACACTTTATAGCAAGACATCTTAAACACTACTTCAGACAACACCACCTCAGACACAACATCTACAACCCAACGCATTTCCCTTTTAAATAAAGATGATGCCATTACACAAAGTCACCCTCAGATAAAAGGTTATCCACACCTACAAACCCTGGGTAATTTGAGATTGCTTGAATATTGCACGAACCAATAAAGTTGTCAACAGTTCAATAAAGGCCTTGTGACGATAGGCCCTGTTTTTTATAATTAGTTGAAATAAGATTGGTTCTAATAAGAATGTTAAAAACATAGTGTTTCTCAACTTGTTAATAAAAAGAGGAGGGAGATGTGGCAGGAAGAATGTAGCAATGAACCATGGGAGTTGTGGTCTCCCGGGTTCTCAGACAATATTTGATTGTCATTGGTTAGAGGGTCACGTGACATGTTCAGGCGTGGTATTTAAACCTGGGCAGTTTGAATAAACGGTAATTCTGCTCTGGCACTTGTTCGTGTCAGAGTGGGGTTCGTGCCTTGAACAGCACCTCAGGGAAGCCCCAGCATTACTGCTGTCTCTATGACACAATGGGAGGCCCGACATTCCATCCCTGGAGACGCTCCAAGAGGAGCATCCAGACCTGTGTCCAGTCAACAGAAGCGACCGGCCACCGAGCGTGACGGACCATGGCCCTGTCAGCTCTGTGGCGCCGCTCTGTGAGCTGGAGATCAGCCCTGACCCGGCTCGTGCAGCTCTTCCGCTCCCCCCAAAGCTCCGGCACCAAAGGTGAGGACAGAGCCTGACCCCGAAAGCCCCGCAGTGCACGGTGGGGACATTCACAGCCCTTCCTCCCCTGCACCTCGCCCTCCTCCTCCTCCTCCTCAGTCCTCTCAGCGCCTGATGGCCCCAGCTCGGGATGTGACTTCCAGGCTTTGCTCTTTCTCACAGGCTCAGCCAACCTGCCTCCACCAGCCCCACTGGCAAGCAGCCCTGGCGTTGCTGTAACATCCAACACTGCCCGGGGGGGGCCCCAGGGCAGTGGGAAGCCCCTGGCTGGGGCAGACCAACGTGCCCCCCAGGGTCAACTGCAGCCCTACCACCATCAGGGGAGAGCAGTGGCCCCGGTCCCAGCAGCGCGGCACAGCCAGCGCAGCCCTGCCAGTTCAGCCAACCCCTCCGGGACACCCCTGGGCAGTGGCAACCCCCCAGACGGGAGCACCCCCATGGATGTGGACGTCACCCCGGCACTTAACATCAGCCTGGCCAGTGACGTCTCCATGGAGGAGGACGCCCCCCGCGGCTGCGACCTCTCACTGGCCACCGACGTCCCCATGGAGGAGGACACCGCCCGCGGCTGCGACCTCTCGCTGGCCAGCGATGTCGCCATGGAGGAGGACACCTCCCCGCCCAGGCACACCACCGCCAGCCCCTCAGCCGCACCCCAGCTCCAAGCCACCAGGGAGCCTGGGGTGACTCCAACCAGCCGCGCTCTGCTGAGTGGGAAGGTCCTGCCGCAGGGGACTCAGGGGCACTTGGCTTCCTCCCCGGGGGCTGCAGGGACCAGCCAGGATGGTGGCAGCAGCGTCCCCGCGCCCACGAACAGTGGAGACGCCAAGCTGGAAAGGCGGGGGGCGAAGAGGAAGGGGGGCTCTGAGCCAGGGCCTGCCATCAAGATCAAGGCTCCCGCAGCCGGGGCTGGGGCAGGAAGATTGGCTTAGGCCTGTTAAAGGGATAGGTCGTTTGGGGACCTATCCCTGTTTGAGGGATAGGTCGTTTGGGGACCTATCCCAGGTTGAGGCATAGATCGTTTGGGGATCTATGCCAGTTGGAGGGATAGATCGTTTGGGGATCTATCCCAGCGGGAGGGAGGGAGGGTGTTTATGTGGGGAAGATGTAGATAGAGATGTAGGGAAGATGTAGAGATAGATGTAGACGTAGATGTCGGTGGACAGAAATTGTGTGAACAATTTCAGTTGCATTTCTGAGACCTTCCCCTTGGCATGGTTGGGTGCAGAGAGTAAAAAAATACTGCGCCACTTCTATGGCTGCAGGCCTTGTGCCAAGGTAAAGGAGGAGTTGTTCTGGCAGGAAAACAAGGCTTATGGACACCTGCTGATATCCAATTAGTACTGTACACCACAGTATGTTTGCCTTATGTATCCAATGTAACCTGGGGAAGAACCACATGTCTGTGTGTCGCAGGCAGCATATGAGCTGTCTGTCCTCTAATAAAGCGGACATTTTTGCCAATCCTGTTGATTTGTGTGCATTTCTGTCTGACCCCCTCCGCCGTTCCGTAGATATAGTTAACAGTTTTCTTCTGGTTACGGAAGAAAAGATTTTATTCCAACACCTGCCTGTGTCTGCCTGGAATGGGGAGGGAGTGCAGGGTGGCCCCAGCAAATGGCAGCAAGCAGATCCAGCAAGGCCCAAAGGGCACCAAGGGCACCCAAAGGGCACCCCGGGCCTGAGTCACTGCCAGAGGTGCAGGCTCTCACGCAGGGTCACTCCCCTGTCCCCTTCGCCTGGGGAAGCAGCCCTTTGGCGTGGCAGCCAGGACACATGGGTCCCGTGCAGGACTCGCGCAGACGGCCCCACGCCCAAAGCAGCCCTGAGCAGAGCCTGGGCACCATCCTGCCGCTCTGGGGCTTTGGAAGGCTGCTCCCAGTGAGCCCACCGTGTCCCCGGTCACCCCAGCGCAGCCTCAGACAGGGCTCCTCCGGGCTGCCCTGGGGCTGCATTGGACAGGGCCCATAAGGGAGAGGGAAGAATGCGCTGGCAACCACATGCGGGGCCTCACAGGAGCCCAGGGAGACGACATCCGTAGATCTCGGGGAGGTGACACTCGGAAGGTCTCGACCTCTGTCTTGGGGGGGATGGCGAGCCACTCAGGAGTTGATGGGTCAGGATCAAAGGGCGGGCAGGCTGGGAATGGGCACACTGCTGTGGGGGTTTGCTCCAGGCCTCCTGAGCAGGAGCAAGATGGGGAGGAGACCTCTACAGGCAGCTTGAAGCAGCCTCCAGGTCACAGTCCCTGCTTCTCGTGGAGACTTCAACTGCCCTGGTGCTTTCCCCGGAGGGTGGTCGGGCACTGGAATGGGCTGCCCAGGGCAGTGGTCACGGCCCCAAGGCTGCCAGAGCTCAAGGAGCGTTTGGACAACGCTCTCAGGCACACGGTGGGATGGCTGTGCTGTCCTGCACAGGGCCAGGAGTTGGACTGGGCGACCCTTGTGGGTCCCTTCCAAGGCAGGATGTTATGTGATTCGAGCTCTTTGGTTAAGCCTTCCTCTGGCCAGGAAGAGCTGGCAAAGCTGTTGGGGGTGGGGCAGAAGAAGGGAAGTGTGGCAGGAAGAATGTAGCAATGAACCATGGGAGTTGTGGTCTCCCGGGTTCTCAGACAATATTTGATTGTCTTTGGTTAGAGGGTCACGTGACATGTTCAGGCGTGGTATTTAAACCTGGGCAGTTTGAATAAATGGTATTTCTGCTCTGGCACTTGTTCGTGTCAGAGTGGGGTTCGTGCCTTGAACAGCACCTCAAATGGAGCCCGAACAGGGTCTTCAGCAGGTTACCGGCAACCAGGAGCAGAAGCTCTGGGGAACCTGTCCGGGGGTGTCCATATCGCCAAAACCAAAAGGAAGAAAAGAAAGAATTCAGCGCGCTGGGTTACCTCTGCAAAAAGGAACAAAAAAGGAAGAAAAAAGGACCAGAAGAAAGGACAACAGAGCTTCCGCACAGAGGTAACCAAAAATTGGCGAATATGGGAGGGTGGTTTACCCGTCAGGAGGGAATTACTCCAAAAATCAAACAAACAGCAGAAGCTGTCTCTCAACTTTTACAAGAACAACCATAGAAGAAAGTAAGTTATGGGACTTGTTATATTGGATTTCGTTGCCTGAACCTGCATTCCCTCTGACTGGACCTTGTCAAGTGTCATCTTGGAGGAAAATAGGGAACAAAATTATTGAAAAAGCCAGTGAGGGAAAAACAGACGCCCTCAAGAATTTGGCTACATGGAAAGACATTATGATAGCCTTGAATAAGCACTACAGAAAGGCAAATGCACCCGGGAGAGTGGACTTCCCCCCCCTTCACTCCTTTCCCCTCAACCCCCCCCCCTTCAACCCCAGCCCCCCCACCGACCGAGTGGGGCAGGGGGGGAATGCACGTTGGTCGGGGGGATGGGGGGGAGGGGGAGCCCTTGGGGGGAACAGTGCAGTGGCAGCGTGTGGTGTGAAGGAGCATGGCTTGGGGGCTGGCAGCATGAGCATGGCAGCCGGGGGGGATGCTGGCTTTATGCCAGCGCCCATGGCTGCAGCTGAGACCATGCCATACAGAGCAGCAAGCAGTGCTGCTGGAGCCGAGGACCATTACAGAGCAGCGCCGACCCCTGGACCGTTACGGGGCGACCGCTACACGGTGGTTGCACAGTCAATGTGCAGAAGGAGAGTGGCACCGGAGGCACCGCCATGTTGCCCCTGCCGTGTGCCGGAAGTGAAGCCGCCACCCCCAGGTTCAGGCATTTCGCCGGGAAGGGGGGAGGATGACTGTGACGGACAAATAGACAGCGAGTCTATAGAGGACACAGAAGAGAATCTGCTAGCTCCCTTTAGCCAGGGCGCTCCACTAACACCCTTTGGCTGCGCAGCGGCCATGAGACCGCTGCAGAACAACCACGCAGCAACATGGACGCAGCAAGCTTACTCCGGCCGTGAGGCGGAAGTGAAAGTGCCTCTTCCGTCACCACCAGTTCAACCAACTCACAACAAATGCACAACAGTTAAAGCATCACTGTGGCTCTCCTACCCAGAAACCAACCCACAGCCCTCACCAGCCTCAGAACAGCTTCTATGCCGAAGATGGCCTGATGGAGGAGGAAGAAGAGATATTGACTCCCTAGAAAGCTTAGCTGAGCTGTGGCAAACTGAACTCAGTGAGACAAGAGAACCAGAAAAAGGACAAGCAGTTTTGAATCCTGCAAAAGAGGAAGAACAGCAAACATGGCTACGGCTACTACTTCAGCTCGAGGAAGAAGATGTAGACTGGGAAAGCACACAGAACATCTGCCTACCCAAGCCCAGACCATCAGCAAAGTCAAAGCTACCAACGTTGAAGTGGACAGCACGTGTACTGACGGCGTTGCTGGCAATGACAGTGGTTGGTTTTGTACTGCGAGAATTTCAGCTGGGACAACACCATCCACCTCCTGACAGAACCAACAACCTAGAGGTAGCATTGCAAAACACAGCAGACATACAGCTATCAACTACCATGTTTAATTTTCTAAGTCACAGAAGGACAACTTTACTAATTGACAGATGATCTGCTATTATAAAAAGTTCTTTTGTGTTACAGAGGGTAAGAATAATAATAAGAGGGGCCCCAAATCAAGTATTTACTTCTCACTATTTTAAAATGCTGTTAGACAAGATGCCATACACAACATGGAAAGCCAAACTTAAACAAGTAGCAAACAAACAACCAGTTACAATTTCAACTGCAGAAACACATAACTCTTTATACACAGTCACTGCAAGAGCCTTGAGAAAGCAAAACAAACAAAACCTTCATACAACACAAGCCCAAAGATGCTCCACAAAGTTGCAACATACAGCAATACACACCTCTAGATCTACTCAAAACACAAACATGCATAAATTGACCTATACCCAAATTGAACAATTAGAATGGGAGGCAAAGACAGGAATATCAAACATCCTGATAGCAGCAAAACACGGGACTGAACTACAATCCACCTTGACTGCCTTAACTGACGCCATCCAAAAAGCAGGTCTGCAGCTTGCCCCAGAAAAAATTCAACGCACCCAACCTTGGACCTACCTCGGATGGAGGATCACTCAACAGGAAATCATGCCACAACCAGTGACTTTCAAAGTAACGGACACTATGACCCTGAATGATTTGCAAGGGCTTTTAGGAGCCATTAACTGGCTGAGGCCTGTCTTGGGCATCACAACAGAGGAATTGCACCCCCTCTTCGAGCTACTTAAAGGCGACCCAACTCTCACATCTATTCGATCCCTAACCCCAGAAGCAAAACAAGCTCTGGAAGTATGCTCCCAAGCTGTCGAAAACAGGCAAAGCAGACGACAACCCCCTGACCTGCACATTCGCCTCGCCATCATATCCAGCAAGTTCCAACCTTTTGCTGTCCTTTTCCAATGGGATCAGGCAGAATCTGACCCTTTGAGAATTCTAGAATGGTTATTTCTTCCCCACTCTCCACCTAAGACTGTTTGGACCGTTAATGACATGCTTGCTAAGCTCATTATGAAAGGTAGAGGACATCTGCAGGAGATGGATGGAAGGGATCCTGAGACGATCTACATTCCAGCCACAAAAGACAACTTAGACTGGCTTCTTGCAGAGGACGCTGGGTTTCAGACTGCATTAGCGGACTTCCACGGTAATATTTCCATTCACTTCCCGAAACATAAACTCTGGGCGGAAATAGGAAATCTACCCCTGATGGCCACGCGTCGCTGCAAACTACGACCAGTAAATGGAGTCACAGTCTTCACTGATGCATCTGGACGATCGAAAAAAGCCATCGTGACATGGAAGAACCCTGCCACAGGACAATGGGACAATAAGGTACAAACCTTGGACCAAGGTTCTGTACAGGTTTTAGAACTAGCAGCTATCCGCATGGCATTTGAATTGTTCCATGATCAACCTATGAATGTTGTCACAGATTCTCACTATGCAGCAGGGTTGGTCTCACGTCTCGAAGCCTCCTTCCTTCGAGATGTCACTAATCCTCACTTATTTACAGAAATTCGTACCATATGGTTTCTTATCAACCACAGAAAATTTGATTTTTACATAATGCACACTCGGTCACACACAGAACTTCCAGGACCCATAGCAGAGGGCAATCAAAAAGCTGATGCAACTGCTATGGCAACTACAGTTCCCAAAATTCTGGAACAGGCTAAAGTCTCACACCAGTTCTTCCACCAAAATGCACGTTCATTAAAGAGACAATTCCAAATTACAATAAACCAGACCAGAGACATAATTATGTCATGCTCTGACTGCCAGCGAATTACCCCCATGCCAGCTAAGGAAGGGGTTAATCCCAGGGGCATAACAGCCAATGAAATCTGGCAGACAGACCTTACACATATAGCTGAATTCGGTAAACTAAAATATGTCCATGTTACAGTAGACATGTATTCCAGATACATTAATGCAACAGCACACACGGGAGAAAAAGCCAAAGACGTTATCAGACACTGGCTCAGTTGTTTCGCAATCCTAGGAATTCCAAAAACCATAAAAACCGACAATGGCCCTGCTCATTGTTCTGAAAAAATCAAAACATTTCTCACAGATTGGGGAATACTCCATTCCATAGGTATACTGCATTCACCCACAGGACAAGCGATTGTAGAAAGAGCTCACCGTACACTAAAAGAAATGCTTCAAAGACAAAAAAGAGGGGAGTCGGTATATAGCCCCCAGGAACGCTTACGGAAAGCGTCATATGTTCTAAATTTCTTAAACTGTGATGATACAGACCATAGCAGGTATGAACGCCAACAGAAAACTCAAATACTTTCATCTTCCAAACCACCAGTTATGATCAAAGATCTAATATCTGGGCAATGGTCAGGACCAGTAGATCTCATAACATGGGGAAGGGGATATGCCTGTGTATCCAAGGGTACCAAATTACAATGGGTCCCTTCTAGATGTGTCAGGCCTTATATTAGCCCTCCACCACAACAGGAGCAACCACCAGAAGAAATAAGTGAAGGATTTGGATTAGAAGAAACACGACCAACAATAGTAAACACATCACACAGTGGGGAGAAAAAAAAAAAAAAAAAAAAAAGGGGAAAAGAGATATGGGTCTGTTCCCTATGTGTGTAAATCTACATTAACATTTCCTTAAAACAGGGAGAATCACAAAGAAGCAGTAAATGATACAACAGAACCAAAAGAAACATATAAACAGTAACCAAGGCAGAACCAAAAGAAACACATAAACAGTAACCAATACAGAACCAAAACTCCATGAGTCAAACACAATAAAGGGTTTAAGAGTGCATTGTAAGGAGAGAATGAAACGGTGGCCACCGGAGTATGAATGAGAAAGTTGAGTGGAAGCATGTATTTGTGTGTGAAAGCAAGTACACTTTATAGCAAGACATCTTAAACACTACTTCAGACAACACCACCTCAGACACAACATCTACAACCCAACACATTTCCCTTTTAAATAAAGATGATGCCATTACACAAAGTCACCCTCAGATAAAAGGTTATCCACACCTACAAACCCTGGGTAATTTGAGATTGCTTGAATATTGCACGAACCAATAAAGTTGTCAACAGTTCAATAAAGGCCTTGTGACGATAGGCCCTGTTTTTTATAATTAGTTGAAATAAGATTGGTTCTAATAAGAATGTTAAAAACATAGTGTTTCTCAACTTGTTAATAAAAAGAGGAGGGAGATGTGGCAGGAAGAATGTAGCAATGAACCATGGGAGTTGTGGTCTCCCGGGTTCTCAGACAATATTTGATTGTCATTGGTTAGAGGGTCACGTGACATGTTCAGGCGTGGTATTTAAACCTGGGCAGTTTGAATAAACGGTATTTCTGCTCTGGCACTTGTTCGTGTCAGAGTGGGGTTCGTGCCTTGAACAGCACCTCAGGGAAGCCCCAGCATTACTGCTGTCTCTATGACACAATGGGAGGCCCAACATTCCATCCCTGGAGACGCTCCAAGAGGAGCATCCAGACCTGTGTCCAGTCAACAGAAGCGACCGGCCACCGAGCGTGACGGACCATGGCCCTGTCAGCTCTGTGGCGCCGCTCTGTGAGCTGGAGATCAGCCCTGACCCGGCTCGTGCAGCTCTTCCGCTCCCCCCAAAGCTCCGGCACCAAAGGTGAGGACAGAGCCTGACCCCGAAAGCCCCGCAGTGCACGGTGGGGACATTCACAGCCCTTCCTCCCCTGCACCTCGCCCTCCTCCTCCTCCTCCTCAGTCCTCTCAGCGCCTGATGGCCCCAGCTCGGGATGTGACTTCCAGGCTTTGCTCTTTCTCACAGGCTCAGCCAACCTGCCTCCACCAGCCCCACTGGCAAGCAGCCCTGGCGTTGCTGTAACATCCAACACTGCCCGGGGGGGGCCCCAGGGCAGTGGGAAGCCCCTGGCTGGGGCAGACCAACGTGCCCCCCAGGGTCAACTGCAGCCCTACCACCATCAGGGGAGAGCAGTGGCCCCGGTCCCAGCAGCGCGGCACAGCCAGCGCAGCCCTGCCAGTTCAGCCAACCCCTCCGGGACACCCCTGGGCAGTGGCAGCCCCCCAGACGGGAGCACCCCCATGGATGTGGACGTCACCCCGGCACTTAACATCAGCCTGGCCAGTGACGTCTCCATGGAGGAGGACACCGCCCGCGGCTGTGACCTCTCGCTGGCCAGCGACGTCTCCATGGAGGAGGACACCGCCCGCGGCTGCGACCTCTCGCTGGCCAGCGACGTCTCCATGGAGGAGGACGCCCCCCGAGGCTGCGACCTCTCGCTGGCCAGCGATGTCGCCATGGAGGAGGACACCTCCCCGCCCAGGCACACCACCGCCAGCCCCTCAGCCGCACCCCAGCTCCAAGCCACCAGGGAGCCTGGGGTGACTCCAACCAGCCGCGCTCTGCTGAGTGGGAAGGTCCTGCCGCAGGGGACTCAGGGGCACTTGGCTTCCTCCCCGGGGGCTGCAGGGACCAGCCAGGATGGTGGCAGCAGCGTCCCCGCGCCCACGGACCGCGGAGACACCAAGCTGGAAAGGCGCGGGGCGAAGAGGAAGGGGGGCTCTGAGCCAGGGCCTGCCATCAAGATCAAGGCTCCCGCAGCCGGGGCTGGGGCAGGAAGATTGGCTTAGGCCTGTTAAAGGGATAGGTCGTTTGGGGACCTATCCCTGTTTGAGGGATAGGTCGTTTGGGGACCTATCCCAGGTTGAGGCATAGATCGTTTGGGGATCTATGCCAGTTGGAGGGATAGATCGTTTGGGGATCTATCCCAGCGGGAGGGAGGGAGGGTGTTTATGTGGGGAAGATGTAGATAGAGATGTAGGGAAGATGTAGAGATAGATGTAGACGTAGATGTCGGTGGACAGAAATTGTGTGAACAATTTCAGTTGCATTTCTGAGACCTTCCCCTTGGCATGGCTGGGTGCAGAGAGTAAAAAATACTGCGCCACTAATATGGCGCAGGCCTTGTGCCAAGGTGAAGGAGGAGTTGTTCTGGCAGGAAAACAAGGCTTATGGACACCTGCTGATATCCAATTAGTACTGTACACCACAGTATGTTTGCCTTATGTATCCAATGTAACCTGGGGAAGAACCACATGTCTGTGTGTCGCAGGCAGCATATGAGCTGTCTGTCCTCTAATAAAGCGGACATTTTTGCCAATCCTGTTGATTTGTGTGCATTTCTGTCTGACCCCCTCCGCCGTTCCGTAGATATAGTTAACAGTTTTCTTCTGGTTACGGAAGAAAAGATTTTATTCCAACACCTGCCTGTGTCTGCCTGGAATGGGGAGGGAGTGCAGGGTGGCCCCAGCAAATGGCAGCAAGCAGATCCAGCAAGGCCCAAAGGGCACCAAGGGCACCCAAAGGGCACCCCGGGCCTGAGTCACTGCCAGAGGTGCAGACTCTCACGCAGGGTCACTCCCCTGTCCCCTTCGCCTGGGGAAGCAGCCCTTTGGCGTGGCAGCCAGGACACATGGGTCCCGTGCAGGACTCGCGCAGACGGCCCCACGCCCAAAGCAGCCCTGAGCAGAGCCTGGGCACCATCCTGCCGCTCTGGGGCTTTGGAAGGCTGCTCCCAGTGAGCCCACCGTGTCCCCGGTCACCCCAGCGCAGCCTCAGACAGGGCTCCTCCGGGCTGCCCTGGGGCTGCATTGGACAGGGCCCATAAGGGAGAGGGAAGAATGCGCTGGCAACCACATGCGGGGCCTCACAGGAGCCCAGGGAGACGACATCCGTAGATCTCGGGGAGGTGACACTCGGAAGGTCTCGACCTCTGTCTTGGGGGGGATGGCGAGCCACTCAGGAGTTGATGGGTCAGGATCAAAGGGCGGGCAGGCTGGGAATGGGCACACTGCTGTGGGGGTTTGCTCCAGGCCTCCTGAGCAGGAGCAAGATGGGGAGGAGACCTCTACAGGCAGCTTGAAGCAGCCTCCAGGTCACAGTCCCTGCTTCTCGTGGAGACTTCAACTGCCCTGGTGCTTTCCCCGGAGGGTGGTCGGGCACTGGAACGGGCTGCCCAGGGCAGTGGTCACGGCCCCAAGGCTGCCAGAGCTCAAGGAGCGTTTGGACAACGCTCTCAGGCACACGGTGGGATGGCTGTGCTGTCCTGCACAGGGCCAGGAGTTGGACTGGGCGACCCTTGTGGGTCCCTTCCAAGGCAGGATGTTATGTGATTCGAGCTCTTTGGTTAAGCCTTCCTCTGGCCAGGAAGAGCTGGCAAAGCTGTTGGGGGTGGGGCAGAAGAAGGGAAGTGTGGCAGGAAGAATGTAGCAATGAACCATGGGAGTTGTGGTCTCCCGGGTTCTCAGACAATATTTGATTGTCTTTGGTTAGAGGGTCACGTGACATGTTCAGGCGTGGTATTTAAACCTGGGCAGTTTGAATAAATGGTATTTCTGCTCTGGCACTTGTTCGTGTCAGAGTGGGGTTCGTGCCTTGAACAGCACCTCAAATGGAGCCCGAACAGGGTCTTCAGCAGGTTACCGGCAACCAGGAGCAGAAGCTCTGGGGAACCTGTCCGGGGGTGTCCATATCGCCAAAACCAAAAGGAAGAAAAGAAAGAATTCAGCGTGCTGGGTTACCTCTGCAAAAAGGAACAAAAAAGGAAGAAAAAAGGACCAGAAGAAAGGACAACAGAGCTTCCGCACAGAGGTAACCAAAAATTGGCGAATATGGGAGGGTGGTTTACCCGTCAGGAGGGAATTACTCCAAAAATCAAACAAACAGCTGAAGTTGTCTCTCAACTTTTACAAGAACAACCATAGAAGAAAGTAAGTTATGGGACTTGTTATATTGGATTTCGTTGCCTGAACCTGCATTCCCTCTGACTGGACCTTGTCAAGTGTTATCTTGGAGGAAAATAGGGAACAAAATTATTGAAAAAGCCAGTGAGGGAAAAACAGACGCCCTCAAGAATTTGGCTACATGGAAAGACATTATGATAGCCTTGAATAAGCACTACAGAAAGGCAAATGCACCCGGGAGAGTGGACTTCCCCCCCCTTCACTCCTTTCCCCTCAACCCCCCCCCCTTCAACCCCAGCCCCCCCACCGACCGAGTGGGGCAGGGGGGGAATGCACGTTGGTCAGGGGGGATGAGGGGGAGGGGGAGCCCTTGGGGGGAACAGTGCAGTGGCAGCGTGTGGTGTGAAGGAGCATGGCTTGGGGGCTGGCAGCATGAGCATGGCAGCCGGGGGGGATGCTGGCTTTATGCCAGCGCCCATGGCTGCAGCTGAGACCATGCCATACAGAGCAGCAAGCAGTGCTGCTGGAGCCGAGGACCATTACAGAGCAGTGCCGACCCCTGGACCGTTACGGGGCGACCGCTACACGGTGGTTGCACAGTCAACGTGCAGAAGGAGAGTGGCACCGGAGGCACCGCCATGTTGCCCCTGCCGTGTGCCGGAAGTGAAGCCGCCACCCCCAGGTTCAGGCATTTCGCCGGGAAGGGGGGAGGATGACTGTGACGGACAAATAGACAGCGAGTCTATAGAGGACACAGAAGAGAATCTGCTAGCTCCCTTTAGCCAGGGCGCTCCACTAACACCCTTTGGCTGCGCAGCGGCCATGAGACCGCTGCAGAACAACCACGCAGCAACATGGATGCAGCAAGCTTACTCCGGCCGTGAGGCGGAAGTGAAAGTGCCTCTTCCGTCACCACCAGTTCAACCAACTCACAACAAATGCACAACAGTTAAAGCATCACTGTGGCTCTCCTACCCAGAAACCAACCCACAGCCCTCACCAGCCTCAGAACAGCTTCTATGCCGAAGATGGCCTGATGGAGGAGGAAGAAGAGATATTGACTCCCTAGAAAGCTTAGCTGAGCTGTGGCAAACTGAACTCAGTGAGACAAGAGAACCAGAAAAAGGACAAGCAGTTTTGAATCCTGCAAAAGAGGAAGAACAGCAAACATGGCTACGGCTACTACTTCAGCTCGAGGAAGAAGATGTAGACTGGGAAAGCACACAGAACATCTGCCTACCCAAGCCCAGACCATCAGCAAAGTCAAAGCTACCAACGTTGAAGTGGACAGCACGTGTACTGACGGCGTTGTTGGCAATGACAGTGGTTGGTTTTGTACTGCGAGAATTTCAGCTGGGACAACACCATCCACCTCCTGACAGAACCAACAACCTAGAGGTAGCATTGCAAAACCCAGCAGACATACAGCTATCAACTACCATGTTTAATTTTCTAAGTCACAGAAGGGCAACTTTACTAATTGACAGATGATCTGCTATTATAAAAAGTTCTTTTGTGTTACAGAGGGTAAGAATAATAATAAGAGGGGCCCCAAATCAAGTATTTACTTCTCACTATTTTAAAATGCTGTTAGACAAGATGCCATACACAACATGGAAAGCCAAACTTAAACAAGTAGCAAACAAACAACCAGTTACAATTTCAACTGCAGAAACACATAACTCTTTATACACAGTCACTGCAAGAGCCTTGAGAAAGCAAAACAAACAAAACCTTCATACAACACAAGCCCAAAGATGCTCCACAAAGTTGCAACATACAGCAATACACACCTCTAGATCTACTCAAAACACAAACATGCATAAATTGACCTATACCCAAATTGAACAATTAGAATGGGAGGCAAAGACAGGAATATCAAACATCCTGATAGCAGCAAAACACGGGACTGAACTACAATCCACCTTGACTGCCTTAACTGACGCCATCCAAAAAGCAGGTCTGCAGCTTGCCCCAGAAAAAATTCAACGCACCCAACCTTGGACCTACCTCGGATGGAGGATCACTCAACAGGAAATCATGCCACAACCAGTGACTTTCAAAGTAACGGACACTATGACCCTGAATGATTTGCAAGGGCTTTTAGGAGCCATTAACTGGCTGAGGCCTGTCTTGGGCATCACAACAGAGGAATTGCACCCCCTCTTCGAGCTACTTAAAGGCGACCCAACTCTCACATCTATTCGATCCCTAACCCCAGAAGCAAAACAAGCTCTGGAAGTATGCTCCCAAGCTGTCGAAAACAGGCAAAGCAGACGACAACCCCCTGACCTGCACATTCGCCTCGCCATCATATCCAGCAAGTTCCAACCTTTTGCTGTCCTTTTCCAATGGGATCAGGCAGAATCTGACCCTTTGAGAATTCTAGAATGGTTATTTCTTCCCCACTCTCCACCTAAGACTGTTTGGACCGTTAATGACATGCTTGCTAAGCTCATTATGAAAGGTAGAGGACATCTGCAGGAGATGGATGGAAGGGATCCTGAGACGATCTACATTCCAGCCACAAAAGACAACTTAGACTGGCTTCTTGCAGAGGACGCTGGGTTTCAGACTGCATTAGCGGACTTCCACGGTAATATTTCCATTCACTTCCCGAAACATAAACTCTGGGCGGAAATAGGAAATCTACCCCTGATGGCCACGCGTCGCTGCAAACTACGACCAGTAAATGGAGTCACAGTCTTCACTGATGCATCTGGACGATCGAAAAAAGCCATCGTGACATGGAAGAACCCTGCCACAGGACAATGGGACAATAAGGTACAAACCTTGGACCAAGGTTCTGTACAGGTTTTAGAACTAGCAGCTATCCGCATGGCATTTGAATTGTTCCATGATCAACCTATGAATGTTGTCACAGATTCTCACTATGCAGCAGGGTTGGTCTCACGTCTCGAAGCCTCCTTCCTTCGAGATGTCACTAATCCTCACTTATTTACAGAAATTCGTACCATATGGTTTCTTATCAACCACAGAAAATTTGATTTTTACATAATGCACACTCGGTCACACACAGAACTTCCAGGACCCATAGCAGAGGGCAATCAAAAAGCTGATGCAACTGCTATGGCAACTACAGTTCCCAAAATTCTGGAACAGGCTAAAGTCTCACACCAGTTCTTCCACCAAAATGCACGTTCATTAAAGAGACAATTCCAAATTACAATAAACCAGACCAGAGACATAATTATGTCATGCTCTGACTGCCAGCGAATTACCCCCATGCCAGCTAAGGAAGGGGTTAATCCCAGGGGCATAACAGCCAATGAAATCTGGCAGACAGACCTTACACATATAGCTGAATTCGGTAAACTAAAATATGTCCATGTTACAGTAGACATGTATTCCAGATACATTAATGCAACAGCACACACGGGAGAAAAAGCCAAAGACGTTATCAGACACTGGCTCAGTTGTTTCGCAATCCTAGGAATTCCAAAAACCATAAAAACCGACAATGGCCCTGCTCATTGTTCTGAAAAAATCAAAACATTTCTCACAGATTGGGGAATACTCCATTCCATAGGTATACCGCATTCACCCACAGGACAAGCGATTGTAGAAAGAGCTCACCGTACACTAAAAGAAATGCTTCAAAGACAAAAAAGAGGGGAGTCGGTATATAGCCCCCAGGAACGCTTACGGAAAGCGTCATATGTTCTAAATTTCTTAAACTGTGATGATACAGACCATAGCAAGTATGAACGCCAAGATAAAACTCAAATACTTTCATCTTCCAAACCACCAGTTATGATCAAAGATCTAATATCTGGGCAATGGTCAGGACCAGTAGATCTCATAACATGGGGAAGGGGATATGCCTGTGTATCCAAGGGTACCAAATTACAATGGGTCCCTTCTAGATGTGTCAGGCCTTATATTAGCCCTCCACCACAACAGGAGCAACCACCAGAAGAAATAAGTGAAGGATTTGGATTAGAAGAAACACGACCAACAATAGTAAACACATCACACAGTGGGGAGAAAAAAAAAAAAAAAAAAAAAGGGGAAAAGAGATATGGGTCTGTTCCCTATGTGTGTAAATCTACATTAACATTTCCTTAAAACAGGGAGAATCACAAAGAAGCAGTAAATGATACAACAGAACCAAAAGAAACATATAAACAGTAACCAAGGCAGAACCAAAAGAAACACATAAACAGTAACCAATACAGAACCAAAACTCCATGAGTCAAACACAATAAAGGGTTTAAGAGTGCATTGTAAGGAGAGAATGAAACGGTGGCCACCGGAGTATGAATGAGAAAGTTGAGTGGAAGCATGTATTTGTGTGTGAAAGCAAGTACACTTTATAGCAAGACATCTTAAACACTACTTCAGACAACACCACCTCAGACACAACATCTACAACCCAACACATTTCCCTTTTAAATAAAGATGATGCCATTACACAAAGTCACCCTCAGATAAAAGGTTATCCACACCTACAAACCCTGGGTAATTTGAGATTGCTTGAATATTGCACGAACCAATAAAGTTGTCAACAGTTCAATAAAGGCCTTGTGACGATAGGCCCTGTTTTTTATAATTAGTTGAAATAAGATTGGTTCTAATAAGAATGTTAAAAACATAGTGTTTCTCAACTTGTTAATAAAAAGAGGAGGGAGATGTGGCAGGAAGAATGTAGCAATGAACCATGGGAGTTGTGGTCTCCCGGGTTCTCAGACAATATTTGATTGTCATTGGTTAGAGGGTCA
Organism: Pseudopipra pipra; assembly: GCF_036250125.1. Taxonomy (NCBI): domain Eukaryota; kingdom Metazoa; phylum Chordata; class Aves; order Passeriformes; family Pipridae; genus Pseudopipra; species Pseudopipra pipra. Next base: position 16,787,556 of record NC_087580.1, on the reverse strand, counting down.
CGTGACATGTTCAGGCGTGGTATTTAAACCTGGGCAGTTTGAATAAACGGTAATTCTGCTCTGGCACTTGTTCGTGTCAGAGTGGGGTTCGTGCCTTGAACAGCACCTCAGGGAAGCCCCAGCATTACTGCTGTCTCTATGACACAATGGGAGGCCCGACATTCCATCCCTGGAGACGCTCCAAGAGGAGCATCCAGACCTGTGTCCAGTCAACAGAAGCGACCGGCCACCGAGCGTGACGGACCATGGCCCTGTCAGCTCTGTGGCGCCGCTCTGTGAGCTGGAGATCAGCCCTGACCCGGCTCGTGCAGCTCTTCCGCTCCCCCCAAAGCTCCGGCACCAAAGGTGAGGACAGAGCCTGACCCCGAAAGCCCCGCAGTGCACGGTGGGGACATTCACAGCCCTTCCTCCTCTGCACCTCGCCCTCCTCCTCCTCCTCCTCAGTCCTCTCAGCGCCTGATGGCCCCAGCTCGGGATGTGACTTCCAGGCTTTGCTCTTTCTCACAGGCTCAGCCAACCTGCCTCCACCAGCCCCACTGGCAAGCAGCCCTGGCGTTGCTGTAACATCCAACACTGCCCGGGGGGGGGCCCCAGGGCAGTGGGAAGCCCCTGGCTGGGGCAGACCAACGTGCCCCCCAGGGTCAACTGCAGCCCTACCACCATCAGGGGAGAGCAGTGGCCCCGGTCCCAGCAGCGCGGCACAGCCAGCGCAGCCCTGCCAGTTCAGCCAACCCCTCCGGGACACCCCTGGGCAGTGGCAACCCCCCAGACGGGAGCACCCCCATGGATGTGGACGTCACCCCGGCACTTAACATCAGCCTGGCCAGTGACGTCTCCATGGAGGAGGACGCCCCCCGCGGCTGCGACCTCTCACTGGCCACCGACGTCCCCATGGAGGAGGACACCGCCCGCGGCTGCGACCTCTCGCTGGCCAGCGACGTCTCCATGGAGGAGGATGCCCCCCGAGGCTGCGACCTCTCGCTGGCCAGCGATGTCGCCATGGAGGAGGACACCTCCCCGCCCAGGCACACCACCGCCAGCCCCTCAGCCGCACCCCAGCTCCAAGCCACCAGGGAGCCTGGGGTGACTCCAACCAGCCGCGCTCTGCTGAGTGGGAAGGTCCTGCCGCAGGGGACTCAGGGGCACTTGGCTTCCTCCCCGGGGGCTGCAGGGACCAGCCAGGATGGTGGCAGCAGCGTCCCCGCGCCCACGAACAGTGGAGACGCCAAGCTGGAAAGGCGGGGGGCGAAGAGGAAGGGGGGCTCTGAGCCAGGGCCTGCCATCAAGATCAAGGCTCCCGCAGCCGGGGCTGGGGCAGGAAGATTGGCTTAGGCCTGTTAAAGGGATAGGTCGTTTGGGGACCTATCCCTGTTTGAGGGATAGGTCGTTTGGGGACCTATCCCAGGTTGAGGCATAGATCGTTTGGGGATCTATGCCAGTTGGAGGGATAGATCGTTTGGGGATCTATCCCAGCGGGAGGGAGGGAGGGTGTTTATGTGGGGAAGATGTAGATAGAGATGTAGGGAAGATGTAGAGATAGATGTAGACGTAGATGTCGGTGGACAGAAATTGTGTGAACAATTTCAGTTGCATTTCTGAGACCTTCCCCTTGGCATGGCTGGGTGCAGAGAGTAAAAAATACTGCGCCACTAATATGGCGCAGGCCTTGTGCCAAGGTGAAGGAGGAGTTGTTCTGGCAGGAAAACAAGGCTTATGGACACCTGCTGATATCCAATTAGTACTGTACACCACAGTATGTTTGCCTTATGTATCCAATGTAACCTGGGGAAGAACCACATGTCTGTGTGTCGCAGGCAGCATATGAGCTGTCTGTCCTCTAATAAAGCGGACATTTTTGCCAATCCTGTTGATTTGTGTGCATTTCTGTCTGACCCCCTCCGCCGTTCCGTAGATATAGTTAACAGTTTTCTTCTGGTTACGGAAGAAAAGATTTTATTCCAACACCTGCCTGTGTCTGCCTGGAATGGGGAGGGAGTGCAGGGTGGCCCCAGCAAATGGCAGCAAGCAGATCCAGCAAGGCCCAAAGGGCACCAAGGGCACCCAAAGGGCACCCCGGGCCTGAGTCACTGCCAGAGGTGCAGGCTCTCACGCAGGGTCACTCCCCTGTCCCCTTCGCCTGGGGAAGCAGCCCTTTGGCGTGGCAGCCAGGACACATGGGTCCCGTGCAGGACTCGCGCAGACGGCCCCACGCCCAAAGCAGCCCTGAGCAGAGCCTGGGCACCATCCTGCCGCTCTGGGGCTTTGGAAGGCTGCTCCCAGTGAGCCCACCGTGTCCCCGGTCACCCCAGCGCAGCCTCAGACAGGGCTCCTCCGGGCTGCCCTGGGGCTGCATTGGACAGGGCCCATAAGGGAGAGGGAAGAATGCGCTGGCAACCACATGCGGGGCCTCACAGGAGCCCAGGGAGACGACATCCGTAGATCTCGGGGAGGTGACACTCGGAAGGTCTCGACCTCTGTCTTGGGGGGGATGGCGAGCCACTCAGGAGTTGATGGGTCAGGATCAAAGGGCGGGCAGGCTGGGAATGGGCACACTGCTGTGGGGGTTTGCTCCAGGCCTCCTGAGCAGGAGCAAGATGGGGAGGAGACCTCTACAGGCAGCTTGAAGCAGCCTCCAGGTCACAGTCCCTGCTTCTCGTGGAGACTTCAACTGCCCTGGTGCTTTCCCCGGAGGGTGGTCGGGCACTGGAACGGGCTGCCCAGGGCAGTGGTCACGGCCCCAAGGCTGCCAGAGCTCAAGGAGCGTTTGGACAACGCTCTCAGGCACACGGTGGGATGGCTGTGCTGTCCTGCACAGGGCCAGGAGTTGGACTGGGCGACCCTTGTGGGTCCCTTCCAAGGCAGGATGTTATGTGATTCGAGCTCTTTGGTTAAGCCTTCCTCTGGCCAGGAAGAGCTGGCAAAGCTGTTGGGGGTGGGGCAGAAGAAGGGAAGTGTGGCAGGAAGAATGTAGCAATGAACCATGGGAGTTGTGGTCTCCCGGGTTCTCAGACAATATTTGATTGTCTTTGGTTAGAGGGTCACGTGACATGTTCAGGCGTGGTATTTAAACCTGGGCAGTTTGAATAAATGGTATTTCTGCTCTGGCACTTGTTCGTGTCAGAGTGGGGTTCGTGCCTTGAACAGCACCTCAAATGGAGCCCGAACAGGGTCTTCAGCAGGTTACCGGCAACCAGGAGCAGAAGCTCTGGGGAACCTGTCCGGGGGTGTCCATATCGCCAAAACCAAAAGGAAGAAAAGAAAGAATTCAGCGTGCTGGGTTACCTCTGCAAAAAGGAACAAAAAAGGAAGAAAAAAGGACCAGAAGAAAGGACAACAGAGCTTCCGCACAGAGGTAACCAAAAATTGGCGAATATGGGAGGGTGGTTTACCCGTCAGGAGGGAATTACTCCAAAAATCAAACAAACAGCTGAAGTTGTCTCTCAACTTTTACAAGAACAACCATAGAAGAAAGTAAGTTATGGGACTTGTTATATTGGATTTCGTTGCCTGAACCTGCATTCCCTCTGACTGGACCTTGTCAAGTGTCATCTTGGAGGAAAATAGGGAACAAAATTATTGAAAAAGCCAGTGAGGGAAAAACAGACGCCCTCAAGAATTTGGCTACATGGAAAGACATTATGATAGCCTTGAATAAGCACTACAGAAAGGCAAATGCACCCGGGAGAGTGGACTTCCCCCCCCTTCACTCCTTTCCCCTCAACCCCCCCCCTTCAACCCCAGCCCCCCCACCGACCGAGTGGGGCAGGGGGGGAATGCACGTTGGTCAGGGGGGATGAGGGGGAGGGGGAGCCCTTGGGGGGAACAGTGCAGTGGCAGCGTGTGGTGTGAAGGAGCATGGCTTGGGGGCTGGCAGCATGAGCATGGCAGCCGGGGGGGATGCTGGCTTTATGCCAGCGCCCATGGCTGCAGCTGAGACCATGCCATACAGAGCAGCAAGCAGTGCTGCTGGAGCCGAGGACCATTACAGAGCAGCGCCGACCCCTGGACCGTTACGGGGCGACCGTGACACGGTGGTTGCACAGTCAATGTGCAGAAGGAGAGTGGCACCGGAGGCACCGCCATGTTGCCCCTGCCGTGTGCCGGAAGTGAAGCCGCCACCCCCAGGTTCAGGCATTTCGCCGGGAAGGGGGGAGGATGACTGTGACGGACAAATAGACAGCGAGTCTATAGAGGACACAGAAGAGAATCTGCTAGCTCCCTTTAGCCAGGGCGCTCCACTAACACCCTTTGGCTGCGCAGCGGCCATGAGACCGCTGCAGAACAACCACGCAGCAACATGGATGCAGCAAGCTTACTCCGGCCGTGAGGCGGAAGTGAAAGTGCCTCTTCCGTCACCACCAGTTCAACCAACTCACAACAAATGCACAACAGTTAAAGCATCACTGTGGCTCTCCTACCCAGAAACCAACCCACAGCCCTCACCAGCCTCAGAACAGCTTCTATGCCGAAGATGGTCTGATGGAGGAGGAAGAAGAGATATTGACTCCCTAGAAAGCTTAGCTGAGCTGTGGCAAACTGAACTCAGTGAGACAAGAGAACCAGAAAAAGGACAAGCAGTTTTGAATCCTGCAAAAGAGGAAGAACAGCAAACATGGCTACAGCTACTACTTCAGCTCGAGGAAGAAGATGTAGACTGGGAAAGCACACAGAACATCTGCCTACCCAAGCCCAGACCATCAGCAAAGTCAAAGCTACCAACGTTGAAGTGGACAGCACGTGTACTGACGGCGTTGCTGGCAATGACAGTGGTTGGTTTTGTACTGCGAGAATTTCAGCTGGGACAACACCATCCACCTCCTGACAGAACCAACAACCTAGAGGTAGCATTGCAAAACTCAGCAGACATACAGCTATCAACTACCATGTTTAATTTTCTAAGTCACAGAAGGACAACTTTACTAATTGACAGATGATCTGCTATTATAAAAAGTTCTTTTGTGTTACAGAGGGTAAGAATAATAATAAGAGGGGCCCCAAATCAAGTATTTACTTCTCACTATTTTAAAATGCTGTTAGACAAGATGCCATACACAACATGGAAAGCCAAACTTAAACAAGTAGCAAACAAACAACCAGTTACAATTTCAACTGCAGAAACACATAACTCTTTATACACAGTCACTGCAAGAGCCTTGAGAAAGCAAAACAAACAAAACCTTCATACAACACAAGCCCAAAGATGCTCCACAAAGTTGCAACATACAGCAATACACACCTCTAGATCTACTCAAAACACAAACATGCATAAATTGACCTATACCCAAATTGAACAATTAGAATGGGAGGCAAAGACAGGAATATCAAACATCCTGATAGCAGCAAAACACGGGACTGAACTACAATCCACCTTGACTGCCTTAACTGACGCCATCCAAAAAGCAGGTCTGCAGCTTGCCCCAGAAAAAATTCAACGCACCCAACCTTGGACCTACCTCGGATGGAGGATCACTCAACAGGAAATCATGCCACAACCAGTGACTTTCAAAGTAACGGACACTATGACCCTGAATGATTTGCAAGGGCTTTTAGGAGCCATTAACTGGCTGAGGCCTGTCTTGGGCATCACAACAGAGGAATTGCACCCCCTCTTCGAGCTACTTAAAGGCGACCCAACTCTCACATCTATTCGATCCCTAACCCCAGAAGCAAAACAAGCTCTGGAAGTATGCTCCCAAGCTGTCGAAAACAGGCAAAGCAGACGACAACCCCCTGACCTGCACATTCGCCTCGCCATCATATCCAGCAAGTTCCAACCTTTTGCTGTCCTTTTCCAATGGGATCAGGCAGAATCTGACCCTTTGAGAATTCTAGAATGGTTATTTCTTCCCCACTCTCCACCTAAGACTGTTTGGACCGTTAATGACATGCTTGCTAAGCTCATTATGAAAGGTAGAGGACATCTGCAGGAGATGGATGGAAGGGATCCTGAGACGATCTACATTCCAGCCACAAAAGACAACTTAGACTGGCTTCTTGCAGAGGACGCTGGGTTTCAGACTGCATTAGCGGACTTCCACGGTAATATTTCCATTCACTTCCCGAAACATAAACTCTGGGCGGAAATAGGAAATCTACCCCTGATGGCCACGCGTCGCTGCAAACTACGACCAGTAAATGGAGTCACAGTCTTCACTGATGCATCTGGACGATCGAAAAAAGCCATCGTGACATGGAAGAACCCTGCCACAGGACAATGGGACAATAAGGTACAAACCTTGGACCAAGGTTCTGTACAGGTTTTAGAACTAGCAGCTATCCGCATGGCATTTGAATTGTTCCATGATCAACCTATGAATGTTGTCACAGATTCTCACTATGCAGCAGGGTTGGTCTCACGTCTCGAAGCCTCCTTCCTTCGAGATGTCACTAATCCTCACTTATTTACAGAAATTCGTACCATATGGTTTCTTATCAACCACAGAAAATTTGATTTTTACATAATGCACACTCGGTCACACACAGAACTTCCAGGACCCATAGCAGAGGGCAATCAAAAAGCTGATGCAACTGCTATGGCAACTACAGTTCCCAAAATTCTGGAACAGGCTAAAGTCTCACACCAGTTCTTCCACCAAAATGCACGTTCATTAAAGAGACAATTCCAAATTACAATAAACCAGACCAGAGACATAATTATGTCATGCTCTGACTGCCAGCGAATTACCCCCATGCCAGCTAAGGAAGGGGTTAATCCCAGGGGCATAACAGCCAATGAAATCTGGCAGACAGACCTTACACATATAGCTGAATTCGGTAAACTAAAATATGTCCATGTTACAGTAGACATGTATTCCAGATACATTAATGCAACAGCACACACGGGAGAAAAAGCCAAAGACGTTATCAGACACTGGCTCAGTTGTTTCGCAATCCTAGGAATTCCAAAAACCATAAAAACCGACAATGGCCCTGCTCATTGTTCTGAAAAAATCAAAACATTTCTCACAGATTGGGGAATACTCCATTCCATAGGTATACCGCATTCACCCACAGGACAAGCGATTGTAGAAAGAGCTCACCGTACACTAAAAGAAATGCTTCAAAGACAAAAAAGAGGGGAGTCGGTATATAGCCCCCAGGAACGCTTACGGAAAGCGTCATATGTTCTAAATTTCTTAAACTGTGATGATACAGACCATAGCAAGTATGAACGCCAAGATAAAACTCAAATACTTTCATCTTCCAAACCACCAGTTATGATCAAAGATCTAATATCTGGGCAATGGTCAGGACCAGTAGATCTCATAACATGGGGAAGGGGATATGCCTGTGTATCCAAGGGTACCAAATTACAATGGGTCCCTTCTAGATGTGTCAGGCCTTATATTAGCCCTCCACCACAACAGGAGCAACCACCAGAAGAAATAAGTGAAGGATTTGGATTAGAAGAAACACGACCAACAATAGTAAACACATCACACAGTGGGGAGAAAAAAAAAAAAAAAAAAAAAGGGGAAAAGAGATATGGGTCTGTTCCCTATGTGTGTAAATCTACATTAACATTTCCTTAAAACAGGGATAATCACAAAGAAGCAGTAAATGATACAACAGAACCAAAAGAAACATATAAACAGTAACCAAGGCAGAACCAAAAGAAACACATAAACAGTAACCAATACAGAACCAAAACTCCATGAGTCAAACACAATAAAGGGTTTAAGAGTGCATTGTAAGGAGAGAATGAAACGGTGGCCACCGGAGTATGAATGAGAAAGTTGAGTGGAAGCATGTATTTGTGTGTGAAAGCAAGTACACTTTATAGCAAGACATCTTAAACACTACTTCAGACAACACCACCTCAGACACAACATCTACAACCCAACACATTTCCCTTTTAAATAAAGATGATGCCATTACACAAAGTCACCCTCAGATAAAAGGTTATCCACACCTACAAACCCTGGGTAATTTGAGATTGCTTGAATATTGCACGAACCAATAAAGTTGTCAACAGTTCAATAAAGGCCTTGTGACGATAGGCCCTGTTTTTTATAATTAGTTGAAATAAGATTGGTTCTAATAAGAATGTTAAAAACATAGTGTTTCTCAACTTGTTAATAAAAAGAGGAGGGAGATGTGGCAGGAAGAATGTAGCAATGAACCATGGGAGTTGTGGTCTCCCGGGTTCTCAGACAATATTTGATTGTCATTGGTTAGAGGGTCACGTGACATGTTCAGGCGTGGTATTTAAACCTGGGCAGTTTGAATAAACGGTAATTCTGCTCTGGCACTTGTTCGTGTCAGAGTGGGGTTCGTGCCTTGAACAGCACCTCAGGGAAGCCCCAGCATTACTGCTGTCTCTATGACACAATGGGAGGCCCGACATTCCATCCCTGGAGACGCTCCAAGAGGAGCATCCAGACCTGTGTCCAGTCAACAGAAGCGACCGGCCACCGAGCGTGACGGACCATGGCCCTGTCAGCTCTGTGGCGCCGCTCTGTGAGCTGGAGATCAGCCCTGACCCGGCTCGTGCAGCTCTTCCGCTCCCCCCAAAGCTCCGGCACCAAAGGTGAGGACAGAGCCTGACCCCGAAAGCCCCGCAGTGCACGGTGGGGACATTCACAGCCCTTCCTCCTCTGCACCTCGCCCTCCTCCTCCTCCTCCTCAGTCCTCTCAGCGCCTGATGGCCCCAGCTCGGGATGTGACTTCCAGGCTTTGCTCTTTCTCACAGGCTCAGCCAACCTGCCTCCACCAGCCCCACTGGCAAGCAGCCCTGGCGTTGCTGTAACATCCAACACTGCCCGGGGGGGGCCCCAGGGCAGTGGGAAGCCCCTGGCTGGGGCAGACCAACGTGCCCCCCAGGGTCAACTGCAGCCCTACCACCATCAGGGGAGAGCAGTGGCCCCGGTCCCAGCAGCGCGGCACAGCCAGCGCAGCCCTGCCAGTTCAGCCAACCCCTCCGGGACACCCCTGGGCAGTGGCAACCCCCCAGACGGGAGCACCCCCATGGATGTGGACGTCACCCCGGCACTTAACATCAGCCTGGCCAGTGACGTCTCCATGGAGGAGGACGCCCCCCGCGGCTGCGACCTCTCACTGGCCACCGACGTCCCCATGGAGGAGGACACCGCCCGCGGCTGTGACCTCTCGCTGGCCACCGACGTCCCCATGGAGGAGGACGCCCCCTGAGGCTGCGACCTCTCGCTGGCCAGCGACGTCTCCGTGGAGGAGGACGCCCCCTGAGGCTGCGACCTCTCGCTGGCCAGCGATGTCGCCATGGAGGAGGACACCTCCCCGCCCAGGCACACCACCGCCAGCCCCTCAGCCGCACCCCAGCTCCAAGCCACCAGGGAGCCTGGGGTGACTCCAACCAGCCGCGCTCTGCTGAGTGGGAAGGTCCTGCCGCAGGGGACTCAGGGGCACTTGGCTTCCTCCCCGGGGGCTGCAGGGACCAGCCAGGATGGTGGCAGCAGCGTCCCCGCGCCCACGAACAGTGGAGACGCCAAGCTGGAAAGGCGGGGGGCGAAGAGGAAGGGGGGCTCTGAGCCAGGGCCTGCCATCAAGATCAAGGCTCCCGCAGCCGGGGCTGGGGCAGGAAGATTGGCTTAGGCCTGTTAAAGGGATAGGTCGTTTGGGGACCTATCCCTGTTTGAGGGATAGGTCGTTTGGGGACCTATCCCAGGTTGAGGCATAGATCGTTTGGGGATCTATGCCAGTTGGAGGGATAGATCGTTTGGGGATCTATCCCAGCGGGAGGGAGGGAGGGTGTTTATGTGGGGAAGATGTAGATAGAGATGTAGGGAAGATGTAGAGATAGATGTAGACGTAGATGTCGGTGGACAGAAATTGTGTGAACAATTTCAGTTGCATTTCTGAGACCTTCCCCTTGGCATGGCTGGGTGCAGAGAGTAAAAAATACTGCGCCACTAATATGGCGCAGGCCTTGTGCCAAGGTGAAGGAGGAGTTGTTCTGGCAGGAAAACAAGGCTTATGGACACCTGCTGATATCCAATTAGTACTGTACACCACAGTATGTTTTCCTTATGTATCCAATGTAACCTGGGGAAGAACCACATGTCTGTGTGTCGCAGGCAGCATATGAGCTGTCTGTCCTCTAATAAAGCGGACATTTTTGCCAATCCTGTTGATTTGTGTGCATTTCTGTCTGACCCCCTCCGCCGTTCCGTAGATATAGTTAACAGTTTTCTTCTGGTTACGGAAGAAAAGATTTTATTCCAACACCTGCCTGTGTCTGCCTGGAATGGGGAGGGAGTGCAGGGTGGCCCCAGCAAATGGCAGCAAGCAGATCCAGCAAGGCCCAAAGGGCACCAAGGGCACCCAAAGGGCACCCCAGGCCTGAGTCACTGCCAGAGGTGCAGGCTCTCACGCAGGGTCACTCCCCTGTCCCCTTCGCCTGGGGAAGCAGCCCTTTGGCGTGGCAGCCAGGACACATGGGTCCCGTGCAGGACTCGCGCAGACGGCCCCACGCCCAAAGCAGCCCTGAGCAGAGCCTGGGCACCATCCTGCCGCTCTGGGGCTTTGGAAGGCTGCTCCCAGTGAGCCCACCGTGTCCCCGGTCACCCCAGCGCAGCCCCAGACAGGGCTCCTCCGGGCTGCCCTGGGGCTGCATTGGACAGGGCCCATAAGGGAGAGGGAAGAATGCGCTGGCAACCACATGCGGGGCCTCACAGGAGCCCAGGGAGACGACATCCGTAGATCTCGGGGAGGTGACACTCGGAAGGTCTCGACCTCTGTCTTGGGGGGGATGGCGAGCCACTCAGGAGTTGATGGGTCAGGATCAAAGGGCGGGCAGGCTGGGAATGGGCACACTGCTGTGGGGGTTTGCTCCAGGCCTCCTGAGCAGGAGCAAGATGGGCAGGAGACCTCTACAGGCAGCTTGAAGCAACCTCCAGGTCACAGTCCCTGCTTCTCGTGGAGACTTCAACTGCCCTGGCGGGAGCTGGAGAAGCAACACAGCCAAGCACCAAGAGTCCAGCAGGTTCCCAGAAAGCGGTGACGACAACTTCCTGGCCCAGGGGGCTGGAGCCTCTGACAAGCCAAAGGAATGCTGTGCTGCTCCACCTCTTCCTAACACACAGCAAAGACCTTGTTGGAGATGGGAAGGTGCGGGACAGCCGGGGCTGTAGAGACCATGGGATTGTGGTCGTCTGAAATTCCAGCCAGTGGGAAACACAGAAATAGCCAGGAGATCGAGGAGCCGACGAAAAAAAATAAACTTTTATTGCAATAAAAGGGAGACTTCACTGGACAAACCGCAGTGAGGTGGCTCAGCTCAGTGCAGGTCGCAGCCCCCTTTTAGCCCCTTTTTGAGTGGCGGTCTGAAAAATAAAAGTTAGACACGTTCCCAGTATGGGGAACTGGAATAGTTTATTGAACACGAGAACACTATTGTAAAGGCATCTGGGGCTGTATGTTAATGAAGGGGCCAACCTATGTTAATTGGGGAGTTACACAAATTTTTACTGCAATTTCCAAATAGTTAATTTTTCTTCTAGTAGGATTACATGGGGGACAGAGGGATTACAGGGGTTTAGACATGGTTTGATACAATCATCTCAAAAGTCCTTTCTGATTTCTGCTGGAGCCAAGCTTGATCCATGAGGTAGAACTTTAACAGGTCTTCTGAGAAGGGTCCAGCTCCTTCAGATCATGAGGTTTTTGTCAGCCCTTGTTTTCCTTTGCTGAAAGCTGGGTTTGGGTTCCCACACCTTTGCCCCTTTTTTTTTTATTTTTCTAAAAAACAAAAAAACTTGGAAAAAACTTTGATCAAACGTTTGCTAATGCAAGGCAAAATACAAGGGAATACAAATATTACCATAAATGTTTTCTTTAACTAGACTATTAAATTTATCATGCTAACTAAACATGTAATCTAAGTTTTGATTACTATTTTTTTCTGCAACTATCAATGCTTTGATCTATCGGTTCAGAGTGAGGTAATAACAAATTCTATAGCTGCATTTTAGAAGCAAATGTATTCTTAAATGGATCTAACAAGAAATATTGCAGTCTTACTTTTCATACCACAAGTGAAATTAATTTTAACATGGAAGCTCCTTTTTCAAGGCAATGTACAGCCTTTTATATACCTGAGATGGAAAGTATGATTATGTAAAGGCATTGTGTGTCAGAATAGTTTGGGCCACAAGGTTTGGCATTATAAAGGCATGTGAAGGAATCATAGCTGTTTTAAGGCATTCTGCATATTGCTACATAAATTATTTTCTTAAACTTAGCACTAACATTAAAAGCATTAAACCAATCAAAAAGACTATTAGATACTTTTGGATATAGAAAAGTAAACAAGGAACAAAATGCAAGAAGGAAGAATTCCCAACAATGCTAAACTAAATAACTCTGGATTAATATAAAACTTGTTTAAACAACTTAACTTATTTCTATTATTTCTTATTAGAAATTACTCTTATAAAATCTTTTTTAAGCTATTCTCTAAAGATTCTGTTGACTTATAAGCGATTGATTTTGAACCAAACTTAATAACTTGATGACTTCAGGGTTCGTGTGCTCCTGACTTTTACCTGAAAGTGTTTTTTAGTGTTTGTTTTTGAAAACTTTTATTTAACCTAAAACATTTCTGCAAATGAAATTCTATTCAACTCAGGATGATATGTTTTCTGTTCTTTATCTAAGGGTGTTTGTGCATGTGTGAGGTAATGTGCATTTGTGTATAAATCAGAACATATTAATTATTGTATTTTCGCACGCATGCATACATTCACACATTCATACTCGATGGCCATCGAACACACATCATACAAACATACTTTTGGGTTTCATTTTACAGTGTCTTTTGGTTATGAACTGAGAAATTGGCGTTTTTTGTTTCTCACCCTTAGATTAGTAATATATGTTTTCTGTTTTTTATGATAGTATAACCTGTAAAAACATAAGCATATTTTACTTCATGTTTAATTTAAATTTCAAATACATATGAACATTCCTATAGTTCAAGGATAAAATATATACTTCTTCTATTTTTAAGGCAAATATATGTCTTTCTGCGTTAATTTGGCTTTTGGACTTAAGGAAAATTGTTATTGTGAGAACTTTAAAATTTTCAAAAATACAGCTATGCATACATTTAAAAACAATTTTGGCTATTAGCTATGGAAGGGTATCTTCATTCAGCAAAGGGTCTTTGCTTTCCTTCGCTTTTCCCTTTTTTTTTTTCTTTCTTTGTTTTTGCGCAGGGGGACAATCTCTCCATTGGTAGCGTTTTGTTCGCCTTACTCACACTGTTAAACTGAAACAGTTAGATTAATAAACAAAAGGGTTTCTAAAAAAAGACCAGTTCTTAGTTTAGGCTGCAAAGAAAAAGGAAAAAAGTCAAGGAAGGGGGTTTTTGCTGCCTCGACTACTGCTGAAGTCGGCAGCTTTGTGTCTGCCCCACTCCGTTTGTCTCTCGGGTCCCTCTGTTCCTGGGTTTCTCTCGTGCTGCTGCCGCTGGGCTTCCGCTCGCTCCCTCCTTCGCCGACGGTCCCGCTTGGGCTCTTTCCTCCCTCGGACCTTTCCCGGAGCCCCCCAGGGATTCTGTGGGATCCTCTTCTCCGCTCACGCTCCATAGCCCCGGTTTTTGCATACCTCCTGCTCTGCTTGTCTTTGTTTTTCCCGGTGCCTCTTTCGATTCCGGGTCCTTCCTGCCTTCTGAGTGGTTCCCGCTGGGGTCCCGCTGCTGCTTCCGCCGGCGCGGGTCTCTCGATCTCGTTGTTTGCTGGGGCGCCGGAGGTGGTGGTCCTTCCTCAGGGACCTGCTCCTGGGTGTTGACCTCGCGCCTCTGGCCGCTGCTTGGCTGCTGCTGCTGAGCGCGGTAGCGGGCGGCGATACAGGAACTTGCCGAGGCAGCGCGGCAGTTCGCTGGCGCTGGCTTCCACCCTGACCCTGCCCGGGGTGGCTGCAGCGGCGGTGGCCATGGTTCTGTCTCACACGGCTCTCTCCGGGCAGCGTGTGTCGGGCTGCAGTGTGCTTGTGCGCTCCGCTCAGGGGCTGGGGCCCGTCCCGGGGAGCAGCTGCTGAGGTTTGTTGGAGACGGGAAGGTCCGGGACAGCCGGGGCTGTAGGGACCATGGGATTGTGGTCGTCTGAAATTCCAGCCAGTGGGAAACACAGAAATAGCCAGGAGATTGAGGAGCCGACGAAAAAAAAATAAACTTTTATTGCAATAAAAGGGAGACTTCACTGGACAAACCTCAGTGAGGTGGCTCAGCTCAGTGCAGGTCGCAGCCCCCTTTTAGCCCCTTTGAGTGGCGGTCTGAAAAATAAAAGCTAGACACGATCCCAGTATGGGGAACTGGAATAGTTTATTGAACACGAGAACACTATTTTAAAGGCATCTGGGGTTGTATGTTAATGAAGGGGACAACCTATGTTAATTGGGGAGTTACACAAATTTTTACTGCAATTTCCAAATAGTTAATTTTTCTTCTAGTAGGCCTTGAGCCTCTTCAGGGATCTTCTTCCTTCTTGCCTGAAATCCCTTTTTTCCCCTCACTCACTGCTCTTGCTGCCCAGCCTCACTTCCTGCAACACCTTCACCCATTTTCAGTCTGGTTCTCTCACTACTTCTTTTAATCCCCAGCTTTTCTCCAGAACAGCCAATTGACATCCACGGAATCACTACGCCCAGAAGCGCCAGGAGAGCTCCACAAGTTCAGAAGTTCAAGTGGGCAGAACCCCTCTTGGACATCCCCTTCCCTGCTTGGAACATCTGATTCCACGGGAGGAGCCAGATGCTGAGCAGTCCCGAAAGCCCTCGTTTTCTAGACAGGAGCTCAACTCCAACAGATCACAGCACAGACCTATAAAGCGCCTTTGACCCCGAGCGGACAGAACCCTGTTCTTCTTGTCCGCACTTGTCTTCCCATGGAATGGAGAGCCGAAAAAAACCTCTCCAGGGTAGGGCCAGAACTGACAGGTTTACGGCAGAGGGGCAGAAATTGCCCTGTCATTGCCTCCAGGATGATATGCTTGCTCCAGGATCCTTCCATCAGGGAGCTTTTGTCGGATTGTTTGGTCAATTTTAGGTCAATTTCTATGGCTTTCAGCAATGTCAGCTTCCAGTGGTGAGAAGTCATGAGAGTAGTCCCCAGAATCGGGTGATGCCCCTTGGTAACAAGACTTTGTGTTTAAGTGGCAAATGTTTTTATTCACCTCCTGGCTTCTGCAGAAGTCTCCTGTTTTTCAAGACTCCTAGACTCCTAGAGCAGTTGGTGTTGGAAGGAAGGGACCTGAAAGCTCATCTGCTTCCAACCACCCCTCTGCCACGGGCAGGGACACCTTCCGCTAGACCAGTGTCGTGGTTTGAACCTTGTTTTCCCCCAGAGGGCTGAGAAAAAGTGGTAGACCCCAAGGGGTGGAAACCCTTGGAAGTTTTGAAGTTCTGTCCAATGGGCGCTCCTGCAGAAATGTAAACATATCACAACCAGACCGGAAGAGATGAGTTGTAGTTTGGGTTGTAGTAGGAGAGGTGGCCATGTTGTGATCCACGAGGTAGGGGCTCTGTGCCCCTTGGGGCCTCTGGCCCCCTCCCAGCCCCGGCTGGGGGGCTGCAGGGACCTGGAACAGCATAAGCTGGGCTAGGTGCCTGTAGTTATGCCGGAAGATGCTTTTCTCCATGGGCACAGAGCAGCAACTGACGCTGACCAGAGAAACGGTGGCAGAGAGCCAGGACTGATAAGACCTGAACTGAAGGAGCAGCAGAAACAACATGCAGCGCCGGAGAGAAGACTTCTGGAAAGGGAGGAGAAAGAGAGCCAGCAGCAGAGAGAGAGAGTTTGGGGTAAGACTGTACCAGCCCCTCAAACTCCTTTGAGACCTCCGAGAAAGGAGGAGTAGACGGACTCCTATTTTAGAGGAGCCTTGGAGGACAGCAGCACTAGAGAGAGAGAGAGAGAGGAGCTGAGAAGCTCAGAGACGTCCTGGAGCTGGACCGGGACGGCCAGATGGAATGCAGGGGGGAGTGACCTTGGCTCCCCCCCTCGCACTGCTGCCACGGTGGCAGCCTGAGAGACAGGGCACAGAGGCCCTGCAAAAGATACCAGACTGTCACGAAGACCCCCCTGTGTCTTCGTGATATGACGTGGTGAAACGACCTTGTCTGGGGTTACGAAGCCCACGGAAGAACCCTCAGTTGAGGCGATGGGGCCGAGGGAGGTTGGATATCTCCCTCGTTGAGTGCTGGCAGAAAGCCAGCTATCAGCTGCTGCATGTGGAGAAGACAGACAGACTGCTGCCTCAGAAGATGCTGCTGCTCAGAGACTGGAAGGGATCTATCCTTCTTTCCCTCCTAGACTTTTATTCGGAGGGGAGAAGAGATCTGATCCATTGTAAATACTATATGTCATAGTAGAGATAGTTGTGATCGTGTGTATAATGTGATATGGTATTTATATGTACAGTCATTGTAATATATTCCCTTTTCCCCCACTTTGAGTCTGGCATGTTCTGTCTGGAAAAACCCATCTCACATTGGGTTGAGATGTGGGAGGGGGGATGGACCTAGGGAATTGGATTTGGGGACTATCTCAAACCATGACAACCAGCTTGCTCCAAGCCGCGTCCAACCTGGCCCTGAACAATTCCAGGGATGGGGCAGCCACAGCTTCTCTGGACAACCTGTGCCAGGGCCCCACCACTCTCCCCGGGAAGGCTTTCTTTCCCATATGCCATCTAAGCCTGCCCTCTGCCAGCGCCAAGCCATTGCCCCTTGGTCTGTCGCTCCAGTCCCTTGGAAACAGTCTCTCTTAGCCAAAGCCTTCTTGGTCCTCCCTGTTGTGTTGCAAAATTTGCAAGCTGATGTTGTGCCAGGTGGCACCAGCCAAGCCCTGAGCCAGGTGCAGGACCTTGCACTTGAGGTCTGAGGTCACTGGGGCTGTTGAGCCTGGAGAAGAGGAGACTGAGGTCAGATCTCCTGGGGGGCTGCAGCTTCCTGCCAAGGGGCAGCGACCATTTCTGCTCTGTGGGACCAGGGACAGGAGCCGAGGGAACGGCCGGAGCTGTGTCAGCGGAGGCTTAGGTTGGACATTAGGAAAAGGTGCTTTCCCCGGAGGGTGGTCAGGCACTGGAACGGGCTGCCCAGGGCAGTGGTCACGGCCCCAAGGCTGCCAGAGCTCAAGGAGCGTTTGGACAACGCTCTCAGGCACACGGTGGGATGACTGTGCTGTCCTGCACAGGGCCAGGAGTTGGACTGGGCGACCCTTGTGGGTCCCTTCCAAGGCAGGATGTTATGTGATTCGAGCTCTTTGGTTAAGGCTTCCTCTGGCCAGGAAGAGCTGGCAAAGCTGTTGGGGGTGGGGCAGAAGAAGGGAAGCCCCAGCATTACTGCTGTCTCTATGACACAATGGGAGGCCCGACATTCCATCCCTGGAGACGCTCCAAGAGGAGCATCCACACCTGTGTCCAGTCAACAGAAGCGACCGGCCACCGAGCGTGACGGACCATGGCCCTGTCAGCTCTGTGGCGCCGCTCTGTGAGCTGGAGATCAGCCCTGACCCGGCTCGTGCAGCTCTTCCGCTCCCCCCAAAGCTCCGGCACCAAAGGTGAGGACAGAGCCTGACCCCGAAAGCCCCGCAGTGCACGGTGGGGACATTCACAGCCCTTCCTCCCCTGCACCTCGCCCTCCTCCTCCTCCTCCTCAGTCCTCTCAGCGCCTGATGGCCCCAGCTCGGGATGTGACTTCCAGGCTTTGCTCTTTCTCACAGGCTCAGCCAACCTGCCTCCACCAGCCCCACTGGCAAGCAGCCCTGGCGTTCCTGTTCCATCCAACAATGCCCGGGGGGGGCCCCAGGGCAGTGGGAAGCCCCTGGCTGGGGCAGACCAACGTGCCCCCCAGGGTCAACTGCAGCCCTACCACCATCAGGGGAGAGCAGTGGCCCCGGTCCCAGCAGCGCGGCACAGCCAGCGCAGCCCTGCCAGCTCAGCCAACCCCTCCGGGACACCCCTGGGCAGTGGCAGCCCCCCAGACGGGAGCACCCCCATGGATGTGGACGTCACCCCGGCACTTAACATCAGCCTGGCCAGTGACGTCTCCATGGAGGAGGACACCGCCCGCGGCTGCGACCTCTCGCTGGCCAGCGACGTCCCCATGGAGGAGGACACCGCCCGCGGCTGTGACCTCTCGCTGGCCAGCGACGTCTCCGTGGAGGAGGACGCCCCCCGAGGCTGCGACCTCTCGCTGGCCAGCGATGTCGCCATGGAGGAGGACACCTCCCCGCCCAGGCACACCACCGCCAGCCACTCAGCCGCACCCCAGCTCCAAGCCACCAGGGAGCCTGGGGTGACTCCAACCAGCCGCGCTCTGCTGAGTGGGAAGGTCCTGCCGCAGGGGACTCAGGGGCACTTGGCTTCCTCCCCGGGGGCTGCAGGGACCAGCCAGGATGGTGGCAGCAGCGTCCCCGCGCCCACGGACCGCGGAGACACCAAGCTGGAAAGGCGCGGGGCGAAGAGGAAGGGGGGCTCTGAGCCAGGGCCTGCCATCAAGATCAAGGCTCCCGCAGCCGGGGCTGGGGCAGGAAGATTGGCTTAGGCCTGTTAAAGGGATAGGTCGTTTGGGGACCTATCCCTGTTTGAGGGATAGGTCGTTTGGGGACCTATCCCAGGTTGAGGCATAGATCGTTTGGGGATCTATGCCAGTTGGAGGGATAGATCGTTTGGGGATCTATCCCAGCGGGAGGGAGGGAGGGTGTTTATGTGGGGAAGATGTAGATAGAGATGTAGGGAAGATGTAGAGATAGATGTAGACGTAGATGTCGGTGGACAGAAATTGTGTGAACAATTTCAGTTGCATTTCTGAGACCTTCCCCTTGGCATGGCTGGGTGCAGAGAGTAAAAAAATACTGCACCACTTCTATGGCTGCAGGCCTTGTGCCAAGGTAAAGGAGGAGTTGTTCTGGCAGGAAAACAAGGCTTATGGACACCTGCTGATATCCAATTAGTACTGTACACCACAGTATGTTTGCCTTATGTATCCAATGTAACCTGGGGAAGAACCACATGTCTGTGTGTCGCAGGCAGCATATGAGCTGTCTGTCCTCTAATAAAGTGGACATTTTTGCCAATCCTGTTGATTTGTGTGCATTTCTGTCTGACCCCCTCCGCCGTTCCGTAGATATAGTTAACAGTTTCCTTCTGGTTACGGAAGAAAAGATTTTATTCCAACACCTGCCTGTGTCTGCCTGGAATGGGGAGGGAGTGCAGGGTGGCCCCAGCAAATGGCAGCAAGCAGATCCAGCAAGGCCCAAAGGGCACCAAGGGCACCCAAAGGGCACCCCAGGCCTGAGTCACTGCCAGAGGTGCAGGCTCTCACGCAGGGTCACTGCCCTGTCCCCTTCGCCTGGGGAAGCAGCCCTTTGGCGTGGCAGCCAGGACACATGGGTCCCGTGCAGGACTCGCGCAGACGGCCCCACGCCCAAAGCAGCCCTGAGCAGAGCCTGGGCACCATCCTGCCGCTCTGGGGCTTTGGAAGGCTGCTCCCAGTGAGCCCACCGTGTCCCCGGTCACCCCAGCGCAGCCTCAGACAGGGCTCCTCCGGGCTGCCCTGGGGCTGCATTGGACAGGGCCCATAAGGGAGAGGGAAGAATGCGCTGGCAACCACATGCGGGGCCTCACAGGAGCCCAGGGAGACGACATCCGTAGATCTCGGGGAGGTGACACTCGGAAGGTCTCGACCTCTGTCTTGGGGGGGATGGCGAGCCACTCAGGAGTTGATGGGTCAGGATCAAAGGGCGGGCAGGCTGGGAATGGGCACACTGCTGTGGGGGTTTGCTCCAGGCCTCCTGAGCAGGAGCAAGATGGGCAGGAGACCTCTACAGGCAGCTTGAAGCAGCCTCCAGGTCACAGTCCCTGCTTCTCGTGGAGACTTCAACTGCCCTGGTGCTTTCCCCGGAGGGTGGTCGGGCACTGGAACGGGCTGCCCAGGGCAGTGGTCACGGCCCCAAGGCTGCCAGAGCTCAAGGAGCGTTTGGACAACGCTCTCAGGCACACGGTGGGATGGCTGTGCTGTCCTGCACAGGGCCAGGAGTTGGACTGGGCGACCCTTGTGGGTCCCTTCCAAGGCAGGATGTTATGTGATTCGAGCTCTTTGGTTAAGCCTTCCTCTGGCCAGGAAGAGCTGGCAAAGCTGTTGGGGGTGGGGCAGAAGAAGGGAAGTGTGGCAGGAAGAATGTAGCAATGAACCATGGGAGTTGTGGTCTCCCGGGTTCTCAGACAATATTTGATTGTCTTTGGTTAGAGGGTCACGTGACATGTTCAGGCGTGGTATTTAAACCTGGGCAGTTTGAATAAATGGTATTTCTGCTCTGGCACTTGTTCGTGTCAGAGTGGGGTTCGTGCCTTGAACAGCACCTCAAATGGAGCCCGAACAGGGTCTTCAGCAGGTTACCGGCAACCAGGAGCAGAAGCTCTGGGGAACCTGTCCGGGGGTGTCCATATCGCCAAAACCAAAAGGAAGAAAAGAAAGAATTCAGCGCGCTGGGTTACCTCTGCAAAAAGGAACAAAAAAGGAAGAAAAAAGGACCAGAAGAAAGGACAATAGAGCTTCCGCACAGAGGTAACCAAAAATTGGCGAATATGGGAGGGTGGTTTACCCGTCAGGAGGGAATTACTCCAAAAATCAAACAAACAGCAGAAGCTGTCTCTCAACTTTTACAAGAACAACCATAGAAGAAAGTAAGTTATGGGACTTGTTATATTGGATTTCGTTGCCTGAACCTGCATTACCTCTGACTGGACCTTGTCAAGTGTCATCTTGGAGGAAAATAGGGAACAAAATTATTGAAAAAGCCAGTGAGGGAAAAACAGACGCCCTCAAGAATTTGGCTACATGGAAAGACATTATGATAGCCTTGAATAAGCACTACAGAAAAGCAAATGCACCCGGGAGAGTGGACTTCCCCCCCCTTCACTCCTTTCCCCTCAACCCCCCCCCTTCAACCCCAGCCCCCCCACCGACCGAGTGGGGCAGGGGGGGAATGCACGTTGGTCAGGGGGGATGGGGGGGAGGGGGAGCCCTTGGGGGGAACAGTGCAGTGGCAGCGTGTGGTGTGAAGGAGCATGGCTTGGGGGCTGGCAGCATGAGCATGGCAGCCGGGGGGGATGCTGGCTTTATGCCAGCGCCCATGGCTGCAGCTGAGACCATGCCATACAGAGCAGCAAGCAGTGCTGTTGGAGCCGAGGACCATTACAGAGCAGCGCCGACCCCTGGACCGTTACGGGGCGACCGCTACACGGTGGTTGCACAGTCAATGTGCAGAAGGAGAGTGGCACCAGAGGCACCGCCATGTTGCCCCTGCCGTGTGCCGGAAGTGAAGCCGCCACCCCCAGGTTCAGGCATTTCGCCGGGAAGGGGGGAGGATGACTGTGACGGACAAATAGACAGCGAGTCTATAGAGGACACAGAAGAGAATCTGCTAGCTCCCTTTAGCCAGGGCGCTCCACTAACACCCTTTGGCTGCGCAGCGGCCATGAGACCGCTGCAGAACAACCACGCAGCAACATGGACGCAGCAAGCTTACTCCGGCCGTGAGGCGGAAGTGAAAGTGCCTCTTCCGTCACCACCAGTTCAACCAACTCACAACAAATGCACAACAGTTAAAGCATCACTGTGGCTCTCCTACCCAGAAACCAACCCACAGCCCTCACCAGCCTCAGAACAGCTTCTATGCCGAAGATGGCCTGATGGAGGAGGAAGAAGAGATATTGACTCCCTAGAAAACTTAGCTGAGCTGTGGCAAACTGAATTCAGTGAGACAAGAGAACCAGAAAAAGGACAAGCAGTTTTGAATCCTGCAAAAGAGGAAGAACAGCAAACATGGCTACGGCTACTACTTCAGCTCGAGGAAGAAGATGTAGACTGGGAAAGCACACAGAACATCTGCCTACCCAAGCCCAGACCATCAGCAAAGTCAAAGCTACCAACGTTGAAGTGGACAGCACGTGTACTGACGGCGTTGCTGGCAATGACAGTGGTTGGTTTTGTACTGCGAGAATTTCAGCTGGGACAACACCATCCACCTCCTGACAGAACCAACAACCTAGAGGTAGCATTGCAAAACACAGCAGACATACAGCTATCAACTACCATGTTTAATTTTCTAAGTCACAGAAGGGCAACTTTACTAATTGACAGATGATCTGCTATTATAAAAAGTTCTTTTGTGTTACAGAGGGTAAGAATAATAATAAGAGGGGCCCCAAATCAAGTATTTACTTCTCACTATTTTAAAATGCTGTTAGACAAGATGCCATACACAACATGGAAAGCCAAACTTAAACAAGTAGCAAACAAACAACCAGTTACAATTTCAACTGCAGAAACACATAACTCTTTATACACAGTCACTGCAAGAGCCTTGAGAAAGCAAAACAAACAAAACCTTCATACAACACAAGCCCAAAGATGCTCCACAAAGTTGCAACATACAGCAATACACACCTCTAGATCTACTCAAAACACAAACATGCATAAATTGACCTATACCCAAATTGAACAATTAGAATGGGAGGCAAAGACAGGAATATCAAACATCCTGATAGCAGCAAAACACGGGACTGAACTACAATCCACCTTGACTGCCTTAACTGACGCCATCCAAAAAGCAGGTCTGCAGCTTGCCCCAGAAAAAATTCAACGCACCCAACCTTGGACCTACCTCGGATGGAGGATCACTCAACAGGAAATCATGCCACAACCAGTGACTTTCAAAGTAACGGACACTATGACCCTGAATGATTTGCAAGGGCTTTTAGGAGCCATTAACTGGCTGAGGCCTGTCTTGGGCATCACAACAGAGGAATTGCACCCCCTCTTCGAGCTACTTAAAGGCGACCCAACTCTCACATCTATTCGATCCCTAACCCCAGAAGCAAAACAAGCTCTGGAAGTATGCTCCCAAGCTGTCGAAAACAGGCAAAGCAGACGACAACCCCCTGACCTGCACATTCGCCTCGCCATCATATCCAGCAAGTTCCAACCTTTTGCTGTCCTTTTCCAATGGGATCAGGCAGAATCTGACCCTTTGAGAATTCTAGAATGGTTATTTCTTCCCCACTCTCCACCTAAGACTGTTTGGACCGTTAATGACATGCTTGCTAAGCTCATTATGAAAGGTAGAGGACATCTGCAGGAGATGGATGGAAGGGATCCTGAGACGATCTACATTCCAGCCACAAAAGACAACTTAGACTGGCTTCTTGCAGAGGACGCTGGGTTTCAGACTGCATTAGCGGACTTCCACGGTAATATTTCCATTCACTTCCCGAAACATAAACTCTGGGCGGAAATAGGAAATCTACCCCTGATGGCCACGCGTCGCTGCAAACTACGACCAGTAAATGGAGTCACAGTCTTCACTGATGCATCTGGACGATCGAAAAAAGCCATCGTGACATGGAAGAACCCTGCCACAGGACAATGGGACAATAAGGTACAAACCTTGGACCAAGGTTCTGTACAGGTTTTAGAACTAGCAGCTATCCGCATGGCATTTGAATTGTTCCATGATCAACCTATGAATGTTGTCACAGATTCTCACTATGCAGCAGGGTTGGTCTCACGTCTCGAAGCCTCCTTCCTTCGAGATGTCACTAATCCTCACTTATTTACAGAAATTCGTACCATATGGTTTCTTATCAACCACAGAAAATTTGATTTTTACATAATGCACACTCGGTCACACACAGAACTTCCAGGACCCATAGCAGAGGGCAATCAAAAAGCTGATGCAACTGCTATGGCAACTACAGTTCCCAAAATTCTGGAACAGGCTAAAGTCTCACACCAGTTCTTCCACCAAAATGCACGTTCATTAAAGAGACAATTCCAAATTACAATAAACCAGACCAGAGACATAATTATGTCATGCTCTGACTGCCAGCGAATTACCCCCATGCCAGCTAAGGAAGGGGTTAATCCCAGGGGCATAACAGCCAATGAAATCTGGCAGACAGACCTTACACATATAGCTGAATTCGGTAAACTAAAATATGTCCATGTTACAGTAGACATGTATTCCAGATACATTAATGCAACAGCACACACGGGAGAAAAAGCCAAAGACGTTATCAGACACTGGCTCAGTTGTTTCGCAATCCTAGGAATTCCAAAAACCATAAAAACCGGCAATGGCCCTGCTTATTGTTCTGAAAAAATCAAAACATTTCTCACAGATTGGGGAATACTCCATTCCATAGGTATACCGCATTCACCCACAGGACAAGCGATTGTAGAAAGAGCTCACCGTACACTAAAAGAAATGCTTCAAAGACAAAAAAGAGGGGAGTCGGTACATAGCCCCCAGGAACGCTTACGGAAAGCGTCATATGTTCTAAATTTCTTAAACTGTGATGATACAGACCATAGCAAGTATGAACGCCAACAGAAAACTCAAATACTTTCATCTTCCAAACCACCAGTTATGATCAAAGATCTAATATCTGGGCAATGGTCAGGACCAGTAGATCTCATAACATGGGGAAGGGGATATGCCTGTGTATCCAAGGGTACCAAATTACAATGGGTCCCTTCTAGATGTGTCAGGCCTTATATTAGCCCTCCACCACAACAGGAGCAACCACCAGAAGAAATAAGTGAAGGATTTGGATTAGAAGAAACACGACCAACAATAGTAAACACATCACACAGTGGGGAGAAAAAAAAAAAAAAAAAGGGGGAAAAGAGATATGGGTCTGTTCCCTATGTGTGTAAATCTACATTAACATTTCCTTAAAACAGGGAGAATCACAAAGAAGCAGTAAATGATACAACAGAACCAAAAGAAACATATAAACAGTAACCAATGCAGAACCAAAAGAAACACATAAACAGTAACCAATACAGAACCAAAACTCCATGAGTCAAACACAATAAAGGGTTTAAGAGTGCATGTGTAAGGAGAGAATGAAACGGTGGCCACCGGAGTATGAATGAGAAAGTTGAGTGGAAGCATGTATGTGTGTGTGAAAGCAAGTACACTTTATAGCAAGACATCTTAAACACTACTTCAGACAACACCACCTCAGACACAACATCTACAACCCAACGCATTTCCCTTTTAAATAAAGATGATGCCATTACACAAAGTCACCCTCAGATAAAAGGTTATCCACACCTACAAACCCTGGGTAATTTGAGATTGCTTGAATATTGCACGAACCAATAAAGTTGTCAACAGTTCAATAAAGGCCTTGTGACGATAGGCCCTGTTTTTTATAATTAGTTGAAATAAGATTGGTTCTAATAAGAATGTTAAAAACATAGTGTTTCTCAACTTGTTAATAAAAAGAGGAGGGAGATGTGGCAGGAAGAATGTAGCAATGAACCATGGGAGTTGTGGTCTCCCGGGTTCTCAGACAATATTTGATTGTCATTGGTTAGAGGGTCACGTGACATGTTCAGGCGTGGTATTTAAACCTGGGCAGTTTGAATAAACGGTAATTCTGCTCTGGCACTTGTTCGTGTCAGAGTGGGGTTCGTGCCTTGAACAGCACCTCAGGGAAGCCCCAGCATTACTGCTGTCTCTATGACACAATGGGAGGCCCGACATTCCATCCCTGGAGACGCTCCAAGAGGAGCATCCAGACCTGTGTCCAGTCAACAGAAGCGACCGGCCACCGAGCGTGACGGACCATGGCCCTGTCAGCTCTGTGGCGCCGCTCTGTGAGCTGGAGATCAGCCCTGACCCGGCTCGTGCAGCTCTTCTGCTCCCCCCAAAGCTCCGGCACCAAAGGTGAGGACAGAGCCTGACCCCGAAAGCCCCGCAGTGCACGGTGGGGACATTCACAGCCCTTCCTCCTCTGCACCTCGCCCTCCTCCTCCTCCTCCTCAGTCCTCTCAGCGCCTGACGGCCCCAGCTCGGGATGTGACTTCCAGGCTTTGCTCTTTCTCACAGGCTCAGCCAACCTGCCTCCACCAGCCCCACTGGCAAGCAGCCCTGGCGTTGCTGTAACATCCAACACTGCCCGGGGGGGGCCCCAGGGCAGTGGGAAGCCCCTGGCTGGGGCAGACCAACGTGCCCCCCAGGGTCAACTGCAGCCCTACCACCATCAGGGGAGAGCAGTGGCCCCGGTCCCAGCAGCGCGGCACAGCCAGCGCAGCCCTGCCAGTTCAGCCAACCCCTCCGGGACACCCCTGGGCAGTGGCAACCCCCCAGACGGGAGCACCCCCATGGATGTGGACGTCACCCCGGCACTTAACATCAGCCTGGCCAGTGACGTCTCCATGGAGGAGGACGCCCCCCGCGGCTGCGACCTCTCACTGGCCACCGACGTCCCCATGGAGGAGGACACCGCCCGCGGCTGTGACCTCTCGCTGGCCAGCGACGTCTCCGTGGAGGAGGACGCCCCCTGAGGCTGCGACCTCTCGCTGGCCAGCGATGTCGCCATGGAGGAGGACACCTCCCCGCCCAGGCACACCACCGCCAGCCCCTCAGCCGCACCCCAGCTCCAAGCCACCAGGGAGCCTGGGGTGACTCCAACCAGCCGCGCTCTGCTGAGTGGGAAGGTCCTGCCGCAGGGGACTCAGGGGCACTTGGCTTCCTCCCCGGGGGCTGCAGGGACCAGCCAGGATGGTGGCAGCAGCGTCCCCGCGCCCACGAACAGTGGAGACGCCAAGCTGGAAAGGCGGGGGGCGAAGAGGAAGGGGGGCTCTGAGCCAGGGCCTGCCATCAAGATCAAGGCTCCCGCAGCCGGGGCTGGGGCAGGAAGATTGGCTTAGGCCTGTTAAAGGGATAGGTCGTTTGGGGACCTATCCCTGTTTGAGGGATAGGTCGTTTGGGGACCTATCCCAGGTTGAGGCATAGATCGTTTGGGGATCTATGCCAGTTGGAGGGATAGATCGTTTGGGGATCTATCCCAGCGGGAGGGAGGGAGGGTGTTTATGTGGGGAAGATGTAGATAGAGATGTAGGGAAGATGTAGAGATAGATGTAGACGTAGATGTCGGTGGACAGAAATTGTGTGAACAATTTCAGTTGCATTTCTGAGACCTTCCCCTTGGCATGGCTGGGTGCAGAGAGTAAAAAATACTGCGCCACTAATATGGCGCAGGCCTTGTGCCAAGGTGAAGGAGGAGTTGTTCTGGCAGGAAAACAAGGCTTATGGACACCTGCTGATATCCAATTAGTACTGTACACCACAGTATGTTTTCCTTATGTATCCAATGTAACCTGGGGAAGAACCACATGTCTGTGTGTCGCAGGCAGCATATGAGCTGTCTGTCCTCTAATAAAGCGGACATTTTTGCCAATCCTGTTGATTTGTGTGCATTTCTGTCTGACCCCCTCCGCCGTTCCGTAGATATAGTTAACAGTTTTCTTCTGGTTACGGAAGAAAAGATTTTATTCCAACACCTGCCTGTGTCTGCCTGGAATGGGGAGGGAGTGCAGGGTGGCCCCAGCAAATGGCAGCAAGCAGATCCAGCAAGGCCCAAAGGGCACCAAGGGCACCCAAAGGGCACCCCAGGCCTGAGTCACTGCCAGAGGTGCAGGCTCTCACGCAGGGTCACTCCCCTGTCCCCTTCGCCTGGGGAAGCAGCCCTTTGGCGTGGCAGCCAGGACACATGGGTCCCGTGCAGGACTCGCGCAGACGGCCCCACGCCCAAAGCAGCCCTGAGCAGAGCCTGGGCACCATCCTGCCGCTCTGGGGCTTTGGAAGGCTGCTCCCAGTGAGCCCACCGTGTCCCCGGTCACCCCAGCGCAGCCCCAGACAGGGCTCCTCCGGGCTGCCCTGGGGCTGCATTGGACAGGGCCCATAAGGGAGAGGGAAGAATGCGCTGGCAACCACATGCGGGGCCTCACAGGAGCCCAGGGAGACGACATCCGTAGATCTCGGGGAGGTGACACTCGGAAGGTCTCGACCTCTGTCTTGGGGGGGATGGCGAGCCACTCAGGAGTTGATGGGTCAGGATCAAAGGGCGGGCAGGCTGGGAATGGGCACACTGCTGTGGGGGTTTGCTCCAGGCCTCCTGAGCAGGAGCAAGATGGGCAGGAGACCTCTACAGGCAGCTTGAAGCAACCTCCAGGTCACAGTCCCTGCTTCTCGTGGAGACTTCAACTGCCCTGGCGGGAGCTGGAGAAGCAACACAGCCAAGCACCAAGAGTCCAGCAGGTTCCCAGAAAGCGGTGACGACAACTTCCTGGCCCAGGGGGCTGGAGCCTCTGACAAGCCAAAGGAATGCTGTGCTGCTCCACCTCTTCCTAACACACAGCAAAGACCTTGTTGGAGATGGGAAGGTGCGGGACAGCCGGGGCTGTAGAGACCATGGGATTGTGGTCGTCTGAAATTCCAGCCAGTGGGAAACACAGAAATAGCCAGGAGATCGAGGAGCCGACGAAAAAAAATAAACTTTTATTGCAATAAAAGGGAGACTTCACTGGACAAACCGCAGTGAGGTGGCTCAGCTCAGTGCAGGTCGCAGCCCCCTTTTAGCCCCTTTTTGAGTGGCGGTCTGAAAAATAAAAGTTAGACACGTTCCCAGTATGGGGAACTGGAATAGTTTATTGAACACGAGAACACTATTGTAAAGGCATCTGGGGCTGTATGTTAATGAAGGGGCCAACCTATGTTAATTGGGGAGTTACACAAATTTTTACTGCAATTTCCAAATAGTTAATTTTTCTTCTAGTAGGATTACATGGGGGACAGAGGGATTACAGGGGTTTAGACATGGTTTGATACAATCATCTCAAAAGTCCTTTCTGATTTCTGCTGGAGCCAAGCTTGATCCATGAGGTAGAACTTTAACAGGTCTTCTGAGAAGGGTCCAGCTCCTTCAGATCATGAGGTTTTTGTCAGCCCTTGTTTTCCTTTGCTGAAAGCTGGGTTTGGGTTCCCACACCTTTGCCCCTTTTTTTTTTATTTTTCTAAAAAACAAAAAAACTTGGAAAAAACTTTGATCAAACGTTTGCTAATGCAAGGCAAAATACAAGGGAATACAAATATTACCATAAATGTTTTCTTTAACTAGACTATTAAATTTATCATGCTAACTAAACATGTAATCTAAGTTTTGATTACTATTTTTTTCTGCAACTATCAATGCTTTGATCTATCGGTTCAGAGTGAGGTAATAACAAATTCTATAGCTGCATTTTAGAAGCAAATGTATTCTTAAATGGATCTAACAAGAAATATTGCAGTCTTACTTTTCATACCACAAGTGAAATTAATTTTAACATGGAAGCTCCTTTTTCAAGGCAATGTACAGCCTTTTATATACCTGAGATGGAAAGTATGATTATGTAAAGGCATTGTGTGTCAGAATAGTTTGGGCCACAAGGTTTGGCATTATAAAGGCATGTGAAGGAATCATAGCTGTTTTAAGGCATTCTGCATATTGCTACATAAATTATTTTCTTAAACTTAGCACTAACATTAAAAGCATTAAACCAATCAAAAAGACTATTAGATACTTTTGGATATAGAAAAGTAAACAAGGAACAAAATGCAAGAAGGAAGAATTCCCAACAATGCTAAACTAAATAACTCTGGATTAATATAAAACTTGTTTAAACAACTTAACTTATTTCTATTATTTCTTATTAGAAATTACTCTTATAAAATCTTTTTTAAGCTATTCTCTAAAGATTCTGTTGACTTATAAGCGATTGATTTTGAACCAAACTTAATAACTTGATGACTTCAGGGTTCGTGTGCTCCTGACTTTTACCTGAAAGTGTTTTTTAGTGTTTGTTTTTGAAAACTTTTATTTAACCTAAAACATTTCTGCAAATGAAATTCTATTCAACTCAGGATGATATGTTTTCTGTTCTTTATCTAAGGGTGTTTGTGCATGTGTGAGGTAATGTGCATTTGTGTATAAATCAGAACATATTAATTATTGTATTTTCGCACGCATGCGTACATTCACACATTCATACTCGATGGCCATCGAACACACATCATACAAACATACTTTTGGGTTTCATTTTACAGTGTCTTTTGGTTATGAACTGAGAAATTGGCGTTTTTTGTTTCTCACCCTTAGATTAGTAATATATGTTTTCTGTTTTTTATGATAGTATAACCTGTAAAAACATAAGCATATTTTACTTCATGTTTAATTTAAATTTCAAATACATATGAACATTCCTATAGTTCAAGGATAAAATATATACTTCTTCTATTTTTAAGGCAAATATATGTCTTTCTGCGTTAATTTGGCTTTTGGACTTAAGGAAAATTGTTATTGTGAGAACTTTAAAATTTTCAAAAATACAGCTATGCATACATTTAAAAACAATTTTGGCTATTAGCTATGGAAGGGTATCTTCATTCAGCAAAGGGTCTTTGCTTTCCTTCGCTTTTCCCTTTTTTTTTTTCTTTCTTTGTTTTTGCGCAGGGGGACAATCTCTCCATTGGTAGCGTTTTGTTCGCCTTACTCACACTGTTAAACTGAAACAGTAAGATTAATAAACAAAAGGGTTTCTAAAAAAAGACCAGTTCTTAGTTTAGGCTGCAAAGAAAAAGGAAAAAAGTCAAGGAAGGGGGTTTTTGCTGCCTCGACTACTGCTGAAGTCGGCAGCTTTGTGTCTGCCCCACTCCGTTTGTCTCTCGGGTCCCTCTGTTCCTGGGTTTCTCTCGTGCTGCTGCCGCTGGGCTTCCGCTCGCTCCCTCCTTCGCCGACGGTCCCGCTTGGGCTCTTTCCTCCCTCGGACCTTTCCCGGAGCCCCCCAGGGATTCTGTGGGATCCTCTTCTCCGCTCACGCTCCATAGCCCCGGTTTTTGCATACCTCCTGCTCTGCTTGTCTTTGTTTTTCCCGGTGCCTCTTTCGATTCCGGGTCCTTCCTGCCTTCTGAGTGGTTCCCGCTGGGGTCCCGCTGCTGCTTCCGCCGGCGCGGGTCTCTCGATCTCGTTGTTTGCTGGGGCGCCGGAGGTGGTGGTCCTTCCTCAGGGACCTGCTCCTGGGTGTTGACCTCGCGCCTCTGGCCGCTGCTTGGCTGCTGCTGCTGAGCGCGGTAGCGGGCGGCGATACAGGAACTTGCCGAGGCAGCGCGGCAGTTCGCTGGCGCTGGCTTCCACCCTGACCCTGCCCGGGGTGGCTGCAGCGGCGGTGGCCATGGTTCTGTCTCACACGGCTCTCTCCGGGCAGCGTGTGTCGGGCTGCAGTGTGCTTGTGCGCTCCGCTCAGGGGCTGGGGCCCGTCCCGGGGAGCAGCTGCTGAGGTTTGTTGGAGACGGGAAGGTCCGGGACAGCCGGGGCTGTAGGGACCATGGGATTGTGGTCGTCTGAAATTCCAGCCAGTGGGAAACACAGAAATAGCCAGGAGATTGAGGAGCCGACGAAAAAAAAATAAACTTTTATTGCAATAAAAGGGAGACTTCACTGGACAAACCTCAGTGAGGTGGCTCAGCTCAGTGCAGGTCGCAGCCCCCTTTTAGCCCCTTTGAGTGGCGGTCTGAAAAATAAAAGCTAGACACGATCCCAGTATGGGGAACTGGAATAGTTTATTGAACACGAGAACACTATTTTAAAGGCATCTGGGGTTGTATGTTAATGAAGGGGACAACCTATGTTAATTGGGGAGTTACACAAATTTTTACTGCAATTTCCAAATAGTTAATTTTTCTTCTAGTAGGCCTTGAGCCTCTTCAGGGATCTTCTTCCTTCTTGCCTGAAATCCCTTTTTTCCCCTCACTCACTGCTCTTGCTGCCCAGCCTCACTTCCTGCAACACCTTCACCCATTTTCAGTCTGGTTCTCTCACTACTTCTTTTAATCCCCAGCTTTTCTCCAGAACAGCCAATTGACATCCACGGAATCACTACGCCCAGAAGCGCCAGGAGAGCTCCACAAGTTCAGAAGTTCAAGTGGGCAGAACCCCTCTTGGACATCCCCTTCCCTGCTTGGAACATCTGATTCCACGG
The DNA here is from genome assembly GCF_036250125.1 of Pseudopipra pipra. Taxonomy (NCBI): domain Eukaryota; kingdom Metazoa; phylum Chordata; class Aves; order Passeriformes; family Pipridae; genus Pseudopipra; species Pseudopipra pipra. Next base: position 16,755,702 of record NC_087580.1, on the reverse strand, counting down.
GAGGAGCCAGATGCTGAGCAGTCCCGAAAGCCCTCGTTTTCTAGACAGGAGCTCAACTCCAACAGATCACAGCACAGACCTATAAAGCGCCTTTGACCCCGAGCGGACAGAACCCTGTTCTTCTTGTCCGCACTTGTCTTCCCATGGAATGGAGAGCCGAAAAAAACCTCTCCAGGGTAGGGCCAGAACTGACAGGTTTACGGCAGAGGGGCAGAAATTGCCCTGTCATTGCCTCCAGGATGATATGCTTGCTCCAGGATCCTTCCATCAGGGAGCTTTTGTCGGATTGTTTGGTCAATTTTAGGTCAATTTCTATGGCTTTCAGCAATGTCAGCTTCCAGTGGTGAGAAGTCATGAGAGTAGTCCCCAGAATCGGGTGATGCCCCTTGGTAACAAGACTTTGTGTTTAAGTGGCAAATGTTTTTATTCACCTCCTGGCTTCTGCAGAAGTCTCCTGTTTTTCAAGACTCCTAGACTCCTAGAGCAGTTGGTGTTGGAAGGAAGGGACCTGAAAGCTCATCTGCTTCCAACCACCCCTCTGCCACGGGCAGGGACACCTTCCGCTAGACCAGTGTCGTGGTTTGAACCTTGTTTTCCCCCAGAGGGCTAAGAAAAAGTGGTAGACCCCAAGGGGTGGAAACCCTTGGAAGTTTTGAAGTTCTGTCCAATGGGCGCTCCTGCAGAAATGTAAACATATCACAACCAGACCGGAAGAGATGAGTTGTAGTTTGGGTTGTAGTAGGAGAGGTGGCCATGTTGTGATCCACGAGGTAGGGGCTCTGTGCCCCTTGGGGCCTCTGGCCCCCTCCCAGCCCCGGCTGGGGGGCTGCAGGGACCTGGAACAGCATAAGCTGGGCTAGGTGCCTGTAGTTATGCCGGAAGATGCTTTTCTCCATGGGCACAGAGCAGCAACTGACGCTGACCAGAGAAACGGTGGCAGAGAGCCAGGACTGATAAGACCTGAACTGAAGGAGCAGCAGAAACAACATGCAGCGCCGGAGAGAAGACTTCTGGAAAGGGAGGAGAAAGAGAGCCAGCAGCAGAGAGAGAGAGTTTGGGGTAAGACTGTACCAGCCCCTCAAACTCCTTTGAGACCTCCGAGAAAGGAGGAGTAGACGGACTCCTATTTTAGAGGAGCCTTGGAGGACAGCAGCACTAGAGAGAGAGAGAGAGAGGAGCTGAGAAGCTCAGAGACGTCCTGGAGCTGGACCGGGACGGCCAGATGGAATGCAGGGGGGAGTGACCTTGGCTCCCCCCCTCGCACTGCTGCCACGGTGGCAGCCTGAGAGACAGGGCACAGAGGCCCTGCAAAAGATACCAGACCGTCACGAAGACCCCCCTGTGTCTTCGTGATATGACGTGGTGAAACGACCTTGTCTGGGGTTACGAAGCCCACGGAAGAACCCTCAGTTGAGGCGATGGGGCCGAGGGAGGTTGGATATCTCCCTCGTTGAGTGCTGGCAGAAAGCCAGCTATCAGCTGCTGCATGTGGAGAAGACAGACAGACTGCTGCCTCAGAAGATGCTGCTGCTCAGAGACTGGAAGGGATCTATCCTTCTTTCCCTCCTAGACTTTTATTCGGAGGGGAGAAGAGATCTGATCCATTGTAAATACTATATGTCATAGTAGAGATAGTTGTGATCGTGTGTATAATGTGATATGGTATTTATATGTACAGTCATTGTAATATATTCCCTTTTCCCCCACTTTGAGTCTGGCATGTTCTGTCTGGAAAAACCCATCTCACATTGGGTTGAGATGTGGGAGGGGGGATGGACCTAGGGAATTGGATTTGGGGACTATCTCAAACCATGACAACCAGCTTGCTCCAAGCCGCGTCCAACCTGGCCCTGAACAATTCCAGGGATGGGGCAGCCACAGCTTCTCTGGACAACCTGTGCCAGGGCCCCACCACTCTCCCCGGGAAGGCTTTCTTTCCCATATGCCATCTAAGCCTGCCCTCTGCCAGCGCCAAGCCATTGCCCCTTGGTCTGTCGCTCCAGTCCCTTGGAAACAGTCTCTCTTAGCCAAAGCCTTCTTGGTCCTCCCTGTTGTGTTGCAAAATTTGCAAGCTGATGTTGTGCCAGGTGGCACCAGCCAAGCCCTGAGCCAGGTGCAGGACCTTGCACTTGAGGTCTGAGGTCACTGGGGCTGTTGAGCCTGGAGAAGAGGAGACTGAGGTCAGATCTCCTGGGGGGCTGCAGCTTCCTGCCAAGGGGCAGCGGCCATTTCTGCTCTGTGGGACCAGGGACAGGAGCCGAGGGAACGGCCGGAGCTGTGTCAGCGGAGGCTTAGGTTGGACATTAGGAAAAGGTGCTTTCCCCGGAGGGTGGTCAGGCACTGGAACGGGCTGCCCAGGGCAGTGGTCACGGCCCCAAGGCTGCCAGAGCTCAAGGAGCGTTTGGACAACGCTCTCAGGCACACGGTGGGATGGCTGTGCTGTCCTGCACAGGGCCAGGAGTTGGACTGGGCGACCCTTGTGGGTCCCTTCCAAGGCAGGATGTTATGTGATTCGAGCTCTTTGGTTAAGGCTTCCTCTGGCCAGGAAGAGCTGGCAAAGCTGTTGGGGGTGGGGCAGAAGAAGGGAAGCCCCAGCATTACTGCTGTCTCTATGACACAATGGGAGGCCCGACATTCCATCCCTGGAGACGCTCCAAGAGGAGCATCCACACCTGTGTCCAGTCAACAGAAGCGACCGGCCACCGAGCGTGACGGACCATGGCCCTGTCAGCTCTGTGGCGCCGCTCTGTGAGCTGGAGATCAGCCCTGACCCGGCTCGTGCAGCTCTTCCGCTCCCCCCAAAGCTCCGGCACCAAAGGTGAGGACAGAGCCTGACCCCGAAAGCCCCGCAGTGCACGGTGGGGACATTCACAGCCCTTCCTCCCCTGCACCTCGCCCTCCTCCTCCTCCTCCTCAGTCCTCTCAGCGCCTGATGGCCCCAGCTCGGGATGTGACTTCCAGGCTTTGCTCTTTCTCACAGGCTCAGCCAACCTGCCTCCACCAGCCCCACTGGCAAGCAGCCCTGGCGTTCCTGTTCCATCCAACAATGCCCGGGGGGGGCCCCAGGGCAGTGGGAAGCCCCTGGCTGGGGCAGACCAACGTGCCCCCCAGGGTCAACTGCAGCCCTACCACCATCAGGGGAGAGCAGTGGCCCCGGTCCCAGCAGCGCGGCACAGCCAGCGCAGCCCTGCCAGCTCAGCCAACCCCTCCGGGACACCCCTGGGCAGTGGCAGCCCCCCAGACGGGAGCACCCCCATGGATGTGGACGTCACCCCGGCACTTAACATCAGCCTGGCCAGTGACGTCTCCATGGAGGAGGACGCCCCCCGCGGCTGCGACCTCTCACTGGCCACCGACGTCTCCATGGAGGAGGACACCGCCCGCGGCTGCGACCTCTCGCTGGCCAGCGACGTCTCCATGGAGGAGGACACCGCCCGCGGCTGTGACCTCTCGCTGGCCAGCGACGTCTCCATGGAGGAGGACACCGCCCGCGGCTGCGACCTCTCGCTGGCCAGCGACGTCCCCATGGAGGAGGACACCGCCCGCGGCTGTGACCTCTCGCTGGCCAGCGACGTCTCCGTGGAGGAGGACGCCCCCCGAGGCTGCGACCTCTCGCTGGCCAGCGATGTCGCCATGGAGGAGGACACCTCCCCGCCCAGGCACACCACCGCCAGCCACTCAGCCGCACCCCAGCTCCAAGCCACCAGGGAGCCTGGGGTGACTCCAACCAGCCGCGCTCTGCTGAGTGGGAAGGTCCTGCCGCAGGGGACTCAGGGGCACTTGGCTTCCTCCCCGGGGGCTGCAGGGACCAGCCAGAATGGTGGCAGCAGCGTCCCCGCGCCCACGAACAGTGGAGACGCCAAGCTGGAAAGGCGCGGGGCGAAGAGGAAGGGGGGCTCTGAGCCAGGGCCTGCCATCAAGATCAAGGCTCCCGCAGCCGGGGCTGGGGCAGGAAGATTGGCTTAGGCCTGTTAAAGGGATAGGTCGTTTGGGGACCTATCCCTGTTTGAGGGATAGGTCGTTTGGGGACCTATCCCAGGTTGAGGCATAGATCGTTTGGGGATCTATGCCAGTTGGAGGGATAGATCGTTTGGGGATCTATCCCAGCGGGAGGGAGGGAGGGTGTTTATGTGGGGAAGATGTAGATAGAGATGTAGGGAAGATGTAGAGATAGATGTAGACGTAGATGTCGGTGGACAGAAATTGTGTGAACAATTTCAGTTGCATTTCTGAGACCTTCCCCTTGGCATGGCTGGGTGCAGAGAGTAAAAAAATACTGCACCACTTCTATGGCTGCAGGCCTTGTGCCAAGGTAAAGGAGGAGTTGTTCTGGCAGGAAAACAAGGCTTATGGACACCTGCTGATATCCAATTAGTACTGTACACCACAGTATGTTTGCCTTATGTATCCAATGTAACCTGGGGAAGAACCACATGTCTGTGTGTCGCAGGCAGCATATGAGCTGTCTGTCCTCTAATAAAGTGGACATTTTTGCCAATCCTGTTGATTTGTGTGCATTTCTGTCTGACCCCCTCCGCCGTTCCGTAGATATAGTTAACAGTTTCCTTCTGGTTACGGAAGAAAAGATTTTATTCCAACACCTGCCTGTGTCTGCCTGGAATGGGGAGGGAGTGCAGGGTGGCCCCAGCAAATGGCAGCAAGCAGATCCAGCAAGGCCCAAAGGGCACCAAGGGCACCCAAAGGGCACCCCAGGCCTGAGTCACTGCCAGAGGTGCAGGCTCTCACGCAGGGTCACTGCCCTGTCCCCTTCGCCTGGGGAAGCAGCCCTTTGGCGTGGCAGCCAGGACACATGGGTCCCGTGCAGGACTCGCGCAGACGGCCCCACGCCCAAAGCAGCCCTGAGCAGAGCCTGGGCACCATCCTGCCGCTCTGGGGCTTTGGAAGGCTGCTCCCAGTGAGCCCACCGTGTCCCCGGTCACCCCAGCGCAGCCTCAGACAGGGCTCCTCCGGGCTGCCCTGGGGCTGCATTGGACAGGGCCCATAAGGGAGAGGGAAGAATGCGCTGGCAACCACATGCGGGGCCTCACAGGAGCCCAGGGAGACGACATCCGTAGATCTCGGGGAGGTGACACTCGGAAGGTCTCGACCTCTGTCTTGGGGGGGATGGCGAGCCACTCAGGAGTTGATGGGTCAGGATCAAAGGGCGGGCAGGCTGGGAATGGGCACACTGCTGTGGGGGTTTGCTCCAGGCCTCCTGAGCAGGAGCAAGATGGGCAGGAGACCTCTACAGGCAGCTTGAAGCAGCCTCCAGGTCACAGTCCCTGCTTCTCGTGGAGACTTCAACTGCCCTGGTGCTTTCCCCGGAGGGTGGTCGGGCACTGGAACGGGCTGCCCAGGGCAGTGGTCACGGCCCCAAGGCTGCCAGAGCTCAAGGAGCGTTTGGACAACGCTCTCAGGCACACGGTGGGATGGCTGTGCTGTCCTGCACAGGGCCAGGAGTTGGACTGGGCGACCCTTGTGGGTCCCTTCCAAGGCAGGATGTTATGTGATTCGAGCTCTTTGGTTAAGCCTTCCTCTGGCCAGGAAGAGCTGGCAAAGCTGTTGGGGGTGGGGCAGAAGAAGGGAAGTGTGGCAGGAAGAATGTAGCAATGAACCATGGGAGTTGTGGTCTCCCGGGTTCTCAGACAATATTTGATTGTCTTTGGTTAGAGGGTCACGTGACATGTTCAGGCGTGGTATTTAAACCTGGGCAGTTTGAATAAATGGTATTTCTGCTCTGGCACTTGTTCGTGTCAGAGTGGGGTTCGTGCCTTGAACAGCACCTCAAATGGAGCCCGAACAGGGTCTTCAGCAGGTTACCGGCAACCAGGAGCAGAAGCTCTGGGGAACCTGTCCGGGGGTGTCCATATCGCCAAAACCAAAAGGAAGAAAAGAAAGAATTCAGCGCGCTGGGTTACCTCTGCAAAAAGGAACAAAAAAGGAAGAAAAAAGGACCAGAAGAAAGGACAATAGAGCTTCCGCACAGAGGTAACCAAAAATTGGCGAATATGGGAGGGTGGTTTACCCGTCAGGAGGGAATTACTCCAAAAATCAAACAAACAGCAGAAGCTGTCTCTCAACTTTTACAAGAACAACCATAGAAGAAAGTAAGTTATGGGACTTGTTATATTGGATTTCGTTGCCTGAACCTGCATTACCTCTGACTGGACCTTGTCAAGTGTCATCTTGGAGGAAAATAGGGAACAAAATTATTGAAAAAGCCAGTGAGGGAAAAACAGACGCCCTCAAGAATTTGGCTACATGGAAAGACATTATGATAGCCTTGAATAAGCACTACAGAAAAGCAAATGCACCCGGGAGAGTGGACTTCCCCCCCCTTCACTCCTTTCCCCTCAACCCCCCCCCTTCAACCCCAGCCCCCCCACCGACCGAGTGGGGCAGGGGGGGAATGCACGTTGGTCAGGGGGGATGGGGGGGAGGGGGAGCCCTTGGGGGGAACAGTGCAGTGGCAGCGTGTGGTGTGAAGGAGCATGGCTTGGGGGCTGGCAGCATGAGCATGGCAGCCGGGGGGGATGCTGGCTTTATGCCAGCGCCCATGGCTGCAGCTGAGACCATGCCATACAGAGCAGCAAGCAGTGCTGCTGGAGCCGAGGACCATTACAGAGCAGCGCCGACCCCTGGACCGTTACGGGGCGACCGCTACACGGTGGTTGCACAGTCAATGTGCAGAAGGAGAGTGGCACCAGAGGCACCGCCATGTTACCCCTGCCGTGTGCCGGAAGTGAAGCCGCCACCCCCAGGTTCAGGCATTTCGCCGGGAAGGGGGGAGGATGACTGTGACGGACAAATAGACAGCGAGTCTATAGAGGACACAGAAGAGAATCTGCTAGCTCCCTTTAGCCAGGGCGCTCCACTAACACCCTTTGGCTGCGCAGCGGCCATGAGACCGCTGCAGAACAACCACGCAGCAACATGGACGCAGCAAGCTTACTCCGGCCGTGAGGCGGAAGTGAAAGTGCCTCTTCCGTCACCACCAGTTCAACCAACTCACAACAAATGCACAACAGTTAAAGCATCACTGTGGCTCTCCTACCCAGAAACCAACCCACAGCCCTCACCAGCCTCAGAACAGCTTCTATGCCGAAGATGGCCTGATGGAGGAGGAAGAAGAGATATTGACTCCCTAGAAAACTTAGCTGAGCTGTGGCAAACTGAATTCAGTGAGACAAGAGAACCAGAAAAAGGACAAGCAGTTTTGAATCCTGCAAAAGAGGAAGAACAGCAAACATGGCTACGGCTACTACTTCAGCTCGAGGAAGAAGATGTAGACTGGGAAAGCACACAGAACATCTGCCTACCCAAGCCCAGACCATCAGCAAAGTCAAAGCTACCAACGTTGAAGTGGACAGCACGTGTACTGACGGCGTTGCTGGCAATGACAGTGGTTGGTTTTGTACTGCGAGAATTTCAGCTGGGACAACACCATCCACCTCCTGACAGAACCAACAACCTAGAGGTAGCATTGCAAAACACAGCAGACATACAGCTATCAACTACCATGTTTAATTTTCTAAGTCACAGAAGGGCAACTTTACTAATTGACAGATGATCTGCTATTATAAAAAGTTCTTTTGTGTTACAGAGGGTAAGAATAATAATAAGAGGGGCCCCAAATCAAGTATTTACTTCTCACTATTTTAAAATGCTGTTAGACAAGATGCCATACACAACATGGAAAGCCAAACTTAAACAAGTAGCAAACAAACAACCAGTTACAATTTCAACTGCAGAAACACATAACTCTTTATACACAGTCACTGCAAGAGCCTTGAGAAAGCAAAACAAACAAAACCTTCATACAACACAAGCCCAAAGATGCTCCACAAAGTTGCAACATACAGCAATACACACCTCTAGATCTACTCAAAACACAAACATGCATAAATTGACCTATACCCAAATTGAACAATTAGAATGGGAGGCAAAGACAGGAATATCAAACATCCTGATAGCAGCAAAACACGGGACTGAACTACAATCCACCTTGACTGCCTTAACTGACGCCATCCAAAAAGCAGGTCTGCAGCTTGCCCCAGAAAAAATTCAACGCACCCAACCTTGGACCTACCTCGGATGGAGGATCACTCAACAGGAAATCATGCCACAACCAGTGACTTTCAAAGTAACGGACACTATGACCCTGAATGATTTGCAAGGGCTTTTAGGAGCCATTAACTGGCTGAGGCCTGTCTTGGGCATCACAACAGAGGAATTGCACCCCCTCTTCGAGCTACTTAAAGGCGACCCAACTCTCACATCTATTCGATCCCTAACCCCAGAAGCAAAACAAGCTCTGGAAGTATGCTCCCAAGCTGTCGAAAACAGGCAAAGCAGACGACAACCCCCTGACCTGCACATTCGCCTCGCCATCATATCCAGCAAGTTCCAACCTTTTGCTGTCCTTTTCCAATGGGATCAGGCAGAATCTGACCCTTTGAGAATTCTAGAATGGTTATTTCTTCCCCACTCTCCACCTAAGACTGTTTGGACCGTTAATGACATGCTTGCTAAGCTCATTATGAAAGGTAGAGGACATCTGCAGGAGATGGATGGAAGGGATCCTGAGACGATCTACATTCCAGCCACAAAAGACAACTTAGACTGGCTTCTTGCAGAGGACGCTGGGTTTCAGACTGCATTAGCGGACTTCCACGGTAATATTTCCATTCACTTCCCGAAACATAAACTCTGGGCGGAAATAGGAAATCTACCCCTGATGGCCACGCGTCGCTGCAAACTACGACCAGTAAATGGAGTCACAGTCTTCACTGATGCATCTGGACGATCGAAAAAAGCCATCGTGACATGGAAGAACCCTGCCACAGGACAATGGGACAATAAGGTACAAACCTTGGACCAAGGTTCTGTACAGGTTTTAGAACTAGCAGCTATCCGCATGGCATTTGAATTGTTCCATGATCAACCTATGAATGTTGTCACAGATTCTCACTATGCAGCAGGGTTGGTCTCACGTCTCGAAGCCTCCTTCCTTCGAGATGTCACTAATCCTCACTTATTTACAGAAATTCGTACCATATGGTTTCTTATCAACCACAGAAAATTTGATTTTTACATAATGCACACTCGGTCACACACAGAACTTCCAGGACCCATAGCAGAGGGCAATCAAAAAGCTGATGCAACTGCTATGGCAACTACAGTTCCCAAAATTCTGGAACAGGCTAAAGTCTCACACCAGTTCTTCCACCAAAATGCACGTTCATTAAAGAGACAATTCCAAATTACAATAAACCAGACCAGAGACATAATTATGTCATGCTCTGACTGCCAGCGAATTACCCCCATGCCAGCTAAGGAAGGGGTTAATCCCAGGGGCATAACAGCCAATGAAATCTGGCAGACAGACCTTACACATATAGCTGAATTCGGTAAACTAAAATATGTCCATGTTACAGTAGACATGTATTCCAGATACATTAATGCAACAGCACACACGGGAGAAAAAGCCAAAGACGTTATCAGACACTGGCTCAGTTGTTTCGCAATCCTAGGAATTCCAAAAACCATAAAAACCGGCAATGGCCCTGCTTATTGTTCTGAAAAAATCAAAACATTTCTCACAGATTGGGGAATACTCCATTCCATAGGTATACCGCATTCACCCACAGGACAAGCGATTGTAGAAAGAGCTCACCGTACACTAAAAGAAATGCTTCAAAGACAAAAAAGAGGGGAGTCGGTACATAGCCCCCAGGAACGCTTACGGAAAGCGTCATATGTTCTAAATTTCTTAAACTGTGATGATACAGACCATAGCAAGTATGAACGCCAACATAAAACTCAAATACTTTCATCTTCCAAACCACCAGTTATGATCAAAGATCTAATATCTGGGCAATGGTCAGGACCAGTAGATCTCATAACATGGGGAAGGGGATATGCCTGTGTATCCAAGGGTACCAAATTACAATGGGTCCCTTCTAGATGTGTCAGGCCTTATATTAGCCCTCCACCACAACAGGAGCAACCACCAGAAGAAATAAGTGAAGGATTTGGATTAGAAGAAACACGACCAACAATAGTAAACACATCACACAGTGGGGAGAAAAAAAAAAAAAAAAAGGGGGAAAAGAGATATGGGTCTGTTCCCTATGTGTGTAAATCTACATTAACATTTCCTTAAAACAGGGAGAATCACAAAGAAGCAGTAAATGATACAACAGAACCAAAAGAAACATATAAACAGTAACCAATGCAGAACCAAAAGAAACACATAAACAGTAACCAATACAGAACCAAAACTCCATGAGTCAAACACAATAAAGGGTTTAAGAGTGCATGTGTAAGGAGAGAATGAAACGGTGGCCACCGGAGTATGAATGAGAAAGTTGAGTGGAAGCATGTATGTGTGTGTGAAAGCAAGTACACTTTATAGCAAGACATCTTAAACACTACTTCAGACAACACCACCTCAGACACAACATCTACAACCCAACGCATTTCCCTTTTAAATAAAGATGATGCCATTACACAAAGTCACCCTCAGATAAAAGGTTATCCACACCTACAAACCCTGGGTAATTTGAGATTGCTTGAATATTGCACGAACCAATAAAGTTGTCAACAGTTCAATAAAGGCCTTGTGACGATAGGCCCTGTTTTTTATAATTAGTTGAAATAAGATTGGTTCTAATAAGAATGTTAAAAACATAGTGTTTCTCAACTTGTTAATAAAAAGAGGAGGGAGATGTGGCAGGAAGAATGTAGCAATGAACCATGGGAGTTGTGGTCTCCCGGGTTCTCAGACAATATTTGATTGTCATTGGTTAGAGGGTCACGTGACATGTTCAGGCGTGGTATTTAAACCTGGGCAGTTTGAATAAACGGTAATTCTGCTCTGGCACTTGTTTGTGTCAGAGTGGGGTTCGTGCCTTGAACAGCACCTCAGGGAAGCCCCAGCATTACTGCTGTCTCTATGACACAATGGGAGGCCCGACATTCCATCCCTGGAGACGCTCCAAGAGGAGCATCCAGACCTGTGTCCAGTCAACAGAAGCGACCGGCCACCGAGCGTGACGGACCATGGCCCTGTCAGCTCTGTGGCGCCGCTCTGTGAGCTGGAGATCAGCCCTGACCCGGCTCGTGCAGCTCTTCCGCTCCCCCCAAAGCTCCGGCACCAAAGGTGAGGACAGAGCCTGACCCCGAAAGCCCCACAGTGCACGGTGGGGACATTCACAGCCCTTCCTCCCCTGCACCTCGCCCTCCTCCTCCTCCTCCTCCTCAGTCCTCCAAGCGCCTGACGGTCCCAGCTCGGGATGTGACTTCCAGGCTTTGCTCTTTCTCACAGGCTCAGCCAACCTGCCTCCACCAGCCCCACTGGCAAGCAGCCCTGGCGTTGCTGTAACATCCAACACTGCCCGGGGGGGGCCCCAGGGCAGTGGGAAGCCCCTGGCTGGGGCAGACCAACGTGCCCCCCAGGGTCAACTGCAGCCCTACCACCATCAGGGGAGAGCAGTGGCCCCGGTCCCAGCAGCGCGGCACAGCCAGCGCAGCCCTGCCAGCTCAGCCAACCCCTCCGGGACACCCCTGGGCAGTGGCAGCCCCCCAGACGGGAGCACCCCCATGGATGTGGACGTCACCCCGGCACTTAACATCAGCCTGGCCAGTGACGTCTCCATGGAGGAGGACGCCCCCCGCGGCTGCGACCTCTCACTGGCCACCGACGTCCCCATGGAGGAGGACACCGCCCGCGGCTGCGACCTCTCGCTGGCCAGTGACGTCTCCATGGAGGAGGACGCCCCCCGAGGCTGCGACCTCTTGCTGGCCAGCGATGTCGCCATGGAGGAGGACACCTCCCCGCCCAGGCACACCACCGCCAGCCCCTCAGCCGCACCCCAGCTCCAAGCCACCAGGGAGCCTGGGGTGACTCCAACCAGCCGCGCTCTGCTGAGTGGGAAGGTCCTGCCGCAGGGGACTCAGGGGCACTTGGCTTCCTCCCCGGGGGCTGCAGGGACCAGCCAGGATGGTGGCAGCAGCGTCCCCGCGCCCACGGACCGCGGAGACACCAAGCTGGAAAGGCGCGGGGCGAAGAGGAAGGGGGGCTCTGAGCCAGGGCCTGCCATGAAGATCAAGGCTCCCGCAGCCGGGGCTGGGGCAGGAAGATTGGCTTAGGCCTGTTAAAGGGATAGGTCGTTTGGGGACCTATCCCTGTTTGAGGGATAGGTCGTTTGGGGACCTATCCCAGGTTGAGGCATAGATCGTTTGGGGATCTATGCCAGTTGGAGGGATAGATCGTTTGGGGATCTATCCCAGCGGGAGGGAGGGAGGGTGTTTATGTGGGGAAGATGTAGATAGAGATGTAGGGAAGATGTAGAGATAGATGTAGACGTAGATGTCGGTGGACAGAAATTGTGTGAACAATTTCAGTTGCATTTCTGAGACCTTCCCCTTGGCATGGCTGGGTGCAGAGAGTAAAAAATACTGCGCCACTAATATGGCTGCAGGCCTTGTGGCAAGGTGAAGGAGGAGTTGTTCTGGCAGGAAAACAAGTCTTATGGACACCTGCTGATATCCAATTAGTACTGTACACCACAGTATGTTTGCCTTATGTATCCAATGTAACCTGGGGAAGAACCACATGTCTGTGTGTCATAGGCAGCATATGAGCTGTCTGTCCTCTAATAAAGCGGACATTTTTGCCAATCCTGTTGATTTGTGTGCATTTCTGTCTGACCCCCTCCGCCGTTCCGTAGATATAGTTAACAGTTTTCTTCTGGTTACGGAAGAAAAGATTTTATTTCAACACCTGCCTGTGTCTGCCTGGAATGGGGAGGGAGTGCAGGGTGGCCCCAGCAAATGGCAGCAAGCAGATCCAGCAAGGCCCAAAGGGCACCAAGGGCACCCAAAGGGCACCCCGGGCCTGAGTCACTGCCAGAGGTGCAGGCTCTCACGCAGGGTCACTCCCCTGTCCCCTTCGCCTGGGGAAGCAGCCCTTTGGCGTGGCAGCCAGGACACATGGGTCCCGTGCAGGACTCGCGCAGACGGCCCCACGCCCAAAGCAGCCCTGAGCAGAGCCTGGGCACCATCCTGCCGCTCTGGGGCTTTGGAAGGCTGCTCCCAGTGAGCCCACCGTGTCCCCGGTCACCCCAGCGCAGCCCCAGACAGGGCTCCTCCGGGCTGCCCTGGGGCTGCATTGGACAGGGCCCATAAGGGAGAGGGAAGAATGCGCTGGCAACCACATGCGGGGCCTCACAGGAGCCCAGGGAGACGACATCCGTAGATCTCGGGGAGGTGACACTCGGAAGGTCTCGACCTCTGTCTTGGGGGGGATGGCGAGCCACTCAGGAGTTGATGGGTCAGGATCAAAGGGCGGGCAGGCTGGGAATGGGCACACTGCTGTGGGGGTTTGCTCCAGGCCTCCTGAGCAGGAGCAAGATGGGCAGGAGACCTCTACAGGCAGCTTGAAGCAGCCTCCAGGTCACAGTCCCTGCTTCTCGTGGAGACTTCAACTGCCCTGACAGCAGCTGGAGAAGCAACACAGCCAAGTACCAAGAGTCCAGCAGGTTCCCGGAAAGCGGTGACGACAACTTCCTGGCCCAGGGGGCTGGAGCCTCTGACAAGCCAAAGGAATGCTGTGCTGCTCCACCTCTTCCTAGCACACCGCAAAGACCTTGTTGTAACGGCGGAGGGGGTCAGACAGAAATGCACACAAATCCATAGGATTGGCAAAAATGTCCGCTTTATTAGAGGACAGACAGCTTATATGCTGCCTGCGACACACAGACATGTGGTTCTTCCCCAGGTTACATTGGATACATAAGGCAAACATACTGTGGTGTACAGTACTAATTGGATATCAGCAGGTGTCCATAAGCCTTGTTTTCCTGCCAGAACAACTCCTCCTTCACCTTGGCACAAGGCCTGCAGCCATATTAGTGGTGCAGTATTTTTTACTCTCTGCACCCAGCCATGCCAAGGGGAAGGTCTCAGAAATGCAACTGAAATTGTTCACACAATTTCTGTCCACCGACATCTACGTCTACATCTATCTCTACATCTTCCCTACATCTCTATCTACATCTTCCCCACATAAACACCCTCCCTCCCTCCCGCTGGGATAGATCCCCAAACGATCTATCCCTCCAACTGGCATAGATCCCCAAACGATCTATGCCTCAACCTGGGATAGGTCCCCAAACGACCTATCCCTCAAACAGGGATAGGTCCCCAAACGACCTATCCCTTTAATAGGCCTAAGCCAATCTTCCTGCCCCAGCCCCGGCTGCGGGAGCCTTGATCTTGATGGCAGGCCCTGGCTCAGAGCCCCCCTTCCTCTTTGCCCCGCGCCTTTCCAGCTTGGTGTCTCCGCGGTCCGTGGGCGCGGGGACGCTGCTGCCACCATCCTGGCTGGTCCCTGCAGCCCCCGGGGAGGAAGCCAAGTGCCCCTGAGTCCCCTGCGGCAGGACCTTCCCACTCAGCAGAGCGCGGCTGGTTGGAGTCACCCCAGGCTCCCTGGTGGCTTGGACCTGGGGTTGATATAGGAAGCTGGGCCCAAAAGAGTTAACTAAGAGATTTGGGCCTGCTAACAAGCTACCAACATCCAAGACGATCTGTGCTCGTTCTGTTCTATTTACTGGACCAAAACTTAGGAGAATAGTACAGGAACAGGTAATAGGCCTAGAGGTTATAAATTAGAAATACAACAGGATCAGGTAGACATTTAAATAGGAGAAATAGGCCTGGAGCCAGGGTTTTTTCCAAGCTTCAGTGAGCGGGTCAAGAACAATGGAAAAGAAGAAGGGTCAAGCTGAGGAAGATGAGTTGAAGCCCCCTGCCCCATGGAGGAAGATGGGAACTACCCTCCGAAATGGGGAACCAAGAGAAGCAGCGCCCCAAGCTCCGCCTATACTCCACCTATTTTTAATATATATTGATAGATGTTGTAATCACTTGGCGACCGCGGCAGGACGCCTTCTCCTTCTGGCTGCGGAATCTCCTGGAGGGCGGGACCCCCTTGGGCGCCCTCGGGTAAGTCTTTTTACCTGAAGGGGCTCCCTTCTTCGGTGGCTTCTTGCGGGGGCTGGACAAGAACACTGCCTATTGATAAAAGGTATTTGTATCTGGTTTCTGGATACCTGTAAGTCGAGGCAGGACGCTCTCCCAGGGGAATATCCCCTCTGGTCTGGTCTGGTCTTCTGGTCTGGTTTTGTTTGTATTTGGCCAAGTATTGTTATTGTGTACCTGATATATCTTGCTTACCTTGAAACATCCAGGAGCACATAGTTAAAGGTATTATCATGCTAAGAGTTGCTATATGAGAGGTAATGCTGAAGAATTAACTATAAGCACATCACTTTGGATAAGACCTAGAATTAAGATTTGTCAATTTTGCAACTGTTAGTTATATGTATGAGCCTTGTGTAACAGATGTAAGGTTTGCCTCCCCGACAGACAAGGTTGGGTAGAACCAGTATGCATATTGCAGAAAAGAGGGACACTGGAAGCAAGAATGCCCTGAATTAACAGGTGGAAATACAGGCACAGGAGAGGCTGTTGTTGCTTACAGAGTATTGAGTGAAGGGGGGGGCCAGCAGGCCAGTGCTAGGGGACCTGCTGGTAAAAATCAAGCTAGGGGAAGAAAAAGAAGAATTAGATTTTCTAATTGATACCGGGGCTACATTTTCTGTTTTGAATTAATACCTAAAAGTGATAAATATGTTTAAGTTGTGGGTGCCACTGGCCAATCAGAAAAGCTTTCTTTTGAAACCCCTAAAGTTCAAAATTGGAAAACAAATGGGTGTGCATCAGGTTTTGTATTTACCAAATTTATCCAAACTCGTATTGGGCAGAGACTTACTAGAAAATCTGGGAGCTGTAATAGAATTCAAACAAGGTAAAATTGAACTTAAGGTAAAGGAAGAACAATTAATAGCAGCTCTGAGTTTAGCAATGAGCTATGTGGAGCCAAGCCAGGGTAATTCAAATGTCAATCAAATTTTAGATCAGGTATACCCAGGAGTTTGAGCTATTGAAACACCAGGAAAGCCAAAAAGGGCAGCTCCCATTGAAATAGAATTATGGCCAGGAGCAAACCCAGTAGTTAGGAAGCAATATGCACTGAGGCTGGAAGATAGAAGAGGAATTGAGCCAATAATAGACAACTTTTTGAAATTAAGGTTTTGTAGAGTGTGAATCAGATTGCAACACCCCAATTTTACCAGTCAAAAAGACAAATGGAACACATAGGTTGGCTCAGGATTTAAGAGCAGTAAATAAAATAGCTAAAACATACATGCAGCTGTTGCAAACCTATATACCTTATTAACAATATTAAAAGAAAGTGTAATTTGGTTCACAGTATTAGACTTAAGAGATGCCTTTTTCTGCCTTCCCTAAACACAGCAAAGTCAAAGGATATTTGCCTTCAAGTGGGAAAATCCCACCACAGGAAGGAAAACTCAGCTCATTTGGACAGTGTTACCTTAAGGGTTCAAAAATATTCCCACAATTTTGGGAATTAATTAGCAAAAGAATTAGAACAATGGCAGTCACCACCGGGAAAGGGTGTACTTTTATAATATGTGAATGATCTATTGATTGTTACTGAAAAACAAGAAGAATGTGCCCAATGGACAGTAAACCTCTTAAACTTTATGGACTTAAATGAGTATCGAGTCTCTCAACAGAAAGCACTTCCAGTGCAGAAACAAGTGGTGTACCTGGATTACAAAGTATCTGAAGGACAATGATCACTGGGGACAACAAGAAAGGAAACTGCCAGACACTGAAACCACAGATGGTGAGAAACCTTCAAGCCTTTCTAGGAATGACAGGTTGGTGTTGTTTATAGATATATCAGTATGGGCTAATTGCAAAGCCTTTATATGACCTGCTGAAAATGACTAAGGGCAACCTCATCTGGACCCCCAAAGCAAGTGGAGCCTTCAAACAACTGAGATGAGAACTCATAAGGACTCCGGCGCTGGGTTTGCCTGACGTAACGAAGCCCTTTTGTTTGTTCTCGCATGAACGACAAGGAATGGCTCTGGGGGTCCTGGCTCAGCAACAAGGGCCATACAAAAGAACAGCAGCCTACTTCTCCAAGCAATTGGCTGAAGTAAGCAAATGATGGCCCACCTGCCTAAGGGCAGTAGCAACAATGATCATAAATATAGAAGAAGCCAGGAAATGTACAATGGGACAGAAAATGACTGTGTTAGTGTCCCACACAGCATCTACAGTACTGGAACAGAAAGGAAATCATTGGCTGTCACCCTCCCAATTTCTGAAATATCGGGTAATCCTGGCTGATGACATAACCGTTCAGGTGACTAACATTGTTAACCCAGCTTCATTCCTAGAAGGAAGAATCTCGGCTGCACCTGTCATGCAGGACTGCCTGGAAACCATTGAAGCAGTGCACTCCAGCTGCCTGGACCTTAAAGAAGAACCACCCCTGGATGCAGAAGACTGGTTTACCGATGGCAGCAGTTTCATAAGACAAGGTGTGAAGATGGCTGGGTATGCTGCGACCACCACTACTGAGGTAATCAAATCAAATCCTTTGCCTGCAGGAACCTCAGTCCAGAAAGCAGAACTGATAGCTCTCATTCGAGCTTTAGGATTGGCAGAAGGAAAACAAATTAACACCTGGACTGACTCCAAATATGCCTTTGGCATAGTTCACGCTCATGGAGCAATTTGGAAAGAAAGAAGACTTTTAACTCTTCAAGGAAAAGTTGTGAAATATGCTGAAGAAACTCTATGATTATTAGAAGCTGTACAACTCCCCTCTCAGGTGGCAATTATGCACTGCCAAGGACACCTGAAAGGTAACACTGTCCTGGAAATAAGAAACAGAAAAGCTGATGCAGAAGCTGAATTAGCTGCTGCAGAAGCTGAATTAGCTGCTGCAAGAAGTAAAGAACTATCAGTAGCAGCTTTAGTGCTAGAAGAACTAGACACAGATCAACAGGTAGAATATCAAGAAACAGATTATAAGTGGATACATGAAAATGAAGGTAAGGTGTTAGACAATAGATGAGGTTAACTAAAAACAGGTCAGTTAATACTGTTAGAAAAATTAGCGTGGCAATTTGTAAAAGTAAAACATGATAAAACTATTGGGGCTTAGACTCACTCTATTAGCATTTAAGGACTAGAGTAGCAGGACCAAATTTATTTACCACAATAGAGCAAGTCACAACCCAATGGGAACTTCGTCTGAAATACTGGAACAAAAATACACCAAAGGGCAATAAGTAAAGGGCAATAAGTAAAGGGCATTTCCCAGGTGAAATCTGGCAAATTAATTTCTCTGAGCTCCCAAGAAAAGGGGGGGGTCCTGTTATCTCTTAGTTTTGACTGACATTTTCTGGATGGCCTGAAGCTTTCCCATGTAGAAAAAAAATGAATCAAAAGGAGTGGTTAAAGTCTTGTTGAATGAGATTATACCATGGTTTGGAATGCCTAAGAGCATCTCTTCAGATAGAGGTTCACACTTTTGTGCATGAATTGTACAAGCAATAAGTAAAGCACTAAAAATCAACTGGCAACTGCATATGCCCTACAGACTCCAAGCAAATGGGCAAGTAGAAAAGATGAATCTAAAATATGTCAAGAAACAAATTTTCATTGGTATCAAGCTTTACCTATTGCTTTAATCAAGCTAAGGGTCAAGCCAAGATCCAAAGGGAAACTGAGTCCATTTGAAATTCTCTTGGGCAGACCCTACATGATGCAAACTGTGAATAGTGAAGCTGTAGATCAAACCAGTAATCAATATGTGTACGATCATGTTATGGTTGTAGGAAAACAATTGCAGAAAAATGCTACAGTGGTGTTAGAACACCAACCCAAGCAGCCTGATTGTAAGCTACATCCATCCAACCCTGGTGATCAGGTATATGTTAAGAATCTTTCAGGAGATCCACTACGGGAGAAGTGGGATGGACGCCAGCAGGTGCTGATGACCACCTCCACACGATCCGGGTGAAAGAGAAACCCACGTGGATCCACTACTCTCGAGCCAAGAGAGTTCCAGAGGAAGCATGGACCTCGGGAGAGGAATCATCTACTATCAAGCCTCCTCAATGCTGATCCTTGGACTGATAAGTACATTAGTGTTAAATCAAACTCTTGCCCCAAAATTATTATGGTCTCAGGCCTATAATGGGAATTCTAGTCTATGATTTGCTATAAATACAGATATTCTGAATTCATCTGAACTGAACCAATACAATCCATCTGTTATAGTCCTCCAAGGAACAAGGGTACTGAATAATTGGTAAAATCCTGGTACCCCATACAATGCAAGTGTTTTAATAGGCACGGATTAGATGGTCACCCAGAACTGACGTTACTGTGAAATGTAATTAGTGGCTGATCAATGTTGGCACACCTTCACTCTAGATAAATCAGTTTCTGTGATGTGTCAGTGGACATTCAGGGAAGGAAATATAACAATGAGATTACCAACCAGCAAATCTCCTACCACCCCATTGACTAAGACCACCACCAGTTTTACAACTCCTTCTTTAGCCTGTGAGAGTGTCCACAATTTAACTTATGCTGGACCATATGTAATTAAGCACTCAAATGAGCAGAAGCTGTTGTTAGATCCCATATATTCACTGAAAAGGGTTCCAATACACCTTTAAGTAAACATATCAAACATACAAAAAGATTGTCAGCCCTGTATTCAACAAAGCCTTAAAGACTGGCATGTATAGATGATGGCCAGATCCCCTTGTACCAGAATTCAAAGAGATGTAACGGGATGGTTTGGCACAGGATTAAGTGTATTAAACACCATAGATCAAGAAGTATTAGTGAATAAACTAAGTGCTGTCACATCTGATCTAGGAAAATTCAAAGTCCCTTTAAGATCATCTTTGCTCACTTTGGCAGAAACACAATCATTGGCAGTTAAATTGTTAACATTAGTAGCTAACCACTGCAAAAGATTTCACCAAGATTATTGACTATGCTGGTGTCATCCATAAAAGATTTGCACTTGCAATACAATGTCTCCAAACTCAACAGTGGGTGCAGTCTGTAGCTGCAGGAATATTAAGAGAAGGAACTTCAGGAATATTACCACAGGAAGTAAGAGAAATAATAGCTAGAAACAGTTCTACTACACACTTTGAGAAAAATTACCAAGCGTGGTGGCAGTTAGGAAACTTCACTTACAATCCTCAACATGAACAAATTGAAGCTTATGTGCTCACTATCAGTGCAGCTAAAGAAAAGACCATCTTTCCTAGCCTGACATTAAGAGCCATACACCAAAATGTAATTGTCAGACCCATAGACCATAATGTTTGGGCAAGTTAGGATCACACCAAGAAAAAGTGGCAGCCAGTCAGTACTGAGGCATGTATTCCTAAAGGACAATTAGGATATATCTGTGAAAATGCTGGAGTAGAAAATGAAGATTTATGCTTAGATGCTGACAATAGTGTGTGTACCTTTGAAATGCTTCCTCATACTAAAACCCAATCACAAGTCTATTATGTAGGAAATGGTTGTGCATGTGTTAGAATCTTTTGTGTTAATTTTACCATAGGTATTTGTCATGAAGTAGTGAGTGGTATTAATTTTTTTGTTTTGCTAAAATAATAGGCTGTGACTTTGGTTATATCATTCTAGTGACTACTAGACAACTGATTGAAGCTGATTATACAATGTATCATGATGTGCCAAAATTGCAGAGAGGAATGAACATTAATCTTTTTAAAGCAATGCTTAAACATCCTGATATAGAAAAACTGGTCCAGGAAGTAAACAGAACGACTAGACGAATGCTCTGGCAAGTAGAACATGACACTGAGAGCATAAAAACTGTTCTAACCAAAGTGGAAAAAGTGGGAGAACATCACTGGTGGGATATCTTTACAGGATACTCCCCTACAGCATCACAAGTGTTTCACTATTTGATACATCCAATATTGGTATTAGGAGCTGGCATTATTCTACTACTGGTCCTAATTGTTTGGCTATGGTGCAAATCAAGCATCATGGTTAGAAGGATGCAGATAATGAGGGCTGTGATGAATACCTATCAAAATCCATTAGAACTTGACGAAGGAATTCGTAAATTCTAAACAAAAAGGGGGGAATGATATAGGAAGCTAGGCCCAAAAGAGTTAACTAAGAGATTTGGGCCTGCTAACAAGCTCCCAACATCCAAGACGATCTGTGCTCGTTCTGTTCTACTTACTGGACCAAAGCTTAAGAGAATAGTACAGGAACAGGTAATAGGCCTAGAGGTGATAAATTAGAAATACAACAGGATCAGGTAGACATTTAAATAGGAGAAATAGGCCTGGAGCCAGGGTTTTTTCCAAGCTTCAGTGAGCGGGTCAAGAACAATGGAAAAGAAGAAGGGTCAAGCTGAGGAAGATGAGTTGAAGCCCCCTGCCCCATGGAGGAAGATGGGAACTACCCTCCGAAATGGGGAGCCAAGAGAAGCACCTCCCCAAGCTCCGCCTATACTCCACCTATTTTTAATATGTATTGATAGATGTTGTAATCACTTGAATATGCACTTAATCACATCTGAAGATTGTATAAAAATGCTGATTTTGTGTGAAGCCTTTGAGCAAGTTTGTCCAGCGCGAGCTGGCTTGCTCCCAACGTTGAATAAACAAATACCTTGCTGCTTAAAGATAAAAATTCTCTGAGCAGTTTCTTGGACCGATTTTTCGGATTCAGTATGCCTGAGAGCGTTGTCCAAACGCTCCTTGAGCTCTGGCAGCCTTGGGGCCGTGACCACTGCCCTGGGCAGCCCGTTCCAGTGCCCGACCACCCTCCGGGGAAAGCACCTTTTCCTAATGTCCAACCTAAGCCTCCGCTGACACAGCTCCGGCCGTTCCCTCGGCTCCTGTCCCTGGTCCCACAGAGCAGAAATGGCCGCTGCCCCTTGGCAGGAAGCTGCAGCCCCCCAGGAGATCTGACCTCAGTCTCCTCTTCTCCAGGCTCAACAGCCCCAGTGACCTCAGACCTCAAGTGCAAGGTCCTGCACCTGGCTCAGGGCTTGGCTGGTGCCACCTGGCACAACATCAGCTTGCAAATTTTGCAACACAACAGGGAGGACCAAGAAGGCTTTGGCTAAGAGAGACTTTTTCCAAGGGACTGGAGCGACAGACCAAGGGGCAATGGCTTGGCGCTGGCAGAGGGCAGGCTTAGATGGCATATGGGAAAGAAAGCCTTCGCGGGGAGAGTGGTGGGGCCCTGGCACAGGTTGTCCAGAGAAGCTGTGGCTGCCCCATCCCTGCAAGTGTTCAGGGCCAGGTTGGACGCGGCTTGGAGCAAGCTGGTCTAGCGGAAGGTGTCCCTGCCCGTGGCAGAGGGGTGGTTGGAAGCAGATGAGCTTTCAGGTCCCTTCCTTCCAACACCAACTGCTCTAGGAGTCTAGGAGTCTTGAAAAACAGGAGACTTCTGCAGAAGCCAGGAGGTGAATAAAAACATTTGCCACTTAAACACAAAGTCTTGTTACCAAGGGGCATCACCTGATTCTGGGGACTACTCTCATGACTTCTCACCACTGGAAGCTGACATTGCTGAAAGCCATAGAAATTGACCTAAAATTGACCAAACAATCCGACAAAAGCTCCCTGATGGAAGGATCCTGGAGCAAGCATATCATCCCGGAGGCAATGACAGGGCAATTTCTGCCCCTCTGCCGTAAACCTGTCAGTTCTGGCCCTGCCCTGGAGAGGTTTTTTTCGGCTCTCCATTCCATGGGAAGACAAGTGCGGACAAGAAGAACAGGGTTCTGTCCGCTCGGGGTCAAAGGCGCTTTATAGGTCTGTGCTGTGATCTGTTGGAGTTGAGCTCCTGTCTAGAAAACGAGGGCTTTCGGGACTGCTCAGCATCTGGCTCCTCCCGTGGAATCAGATGTTCCAAGCAGGGAAGGGGATGTCCAAGAGGGGTTCTGCCCACTTGAACTTCTGAACTTGTGGAGCTCTCCTGGCGCTTCTGGGCGTAGTGATTCCGTGGATGTCAATTGGCTGTTCTGGAGAAAAGCTGGGGATTAAAAGGAGTAGTGAGAGAACCAGACTGAA
This sequence comes from Pseudopipra pipra, assembly GCF_036250125.1. NCBI lineage: Eukaryota > Metazoa > Chordata > Aves > Passeriformes > Pipridae > Pseudopipra > Pseudopipra pipra. The sequence continues at coordinate 16,732,651 of NC_087580.1, read as the reverse complement.
AATGGGTGAAGGTGTTGCAGGAAGTGAGGCTGGGCAGCAAGAGCAGTGAGTGAGGGGAAAAAAGGGATTTCAGGCAAGAAGGAAGAAGATCCCTGAAGAGGCTCAAGGCCTACTAGAAGAAAAATTAACTATTTGGAAATTGCAGTAAAAATTTGTGTAACTCCCCAATTAACATAGGTTGTCCCCTTCATTAACATACAACCCCAGATGCCTTTAAAATAGTGTTCTCGTGTTCAATAAACTATTCCAGTTCCCCATACTGGGATCGTGTCTAGCTTTTATTTTTCAGACCGCCACTCAAAGGGGCTAAAAGGGGGCTGCGACCTGCACTGAGCTGAGCCACCTCACTGCGGTTTGTCCAGTGAAGTCTCCCTTTTATTGCAATAAAAGTTTATTTTTTTTTCGTCGGCTCCTCAATCTCCTGGCTATTTCTGTGTTTCCCACTGGCTGGAATTTCAGACGACCACAATCCCATGGTCCCTACAGCCCCGGCTGTCCCGGACCTTCCCGTCTCCAACAAACCTCAGCAGCTGCTCCCCGGGACGGGCCCCAGCCCCTGAGCGGAGCGCACAAGCACACTGCAGCCCGACACACGCTGCCCGGAGAGAGCCGTGTGAGACAGAACCATGGCCACCGCCGCTGCAGCCACCCCGGGCAGGGTCAGGGTGGAAGCCAGCGCCAGCGAACTGCCGCGCTGCCTCGGCAAGTTCCTGTATCGCCGCCCGCTACCGCGCTCAGCAGCAGCAGCCAAGCAGCGGCCAGAGGCGCGAGGTCAACACCCAGGAGCAGGTCCCTGAGGAAGGACCACCACCTCCGGCGCCCCAGCAAACAACGAGATCGAGAGACCCGCGCCGGCGGAAGCAGCAGCGGGACCCCAGTGGGAACCACTCAGAAGGCAGGAAGGACCCGGAATCGAAAGAGGCACCGGGAAAAACAAAGACAAGCAGAGCAGGAGGTATGCAAAAACCGGGGCTATGGAGCGTGAGCGGAGAAGAGGATCCCACAGAATCCCTGGGGGGCTCCGGGAAAGGTCCGAGGGAGGAAAGAGCCCAAGCGGGACCGTCGGCGAAGGAGGGAGCGAGCGGAAGCCCAGCGGCAGCAGCACGAGAGAAACCCAGGAACAGAGGGACCCGAGAGACAAACGGAGTGGGGTAGACACAAAGCTGCCGACTTCAGCAGTAGTCGAGGCAGCAAAAACCCCCTTCCTTGACTTTTTTCCTTTTTCTTTGCAGCCTAAACTAAGAACTGGTCTTTTTTTAGAAACCCTTTTGTTTATTAATCTAACTGTTTCAGTTTAACAGTGTGAGTAAGGCGAACAAAACGCTACCAATGGAGAGATTGTCCCCCTGCGCAAAAACAAAGAAAGAAAAAAAAAAAGGGAAAAGCGAAGGAAAGCAAAGACCCTTTGCTGAATGAAGATACCCTTCCATAGCTAATAGCCAAAATTGTTTTTAAATGTATGCATAGCTGTATTTTTGAAAATTTTAAAGTTCTCACAATAACAATTTTCCTTAAGTCCAAAAGCCAAATTAACGCAGAAAGACATATATTTGCCTTAAAAATAGAAGAAGTATATATTTTATCCTTGAACTATAGGAATGTTCATATGTATTTGAAATTTAAATTAAACATGAAGTAAAATATGCTTATGTTTTTACAGGTTATACTATCATAAAAAACAGAAAACATATATTACTAATCTAAGGGTGAGAAACAAAAAACGCCAATTTCTCAGTTCATAACCAAAAGACACTGTAAAATGAAACCCAAAAGTATGTTTGTATGATGTGTGTTCGATGGCCATCGAGTATGAATGTGTGAATGTATGCATGCGTGCGAAAATACAATAATTAATATGTTCTGATTTATACACAAATGCACATTACCTCACACATGCACAAACACCCTTAGATAAAGAACAGAAAACATATCATCCTGAGTTGAATAGAATTTCATTTGCAGAAATGTTTTAGGTTAAATAAAAGTTTTCAAAAACAAACACTAAAAAACACTTTCAGGTAAAAGTCAGGAGCACACGAACCCTGAAGTCATGAAGTTATTAAGTTTGGTTCAAAATCAATCGCTTATAAGTCAACAGAATCTTTAGAGAATAGCTTAAAAAAGATTTTATAAGAGTAATTTCTAATAAGAAATAATAGAAATAAGTTGTTTAAACAAGTTTTATATTAATCCAGAGTTATTTAGTTTAGCATTGTTGGGAATTCTTCCTTCTTGCATTTTGTTCCTTGTTTACTTTTCTATATCCAAAAGTATCTAATAGTCTTTTTGATTGGTTTAATGCTTTTAATGTTAGTGCTAAGTTTAAGAAAATAATTTATGTAGCAATATGCAGAATGCCTTAAAACAGCTATGATTCCTTCACATGCCTTTATAATGCCAAACCTTGTGGCCCAAACTATTCTGACACACAATGCCTTTACATAATCATACTTTCCATCTCAGGTATATAAAAGGCTGTACATTGCCTTGAAAAAGGAACTTCCATGTTAAAATTAATTTCACTTGTGGTATTAAAAGTAAGACTGCAATATTTCATGTTAGATCCATTTAAGAATACATTTGCTTCTAAAATGCAGCTATAGAATTTGTTATTACCTCACTCTGAACCGATAGATCAAAGCATTGATAGTTGCAGAAAAAAATAGTAATCAAAACTTAGATTACATGTTTAGTTAGCATGATAAATTTAATAGTCTAGTTAAAGAAAACATTTATGGTAATATTTGTATTCCCTTGTATTTTGCCTTGCATTAGCAAACGTTTGATCAAAGTTTTTTCCAAGTTTTTTGTTTTTTAGAAAAATAAAAAAAAAAGGGGCAAAGGTGTGGGAACCCAAACCCAGCTTTCAGCAAAGGAAAACAAGGGCTGACAAAAACCTCATGATCTGAAGGAGCTGGACCCTTCTCAGAAGACCTGTTAAAGTTCTACCTCATGGATCAAGCTTGGCTCCAGCAGAAATCAGAAAGGACTTTTGAGATGATTGTATCAAACCATGTCTAAACCCCTGTAATCCCTCTGTCCCCCATGTAATCCTACTAGAAGAAAAATTAACTATTTGGAAATTGCAGTAAAAATTTGTGTAACTCCCCAATTAACATAGGTTGGCCCCTTCATTAACATACAGCCCCAGATGCCTTTACAATAGTGTTCTCGTGTTCAATAAACTATTCCAGTTCCCCATACTGGGATCGTGTCTAGCTTTTATTTTTCAGACCGCCACTCAAAGGGGCTAAAAGGGGGCTGCGACCTGCACTGAGCTGAGCCACCTCACTGCGGTTTGTCCAGTGAAGTCTCCCTTTTATTGCAATAAAAGTTTATTTTTTTTCGTCGGCTCCTCGATCTCCTGGCTATTTCTGTGTTTCCCACTGGCTGGAATTTCAGACGACCACAATCCCATGGTCTCTACAGCCCCGGCTGTCCCGCACCTTCCCATCTCCAACAAGGTCTTTGCTGTGTGTTAGGAAGAGGTGGAGCAGCACAGCATTCCTTTGGCTTGTCAGAGGCTCCAGCCCCCTGGGCCAGGAAGTTGTCGTCACCGCTTTCCGGGAACCTGCTGGACTCTTGGTGCTTGGCTGTGTTGCTTCTCCAGCTCCCGCCAGGGCAGTTGAAGTCTCCACGAGAAGCAGGGACTGTGACCTGGAGGCTGCTTCAAGCTGCCTGTAGAGGTCTCCTCCCCATCTTGCTCCTGCTCAGGAGGCCTGGAGCAAACCCCCACAGCAGTGTGCCCATTCCCAGCCTGCCCGCCCTTTGATCCTGACCCATCAACTCCTGAGTGGCTCGCCATCCCCCCCAAGACAGAGGTCGAGACCTTCCGAGTGTCACCTCCCCGAGATCTACGGATGTCGTCTCCCTGGGCTCCTGTGAGGCCCCGCATGTGGTTGCCAGTGCATTCTTCCCTCTCCCTTATGGGCCCTGTCCAATGCAGCCCCAGGGCAGCCCGGAGGAGCCCTGTCTGGGGCTGCGCTGGGGTGACCGGGGACACGGTGGGCTCACTGGGAGCAGCCTTCCAAAGCCCCAGAGCGGCAGGATGGTGCCCAGGCTCTGCTCAGGGCTGCTTTGGGCGTGGGGCCGTCTGCGCGAGTCCTGCACGGGACCCATGTGTCCTGGCTGCCACGCCAAAGGGCTGCTTCCCCAGGCGAAGGGGACAGGGGAGTGACCCTGCGTGAGAGCCTGCACCTCTGGCAGTGACTCAGGCCCGGGGTGCCCTTTGGGTGCCCTTGGTGCCCTTTGGGCCTTGCTGGATCTGCTTGCTGCCATTTGCTGGGGCCACCCTGCACTCCCTCCCCATTCCAGGCAGACACAGGCAGGTGTTGGAATAAAATCTTTTCTTCCGTAACCAGAAGGAAACTGTTAACTATATCTACGGAACGGCGGAGGGGGTCAGACAGAAATGCACACAAATCAACAGGATTGGCAAAAATGTCCGCTTTATTAGAGGACAGACAGCTCATATGCTGCCTGCGACACACAGACATGTGATTCTTCCCCAGGTTACATTGGATACATAAGGCAAACATACTGTGGTGTACAGTACTAGTTGGATATCAGCAGGTGTCCATAAGCCTTGTTTTCCTGCCAGAACAACTCCTCCTTCACCTTGGCACAAGGCCTGTAGCCATATTAGTGACGCAGTATTTTTTACTCTCTGCACCCAGCCATGCCAAGGGGAAGGTCTCAGAAATGCAACTGAAATTGTTCACACAATTTCTGTCCACCGACAAATCCCCCGTTGATGTTTGAACAATTTAAATTGCATTTCTGTAACATTCCTTATTGTATCCATAACATCTCAATAAGCGCAAACATACAACAACACCACCATCACCAATAAACTCAACAACCTATTGACCCTAAGATGTGTGCTCTCAAAGTGTGCCTAAAAGTGCTTCTTTAAATATAGGGTTTATTCTTAAAACTTCCACTCTGTCCAGAACATCCTTGGAAATGGAACTCCATTAAACTCTGGGCCATATGTCTTCTGTTATTCTTTTTCACACCTTGGCCCTTGAATAACACAATGACATGATCGTATATTAACACTGGATCTTCCGTTTCTATTGCACTCTTTGCATACCATTCTATTGCAGCCCGGAGAGTTTGTTCAGGATTTCTTGCCATTTTATGGAAAGGTATCGGTGTATTTGTTTATCCAAAAGTGTTTGTGTAAGTGAATATTCACACATATACATGCATACATTTTCATTCATTCTCTTTCACACGGTGGCCACCATCATTCAAACACACATCACACAAACATATTTTTGAATCTCATTTCACTGTGTCTCATGAGTAATGAAACCATACTAATTCTCTAGTACCTTATGGTGTTAAAGCTTCTCCACCAAACAGGTAAACTTTCCTCCACCAGTACCCAGTGAATAATCTAAGATCTTAACCTTCTATAATCATATGCTTAAACATACTAAAAAATTGTGCTCCAACAAAACTAAAAATATTGTGCCTTAACAACACTAAAATGTGCTCATAATGCTGACAAATTGTGCTCCTGTAATACTTACTTTAAAGTTCGTACACTCTCTTAAATCCTTAATTTCATGTGCTTAAAAAAACACTAAAAAGGTGTATATGACTAAGAAAAACTATGCTTATAATACCAAAAAGAATTGTGCTCCAAAAACTGTGTTCTAACAATATTGAGGAAACTGTTAGCCACAACAGCTCCTGATGTTACCATTGTTACCTGCAGAAAACAGCATCAACCTTGTTCTTTCTTTCCAAGGTTTCATTCATCATGCAGGCAGCTACAAACACCTGTGTACAAAAAAGACCTTAACACATGAAACAACTTTTGCAAATGAACTGAGGGGGTTGTCACCTGTTCTCTCCCCGTTTCTGTCTTGCAAAAGTGTTTTACAAATTCTTAAATCACTGACCCCTATACCAAATACATAGCATTGTCTGGCAACTTGGTAGTAGTTTTCAAAGTGGACAAGCAATTCACCCTTTCAAAGTTTTTCTAGTTTGGATATGATATAGAATTTTACCTCAAAAATTGTTATTGCACAGCCACATATAATTTTGGGAAGACTCGTAAGCCAAAAGGTTTCTGTCATATGATGATTCCAAATAAATCTTGCTACCCACTGTAACACTACTGAGATGAAACACAGAAAAATACAAGCACTACAAAATAGTTAATGTCTGATGTAGAGTTCCCAAACCACACCAGTCTGCCTGATCTTCACAAACATCACTGATGTGACATGAGCAGCACAGAAACAGATCGTTGTATACAGTGACAACCCTTAGGCCTCAGGATGTTAAAAGTTCTATAGTTTTCCATTGTCTTCCTTTCCCCTTAGTGACACGTCTGCCCTATCTCAGTCAAGAAATCATCTTCTAAATCCGCATCTAAACAGACATTCCTCTGCTCCACAATTTGCACAGGCAACACGGAGAAAAAAGGGGTTTTTCGCAGAGTGTGATCTTTTGGCAGCTCTGGATGAGTTGTGGGGAGAGAATCCTTCTCTTTCCTAGATACCAGTGACAAGCAGTCTGCAGTGGAGCTGCTTTCCAAACAGCTGAATGTTTGTGTACATTCAGTGGTAGACCTATTTCTGTTTTCTCACTTTTTTCTCCTTGGCAAAGGCTGTTTGGTTCAAGTTGGCTGCCAGAATGCAGGAGCGCTTTTGATTCCTGAGTATGTTCTACCTCAGTGCTGGCTTCCTGCAGTTCATCTTTGTCCACTTCTTCATGCATCAGGCACAGATTTGTATTAAACTCACATTGAACTTCACAAGCTACAATATTAGTAGGTTTCTTTGGATTCTGAGATACACTAATGTCTTTAAAATCCTTTCCACTGCTGTCTTCAGTTACACTTTGGACTTTGGCTTCTGGATTGTCAGGTAAACTTTCAATCTGTCCATGTTTAATTTCCAATATATTTTTTTTTCTAAGTTGATTGCACTACTGGTTAATTGGTTAATTATTTCTGCATCACTGTATGTTTGAATTCATAATGCTTCAGTGAAGACAAGTCTTCATCCTTGGATTCATATTCTTTGTGAGATATGAATGAAAGCACCTCTGGCATAACCTCTGCCAAACTATCTGTGCTTGTTTCCATACAGATTATCTCTTTTTCAGACATCTCTACTGGTGTTGCAGATTGGCTGTAACTTGCACTGGCAGCAACAGCTAAAGGGTGACATCGATATGTTGTCTCCTGTGAGGAAAAATCTGTCTCTGTTGTTATGCCTTCTGCAGATATTTGGTCATAATCCGTTTCTTGCATTGTTTCCAAATTACTCTCCCCAGACCTGAGGAGACATTCTGTAACAGTTGATTCTGCTCCATGTCCAGCCAGTGTCTGAAACTCATAGCTGCTTACTAGAGAGCAGTTCTTATTTGCTAAGTCACTGAGAAAGAAACCCTCATCAGGTGTTGGTATTTTTTTGTATTGGCAAAAGCTGCCCATGGTTTCCAAATTGGATGTGTTTTACTGCAGATGTCTGTGTTGAGGTCATATTATGAGCAAGTCCCATAGAAGATTCAGCAGTAGATGCACTGACAGATGCACTTCCCCTGCCTGAATCTGTCACACTTGATTGTGCCATCAAGTTATTATAGTCATTGTCAAGCTCATCTTTTGAAAAAGTTCGCATTTAAGTCTATGACAGTGAAAAAATACTGTTTGATCATTCTGTTTAATACTCAGCCTTAAGCTACATGTGCAGTTCAGAAGGATATAGAAGGCCAGATTCCAGCTTGCAGCCAGTTCCTTAGATGTGATCTACATCATCTCCTCGTGTTTTTAGTTCTTTTATCTATGAAATTTCGGTAAGAGAACAAAATTCACAACATAAGCAGCACAAAGGAAAACAAATAACTAGTTGTAAGAACATGTAACTCCATAATTGTGGAACAACAGCACAGAACAGGTAAAACCCACACCCGTTATATTAAAATCCTAAATCACTCACAGGTTTTAATTAATTTCCCGAATGTAAAGCTAACTAAATCTAGCTTTGAGATCGTTATATTGGGAGGCAAACTAGAAAAATTTTACTAAATTCAACCTGACTCTAGTAACTCAGCTTTATTGCAATCTCTACTGATTTCCTGACAGATTATCATGTGGTCTCCAGACATTTCTGCTTTATAAATCAAATGGGCATAAAAAGTTCTAATTCACGCATCAATAGTTTTGGAAAAGTGTAATTTAGCAATCTGCTTTTTTATTGGCATAAAGTAAACACACACATTTTGCATCTTGTTAGGTTATTTTAAAAATAATCTGAAATTCATGTAGTATAACTGTTGACATAACATCAGTGCCAAGAGAGATAAGTCAAACTTCACAGCATAGTGTGTGCCTGAGTAGTGTTTTTAGAAAAGCAATTAGGCTGTATGCTATATCAGCAGTTATAAAACATTTAAAAACATATAATACGTTTCGTTTGACCAAACTGCTCTGTACATACTGTACGAATCCACGACAGAAGATATATATTAAAATCTGAAAAAAAAAAAATGTACTTGCTGCTATGTTATAAATAGAATATTAACAATTGCTTAAACAGCACATGAAATGCAACTCAAAGTTGCAACTCTGTCATAAACACAGAAGAAAAAAAGAAAAAATAATGAATTCACTAAACTTGACCAAGGAAAAGAAATAATATCAGACAGGAATGTAAATTAACATCCAAATGTTAAAATCAGCTGAGTAAACCTTTTTAAATACAATTCTAAAGATGTGATTTCCACTGTCACAATAACTTCTCAGTTTATAACAGGAAGATAGAGAGATGTTTTACCTAAGAATCAAGGAAATCCTCAGCCTGCCAGCTTTCCATTTATCTTATTTGCAGATTTGTAGTTTTTGGTGTATAAGTTCTACTCTCTCCCTAGTTCTGAGAAACTGCTGGAGGTGGTTTGAGTCCCACCCAGTTGCTAAGCAACAAATGATCTCTATTGTGTGAACCTTATGTCTCCTCCTGCTAAGACTGAACACGAAATTTGGGCAGAAGTTCTTTACAGGGGTAAAATGTGACTAAAACCAAGGCAACTCACTAAAGCTTTTATATAAAGATTCATTCTCTGGGAAACTCTTAAAATTTCTTGCATGCTAACTTTTAGTAAAACACAATCTTTTAGTTTTAAGTTATCCACAAGTGAGTAGAAGGACTAAAGAGAGAGAGATTCTGCTTTCTGTTCTCAGTTACCGACATGCCTGGATTCTGCGGGGCAACTCCCCCGCAAGCCAGTCACCGCCGAGCTGCTGTTCCCCGGGCTGCTCCGTGCGCCGTGCAGCTCCCGGGGATGCCCGCAGAAGTCTGGCTGGCTCTGCAGAAGTAGCTGTCGGCGTTGCCTCTGCCGCTGAGGTGCCTCTGTCGCTGAGGTGCCTCTGCCGCCGAGGTGCCCCTGCCGCCTCTTGCCGTGGCTGCCAGCGCCGCCTCCCCCACGGCCGAGCCGGCGCAGCGGCAGCCCCAGCGCGCAGCCCCCAGCCCTGGAGCGCGGCCTCAGCACCCGCACGCCGGACTCTGGTTTGAGTAATCCTAAAGAGAATTTTTATGCTTTTATGTGTACCCGAGACACTCTAACGGGAGGAAATTCTCCCGGACTCTCACCTCTGGCTTTTAACAGTTACTAACAAACGTATGGCCGCTTCTCCACACACACACAAGCACGGTACCGTTAACAATACAGTGAGCTCACAACAACGTTGGACACACAACACTAACACGAGAGTTAACAAAAATACGGAAAGGCAGTTCTCTAGCCTGCCTCTCCTGTCAACGAGAAGTGGCACTTTTTCGGTGTTGCTCGTTGTGCTAATATAGCATCTTCTAATGCAAGGCACAATAGCTGCTACTTTCTTTCATATGTACCGTACCTGGTTCTGCTTTTTATTTTTTTTTTTTTTTCCGAAAACAGCGTCTGTTGCCATGGCAGCGATCCACAGTGGCTTTCTTCCGGGTTGCATGGTGGCTTCAGGCGCCAGCGGTGCAGCGCCATCTAGGGACGCGGAGGCTCCCAGCAGTGTCGGTCCAGTTGACACATGCGCAGTAGCAGGCACAGTGAGGAGCGACAGTGCCGACTGCGCAGCCGCAAGAGAGAGCGGTGCCGCGGGCTCGGCTCCAGCTTCATTCTCTGCCGCTAGTGATGTTCCTGCAGCCCCTACACATCCTGCTGCTGCATGCACGGCGCTAAACGGAGGTGATCCCGCTGCTCCTAAGGGTCCTAGCATTCGCAACTTCGCAGCCGCAGGCACGGGGATCCCCCCTACAGCAGACCGAACGGGGCGGGGACCGGCCGTAGTCCCGCCATCTCCCGACAAAGCTGTTCGAACCTTTATGAGTTCCCGTCGCTCAGAACTTAACTCTTGTAGCGACCCAACTGCCAGACGCCAAAGCAGAGTACACGTTCTAGGGGCTCCTGACCCCGTAGAGATCTCGTCCCAAAAGAATTCCTTTATAGCGTCCCTTGTGGACACCTGAAAGGCGGTTCGAGCAGCGGGAAGTAGAGTCCTCGCTCTCACCCATGCCATCAACCCCTTAGGGGCGGTTCCATCAGAAACAGGCTCTCCTAGAGAGAATATATATCGGGGGAGCGTTTCCGCGGCCTCATCCTCTTTGGATGCCGCGGGCCCCATGCTCTCTCCCTCGGTCGACTCACCGGGCCAGGGTGAGATTCCTCTGTACCATGCGCATGGTTTTGTTCCGTGATGCCGGGGACAGCATCACCTCCCACGACTGCTTCCCTCAGCTCCTTCCGTTCGCCTTGCGTCCCTGCAGAACTCGACGAAGTAGGACTCCCTGTTAAATGGGCGCCAGATAACGACGGAGGGGGTCAGACAGAAATGCACTCAAATCAATAGGATTGGCAAAAATGTCCGCTTTATTAGAGCACAGACAGCTCATATGCTGCCTGTGACACACAGACATGTGATTCTTCCCCAGCTTACATTGGATACATAAGGCAAACATACTGTGGTGTACAGTACTAATTGGATATCAGCAGGTGTCCATAAGACTTGTTTTCCTGCCAGAACAACTCCTCCTTCACCTTGGCACAAGGCCTGCAGCCATATTAGTGGCGCAGTATTTTTTTACTCTCTGCACCCAGCCATGCCAAGGTGAAGGTCTCAGAAATGCAACTGAAATTGTTCACACAATTTCTGTCCACCGACATTGTTGGAGACGGGAAGGTCCGGGACAGCCGGGGCTGTAGAGACCATGGGATTGTGGTCGTCTGAAATTCCAGCCAGTGGGAAACACAGAAATAGCCAGGAGATTGAGGAGCCGACGAAAAAAAATAAACTTTTATTGCAATAAAAGGGAGACTTCACTGGACAAACCGCAGTGAGGTGGCTCAGCTCAGTGGAGGTCGCAGCCCCCTTTTAGCCCCTTTGCCCGCAGCGCTGCTCCCTGCCCGTTTCTCCACTGGCTGAGATACTCTGGGCTTACAGGCTTCCCGACACGCCTGCTCTGTGCCCCCCACTACGTCCCGATGAGGTGGCTCGGAAGGCCACTGCCATTTTTCAAAGTGGAGGCCGCTTCAAAAGGGAGGACGTGGCCACCTGAGACCTTCTGTGCTGCTGACTGGGCCCCCTGTCTCCGGGCAAACGGCACCTCTTGGGAACTGACAACTGAGCAACCAGTGACTTGTTGCTTCTCACTGCCAACCGTGACTGCACTACACCCTTTGCAAGAGCACCTTCCTAGTGCTAAGAGTGGAGCTCGGGATGGCGGGAGGAGGAAGCAAGGCAGCCTGTAAGACTAGAAGCGTGGAGCTGAGGAGAGCTGCCTTGAGCCTCTTCAGGGATCTTTTTCCTTCTTGCCTGAAATCCTTTTTTCCCCTCACTCACTGCTCTTGCTGCCCAGCCTCACTTCCTGCAACACCTTCACCCATTTTCAGTCTGGTTCTCTCACTACTTCTTTTAATCCCCAGCTTTTCTCCAGAACAGCCAATTGACATCCACGGAATCACTACGCCCAGAAGCGCCAGGAGAGCTCCACAAGTTCAGAAGTTCAAGTGGGCAGAACCCCTCTTGGACATCCCCTTCCCTGCTTGGAACATCTGATTCCACGGGAGGAGCCAGATGCTGAGCAGTCCCGAAAGCCCTCGTTTTCTAGACAGGAGCTCAACTCCAACAGATCACAGCACAGACCTAAAGCACTTTTGACCCTGAGCGGACAGAACTCCGTTCTTCTTGTCCGCACTTGTCTTCCCATGGAATGGAGAGCCGAAAAAAACCTCTCCAGGGTAGGGCCAGAACTGACAGGTTTACGGCAGAGGGGCAGAAATTGCCCTGTCATTGCCTCCAGGATGATATGCTTGCTCCAGGATCCTTCCATCAGGGAACTTTTGTCGGATTGTTTGGTCAATTTTAGGTCAATTTCTATGGCTTTCAGCAATGTCAGCTTCCAGTGGTGAGAAGTCATGAGAGTAGTCCCCAGAATCGGGTGATGCCCCTTGGTAACAAGACTTTGTGTTTAAGTGGCAAATGTTTTTATTCACCTCCTGGCTTCTGCAGAAGTCTCCTGTTTTTCAAGACTCCTAGACTCCTAGAGCAGTTGGTGTTGGAAGGAAGGGACCTGAAAGCTCATCTGCTTCCAACCACCCCTCTGCCACGGGCAGGGACACCTTCCGCTAGACCAGCTTGCTCCAAGCCGCGTCCAACCTGGCCCTGAACACTTGCAGGGATGGGGCAGCCACAGCTTCTCTGGACAACCTGTGCCAGGGCCCCACCACTCTCCCCGCGAAGGCTTTCTTTCCCATATGCCATCTAAGCCTGCCCTCTGCCAGCGCCAAGCCATTGCCCCTTGGTCTGTCGCTCCAGTCCCTTGTAAACAGTCTCTCTTAGCCAAAGCCTTCTTGGTCCTCCCTGTTGTGTTGCAAAATTTGCAAGCTGATGTTGTGCCAGGTGGCACCAGCCAAGCCCTGAGCCAGGTGCAGGACCTTGCACTTGAGGTCTGAGGTCACTGGGGCTGTTGAGCCTGGAGGAGACTGAGGTCAGATCTCCTGGGGGGCTGCAGCTTCCTGCCAAGGGGCAGCGACCATTTCTGCTCTGTGGGACCAGGGACAGGAGCCGAGGGAACGGCCGGAGCTGTGTCAGCGGAGGCTTAGGTTGGACATTAGGAAAAGGTGCTTTCCCCGGAGGGTGGTCGGGCACTGGAACGGGCTGCCCAGGGCAGTGGTCACGGCCCCAAGGCTGCCAGAGCTCAAGGAGCGTTTGGACAACGCTCTCAGGCATACTGAATCCGAAAAATCGGTCCAAGAAACTGCTCAGAGACTTTTTATCTTTAAGCAGCAAGGTATTTGTTTATTCAACGTTGGGAGCAAGCCAGCTCGCGCTGGACAAACTTGCTCAAAGGCTTCACACAAAATCAGCGTTTTTATACAATCTTCAGATGTGATTAAATGCATATTCAAGTGATTACAACATCTATCAATACATATTAAAAATAGGTGGAGTATAGGCGGAGCTTGGGGAGGTGCTTCTCTTGGCTCCCCATTTCGGAGGGTAGTTCCCATCTTCCTCCATGGGGCAGGGGGCTTCAACTCATCTTCCTCAGCTTGACCCTTCTTCTTTTCCATTGTTCTTGACCCGCTCACTGAAGCTTGGACAAAACCCTGGCTCCAGGCCTATTTCTCCTATTTAAATGTCTACCTGATCCTGTTGTATTTCTAATTTATCACCTCTAGGCCTATTACCTGTTCCTGTACTGTTCTCTTAAGCTTTGGTCCAGTAAGTAGAACAGAACGAGCACAGATCGTCTTGGATGTTGGTAGCTTGTTAGCAGGCCCAAATCTCTTAGTTAACTCTTTTGGGCCCAGCTTCCTATATCATTCCCCCCTTTTTGTTTAGAATTTACGAATTCCTTCGTCAAGTTCTAATGGATTTTGATAGGTATTCATCACAGCCCACATTATCTGCATCCTTCTAACCATGATGCTTGATTTGCACCATAGCCAAACAATTAGGACCAGTAGTAGAATAATGCCAGCTCCTAATACCAATATTGGATGTATCAAATAGTGAAACACTTGTGATGCTGTAGGGGAGTATCCTGTAAAGATATCCCACCAGTGATGTTCTCCCACTTTTTCCACTTTGGTTAGAACAGTTTTTATGCTCTCAGTGTCATGTTCTACTTGCCAGAGCATTCGTCTAGTCGTTCTGTTTACTTCCTGGACCAGTTTTTCTATATCAGGATGTTTAAGCATTGCTTTAAAAAGATTAATGTTCATTCCTCTCTGCAATTTCGGTACATCATGATACATTGTATAATCAACTTCAATCAGTTGTCTAGTAGTCACTAGAATGATATAACCAAAGTCACAGCCTATTATTTTAGCAAAACAAAAAAATTAATACCACTCACTACTTCATGACAAATACCTATGGTAAAATTAACACAAAAGATTCTAACACATGCACAACCATTTCCTACATAATAGACTTGTGATTGGGTTTTAGTATGGGGAAGCATTTCAAAGGTACACACACTATTGTCAGCATCTAAGCATAAATCTTCATTTTCTACTCCAGCATTTTCACAGATATATCCTAATTGTCCTTTAGGAATACATGCCTCAGTACTGACTGGCTGCCACTTTTTCTTGGTGTGATCCTAACTTGCCCAAACATTATGGTCTATGGGTCTGACAATTACATTTTGGTGTATGGCTCTTAATGTCAGGCTAGGAAAGATGGTCTTTTCTTTAGCTGCACTGATAGTGAGCACATAAGCTTCAATTTGTTCATGTTGAGGATTGTAAGTGAAGTTTCCTAACTGCCACCACGCTTGGTAATTTTTCTCAAAGTGTGTAGTAGAACTGTTTCTAGCTATTATTTCTCTTACTTCCTGTGGTAATATTCCTGAAGTTCCTTCTCTTAATATTCCTGCAGCTACAGACTGCACCCACTGTTGAGTTTGGAGACATTGTATTGCAAGTGCAAATCTTTTATGGATGACACCAGCATAGTCAATAATCTTGGTGAAATCTTTTGCAGTGGTTAGCTACTAATGTTAACAATTTAACTGCCAATGATTGTGTTTCTGCCAAAGTGAGCAAAGATGATCTTAAAGGGACTTTGAATTTTCCTAGATCAGATGTGACAGCACTTAGTTTATTCACTAATACTTCTTGATCTATGGTGTTTAATACACTTAATCCTGTGCCAAACCATCCCGTTACATCTCTTTGAATTCTGGTACAAGGGGATCTGGCCATCATCTATACATGCCAGTCTTTAAGGCTTTGTTGAATACAGGGCTGACAATCTTTTTGTATGTTTGATATGTTTACTTAAAGGTGTATTGGAACCCTTTTCAGTGAATATATGGGATCTAACAACAGCTTCTGCTCATTTGAGTGCTTAATTACATATGGTCCAGCATAAGTTAAATTGTGGACACTCTCACAGGCTAAAGAAGGAGTTGTAAAACTGGTGGTGGTCTTAGTCAATGGGGTGGTAGGAGATTTGCTGGTTGGTAATCTCATTGTTATATTTCCTTCCCTGAATGTCCACTGACACATCACAGAAACTGATTTATCTAGAGTGAAGGTGTGCCAACATTGATCAGCCACTAATTACATTTCACAGTAACGTCAGTTCTGGGTGACCATCTAATCCGTGCCTATTAAAACACTTGCATTGTATGGGGTACCAGGATTTTACCAATTATTCAGTACCCTTGTTCCTTGGAGGACTATAATAGATGGATTGTATTGGTTCAGTTCAGATGAATTCAGAATATCTGTATTTATAGCAAATCATAGACTAGAATTCCCATTATAGGCCTGAGACCATAATAATTTTGGGGCAAGAGTTTGATTTAACACTAATGTACTTATCAGTCCAAGGATCAGCATTGAGGAGGCTTGATAGTAGATGATTCCTCTCCCGAGGTCCATGCTTCCTCTGGAACTCTCTTGGCTCGAGAGTAGTGGATCCACGTGGGTTTCTCTTTCACCCGGATCGTGTGGAGGTGGTCATCAGCACCTGCTGGCGTCCATCCCACTTCTCCCGTAGTGGATCTCCTGAAAGATTCTTAACATATACCTGATCACCAGGGTTGGATGGATGTAGCTTACAATCAGGCTGCTTGGGTTGGTGTTCTAACACCACTGTAGCATTTTTCTGCAATTGTTTTCCTACAACCATAACATGATCGTACACATATTGATTACTGGTTTGATCTACAGCTTCACTATTCACAGTTTGCATCATGTAGGGTCTGCCCAAGAGAATTTCAAATGGACTCAGTTTCCCTTTGGATCTTGGCTTGACCCTTAGCTTGATTAAAGCAATAGGTAAAGCTTGATACCAATGAAAATTTGTTTCTTGACATATTTTAGATTCATCTTTTCTACTTGCCCATTTGCTTGGAGTCTGTAGGGCATATGCAGTTGCCAGTTGATTTTTAGTGCTTTACTTATTGCTTGTACAATTCATGCACAAAAGTGTGAACCTCTATCTGAAGAGATGCTCTTAGGCATTCCAAACCATGGTATAATCTCATTCAACAAGACTTTAACCACTCCTTTTGATTCATTTTTTTTCTACATGGGAAAGCTTCAGGCCATCCAGAAAATGTCAGTCAAAACTAAGAGATAACAGGACCCCCCCTTTTCTTGGGAACTCAGAGAAATTAATTTGCCAGATTTCACCTGGGAAATGCCCTTTACTTATTGCCCTTTACTTATTGCCCTTTGGTGTATTTTTGTTCCAGTATTTCAGACGAAGTTCCCATTGGGTTGTGACTTGCTCTATTGTGGTAAATAAATTTGGTCCTGCTACTCTAGTCCTTAAATGCTAATAGAGTGAGTCTAAGCCCCAATAGTTTTATCATGTTTTACTTTTACAAATTGCCACACTAATTTTTCTAACAGTATTAACTGACCTGTTTTTAGTTAACCTCATCTATTGTCTAACACCTTACCTTCATTTTCATGTATCCACTTATAATCTGTTTCTTGATATTCTACCTGTTGATCTGTGTCTAGTTCTTCTAGCACTAAAGCTGCTACTGATAGTTCTTTACTTCTTGCAGCAGCTAATTCAGCTTCTGCATCAGCTTTTCTGTTTCTTATTTCCAGGACAGTGTTACCTTTCAGGTGTCCTTGGCAGTGCATAATTGCCACCTGAGAGGGGAGTTGTACAGCTTCTAATAATCATAGAGTTTCTTCAGCATACTTCACAACTTTTCCTTGAAGAGTTAAAAGTCTTCTTTCTTTCCAAATTGCTCCATGAGCGTGAACTATGCCAAAGGCATATTTGGAGTCAGTCCAGGTGTTAATTTGTTTTCCTTCTGCCAATCCTAAAGCTCGAATGAGAGCTATCAGTTCTGCTTTCTGGACTGAGGTTCCTGCAGGCAAAGGATTTGATTTGATTACCTCAGTAGTGGTGGTCGCAGCATACCCAGCCATCTTCACACCTTGTCTTATGAAACTGCTGCCATCGGTAAACCAGTCTTCTGCATCCAGGGGTGGTTCTTCTTTAAGGTCCAGGCAGCTGGAGTGCACTGCTTCAATGGTTTCCAGGCAGTCCTGCATGACAGGTGCAGCCGAGATTCTTCCTTCTAGGAATGAAGCTGGGTTAACAATGTTAGTCACCCGAACGGTTATGTCATCAGCCAGGATTACCCGATATTTCAGAAATTGGGAGGGTGACAGCCAATGATTTCCTTTCTGTTCCAGTACTGTAGATGCTGTGTGGGACACTAACACAGTCATTTTCTGTCCCATTGTACATTTCCTGGCTTCTTCTATATTTATGATCATTGTTGCTACTGCCCTTAGGCAGGTGGGCCATCATTTGCTTACTTCAGCCAATTGCTTGGAGAAGTAGGCTGCTGTTCTTTTGTATGGCCCTTGTTGCTGAGCCAGGACCCCCAGAGCCATTCCTTGTCGTTCATGCGAGAACAAACAAAAGGGCTTCGTTACGTCAGGCAAACCCAACGCCGGAGTCCTTATGAGTTCTCATCTCAGTTGTTTGAAGGCTCCACTTGCTTTGGGTGTTGCCCGTAATCCAAAAGAAACACAAACCAACAGAGTGCCGGTTTATGCGGTGCTTTATTCGGGGCCCCGGGAACCTGCGGGCTAACGCCCCAAGTCAGGATTCCGAAGACCCTCCCTCTTCATCCAGCTTTTATACACAAACAAGTTTATGTGCAGTTTCCACGGCAAAACGGTTACAGTTTCCACAGCAAACTAGGTGCAGCACAGCAAACCAGGTGCAGCACAGCAAACCAGGTGCAGTTACAAACAAGCTCATACTTCATACTGATAACAATTAATAATCCCTAGAAACTGTTTATCAGACCTTAACCACATCCTAGGTAACAAATCGTTATTTACAGGCTTGACTAGATCCTTTGATTATGGTTTCTATTTCACACACAAACAGGGTTGCTACTTTGGAGTGTTGCTTTCTAGGCCTACTCTTCTACTAAGCCTTAGCCATTCTACTACTAATTTAAACTGCTTTGCAACAGTCCCCCCTTTTGAGCATTCTTCAGGCTTTGCTTGCAAGGATGCTCAAATACAGCAATCTTCAGGCTGCAGTTTCTTGATAGGTGGGAGGTGATCCATTTTGCGGTGAGATTACTTCTTTTCTTGTTATAGCTTTCATGATGCGTCTCGTATGTTGACCTTCTTTTACAATTATTCCTAAAAGACACTTGTAAACAGTTATGGCTATGACGATAATTATTACAATCAATATTCCATACTGGATAACAGAAGATATCCATCCTGACACATGAAGACCTAGGGAGCTGAATAATTGTCTTATCTAATTGTGTTCTGCTTCTTTTTGCAGTTCATGAACATTCTCGTCAATTTGTTCTAATTGACTAATATCTTTCTCTACTTCCTGAGTGACATTTGGGATGTGTACACAACAATGCTCGTCCTTTGCATGCAGGTAGCCGCAAACTCCATGTTCTTTAAGTAATATTAGGTCTAATGCCATGCGGTTTTGTATGGTCATTCTAGAGGTGGCTTGTAATTGTAAATTTAGATCTTTAAATCCCTTCTTAGTGACTGCTGCTAACCTTTCAGTTTGTCCCATCAATTTAAACAACATTTCTCTGTTCCGATATGTTGAGATTGGTGCAAACAGAGACTCTAATGCCCATCCAAATTTAACTCTTGCTGATGGTTCATGCCAATCTCCCAACCCCAGGTCATCAATATCTCTACTAATTTCTCTTTTCCTTCGTGGTTGTATTTCTACTGATGTTAACTTATCCTGCTTCTAGAATGGACAGAGAGTAGGTATGCCTAGTGCGACAGATACAACCGGACCATCTATGGGCATGTGGGTGGTCTACTGACCATGTCCCATTACTTACACCAAATTTCCTGGACTCCTAACTGTGGTGGTACGGCAATCAATGTTTTTCACAGATCTTTTAATCGTATGATTATATCCCCGACATTCACATCCTAACTGCAAGAGTGTTTTGACTGGCATTAAGCCTATTTCATCGTCTGGGGTATCACATGTATATACTCGAGTACAATTCCAATTCTCTTTTGCACGTGTTTCTGTCCTCCAATTATAATTTCCTCTATTTCCTGTAGAATAAGTTTGATTCTTTTTCCCCTTCCAGTGAATGCACCACTGTACTTTTCCAATATAACTATAAGTCTCTAGTAGGCTGGGTCCCCAAATTGTTTGCCACTCTTCCATGGTTGTAGAGCTAGTAATATTTTGACATACTTGTTCTTGCTTTTCCCGTTTTATTTGAGCCGGAACTTTAGAGCATGGGTAGAGTGCTGAATCTGAAACTAAACAATCTCCTTCTATTTTGTCAATGTTTTCTTTTGTTACCCATGTTCCAACTACTACCCATTGGAAATATCTAGACATCTGTTCACATTCTTTTTTTGGTCATTTTGTCTCTTAATAAACATACATCTATCATTTCATTCCATGTTTTAATTACAAATCTGCAGTTCCATGTAGTATTCTTAAACACTTTAGGAATTTCTGGCACTGGAATTATTCCCCATGGGATTGGGTCTCCTGCAGCATGAGGCATAGGGAGACATGCAGTAATTTTTGTGACATTTTGTACTTTCCCAAAATCACGAATTAGGCCTACAACTAGGTTTTCTTGTTCTACTTCTCTATCTGGAATTTGTAGATTACTTACTTGTCGGGTTATTCTTTCAGTCCTCACGTGGACGGCAGTAATTCTAGTATCCCACCAGTCATCTCTACTTATCCAGCAAGTATATTGGCCTTCATCTTCTTCTCTCTGTATTTCCTTGATTTTCAGAACTATTGTATCTGCTCTCTTTTCAATCTGATGTCTCTTTCCAACTTTCAAGTTTTGTCCCTTAAACCACCACCCATATTCAAAATACTGTCCTTCTGGAATTTTGCAGCTTAGAATCAGATCTCTTTCTTCCTGGGCCAGATAAACACTATGTTCTGGCTTAACTCTTACTCCTTGATGTGGTATAGCTGCTACTGTCCTTATCCCGTGATCTTTTTCTTCCCCACATGAGACTACACAAAGAAATATACCTTCTGTCTTTCCTATTCTGGGATTAGAAATATTCAGCCACCTTTTACCTCCTTTACTATTTGACCACCAGTTAACTCCTTGACTTTGTGATTCCCAAGATTGATTTGCCATATTCAATTTCCACCACTTTACTTTAACTGATTTTTGACAATCATCAAATTGGAAGGTACAATTGATTTTTAAGGGAGGACCATCTCACATGTCTGATTGTTTCCTAGGGGGTAAAACTCGCACTTTAGTCACCGTCTTCCGAGTCGTGTTTATTGTCTGTATTTCTATATGTCCATAATCAAAACTTTCCCAAATCCAAACTACACACATATATGTCCTTTCCATAGCTTTGGACACTTCGGGTACCTGCAGAACGGTGTAACCCTTTTGTTGTGTAGCATCTCAAACTGTTGTCACTCCTTCTGTTATGGTTTGATCTTGATCTCTCCGTCTCCACTTGACGTGGACATCTCTTAATTCAGCTCCCTGGTCATCAGAAAACAAACAGGTTAAATTCACATCAGTATGCTCTGGTACAAATAAATAAGGATCCGGGGTCTCAATTCTCACGGTGGTCCTTGCTAAACTTATCAACCCCAGGAACACCACGATTCTCAATTGCTGGCTCGAAATACCATCCTTGTGGGTGAGAGAGGTTCTACCGACCACGAGACTGGAACCTTCTTAACCCGAGTATAATGGATCCAGCTGTCGATTCCTTTGACTTTTACTGCCGTGTAGGTCGTCATTATCACCTGGCGAGGACCGTCCCATGTTTCCTTCAGTGGCTCTACCGACCAGTTTCTCACGTAGACATGATCTCCCGGAGAAATGTCATGCACTGGATTCTCCAGGGGCAAAGGTCGATTCCACTGCAACGCTCCTCTGAGGGCTGTGAGAGTCTTATTTAAAGATAACACATAATTAAACACTGCTTGATCACCCACTATATGAGGATCCCCTTGGTAGGTAGCTGCATGATAGGGTTTGCCATACAATATCTCGTATGGACTTACTCCTATTCTCTCCCTTGGTTTAGAGCAGGGCACATATAGTATGAGTAAGGGTTTCTACATGGCTCTACAACAACTAAATCACACAAATATATGTAAAAGGTGGGGTTTCTCGTCCCTGTAAAAGTAACAAGCACTTTTTGATTTTCTTCTCTAATTAAACTCTATTTGAATGGTTCATGCGGGTTTCTTGCATGTATTGGTGCTGCCAATAGTACAATAGGGATAGCAATCATGTAAACAGTGCCTAGAGAAAAACCTGTTTTGTTTGTTGGGGTTTTTTTGTTTTGTTTTTGTTTTGTTTTTTTTTTGTTTTGTTTCGTTGTTTTTTTTTGGTTTTTTTTGTTTTTTTTTTTAAATAATTCTGATTCTTTTATTAATTTGGATATTACCAGTCCTTTTATCTTCACCAGTCCTGGGGGAGTTCAGCCATCGCGGCTTTCGTGTCCCACAACTTAGGCTCTTCCATTTTTTGGCATTTCCTCCTCTGCCTCGCCTGTCGGCTCGGTTGCTTCGAGTCACAGGGTGTTTCATCTTCTCGGCAGCAGGACTCCCAAGTAGGAATATGCCTCTTTTTAGTGAGACGTGTTGTATATGCGGGCCACGAGGCAGCTTTTACCATAGGTCCGTTACACGACACGGCACTAACATCCCGTCGGCACTGGACTTTTACTATTTCTACTACGAAAGGATCTCCTACATAATATAAATAACAGAAATTTTGAGGGTTTACTCCATAAGTGTCACAATTCCAATATTCGGGGGAATCCCACGGAACTCCCTTCCTTTTTAACTGTTTTAATGCCCAATCAGTGAATTCTGGTTCTGATTGATAGCACTGATCACAGACTCCTCTAGGAGGATATCCGTCTCTACAGTGCGTCCACCATTTCTCTTGGCACCTTTTACATTTAAAACAAACAAATGGATAACATTTACAACCTGGTGTATTACACCACACTCTTATATCTCGTGTATCAATTTCTTCTGGGTCTGCATGTTCTCGATATGTTATGTTAAAACCTATCTCAACGTATTTTAACAGATTTTTGTGCCCCAATTGGTAATATTTTAACACATTTTCATGCCCCAAATATTCCATAATACACAAACAAAGATAGAATGAATGCCACAATAAATGCTATTAGACACTTAATTCTTAAAAGTAAAGTAGTAAAAAAAATTGTTTAATGTCTTTATTATAACTTTTCTTCTTAAGACTACCTTGGTGTCTTCCAAGAGTGTCGACTACTTGCCAGCGTGAGGGATTCACTAGTCTTTTTCAATGCAACTGACATGTGTCCATCCACGTTTTTGCAGCTCGAATTGGTGTTTCTACATTTTCACAGCCCTGTTAAAAACATGCACTCACAGTGTATTTATTTAATGAGCAACATACCAACATTTTGGGTATAAGAGTCATCTTTGTCAGTATACTATATAACAGCATTAAATGTAGCAGCATTAAATATAGCAGCAGTAAAATCCCCATTCACTCTTCTTGCTTCTGACTCTCTTCCTCTCTCCTTCTATACACTGTCTGGGCTTCTCTCAGCAACTCATCCAGTCCCTTATCTTGCCAATTTGTTAATTTCTGAATTTTCTTTCTAATGTCTTCCCATGATTTTGCCACAAATTGTGTCTTAAGGAATTCTTGTCCTACTGGTTCATCAAGGTTGACATCTAAATACAGCTGGAGAGCTTTCTTTAATCTTTCTAGCCATTTAGTAGGACTCTCATCTTTCTTTTGCATCTTATTAAATACCTTGTATCTCTGGTTCTTTTCTTCACTTAATGGATATGCTGGAGGAAACCTCCATGACTCCGAATCTTTAACAGAGTTCATTTGGCTCTTTCTTTCTCTTAAAGAAAACAAGTAAATATCTTCACTGGCTTCTAACCATATAGCGGCATAAAAAAAAAACTCTCCTCTGGGCAAAAGGGTTTTTTTTTTTTTATCGCTGACATACCAATTTAAAAGTTCACAGACCCAATTCTTAAAAGTACCATATATGGGTCAGTAGGTATTATTTCCTATTTTTCTACCTCCCCACACTTCAATACAATACTTAATCATTTTCTCCTTTGATCTTCTATAAGTGCCGGAATAACAACCCCAGTTTTCTAAGAGGTTCCCCAAGGGACTCTCAAGGGGAATCTTCAGCGTCCTGGCTTCAAAATCACCTTTTACTAATCTTCTTCTCAGAGGGCTATTTGTAATCTCTCTCTGAGGTTCCTTTTTTTTTTTTTTTTTTTTTTTGAGATTTAACTTTTATTTTTCTGTTGATAAAACCAAAGATCCCTCACAGCAGCAACAGATGCAGAAGTTACTTCCAGAAATGATATCTCTTCTTAATCTGTTTGCACACCCAAGTATGCCAAGTGTGTAGGGACTGCATTTAACAGCTCTAGCTGCACTAGAGTAAGTATTTCATTAGAGTAACAAAACACACCTCTTTGTTCAGTAACACAAGGGATACAGGTTGTAAAATGCACATTTCTATCTTGTATCCATACCTTTCTATATTATATATATATTTATATATGGCTCTAAAACAAACCTCTACTAATTTACAATTAAATTAAAACATATCCACAATTGATCTAACTAATGATTTTGGTCTCAATACTTTAAACATCAGTTGTTCCATAAAAATATACAATTCAACATCATGGTTGTATCAGTAACATGAGGCCTTTTGAAAGAGGCCTATGACACATAACAAACCATGCAATTCAGTGCTCAATGTCATCTAGCTGATAAATATTTATACTGAATTTTCAAATTACCAGTATCTTCAAAATTTCTTTTTGCAGGCTTACCATGCTTTACAAACATGCAGGAGGCAATCACATTTCTCACTTGCCCGTAGCAATCACATTTTTTTTTTTTTTTATTTTCGAATAGTTCACCTGACAAAGCACAAGCTTCATGCTGCCATTTTCAGATCACTAGCTGTTTCCTTTTTCCTTTCACATACTGCCCCATGTGAAATCAGACTAGGGATTAGCCACACAGCAAGAACTGCACTTTTCAGTTTAAGCCTCTAAAAACCAAATTACTAAGAGGAAGGACTCAGAGCTGCCATACAAGTGAACAGACACCCAGTAGACAATGAAGTTAATCCTAGATATATACCAAAAGGTGAAGCTCAAAAAAAACCCCAAACCAAAACAAATCCAAACCCCAAACCTAAACTACACAAGTACAGCATCAAACCTGGCAGATTCCAAAAAGTGAATCTCTGTCTAGAAATCTTCTCCAAGAGGGCACACAAAACCCATGCCATCACCAAGCATGCACGAGATAAGACATCAATTGCTTACAGATGGAGATGTCCTTACTTAGCAGTGGTGATGTAGTACTTCTGTAGCACAAACAAGAATCCTCCAAGTCAGAAGCAGTCAGTAATAAAACCCCAGACAAGTTCACATGTCACAGTAACCTGGCATTTAAGACTCAGAACATTTTACTCTTATAAATATAACAATCAGTAATTTAGGTACTAACTATTGCAGGACCAACACATTCAGCGTGTAGATAAGACTACAATAGAAGATATGAAAAAGATAAGAGAGGTATGACAGTAAAGATGAATAATTCTTTTAAACAGCAGAAAGTCAGGGAAACATCTGGAATTCTTTTGCACTGCGTTAATATACCTTCTGTTTCTCAATATAAAATACATCTAGAGAGTCAATCCAGAATTGTATCTAACAATACCTGTAAACCATTCCGGTCCGGATTTTGAGTTTTTCTAACCATTTTTTATAATACAAGTCACCTGCTCTGGATTTTCTCTATAAGACCCAGCTGACCGTTTCCAAATTAACATCTCATTAGGTAAAAAAAAACTTTCATCATGACTTTTCCTCCGTCTGCTCCAACTGCTTCCCTCGAAGGGGCCATTAATCTCGGGGGTGAAAGCGAAACTTCCCTCAACTCTCCCCCCCCCCGCCGTCTTTCTCTACTCCTTCCTCGTTCTCTTCGCGCTCTCCGCGTTCGTTCAGCTAAAGGAGTTCTATCAAAATCACATTCTCCCCTTCTCTTTTCCTCCTCATCCGAGGACGATTCTAACGGGGACATGGAGGGTGACCGTGCCCTCTCACGTGAAGGGAGACTATCTCCCGGGGGCGCACTTGGAGTTATGCTGGGGGAGACTAACAAAGACACATCCTCCTCTGGTTCTGAAAACCGTATTTTCCGCTCATGTTTATCATCCAATCCTTTCAATATCATTATACTCCGCTCTTGACATTTTTACATTTATCATCCTCCAGTTTCAGTTCTTTCAACACTAAGATACCACATTCCTTTTGCCACTCAGTGTTATGTTCTAAATAATAAAACAAATCCAGATATGGTATTTCATCCCACTTTTCATTCTCTCGTAAAAATCGCATCAAAGGGGTTATAATTTCCAAAGTCAATGAACCATTTCTAGGCCACTGCATTCCTCCAGTCTCATATTGAGGCCATACATTATTACAATAATCAATCAATTGTTTCTTGCTTAACTCTTGTCCGAAATTTCCTTCCTTCTAATGTTTTAACAAGCAACCAAGCGGAGAATCGCTAGGGATATCATTTTCTGCACAAAATAGTGCCTTAAAGGTTTTAAACGGCATCATACTGACTCACACACACACACACCACAATCCGGATTCAAAATCAAATTCACAATAACACAACAATATAAACCAATTACTTATACCAAAACCAAAACCAACTCGCCAATTCTCCCTCTGAGTGGCGAGTGCTGGTACAGCGCGGCTTTCGCTACGTCTTACGACCAGCGCCTAGGCTTCCCAACCGAGGTACCTTTAGCCCAACCCAGCGGGACACTCACTATCCCGTCTTATAGGCAGGCTCCCAACCAACAAACCTAAAAGAATAAAGCACCTCCGGGCTTACCTAGAGGGTGGTCCGGCGGGTGCAGGGTCGGGCACGGGTCGATGTCTCCCCAGAAATCACCTGGTTGCCGGCATGGAGTGGATCAGCTCGTGAGCCGCCCAGCTACCCCCGGAGTCCCAATCTGGTGTCGCCAGAAAACTGTTGCCCGTAATCCAAAAGAAACACAAACCAACAGAGTGCCGGTTTATGCGGTGCTTTATTCGGGGCCCCGGGAACCTGCGGGCTAACGCCCCAAGTCAGGATTCCGAAGACCCTCCCTCTTCATCCAGCTTTTATACACAAACAAGTTTATGTGCAGTTTCCACGGCAAAACGGTTACAGTTTCCACAGCAAACTAGGTGCAGCACAGCAAACCAGGTGCAGCACAGCAAACCAGGTGCAGTTACAAACAAACTCATACTTCATACTGATAACAATTAATAATCCCTAGAAACTGTTTATCAGACCTTAACCACATCCTAGGTAACAAATCGTTATTTACAGGCTTGACTAGATCCTTTGATTATGGTTTCTATTTCACACACAAACAGGGTTGCTACTTTGGAGTGTTGCTTTCTAGGCCTACTCTTCTACTAAGCCTTAGCCATTCTACTACTAATTTAAACTGCATTGCAACATGGGGGTCCAGATGAGGTTGCCCTTAGTCATTTTCAGCAGGTCATATAAAGGCTTTGCAATTAGCCCATACTGATATATCTATAAACAACACCAACCTGTCATTCCTAGAAAGGCTTGAAGGTTTCTCACCATCTGTGGTTTCAGTGTCTGGCAGTTTCCTTTCTTGTTGTCCCCAGTGATCATTGTCCTTCAGATACTTTGTAATCCAGGTACACCACTTGTTTCTGCACTGGAAGTGCTTTCTGTTGAGAGACTCGATACTCATTTAAGTCCATAAAGTTTAAGAGGTTTACTGTCCATTGGGCACATTCTTCTTGTTTTTCAGTAACAATCAATAGATCATTCACATATTATAAAAGTACACCCTTTCCCGGTGGTGACTGCCATTGTTCTAATTCTTTTGCTAATTAATTCCCAAAATTGTGGGAATATTTTTGAACCCTTAAGGTAACACTGTCCAAATGAGCTGAGTTTTCCTTCCTGTGGTGGGATTTTCCCACTTGAAGGCAAATATCCTTTGACTTTGCTGTGTTTAGGGAAGGCAGAAAAAGGCATCTCTTAAGTCTAATACTGTGAACCAAATTACACTTTCTTTTAATATTGTTAATAAGGTATATAGGTTTGCAACAGCTGCATGTATGTTTTAGCTATTTTATTTACTGCTCTTAAATCCTGAGCCAACCTATGTGTTCCATTTGTCTTTTTGACTGGTAAAATTGGGGTGTTGCAATCTGATTCACACTCTACAAAACCTTAATTTCAAAAAGTTGTCTATTATTGGCTCAATTCCTCTTCTATCTTCCAGCCTCAGTGCATATTGCTTCCTAACTACTGGGTTTGCTCCTGGCCATAATTCTATTTCAATGGGAGCTGCCCTTTTTGGCTTTCCTGGTGTTTCAATAGCTCAAACTCCTGGGTATACCTGATCTAAAATTTGATTGACATTTGAATTACCCTGGCTTGGCTCCACATAGCTCATTGCTAAACTCAGAGCTGCTATTAATTGTTCTTCCTTTACCTTAAGTTCAATTTTACCTTGTTTGAATTCTATTACAGCTCCCAGATTTTCTAGTAAGTCTCTGCCCAATACGAGTTTGGATAAATTTGGTAAATACAAAACCTGATGCACACCCATTTGTTTTCCAATTTTGAACTTTAGGGGTTTCAAAAGAAAGCTTTTCTGATTGGCCAGTGGCACCCACGACTTAAACATATTTATCACTTTTAGGTATTAATTCAAAACAGAAAATGTAGCCCCAGTATCAATTAGAAAATCTAATTCTTCTTTTTCTTCCCCTAGCTTGATTTTTACCAGCAGGTCCCCTAGCACTGGCCTGCTGGGCCCCCCCTTCACTCAATACTCTGTAAGCAACAACAGCCACTCCTGTGCCTGTATTTCCACCTGTTAATTCAGGGCATTCTTGCTTCCAGTGTCCCTCTTTTCTGCAATATGCATACTGGTTCTACCCAACCTTGTCTGTCGGGGAGGCAAACCTTACATCTGTTACACAAGGCTCATACATATAACTAACAGTTGCAAAATTGACAAATCTTAATTCTAGGTCTTATCCAAAGTGATGTGCTTATAGTTAATTCTTCAGCACTACCTCTCATATAGCAACTCTTAGCATGATAATACCTTTAACTATGTGCTCCTGGATGTTTCAAGGTAAGCAAGATATATCAGGTACACAATAACAATACTTGGCCAAATACAAACAAAACCAGACCAGAAGACCAGACCAGACCAGAGGGGATATTCCCCTGGGAGAGCGTCCTGCCTCGACTTACAGGTATCCAGAAACCAGATACAAATACCTTTTATCAATAGGCAGTGTTCTTGTCCAGCCCCCGCAAGAAGCCACCGAAGAAGGGAGCCCCTTCGGGTAAAAAGACTTACCCGAGGGCGCCCAAGGGGGTCCCGTCCTCCAGGGGATTCCGCAGCCGGGTGGAGAAGGTGTCCTGCCGCGGTCGCCAAATGAATCCGAAAAATCGGTCCAAGAAACTGCTCAGAGATTTTTTATCTTTAAGCAGCAAGGTATTTGTTTATTCAACGTTGGGAGCAAGCCAGCTCGCGCTGGACAAACTTGCTCAAAGGCTTCACACAAAATCAGCATTTTTATACAATCTTCAGATGTGATTAAATGCATATTCAAGTGATTACAACATCTATCAATACATATTAAAAATAGGTGGAGTATAGGCGGAGCTTGGGGAGGTGCTTCTCTTGGCTCCCCATTTCGGAGGGTAGTTCCCATCTTCCTCCATGGGGCAGGGGGCTTCAACTCATCTTCCTCAGCTTGACCCTTCTTCTTTTCCACTGTTCTTGACCCGCTCACTAAAGCTTGGAAAAAACCCTGGCTCCAGGCCTATTTCTCCTATTTAAATGTCTACCTGATCTTTGGGCTTGTGTTGTATGAAGGTTTTGTTTGTTTTGCTTTCTCAAGGCTCTTGCAGTGACTGTGTATAAAGAGTTATGTGTTTCTGCAGTTGAAATTGTAACTGGTTGTTTGTTTGCTACTTGTTTAAGTTTGGCTTTCCATGTTGTGTATGGCATATTGTCTAACAGCATTTTAAAATAGTGAGAAGTAAATACTTGATTTGGGGCCCCTCTTATTATTATTCTTACCCTCTGTAACACAAAAGAACTTTTTATAATAGCAGATCATCTGTCAATTAGTAAAGTTGCCCTTCTGTGACTTAGAAAATTAAACATGGTAGTTGATAGCTGTATGTCTGCTGGGTTTTGCAATGCTACCTCTAGGTTGTTGGTTCTGTCAGGAGGTGGATGGTGTTGTCCCAGCTGAAATTCTCGCAGTACAAAACCAACCACTGTCATTGCCAGCAACGCCGTCAGTACACGTGCTGTCCACTTCAACGTTGGTAGCTTTGACTTTGCTGATGGTCTGGGCTTGGGTAGGCAGATGTTCTGTGTGCTTTCCCAGTCTACATCTTCTTCCTCGAGCTGAAGTAGTAGCCGTAGCCATGTTTGCTGTTCTTCCTCTTTTGCAGGATTCAAAACTGCTTGTCCTTTTTCTGGTTCTCTTGTCTCACTGAGTTCAGTTTGCCACAGCTCAGCTAAGCTTTCTAGGGAGTCAGTATCTCTTCTTCCTCCTCCATCAGGCCATCTTCGGCATAGAAGCTGTTCTGAGGCTGGTGAGGGCTGTGGGTTGGTTTCTGGGTAGGAGAGCCACAGTGATGCTTTAACTGTTGTGCATTTGTTGTGAGTTGGTTGAACTGGTGGTGACGGAAGAGGCACTTTCACTTCCGCCTCACGGCCGGAGTAAGCTTGCTGCGTCCATGTTGCTGCGTGGTTGTTCTGCAGCGGTCTCATGGCCGCTGCGCAGCCAAAGGGTGTTAGTGGAGCGCCCTGGCTAAAGGGAGCTAGCAGATTCTCTTCTGTGTCCTCTATAGACTCGCTGTCTATTTGTCCGTCACAGTCATCCTCCCCCCTTCCCGGCGAAATGCCTGAACCTGGGGGTGGCGGCTTCACTTCCGGCACACGGCAGGGGCAACATGGCGGTGCCTCCGGTGCCACTCTCCTTCTGCACATTGACTGTGCAACCACCGTGTAGCGGTCGCCCCGTAACGGTCCAGGGGTCGGCGCTGCTCTGTAATGGTCCTCGGCTCCAGCAGCACTGCTTGCTGCTCTGTATGGCATGGTCTCAGCTGCAGCCATGGGCGCTGGCATAAAGCCAGCATCCCCCCCGGCTGCCATGCTCATGCTGCCAGCCCCCAAGCCATGCTCCTTCACACCACACGCTGCCACTGCACTGTTCCCCCCAAGGGCTCCCCCTCCCCCTCATCCCCCCTGACCAACGTGCATTCCCCCCCTGCCCCACTCGGTCGGTGGGGGGGCTGGGGTTGAAGGGGGGGGGTTGAGGGGAAAGGAGTGAAGGGGGGGGAAGTCCACTCTCCCGGGTGCATTTGCCTTTCTGTAGTGCTTATTCAAGGCTATCATAATGTCTTTCCATGTAGGCAAATTCTTGAGGGCGTCTGTTTTTCCCTCACTGGCTTTTTCAATAATTTTGTTCCCTATTTTCCTCCAAGATGACACTTGACAAGGTCCAGTCAGAGGGAATGCAGGTTCAGGCAACGAAATCCAATATAACAAGTCCCATAACTTACTTTCTTCTATGGTTGTTCTTGTAAAAGTTGAGAGACAGCTTCAGCTGTTTGTTTGATTTTTGGAGTAATTCCCTCCTGACGGGTAAACCACCCTCCCATATTCGCCAATTTTTGGTTACCTCTGTGCGGAAGCTCTGTTGTCCTTTCTTCTGGTCCTTTTTTCTTCCTTTTTTGTTCCTTTTTGCAGAGGTAACCCAGCGCGCTGAATTCTTTCTTTTCTTCCTTTTGGTTTTGGCGATATGGACACCCCCGGACAGGTTCCCCAGAGCTTCTGCTCCTGGTTGCCGGTAACCTGCTGAAGACCCTGTTCGGGCTCCATTTGAGGTGCTGTTCAAGGCACGAACCCCACTCTGACACGAACAAGTGCCAGAGCAGAAATACCATTTATTCAAACTGCCCAGGTTTAAATACCACGCCTGAACATGTCACGTGACCCTCTAACCAATGACAATCAAATATTGTCTGAGAACCCGGGAGACCACAACTCCCATGGTTCATTGCTACATTCTTCCTGCCACACTTCCCTTCTTCTGCCCCACCCCCAACAGCTTTGCCAGCTCTTCCTGGCCAGAGGAAGGCTTAACCAAAGAGCTCGAATCACATAACATCCTGCCTTGGAAGGGACCCACAAGGGTCGCCCAGTCCAACTCCTGGCCCTGTGCAGGACAGCACAGCCATCCCACCGTGTGCCTGAGAGCGTTGTCCAAACGCTCCTTGAGCTCTGGCAGCCTTGGGGCCGTGACCACTGCCCTGGGCAGCCCGTTCCAGTGCCCGACCACCCTCCGGGGAAAGCACCAGGGCAGTTGAAGTCTCCACGAGAAGCAGGGACTGTGACCTGGAGGCTGCTTCAAGCTGCCTGTAGAGGTCTCCTCCCCATCTTGCTCCTGCTCAGGAGGCCTGGAGCAAACCCCCACAGCAGTGTGCCCATTCCCAGCCTGCCCGCCCTTTGATCCTGACCCATCAACTCCTGAGTGGCTCGCCATCCCCCCCAAGACAGAGGTCGAGACCTTCCGAGTGTCACCTCCCCGAGATCTACGGATGTCGTCTCCCTGGGCTCCTGTGAGGCCCCGCATGTGGTTGCCAGCGCATTCTTCCCTCTCCCTTATGGGCCCTGTCCAATGCAGCCCCAGGGCAGCCCGGAGGAGCCCTGTCTGGGGCTGCGCTGGGGTGACCGGGGACACGGTGGGCTCACTGGGAGCAGCCTTCCAAAGCCCCAGAGCGGCAGGATGGTGCCCAGGCTCTGCTCAGGGCTGCTTTGGGCGTGGGGCCGTCTGCGCGAGTCCTGCACGGGACCCATGTGTCCTGGCTGCCACGCCAAAGGGCTGCTTCCCCAGGCGAAGGGGACAGGGGAGTGACCCTGCGTGAGAGCCTGCACCTCTGGCAGTGACTCAGGCCCGGGGTGCCCTTTGGGTGCCCTTGGTGCCCTTTGGGCCTTGCTGGATCTGCTTGCTGCCATTTGCTGGGGCCACCCTGCACTCCCTCCCCATTCCATGCAGACACAGGCAGGTGTTGGAATAAAATCTTTTCTTCCGTAACCAGAAGAAAACTGTTAACTATATCTACGGAACGGCGGAGGGGGTCAGACAGAAATGCACACAAATCAACAGGATTGGCAAAAATGTCCGCTTTATTAGAGGACAGACAGCTCATATGCTGCCTGCGACACACAGACATGTGGTTCTTCCCCAGGTTACATTGGATACATAAGGCAAACATACTGTGGTGTACAGTACTAATTGGATATCAGCAGGTGTCCATAAGACTTGTTTTCCTGCCAGAACAACTCCTCCTTCACCTTGGCACAAGGCCTGCGCCATAGAAGTGGCGCAGTATTTTTTACTCTCTGCACCCAGCCATGCCAAGGGGAAGGTCTCAGAAATGCAACTGAAATTGTTCACACAATTTCTGTCCACCGACATCTACGTCTACATCTATCTCTACATCTTCCCTACATCTCTATCTACATCTTCCCCACATAAACACCCTCCCTCCCTCCCGCTGGGATAGATCCCCAAACGATCTATCCCTCCAACTGGCATAGATCCCCAAACGATCTATGCCTCAACCTGGGATAGGTCCCCAAACGACCTATCCCTCAAACAGGGATAGGTCCCCAAACGACCTATCCCTTTAACAGGCCTAAGCCAATCTTCCTGCCCCAGCCCCGGCTGCGGGAGCCTTGATCTTGATGGCAGGCCCTGGCTCAGAGCCCCCCTTCCTCTTCGCCCCGCGCCTTTCCAGCTTGGCGTCTCCACTGTTCGTGGGCGCGGGGACGCTGCTGCCACCATCCTGGCTGGTCCCTGCAGCCCCCGGGGAGGAAGCCAAGTGCCCCTGAGTCCCCTGCGGCAGGACCTTCCCACTCAGCAGAGCGCGGTTGGTTGGAGTCACCCCAGGCTCCCTGGTGGCTTGGAGCTGGGGTGCGGCTGAGGGGCTGGCGGTGGTGTGCCTGGGCGGGGAGGTGTCCTCCTCCATGGCGACATCGCTGGCCAGCGAGAGGTCGCAGCCTCGGGGGGCGTCCTCCTCCATGGGGACGTCGCTGACCAGCGAGAGGTCGCAGCCGCGGGCGGTGTCCTCCTCCATGGGGACGTCGGTGGCCAGTGAGAGGTCGCAGCCGCGGGGGGCGTCCTCCTCCATGGAGACGTCACTGGCCAGGCTGATGTTAAGTGCCGGGGTGACGTCCACATCCATGGGGGTGCTCCCGTCTGGGGGGCTGCCACTGCCCAGGGGTGTCCCGGAGGGGTTGGCTGAGCTGGCAGGGCTGCGCTGGCTGTGCCGCGCTGCTGGGACCGGGGCCACTGCTCTCCCCTGATGGTGGTAGGGCTGCAGTTGACCCTGGGGGGCACGTTGGTCTGCCCCAGCCAGGGGCTTCCCACTGCCCTGGGGCCCCCCCCGGGCAGTGTTGGATGTTACAGCAACGCCAGGGCTGCTTGCCAGTGGGGCTGGTGGAGGCAGGTTGGCTGAGCCTGTGAGAAAGAGCAAAGCCTGGAAGTCACATCCCGAGCTGGGGCCGTCAGGCGCTTGGAGGACTGAGGAGGAGGAGGAGGAGGAGGGCGAGGTGCAGGGGAGGAAGGGCTGTGAATGTCCCCACCGTGCACTGCGGGGCTTTCGGGGTCAGGCTCTGTCCTCACCTTTGGTGCCGGAGCTTTGGGGGGAGCGGAAGAGCTGCACGAGCCGGGTCAGGGCTGATCTCCAGCTCACAGAGCGGCGCCACAGAGCTGACAGGGCCATGGTCCGTCACGCTCGGTGGCCGGTCGCTTCTGTTGACTGGACACAGGTCTGGATGCTCCTCTTGGAGCGTCTCCAGGGATGGAATGTCGGGCCTCCCATTGTGTCATAGAGACAGCAGTAATGCTGGGGCTTCCCTGAGGTGCTGTTCAAGGCACGAACCCCACTCTGACACGAACAAGTGCCAGAGCAGAATTACCGTTTATTCAAACTGCCCAGGTTTAAATACCACGCCTGAACATGTCACGTGACCCTCTAACCAATGACAATCAAATATTGTCTGAGAACCCGGGAGACCACAACTCCCATGGTTCATTGCTACATTCTTCCTGCCACATCTCCCTCCTCTTTTTATTAACAAGTTGAGAAACACTATGTTTTTAACATTCTTATTAGAACCAATCTTATTTCAACTAATTATAAAAAACAGGGCCTATCGTCACAAGGCCTTTATTGAACTGTTGACAACTTTATTGGTTCGTGCAATATTCAAGCAATCTCAAATTACCCAGGGTTTGTAGGTGTGGATAACCTTTTATCTGAGGGTGACTTTGTGTAATGGCATCATCTTTATTTTAAAGGGAAATGTGTTGGGTTGTAGATGTTGTGTCTGAGGTGGTGTTGTCTGAAGTAGTGTTTAAGATGTCTTGCTATAAAGTGTACTTGCTTTCACACACACATACATGCTTCCACTCAACTTTCTCATTCATACTCCGGTGGCCACCGTTTCATTCTCTCCTTACACATGCACTCTTAAACCCTTTATTGTGTTTGACTCATGGAGTTTTGGTTCTGTATTGGTTACTGTTTATGTGTTTCTTTTGGTTCTGCATTGGTTACTGTTTATATGTTTCTTTTGGTTCTGTTGTATCATTTACTGCTTCTTTGTGATTCTCCCTGTTTTAAGGAAATGTTAATGTAGATTTACACACATAGGGAACAGACCCATATCTCTTTTCCCCCTTTTTTTTTTTTTTTTCTCCCCACTGTGTGATGTGTTTACTATTGTTGGTCGTGTTTCTTCTAATCCAAATCCTTCACTTATTTCTTCTGGTGGTTGCTCCTGTTGTGGTGGAGGGCTAATATAAGGCCTGACACATCTAGAAGGGACCCATTGTAATTTGGTACCCTTGGATACACAGGCATATCCCCTTCCCCATGTTATGAGATCTACTGGTCCTGACCATTGCCCAGATATTAGATCTTTGATCATAACTGGTGGTTTGGAAGATGAAAGTATTTGAGTTTTCTGTTGGCGTTCATACTTGCTATGGTCTGTATCATCACAGTTTAAGAAATTTAGAACATATGACGCTTTCCGTAAGCGTTCCTGGGGGCTATATACCGACTCCCCTCTTTTTTGTCTTTGAAGCATTTCTTTTAGTGTACGGTGAGCTCTTTCTACAATCGCTTGTCCTGTGGGTGAATGCGGTATACCTATGGAATGGAGTATTCCCCAATCTGTGAGAAATGTTTTGATTTTTTCAGAACAATAAGCAGGACCATTGTCGGTTTTTATGGTTTTTGGAATTCCTAGGATTGCGAAACAACTGAGCCAGTGTCTGATAACGTCTTTGGCTTTTTCTCCCGTGTGTGCTGTTGCATTAATGTATCTGGAATACATGTCTACTGTAACATGGACATATTTTAGTTTACCGAATTCAGCTATATGTGTAAGGTCTGTCTGCCAGATTTCATTGGCTGTTATGCCCCTGGGATTAACCCCTTCCTTAGCTGGCATGGGGGTAATTCGCTGGCAGTCAGAGCATGACATAATTATGTCTCTGGTCTGGTTTATTGTAATTTGGAATTGTCTCTTTAATGAACGTGCATTTTGGTGGAAGAACTGGTGTGAGACTTTAGCCTGTTCCAGAATTTTGGGAACTGTAGTTGCCATAGCAGTTGCATCAGCTTTTTGATTGCCCTCTGCTATGGGTCCTGGAAGTTCTGTGTGTGACCGAGTGTGCATTATGTAAAAATCAAATTTTCTGTGGTTGATAAGAAACCATATGGTACGAATTTCTGTAAATAAGTGAGGATTAGTGACATCTCGAAGGAAGGGGGTTTCGAGACGTGAGACCAACCCTGCTGCATAGTGAGAATCTGTGACAACATTCATAGGTTGATCATGGAACAATTCAAATGCCATGCGGATAGCTGCTAGTTCTAAAACCTGTACAGAACCTTGGTCCAAGGTTTGTACCTTATTGTCCCATTGTCCTGTGGCAGGGTTCTTCCATGTCACGATGGCTTTTTTCGATCGTCCAGATGCATCAGTGAAGACTGTGACTCCATTTACTGGTCGTAGTTTGCAGCGACGCGTGGCCATCAGGGGTAGATTTCCTATTTCCGCCCAGAGTTTATGTTCCCGTTCTAACTGGTCCAAGAGCCACGGCATGTGCAATTTCTTGCTTGATCTGCCTGAAAGCTTGTTGTTGCTCAGGACCCCACTGGAAATTGTTCTTTTACGGGTCACAAAGTAAAGAGGGCTCACAATCTGACTGTATTCTGGGATATGCATCCTCCAGAAACCTATTGCTCCCAGAAAAGCTTGGGTTTCTTTCTTGTTTGTGGGGGGAGCCATTGCTACAATCTTGTTGATTATGTCTGTTGGTATCTGGCGTCGTCCATCTTGCCATTTCACCCCTAGGAATTGGATCTCTCGGGCAGGTCCCTTGACTTTGCTCTTCTTGATAGCGAAACCGGCCTCGAGGAGAATCTGGATGATCGTCTGTCCTTTTTTGAAAACTTCTTCTGCTGTATCCCCCCATACAATGATGTCATCGATGTACTGGATGTGTTCGGGAGCCTTACCCTTCTCTAGTGTGGCCTGGATCAGTCCATGGCAGATGGTTGGACTGTGTTTCCACCCCTGGGGCAGTCGATTCCAGGTGTATTGAATGCCCCTCCAGGTGAAAGCAAACTGTGGCCTGCACTCTGCCGCTAAAGGAATGGAGAAAAACGCGTTGGCTATGTCGATGGTGGCGTACCACTTTGCTGTCTTGGACTCCAACTCATATTGGAGCTCCAACATATCTGGCACGGCAGCACTCAACGGTGGCGTAACTTCATTTAAGCCACGATAGTCCACAGTCAGTCTCCACTCTCCATCGGATTTACGCACAGGCCAGATGGGGCTGTTGAAGGGTGAATGGGTTCTGCTGACCACCCCTTGGCTCTCCAACTTCCGGATCATTTTGTGGATAGGGATCACAGCATCTCGGTTTGTCCGATACTGTCGTCTGTGCACAGTTGTTGTGGCTATTGGCACTTCTTGATCTTTAACTCGCAGTAATCCTACAATGGAAGGGTCTTCTGAGAGGCCAGGAAGGGCAGACAATTGCTTGGACTCCTCTTCAATCACCGAGGCTATACCAAAAGCCCACCGGTACCCTTTCGGGTCCTTGAAGTATCCTCTCCTTAAGTAGTCCATACCAAGGATGCAAGGGGCTTCTGGCCCCGTCACAATGGG
This sequence comes from Pseudopipra pipra, assembly GCF_036250125.1. Taxonomy (NCBI): domain Eukaryota; kingdom Metazoa; phylum Chordata; class Aves; order Passeriformes; family Pipridae; genus Pseudopipra; species Pseudopipra pipra. The sequence continues at coordinate 16,694,746 of NC_087580.1, read as the reverse complement.
ACGCTTTTCCCATTGGTCTCCCGTCAAGCTCATGTCTGCCTCTACCACTGACAATTCTTGAGACCCTCCGGTCACTCCAGAAATAGTAACAGTCTCGGTACTCTTATACTCCGAAGGCATTACAGTACACTGGGCTCCAGTATCTATCAAGGCCTGGTATCTCTGAGGATCCGATGTGCCAGGCCATCGAACCCACACAACCCAGTAAACTCGGTTATCTTCTTGGTCCCTCTCCTTCTCCTGGCAGAAGGCAGGGCCCCTCTACTGGTCTTGATCAGAGCATTCGTCGTCAGAGTTTGACTTTGACTTCTTAGACTTTTTACCGTTGTCGAAGTGGACCTCCATCTTCTCGTGTTTCGGCGATCGCAGTTTCTTTTCTAAGAAATCTCCGTCTACTACATAGACAACTTTCTTGTCAGTCTTCTTTCGCTTCAGCTCCCTCACTCTAGCTTCAAGCTTAAAAGTGGGTTCACCATCCCACTTCTTCATGTTTTCTCCTTTACTACGAAGGTATGCCCATAGTTGGTTACGTGGCCAACGCTTAGAGTTCTCTTTCCTTTGACTTGTGAATGACAGGGACCGTGAGCGAGATCGAGACCAGGATCGAGGTCTAGGCCGAGGTCGTCTTTGTCGGTCCCGCCATGATCTTCCCATTGGCCTTTCCTGGTAATCTCTATACCTTCTGTCCTCTCTGTCTCTAAGGTCGTCCTCATATCTGGAATATTCATAATCTCTCTCCATTCTTTCCCTATCATAGGGGTGTCGGTATAGAGGGTCGAAGGGGTCTTCCAGATTTTCCTCTATGCTCCTCATCCAAGCACACATGGTGTCCACACTTGGTTCATCCATCTTTGGATGATATGCGGTTATCAAGCAATACCTATATGGTTTAGGGGCACCTTGAATTACCTTCTTCCACATTGGTTGTGTGCAAGGTACATTCTCGGGAACTTGGATGTCATAATATTCTGGATCAGAGTAGACAATTTCCTGCATGGCCAATTCCCGCAGGTATTGGATGCCTTCTTCCGCAGTCCTCCACCTTCTCGAAGAACTCTTCAGGGACTCCTTAAACGGGTATTTCGCCCTCACAGCATGAAGAATTCGGAGCCAAAGACTGGATGCCGTTTTCTCCCTTCCCATTTCTTGTTCTATCTTAGGGTCTCGGGCAATGGATCCCAGTTGTCGTGCTTCGTCACCTTCAATTATGTGACTATCAGCTCCCTTGTCCCAGCATCGCACCAGCCAGGCGAGGATTTGTTCACCAGGCAAGCGCATATAATCTCTCCGTAAATCTCTAAGCTCTCTTGTGGTCAGTGATTGTATAATTTCGCTTTCTCGCATTATTTCTTGTCCATCTCTCCCACGTAGAATCTTTTCTACCTCCCTCTTTACTCTTCCGCTCTTACGTGGAACCGCTCCTGCCTCCTCCCTGTATCTCTCACGTGGAGATGGAGACTGGGCATGCCATGGGGATAAGCTTCTATGTTGTTCATGGCGTGGAGATGGACTTCTACGCCGTTCATACCGTGGGGACGGACTCCTACGTCGTTCACGCCGCGGAGATGAACTTCTACGTCGTTCACGCCGTGGAGATGGACTTCTACGTCGTTCACGCCGTGGAGATGGACTTCTACGTCGTTCACGCCGTGGAGATGGACTTCTACGTCGTTCACGATACCCAGCCGGTGGAGGTAGCGAGTAGTCTCTCGGGTGCCAAGATAAGGGCTTCTTCCAATCATCCACACCTCCAAGAGAAGGTTGGGTCTGGAGGGGTAGAGATAATTCCCCCTCCAATTGAGGGGGATGCTTTGGCTCCTTCTTTGCGTCCTTTGTAACACTGAATTTGTAGTCAGGATATAAATCATCAAGCGACAATATACCACCGGCCATTTGTGCTGTTGCTTTCTTTTCTCTTGGTGCTGTTCTGTATTCCTTTGGGCGTGCCCCTAGTTCTTTTGGACGTGCTCCTTCCCGTGTAGCCGTTTCTTCCTCTCTGGTAGCTGCTTCTTCTCTTCCAATCGCTCCTTCCTCAGTCACAACCACTTCTTCCTCTCTCGCAGTCGCGCCTTCATCACTTGCTGTTGCTCCTTCTCCCATTGCTGCCGCTCCTTCGTTCACTACATCCTCTGTTCCTTCTTCTTCTTCTTCTCTTTCTTCTGTGCGTTCTGGTTGCGGAGATGGGTCCGTAAGTTCCTCGATCTCCCTTACCCACGTCTTCTTCTTCTTTATAGGGGCAATGATGATCTTCCGGTTCTTAGCTTGAGTCCCGGTTCTAGTGGACTTAGTAGAAATGTCATTGACTTCAAGTTGTGTTTGGACCCCAACTTCTGTGGACCTAATAGGGACATCACTGGTTTCAAGTGGCGTGGTTTGGGTCTCTGTGTCGACCTTAGCCCTCTGAAGGTGGTCTATGGCAGCTCGATAAGCATTAGCCAGGCCCCAGCACAAAGCGGAGAATTGCATATTCGGATCTTTGTAGGAAAAACACCCTTCTGCCAAACAGTGGGCCATCTTACCAGAATCAAACATTTGTTCTGGTGTGAACTCCCAATTAATGGGGGGTGACACACGTCCTACTAATCTACCGAAATCTCCCCAAGCTCCATGCCACCCGGGGACTGGCCTGTCTGCAGCCCTTTCCAAAGTTCCAGCGAATCCCTTTGAGGTGTGATCTTTCCTACAAGAGGGAGAGCAACGGAACCCCATTCTTCCAAGTTTAAGGAGCACTTCCAGTACCTTTATCAATGACAGTACTGTTGCAATAAGATTTATATAGTAATTAGAGCCGATTTTAACCATGGGGATCTCCTTTACCAAACCTTCGATGTCAAAATTAAAGGATGGAAGCAATTCGTTCCATCCATCCTCAAGGTCTGGACGTCTCCCTATAGAGTAGCCTAACACAGGTGTAAAGACGGCTAGAATTATAAGACAAATTAATGAAATAGCCATTGCTTTTTGTTATTATTTCTTCTTGATCCCAAAACAAACTTTTGTTTTATATAAACAAAGTTTCCTTGGCTGTTTTCCCAGACTCTGGCAGTGTTCCCAGACCTGTTCCCAAAACAATAGATTGGCTTGCAAAACAACACCGAGCTTAGCTGTCTTCCTGGAAAATGTTTATCAAAACAAGCCAAACTTAACCAAAATATCCCACTTCTGACACCAAAAATGTTGTACAAGTTTCGAGCTGGCTTCCTGCCAAGTCCCCCGAAACTCGACAACAAGGACCCGCCTCCCAGAGAGGGAAAAGAAGAAAAACCAAGCAGCCAAAGCTATAGCAAAAAATATGTATATATATATATATGTATATTTATATATAAGACAGATACACGAAAGGGGAATACCACACACCAGGGGGGGGGAAGGGGGGGGGAGGGGAAAAAAAAGGAGAAGGACAAAAAGGGGCAAGGACCGAACAAGTCAAACAGCCAGTCGAAGGCAAACTAGCAAAAGTCTCACCACTTCCCTTCGAACAGGCAGGATGGCCAGACACGGTCCTTGGCTCTCCCCTCACGCGTGGCAGATAACGGCAGTCACTGTAGGCCTCGGCTCCAGATAAGCCCAACCGAAACAGGGACCCACCGTTCTCGAACCTCGCCGGAGAGGAAAGAGGGCGAACTCACTTATCAATGCCTTATTTATACCCTGGGTTACGTAAAGGAATAGCATGGAATACTTCCTTGGTCACCCTCCTAGTTCCTTCCTGGTTACAAGCTGGTTTCCAGGAAGGCCTAGACTGAAACCATCACATGGGGTTAGGGATCGAATAGATGTGAGAGTTGGGTCACCTTTAAGTAGCTCGAAGAGGGGGTGCAATTCCTCTGTTGTGATGCCCAAGACAGGCCTCAGCCAGTTAATGGCTCCTAAAAGCCGTTGCAAATCATTCAGGGTCATAGTGTCCGTTACTTTGAAAGTCACTGGTTGTGGCATGATTTCCTGTTGAGTGATCCTCCATCCGAGGTAGGTCCAAGGTTGGGTGCGTTGAATTTTTTCTGGGGCAAGCTGCAGACCTGCTTTTTGGATGGCGTCAGTTAAGGCAGTCAAGGTGGATTGTAGTTCAGTCCCGTGTTTTGCTGCTATCAGGATGTTTGATATTCCTGTCTTTGCCTCCCATTCTAATTGTTCAATTTGGGTATAGGTCAATTTATGCATGTTTGTGTTTTGAGTAGATCTAGAGGTGTGTATTGCTGTATGTTGCAACTTTGTGGAGCATCTTTGGGCTTGTGTTGTATGAAGGTTTTGTTTGTTTTGCTTTCTCAAGGCTCTTGCAGTGACTGTGTATAAAGAGTTATGTGTTTCTGCAGTTGAAATTGTAACTGGTTGTTTGTTTGCTACTTGTTTAAGTTTGGCTTTCCATGTTGTGTATGGCATCTTGTCTAACAGCATTTTAAAATAGTGAGAAGTAAATACTTGATTTGGGGCCCCTCTTATTATTATTCTTACCCTCTGTAACACAAAAGAACTTTTTATAATAGCAGATCATCTGTCAATTAGTAAAGTTGCCCTTCTGTGACTTAGAAAATTAAACATGGTAGTTGATAGCTGTATGTCTGCTGTGTTTTGCAATGCTACCTCTAGGTTGTTGGTTCTGTCAGGAGGTGGATGGTGTTGTCCCAGCTGAAATTCTCGCAGTACAAAACCAACCACTGTCATTGCCAGCAACGCCGTCAGTACACGTGCTGTCCACTTCAACGTTGGTAGCTTTGACTTTGCTGATGGTCTGGGCTTGGGTAGGCAGATGTTCTGTGTGCTTTCCCAGTCTACATCTTCTTCCTCGAGCTGAAGTAGTAGCTGTAGCCATGTTTGCTGTTCTTCCTCTTTTGCAGGATTCAAAACTGCTTGTCCTTTTTCTGGTTCTCTTGTCTCACTGAATTCAGTTTGCCACAGCTCAGCTAAGTTTTCTAGGGAGTCAATATCTCTTCTTCCTCCTCCATCAGGCCATCTTCGGCATAGAAGCTGTTCTGAGGCTGGTGAGGGCTGTGGGTTGGTTTCTGGGTAGGAGAGCCACAGTGATGCTTTAACTGTTGTGCATTTGTTGTGAGTTGGTTGAACTGGTGGTGACGGAAGAGGCACTTTCACTTCCACCTCACGGCCGGAGTAAGCTTGCTGCGTCCATGTTGCTGCGTGGTTGTTCTGCAGCGGTCTCATGGCCGCTGCGCAGCCAAAGGGTGTTAGTGGAGCGCCCTGGCTAAAGGGAGCTAGCAGATTCTCTTCTGTGTCCTCTATAGACTCGCTGTCTATTTGTCCGTCACAGTCATCCTCCCCCCTTCCCGGCGAAATGCCTGAACCTGGGGGTGGCGGCTTCACTTCCGGCACACGGCAGGGGCAACATGGCGGTGCCTCCGGTGCCACTCTCCTTCTGCACATTGACTGTGCAACCACCGTGTAGCGGTCGCCCCGTAACGGTCCAGGGGTCGGCGCTGCTCTGTAATGGTCCTCGGCTCCAGCAGCACTGCTTGCTGCTCTGTATGGCATGGTCTCAGCTGCAACCATGGGCGCTGGCATAAAGCCAGCATCCCCCCCGGCTGCCATGCTCATGCTGCCAGCCCCCAAACCATGCTCCTTCACACCACACGCTGCCACTGCACTGTTCCCCCCAAGGGCTCCCCCTCCCCCCCATCCCCCCTGACCAACGTGCATTCCCCCCCTGCCCCACTCGGTCGGTGGGGGGGCTGGGGTTGAAGGGGGGGGGTTGAGGGGAAAGGAGTGAAGAGGGGGGAAGTCCACTCTCCCGGGTGCATTTGCCTTTCTGTAGTGCTTATTCAAGGCTATCATAATGTCTTTCCATGTAGCCAAATTCTTGAGGGCGTCTGTTTTTCCCTCACTGGCTTTTTCAATAATTTTGTTCCCTATTTTCCTCCAAGATGACACTTGACAAGGTCCAGTCAGAGGGAATGCAGGTTCAGGCAACGAAATCCAATATAACAAGTCCCATAACTTACTTTCTTCTATGGTTGTTCTTGTAAAAGTTGAGAGACAGCTTCTGCTGTTTGTTTGATTTTTGGAGTAATTCCCTCCTGACAGGTAAACCACCCTCCCATATTCGCCAATTTTTGGTTACCTCTGTGCGGAAGCTCTGTTGTCCTTTCTTCTGGTCCTTTTTTCTTCCTTTTTTGTTCCTTTTTGCAGAGGTAACCCAGCGCGCTGAATTCTTTCTTTTCTTCCTTTTGGTTTTGGCGATATGGACGCCCCCGGACAGGTTCCCCAGAGCTTCTGCTCCTCGTTGCCGGTAACCTGCTGAAGACCCTGTTCGGGCTCCATTTGAGGTGCTGTTCAAGGCACGAACCCCACTCTGACACGAACAAGTGCCAGAGCAGAAATACCATTTATTCAAACTGCCCAGGTTTAAATACCACGCCTGAACATGTCACGTGACCCTCTAACCAAAGACAATCAAATATTGTCTGAGAACCCGGGAGACCACAACTCCCATGGTTCATTGCTACATTCTTCCTGCCACACTTCCCTTCTTCTGCCCCACCCCCAACAGCTTTGCCAGCTCTTCCTGGCCAGAGGAAGGCTTAACCAAAGAGCTCGAATCACATAACATCCTGCCTTGGAAGGGACCCACAAGGGTCGCCCAGTCCAACTCCTGGCCCTGTGCAGGACAGCACAGCCATCCCACCGTGTGCCTGAGAGCGTTGTCCAAACGCTCCTTGAGCTCTGGCAGCCTTGGGGCCGTGACCACTGCCCTGGGCAGCCCGTTCCAATGCCCGACCACCCTCCGGGGAAAGCACCAGGGCAGTTGAAGTCTCCACGAGAAGCAGGGACTGTGACCTGGAGGCTGCTTCAAGCTGCCTGTAGAGGTCTCCTCCCCATCTTGCTCCTGCTCAGGAGGCCTGGAGCAAACCCCCACAGCAGTGTGCCCATTCCCAGCCTGCCCGCCCTTTGATCCTGACCCATCAACTCCTGAGTGGCTCGCCATCCCCCCCAAGACAGAGGTCGAGACCTTCCGAGTGTCACCTCCCCGAGATCTACGGATGTCGTCTCCCTGGGCTCCTGTGAGGCCCCGCATGTGGTTGCCAGCGCATTCTTCCCTCTCCCTTATGGGCCCTGTCCAATGCAGCCCCAGGGCAGCCCGGAGGAGCCCTGTCTGGGGCTGCGCTGGGGTGACCGGGGACACGGTGGGCTCACTGGGAGCAGCCTTCCAAAGCCCCAGAGCGGCAGGATGGTGCCCAGGCTCTGCTCAGGGCTGCTTTGGGCGTGGGGCCGTCTGCGCGAGTCCTGCACGGGACCCATGTGTCCTGGCTGCCACGCCAAAGGGCTGCTTCCCCAGGCGAAGGGGACAGGGGAGTGACCCTGCGTGAGAGCCTGCACCTCTGGCAGTGACTCAGGCCCGGGGTGCCCTTTGGGTGCCCTTGGTGCCCTTTGGGCCTTGCTGGATCTGCTTGCTGCCATTTGCTGGGGCCACCCTGCACTCCCTCCCCATTCCAGGCAGACACAGGCAGGTGTTGGAATAAAATCTTTTCTTCCGTAACCAGAAGAAAACTGTTAACTATATCTACGGAACGGCGGAGGGGGTCAGACAGAAATGCACACAAATCAACAGGATTGGCAAAAATGTCCGCTTTATTAGAGGACAGACAGCTTATATGCTGCCTATGACACACAGACATGTGGTTCTTCCCCAGGTTACATTGGATACATAAGGCAAACATACTGTGGTGTACAGTACTAATTGGATATCAGCAGGTGTCCATAAGACTTGTTTTCCTGCCAGAACAACTCCTCCTTCACCTTGCCACAAGGCCTGCAGCCATAGAAGTGGCGCAGTATTTTTTACTCTCTGCACCCAGCCATGCCAAGGGGAAGGTCTCAGAAATGCAACTGAAATTGTTCACACAATTTCTGTCCACCGACATCTACGTCTACATCTATCTCTACATCTTCCCTACATCTCTATCTACATCTTCCCCACATAAACACCCTCCCTCCCTCCCGCTGGGATAGATCCCCAAACGATCTATCCCTCCAACTGGCATAGATCCCCAAACGATCTATGCCTCAACCTGGGATAGGTCCCCAAACGACCTATCCCTCAAACAGGGATAGGTCCCCAAACGACCTATCCCTTTAACAGGCCTAAGCCAATCTTCCTGCCCCAGCCCCGGCTGCGGGAGCCTTGATCTTCATGGCAGGCCCTGGCTCAGAGCCCCCCTTCCTCTTCGCCCCCCGCCTTTCCAGCTTGGCGTCTTTACTGTTCGTGGGCGCGGGGACGCTGCTGCCACCATCCTGGCTGGTCCCTGCAGCCCCCGGGGAGGAAGCCAAGTGCCCCTGAGTCCCCTGCGGCAGGACCTTCCCACTCAGCAGAGCGCGGCTGGTTGGAGTCACCCCAGGCTCCCTGGTGGCTTGGAGCTGGGGTGCGGCTGAGTGGCTGGCGGTGGTGTGCCTGGGCGGGGAGGTGTCCTCCTCCATGGCGACATCGCTGGCCAGCGAGAGGTCGCAGCCTCGGGGGGCATCCTCCTCCATGGAGACGTCGCTGGCCAGCGAGAGGTCGCAGCCGCGGGCGGTGTCCTCCTCCATGGGGACGTCGGTGGCCAGGCTGATGTTAAGTGCCGGGGTGACGTCCACATCCATGGGGGTGCTCCCGTCTGGGGGGCTGCCACTGCCCAGGGGTGTCCCGGAGGGGTTGGCTGAGCTGGCAGGGCTGCGCTGGCTGTGCCGCGCTGCTGGGACCGGGGCCACTGCTCTCCCCTGATGGTGGTAGGGCTGCAGTTGACCCTGGGGGGCACGTTGGTCTGCCCCAGCCAGGGGCTTCCCACTGCCCTGGGGCCCCCCCCGGGCAGTGTTGGATGTTACAGCAACGCCAGGGCTGCTTGCCAGTGGGGCTGGTGGAGGCAGGTTGGCTGAGCCTGTGAGAAAGAGCAAAGCCTGGAAGTCACATCCCGAGCTGGGGCCGTCAGGCGCTTGGAGGACTGAGGAGGAGGAGGAGGAGGAGGGCGAGGTGCAGGGGAGGAAGGGCTGTGAATGTCCCCACCGTGCACTGCGGGGCTTTCGGGGTCAGGCTCTGTCCTCACCTTTGGTGCCGGAGCTTTGGGGGGAGCGGAAGAGCTGCACGAGCCGGGTCAGGGCTGATCTCCAGCTCACAGAGCGGCGCCACAGAGCTGACAGGGCCATGGTCCGTCACGCTCGGTGGCCGGTCGCTTCTGTTGACTGGACACAGGTCTGGATGCTCCTCTTGGAGCGTCTCCAGGGATGGAATGTCGGGCCTCCCATTGTGTCATAGAGACAGCAGTAATGCTGGGGCTTCCCTGAGGTGCTGTTCAAGGCACGAACCCCACTCTGACACGAACAAGTGCCAGAGCAGAATTACCGTTTATTCAAACTGCCCAGGTTTAAATACCACGCCTGAACATGTCACGTGACCCTCTAACCAATGACAATCAAATATTGTCTGAGAACCCGGGAGACCACAACTCCCATGGTTCATTGCTACATTCTTCCTGCCACATCTCCCTCCTCTTTTTATTAACAAGTTGAGAAACACTATGTTTTTAACATTCTTATTAGAACCAATCTTATTTCAACTAATTATAAAAAACAGGGCCTATCGTCACAAGGCCTTTATTGAACTGTTGACAACTTTATTGGTTCGTGCAATATTCAAGCAATCTCAAATTACCCAGGGTTTGTAGGTGTGGATAACCTTTTATCTGAGGGTGACTTTGTGTAATGGCATCATCTTTATTTAAAAGGGAAATGCGTTGGGTTGTAGATGTTGTGTCTGAGGTGGTGTTGTCTGAAGTAGTGTTTAAGATGTCTTGCTATAAAGTGTACTTGCTTTCACACACACATACATGCTTCCACTCAACTTTCTCATTCATACTCCGGTGGCCACCGTTTCATTCTCTCCTTACACATGCACTCTTAAACCCTTTATTGTGTTTGACTCATGGAGTTTTGGTTCTGTATTGGTTACTGTTTATGTGTTTCTTTTGGTTCTGCCTTGGTTACTGTTTATATGTTTCTTTTGGTTCTGTTGTATCATTTACTGCTTCTTTGTGATTCTCCCTGTTTTAAGGAAATGTTAATGTAGATTTACACACATAGGGAACAGACCCATATCTCTTTTCCCCTTTTTTTTTTTTTTTTTTTTTTCTCCCCACTGTGTGATGTGTTTACTATTGTTGGTCGTGTTTCTTCTAATCCAAATCCTTCACTTATTTCTTCTGGTGGTTGCTCCTGTTGTGGTGGAGGGCTAATATAAGGCCTGACACATCTAGAAGGGACCCATTGTAATTTGGTACCCTTGGATACACAGGCATATCCCCTTCCCCATGTTATGAGATCTACTGGTCCTGACCATTGCCCAGATATTAGATCTTTGATCATAACTGGTGGTTTGGAAGATGAAAGTATTTGAGTTTTCTGTTGGCGTTCATACCTGCTATGGTCTGTATCATCACAGTTTAAGAAATTTAGAACATATGACGCTTTCCGTAAGCGTTCCTGGGGGCTATATACCGACTCCCCTCTTTTTTGTCTTTGAAGCATTTCTTTTAGTGTACGGTGAGCTCTTTCTACAATCGCTTGTCCTGTGGGTGAATGCGGTATACCTATGGAATGGAGTATTCCCCAATCTGTGAGAAATGTTTTGATTTTTTCAGAACAATGAGCAGGGCCATTGTCGGTTTTTATGGTTTTTGGAATTCCTAGGATTGCGAAACAACTGAGCCAGTGTCTGATAACGTCTTTGGCTTTTTCTCCCGTGTGTGCTGTTGCATTAATGTATCTGGAATACATGTCTACTGTAACATGGACATATTTTAGTTTACCGAATTCAGCTATATGTGTAAGGTCTGTCTGCCAGATTTCATTGGCTGTTATGCCCCTGGGATTAACCCCTTCCTTAGCTGGCATGGGGGTAATTCGCTGGCAGTCAGAGCATGACATAATTATGTCTCTGGTCTGGTTTATTGTAATTTGGAATTGTCTCTTTAATGAACGTGCATTTTGGTGGAAGAACTGGTGTGAGACTTTAGCCTGTTCCAGAATTTTGGGAACTGTAGTTGCCATAGCAGTTGCATCAGCTTTTTGATTGCCCTCTGCTATGGGTCCTGGAAGTTCTGTGTGTGACCGAGTGTGCATTATGTAAAAATCAAATTTTCTGTGGTTGATAAGAAACCATATGGTACGAATTTCTGTAAATAAGTGAGGATTAGTGACATCTCGAAGGAAGGAGGCTTCGAGACGTGAGACCAACCCTGCTGCATAGTGAGAATCTGTGACAACATTCATAGGTTGATCATGGAACAATTCAAATGCCATGCGGATAGCTGCTAGTTCTAAAACCTGTACAGAACCTTGGTCCAAGGTTTGTACCTTATTGTCCCATTGTCCTGTGGCAGGGTTCTTCCATGTCACGATGGCTTTTTTCGATCGTCCAGATGCATCAGTGAAGACTGTGACTCCATTTACTGGTCGTAGTTTGCAGCGACGCGTGGCCATCAGGGGTAGATTTCCTATTTCCGCCCAGAGTTTATGTTTCGGGAAGTGAATGGAAATATTACCGTGGAAGTCCGCTAATGCAGTCTGAAACCCAGCGTCCTCTGCAAGAAGCCAGTCTAAGTTGTCTTTTGTGGCTGGAATGTAGATCGTCTCAGGATCCCTTCCATCCATCTCCTGCAGATGTCCTCTACCTTTCATAATGAGCTTAGCAAGCATGTCATTAACGGTCCAAACAGTCTTAGGTGGAGAGTGGGGAAGAAATAACCATTCTAGAATTCTCAAAGGGTCAGATTCTGCCTGATCCCATTGGAAAAGGACAGCAAAAGGTTGGAACTTGCTGGATATGATGGCGAGGCGAATGTGCAGGTCAGGGGGTTGTCGTCTGCTTTGCCTGTTTTCGACAGCTTGGGAGCATACTTCCAGAGCTTGTTTTGCTTCTGGGGTTAGGGATCGAATAGATGTGAGAGTTGGGTCACCTTTAAGTAGCTCGAAGAGGGGGTGCAATTCCTCTGTTGTGATGCCCAAGACAGGCCTCAGCCAGTTAATGGCTCCTAAAAGCCGTTGCAAATCATTCAGGGTCATAGTGTCCGTTACTTTGAAAGTCACTGGTTGTGGCATGATTTCCTGTTGAGTGATCCTCCATCCGAGGTAGGTCCAAGGTTGGGTGCGTTGAATTTTTTCTGGGGCAAGCTGCAGACCTGCTTTTTGGATGGCGTCAGTTAAGGCAGTCAAGGTGGATTGTAGTTCAGTCCCGTGTTTTGCTGCTATCAGGATGTTTGATATTCCTGTCTTTGCCTCCCATTCTAATTGTTCAATTTGGGTATAGGTCAATTTATGCATGTTTGTGTTTTGAGTAGATCTAGAGGTGTGTATTGCTGTATGTTGCAACTTTGTGGAGCATCTTTGGGCTTGTGTTGTATGAAGGTTTTGTTTGTTTTGCTTTCTCAAGGCTCTTGCAGTGACTGTGTATAAAGAGTTATGTGTTTCTGCAGTTGAAATTGTAACTGGTTGTTTGTTTGCTACTTGTTTAAGTTTGGCTTTCCATGTTGTGTATGGCATCTTGTCTAACAGCATTTTAAAATAGTGAGAAGTAAATACTTGATTTGGGGCCCCTCTTATTATTATTCTTACCCTCTGTAACACAAAAGAACTTTTTATAATAGCAGATCATCTGTCAATTAGTAAAGTTGTCCTTCTGTGACTTAGAAAATTAAACATGGTAGTTGATAGCTGTATGTCTGCTGGGTTTTGCAATGCTACCTCTAGGTTGTTGGTTCTGTCAGGAGGTGGATGGTGTTGTCCCAGCTGAAATTCTCGCAGTACAAAACCAACCACTGTCATTGCCAGCAACGCCGTCAGTACACGTGCTGTCCACTTCAACGTTGGTAGCTTTGACTTTGCTGATGGTCTGGGCTTGGGTAGGCAGATGTTCTGTGTGCTTTCCCAGTCTACATCTTCTTCCTCGAGCTGAAGTAGTAGCCGTAGCCATGTTTGCTGTTCTTCCTCTTTTGCAGGATTCAAAACTGCTTGTCCTTTTTCTGGTTCTCTTGTCTCACTGAGTTCAGTTTGCCACAGCTCAGCTAAGCTTTCTAGGGAGTCAATATCTCTTCTTCCTCCTCCATCAGGCCATCTTCGGCATAGAAGCTGTTCTGAGGCTGGTGAGGGCTGTGGGTTGGTTTCTGGGTAGGAGAGCCACAGTGATGCTTTAACTGTTGTGCATTTGTTGTGAGTTGGTTGAACTGGTGGTGACGGAAGAGGCACTTTCACTTCCGCCTCACGGCCGGAGTAAGCTTGCTGCGTCCATGTTGCTGCGTGGTTGTTCTGCAGCGGTCTCATGGCCGCTGCGCAGCCAAAGGGTGTTAGTGGAGCGCCCTGGCTAAAGGGAGCTAGCAGATTCTCTTCTGTGTCCTCTATAGACTCGCTGTCTATTTGTCCGTCACAGTCATCCTCCCCCCTTCCCGGCGAAATGCCTGAACCTGGGGGTGGCGGCTTCACTTCCGGCACACGGCAGGGGCAACATGGCGGTGCCTCCGGTGCCACTCTCCTTCTGCACATTGACTGTGCAACCACCGTGTAGCGGTCGCCCCGTAACGGTCCAGGGGTCGGCGCTGCTCTGTAATGGTCCTCGGCTCCAGCAGCACTGCTTGCTGCTCTGTATGGCATGGTCTCAGCTGCAGCCATGGGCGCTGGCATAAAGCCAGCATCCCCCCCGGCTGCCATGCTCATGCTGCCAGCCCCCAAGCCATGCTCCTTCACACCACACGCTGCCACTGCACTGTTCCCCCCAAGGGCTCCCCCTCCCCCCCATCCCCCCTGACCAACGTGCATTCCCCCCCTGCCCCACTCGGTCGGTGGGGGGGCTGGGGTTGAAGGGGGGGGGGTTGAGGGGAAAGGAGTGAAGGGGGGGGAAGTCCACTCTCCCGGGTGCATTTGCCTTTCTGTAGTGCTTATTCAAGGCTATCATAATGTCTTTCCATGTAGCCAAATTCTTGAGGGCGTCTGTTTTTCCCTCACTGGCTTTTTCAATAATTTTGTTCCCTATTTTCCTCCAAGATGACACTTGACAAGGTCCAGTCAGAGGGAATGCAGGTTCAGGCAACGAAATCCAATATAACAAGTCCCATAACTTACTTTCTTCTATGGTTGTTCTTGTAAAAGTTGAGAGACAGCTTCTGCTGTTTGTTTGATTTTTGGAGTAATTCCCTCCTGACGGGTAAACCACCCTCCCATATTCGCCAATTTTTGGTTACCTCTGTGCGGAAGCTCTCTTGTCCTTTCTTCTGGTCCTTTTTTCTTCCTTTTTTGTTCCTTTTTGCAGAGGTAACCCAGCGCGCTGAATTCTTTCTTTTCTTCCTTTTGGTTTTGGCGATATGGACACCCCCGGACAGGTTCCCCAGAGCTTCTGCTCCTGGTTGCCGGTAACCTGCTGAAGACCCTGTTCGGGCTCCATTTGAGGTGCTGTTCAAGGCACGAACCCCACTCTGACACGAACAAGAGCCAGAGCAGAAATACCATTTATTCAAACTGCCCAGGTTTAAATACCACGCCTGAACATGTCACGTGACCCTCTAACCAAAGACAATCAAATATTGTCTGAGAACCCGGGAGACCACAACTCCCATGGTTCATTGCTACATTCTTCCTGCCACACTTCCTTTCTTCTGCCCCACCCCCAACAGCTTTGCCAGCTCTTCCTGGCCAGAGGAAGGCTTAACCAAAGAGCTCGAATCACATAACATCCTGCCTTGGAAGGGACCAACAAGGGTCGCCCAGTCCAACTCCTGGCCCTGTGCAGGACAGCACAGCCATCCCACCGTGTGCCTGAGAGCGTTGTCCAAACGCTCCTTGAGCTCTGGCAGCCTTGGGGCCGTGACCACTGCCCTGGGCAGCCCGTTCCAGTGCCCGACCACCCTCCGGGGAAAGCACCAGGGCAGTTGAAGTCTCCACGAGAAGCAGGGACTGTGACCTGGAGGCTGCTTCAAGCTGCCTGTAGAGGTCTCCTCCCCATCTTGCTCCTGCTCAGGAGGCCTGGAGCAAACCCCCACAGCAGTGTGCCCATTCCCAGCCTGCCCGCCCTTTGATCCTGACCCATCAACTCCTGAGTGGCTCGCCATCCCCCCCAAGACAGAGGTCGAGACCTTCCGAGTGTCACCTCCCCGAGATCTACGGATGTCGTCTCCCTGGGCTCCTGTGAGGCCCCGCATGTGGTTGCCAGCGCATTCTTCCCTCTCCCTTATGGGCCCTGTCCAATGCAGCCCCAGGGCAGCCCGGAGGAGCCCTGTCTGGGGCTGCGCTGGGGTGACCGGGGACACGGTGGGCTCACTGGGAGCAGCCTTCCAAAGCCCCAGAGCGGCAGGATGGTGCCCAGGCTCTGCTCAGGGCTGCTTTGGGCGTGGGGCCGTCTGCGCGAGTCCTGCACGGGACCCATGTGTCCTGGCTGCCACGCCAAAGGGCTGCTTCCCCAGGCGAAGGGGACAGGGGAGTGACCCTGCGTGAGAGCCTGCACCTCTGGCAGTGACTCAGGCCCGGGGTGCCCTTTGGGTGCCCTTGGTGCCCTTTGGGCCTTGCTGGATCTGCTTGCTGCCATTTGCTGGGGCCACCCTGCACTCCCTCCCCATTCCAGGCAGACACAGGCAGGTGTTGGAATAAAATCTTTTCTTCCGTAACCAGAAGAAAACTGTTAACTATATCTACGGAACGGCGGAGGGGGTCAGACAGAAATGCACACAAATCAACAGGATTGGCAAAAATGTCCGCTTTATTAGAGGACAGACAGCTCATATGCTGCCTGCGACACACAGACATGTGGTTCTTCCCCAGGTTACATTGGATACATAAGGCAAACATACTGTGGTGTACAGTACTAATTGGATATCAGCAGGTGTCCATAAGCCTTGTTTTCCTGCCAGAACAACTCCTCCTTCACCTTGGCACAAGGCCTGCGCCATATTAGTGGCGCAGTATTTTTTACTCTCTGCACCCAGCCATGCCAAGGGGAAGGTCTCAGAAATGCAACTGAAATTGTTCACACAATTTCTGTCCACCGACATCTACGTCTACATCTATCTCTACATCTTCCCTACATCTCTATCTACATCTTCCCCACATAAACACCCTCCCTCCCTCCCGCTGGGATAGATCCCCAAACGATCTATCCCTCCAACTGGCATAGATCCCCAAACGATCTATGCCTCAACCTGGGATAGGTCCCCAAACGACCTATCCCTTAAACAGGGATAGGTCCCCAAACGACCTATCCCTTTAACAGGCCTAAGCCAATCTTCCTGCCCCAGCCCCGGCTGCAGGAGCCTTGATCTTGATGGCAGGCCCTGGCTCAGAGCCCCCCTTCCTCTTCGCCCCCCGCCTTTCCAGCTTGGCGTCTTTACTGTTCGTGGGCGCGGGGACGCTGCTGCCACCATCCTGGCTGGTCCCTGCAGCCCCCGGGGAGGAAGCCAAGTGCCCCTGAGTCCCCTGCGGCAGGACCTTCCCACTCAGCAGAGCGCGGCTGGTTGGAGTCACCCCAGGCTCCCTGGTGGCTTGGAGCTGGGGTGCGGCTGAGTGGCTGGCGGTGGTGTGCCTGGGCGGGGAGGTGTCCTCCTCCATGGTGACATCGCTGGCCAGCGAGAGGTCGCAGCCTCGGGGGGCGTCCTCCTCCATGGGGACGTCGGTGGCCAGGCTGATGTTAAGTGCCGGGGTGACGTCCACATCCATGGGGGTGCTCCCGTCTGGGGGGCTGCCACTGCCCAGGGGTGTCCCGGAGGGGTTGGCTGAGCTGTCAGGGCTGCGCTGGCTGTGCCGTGCTGCTGGGACCGGGGCCACTGCTCTCCCCTGATGGTGGTAGGGCTGCAGTTGACCCTGGGGGGCACGTTGGTCTGCCCCAGCCAGGGGCTTCCCACTGCCCTGGGGCCCCTCCCGGGCAGTGTTGGATGTTACAGCAACGCCAGGGCTGCTTGCCAGTGGGGCTGGTGGAGGCAGGTTGGCTGAGCCTGTGAGAAAGAGCAAAGCCTGGAAGTCACATCCCGAGCTGGGGCCGTCAGGCGCTGAGAGGACTGAGGAGGAGGAGGAGGAGGGCGAGGTGCAGGGGAGGAAGGGCTGTGAATGTCCCCACCGTGCACTGCGGGGCTTTCGGGGTCAGGCTCTGTCCTCACCTTTGGTGCCGGAGCTTTGGGGGGAGCGGAAGAGCTGCACGAGCCGGGTCAGGGCTGATCTCCAGCTCACAGAGCGGCGCCACAGAGCTGACAGGGCCATGGTCAGTCACGCTCAGTGGCCGGTCGCTTCTGTTGACTGGACACAGGTCTGAATGCTCCTCTTGGAGCGTCTCCAGGGATGGAATGTCGGGCCTCCCATTGTGTCATAGACACAGCAGTAATGCTGGGGCTTCCCTTCTTCTGCCCCACCCCCAACAGCTTTGCCAGCTCTTCCTGGCCAGAGGAAGCCTTAACCAAAGAGCTCGAATCACATAACATCCTGCCTTGGAAGGGACCCACAAGGGTCGCCCAGTCCAACTCCTGGCCCTGTGCAGGACAGCACAGCCATCCCACCGTGTGCCTGAGAGCGTTGTCCAAACGCTCCTTGAGCTCTGGCAGCCTTGGGGCCGTGACCACTGCCCTGGGCAGCCCGTTCCAGTGCCCGACCACCCTCCAGGGAAAGCACCTTTTCCTAATGTCCAACCTAAGCCTCCGCTGACACAGCTCCGGCCGTTCCCTCGGCTCCTGTCCCTGGTCCCACAGAGCAGAAATGGTCGCTGCCCCTTGGCAGGAAGCTGCAGCCCCCCAGGAGATCTGACCTCAGTCTCCTCTTCTCCAGGCTCAACAGCCCCAGTGACCTCAGACCTCAAGTGCAAGGTCCTGCACCTGGCTCAGGGCTTGGCTGGTGCCACCTGGCACAACATCAGCTTGCAAATTTTGCAACACAACAGGGAGGACCAAGAAGGCTTTGGCTAAGAGAGACTTTTTCCAAGGGACTGGAGCGACAGACCAAGGGGCAATGGCTTGGCGCTGGCAGAGGGCAGGCTTAGATGGCATATGGGAAAGAAAGCCTTCCCGGGGAGAGTGGTGGGGCCCTGGCACAGGTTGTCCAGAGAAGCTGTGGCTGCCCCATCCCTGCAAGTGTTCAGGGCCAGGTTGGACGCGGCTTGGAGCAAGCTGGTCTAGCGGAAGGTGTCCCTGCCCGTGGCAGAGGGGTGGTTGGAAGCAGATGAGCTTTCAGGTCCCTTCCTTCCAACACCAACTGCTCTAGGAGTCTTGAAAAACAGGAGACTTCTGCAGAAGCCAGGAGGTGAATAAAAACATTTGCCACTTAAACACAAAGTCTTGTTACCAAGGGGCATCACCTTATTCTGGGGACTACTCTCATGACTTCTCACCACTGGAAGCTGACATTGCTGAAAGCCATAGAAATTGACCTAAAATTGACCAAACAATCCGACAAAAGCTCCCTGATGGAAGGATCCTGGAGCAAGCATATCATCCTGGAGGCAATGACAGGGCAATTTCTGCGCCTCTGCCGTAAACCTGTCAGTTCTGGCCCTGCCCTGGGGAGGTTTTTTTCGGCTCTCCATTCCACGGGAAGACAAGTGCGGACAAGAAGAACAGGGTTCTGTCCGCTCGGGGTCAAAGGCGCTTTATAGGTCTGTGCTGTGATCTGTTGGAGTTGAGCTCCTGTCTAGAAAACGAGGGCTTTCGGGACTGCTCAGCATCTGGCTCCTCCCGTGGAATCAGATGTTCCAAGCAGGGAAGGGGATGTCCAAGAGGGGTTCTGCCCACTTGAATTTCTGAACTTGTGGAGCTCTCCTGGCGCTTCTGGGCGTAGTGATTCCGTGGATGTCAATTGGCTGTTCTGGAGAAAAGCTGGGGATTAAAAGGAGTAGTGAGAGAACCAGACTGAAAATGGGTGAAGGTGTTGCAGGAAGTGAGGCTGGGCAGCAAGAGCAGTGAGTGAGGGGAAAAAAGGATTTCAGGCAAGAAGGAAGAAGATCCCTGAAGAGGCTCAAGGCAGCTCTCCTCAGCTCCACGCTTCTAGTCTTACAGGCTGCCTTGCTTCCTCCTCCCGCCGTCCCGAGCTCCACTCTTAGCACTAGGAAGGTGCTCTTGCAAAGGGTGTAGTGCAGTCACGGTTGGCAGTGAGAAGCGACAAGTCACTGGTTGCTCAGTTGTCAGTTCCCAAGAGGTGCCGTTTGCCCGGAGACAGGGGGCCCAGTCAGCAGCACAGAAGGTCTCAGGTGGCCACGTCCTCCCTTTTGAAGCGGCCTCCACTTTGAAAAATGGCAGTGGCCTTCCGAGCCACCTCATCGGGACGTAGTGGGGGGCACAGAGCAGGCGTGTCGGGAAGCCTGTAAGCCCAGAGTATCTCAGCCAGTGGAGAAACGGGCAGGGAGCAGCGCTGCGGGCAAAGGTGTGGGAACCCAAACCCAGCTTTCAGCAAAGGAAAACAAGGGCTGACAAAAACCTCGTGATCTGAAGGAGCTGGACCCTTCTCAGAAGACCTGTTAAAGTTCTACCTCATGGATCAAGCTTGGCTCCAGCAGAAATCAGAAAGGACGTTTCAGATGATTGTATCAAACCATGTCTAAACCCCTGTAATCCCTCTGTCCCCCATGTAATCCTACTAGAAGAAAAATTAACTGTTTGGAAATTGCAGTAAAAATTTGTGTAACTCCCCAATTAACATAGGTTGTCCCCTTCATTAACATACAGCCCCAGATGCCTTTACAATAGTGTTCTCGTGTTCAATAAACTATTCCAGTTCCCCATACTGGGATCGTGTCTAGCTTTTATTTTTCAGACCGCCACTCAAAGGGGCTAAAAGGGGGCTGCGACCTGCACTGAGCTGAGCCACCTCACTGCGGTTTGTCCAGTGAAGTCTCCCTTTTATTGCAATAAAAGTTTATTTTTTTTCGTCGGCTCCTCGATCTCCTGGCTATTTCTGTGTTTCCCACTGGCTGGAATTTCAGACGACCACAATCCCATGGTCTCTACAGCCCCGGCTGTCCCGCACCTTCCCATCTCCAACAAGGTCTTTGCTGTGTGTTAGGAAGAGGTGGAGCAGCACAGCGTTCCTTTGGCTTGTCAGAGGCTCCAGCCCCCTGGGCCAGGAAGTTGTCGTCACCGCTTTCCGGGAACTTGCTGGACTCTTGGTGCTTGGCTGTGTTGCTTCTCCAGCTGCCGCCAGGGCAGTTGAAGTCTCCACGAGAAGCAGGGACTGTGACCTGGAGGCTGCTTCAAGCTGCCTGTAGAGGTCTCCTCCCCATCTTGCTCCTGCTCAGGAGGCCTGGAGCAAACCCCCACAGCAGTGTGCCCATTCCCAGCCTGCCCGCCCTTTGATCCTGACCCATCAACTCCTGAGTGGCTCGCCATCCCCCCCAAGACAGAGGTCGAGACCTTCCGAGTGTCACCTCCCCGAGATCTACGGATGTCGTCTCCCTGGGCTCCTGTGAGGCCCCGCATGTGGTTGCCAGCGCATTCTTCCCTCTCCCTTATGGGCCCTGTCCAATGCAGCCCCAGGGCAGCCCGGAGGAGCCCTGTCTGGGGCTGCGCTGGGGTGACCGGGGACACGGTGGGCTCACTGGGAGCAGCCTTCCAAAGCCCCAGAGCGGCAGGATGGTGCCCAGGCTCTGCTCAGGGCTGCTTTGGGCGTGGGGCCGTCTGCGCGAGTCCTGCACGGGACCCATGTGTCCTGGCTGCCACGCCAAAGGGCTGCTTCCCCAGGCGAAGGGGACAGGGGAGTGACCCTGCGTGAGAGCCTGCACCTCTGGCAGTGACTCAGGCCCGGGGTGCCCTTTGGGTGCCCTTGGTGCCCTTTGGGCCTTGCTGGATCTGCTTGCTGCCATTTGCTGGGGCCACCCTGCACTCCCTCCCCATTCCATGCAGACACAGGCAGGTGTTGGAATAAAATCTTTTCTTCCGTAACCAGAAGAAAACTGTTAACTATATCTACGGAACGGCGGAGGGGGTCAGACAGAAATGCACACAAATCAACAGGATTGGCAAAAATGTCCGCTTTATTAGAGGACAGACAGCTCATATGCTGCCTGCGACACACAGACATGTGGTTCTTCCCCAGGTTACATTGGATACATAAGGCAAACATACTGTGGTGTACAGTACTAATTGGATATCAGCAGGTGTCCATAAGCCTTGTTTTCCTGCCAGAACAACTCCTCCTTCACCTTGGCACAAGGCCTGCGCCATAGAAGTGGCGCAGTATTTTTTACTCTCTGCACCCAGTCATGCCAAGGGGAAGGTCTCAGAAATGCAACTGAAATTGTTCACACAATTTCTGTCCACCGACATCTACGTCTACATCTATCTCTACATCTTCCCTACATCTCTATCTACATCTTCCCCACATAAACACCCTCCCTCCCTCCCGCTGGGATAGATCCCCAAACGATCTATCCCTCCAACTGGCATAGATCCCCAAACGATCTATGCCTCAACCTGGGATAGGTCCCCAAACGACCTATCCCTCAAACAGGGATAGGTCCCCAAACGACCTATCCCTTTAACAGGCCTAAGCCAATCTTCCTGCCCCAGCCCCGGCTGCGGGAGCCTTGATCTTCATGGCAGGCCCTGGCTCAGAGCCCCCCTTCCTCTTCGCCCCGCGCCTTTCCAGCTTGGTGTCTCCGCGGTCCGTGGGCGCGGGGACGCTGCTGCCACCATCCTGGCTGGTCCCTGCAGCCCCCGGGGAGGAAGCCAAGTGCCCCTGAGTCCCCTGCGGCAGGACCTTCCCACTCAGCAGAGCGCGGCTGGTTGGAGTCACCCCAGGCTCCCTGGTGGCTTGGAGCTGGGGTGCGGCTGAGTGGCTGGCGGTGGTGTGCCTGGGCGGGGAGGTGTCCTCCTCCATGGCGACATCGCTGGCCAGCGAGAGGTCGCAGCCTCGGGGGGCGTCCTCCTCCATGGAGACGTCGCTGGCCAGCGAGAGGTCGCAGCCGCGGGCGGTGTCCTCCTCCATGGGGACGTCGGTGGCCAGTGAGAGGTCGCAGCCGCGGGGGGCGTCCTCCTCCATGGAGACGTCACTGGCCAGGCTGATGTTAAGTGCCGGGGTGACGTCCACATCCATGGGGGTGCTCCCGTCTGGGGGGCTGCCACTGCCCAGGGGTGTCCCGGAGGGGTTGGCTGAGCTGGCAGGGCTGCGCTGGCTGTGCCGCGCTGCTGGGACCGGGGCCACTGCTCTCCCCTGATGGTGGTAGGGCTGCAGTTGACCCTGGGGGGCACGTTGGTCTTCCCCAGCCAGGGGCTTCCCACTGCCCTGGGGCCCCCCCCGGGCAGTGTTGGATGGAACAGCAACGCCAGGGCTGCTTGCCAGTGGGGCTGGTGGAGGCAGGTTGGCTGAGCCTGTGAGAAAGAGCAAAGCCTGGAAGTCACATCCCGAGCTGGGGCCGTCAGGCGTTTGGAGGACTGAGGAGGAGGAGGAGGAGGAGGGCGAGGTGCAGGGGAGGAAGGGCTGTGAATGTCCCCACCGTGCACTGCGGGGCTTTCGGGGTCAGGCTCTGTCCTCACCTTTGGTGCCGGAGCTTTGGGGGGAGCGGAAGAGCTGCACGAGCCGGGTCAGGGCTGATCTCCAGCTCACAGAGCGGCGCCACAGAGCTGACAGGGCCATGGTCCGTCACGCTCGGTGGCCGGTCGCTTCTGTTGACTGGACACAGGTCTGGATGCTCCTCTTGGAGCGTCTCCAGGGATGGAATGTCGGGCCTCCCATTGTGTCATAGAGACAGCAGTAATGCTGGGGCTTCCCTGAGGTGCTGTTCAAGGCACGAACCCCACTCTGACACGAACAAGTGCCAGAGCAGAATTACCGTTTATTCAAACTGCCCAGGTTTAAATACCACGCCTGAACATGTCACGTGACCCTCTAACCAATGACAATCAAATATTGTCTGAGAACCCGGGAGACCACAACTCCCATGGTTCATTGCTACATTCTTCCTGCCACATCTCCCTCCTCTTTTTATTAACAAGTTGAGAAACACTATGTTTTTAACATTCTTATTAGAACCAATCTTATTTCAACTAATTATAAAAAACAAGGCCTATCGTCACAAGGCCTTTATTGAACTGTTGACAACTTTATTGGTTCGTGCAATATTCAAGCAATCTCAAATTACCCAGGGTTTGTAGGTGTGGATAACCTTTTATCTGAGGGTGACTTTGTGTAATGGCATCATCTTTATTTAAAAGGGAAATGCGTTGGGTTGTAGATGTTGTGTCTGAGGTGGTGTTGTCTGAAGTAGTGTTTAAGATGTCTTGCTATAAAGTGTACTTGCTTTCACACACACATACATGCTTCCACTCAACTTTCTCATTCATACTCCGGTGGCCACCGTTTCATTCTCTCCTTACACATGCACTCTTAAACCCTTTATTGTGTTTGACTCATGGAGTTTTGGTTCTGTATTGGTTACTGTTTATGTGTTTCTTTTGGTTCTGCCTTGGTTACTGTTTATATGTTTCTTTTGGTTCTGTTGTATCATTTACTGCTTCTTTGTGATTATCCCTGTTTTAAGGAAATGTTAATGTAGATTTACACACATAGGGAACAGACCCATATCTCTTTTCCCCTTTTTTTTTTTTTTTTTTTTTTCTCCCCACTGTGTGATGTGTTTACTATTGTTGGTCGTGTTTCTTCTAATCCAAATCCTTCACTTATTTCTTCTGGTGGTTGCTCCTGTTGTGGTGGAGGGCTAATATAAGGCCTGACACATCTAGAAGGGACCCATTGTAATTTGGTACCCTTGGATACACAGGCATATCCCCTTCCCCATGTTATGAGATCTACTGGTCCTGACCATTGCCCAGATATTAGATCTTTGATCATAACTGGTGGTTTGGAAGATGAAAGTATTTGAGTTTTATCTTGGCGTTCATACTTGCTATGGTCTGTATCATCACAGTTTAAGAAATTTAGAACATATGACGCTTTCCGTAAGCGTTCCTGGGGGCTATATACCGACTCCCCTCTTTTTTGTCTTTGAAGCATTTCTTTTAGTGTACGGTGAGCTCTTTCTACAATCGCTTGTCCTGTGGGTGAATGCGGTATACCTATGGAATGGAGTATTCCCCAATCTGTGAGAAATGTTTTGATTTTTTCAGAACAATGAGCAGGGCCATTGTCGGTTTTTATGGTTTTTGGAATTCCTAGGATTGCGAAACAACTGAGCCAGTGTCTGATAACGTCTTTGGCTTTTTCTCCCGTGTGTGCTGTTGCATTAATGTATCTGGAATACATGTCTACTGTAACATGGACATATTTTAGTTTACCGAATTCAGCTATATGTGTAAGGTCTGTCTGCCAGATTTCATTGGCTGTTATGCCCCTGGGATTAACCCCTTCCTTAGCTGGCATGGGGGTAATTCGCTGGCAGTCAGAGCATGACATAATTATGTCTCTGGTCTGGTTTATTGTAATTTGGAATTGTCTCTTTAATGAACGTGCATTTTGGTGGAAGAACTGGTGTGAGACTTTAGCCTGTTCCAGAATTTTGGGAACTGTAGTTGCCATAGCAGTTGCATCAGCTTTTTGATTGCCCTCTGCTATGGGTCCTGGAAGTTCTGTGTGTGACCGAGTGTGCATTATGTAAAAATCAAATTTTCTGTGGTTGATAAGAAACCATATGGTACGAATTTCTGTAAATAAGTGAGGATTAGTGACATCTCGAAGGAAGGAGGCTTCGAGACGTGAGACCAACCCTGCTGCATAGTGAGAATCTGTGACAACATTCATAGGTTGATCATGGAACAATTCAAATGCCATGCGGATAGCTGCTAGTTCTAAAACCTGTACAGAACCTTGGTCCAAGGTTTGTACCTTATTGTCCCATTGTCCTGTGGCAGGGTTCTTCCATGTCACGATGGCTTTTTTCGATCGTCCAGATGCATCAGTGAAGACTGTGACTCCATTTACTGGTCGTAGTTTGCAGCGACGCGTGGCCATCAGGGGTAGATTTCCTATTTCCGCCCAGAGTTTATGTTTCGGGAAGTGAATGGAAATATTACCGTGGAAGTCCGCTAATGCAGTCTGAAACCCAGCGTCCTCTGCAAGAAGCCAGTCTAAGTTGTCTTTTGTGGCTGGAATGTAGATCGTCTCAGGATCCCTTCCATCCATCTCCTGCAGATGTCCTCTACCTTTCATAATGAGCTTAGCAAGCATGTCATTAACGGTCCAAACAGTCTTAGGTGGAGAGTGGGGAAGAAATAACCATTCTAGAATTCTCAAAGGGTCAGATTCTGCCTGATCCCATTGGAAAAGGACAGCAAAAGGTTGGAACTTGCTGGATATGATGGCGAGGCGAATGTGCAGGTCAGGGGGTTGTCGTCTGCTTTGCCTGTTTTCGACAGCTTGGGAGCATACTTCCAGAGCTTGTTTTGCTTCTGGGGTTAGGGATCGAATAGATGTGAGAGTTGGGTCGCCTTTAAGTAGCTCGAAGAGGGGGTGCAATTCCTCTGTTGTGATGCCCAAGACAGGCCTCAGCCAGTTAATGGCTCCTAAAAGCCCTTGCAAATCATTCAGGGTCATAGTGTCCGTTACTTTGAAAGTCACTGGTTGTGGCATGATTTCCTGTTGAGTGATCCTCCATCCGAGGTAGGTCCAAGGTTGGGTGCGTTGAATTTTTTCTGGGGCAAGCTGCAGACCTGCTTTTTGGATGGCGTCAGTTAAGGCAGTCAAGGTGGATTGTAGTTCAGTCCCGTGTTTTGCTGCTATCAGGATGTTTGATATTCCTGTCTTTGCCTCCCATTCTAATTGTTCAATTTGGGTATAGGTCAATTTATGCATGTTTGTGTTTTGAGTAGATCTAGAGGTGTGTATTGCTGTATGTTGCAACTTTGTGGAGCATCTTTGGGCTTGTGTTGTATGAAGGTTTTGTTTGTTTTGCTTTCTCAAGGCTCTTGCAGTGACTGTGTATAAAGAGTTATGTGTTTCTGCAGTTGAAATTGTAACTGGTTGTTTGTTTGCTACTTGTTTAAGTTTGGCTTTCCATGTTGTGTATGGCATCTTGTCTAACAGCATTTTAAAATAGTGAGAAGTAAATACTTGATTTGGGGCCCCTCTTATTATTATTCTTACCCTCTGTAACACAAAAGAACTTTTTATAATA
This sequence comes from Pseudopipra pipra, assembly GCF_036250125.1. Lineage (NCBI taxonomy): Eukaryota > Metazoa > Chordata > Aves > Passeriformes > Pipridae > Pseudopipra > Pseudopipra pipra. Next base: position 16,668,699 of record NC_087580.1, on the reverse strand, counting down.
GCAGATCATCTGTCAATTAGTAAAGTTGCCCTTCTGTGACTTAGAAAATTAAACATGGTAGTTGATAGCTGTATGTCTGCTGTGTTTTGCAATGCTACCTCTAGGTTGTTGGTTCTGTCAGGAGGTGGATGGTGTTGTCCCAGCTGAAATTCTCGCAGTACAAAACCAACCACTGTCATTGCCAGCAACGCCGTCAGTACACGTGCTGTCCACTTCAACGTTGGTAGCTTTGACTTTGCTGATGGTCTGGGCTTGGGTAGGCAGATGTTCTGTGTGCTTTCCCAGTCTACATCTTCTTCCTCGAGCTGAAGTAGTAGCCGTAGCCATGTTTGCTGTTCTTCCTCTTTTGCAGGATTCAAAACTGCTTGTCCTTTTTCTGGTTCTCTTGTCTCACTGAGTTCAGTTTGCCACAGCTCAGCTAAGCTTTCTAGGGAGTCAATATCTCTTCTTCCTCCTCCATCAGGCCATCTTCGGCATAGAAGCTGTTCTGAGGCTGGTGAGGGCTGTGGGTTGGTTTCTGGGTAGGAGAGCCACAGTGATGCTTTAACTGTTGTGCATTTGTTGTGAGTTGGTTGAACTGGTGGTGACGGAAGAGGCACTTTCACTTCCGCCTCACGGCCGGAGTAAGCTTGCTGCATCCATGTTGCTGCGTGGTTGTTCTGCAGCGGTCTCATGGCCGCTGCGCAGCCAAAGGGTGTTAGTGGAGCGCCCTGGCTAAAGGGAGCTAGCAGATTCTCTTCTGTGTCCTCTATAGACTCGCTGTCTATTTGTCCGTCACAGTCATCCTCCCCCCTTCCCGGCGAAATGCCTGAACCTGGGGGTGGCGGCTTCACTTCCGGCACACGGCAGGGGCAACATGGCGGTGCCTCCGGTGCCACTCTCCTTCTGCACATTGACTGTGCAACCACCGTGTAGCGGTCGCCCCGTAACGGTCCAGGGGTCGGCACTGCTCTGTAATGGTCCTCGGCTCCAACAGCACTGCTTGCTGCTCTGTATGGCATGGTCTCAGCTGCAGCCATGGGCGCTGGCATAAAGCCAGCATCCCCCCCGGCTGCCATGCTCATGCTGCCAGCCCCCAAGCCATGCTCCTTCACACCACACGCTGCCACTGCACTGTTCCCCCCAAGGGCTCCCCCTCCCCCCCATCCCCCCTGACCAACGTGCATTCCCCCCCTGCCCCACTCGGTCGGTGGGGGGGCTGGGGTTGAAGGGGGGGGGGTTGAGGGGAAAGGAGTGAAGGGGGGGGAAGTCCACTCTCCCGGGTGCATTTGCCTTTCTGTAGTGCTTATTCAAGGCTATCATAATGTCTTTCCATGTAGCCAAATTCTTGAGGGCGTCTGTTTTTCCCTCACTGGCTTTTTCAATAATTTTGTTCCCTATTTTCCTCCAAGATGACACTTGACAAGGTCCAGTCAGAGGGAATGCAGGTTCAGGCAACGAAATCCAATATAACAAGTCCCATAACTTACTTTCTTCTATGGTTGTTCTTGTAAAAGTTGAGAGACAGCTTCTGCTGTTTGTTTGATTTTTGGAGTAATTCCCTCCTGACGGGTAAACCACCCTCCCATATTCGCCAATTTTTGGTTACCTCTGTGCGGAAGCTCTGTTGTCCTTTCTTCTGGTCCTTTTTTCTTCCTTTTTTGTTCCTTTTTGCAGAGGTAACCCAGCGCGCTGAATTCTTTCTTTTCTTCCTTTTGGTTTTGGCGATATGGACACCCCCGGACAGGTTCCCCAGAGCTTCTGCTCCTGGTTGCCGGTAACCTGCTGAAGACCCTGTTCGGGCTCCATTTGAGGTGCTGTTCAAGGCACGAACCCCACTCTGACACGAACAAGTGCCAGAGCAGAAATACCATTTATTCAAACTGCCCAGGTTTAAATACCACGCCTGAACATGTCACGTGACCCTCTAACCAAAGACAATCAAATATTGTCTGAGAACCCGGGAGACCACAACTCCCATGGTTCATTGCTACATTCTTCCTGCCACACTTCCCTTCTTCTGCCCCACCCCCAACAGCTTTGCCAGCTCTTCCTGGCCAGAGGAAGGCTTAACCAAAGAGCTCGAATCACATAACATCCTGCCTTGGAAGGGACCCACAAGGGTCGCCCAGTCCAACTCCTGGCCCTGTGCAGGACAGCACAGCCATCCCACCGTGTGCCTGAGAGCGTTGTCCAAACGCTCCTTGAGCTCTGGCAGCCTTGGGGCCGTGACCACTGCCCTGGGCAGCCCGTTCCAGTGCCCGACCACCCTCCGGGGAAAGCACCAGGGCAGTTGAAGTCTCCACGAGAAGCAGGGACTGTGACCTGGAGGCTGCTTCAAGCTGCCTGTAGAGGTCTCCTCCCCATCTTGCTCCTGCTCAGGAGGCCTGGAGCAAACCCCCACAGCAGTGTGCCCATTCCCAGTCTGCCCGCCCTTTGATCCTGACCCATCAACTCCTGAGTGGCTCGCCATCCCCCCCAAGACAGAGGTCGAGACCTTCCGAGTGTCACCTCCCCGAGATCTACGGATGTCGTCTCCCTGGGCTCCTGTGAGGCCCCGCATGTGGTTGCCAGCGCATTCTTCCCTCTCCCTTATGGGCCCTGTCCAATGCAGCCCCAGGGCAGCCCGGAGGAGCCCTGTCTGGGGCTGCGCTGGGGTGACCGGGGACACGGTGGGCTCACTGGGAGCAGCCTTCCAAAGCCCCAGAGCGGCAGGATGGTGCCCAGGCTCTGCTCAGGGCTACTTTGGGCGTGGGGCCGTCTGCGCGAGTCCTGCACGGGACCCATGTGTCCTGGCTGCCACGCCAAAGGGCTGCTTCCCCAGGCGAAGGGGACAGGGGAGTGACCCTGCGTGAGAGCCTGCACCTCTGGCAGTGACTCAGGCCCGGGGTGCCCTTTGGGTGCCCTTGGTGCCCTTTGGGCCTTGCTGGATCTGCTTGCTGCCATTTGCTGGGGCCACCCTGCACTCCCTCCCCATTCCAGGCAGACACAGGCAGGTGTTGGAATAAAATCTTTTCTTCCGTAACCAGAAGAAAACTGTTAACTATATCTACGGAACGGCGGAGGGGGTCAGACAGAAATGCACACAAATCAACAGGATTGGCAAAAATGTCCGCTTTATTAGAGGACAGACAGCTCATATGCTGCCTGCGACACACAGACATGTGGTTCTTCCCCAGGTTACATTGGATACATAAGGCAAACATACTGTGGTGTACAGTACTAATTGGATATCAGCAGGTGTCCATAAGCCTTGTTTTCCTGCCAGAACAACTCCTCCTTCACCTTGGCACAAGGCCTGCGCCATAGAAGTGGCGCAGTATTTTTTACTCTCTGCACCCAGCCATGCCAAGGGGAAGGTCTCAGAAATGCAACTGAAATTGTTCACACAATTTCTGTCCACCGACATCTACGTCTACATCTATCTCTACATCTTCCCTACATCTCTATCTACATCTTCCCCACATAAACACCCTCCCTCCCTCCCGCTGGGATAGATCCCCAAACGATCTATCCCTCCAACTGGCATAGATCCCCAAACGATCTATGCCTCAACCTGGGATAGGTCCCCAAACGACCTATCCCTCAAACAGGGATAGGTCCCCAAACGACCTATCCCTTTAACAGGCCTAAGCCAATCTTCCTGCCCCAGCCCCGGCTGCGGGAGCCTTGATCTTGATGGCAGGCCCTGGCTCAGAGCCCCCCTTCCTCTTTGCCCCGCGCCTTTCCAGCTTGGTGTCTCCGCGGTCCGTGGGCGCGGGGACGCTGCTGCCACCATCCTGGCTGGTCCCTGCAGCCCCCGGGGAGGAAGCCAAGTGCCCCTGAGTCCCCTGCGGCAGGACCTTCCCACTCAGCAGAGCGCGGCTGGTTGGAGTCACCCCAGGCTCCCTGGTGGCTTGGACCTGGGGTTGATATAGGAAGCTGGGCCCAAAAGAGTTAACTAAGAGATTTGGGCCTGCTAACAAGCTACCAACATCCAAGACGATCTGTGCTCGTTCTGTTCTATTTACTGGACCAAAACTTAGGAGAATAGTACAGGAACAGGTAATAGGCCTAGAGGTTATAAATTAGAAATACAACAGGATCAGGTAGACATTTAAATAGGAGAAATAGGCCTGGAGCCAGGGTTTTTTCCAAGCTTCAGTGAGCGGGTCAAGAACAATGGAAAAGAAGAAGGGTCAAGCTGAGGAAGATGAGTTGAAGCCCCCTGCCCCATGGAGGAAGATGGGAACTACCCTCCGAAATGGGGAACCAAGAGAAGCAGCGCCCCAAGCTCCGCCTATACTCCACCTATTTTTAATATATATTGATAGATGTTGTAATCACTTGGCGACCGCGGCAGGACGCCTTCTCCTTCTGGCTGCGGAATCTCCTGGAGGGCGGGACCCCCTTGGGCGCCCTCGGGTAAGTCTTTTTACCTGAAGGGGCTCCCTTCTTCGGTGGCTTCTTGCGGGGGCTGGACAAGAACACTGCCTATTGATAAAAGGTATTTGTATCTGGTTTCTGGATACCTGTAAGTCGAGGCAGGACGCTCTCCCAGGGGAATATCCCCTCTGGTCTGGTCTGGTCTTCTGGTCTGGTTTTGTTTGTATTTGGCCAAGTATTGTTATTGTGTACCTGATATATCTTGCTTACCTTGAAACATCCAGGAGCACATAGTTAAAGGTATTATCATGCTAAGAGTTGCTATATGAGAGGTAATGCTGAAGAATTAACTATAAGCACATCACTTTGGATAAGACCTAGAATTAAGATTTGTCAATTTTGCAACTGTTAGTTATATGTATGAGCCTTGTGTAACAGATGTAAGGTTTGCCTCCCCGACAGACAAGGTTGGGTAGAACCAGTATGCATATTGCAGAAAAGAGGGACACTGGAAGCAAGAATGCCCTGAATTAACAGGTGGAAATACAGGCACAGGAGAGGCTGTTGTTGCTTACAGAGTATTGAGTGAAGGGGGGGGCCAGCAGGCCAGTGCTAGGGGACCTGCTGGTAAAAATCAAGCTAGGGGAAGAAAAAGAAGAATTAGATTTTCTAATTGATACCGGGGCTACATTTTCTGTTTTGAATTAATACCTAAAAGTGATAAATATGTTTAAGTTGTGGGTGCCACTGGCCAATCAGAAAAGCTTTCTTTTGAAACCCCTAAAGTTCAAAATTGGAAAACAAATGGGTGTGCATCAGGTTTTGTATTTACCAAATTTATCCAAACTCGTATTGGGCAGAGACTTACTAGAAAATCTGGGAGCTGTAATAGAATTCAAACAAGGTAAAATTGAACTTAAGGTAAAGGAAGAACAATTAATAGCAGCTCTGAGTTTAGCAATGAGCTATGTGGAGCCAAGCCAGGGTAATTCAAATGTCAATCAAATTTTAGATCAGGTATACCCAGGAGTTTGAGCTATTGAAACACCAGGAAAGCCAAAAAGGGCAGCTCCCATTGAAATAGAATTATGGCCAGGAGCAAACCCAGTAGTTAGGAAGCAATATGCACTGAGGCTGGAAGATAGAAGAGGAATTGAGCCAATAATAGACAACTTTTTGAAATTAAGGTTTTGTAGAGTGTGAATCAGATTGCAACACCCCAATTTTACCAGTCAAAAAGACAAATGGAACACATAGGTTGGCTCAGGATTTAAGAGCAGTAAATAAAATAGCTAAAACATACATGCAGCTGTTGCAAACCTATATACCTTATTAACAATATTAAAAGAAAGTGTAATTTGGTTCACAGTATTAGACTTAAGAGATGCCTTTTTCTGCCTTCCCTAAACACAGCAAAGTCAAAGGATATTTGCCTTCAAGTGGGAAAATCCCACCACAGGAAGGAAAACTCAGCTCATTTGGACAGTGTTACCTTAAGGGTTCAAAAATATTCCCACAATTTTGGGAATTAATTAGCAAAAGAATTAGAACAATGGCAGTCACCACCGGGAAAGGGTGTACTTTTATAATATGTGAATGATCTATTGATTGTTACTGAAAAACAAGAAGAATGTGCCCAATGGACAGTAAACCTCTTAAACTTTATGGACTTAAATGAGTATCGAGTCTCTCAACAGAAAGCACTTCCAGTGCAGAAACAAGTGGTGTACCTGGATTACAAAGTATCTGAAGGACAATGATCACTGGGGACAACAAGAAAGGAAACTGCCAGACACTGAAACCACAGATGGTGAGAAACCTTCAAGCCTTTCTAGGAATGACAGGTTGGTGTTGTTTATAGATATATCAGTATGGGCTAATTGCAAAGCCTTTATATGACCTGCTGAAAATGACTAAGGGCAACCTCATCTGGACCCCCAAAGCAAGTGGAGCCTTCAAACAACTGAGATGAGAACTCATAAGGACTCCGGCGCTGGGTTTGCCTGACGTAACGAAGCCCTTTTGGTTGTTCTCCCATGAACAACGAGGAATGGCTCTGGGGGTCCTGGCTCAGCAACAAGGGCCATACAAAAGAACAGCAGCCTACTTCTCCAAGCAATTGGCTGAAGTAAGCAAATGATGGCCCACCTGCCTAAGGGCAGTAGCAACAATGATCATAAATATAGAAGAAGCCAGGAAATGTACAATGGGACAGAAAATGACTGTGTTAGTGTCCCACACAGCATCTACAGTACTGGAACAGAAAGGAAATCATTGGCTGTCACCCTCCCAATTTCTGAAATATCGGGTAATCCTGGCTGATGACATAACCGTTCAGGTGACTAACATTGTTAACCCAGCTTCATTCCTAGAAGGAAGAATCTCGGCTGCACCTGTCATGCAGGACTGCCTGGAAACCATTGAAGCAGTGCACTCCAGCTGCCTGGACCTTAAAGAAGAACCACCCCTGGATGCAGAAGACTGGTTTACCGATGGCAGCAGTTTCCTAAGACAAGGTGTGAAGATGGCTGGGTATGCTGCGACCACCACTACTGAGGTAATCAAATCAAATCCTTTGCCTGCAGGAACCTCAGTCCAGAAAGCAGAACTGATAGCTCTCATTCGAGCTTTAGGATTGGCAGAAGGAAAACAAATTAACACCTGGACTGACTCCAAATATGCCTTTGGCATAGTTCACGCTCATGGAGCAATTTGGAAAGAAAGAAGACTTTTAACTCTTCAAGGAAAAGTTGTGAAGTATGCTGAAGAAACTCTATGATTATTAGAAGCTGTACAACTCCCCTCTCAGGTGGCAATTATGCACTGCCAAGGACACCTGAAAGGTAACACTGTCCTGGAAATAAGAAACAGAAAAGCTGCTGCAGAAGCTGAATTAGCTGCTGCAAGAAGTAAAGAACTATCAGTAGCAGCTTTAGTGCTAGAAGAACTAGACACAGATCAACAGGTAGAATATCAAGAAACAGATTATAAGTGGATACATGAAAATGAAGGTAAGGTGTTAGACAATAGATGAGGTTAACTAAAAACAGGTCAGTTAATACTGTTAGAAAAATTAGTGTGGCAATTTGTAAAAGTAAAACATGATAAAACTATTGGGGCTTAGACTCACTCTATTAGCATTTAAGGACTAGAGTAGCAGGACCAAATTTATTTACCACAATAGAGCAAGTCACAACCCAATGGGAACTTCGTCTGAAATACTGGAACAAAAATACACCAAAGGGCAATAAGTAAAGGGCAATAAGTAAAGGGCATTTCCCAGGTGAAATCTGGCAAATTAATTTCTCTGAGCTCCCAAGAAAAGGGGGGGGTCCTGTTATCTCTTAGTTTTGACTGACATTTTCTGGATGGCCTGAAGCTTTCCCATGTAGAAAAAAAATGAATCAAAAGGAGTGGTTAAAGTCTTGTTGAATGAGATTATACCATGGTTTGGAATGCCTAAGAGCATCTCTTCAGATAGAGGTTCACACTTTTGTGCATGAATTGTACAAGCAATAAGTAAAGCACTAAAAATCAACTGGCAACTGCATATGCCCTACAGACTCCAAGCAAATGGGCAAGTAGAAAAGATGAATCTAAAATATGTCAAGAAACAAATTTTCATTGGTATCAAGCTTTACCTATTGCTTTAATCAAGCTAAGGGTCAAGCCAAGATCCAAAGGGAAACTGAGTCCATTTGAAATTCTCTTGGGCAGACCCTACATGATGCAAACTGTGAATAGTGAAGCTGTAGATCAAACCAGTAATCAATATGTGTACGATCATGTTATGGTTGTAGGAAAACAATTGCAGAAAAATGCTACAGTGGTGTTAGAACACCAACCCAAGCAGCCTGATTGTAAGCTACATCCATCCAACCCTGGTGATCAGGTATATGTTAAGAATCTTTCAGGAGATCCACTACGGGAGAAGTGGGATGGACGCCAGCAGGTGCTGATGACCACCTCCACACGATCCGGGTGAAAGAGAAACCCACGTGGATCCACTACTCTCGAGCCAAGAGAGTTCCAGAGGAAGCATGGACCTCGGGAGAGGAATCATCTACTATCAAGCCTCCTCAATGCTGATCCTTGGACTGATAAGTACATTAGTGTTAAATCAAACTCTTGCCCCAAAATTATTATGGTCTCAGGCCTATAATGGGAATTCTAGTCTATGATTTGCTATAAATACAGATATTCTGAATTCATCTGAACTGAACCAATACAATCCATCTGTTATAGTCCTCCAAGGAACAAGGGTACTGAATAATTGGTAAAATCCTGGTACCCCATACAATGCAAGTGTTTTAATAGGCACGGATTAGATGGTCACCCAGAACTGACGTTACTGTGAAATGTAATTAGTGGCTGATCAATGTTGGCACACCTTCACTCTAGATAAATCAGTTTCTGTGATGTGTCAGTGGACATTCAGGGAAGGAAATATAACAATGAGATTACCAACCAGCAAATCTCCTACCACCCCATTGACTAAGACCACCACCAGTTTTACAACTCCTTCTTTAGCCTGTGAGAGTGTCCACAATTTAACTTATGCTGGACCATATGTAATTAAGCACTCAAATGAGCAGAAGCTGTTGTTAGATCCCATATATTCACTGAAAAGGGTTCCAATACACCTTTAAGTAAACATATCAAACATACAAAAAGATTGTCAGCCCTGTATTCAACAAAGCCTTAAAGACTGGCATGTATAGATGATGGCCAGATCCCCTTGTACCAGAATTCAAAGAGATGTAACGGGATGGTTTGGCACAGGATTAAGTGTATTAAACACCATAGATCAAGAAGTATTAGTGAATAAACTAAGTGCTGTCACATCTGATCTAGGAAAATTCAAAGTCCCTTTAAGATCATCTTTGCTCACTTTGGCAGAAACACAATCATTGGCAGTTAAATTGTTAACATTAGTAGCTAACCACTGCAAAAGATTTCACCAAGATTATTGACTATGCTGGTGTCATCCATAAAAGATTTGCACTTGCAATACAATGTCTCCAAACTCAACAGTGGGTGCAGTCTGTAGCTGCAGGAATATTAAGAGAAGGAACTTCAGGAATATTACCACAGGAAGTAAGAGAAATAATAGCTAGAAACAGTTCTACTACACACTTTGAGAAAAATTACCAAGTGTGGTGGCAGTTAGGAAACTTCACTTACAATCCTCAACATGAACAAATTGAAGCTTATGTGCTCACTATCAGTGCAGCTAAAGAAAAGACCATCTTTCCTAGCCTGACATTAAGAGCCATACACCAAAATGTAATTGTCAGACCCATAGACCATAATGTTTGGGCAAGTTAGGATCACACCAAGAAAAAGTGGCAGCCAGTCAGTACTGAGGCATGTATTCCTAAAGGACAATTAGGATATATCTGTGAAAATGCTGGAGTAGAAAATGAAGATTTATGCTTAGATGCTGACAATAGTGTGTGTACCTTTGAAATGCTTCCCCATACTAAAACCCAATCACAAGTCTATTATGTAGGAAATGGTTGTGCATGTGTTAGAATCTTTTGTGTTAATTTTACCATAGGTATTTGTCATGAAGTAGTGAGTGGTATTAATTTTTTTGTTTTGCTAAAATAATAGGCTGTGACTTTGGTTATATCATTCTAGTGACTACTAGACAACTGATTGAAGCTGATTATACAATGTATCATGATGTGCCAAAATTGCAGAGAGGAATGAACATTAATCTTTTTAAAGCAATGCTTAAACATCCTGATATAGAAAAACTGGTCCAGGAAGTAAACAGAACGACTAGACGAATGCTCTGGCAAGTAGAACATGACACTGAGAGCATAAAAACTGTTCTAACCAAAGTGGAAAAAGTGGGAGAACATCACTGGTGGGATATCTTTACAGGATACTCCCCTACAGCATCACAAGTGTTTCACTATTTGATACATCCAATATTGGTATTAGGAGCTGGCATTATTCTACTACTTGTCCTAATTGTTTGGCTATGGTGCAAATCAAGCATCATGGTTAGAAGGATGCAGATAATGAGGGCTGTGATGAATACCTATCAAAATCCATTAGAACTTGACGAAGGAATTCGTAAATTCTAAACAAAAAGGGGGGAATGATATAGGAAGCTAGGCCCAAAAGAGTTAACTAAGAGATTTGGGCCTGCTAACAAGCTCCCAACATCCAAGACGATCTGTGCTCGTTCTGTTCTACTTACTGGACCAAAGCTTAAGAGAATAGTACAGGAACAGGTAATAGGCCTAGAGGTGATAAATTAGAAATACAACAGGATCAGGTAGACATTTAAATAGGAGAAATAGGCCTGGAGCCAGGGTTTTTTCCAAGCTTCAGTGAGCGGGTCAAGAACAATGGAAAAGAAGAAGGGTCAAGCTGAGGAAGATGAGTTGAAGCCCCCTGTCCCATGGAGGAAGATGGGAAGTACCCTCCGAAATGGGGAGCCAAGAGAAGCACCTCCCCAAGCTCCGCCTATACTCCACCTATTTTTAATATGTATTGATAGATGTTGTAATCACTTGAATATGCACTTAATCACATCTGAAGATTGTATAAAAATGCTGATTTTGTGTGAAGCCTTTGAGCAAGTTTGTCCAGCGCGAGCTGGCTTGCTCCCAACGTTGAATAAACAAATACCTTGCTGCTTAAAGATAAAAATTCTCTGAGCAGTTTCTTGGACCGATTTTTCGGATTCAGTATGCCTGAGAGCGTTGTCCAAACGCTCCTTGAGCTCTGGCAGCCTTGGGGCCGTGACCACTGCCCTGGGCAGCCCATTCCAGTGCCCGACCACCCTCCGGGGAAAGCACCTTTTCCTAATGTCCAACCTAAGCCTCCGCTGACACAGCTCCGGCCGTTCCCTCGGCTCCTGTCCCTGGTCCCACTGAGCAGAAATGGCCGCTGCCCCTTGGCAGGAAGCTGCAGCCCCCCAGGAGATCTGACCTCAGTCTCCTCTTCTCCAGGCTCAACAGCCCCAGTGACCTCAGACCTCAAGTGCAAGGTCCTGCACCTGGCTCAGGGCTTGGCTGGTGCCACCTGGCACAACATCAGCTTGCAAATTTTGCAACACAACAGGGAGGACCAAGAAGGCTTTGGCTAAGAGAGACTTTTTCCAAGGGACTGGAGCGACAGACCAAGGGGCAATGGCTTGGCGCTGGCAGAGGGCAGGCTTAGATGGCATATGGGAAAGAAAGCCTTCCCGGGGAGAGTGGTGGGGCCCTGGCACAGGTTGTCCAGAGAAGCTGTGGCTGCCCCATCCCTGCAAGTGTTCAGGGCCAGGTTGGACGCGGCTTGGAGCAAGCTGGTCTAGCGGAAGGTGTCCCTGCCCGTGGCAGAGGGGTGGTTGGAAGCAGATGAGCTTTCAGGTCCCTTCCTTCCAACACCAACTGCTCTAGGAGTCTAGGAGTCTTGAAAAACAGGAGACTTCTGCAGAAGCCAGGAGGTGAATAAAAACATTTGCCACTTAAACACAAAGTCTTGTTACCAAGGGGCATCACCTGATTCTGGGGACTACTCTCATGACTTCTCACCACTGGAAGCTGACATTGCTGAAAGCCATAGAAATTGACCTAAAATTGACCAAACAATCCGACAAAAGCTCCCTGAGGGAAGGATCCTGGAGCAAGCATATCATCCCGGAGGCAATGACAGGGCAATTTCTGCGCCTCTGCCGTAAACCTGTCAGTTCTGGCCCTGCCCTGGAGAGGTTTTTTTCGGCTCTCCATTCCATGGGAAGACAAGTGCGGACAAGAAGAACAGGGTTCTGTCCGCTCAGGGTCAAAGGCGCTTTAGGTCTGTGCTGTGATCTGTTGGAGTTGAGCTCCTGTCTAGAAAACGAGGGCTTTCGGGACTGCTCAGCATCTGGCTCCTCCCGTGGAATCAGATGTTCCAAGCAGGGAAGGGGATGTCCAAGAGGGGTTCTGCCCACTTGAACTTCTGAACTTGTGGAGCTCTCCTGGCGCTTCTGGGCGTAGTGATTCCGTGGATGTCAATTGGCTGTTCTGGAGAAAAGCTGGGGATTAAAAGAAGTAGTGAGAGAACCAGACTGAAAATGGGTGAAGGTGTTGCAGGAAGTGAGGCTGGGCAGCAAGAGCAGTGAGTGAGGGGAAAAAAGGGATTTCAGGCAAGAAGGAAGAAGATCCCTGAAGAGGCTCAAGGCCTACTAGAAGAAAAATTAACTATTTGGAAATTGCAGTAAAAATTTGTGTAACTCCCCAATTAACATAGGTTGGCCCCTTCATTAACATACAACCCCAGATGCCTTTAAAATAGTGTTCTCGTGTTCAATAAACTATTCCAGTTCCCCATACTGGGATCGTGTCTAGCTTTTATTTTTCAGACCGCCACTCAAAGGGGCTAAAAGGGGGCTGCGACCTGCACTGAGCTGAGCCACCTCACTGAGGTTTGTCCAGTGAAGTCTCCCTTTTATTGCAATAAAAGTTTATTTTTTTTTCGTCGGCTCCTCAATCTCCTGGCTATTTCTGTGTTTCCCACTGGCTGGAATTTCAGACGACCACAATCCCATGGTCCCTACAGCCCCGGCTGTCCCGGACCTTCCCGTCTCCAACAAACCTCAGCAGCTGCGGACGGGCCCCAGCCCCTGAGCGGAGCGCACAAGCACACTGCAGCCCGACACACGCTGCCCGGAGAGAGCCGTGTGAGACAGAACCATGGCCACCGCCGCTGCAGCCACCCCGGGCAGGGTCAGGGTGGAAGCCAGCGCCAGCGAACTGCCGCGCTGCCTCGGCAAGTTCCTGTATCGCCGCCCGCTACCGCGCTCAGCAGCAGCAGCCAAGCAGCGGCCAGAGGCGCGAGGTCAACACCCAGGAGCAGGTCCCTGAGGAAGGACCACCACCTCCGGCGCCCCAGCAAACAACGAGATCGAGAGACCCGCGCCGGCGGAAGCAGCAGCGGGACCCCAGCGGGAACCACTCAGAAGGCAGGAAGGACCCGGAATCGAAAGAGGCACCGGGAAAAACAAAGACAAGCAGAGCAGGAGGTATGCAAAAACCGGGGCTATGGAGCGTGAGCGGAGAAGAGGATCCCACAGAATCCCTGGGGGGCTCCGGGAAAGGTCCGAGGGAGGAAAGAGCCCAAGCGGGACCGTCGGCGAAGGAGGGAGCGAGCGGAAGCCCAGCGGCAGCAGCACGAGAGAAACCCAGGAACAGAGGGACCCGAGAGACAAACGGAGTGGGGCAGACACAAAGCTGCCGACTTCAGCAGTAGTCGAGGCAGCAAAAACCCCCTTCCTTGACTTTTTTCCTTTTTCTTTGCAGCCTAAACTAAGAACTGGTCTTTTTTTAGAAACCCTTTTGTTTATTAATCTAACTGTTTCAGTTTAACAGTGTGAGTAAGGCGAACAAAACGCTACCAATGGAGAGATTGTCCCCCTGCGCAAAAACAAAGAAAGAAAAAAAAAAAGGGAAAAGCGAAGGAAAGCAAAGACCCTTTGCTGAATGAAGATACCCTTCCATAGCTAATAGCCAAAATTGTTTTTAAATGTATGCATAGCTGTATTTTTGAAAATTTTAAAGTTCTCACAATAACAATTTTCCTTAAGTCCAAAAGCCAAATTAACGCAGAAAGACATATATTTGCCTTAAAAATAGAAGAAGTATATATTTTATCCTTGAACTATAGGAATGTTCATATGTATTTGAAATTTAAATTAAACATGAAGTAAAATATGCTTATGTTTTTACAGGTTATACTATCATAAAAAACAGAAAACATATATTACTAATCTAAGGGTGAGAAACAAAAAACGCCAATTTCTCAGTTCATAACCAAAAGACACTGTAAAATGAAACCCAAAAGTATGTTTGTATGATGTGTGTTCGATGGCCATCGAGTATGAATGTGTGAATGTACGCATGCGTGCGAAAATACAATAATTAATATGTTCTGATTTATACACAAATGCACATTACCTCACACATGCACAAACACCCTTAGATAAAGAACAGAAAACATATCATCCTGAGTTGAATAGAATTTCATTTGCAGAAATGTTTTAGGTTAAATAAAAGTTTTCAAAAACAAACACTAAAAAACACTTTCAGGTAAAAGTCAGGAGCACACGAACCCTGAAGTCATCAAGTTATTAAGTTTGGTTCAAAATCAATCGCTTATAAGTCAACAGAATCTTTAGAGAATAGCTTAAAAAAGATTTTATAAGAGTAATTTCTAATAAGAAATAATAGAAATAAGTTGTTTAAACAAGTTTTATATTAATCCAGAGTTATTTAGTTTAGCATTGTTGGGAATTCTTCCTTCTTGCATTTTGTTCCTTGTTTACTTTTCTATATCCAAAAGTATCTAATAGTCTTTTTGATTGGTTTAATGCTTTTAATGTTAGTGCTAAGTTTAAGAAAATAATTTATGTAGCAATATGCAGAATGCCTTAAAACAGCTATGATTCCTTCACATGCCTTTATAATGCCAAACCTTGTGGCCCAAACTATTCTGACACACAATGCCTTTACATAATCATACTTTCCATCTCAGGTATATAAAAGGCTGTACATTGCCTTGAAAAAGGAACTTCCATGTTAAAATTAATTTCACTTGTGGTATTAAAAGTAAGACTGCAATATTTCATGTTAGATCCATTTAAGAATACATTTGCTTCTAAAATGCAGCTATAGAATTTGTTATTACCTCACTCTGAACCGATACATCAAAGCATTGATAGTTGCAGAAAAAAATAGTAATCAAAACTTAGATTACATGTTTAGTTAGCATGATAAATTTAATACTCTAGTTAAAGAAAACATTTATGGTAATATTTGTATTCCCTTGTATTTTGCCTTGCATTAGCAAACGTTTGATCAAAGTTTTTTCCAAGTTTTTTGTTTTTTAGAAAAATAAAAAAAAAAGGGGCAAAGGTGTGGGAACCCAAACCCAGCTTTCAGCAAAGGAAAACAAGGGCTGACAAAAACCTCATGATCTGAAGGAGCTGGACCCTTCTCAGAAGACCTGTTAAAGTTCTACCTCATGGATCAAGCTTGGCTCCAGCAGAAATCAGAAAGGACTTTTGAGATGATTGTATCAAACCATGTCTAAACCCCTGTAATCCCTCTGTCCCCCATGTAATCCTACTAGAAGAAAAATTAACTATTTGGAAATTGCAGTAAAAATTTGTGTAACTCCCCAATTAACATAGGTTGGCCCCTTCATTAACATACAGCCCCAGATGCCTTTCAAATAGTGTTCTCGTGTTCAATAAACTATTCCAGTTCCCCATACTGGGATCGTGTCTAGCTTTTATTTTTCAGACCGCCACTCAAAGGGGCTAAAAGGGGGCTGCGACCTGCACTGAGCTGAGCCACCTCACTGCGGTTTGTCCAGTGAAGTCTCCCTTTTATTGCAATAAAAGTTTATTTTTTTTCGTCGGCTCCTCGATCTCCTGGCTATTTCTGTGTTTCCCACTGGCTGGAATTTCAGACGACCACAATCCCATGGTCTCTACAGCCCCGGCTGTCCCGCACCTTCCCATCTCCAACAAGGTCTTTGCTGTGTGTTAGGAAGAGGTGGAGCAGCACAGCATTCCTTTGGCTTGTCAGAGGCTCCAGCCCCCTGGGCCAGGAAGTTGTCGTCACCGCTTTCCGGGAACCTGCTGGACTCTTGGTGCTTGGCTGTGTTGCTTCTCCAGCTCCCGCCAGGGCAGTTGAAGTCTCCACGAGAAGCAGGGACTGTGACCTGGAGGCTGCTTCAAGCTGCCTGTAGAGGTCTCCTCCCCATCTTGCTCCTGCTCAGGAGGCCTGGAGCAAACCCCCACAGCAGTGTGCCCATTCCCAGCCTGCCCGCCCTTTGATCCTGACCCATCAACTCCTGAGTGGCTCGCCATCCCCCCCAAGACAGAGGTCGAGACCTTCCGAGTGTCACCTCCCCGAGATCTACGGATGTCGTCTCCCTGGGCTCCTGTGAGGCCCCGCATGTGGTTGCCAGCGCATTCTTCCCTCTCCCTTATGGGCCCTGTCCAATGCAGCCCCAGGGCAGCCCGGAGGAGCCCTGTCTGGGGCTGCGCTGGGGTGACCGGGGACACGGTGGGCTCACTGGGAGCAGCCTTCCAAAGCCCCAGAGCGGCAGGATGGTGCCCAGGCTCTGCTCAGGGCTGCTTTGGGCGTGGGGCCGTCTGCGCGAGTCCTGCACGGGACCCATGTGTCCTGGCTGCCACGCCAAAGGGCTGCTTCCCCAGGCGAAGGGGACAGGGGAGTGACCCTGCGTGAGAGCCTGCACCTCTGGCAGTGACTCAGGCCCGGGGTGCCCTTTGGGTGCCCTTGGTGCCCTTTGGGCCTTGCTGGATCTGCTTGCTGCCATTTGCTGGGGCCACCCTGCACTCCCTCCCCATTCCAGGCAGACACAGGCAGGTGTTGGAATAAAATCTTTTCTTCCGTAACCAGAAGAAAACTGTTAACTATATCTACGGAACGGCGGAGGGGGTCAGACAGAAATGCACACAAATCAACAGGATTGGCAAAAATGTCCGCTTTATTAGAGGACAGACAGCTTATATGCTGCCTGTGACACACAGACATGTGATTCTTCCCCAGGTTACATTGGATACATAAGGCAAACATACTGTGGTGTACAGTACTAGTTGGATATCAGCAGGTGTCCATAAGCCTTGTTTTCCTGCCAGAACAACTCCTCCTTCACCTTGGCACAAGGCCTGTAGCCATATTAGTGACGCAGTATTTTTTACTCTCTGCACCCAGCCATGCCAAGGGGAAGGTCTCAGAAATGCAACTGAAATTGTTCACACAATTTCTGTCCACCGACAAATCCCCCGTTGATGTTTGAACAATTTAAATTGCATTTCTGTAACATTCCTTATTGTATCCATAACATCTCAATAAGCGCAAACATACAACAACACCACCATCACCAATAAACTCAGCAACCTATTGACCCTAAGATGTGTGCTCTCAAAGTGTGCCTAAAAGTGCTTCTTTAAATATAGGGTTTATTCTTAAAACTTCCACTCTGTCCAGAACATCCTTGGAAATGGAACTCCATTAAACTCTGGGCCATATGTCTTCTGTTATTCTTTTTCACACCTTGGCCCTTGAATAACACAATGACATGATCGTATATTAACACTGGATCTTCCGTTTCTATTGCACTCTTTGCATACCATTCTATTGCAGCCCGGAGAGTTTGTTCAGGATTTCTTGCCATTTTATGGAAAGGTATCGGTGTATTTGTTTATCCAAAAGTGTTTGTGTAAGTGAATATTCACACATATACATGCATACATTTTCATTCATTCTCTTTCACACGGTGGCCACCATCATTCAAACACACATCACACAAACATATTTTTGAATCTCATTTCACTGTGTCTCATGAGTAATGAAACCATACTAATTCTCTAGTACCTTATGGTGTTAAAGCTTCTCCACCAAACAGGTAAACTTTCCTCCACCAGTACCCAGTGAATAATCTAAGATCTTAACCTTCTATAATCATATGCTTAAAGATACTAAAAAATTGTGCTCCAACAAAACTAAAAATATTGTGCCTTAACAACACTAAAATGTGCTCATAATGCTGACAAATTGTGCTCCTGTAATACTTACTTTAAAGTTCGTACACTCTCTTAAATCCTTAATTTCATGTGCTTAAAAAAACACTAAAAAGGTGTATATGACTAAGAAAAACTATGCTTATAATACCAAAAAGAATTGTGCTCCAAAAACTGTGTTCTAACAATATTGAGGAAACTGTTAGCCACAACAGCTCCTGATGTTACCATTGTTACCTGCAGAAAACAGCATCAACCTTGTTCTTTCTTTCCAAGGTTTCATTCATCATGCAGGCAGCTACAAACACCTGTGTACAAAAAAGACCTTAACACATGAAACAACTTTTGCAAATGAACTGAGGGGGTTGTCACCTGTTCTCTCCCCGTTTCTGTCTTGCAAAAGTGTTTTACAAATTCTTAAATCACTGACCCCTATACCAAATACATAGCATTGTCTGGCAACTTGGTAGTAGTTTTCAAAGTGGACAAGCAATTCACCCTTTCAAAGTTTTTCTAGTTTGGATATGATATAGAATTTTACCTCAAAAATTGTTATTGCACAGCCACATATAATTTTGGGAAGACTCGTAAGCCAAAAGGTTTCTGTCATATGATGATTCCAAATAAATCTTGCTACCCACTGTAACACTACTGAGATGAAACACAGAAAAATACAAGCACTACAAAATAGTTAATGTCTGATGTAGAGTTCCCAAACCACACCAGTCTGCCTGATCTTCACAAACATCACTGATGTGACATGAGCAGCACAGAAACAGATCGTTGTGTACAGTGACAACCCTTAGGCCTCAGGATGTTAAAAGTTCTATAGTTTTCCATTGTCTTCCTTTCCCCTTAGTGACACGTCTGCCCTATCTCAGTCAAGAAATCATCTTCTAAATCCGCATCTAAACAGACATTCCTCTGCTCCACAATTTGCACAGGCAACACGGAGACAAAAGGTGTTTTTCGCAGAGTGTGATCTTTTGGCAGCTCTGGATGAGTTGTGGGGAGAGAATCCTCCTCTTTCCTAGATACCAGTGACAAGCAGTCTGCAGTGGAGCTGCTTTCCAAACAGCTGAATGTTTGTGTACATTCAGTGGTAGACCTATTTCTGTTTTCTCACTTTTTTCTCCTTGGCAAAGGCTGTTTGGTTCAAGTTGGCTGCCAGAATGCAGGAGCGCTTTTGATTCCTGAGTATGTTCTACCTCAGTGCTGGCTTCCTGCAGTTCATCTTTGTCCACTTCTTCATGCATCAGGCACAGATTTGTATTAAACTCACATTGAACTTCACAAGCTACAATATTAGTAGGTTTCTTTGGATTCTGAGATACACTAATGTCTTTAAAATCCTTTCCACTGCTGTCTTCAGTTACACTTTGGACTTTGGCTTCTGGATTGTCAGGTAAACTTTCAATCTGTCCATGTTTAATTTCCAATATATTTTTTTTTTCTAAGTTGATTGCACTACTGGTTAATTGGTTAATTATTTCTGCATCACTGTATGTTTGAATTCATAATGCTTCAGTGAAGACAAGTCTTCATCCTTGGATTCATATTCTTTGTGAGATATGAATGAAAGCACCTCTGGCATAACCTCTGCCAAACTATCTGTGCTTGTTTCCATACAGATTATCTCTTTTTCAGACATCTCTACTGGTGTTGCAGATTGGCTGTAACTTGCACTGGCAGCAACAGCTAAAGGGTGACATCGATATGTTGTCTCCTGTGAGGAAAAATCTGTCTCTGTTGTTATGCCTTCTGCAGATATTTGGTCATAATCCGTTTCTTGCATTGTTTCCAAATTACTCTCCCCAGACCTGAGGAGACATTCTGTAACAGTTGATTCTGCTCCATGTCCAGCCAGTGTCTGAAACTCATAGCTGCTTACTAGAGAGCAGTTCTTATTTGCTAAGTCACTGAGAAAGAAACCCTCATCAGGTGTTGGTATTTTTTTGTATTGGCAAAAGCTGCCCATGGTTTCCAAATTGGATGTGTTTTACTGCAGATGTCTGTGTTGAGGTCATATTATGAGCAAGTCCCATAGAAGATTCAGCAGTAGATGCACTGACAGATGCACTTCCCCTGCCTGAATCTGTCACACTTGATTGTGCCATCAAGTTATTATAGTCATTGTCAAGCTCATCTTTTGAAAAAGTTCGCATTTAAGTCTATGACAGTGAAAAAATACTGTTTGATCATTCTGTTTAATACTCAGCCTTAAGCTACATGTGCAGTTCAGAAGGATATAGAAGGCCAGATTCCAGCTTGCAGCCAGTTCCTTAGATGTGATCTACATCATCTCCTCGTGTTTTTAGTTCTTTTATCTATGAAATTTCGGTAAGAGAACAAAATTCACAACATAAGCAGCACAAAGGAAAACAAATAACTAGTTGTAAGAACATGTAACTCCATAATTGTGGAACAACAGCACAGAACAGGTAAAACCCACACCCGTTATATTAAAATCCTAAATCACTCACAGGTTTTAATTAATTTCCCGAATGTAAAGCTAACTAAATCTAGCTTTGAGATCGTTATATTGGGAGGCAAACTAGAAAAATTTTACTAAATTCAACCTGACTCTAGTAACTCAGCTTTATTGCAATCTCTACTGATTTCCTGACAGATTATCATGTGGTCTCCAGACATTTCTGCTTTATAAATCAAATGGGCATAAAAAGTTCTAATTCACGCATCAATAGTTTTGGAAAAGTGTAATTTAGCAATCTGCTTTTTTATTGGTATAAAGTAAACACACACATTTTGCATCTTGTTAGGTTATTTTAAAAATAATCTGAAATTCATGTAGTATAACTGTTGACATAACATCAGTGCCAAGAGAGATAAGTCAAACTTCACAGCATAGTGTGTGCCTGAGTAGTGTTTTTAGAAAAGCAATGAGGCTGTATGCTATATCAGCAGTTATAAAACATTTAAAAACATATAATACGTTTTGTTTGACCAAACTGCTCTGTACATACTGTACGAATCCACGACAGAAGATATATATTAAAATCTGAAAAAAAATGTACTTGCTGCTATGTTATAAATAGAATATTAACAATTGCTTAAACAGTACATGAAATGCAACTCAAAGTTGCAACTCTGTCATAAACACAGAAGAAAAAAAAAAGGAAAAAATAATGAATTCACTAAACTTGACCAAGGAAAAGAAATAATATCAGACAGGAATGTAAATTAACATCCAAATGTTAAAATCAGCTGAGTAAACCTTTTTAAATACAATTCTAAAGATGTGATTTCCACTGTCACAATAACTTCTCAGTTTATAACAGGAAGATAGAGAGATGTTTTACCTAAGAATCAAGGAAATCCTCAGCCTGCCAGCTTTCCATTTATCTTATTTGCAGATTTGTAGTTTTTGGTGTATAAGTTCTACTCTCTCCCTAGTTCTGAGAAACTGCTGGAGGTGGTTTGAGTCCCACCCAGTTGCTAAGCAACAAATGATCTCTATTGTGTGAACCTTATGTCTCCTCCTGCTAAGACTGAACACGAAATTTGGGCAGAAGTTCTTTACAGGGGTAAAATGTGACTAAAACCAAGGCAACTCACTAAAGCTTTTATATAAAGATTCATTCTCTGGGAAACTCTTAAAATTTCTTGCATGCTAACTTTTAGTAAAACACAATCTTTTAGTTTTAAGTTATCCACAAGTGAGCAGAAGGACTAAAGAGAGAGAGATTCTGCTTTCTGTTCTCAGTTACCGACATGCCTGGATTCTGCGGGGCAACTCCCCCGCAAGCCAGTCACCGCCGAGCTGCTGTTCCCCGGGCTGCTCCGGGCGCCGTGCAGCTCCCGGGGATGCCCGTAGAAGTCTGGCTGGCTCTGCAGAAGTAGCTGTCGGCGTTGCCTCTGTCGCTGAGGTGCCTCTGCCGCCGAGGTGCCCCTGCCGCCTTTTGCCGTGGCTGCCAGCGCCGCCTCCCCCACGGCCGAGCCGGCGCAGCGGCAGCCCCAGCGCGCAGCCCCCAGCCCTGGAGCGCGGCCTCAGCACCCGCACGCCGGACTCTGGTTTGAGTAATCCTAAAGAGAATTTTTATGCTTTTATGTGTACCCGAGACACTCTAACGGGAGGAAATTCTCCCGGACTCTCACCTCTGGCTTTTAACAGTTACTAACAAACGTATGGCCGCTTCTCCACACACACACAAGCACGGTACCGTTAACAATACAGTGAGCTCACAACAACGTTGGACACACAACACAATTAACACGAGAGTTAACAAAAATACGGAAAGGCAGTTCTCTAGCCTGCCTCTCCTGTCAACGAGAAGTGGCACTTTTTCGGTGTTGCTCGTTGTGCTAATATAGCATCTTCTAATGCAAGGCACAATAGCTGCTACTTTCTTTCATATGTACCGTACCTGGTTCTGCTTTTTATTTTTTTTTTTTTTTCCGAAAACAGCGTCTGTTGCCATGGCAGCGATCCACAGTGGCTTTCTTCCGGGTTGCATGGTGGCTTCAGGCGCCAGCGGTGCAGCGCCATCTAGGGACGCGGAGGCTCCCAGCAGTGTCGGTCCAGTTGACACATGCGCAGTAGCAGGCACAGTGAGGAGCGACACTGCCGACTGCGCAGCCGCAAGAGAGAGCGGTGCTGCTGGCACGGCTCCAGCTTCATTCGCCGCCGCTAGTGATGTTCCTGCAGCCCCTACACATCCTGCTGCTGCATGCACGGCGCTAAACGGAGGTGATCCCGCTGCTCCTAAGGGTCCTAGCATTCGCAACTTCGCAGCCGCAGGCACGGGGATCCCCCCTACAGCAGACCGAACGGGGCGGGGACCGGCCGTAGTCCCGCCATCTCCCGACAAAGCTGTTCGAACCTTTATGAGTTCCCGTCGCTCAGAACTTAACTCTCGTAGCGACTGAACTGCCAGACGCCAAAGCAGAGTACACGTTCTAGGGGCTCCTGACCCCGTAGAGATCTCGTCCCAAAACAATTCCTTTATAGCGTCCCTTGTGGACACCTGAAAGGCGGTTCGAGCAGCGGGAAGTAGAGTCCTCGCTCTCACCCATGCCATCAACCCCTTAGGGGCGGTTCCATCAGAAACAGGCTCTCCTAGAGAGAATATATATCGGGGGAGCGTTTCCGCGGCCTCATCCTCTTTGGATGCCGCGGGCCCCATGCTCTCTCCCTCGGTCGACTCACCGGGTCAGGGTGAGATTCCTCTGTACCATGCGCATGGTTTTGTTCCGTGATGCCGGGGACAGCATCACCTCCCACGACTGCTTCCCTCAGCTCCTTCCGTTCGCCTTGCGTCCCTGCAGAACTCGACGAAGTAGGACTCCCTGTTAAATGGGCGCCAGATAACGACGGAGGGGGTCAGACAGAAATGCACTCAAATCAATAGGATTGGCAAAAATGTCCGCTTTATTAGAGCACAGACAGCTCATATGCTGCCTGTGACACACAGACATGTGATTCTTCCCCAGCTTACATTGGATACATAAGGCAAACATACTGTGGTGTACAGTACTAATTGGATATCAGCAGGTGTCCATAAGACTTGTTTTCCTGCCAGAACAACTCCTCCTTCACCTTGGCACAAGGCCTGCAGCCATATTAGTGGCGCAGTATTTTTTTACTCTCTGCACCCAGCCATGCCAAGGTGAAGGTCTCAGAAATGCAACTGAAATTGTTCACACAATTTCTGTCCACCGACATTGTTGGAGATGGGAAGGTCCGGGACAGCCGGGGCTGTAGAGACCATGGGATTGTGGTCATCTGAAATTCCAGCCAGTGGGAAACACAGAAATAGCCAGGAGATCGAGGAGCCGACGAAAAAAAATAAACTTTTATTGCAATAAAAGGGAGACTTCACTGGACAAACCGCAGTGAGGTGGCTCAGCTCAGTGGAGGTCGCAGCCCCCTTTTAGCCCCTTTGCCCGCAGCGCTGCTCTCTGCCCGTTTCTCCACTGGCTGAGATACTCTGGGCTTACAGGCTTCCCGACACGCCTGCTCTGTGCCCCCCACTACGTCCCGATGAGGTGGCTCGGAAGGCCACTGCCATTTTTCAAAGTGGAGGCCGCTTCAAAAGGGAGGACGTGGCCACCTGAGACCTTCTGTGCTGCTGACTGGGCCCCCTGTCTCCGGGCAAACGGCACCTCTTGGGAACTGACAACTGAGCAACCAGTGACTTGTTGCTTCTCACTGCCAACCGTGACTGCACTACACTGTCGGAGGACAGAAACTGTGTGAACAGTTTCCATTGCATTTCTGCGACCTTCACCTTGGCATGGCTGGGTGCAGACAGTAAAAAAAATACTGCGCCACTAATATGACTGCAGGTCCTGTGCCAGGGTGAAGGAGGAGTTATGCTGGCAGGAAAACAAGTTTTATGGACACCTGGTGTGGTCCAATTAGTAATGTACAGCTCAGTGTGTTTACCTTATGTATCCAATGTAACCTGAAAAAGAATCACATGTCTCTGCATCACAAGCAGCATATAAGCTGCTTTTCCTCTAATAAAGCGGACATTTTTGCCAATCATATTGATTTGTGTGCATTTCTGTCTGAACCCCTCCGTCGTTATCTGGCGCCCATTTAACAGGGAGTTCTACTTCGTCGAGTTCTGCAGGGACGCAAGGCGAACGGAAGGAGCTGAGGGAAGCGGTCGTGGGAGGTGATGCTGTCCCCGGCATCACGGAACAAAGCCATGCGCATGGTACAGAGGAATCTCACCCTGGCCCGGTGAGTCGACCGAGGGAGAGAGCATGGGGCCCGCGGCATCCGAAGGGGATGAGGCCGCGGAAACGCTCCTCCGATATATATTCTCTCTAGGAGAGCCTGTTTCTGATGGAACCGCCCCTAAGGGGTTGATGGCATGGGTGAGAGCGAGGACTCTACTTCCCGCTGCTCGAACCGCCTTTCAGGTGTGCACAAGGGACGCTATAAAGGAATTCTTTTGGGACGAGATCTCTACGGGGTCAGGAGCCCCTAGAACGTGTACTCTGCTTTGGCGTCTGGCAGTTCAGTCGCTACGAGAGTTAAGTTCTGAGCGACGGGAACTCATGAAGGTTCGAACAGCTCTGTCGGGAGATGGCGGGACTACGGTGGGTCCCCGCCCCGTTCGGTCTGCTGTAGGGGGGATCCCCGTGCCTGCGGCTGCGATGTTGCGAATGCTAGGACCCTTAGAAGCAGCGAGATCACCTCCGTTTAGCACCGTGCATGTAGCAGCAGGACGTGTAGGGGCTGCAGGAACATCACTAGCGGCGGCGAATGAAGCTGGAGCCGTGCCAGCAGCACCGCTCTCTCTTGCGGCTGCGCAGTCGGCAGTGTCGCTCCTCACTGTGCCTGCTACTGCGCATGTGTCAACTGGACCGACACTGCTGGGAGCCTCCGCGTCCCTAGATGGCGCTGCATCGCTGGCGCCTGAAGCCACCATGCAACCCGGAAGAAAGCCACTGAATCGCTGCCATGGCAACAGACGCTGTTTTCGGAAAAAAAAAAACCAACAAAAAAAACAAAACAAAAACAAACAAACAAACAAACAAAAAAAGACAAACCATGCCGTTTCCAGGTGTGGTACATATGAAAGAAAGTAGCAGCTATTGGGCCTTGCATTAGAAGATGCTATATTAGCACAACGAGCAACACCGAAAAAGTGCCACTTCTCGTTGACAGGAGAGGCAGGCTAGAGAACTGCCTTTCCGTATTTTTTGTTAACTCTCGTGTTAATTGTGTTGTGTGTCCAACGTTGTTGTGAGCTCACTGTATTGTTAACGGTACCGTGCTAGTGCATGTGTGGAGAAGCGGCCATACGTTTGTTAGTAACTGTTAAAAGCCAGAGGTGAGAGTCCGGGAGAATTTCCTCCCGTTAGAGTGTCTCGGGTACACATAACAGCATAAAAATTCCCTTTAGGATTACTCAAACCAGAGTCCGGCGTGCGGGTGCTGAGGCCGCGCTCCAGGGCTGGGGGCTGCGCGCTGGGGCTGCCGCTGCGCCGGCTCGGCCGTGGGGGAGGCGGCGCTGGCAGCCACGGCAAAAGGCGGCAGGGGCACCTCGGCGGCAGAGGCACCTCAGCGACAGAGGCAACGCCGACAGCTACTTCTGCAGAGCCAGCCAGACTTCTGCGGGCATCCCCGGGAGCTGCACGGCGCCCGGAGCAGCCCGGGGAACAGCAGCTCGGCGGTGACTGACTTGCGGGGGAGTTGCCCCGCAGAATCCAGGCATGTCGGTAACTGAGAACAGAAAGCAGAATCTCTCTCTTTAGTCCTTCTACTCACTTGTAGATAACTTAAAACTAAAAGATTGTATTTTACTAAAAGTTAGCATGCAAGAAATTTTAAGAGTTTCCCAGAGAATGAATCTTTATATAAAAGCTTTAGTGAGTTGCCTTGCTTTTAGTTACATTTTACCCCTGTAAAGACCTTCTGCCCAAATTTCGTGTTCAGTCTTAGCAGGAGACATAAGGTTCACACAATAGAGATCATTTGTTGCTTAGCAACTGGGTGGGACTCAAACCACCTCCAGCAGTTTCTCAGGACTAGGGAGAGAGTAGAACTTATACACCAAAAACTACAAATCTGCAAATAAGATAAATGGAAAGCTGGCAGGCTGAGGATTTCCTTAATTCTTAGGTAAAACATCTCTCTATCTTCCTGTTATAAACTGAGAAGTTATTGTGACAGTGGAAATCACATCTTTAGAATTGTATTTAAAAAGGTTTACTCAGCTGATTTTAACATTTGGATGTTAATTTACATTCCTGTCTGATATTATTTCTTTTCCTTGGTCAAGCTTAGTGAATTCATTATTTTTTCCTTTCTTTTTTTCTTCTGTGTTTATGACAGAGTTGCAACTTTGAGTTGCATTTCATGTACTGTTTAAGCAATTGTTAATATTCTATTTATAACATAGCAGCAAGTACATTTTTTTTCAGATTTTAATATATATCTTCTGTCGTGGATTCGTACAGTATGTACAGAGCAGTTTGGTCAAACGAAACGTATTATATGTTTTTAAATGTTTTATAACTGCTGATATAGCATACAGCCTAATTGCTTTTCTAAAAACACTACTCAGGCACACACTATGCTGTGAAGTTTGACTTATCTCTCTTGGCACTGATGTTATGTCAACAGTTATACTACATGAATTTCAGATTATTTTTAAAATAACCTAACAAGATGCAAAATGCGTGTGTTTATACCGATAAAAGAGCAGATTGCTAAATTACACTTTTCCAAAACTACTGATGCGTGAATTAGAACTTTTTATGCCCATTTGATTTATAAAGCAGAAATGTCTGGAGACCACATGATAATCTGTCAGGAAATCAGTAGAGATTGCAATAAAGCTGAGTTACTAGAGTCAGGTTGAATTTAGTAAAATTTTTCTAGTTTGCCTCCCAATATAACGATCTCAAAGCTAGGTTTAGTTAGCTTTACATTCGGGAAATTAATTAAAACCTGTGAGTGATTTAGGATTTTAATATAACAGGTGTAGTTTTTACCTGTTCTGTGCTGTTGTTCCACGATTATGGAGTTACATGTTCTTATAACTAGTTATTTGTTTTCCTTTGTGCTGCTTATGTTGTGAATTTTGTTCCCTTACCGAAATTTCATAGATAAAAGAACTAAAAATACGAGCAGATGATGTAGATCACATCTAAGGAACCGGCTGCAAGCTGGAATCTGGCCTTCTATATCCTTCTGAACTGCACATGTAGCTTAAGACTGCGTATTAAACAGAATGATCAAACAGTATTTTTTCACTGTCATAGACTTAAATGCGAACTTTTTCAAAAGATGAGCTTGACAATGACTATAATAACTTGATGGCACAATTAAGTGTGACAGATTCAGGCAGGGGAAGTGCATCTGTCAGTGCATCTACTGCTGAATCTTCTATGGGACTTGCTCTTAATATGACCTCAACACAGATATCTGCAGTAAAACACATCCAATTTGGAAACCATGGGCAGCTTTTGCCAATACAAAAAATACCAACATGTTGTGATGAAGGTTTCTTTCTCAGTGACTTAGCAAATAAGAACTGCTCTCTAGTAAGCAGCTATGAGTTTCAGACACTGGCTGGACATGGAGCAGAATCAACTGTTACAGAATGTCTCCTCAGGTCTGGGGAGAGTAATTTGGAAACAATGCAAGAAACGGATTATGGACAAATATCTGCAGAAGACATAACAACAGAGACAGATTTTTTCCTCACAGGAGACACCATATTGATGTCACCCTTCAGCTGTTGCTGCCAGTGCAAGTTACAGCCAATCTGCAGCACCAGTAGAGATGTCTGAAAAAGAGATAATCTGTATGGAAACAAGCACAGATAGTTTGGCAGAGGTTATGCCAGAGGTGCTTTCATTCATATCTCACAAAGAATATGAATCCAAGGATGAAGACTTGTCTTCACTGAATCATTATGAATTCAAACATACAGTGATGCAGAAATAATTAACCAATTAACCAGTAGTGCAATCAACTTAGAAAAAAAAAAATATATTGGAAATTACACCCGGACAGATTGAAAGTTTACCTGACAATCCAGAAGCCAAAGTCCAAAGTGTAACTGAAGACAGCAGTGGAAAGGATTTTAAAGACATTAGTGTATCTCAGAATCCAAAGAAACCTACTAATATTGTAGCTTGTGAAGTTCAATGTGAGTTTAATACAAATCTGTGCCTGATGCATGAAGAAGTGGACAAAGATGAACTGCAGGAAGCCAGCACTGAGGTAGAACATACTCAGGAATCAAAAGCGCTCCTGCATTCTGGCAGCCAACTTGAACCAAACAGCCTTTGCCAAGGAGAAAAAAGTGAGAAAACAGAAATAGGTCTACCACTGAATGTACACAAACATTCAGCTGTTTGGAAAGCAGCTCCACTGCAGACCGCTTGTCACTGGTATCTAGGACAGAGGAGGATTCTCTCCCCACAACTCATCCAGAGCTGCCAAAAGATCACACTCTGCGAAAAACACCTTTTGTCTCCGTGTTGCCTGTGCAAACTGTGGAGCAGAGGAATGTCTGTTTAGATGCGGATTTAGAAGATGATTTCTTGACTGAGATAGGGCAGACGTGTCACTAAGGGGAAAGGAAGACAATGGAAAACTATAGAACTTTTAACATCCTGAGGCCTAAGGGTTGTCGCTGTATACAACGATCTGTTTCTGTGCTGCTCATGTCACACCAGTGATGTTTGTGAAGATCAGGCAGACTGGTGTGGTTTGGGAACTCTACATCAGACATTAACTATTTTGCAGTGCTTGTATTTGTGTTTCATCTCAGTAGTGTTACAGTGGGTAGCAAGATTTATTTGGAATCATCATATGACAGAAACCTTTTGGCTTACGAGTCTTCCCAAGATTATATGTGATTGTGCAATAACAATTTTTGGGGTAAAATTCTATATCATATCCAAACTAGAAAAACTTTGAAAGGGTGAATTGCTTGTCCAGTTTGAAAACTACTACCAAGTTGCCAGACAATGCTATGTATTTGGTATAGGGGTCAGTGATTTAAGAATTTGTAAAACACTTTTGCAAGACAGAAACGGGGAGAGAACAGGTGGCAACCCCCTCAGTTCATTTGCAAAAGTTGTTTCATATGTTAAGTTTTTTTTTGTACACAGGTGTTGGTAGCTGCCTGCAGGATGAATGAAACCTTGGAAAGAAAGAACAAGGTTGATGCTGTTTTCTGCAGGTAACAATGGTAACATCAGGAGCTGTTGTGGCTAACAGTTTCCTCAATATTGTTAGAACACAGTTTTTGGAGCACAATTCTTTTTGGTATTATAAGCATAGTTTTTCTTAGTCATATACACCTTTTTAGTATATTTTTGTATATTTTTTTTTAAGCACATGAAATTAAGGATTTAAGAGAGTGTACGAACTTTAAAGTAAGTATTACAGGAGCACAATTTGTCAGCATTATGAGCACATTTTAGTGTTGTTAAGGCACAGTATTTTTAGTTTTGTTGGAGCACAATTTTTTAGTATGTTTAAGCATAAAATTATAGAAGGTTAAGATCTTAGATTATTCACTGGGTATTGGTGGAGGAAAGTTCACCTGCTTGGTGGAGAAGCTTTAACACCATAAGGTACTAGAGAATTAGTATGGTTTCGTAACTCATGAGACAGTAAAATGAGATTCAAAAGTATGTGTGTGTGAAGTGTGTTTGAATGATGGTGGCCACCGTGTGAAAGTGAATGAATGAAAATGTATGCATGTATATGTGTGAATATTCACTTACACAAACACTTTTGGATAAACAAATACACCGATACCTTTCCATAAAATGGCAAGAAATCCTGAACAAACTCTCCGGGCTGCAATAGAATGGTATGCAAAGAGTGCAATAGAAACGGAAGATCCAGTGTTAATATACGATCATGTCATTGTGTTATTCAAGGGCCAAGGGGTGAAAAAGAATAACAGAAGACATATGGCCCAGAGTTTAATGGAGTTCCATTTCCAAGGATGTTCTGAACAGAGTGGAAGTTTTAAGAATAAACCCTACATTTAAAGAAGTACTTTTAGGCACACTTTGAGAGCACACATCTTAGGGTCAATAGGTTGTTGAGTTTATTGGTGATGGTGGTGTTGTTGTATGTTTGCGCTTATTGAGATGTTATGGATACAATAAGGAATGTTACAGAAATGCAATTTAAACTGTTCAAACTTCAACGGGGGATTTGTCGGAGGACAGAAACTGTGTGAACAGTTTCCATTGCATTTCTGCGACCTTCACCTTGGCATGGCTGGGTGCAGACAGTAAAAAAAATACTGCGCCACTAATATGACTGCAGGTCCTGTGCCAGGGTGAAGGAGGAGTTATGCTGGCAGGAAAACAAGTTTTATGGACACCTGGTGTGGTCCAATTAGTAATGTACAGCTCAGTGTGTTTACCTTATGTATCCAATGTAACCTGAAAAAGAATCACATGTCTCTGCATCACAAGCAGCATATAAGCTGCTTTTCCTCTAATAAAGCGGACATTTTTGCCAATCATATTGATTTGTGTGCATTTCTGTCTGAACCCCTCCGCCGTTACTACACCCTTTGCAAGAGCACCTTCCTAGTGCTAAGAGTGGAGCTCGGGACGGCGGGAGGAGGAAGCAAGGCAGC
Organism: Pseudopipra pipra; assembly: GCF_036250125.1. Classification (NCBI taxonomy): domain Eukaryota; kingdom Metazoa; phylum Chordata; class Aves; order Passeriformes; family Pipridae; genus Pseudopipra; species Pseudopipra pipra. Next base: position 16,637,715 of record NC_087580.1, on the reverse strand, counting down.
CTGTAAGACTAGAAGCGTGGAGCTGAGGAGAGCTGCCTTGAGCCTCTTCAGGGATCTTCTTCCTTCTTGCCTGAAATCCCTTTTTTCCCCTCACTCACTGCTCTTGCTGCCCAGCCTCACTTCCTGCAACACCTTCACCCATTTTCAGTCTGGTTCTCTCACTACTTCTTTTAATCCCCAGCTTTTCTCCAGAACAGCCAATTGACATCCACGGAATCACTACGCCCAGAAGCGCCAGGAGAGCTCCACAAGTTCAGAAGTTCAAGTGGGCAGAACCCCTCTTGGACATCCCCTTCCCTGCTTGGAACATCTGATTCCACGGGAGGAGCCAGATGCTGAGCAGTCCCGAAAGCCCTCGTTTTCTAGACAGGAGCTCAACTCCAACAGATCACAGCACAGACCTAAAGCACTTTTGACCCTGAGCGGACAGAACCCCGTTCTTCTTGTCCGCACTTGTCTTCCCATGGAATGGAGAGCCGAAAAAAACCTCTCCAGGGTAGGGCCAGAACTGACAGGTTTACGGCAGAGGGGCAGAAATTGCCCTGTCATTGCCTCCAGGATGATATGCTTGCTCCAGGATCCTTCCATCAGGGAGCTTTTGTCGGATTGTTTGGTCAATTTTAGGTCAATTTCTATGGCTTTCAGCAATGTCAGCTTCCAGTGGTGAGAAGTCATGAGAGTAGTCCCCAGAATCGGGTGATGCCCCTTGGTAACAAGACTTTGTGTTTAAGTGGCAAATGTTTTTATTCACCTCCTGGCTTCTGTAGAAGTCTCCTGTTTTTCAAGACTCCTAGACTCCTAGAGCAGTTGGTGTTGGAAGGAAGGGACCTGAAAGCTCATCTGCTTCCAACCACCCCTCTGCCACGGGCAGGGACACCTTCCGCTAGACCAGCTTGCTCCAAGCCGCGTCCAACCTGACCCTGAACACTTGCAGGGATGGGGCAGCCACAGTTTCTCTGGACAACCTGTGCCAGGGCCCCACCACTCTCCCCGGGAAGGCTTTCTTTCCCATATGCCATCTAAGCCTGCCCTCTGCCAGCGCCAAGCCATTGCCCCTTGGTCTGTCGCTCCAGTCCCTTGGAAACAGTCTCTCTTAGCCAAAGCCTTCTTGGTCCTCCCTGTTGTGTTGCAAAATTTGCAAGCTGATGTTGTGCCAGGTGGCACCAGCCAAGCCCTGAGCCAGGTGCAGGACCTTGCACTTGAGGTCTGAGGTCACTGGGGCTGTTGAGCCTGGAGAAGAGGAGACTGAGGTCAGATCTCCTGGGGGGCTGCAGCTTCCTGCCAAGGGGCAGCGACCATTTCTGCTCTGTGGGACCAGGGACAGGAGCCGAGGGAACGGCCGGAGCTGTGTCAGCGGAGGCTTAGGTTGGACATTAGGAAAAGGTGCTTTCCCCGGAGGGTGGTCGGGCACTGGAATGGGCTGCCCAGGGCAGTGGTCACGGCCCCAAGGCTGCCAGAGCTCAAGGAGCGTTTGGACAACGCTCTCAGGCATACTGAATCCAAAAAATCGGTCCAAGAAACTGCTCAGAGAATTTTTATCTTTAAGCAGCAAGGTTTTTGTTTATTCAACGTTGGGAGCAAGCCAGCTCGCGCTGGACAAACTTGCTCAAAGGCTTCACACAAAATCAGCGTTTTTATACAATCTTCAGATGTGATTAAATGCATATTCAAGTGATTACAACATCTATCAATACATATTAAAAATAGGTGGAGTATAGGCGGAGCTTGGGGAGGTGCTTCTCTTGGCTCCCCATTTCGGAGGGTAGTTCCCATCTTCCTCCATGGGGCAGGGGGCTTCAACTCATCTTCCTCAGCTTGACCCTTCTTCTTTTCCATTGTTCTTGACCCGCTCACTGAAGCTTGGAAAAAACCCTGGCTCCAGGCCTATTTCTCCTATTTAAATGTCTACCTGATCCTGTTGTATTTCTAATTTATCACCTCTAGGCCTATTACCTGTTCCTGTACTGTTCTCTTAAGCTTTGGTCCAGTAAGTAGAACAGAACGAGCACAGATCGTCTTGGATGTTGGGAGCTTGTTAGCAGGCCCAAATCTCTTAGTTAACTCTTTTGGGCCTAGCTTCCTATATCATTCCCCCCTTTTTGTTTAGAATTTACGAATTCCTTCGTCAAGTTCTAATGGATTTTGATAGGTATTCATCACAGCCCTCATTATCTGCATCCTTCTAACCATGATGCTTGATTTGCACCATAGCCAAACAATTAGGACCAGTAGTAGAATAATGCCAGCTCCTAATACCAATATTGGATGTATGAAATAGTGAAACACTTGTGATGCTGTAGGGGAGTATCCTGTAAAGATATCCCACCGGTGATGTTCTCCCACTTTTTCCACTTTGGTTAGAACAGTTTTTATGCTCTCAGTGTCATGTTCTACTTGCCAGAGCATTCGTCTAGTCGTTCTGTTTACTTCCTGGACCAGTTTTTCTATATCAGGATGTTTAAGCATTGCTTTAAAAAGATTAATGTTCATTCCTCTCTGCAATTTCGGTACATCATGATACATTGTATAATCAACTTCAATCAGTTGTCTAGTAGTCACTAGAATGATATAATCAAAGTCACAGCCTATTATTTTAGTAAAACAAAAAAATTAATACCACTCACTACTTCATGACAAATACCTATGGTAAAATTAACACAAAAGATTCTAACACATGCACAAGCATTTCCTACATAATAGACTTGTGATTGGGTTTTAGTATGGGGAAGCATTTCAAAGGTACACACACTATTGTCAGCATCTAAGCATAAATCTTCATTTTCTACTCCAGCATTTTCACAGATATATCCTAATTGTCCTTTAGGAATACATGCCTCAGTACTGACTGGCTGCCACTTTTTCTTGGTGTGATCCTAACTTGCCCAAACATTATGGTCTATGGGTCTGACAATTACATTTTGGTGTATGGCTCTTAATGTCAGGCTAGGAAAGATGGTCTTTTCTTTAGCTGCACTGATAGTGAGCACATAAGCTTCAATTTGTTCATGTTGAGGATTGTAAGTGAAGTTTCCTAACTGCCACCACGCTTGGTAATTTTTCTCAAAGTGTGTAGTAGAACTGTTTCTAGCTATTATTTCTCTTACTTCCTGTGGTAATATTCCTGAAGTTCCTTCTCTTAATATTCCTGCAGCTACAGACTGCACCCACTGTTGAGTTTGGAGACATTGTATTGCAAGTGCAAATCTTTTATGGATGACACCAGCATAGTCAATAATCTTGGTGAAATCTTTTGCAGTGGTTAGCTACTAATGTTAACAATTTAACTGCCAATGATTGTGTTTCTGCCAAAGTGAGCAAAGATGATCTTAAAGGGACTTTGAATTTTCCTAGATCAGATGTGACAGCACTTAGTTTATTCACTAATACTTCTTGATCTATGGTGTTTAATACACTTAATCCTGTGCCAAACCATCCCGTTACATCTCTTTGAATTCTGGTACAAGGGGATCTGGCCATCATCTATACATGCCAGTCTTTAAGGCTTTGTTGAATACAGGGCTGACAATCTTTTTGTATGTTTGATATGTTTACTTAAAGGTGTATTGGAACCCTTTTCAGTGAATATATGGGATCTAACAACAGCTTCTGCTCATTTGAGTGCTTAATTACATATGGTCCAGCATAAGTTAAATTGTGGACACTCTCACAGGCTAAAGAAGGAGTTGTAAAACTGGTGGTGGTCTTAGTCAATGGGGTGGTAGGAGATTTGCTGGTTGGTAATCTCATTGTTATATTTCCTTCCCTGAATGTCCACTGACACATCACAGAAACTGATTTATCTAGAGTGAAGGTGTGCCAACATTGATCAGCCACTAATTACATTTCACAGTAACGTCAGTTCTGGGTGACCATCTAATCCGTGCCTATTAAAACACTTGCATTGTATGGGGTACCAGGATTTTACCAATTATTCAGTACCCTTGTTCCTTGGAGGACTATAACAGATGGATTGTATTGGTTCAGTTCAGATGAATTCAGAATATCTGTATTTATAGCAAATCATAGACTAGAATTCCCATTATAGGCCTGAGACCATAATAATTTTGGGGCAAGAGTTTGATTTAACACTAATGTACTTATCAGTCCAAGGATCAGCATTGAGGAGGCTTGATAGTAGATGATTCCTCTCCCGAGGTCCATGCTTCCTCTGGAACTCTCTTGACTCGAGAGTAGTGGATCCACGTGGGTTTCTCTTTCACCCGGATCGTGTGGAGGTGGTCATCAGCACCTGCTGGGGTCCATCCCACTTCTCCCGTAGTGGATCTCCTGAAAGATTCTTAACATATACCTGATCACCAGGGTTGGATGGATGTAGCTTACAATCAGGCTGCTTGGGTTGGTGTTCTAACACCACTGTAGCATTTTTCTGCAATTGTTTTCCTACAACCATAACATGATCGTACACATATTGATTACTGGTTTGATCTACAGCTTCACTATTCACAGTTTGCATCATGTAGGGTCTGCCCAAGAGAATTTCAAATGGACTCAGTTTCCCTTTGGATCTTGGCTTGACCCTTAGCTTGATTAAAGCAATAGGTAAAGCTTGATACCAATGAAAATTTGTTTCTTGACATATTTTAGATTCATCTTTTCTACTTGCCCATTTGCTTGGAGTCTGTAGGGCATATGCAGTTGCCAGTTGATTTTTAGTGCTTTACTTATTGCTTGTACAATTCATGCACAAAAGTGTGAACCTCTATCTGAAGAGATGCTCTTAGGCATTCCAAACCATGGTATAATCTCATTCAACAAGACTTTAACCACTCCTTTTGATTCATTTTTTTTCTACATGGGAAAGCTTCAGGCCATCCAGAAAATGTCAGTCAAAACTAAGAGATAACAGGACCCCCCCCTTTTCTTGGGAGCTCAGAGAAATTAATTTGCCAAATTTCACCTGGGAAATGCCCTTTACTTATTGCCCTTTACTTATTGCCCTTTGGTGTATTTTTGTTCCAGTATTTCAGACGAAGTTCCCATTGGGTTGTGACTTGCTCTATTGTGGTAAATAAATTTGGTCCTGCTACTCTAGTCCTTAAATGCTAATAGAGTGAGTCTAAGCCCCAATAGTTTTATCATGTTTTACTTTTACAAATTGCCACACTAATTTTTCTAACAGTATTAACTGACCTGTTTTTAGTTAACCTCATCTATTGTCTAACACCTTACCTTCATTTTCATGTATCCACTTATAATCTGTTTCTTGATATTCTACCTGTTGATCTGTGTCTAGTTCTTCTAGCACTAAAGCTGCTACTGATAGTTCTTTACTTCTTGCAGCAGCTAATTCAGCTTCTGCATCAGCTTTTCTGTTTCTTATTTCCAGGACAGTGTTACCTTTCAGGTGTCCTTGGCAGTGCATAATTGCCACCTGAGAGGGGAGTTGTACAGCTTCTAATAATCATAGAGTTTCTTCAGCATACTTCACAACTTTTCCTTGAAGAGTTAAAAGTCTTCTTTCTTTCCAAATTGCTCCATGAGCGTGAACTATGCCAAAGGCATATTTGGAGTCAGTCCAGGTGTTAATTTGTTTTCCTTCTGCCAATCCTAAAGCTCGAATGAGAGCTATCAGTTCTGCTTTCTGGACTGAGGTTGCTGCAGGCAAAGGATTTGATTTGATTACCTCAGTAGTGGTGGTCACAGCATACCCAGCCATCTTCACACCTTGTCTTAGGAAACTGCTGCCATCGGTAAACCAGTCTTCTGCATCCAGGGGTGGTTCTTCTTTAAGGTCCAGGCAGCTGGAGTGCACTGCTTCAATGGTTTCCAGGCAGTCCTGCATGACAGGTGCAGCCGAGATTCTTCCTTCTAGGAATGAAGCTGGGTTAACAATGTTAGTCACCTGAACGGTTATGTCATCAGCCAGGATTACCCGATATTTCAGAAATTGGGAGGGTGACAGCCAATGATTTCCTTTCTGTTCCAGTACTGTAGATGCTGTGTGGGACACTAACACAGTCATTTTCTGTCCCATTGTACATTTCCTGGCTTCTTCTATATTTATGATCATTGTTGCTACTGCCCTTAGGCAGGTGGGCCATCATTTGCTTACTTCAGCCAATTGCTTGGAGAAGTAGGCTGCTGTTCTTTTGTATGGCCCTTGTTGCTGAGCCAGGACCCCCAGAGCCATTCCTTGTCGTTCATGCGAGAACAAACAAAAGGGCTTCGTTACGTCAGGCAAACCCAGCGCCGGAGTCCTTATGAGTTCTCATCTCAGCTGTTTGAAGGCTCCACTTGCTTTGGGGGTCCAGATGAGGTTGCCCTTAGTCATTTTCAGCAGGTCATATAAAGGCTTTGCAATTAGCCCATACTGATATATCTATAAACAACACCAACCTGTCATTCCTAGAAAGGCTTGAAGGTTTCTCACCATCTGTGGTTTCAGTGTCTGGCAGTTTCCTTTCTTGTTGTCCCCAGTGATCATTGTCCTTCAGATACTTTGTAATCCAGGTACACCACTTGTTTCTGCACTGGAAGTGCTTTCTGTTGAGAGACTCGATACTCATTTAAGTCCATAAAGTTTAAGAGGTTTACTGTCCATTGGGCACATTCTTCTTGTTTTTCAGTAACAATCAATAGATCATTCACATATTATAAAAGTACACCCTTTCCCGGTGGTGACTGCCATTGTTCTAATTCTTTTGCTAATTAATTCCCAAAATTGTGGGAATATTTTTGAACCCTTAAGGTAACACTGTCCAAATGAGCTGAGTTTTCCTTCCTGTGGTGGGATTGTCCCACTTGAAGGCAAATATCCTTTGACTTTGCTGTGTTTAGGGAAGGCAGAAAAAGGCATCTCTTAAGTCTAATACTGTGAACCAAATTACACTTTCTTTTAATATTGTTAATAAGGTATATAGGTTTGCAACAGCTGCATGTATGTTTTAGCTATTTTATTTACTGCTCTTAAATCCTGAGCCAACCTATGTGTTCCATTTGTCTTTTTGACTGGTAAAATTGGGGTGTTGCAATCTGATTCACACTCTACAAAACCTTAATTTCAAAAAGTTGTCTATTATTGGCTCAATTCCTCTTCTATCTTCCAGCCTCAGTGCATATTGCTTCCTAACTACTGGGTTTGCTCCTGGCCATAATTCTATTTCAATGGGAGCTGCCCTTTTTGGCTTTCCTGGTGTTTCAATAGCTCAAACTCCTGGGTATACCTGATCTAAAATTTGATTGACATTTGAATTACCCTGGCTTGGCTCCACATAGCTCATTGCTAAACTCAGAGCTGCTATTAATTGTTCTTCCTTTACCTTAAGTTCAATTTTACCTTGTTTGAATTCTATTACAGCTCCCAGATTTTCTAGTAAGTCTCTGCCCAATACGAGTTTGGATAAATTTGGTAAATACAAAACCTGATGCACACCCATTTGTTTTCCAATTTTGAACTTTAGGGGTTTCAAAAGAAAGCTTTTCTGATTGGCCAGTGGCACCCACAACTTAAACATATTTATCACTTTTAGGTATTAATTCAAAACAGAAAATGTAGCCCCAGTATCAATTAGAAAATCTAATTCTTCTTTTTCTTCCCCTAGCTTGATTTTTACCAGCAGGTCCCCTAGCACTGGCCTGCTGGGCCCCCCCTTCACTCAATACTCTGTAAGCAACAACAGCCACTCCTGTGCCTGTATTTCCACCTGTTAATTCAGGGCATTCTTGCTTCCAGTGTCCCTCTTTTCTGCAATATGCATACTGGTTCTACCCAACCTTGTCTGTCGGGGAGGCAAACCTTACATCTGTTACACAAGGCTCATACATATAACTAACAGTTGCAAAATTGACAAATCTTAATTCTAGGTCTTATCCAAAGTGATGTGCTTATAGTTAATTCTTCAGCACTACCTCTCATATAGCAACTCTTAGCATGATAATACCTTTAACTATGTGCTCCTGGATGTTTCAAGGTAAGCAAGATATATCAGGTACACAATAACAATACTTGGCCAAATACAAACAAAACCAGACCAGAAGACCAGACCAGACCAGAGGGGATATTCCCCTGGGAGAGCGTCCTGCCTCGACTTACAGGTATCCAGAAACCAGATACAAATACCTTTTATCAATAGGCAGTGTTCTTGTCCAGCCCCCGCAAGAAGCCACCGAAGAAGGGAGCCCCTTCGGGTAAAAAGACTTACCCGAGGGCGCCCAAGGGGGTCCCGTCCTCCAGGGGATTCCGCAGCCGGGTGGAGAAGGTGTCCTGCCGCGGTCGCCAAATGAATCCGAAAAATCGGTCCAAGAAACTGCTCAGAGATTTTTTATCTTTAAGCAGCAAGGTATTTGTTTATTCAACGTTGGGAGCAAGCCAGCTCGCGCTGGACAAACTTGCTCAAAGGCTTCACACAAAATCAGCATTTTTATACAATCTTCAGATGTGATTAAGTGCATATTCAAGTGATTACAACATCTATCAATACATATTAAAAATAGGTGGAGTATAGGCGGAGCTTGGGGAGGTGCTTCTCTTGGCTCCCCATTTCGGAGGGTAGTTCCCATCTTCCTCCATGGGGCAGGGGGCTTCAACTCATCTTCCTCAGCTTGACCCTTCTTCTTTTCCACTGTTCTTGACCCGCTCACTAAAGCTTGGAAAAAACCCTGGCTCCAGGCCTATTTCTCCTATTTAAATGTCTACCTGATCTTTGGGCTTGTGTTGTATGAAGGTTTTGTTTGTTTTGCTTTCTCAAGGCTCTTGCAGTGACTGTGTATAAAGAGTTATGTGTTTCTGCAGTTGAAATTGTAACTGGTTGTTTGTTTGCTACTTGTTTAAGTTTGGCTTTCCATGTTGTGTATGGCATCTTGTCTAACAGCATTTTAAAATAGTGAGAAGTAAATACTTGATTTGGGGCCCCTCTTATTATTATTCTTACCCTCTGTAACACAAAAGAACTTTTTATAATAGCAGATCATCTGTCAATTAGTAAAGTTGCCCTTCTGTGACTTAGAAAATTAAACATGGTAGTTGATAGCTGTATGTCTGCTGTGTTTTGCAATGCTACCTCTAGGTTGTTGGTTCTGTCAGGAGGTGGATGGTGTTGTCCCAGCTGAAATTCTCGCAGTACAAAACCAACCACTGTCATTGCCAGCAACGCCGTCAGTACACGTGCTGTCCACTTCAACGTTGGTAGCTTTGACTTTGCTGATGGTCTGGGCTTGGGTAGGCAGATGTTCTGTGTGCTTTCCCAGTCTACATCTTCTTCCTCGAGCTGAAGTAGTAGCCGTAGCCATGTTTGCTGTTCTTCCTCTTTTGCAGGATTCAAAACTGCTTGTCCTTTTTCTGGTTCTCTTGTCTCACTGAGTTCAGTTTGCCACAGCTCAGCTAAGCTTTCTAGGGAGTCAATATCTCTTCTTCCTCCTCCATCAGGCCATCTTCGGCATAGAAGCTGTTCTGAGGCTGGTGAGGGCTGTGGGTTGGTTTCTGGGTAGGAGAGCCACAGTGATGCTTTAACTGTTGTGCATTTGTTGTGAGTTGGTTGAACTGGTGGTGACGGAAGAGGCACTTTCACTTCCGCCTCACGGCCGGAGTAAGCTTGCTGCGTCCATGTTGCTGCGTGGTTGTTCTGCAGCGGTCTCATGGCCGCTGCGCAGCCAAAGGGTGTTAGTGGAGCGCCCTGGCTAAAGGGAGCTAGCAGATTCTCTTCTGTGTCCTCTATAGACTCGCTGTCTATTTGTCCGTCACAGTCATCCTCCCCCCTTCCCGGCGAAATGCCTGAACCTGGGGGTGGCGGCTTCACTTCCGGCACACGGCAGGGGCAACATGGCGGTGCCTCCGGTGCCACTCTCCTTCTGCACATTGACTGTGCAACCACCGTGTCACGGTCGCCCCGTAACGGTCCAGGGGTCGGCGCTGCTCTGTAATGGTCCTCGGCTCCAACAGCACTGCTTGCTGCTCTGTATGGCATGGTCTCAGCTGCAGCCATGGGCGCTGGCATAAAGCCAGCATCCCCCCCGGCTGCCATGCTCATGCTGCCAGCCCCCAAGCCATGCTCCTTCACACCACACACGCTGCCACTGCACTGTTCCCCCCAAGGGCTCCCCCTCCCCCTCATCCCCCCTGACCAACGTGCATTCCCCCCCTGCCCCACTCGGTCGGTGGGGGGGCTGGGGTTGAAGGGGGGGGGTTGAGGGGAAAGGAGTGAAGGGGGGGGAAGTCCACTCTCCCGGGTGCATTTGCCTTTCTGTAGTGCTTATTCAAGGCTATCATAATGTCTTTCCATGTAGCCAAATTCTTGAGGGCGTCTGTTTTTCCCTCACTGGCTTTTTCAATAATTTTGTTCCCTATTTTCCTCCAAGATGACACTTGACAAGGTCCAGTCAGAGGGAATGCAGGTTCAGGCAACGAAATCCAATATAACAAGTCCCATAACTTACTTTCTTCTATGGTTGTTCTTGTAAAAGTTGAGAGACAGCTTCTGCTGTTTGTTTGATTTTTGGAGTAATTCCCTCCTGACGGGTAAACCACCCTCCCATATTCGCCAATTTTTGGTTACCTCTGTGCGGAAGCTCTGTTGTCCTTTCTTCTGGTCCTTTTTTCTTCCTTTTTTGTTCCTTTTTGCAGAGGTAACCCAGCGCGCTGAATTCTTTCTTTTCTTCCTTTTGGTTTTGGCGATATGGACACCCCCGGACAGGTTCCCCAGAGCTTCTGCTCCTGGTTGCCGGTAACCTGCTGAAGACCCTGTTCGGGCTCCATTTGAGGTGCTGTTCAAGGCACGAACCCCACTCTGACACGAACAAGTGCCAGAGCAGAAATACCATTTATTCAAACTGCCCAGGTTTAAATACCACGCCTGAACATGTCACGTGACCCTCTAACCAAAGACAATCAAATATTGTCTGAGAACCCGGGAGACCACAACTCCCATGGTTCATTGCTACATTCTTCCTGCCACACTTCCCTTCTTCTGCCCCACCCCCAACAGCTTTGCCAGCTCTTCCTGGCCAGAGGAAGGCTTAACCAAAGAGCTCGAATCACATAACATCCTGCCTTGGAAGGGACCCACAAGGGTCGCCCAGTCCAACTCCTGGCCCTGTGCAGGACAGCACAGCCATCCCACCGTGTGCCTGAGAGCGTTGTCCAAACGCTCCTTGAGCTCTGGCAGCCTTGGGGCCGTGACCACTGCCCTGGGCAGCCCGTTCCAGTGCCCGACCACCCTCCGGGGAAAGCACCAGGGCAGTTGAAGTCTCCACGAGAAGCAGGGACTGTGACCTGGAGGCTGCTTCAAGCTGCCTGTAGAGGTCTCCTCCCCATCTTGCTCCTGCTCAGGAGGCCTGGAGCAAACCCCCACAGCAGTGTGCCCATTCCCAGCCTGCCCGCCCTTTGATCCTGACCCATCAACTCCTGAGTGGCTCGCCATCCCCCCCAAGACAGAGGTCGAGACCTTCCGAGTGTCACCTCCCCGAGAGCTACGGATGTCGTCTCCCTGGGCTCCTGTGAGGCCCCGCATGTGGTTGCCAGCGCATTCTTCCCTCTCCCTTATGGGCCCTGTCCAATGCAGCCCCAGGGCAGCCCGGAGGAGCCCTGTCTGAGGCTGCGCTGGGGTGACTGGGGACACGGTGGGCTCACTGGGAGCAGCCTTCCAAAGCCCCAGAGCGGCAGGATGGTGCCCAGGCTCTGCTCAGGGCTGCTTTGGGCGTGGGGCCGTCTGCGCGAGTCCTGCACGGGACCCATGTGTCCTGGCTGCCACGCCAAAGGGCTGCTTCCCCAGGCGAAGGGGACAGGGGAGTGACCCTGCGTGAGAGCCTGCACCTCTGGCAGTGACTCAGGCCCGGGGTGCCCTTTGGGTGCCCTTGGTGCCCTTTGGGCCTTGCTGGATCTGCTTGCTGCCATTTGCTGGGGCCACCCTGCACTCCCTCCCCATTCCAGGCAGACACAGGCAGGTGTTGGAATAAAATCTTTTCTTCCGTAACCAGAAGAAAACTGTTAACTATATCTACGGAACGGCGGAGGGAGTCAGACAGAAATGCACACAAATCAACAGGATTGGCAAAAATGTCCCCTTTATTAGAGGACAGACAGCTCATATGCTGCCTGCGACACACAGACATGTGGTTCTTCCCCAGGTTACATTGGATACATAAGGCAAACATACTGTGGTGTACAGTACTAATTGGATATCAGCAGGTGTCCATAAGCCTTGTTTTCCTGCCAGAACAACTCCTCCTTTACCTTGGCACAAGGCCTGCAGCCATAGAAGTGGTGCAGTATTTTTTTACTCTCTGCACCCAGCCATGCCAAGGGGAAGGTCTCAGAAATGCAACTGAAATTGTTCACACAATTTCTGTCCACCGACATCTACGTCTACATCTATCTCTACATCTTCCCTACATCTCTATCTACATCTTCCCCACATAAACACCCTCCCTCCCTCCCGCTGGGATAGATCCCCAAACGATCTATCCCTCCAACTGGCATAGATCCCCAAACGATCTATGCCTCAACCTGGGATAGGTCCCCAAACGACCTATCCCTCAAACAGGGATAGGTCCCCAAACGACCTATCCCTTTAACAGGCCTAAGCCAATCTTCCTGCCCCAGCCCCGGCTGCGGGAGCCTTGATCTTCATGGCAGGCCCTGGCTCAGAGCCCCCCTTCCTCTTCGCCCCCCGCCTTTCCAGCTTGGCGTCTCCACTGTTCGTGGGCGCGGGGACGCTGCTGCCACCATCCTGGCTGGTCCCTGCAGCCCCCGGGGAGGAAGCCAAGTGCCCCTGAGTCCCCTGCGGCAGGACCTTCCCACTCAGCAGAGCGCGGCTGGTTGGAGTCACCCCAGGCTCCCTGGTGGCTTGGAGCTGGGGTGCGGCTGAGGGGCTGGCGGTGGTGTGCCTGGGCGGGGAGGTGTCCTCCTCCATGGCGACATCGCTGACCAGCGAGAGGTCGCAGCCTCGGGGGGCGTCCTCCTCCATGGGGACGTCGCTGGCCAGCGAGAGGTCACAGCCGCGGGCGGTGTCCTCCTCCATGGGGACGTCGGTGGCCAGTGAGAGGTCGCAGCCGCGGGGGGCGTCCTCCTCCATGGAGACGTCACTGGCCAGGCTGATGTTAAGTGCCGGGGTGACGTCCACATCCATGGGGGTGCTCCCGTCTGGGGGGCTGCCACTGCCCAGGGGTGTCCCGGAGGGGTTGGCTGAACTGGCAGGGCTGCGCTGGCTGTGCCGCGCTGCTGGGACCGGGGCCACTGCTCTCCCCTGATGGTGGTAGGGCTGCAGTTGACCCTGGGGGGCACGTTGGTCTGCCCCAGCCAGGGGCTTCCCACTGCCCTGGGGCCCCCCCCGGGCAGTGTTGGATGTTACAGCAACGCCAGGGCTGCTTGCCAGTGGGGCTGGTGGAGGCAGGTTGGCTGAGCCTGTGAGAAAGAGCAAAGCCTGGAAGTCACATCCCGAGCTGGGGCCATCAGGCGCTGAGAGGACTGAGGAGGAGGAGGAGGAGGGCGAGGTGCAGGGGAGGAAGGGCTGTGAATGTCCCCACCGTGCACTGCGGGGCTTTCGGGGTCAGGCTCTGTCCTCACCTTTGGTGCCGGAGCTTTGGGGGGAGCGGAAGAGCTGCACGAGCCGGGTCAGGGCTGATCTCCAGCTCACAGAGCGGCGCCACAGAGCTGACAGGGCCATGGTCAGTCACGCTCGGTGGCCGGTCGCTTCTGTTGACTGGACACAGGTCTGGATGCTCCTCTTGGAGCGTCTCCAGGGATGGAATGTCGGGCCTCCCATTGTGTCATAGAGACAGCAGTAATGCTGGGGCTTCCCTGAGGTGCTGTTCAAGGCACGAACCCCACTCTGACACGAACAAGTGCCAGAGCAGAATTACCGTTTATTCAAACTGCCCAGGTTTAAATACCACGCCTGAACATGTCACGTGACCCTCTAACCAATGACAATCAAATATTGTCTGAGAACCCGGGAGACCACAACTCCCATGGTTCATTGCTACATTCTTCCTGCCACATCTCCCTCCTCTTTTTATTAACAAGTTGAGAAACACTATGTTTTTAACATTCTTATTAGAACCAATCTTATTTCAACTAATTATAAAAAACAGGGCCTATCGTCACAAGGCCTTTATTGAACTGTTGACAACTTTATTGGTTCGTGCAATATTCAAGCAATCTCAAATTACCCAGGGTTTGTAGGTGTGGATAACCTTTTATCTGAGGGTGACTTTGTGTAATGGCATCATCTTTATTTAAAAGGGAAATGTGTTGGGTTGTAGATGTTGTGTCTGAGGTGGTGTTGTCTGAAGTAGTGTTTAAGATGTCTTGCTATAAAGTGTACTTGCTTTCACACACACATACATGCTTCCACTCAACTTTCTCATTCATACTCCGGTGGCCACCGTTTCATTCTCTCCTTACAATGCACTCTTAAACCCTTTATTGTGTTTGACTCATGGAGTTTTGGTTCTGTATTGGTTACTGTTTATGTGTTTCTTTTGGTTCTGCCTTGGTTACTGTTTATATGTTTCTTTTGGTTCTGTTGTATCATTTACTGCTTCTTTGTGATTATCCCTGTTTTAAGGAAATGTTAATGTAGATTTACACACATAGGGAACAGACCCATATCTCTTTTCCCCTTTTTTTTTTTTTTTTTTTTTCTCCCCACTGTGTGATGTGTTTACTATTGTTGGTCGTGTTTCTTCTAATCCAAATCCTTCACTTATTTCTTCTGGTGGTTGCTCCTGTTGTGGTGGAGGGCTAATATAAGGCCTGACACATCTAGAAGGGACCCATTGTAATTTGGTACCCTTGGATACACAGGCATATCCCCTTCCCCATGTTATGAGATCTACTGGTCCTGACCATTGCCCAGATATTAGATCTTTGATCATAACTGGTGGTTTGGAAGATGAAAGTATTTGAGTTTTATCTTGGCGTTCATACTTGCTATGGTCTGTATCATCACAGTTTAAGAAATTTAGAACATATGACGCTTTCCGTAAGCGTTCCTGGGGGCTATATACCGACTCCCCTCTTTTTTGTCTTTGAAGCATTTCTTTTAGTGTACGGTGAGCTCTTTCTACAATCGCTTGTCCTGTGGGTGAATGCGGTATACCTATGGAATGGAGTATTCCCCAATCTGTGAGAAATGTTTTGATTTTTTCAGAACAATGAGCAGGGCCATTGTCGGTTTTTATGGTTTTTGGAATTCCTAGGATTGCGAAACAACTGAGCCAGTGTCTGATAACGTCTTTGGCTTTTTCTCCCGTGTGTGCTGTTGCATTAATGTATCTGGAATACGTGTCTACTGTAACATGGACATATTTTAGTTTACCGAATTCAGCTATATGTGTAAGGTCTGTCTGCCAGATTTCATTGGCTGTTATGCCCCTGGGATTAACCCCTTCCTTAGCTGGCATGGGGGTAATTCGCTGGCAGTCAGAGCATGACATAATTATGTCTCTGGTCTGGTTTATTGTAATTTGGAATTGTCTCTTTAATGAACGTGCATTTTGGTGGAAGAACTGGTGTGAGACTTTAGCCTGTTCCAGAATTTTGGGAACTGTAGTTGCCATAGCAGTTGCATCAGCTTTTTGATTGCCCTCTGCTATGGGTCCTGGAAGTTCTGTGTGTGACCGAGTGTGCATTATGTAAAAATCAAATTTTCTGTGGTTGATAAGAAACCATATGGTACGAATTTCTGTAAATAAGTGAGGATTAGTGACATCTCGAAGGAAGGAGGCTTCGAGACGTGAGACCAACCCTGCTGCATAGTGAGAATCTGTGACAACATTCATAGGTTGATCATGGAACAATTCAAATGCCATGCGGATAGCTGCTAGTTCTAAAACCTGTACAGAACCTTGGTCCAAGGTTTGTACCTTATTGTCCCATTGTCCTGTGGCAGGGTTCTTCCATGTCACGATGGCTTTTTTCGATCGTCCAGATGCATCAGTGAAGACTGTGACTCCATTTACTGGTCGTAGTTTGCAGCGACGCGTGGCCATCAGGGGTAGATTTCCTATTTCCGCCCAGAGTTTATGTTTCGGGAAGTGAATGGAAATATTACCGTGGAAGTCCGCTAATGCAGTCTGAAACCCAGCGTCCTCTGCAAGAAGCCAGTCTAAGTTGTCTTTTGTGGCTGGAATGTAGATCGTCTCAGGATCCCTTCCATCCATCTCCTGCAGATGTCCTCTACCTTTCATAATGAGCTTAGCAAGCATGTCATTAACGGTCCAAACAGTCTTAGGTGGAGAGTGGGGAAGAAATAACCATTCTAGAATTCTCAAAGGGTCAGATTCTGCCTGATCCCATTGGAAAAGGACAGCAAAAGGTTGGAACTTGCTGGATATGATGGCGAGGCGAATGTGCAGGTCAGGGGGTTGTCGTCTGCTTTGCCTGTTTTCGACAGCTTGGGAGCATACTTCCAGAGCTTGTTTTGCTTCTGGGGTTAGGGATCGAATAGATGTGAGAGTTGGGTCGCCTTTAAGTAGCTCGAAGAGGGGGTGCAATTCCTCTGTTGTGATGCCCAAGACAGGCCTCAGCCAGTTAATGGCTCCTAAAAGCCCTTGCAAATCATTCAGGGTCATAGTGTCCGTTACTTTGAAAGTCACTGGTTGTGGCATGATTTCCTGTTGAGTGATCCTCCATCCGAGGTAGGTCCAAGGTTGGGTGCGTTGAATTTTTTCTGGGGCAAGCTGCAGACCTGCTTTTTGGATGGCGTCAGTTAAGGCAGTCAAGGTGGATTGTAGTTCAGTCCCGTGTTTTGCTGCTATCAGGATGTTTGATATTCCTGTCTTTGCCTCCCATTCTAATTGTTCAATTTGGGTATAGGTCAATTTATGCATGTTTGTGTTTTGAGTAGATCTAGAGGTGTGTATTGCTGTATGTTGCAACTTTGTGGAGCATCTTTGGGCTTGTGTTGTATGAAGGTTTTGTTTGTTTTGCTTTCTCAAGGCTCTTGCAGTGACTGTGTATAAAGAGTTATGTGTTTCTGCAGTTGAAATTGTAACTGGTTGTTTGTTTGCTACTTGTTTAAGTTTGGCTTTCCATGTTGTGTATGGCATCTTGTCTAACAGCATTTTAAAATAGTGAGAAGTAAATACTTGATTTGGGGCCCCTCTTATTATTATTCTTACCCTCTGTAACACAAAAGAACTTTTTATAATAGCAGATCATCTGTCAATTAGTAAAGTTGCCCTTCTGTGACTTAGAAAATTAAACATGGTAGTTGATAGCTGTATGTCTGCTGGGTTTTGCAATGCTACCTCTAGGTTGTTGGTTCTGTCAGGAGGTGGATGGTGTTGTCCCAGCTGAAATTCTCGCAGTACAAAACCAACCACTGTCATTGCCAGCAACGCCGTCAGTACACGTGCTGTCCACTTCAACGTTGGTAGCTTTGACTTTGCTGATGGTCTGGGCTTGGGTAGGCAGATGTTCTGTGTGCTTTCCCAGTCTACATCTTCTTCCTCGAGCTGAAGTAGTAGCCGTAGCCATGTTTGCTGTTCTTCCTCTTTTGCAGGATTCAAAACTGCTTGTCCTTTTTCTGGTTCTCTTGTCTCACTGAGTTCAGTTTGCCACAGCTCAGCTAAGCTTTCTAGGGAGTCAATATCTCTTCTTCCTCCTCCATCAGGCCATCTTCGGCATAGAAGCTGTTCTGAGGCTGGTGAGGGCTGTGGGTTGGTTTCTGGGTAGGAGAGCCACAGTGATGCTTTAACTGTTGTGCATTTGTTGTGAGTTGGTTGAACTGGTGGTGACGGAAGAGGCACTTTCACTTCCGCCTCACGGCCGGAGTAAGCTTGCTGCGTCCATGTTGCTGCGTGGTTGTTCTGCAGCGGTCTCATGGCCGCTGCGCAGCCAAAGGGTGTTAGTGGAGCGCCCTGGCTAAAGGGAGCTAGCAGATTCTCTTCTGTGTCCTCTATAGACTCGCTGTCTATTTGTCCGTCACAGTCATCCTCCCCCCTTCCCGGCGAAATGCCTGAACCTGGGGGTGGCGGCTTCACTTCCGGCACACGGCAGGGGCAACATGGCGGTGCCTCCGGTGCCACTCTCCTTCTGCACATTGACTGTGCAACCACCGTGTAGCGGTCGCCCCGTAACGGTCCAGGGGTCGGCGCTGCTCTGTAATGGTCCTCGGCTCCAGCAGCACTGCTTGCTGCTCTGTATGGCATGGTCTCAGCTGCAGCCATGGGCGCTGGCATAAAGCCAGCATCCCCCCCGGCTGCCATGCTCATGCTGCCAGCCCCCAAGCCATGCTCCTTCACACCACACGCTGCCACTGCACTGTTCCCCCCAAGGGCTCCCCCTCCCCCCCATCCCCCCTGACCAACGTGCATTCCCCCCCTGCCCCACTCGGTCGGTGGGGGGGCTGGGGTTGAAGGGGGGGGGGTTGAGGGGAAAGGAGTGAAGGGGGGGGAAGTCCACTCTCCCGGGTGCATTTGCCTTTCTGTAGTGCTTATTCAAGGCTATCATAATGTCTTTCCATGTAGGCAAATTCTTGAGGGCGTCTGTTTTTCCCTCACTGGCTTTTTCAATAATTTTGTTCCCTATTTTCCTCCAAGATGACACTTGACAAGGTCCAGTCAGAGGGAATGCAGGTTCAGGCAACGAAATCCAATATAACAAGTCCCATAACTTACTTTCTTCTATGGTTGTTCTTGTAAAAGTTGAGAGACAGCTTCTGCTGTTTGTTTGATTTTTGGAGTAATTCCCTCCTGACGGGTAAACCACCCTCCCATATTCGCCAATTTTTGGTTACCTCTGTGCGGAAGCTCTGTTGTCCTTTCTTCTGGTCCTTTTTTCTTCCTTTTTTGTTCCTTTTTGCAGAGGTAACCCAGCGCGCTGAATTCTTTCTTTTCTTCCTTTTGGTTTTGGCGATATGGACACCCCCGGACAGGTTCCCCAGAGCTTCTGCTCCTGGTTGCCGGTAACCTGCTGAAGACCCTGTTCGGGCTCCATTTGAGGTGCTGTTCAAGGCACGAACCCCACTCTGACACGAACAAGTGCCAGAGCAGAAATACCATTTATTCAAACTGCCCAGGTTTAAATACCACGCCTGAACATGTCACGTGACCCTCTAACCAAAGACAATCAAATATTGTCTGAGAACCCGGGAGACCACAACTCCCATGGTTCATTGCTACATTCTTCCTGCCACACTTCCCTTCTTCTGCCCCACCCCCAACAGCTTTGCCAGCTCTTCCTGGCCAGAGGAAGGCTTAACCAAAGAGCTCGAATCACATAACATCCTGCCTTGGAAGGGACCCACAAGGGTCGCCCAGTCCAACTCCTGGCCCTGTGCAGGACAGCACAGCCATCCCACCGTGTGCCTGAGAGCGTTGTCCAAACGCTCCTTGAGCTCTGGCAGCCTTGGGGCCGTGACCACTGCCCTGGGCAGCCCGTTCCAGTGCCCGACCACCCTCCGGGGAAAGCACCAGGGCAGTTGAAGTCTCCACGAGAAGCAGGGACTGTGACCTGGAGGCTGCTTCAAGCTGCCTGTAGAGGTCTCCTCCCCATCTTGGTCCTGCTCAGGAGGCCTGGAGCAAACCCCCACAGCAGTGTGCCCATTCCCAGCCTGCCCGCCCTTTGATCCTGACCCATCAACTCCTGAGTGGCTCGCCATCCCCCCCAAGACAGAGGTCGAGACCTTCCGAGTGTCACCTCCCCGAGATCTACGGATGTCGTCTCCCTGGGCTCCTGTGAGGCCCCGCATGTGGTTGCCAGCGCATTCTTCCCTCTCCCTTATGGGCCCTGTCCAATGCAGCCCCAGGGCAGCCCGGAGGAGCCCTGTCTGGGGCTGCGCTGGGGTGACTGGGGACACGGTGGGCTCACTGGGAGCAGCCTTCCAAAGCCCCAGAGTGGCAGGATGGTGCCCAGGCTCTGCTCAGGGCTGCTTTGGGCGTGGGGCCGTCTGCGCGAGTCCTGCACGGGACCCATGTGTCCTGGCTGCCACGCCAAAGGGCTGCTTCCCCAGGCGAAGGGGACAGGGGAGTGACCCTGCGTGAGAGCCTGCACCTCTGGCAGTGACTCAGGCCCGGGGTGCCCTTTGGGTGCCCTTGGTGCCCTTTGGGCCTTGCTGGATCTGCTTGCTGCCATTTGCTGGGGCCACCCTGCACTCCCTCCCCATTCCAGGCAGACACAGGCAGGTGTTGGAATAAAATCTTTTCTTCCGTAACCAGAAGAAAACTGTTAACTATATCTACGGAACGGCGGAGGGGGTCAGACAGAAATGCACACAAATCAACAGGATTGGCAAAAATGTCCGCTTTATTAGAGGACAGACAGCTCATATGCTGCCTGCGACACACAGACATGTGGTTCTTCCCCAGGTTACATTGGATACATAAGGCAAACATACTGTGGTGTACAGTACTAATTGGATATCAGCAGGTGTCCATAAGCCTTGTTTTCCTGCCAGAACAACTCCTCCTTCACCTTGGCACAAGGCCTGCGCCATATTAGTGGCGCAGTATTTTTTACTCTCTGCACCCAGCCATGCCAAGGGGAAGGTCTCAGAAATGCAACTGAAATTGTTCACACAATTTCTGTCCACCGACATCTACGTCTACATCTATCTCTACATCTTCCCTACATCTCTATCTACATCTTCCCCACATAAACACCCTCCCTCCCTCCCGCTGGGATAGATCCCCAAACGATCTATCCCTCCAACTGGCATAGATCCCCAAACGATCTATGCCTCAACCTGGGATAGGTCCCCAAACGACCTATCCCTCAAACAGGGATAGGTCCCCAAACGACCTATCCCTTTAACAGGCCTAAGCCAATCTTCCTGCCCCAGCCCCGGCTGCGGGAGCCTTGATCTTCATGGCAGGCCCTGGCTCAGAGCCCTCCTTCCTCTTCGCCCCGCGCCTTTCCAGCTTGGTGTCGCCACTGTCCGTGGGCGCGGGGACGCTGCTGCCACCATCCTGGCTGGTCCCTGCAGCCCCCGGGGAGGAAGCCAAGTGCCCCTGAGTCCCCTGCGGCAGGACCTTCCCACTCAGCAGAGCGCGGCTGGTTGGAGTCACCCCAGGCTCCCTGGTGGCTTGGAGCTGGGGTGCGGCTGAGGGGCTGGCGGTGGTGTGCCTGGGCGGGGAGGTGTCCTCCTCCATGGCGACATCGCTGGCCAGCGAGAGGTCGCAGCCTCGGGCGGCGTCCTCCTCCATGGGGACGTCGGTGGCCAGTGAGAGGTCGCAGCCGCGGGCGGTGTCCTCCTCCATGGGGACGTCGGTGGCCAGTGAGAGGTCGCAGCCGCGGGGGGCGTCCTCCTCCATGGAGACGTCACTGGCCAGGCTGATGTTAAGTGCCGGGGTGACGTCCACATCCATGGGGGTGCTCCCGTCTGGGGGGCTGCCACTGCCCAGGGGTGTCCCGGAGGGGTTGGCTGAGCTGGCAGGGCTGCGCTGGCTGTGCCGCGCTGCTGGGACCGGGGCCACTGCTCTCCCCTGATGGTGGTAGGGCTGCAGTTGACCCTGGGGGGCACGTTGGTCTGCCCCAGCCAGGGGCTTCCCTCTGCCCTGGGGCCCCCCCCGGGCAGTGTTGGATGTTACAGCAACGCCAGGGCTGCTTGCCAGTGGGGCTGGTGGAGGCAGGTTGGCTGAGCCTGTGAGAAAGAGCAAAGCCTGGAAGTCACATCCCGAGCTGGGGCCATCAGGCGCTGAGAGGACTGAGGAGGAGGAGGAGGAGGAGGGCGAGGTGCAGGGGAGGAAGGGCTGTGAATGTCCCCACCGTGCACTGCGGGGCTTTCGGGGTCAGGCTCTGTCCTCACCTTTGGTGCCGGAGCTTTGGGGGGAGCGGAAGAGCTGCACGAGCCGGGTCAGGGCTGATCTCCAGCTCACAGAGCGGCGCCACAGAGCTGACAGGGCCATGGTCCGTCACGCTCGGTGGCCGGTCGCTTCTGTTGACTGGACACAGGTCTGGATGCTCCTCTTGGAGCGTCTCCAGGGATGGAATGTCGGGCCTCCCATTGTGTCATAGAGACAGCAGTAATGCTGGGGCTTCCCTGAGGTGCTGTTCAAGGCACGAACCCCACTCTGACACGAACAAGTGCCAGAGCAGAATTACCGTTTATTCAAACTGCCCAGGTTTAAATACCACGCCTGAACATGTCACGTGACCCTCTAACCAATGACAATCAAATATTGTCTGAGAACCCGGGAGACCACAACTCCCATGGTTCATTGCTACATTCTTCCTGCCACATCTCCCTCCTCTTTTTATTAACAAGTTGAGAAACACTATGTTTTTAACATTCTTATTAGAACCAATCTTATTTCAACTAATTATAAAAAACAGGGCCTATCGTCACAAGGCCTTTATTGAACTGTTGACAACTTTATTGGTTCGTGCAATATTCAAGCAATCTCAAATTACCCAGGGTTTGTAGGTGTGGATAACCTTTTATCTGAGGGTGACTTTGTGTAATGGCATCATCTTTATTTAAAAGGGAAATGTGTTGGGTTGTAGATGTTGTGTCTGAGGTGGTGTTGTCTGAAGTAGTGTTTAAGATGTCTTGCTATAAAGTGTACTTGCTTTCACACACATATACATGCTTCCACTCAACTTTCTCATTCATACTCCGGTGGCCACCGTTTCATTCTCTCCTTACACATGCACTCTTAAACCCTTTATTGTGTTTGACTCATGGAGTTTTGGTTCTGTATTGGTTACTGTTTATGTGTTTCTTTTGGTTCTGCCTTGGTTACTGTTTATATGTTTCTTTTGGTTCTGTTGTATCATTTACTGCTTCTTTGTGATTCTCCCTGTTTTAAGGAAATGTTAATGTAGATTTACACACATAGGGAACAGACCCATATCTCTTTTCCCCCTTTTTTTTTTTTTTTTTTCTCCCCACTGTGTGATGTGTTTACTATTGTTGGTCGTGTTTCTTCTAATCCAAATCCTTCACTTATTTCTTCTGGTGGTTGCTCCTGTTGTGGTGGAGGGCTAATATAAGGCCTGACACATCTAGAAGGGACCCATTGTAATTTGGTACCCTTGGATACACAGGCATATCCCCTTCCCCATGTTATGAGATCTACTGGTCCTGACCATTGCCCAGATATTAGATCTTTGATCATAACTGGTGGTTTGGAAGATGAAAGTATTTGAGTTTTCTGTTGGCGTTCATACCTGCTATGGTCTGTATCATCACAGTTTAAGAAATTTAGAACATATGACGCTTTCCGTAAGCGTTCCTGGGGGCTATGTACCGACTCCCCTCTTTTTTGTCTTTGAAGCATTTCTTTTAGTGTACGGTGAGCTCTTTCTACAATCGCTTGTCCTGTGGGTGAATGCGGTATACCTATGGAATGGAGTATTCCCCAATCTGTGAGAAATGTTTTGATTTTTTCAGAACAATGAGCAGGGCCATTGTCGGTTTTTATGGTTTTTGGAATTCCTAGGATTGCGAAACAACTGAGCCAGTGTCTGATAACGTCTTTGGCTTTTTCTCCCGTGTGTGCTGTTGCATTAATGTATCTGGAATACATGTCTACTGTAACATGGACATATTTTAGTTTACCGAATTCAGCTATATGTGTAAGGTCTGTCTGCCAGATTTCATTGGCTGTTATGCCCCTGGGATTAACCCCTTCCTTAGCTGGCATGGGGGTAATTCGCTGGCAGTCAGAGCATGACATAATTATGTCTCTGGTCTGGTTTATTGTAATTTGGAATTGTCTCTTTAATGAACGTGCATTTTGGTGGAAGAACTGGTGTGAGACTTTAGCCTGTTCCAGAATTTTGGGAACTGTAGTTGCCATAGCAGTTGCATCAGCTTTTTGATTGCCCTCTGCTATGGGTCCTGGAAGTTCTGTGTGTGACCGAGTGTGCATTATGTAAAAATCAAATTTTCTGTGGTTGATAAGAAACCATATGGTACGAATTTCTGTAAATAAGTGAGGATTAGTGACATCTCGAAGGAAGGAGGCTTCGAGACGTGGGACCAACCCTGCTGCATAGTGAGAATCTGTGACAACATTCATAGGTTGATCATGGAACAATTCAAATGCCATGCGGATAGCTGCTAGTTCTAAAACCTGTACAGAACCTTGGTCCAAGGTTTGTACCTTATTGTCCCATTGTCCTGTGGCAGGGTTCTTCCATGTCACGATGGCTTTTTTCGATCGTCCAGATGCATCAGTGAAGACTGTGACTCCATTTACTGGTCGTAGTTTGCAGCGACGCGTGGCCATCAGGGGTAGATTTCCTATTTCCGCCCAGAGTTTATGTTTCGGGAAGTGAATGGAAATATTACCGTGGAAGTCCGCTAATGCAGTCTGAAACCCAGCGTCCTCTGCAAGAAGCCAGTCTAAGTTGTCTTTTGTGGCTGGAATGTAGATCGTCTCAGGATCCCTTCCATCCATCTCCTGCAGATGTCCTCTACCTTTCATAATGAGCTTAGCAAGCATGTCATTAACGGTCCAAACAGTCTTAGGTGGAGAGTGGGGAAGAAATAACCATTCTAGAATTCTCAAAGGGTCAGATTCTGCCTGATCCCATTGGAAAAGGACAGCAAAAGGTTGGAACTTGCTGGATATGATGGCGAGGCGAATGTGCAGGTCAGGGGGTTGTCGTCTGCTTTGCCTGTTTTCGACAGCTTGGGAGCATACTTCCAGAGCTTGTTTTGCTTCTGGGGTTAGGGATCGAATAGATGTGAGAGTTGGGTCGCCTTTAAGTAGCTCGAAGAGGGGGTGCAATTCCTCTGTTGTGATGCCCAAGACAGGCCTCAGCCAGTTAATGGCTCCTAAAAGCCCTTGCAAATCATTCAGGGTCATAGTGTCCGTTACTTTGAAAGTCACTGGTTGTGGCATGATTTCCTGTTGAGTGATCCTCCATCCGAGGTAGGTCCAAGGTTGGGTGCGTTGAATTTTTTCTGGGGCAAGCTGCAGACCTGCTTTTTGGATGGCGTCAGTTAAGGCAGTCAAGGTGGATTGTAGTTCAGTCCCGTGTTTTGCTGCTATCAGGATGTTTGATATTCCTGTCTTTGCCTCCCATTCTAATTGTTCAATTTGGGTATAGGTCAATTTATGCATGTTTGTGTTTTGAGTAGATCTAGAGGTGTGTATTGCTGTATGTTGCAACTTTGTGGAGCATCTTTGGGCTTGTGTTGTATGAAGGTTTTGTTTGTTTTGCTTTCTCAAGGCTCTTGCAGTGACTGTGTATAAAGAGTTATGTGTTTCTGCAGTTGAAATTGTAACTGGTTGTTTGTTTGCTACTTGTTTAAGTTTGGCTTTCCATGTTGTGTATGGCATCTTGTCTAACAGCATTTTAAAATAGTGAGAAGTAAATACTTGATTTGGGGCCCCTCTTATTATTATTCTTACCCTCTGTAACACAAAAGAACTTTTTATAATAGCAGATCATCTGTCAATTAGTAAAGTTGCCCTTCTGTGACTTAGAAAATTAAACATGGTAGTTGATAGCTGTATGTCTGCTGTGTTTTGCAATGCTACCTCTAGGTTGTTGGTTCTGTCAGGAGGTGGATGGTGTTGTCCCAGCTGAAATTCTCGCAGTACAAAACCAACCACTGTCATTGCCAGCAACGCCGTCAGTACACGTGCTGTCCACTTCAACGTTGGTAGCTTTGACTTTGCTGATGGTCTGGGCTTGGGTAGGCAGATGTTCTGTGTGCTTTCCCAGTCTACATCTTCTTCCTCGAGCTGAAGTAGTAGCCGTAGCCATGTTTGCTGTTCTTCCTCTTTTGCAGGATTCAAAACTGCTTGTCCTTTTTCTGGTTCTCTTGTCTCACTGAATTCAGTTTGCCACAGCTCAGCTAAGCTTTCTAGGGAGTCAGTATCTCTTCTTCCTCCTCCATCAGGCCATCTTCGGCATAGAAGCTGTTCTGAGGCTGGTGAGGGCTGTGGGTTGGTTTCTGGGTAGGAGAGCCACAGTGATGCTTTAACTGTTGTGCATTTGTTGTGAGTTGGTTGAACTGGTGGTGACGGAAGAGGCACTTTCACTTCCGCCTCACGGCCGGAGTAAGCTTGCTGCGTCCATGTTGCTGCGTGGTTGTTCTGCAGCGGTCTCATGGCCGCTGCGCAGCCAAAGGGTGTTAGTGGAGCGCCCTGGCTAAAGGGAGCTAGCAGATTCTCTTCTGTGTCCTCTATAGACTCGCTGTCTATTTGTCCGTCACAGTCATCCTCCCCCCTTCCCGGCGAAATGCCTGAACCTGGGGGTGGCGGCTTCACTTCCGGCACACGGCAGGGGCAACATGGCGGTGCCTCCGGTGCCACTCTCCTTCTGCACATTGACTGTGCAACCACCGTGTAGCGGTCGCCCCGTAACGGTCCAGGGGTCGGCGCTGCTCTGTAATGGTCCTCGGCTCCAACAGCACTGCTTGCTGCTCTGTATGGCATGGTCTCAGCTGCAGCCATGGGCGCTGGCATAAAGCCAGCATCCCCCCCGGCTGCCATGCTCATGCTGCCAGCCCCCAAGCCATGCTCCTTCACACCACACGCTGCCACTGCACTGTTCCCCCCAAGGGCTCCCCCTCCCCCCCATCCCCCCTGACCAACGTGCATTCCCCCCCTGCCCCACTCGGTCGGTGGGGGGGCTGGGGTTGAAGGGGGAGGGGTTGAGGGGAAAGGAGTGAAGGGGGGGGAAGTCCACTCTCCCGGGTGCATTTGCCTTTCTGTAGTGCTTATTCAAGGCTATCATAATGTCTTTCCATGTAGGCAAATTCTTGAGGGCGTCTGTTTTTCCCTCACTGGCTTTTTCAATAATTTTGTTCCCTATTTTCCTCCAAGATGACACTTGACAAGGTCCAGTCAGAGGGAATGCAGGTTCAGGCAACGAAATCCAATATAACAAGTCCCATAACTTACTTTCTTCTATGGTTGTTCTTGTAAAAGTTGAGAGACAGCTTCTGCTGTTTGTTTGATTTTTGGAGTAATTCCCTCCTGACGGGTAAACCACCCTCCCATATTCGCCAATTTTTGGTTACCTCTGTGCGGAAGCTCTGTTGTCCTTTCTTCTGGTCCTTTTTTCTTCCTTTTTTGTTCCTTTTTGCAGAGGTAACCCAGCGCGCTGAATTCTTTCTTTTCTTCCTTTTGGTTTTGGCGATATGGACACCCCCGGACAGGTTCCCCAGAGCTTCTGCTCCTGGTTGCCGGTAACCTGCTGAAGACCCTGTTCGGGCTCCATTTGAGGTGCTGTTCAAGGCACGAACCCCACTCTGACACGAACAAGTGCCAGAGCAGAAATACCATTTATTCAAACTGCCCAGGTTTAAATACCACGCCTGAACATGTCACGTGACCCTCTAACCAAAGACAATCAAATATTGTCTGAGAACCCGGGAGACCACAACTCCCATGGTTCATTGCTACATTCTTCCTGCCACACTTCCCTTCTTCTGCCCCACCCCCAACAGCTTTGCCAGCTCTTCCTGGCCAGAGGAAGGCTTAACCAAAGAGCTCGAATCACATAACATCCTGCCTTGGAAGGGACCCACAAGGGTCGCCCAGTCCAACTCCTGGCCCTGTGCAGGACAGCACAGCCATCCCACCGTGTGCCTGAGAGCGTTGTCCAAACGCTCCTTGAGCTCTGGCAGCCTTGGGGCCGTGACCACTGCCCTGGGCAGCCCGTTCCAGTGCCCGACCACCCTCCGGGGAAAGCACCAGGGCAGTTGAAGTCTCCACGAGAAGCAGGGACTGTGACCTGGAGGCTGCTTCAAGCTGCCTGTAGAGGTCTCCTCCCCATCTTGCTCCTGCTCAGGAGGCCTGGAGCAAACCCCCACAGCAGTGTGCCCATTCCCAGCCTGCCCGCCCTTTGATCCTGACCCATCAACTCCTGAGTGGCTCGCCATCCCCCCCAAGACAGAGGTCGAGACCTTCCGAGTGTCACCTCCCCGAGATCTACGGATGTCGTCTCCCTGGGCTCCTGTGAGGCCCCGCATGTGGTTGCCAGCGCATTCTTCCCTCTCCCTTATGGGCCCTGTCCAATGCAGCCCCAGGGCAGCCCGGAGGAGCCCTGTCTGGGGCTGCGCTGGGGTGACCGGGGACACGGTGGGCTCACTGGGAGCAGCCTTCCAAAGCCCCAGAGCGGCAGGATGGTGCCCAGGCTCTGCTCAGGGCTGCTTTGGGCGTGGGGCCGTCTGCGCGAGTCCTGCACGGGACCCATGTGTCCTGGCTGCCACGCCAAAGGGCTGCTTCCCCAGGCGAAGGGGACAGGGGAGTGACCCTGCGTGAGAGCCTGCACCTCTGGCAGTGACTCAGGCCCGGGGTGCCCTTTGGGTGCCCTTGGTGCCCTTTGGGCCTTGCTGGATCTGCTTGCTGCCATTTGCTGGGGCCACCCTGCACTCCCTCCCCATTCCAGGCAGACACAGGCAGGTGTTGGAATAAAATCTTTTCTTCCGTAACCAGAAGAAAACTGTTAACTATATCTACGGAACGGCGGAGGGGGTCAGACAGAAATGCACACAAATCAACAGGATTGGCAAAAATGTCCGCTTTATTAGAGGACAGACAGCTCATATGCTGCCTGCGACACACAGACATGTGGTTCTTCCCCAGGTTACATTGGATACATAAGGCAAACATACTGTGGTGTACAGTACTAATTGGATATCAGCAGGTGTCCATAAGCCTTGTTTTCCTGCCAGAACAACTCCTCCTTCACCTTGGCACAAGGCCTGCGCCATATTAGTGGCGCAGTATTTTTTACTCTCTGCACCCAGCCATGCCAAGGGGAAGGTCTCAGAAATGCAACTGAAATTGTTCACACAATTTCTGTCCACCGACATCTACGTCTACATCTATCTCTACATCTTCCCTACATCTCTATCTACATCTTCCCCACATAAACACCCTCCCTCCCTCCCGCTGGGATAGATCCCCAAACGATCTATCCCTCCAACTGGCATAGATCCCCAAACGATCTATGCCTCAACCTGGGATAGGTCCCCAAACGACCTATCCCTCAAACAGGGATAGGTCCCCAAACGACCTATCCCTTTAATAGGCCTAAGCCAATCTTCCTGCCCCAGCCCCGGCTGCGGGAGCCTTGATCTTCATGGCAGGCCCTGGCTCAGAGCCCCCCTTCCTCTTCGCCCCCCGCCTTTCCAGCTTGGTGTCTCCACTGTTCGTGGGCGCGGGGACGCTGCTGCCACCATCCTGGTTGGTCCCTGCAGCCCCCGGGGAGGAAGCCAAGTGCCCCTGAGTCCCCTGCGGCAGGACCTTCCCACTCAGCAGAGCGCGGCTGGTTTGAGTCACCCCAGGCCCCCTGGTGGCTTGGAGCTGGGGTGCGGCTGAGTGGCTGGCGGTGGTGTGCCTGGGCGGGGAGGTGTCCTCCTCCATGGCGACATCGCTGGCCAGCGAGAGGTCGCAGCCTCGGGGGGCGTCCTCCTCCATGGAGACGTCGCTGGCCAGCGAGAGGTCGCAGCCGCGGGCGGTGTCCTCCTCCATGGAGACGTCGCTGGCCAGCGAGAGGTCACAGCCGCGGGTGGTGTCCTCCTCCATGGAGACGTCGGTGGCCAGTGAGAGGTCGCAGCCGCGGGGGGCGTCCTCCTCCATGGAGACGTCACTGGCCAGGCTGATGTTAAGTGCCGGGGTGACGTCCACATCCATGGGGGTGCTCCCGTCTGGGGGGCTGCCACTGCCCAGGGGTGTCCCGGAGGGGTTGGCTGAACTGGCAGGGCTGCGCTGGCTGTGCCGCGCTGCTGGGACCGGGGCCACTGCTCTCCCCTGATGGTGGTAGGGCTGCAGTTGACCCTGGGGGGCACGTTGTTCTGCCCCAGCCAGGGGCTTCCCACTGCCCTGGGGCCCCCCCCGGGCAGTGTTGGATGTTACAGCAACGCCAGGGCTGCTTGCCAGTGGGGCTGGTGGAGGCAGGTTGGCTGAGCCTGTGAGAAAGAGCAAAGCCTGGAAGTCACATCCCGAGCTGGGGCCATCAGGCGCTGAGAGGACTGAGGAGGAGGAGGAGGAGGGCGAGGTGCAGGGGAGGAAGGGCTGTGAATGTCCCCACCGTGCACTGCGGGGCTTTCGGGGTCAGGCTCTGTCCTCACCTTTGGTGCCGGAGCTTTGGGGGGAGCGGAAGAGCTGCACGAGCCGGGTCAGGGCTGATCTCCAGCTCACAGAGCGGCGCCACAGAGCTGACAGGGCCATGGTCCGTCACGCTCGGTGGCCGGTCGCTTCTGTTGACTGGACACAGGTCTGGATGCTCCTCTTGGAGCGTCTCCAGGGATGGAATGTCGGGCCTCCCATTGTGTCATAGAGACAGCAGTAATGCTGGGGCTTCCCTGAGGTGCTGTTCAAGGCACGAACCCCACTCTGACACGAACAAGTGCCAGAGCAGAATTACCGTTTATTCAAACTGCCCAGGTTTAAATACCACGCCTGAACATGTCACGTGACCCTCTAACCAATGACAATCAAATATTGTCTGAGAACCCGGGAGACCACAACTCCCATGGTTCATTGCTACATTCTTCCTGCCACATCTCCCTCCTCTTTTTATTAACAAGTTGAGAAACACTATGTTTTTAACATTCTTATTAGAACCAATCTTATTTCAACTAATTATAAAAAACAGGGCCTATCGTCACAAGGCCTTTATTGAACTGTTGACAACTTTATTGGTTCGTGCAATATTCAAGCAATCTCAAATTACCCAGGGTTTGTAGGTGTGGATAACCTTTTATCTGAGGGTGACTTTGTGTAATGGCATCATCTTTATTTAAAAGGGAAATGCGTTGGGTTGTAGATGTTGTGTCTGAGGTGGTGTTGTCTGAAGTAGTGTTTAAGATGTCTTGCTATAAAGTGTACTTGCTTTCACACACACATACATGCTTCCACTCAACTTTCTCATTCATACTCCGGTGGCCACCGTTTCATTCTCTCCTTACACATGCACTCTTAAACCCTTTATTGTGTTTGACTCATGGAGTTTTGGTTCTGTATTGGTTACTGTTTATGTGTTTCTTTTGGTTCTGCCTTGGTTACTGTTTATATGTTTCTTTTGGTTCTGTTGTATCATTTACTGCTTCTTTGTGATTCTCCCTGTTTTAAGGAAATGTTAATGTAGATTTACACACATAGGGAACAGACCCATATCTCTTTTCCCCCTTTTTTTTTTTTTTTTTTCTCCCCACTGTGTGATGTGTTTACTATTGTTGGTCGTGTTTCTTCTAATCCAAATCCTTCACTTATTTCTTCTGGTGGTTGCTCCTGTTGTGGTGGAGGGCTAATATAAGGCCTGACACATCTAGAAGGGACCCATTGTAATTTGGTACCCTTGGATACACAGGCATATCCCCTTCCCCATGTTATGAGATCTACTGGTCCTGACCATTGCCCAGATATTAGATCTTTGATCATAACTGGTGGTTTGGAAGATGAAAGTATTTGAGTTTTCTGTTGGCGTTCATACCTGCTATGGTCTGTATCATCACAGTTTAAGAAATTTAGAACATATGACGCTTTCCGTAAGCGTTCCTGGGGGCTATATACCGACTCCCCTCTTTTTTGTCTTTGAAGCATTTCTTTTAGTGTACGGTGAGCTCTTTCTACAATCGCTTGTCCTGTGGGTGAATGCGGTATACCTATGGAATGGAGTATTCCCCAATCTGTGAGAAATGTTTTGATTTTTTCAGAACAATGAGCAGGGCCATTGTCGGTTTTTATGGTTTTTGGAATTCCTAGGATTGCGAAACAACTGAGCCAGTGTCTGATAACGTCTTTGGCTTTTTCTCCCGTGTGTGCTGTTGCATTAATGTATCTGGAATACATGTCTACTGTAACATGGACATATTTTAGTTTACCGAATTCAGCTATATGTGTAAGGTCTGTCTGCCAGATTTCATTGGCTGTTATGCCCCTGGGATTAACCCCTTCCTTAGCTGGCATGGGGGTAATTCGCTGGCAGTCAGAGCATGACATAATTATGTCTCTGGTCTGGTTTATTGTAATTTGGAATTGTCTCTTTAATGAACGTGCATTTTGGTGGAAGAACTGGTGTGAGACTTTAGCCTGTTCCAGAATTTTGGGAACTGTAGTTGCCATGGCAGTTGCATCAGCTTTTTGATTGCCCTCTGCTATGGGTCCTGGAAGTTCTGTGTGTGACCGAGTGTGCATTATGTAAAAATCAAATTTTCTGTGGTTGATAAGAAACCATATGGTACGAATTTCTGTAAATAAGTGAGGATTAGTGACATCTCGAAGGAAGGAGGCTTCGAGACGTGAGACCAACCCTGCTGCATAGTGAGAATCTGTGACAACATTCATAGGTTGATCATGGAACAATTCAAATGCCATGCGGATAGCTGCTAGTTCTAAAACCTGTACAGAACCTTGGTCCAAGGTTTGTACCTTATTGTCCCATTGTCCTGTGGCAGGGTTCTTCCATGTCACGATGGCTTTTTTCGATCGTCCAGATGCATCAGTGAAGACTGTGACTCCATTTACTGGTCGTAGTTTGCAGCGACGCGTGGCCATCAGGGGTAGATTTCCTATTTCCGCCCAGAGTTTATGTTTCGGGAAGTGAATGGAAATATTACCGTGGAAGTCCGCTAATGCAGTCTGAAACCCAGCGTCCTCTGCAAGAAGCCAGTCTAAGTTGTCTTTTGTGGCTGGAATGTAGATCGTCTCAGGATCCCTTCCATCCATCTCCTGCAGATGTCCTCTACCTTTCATAATGAGCTTAGCAAGCATGTCATTAACGGTCCAAACAGTCTTAGGTGGAGAGTGGGGAAGAAATAACCATTCTAGAATTCTCAAAGGGTCAGATTCTGCCTGATCCCATTGGAAAAGGACAGCAAAAGGTTGGAACTTGCTGGATATGATGGCGAGGCGAATGTGCAGGTCAGGGGGTTGTCGTCTGCTTTGCCTGTTTTCGACAGCTTGGGAGCATACTTCCAGAGCTTGTTTTGCTTCTGGGGTTAGGGATCGAATAGATGTGAGAGTTGGGTCACCTTTAAGTAGCTCGAAGAGGGGGTGCAATTCCTCTGTTGTGATGCCCAAGACAGGCCTCAGCCAGTTAATGGCTCCTAAAAGCCGTTGCAAATCATTCAGGGTCATAGTGTCCGTTACTTTGAAAGTCACTGGTTGTGGCATGATTTCCTGTTGAGTGATCCTCCATCCGAGGTAGGTCCAAGGTTGGGTGCGTTGAATTTTTTCTGGGGCAAGCTGCAGACCTGCTTTTTGGATGGCGTCAGTTAAGGCAGTCAAGGTGGATTGTAGTTCAGTCCCGTGTTTTGCTGCTATCAGGATGTTTGATATTCCTGTCTTTGCCTCCCATTCTAATTGTTCAATTTGGGTATAGGTCAATTTATGCATGTTTGTGTTTTGAGTAGATCTAGAGGTGTGTATTGCTGTATGTTGCAACTTTGTGGAGCATCTTTGGGCTTGTGTTGTATGAAGGTTTTGTTTGTTTTGCTTTCTCAAGGCTCTTGCAGTGACTGTGTATAAAGAGTTATGTGTTTCTGCAGTTGAAATTGTAACTGGTTGTTTGTTTGCTACTTGTTTAAGTTTGGCTTTCCATGTTGTGTATGGCATCTTGTCTAACAGCATTTTAAAATAGTGAGAAGTAAATACTTGATTTGGGGCCCCTCTTATTATTATTCTTACCCTCTGTAACACAAAAGAACTTTTTATAATAGCAGATCATCTGTCAATTAGTAAAGTTGCCCTTCTGTGACTTAGAAAATTAAACATGGTAGTTGATAGCTGTATGTCTGCTGTGTTTTGCAATGCTACCTCTAGGTTGTTGGTTCTGTCAGGAGGTGGATGGTGTTGTCCCAGCTGAAATTCTTGCAGTACAAAACCAACCACTGTCATTGCCAGCAACGCAGTCAGTACACGTGCTGTCCACTTCAACGTTGGTAGCTTTGACTTTGCTGATGGTCTGGGCTTGGGTAGGCAGATGTTCTGTGTGCTTTCCCAGTCTACATCTTCTTCCTCGAGCTGAAGTAGTAGCCGTAGCCATGTTTGCTGTTCTTCCTCTTTTGCAGGATTCAAAACTGCTTGTCCTTTTTCTGGTTCTCTTGTCTCACTGAATTCAGTTTGCCACAGCTCAGCTAAGTTTTCTAGGGAGTCAATATCTCTTCTTCCTCCTCCATCAGGCCATCTTCGGCATAGAAGCTGTTCTGAGGCTGGTGAGGGCTGTGGGTTGGTTTCTGGGTAGGAGAGCCACAGTGATGCTTTAACTGTTGTGCATTTGTTGTGAGTTGGTTGAACTGGTGGTGACGGAAGAGGCACTTTCACTTCCGCCTCACGGCCGGAGTAAGCTTGCTGCGTCCATGTTGCTGCGTGGTTGTTCTGCAGCGGTCTCATGGCCGCTGCGCAGCCAAAGGGTGTTAGTGGAGCGCCCTGGCTAAAGGGAGCTAGCAGATTCTCTTCTGTGTCCTCTATAGACTCGCTGTCTATTTGTCCGTCACAGTCATCCTCCCCCCTTCCCGGCGAAATGCCTGAACCTGGGGGTGGCGGCTTCACTTCCGGCACACGGCAGGGGCAACATGGCGGTGCCTCCGGTGCCACTCTCCTTCTGCACATTGACTGTGCAACCACCGTGTAGCGGTCGCCCCGTAACGGTCCAGGGGTCGGCGCTGCTCTGTAATGGTCCTCGGCTCCAGCAGCACTGCTTGCTGCTCTGTATGGCATGGTCTCAGCTGCAGCCATGGGCGCTGGCATAAAGCCAGCATCCCCCCCGGCTGCCATGCTCATGCTGCCAGCCCCCAAGCCATGCTCCTTCACACCACACGCTGCCACTGCACTGTTCCCCCCAAGGGCTCCCCCTCCCCCCCATCCCCCCTGACCAACGTGCATTCCCCCCCTGCCCCACTCGGTCGGTGGGGGGGCTGGGGTTGAAGGGGGGGGGGTTGAGGGGAAAGGAGTGAAGGGGGGGGAAGTCCACTCTCCCGGGTGCATTTGCCTTTCTGTAGTGCTTATTCAAGGCTATCATAATGTCTTTCCATGTAGCCAAATTCTTGAGGGCGTCTGTTTTTCCCTCACTGGCTTTTTCAATAATTTTGTTCCCTATTTTCCTCCAAGATGACACTTGACAAGGTCCAGTCAGAGGGAATGCAGGTTCAGGCAACGAA
The DNA here is from genome assembly GCF_036250125.1 of Pseudopipra pipra. NCBI lineage: Eukaryota > Metazoa > Chordata > Aves > Passeriformes > Pipridae > Pseudopipra > Pseudopipra pipra. Next base: position 16,602,739 of record NC_087580.1, on the reverse strand, counting down.
ATCCAATATAACAAGTCCCATAACTTACTTTCTTCTATGGTTGTTCTTGTAAAAGTTGAGAGACAGCTTCAGCTGTTTGTTTGATTTTTGGAGTAATTCCCTCCTGACGGGTAAACCACCCTCCCATATTCGCCAATTTTTGGTTACCTCTGTGCGGAAGCTCTGTTGTCCTTTCTTCTGGTCCTTTTTTCTTCCTTTTTTGTTCCTTTTTGCAGAGGTAACCCAGCGCGCTGAATTCTTTCTTTTCTTCCTTTTGGTTTTGGCGATATGGACACCCCCGGACAGGTTCCCCAGAGCTTCTGCTCCTGGTTGCCGGTAACCTGCTGAAGACCCTGTTCGGGCTCCATTTGAGGTGCTGTTCAAGGCACGAACCCCACTCTGACACGAACAAGTGCCAGAGCAGAAATACCATTTATTCAAACTGCCTAGGTTTAAATACCACGCCTGAACATGTCACGTGACCCTCTAACCAAAGACAATCAAATATTGTCTGAGAACCCGGGAGACCACAACTCCCATGGTTCATTGCTACATTCTTCCTGCCACACTTCCCTTCTTCTGCCCCACCCCCAACAGCTTTGCCAGCTCTTCCTGGGCAGAGGAAGGCTTAACCAAAGAGCTCGAATCACATAACATCCTGCCTTGGAAGGGACCCACAAGGGTCGCCCAGTCCAACTCCTGGCCCTGTGCAGGACAGCACAGCCATCCCACCGTGTGCCTGAGAGCGTTGTCCAAACGCTCCTTGAGCTCTGGCAGCCTTGGGGCCGTGACCACTGCCCTGGGCAGCCCGTTCCAGTGCCCGACCACCCTCCGGGGAAAGCACCAGGGCAGTTGAAGTCTCCACGAGAAGCAGGGACTGTGACCTGGAGGCTGCTTCAAGCTGCCTGTAGAGGTCTCCTCCCCATCTTGCTCCTGCTCAGGAGGCCTGGAGCAAACCCCCACAGCAGTGTGCCCATTCCCAGCCTGCCCGCCCTTTGATCCTGACCCATCAACTCCTGAGTGGCTCGCCATCCCCCCCAAGACAGAGGTCGAGACCTTCCGAGTGTCACCTCCCCGAGATCTACGGATGTCGTCTCCCTGGGCTCCTGTGAGGCCCCGCATGTGGTTGCCAGCGCATTCTTCCCTCTCCCTTATGGGCCCTGTCCAATGCAGCCCCAGGGCAGCCCGGAGGAGCCCTGTCTGGGGCTGCGCTGGGGTGACCGGGGACACGGTGGGCTCACTGGGAGCAGCCTTCCAAAGCCCCAGAGCGGCAGGATGGTGCCCAGGCTCTGCTCAGGGCTGCTTTGGGCGTGGGGCCGTCTGCGCGAGTCCTGCACGGGACCCATGTGTCCTGGCTGCCACGCCAAAGGGCTGCTTCCCCAGGCGAAGGGGACAGGGGAGTGACCCTGCGTGAGAGCCTGCACCTCTGGCAGTGACTCAGGCCCGGGGTGCCCTTTGGGTGCCCTTGGTGCCCTTTGGGCCTTGCTGGATCTGCTTGCTGCCATTTGCTGGGGCCACCCTGCACTCCCTCCCCATTCCAGGCAGACACAGGCAGGTGTTGGAATAAAATCTTTTCTTCCGTAACCAGAAGAAAACTGTTAACTATATCTACGGAACGGCGGAGGGGGTCAGACAGAAATGCACACAAATCAACAGGATTGGCAAAAATGTCCGCTTTATTAGAGGACAGACAGCTCATATGCTGCCTGCGACACACAGACATGTGGTTCTTCCCCAGGTTACATTGGATACATAAGGCAAACATACTGTGGTGTACAGTACTAATTGGATATCAGCAGGTGTCCATAAGCCTTGTTTTCCTGCCAGAACAACTCCTCCTTCACCTTGGCACAAGGCCTGCAGCCATAGAAGTGGTGCAGTATTTTTTTACTCTCTGCACCCAGCCATGCCAAGGGGAAGGTCTCAGAAATGCAACTGAAATTGTTCACACAATTTCTGTCCACCGACATCTACGTCTACATCTATCTCTACATCTTCCCTACATCTCTATCTACATCTTCCCCACATAAACACCCTCCCTCCCTCCCGCTGGGATAGATCCCCAAACGATCTATCCCTCCAACTGGCATAGATCCCCAAACGATCTATGCCTCAACCTGGGATAGGTCCCCAAACGACCTATCCCTCAAACAGGGATAGGTCCCCAAACGACCTATCCCTTTAACAGGCCTAAGCCAATCTTCCTGCCCCAGCCCCGGCTGCGGGAGCCTTGATCTTGATGGCAGGCCCTGGCTCAGAGCCCCCCTTCCTCTTCGCCCCCCGCCTTTCCAGCTTGGCGTCTCCACTGTTCGTGGGCGCGGGGACGCTGCTGCCACCATCCTGGCTGGTCCCTGCAGCCCCCGGGGAGGAAGCCAAGTGCCCCTGAGTCCCCTGCGGCAGGACCTTCCCACTCAGCAGAGCGCGGCTGGTTGGAGTCACCCCAGGCTCCCTGGTGGCTTGGAGCTGGGGTGCGGCTGAGTGGCTGGCGGTGGTGTGCCTGGGCGGGGAGGTGTCCTCCTCCATGGCGACATCGCTGGCCAGCGAGAGGTCGCAGCCTCGGGGGGCGTCCTCCTCCATGGGGACGTCGCTGGCCAGCGAGAGGTCGCAGCCGCGGGCGGTGTCCTCCTCCATGGGGACGTCGGTGGCCAGTGAGAGGTCGCAGCCGCGGGGGGCGTCCTCCTCCATGGAGACGTCACTGGCCAGGCTGATGTTAAGTGCCGGGGTGACGTCCACATCCATGGGGGTGCTCCCGTCTGGGGGGCTGCCACTGCCCAGGGGTGTCCCGGAGGGGTTGGCTGAGCTGGCAGGGCTGCGCTGGCTGTGCCGTGCTGCTGGGACCGGGGCCACTGCTCTCCCCTGATGGTGGTAGGGCTGCAGTTGACCCTGGGGGGCACGTTGGTCTGCCCCAGCCAGGGGCTTCCCACTGCCCTGGGGCCCCCCCCGGGCAGTGTTGGATGTTACAGCAACGCCAGGGCTGCTTGCCAGTGGGGCTGGTGGAGGCAGGTTGGCTGAGCCTGTGAGAAAGAGCAAAGCCTGGAAGTCACATCCCGAGCTGGGGCCGTCAGGCGCTGAGAGGACTGAGGAGGAGGAGGAGGAGGGCGAGGTGCAGGGGAGGAAGGGCTGTGAATGTCCCCACCGTGCACTGCGGGGCTTTCGGGGTCAGGCTCTGTCCTCACCTTTGGTGCCGGAGCTTTGGGGGGAGCGGAAGAGCTGCATGAGCCGGGTCAGGGCTGATCTCCAGCTCACAGAGCGGCGCCACAGAGCTGACAGGGCCATGGTCCGTCACGCTCGGTGGCCGGTCGCTTCTGTTGACTGGACACAGGTCTGGATGCTCCTCTTGGAGCGTCTCCAGGGATGGAATGTCGGGCCTCCCATTGTGTCATAGAGACAGCAGTAATGCTGGGGCTTCCCTTCTTCTGCCCCACCCCCAACAGCTTTGCCAGCTCTTCCTGGCCAGAGGAAGCCTTAACCAAAGAGCTCGAATCACATAACATCCTGCCTTGGAAGGGACCCACAAGGGTCGCCCAGTCCAACTCCTGGCCTTGTGCAGGACAGCACAGCCATCCCACCGTGTGCCTGAGAGCGTTGTCCAAACGCTCCTTGAGCTCTGGCAGCCTTGGGGCCGTGACCACTGCCCTGGGCAGCCCGTTCCAGTGCCCGACCACCCTCCAGGGAAAGCACCTTTTCCTAATGTCCAACCTAAGCCTCCGCTGACACAGCTCCGGCCGTTCCCTCGGCTCCTGTCCCTGGTCCCACAGAGCAGAAATGGTCGCTGCCCCTTGGCAGGAAGCTGCAGCCCCCCAGGAGATCTGACCTCAGTCTCCTCTTCTCCAGGCTCAACAGCCCCAGTGACCTCAGACCTCAACTGCAAGGTCCTGCACCTGGCTCAGGGCTTGGCTGGTGCCACCTGGCACAACATCAGCTTGCAAATTTTGCAACACAACAGGGAGGACCAAGAAGGCTTTGGCTAAGAGAGACTGTTTCCAAGGGACTGGAGCGACAGACCAAGGGGCAATGGCTTGGCACTGGCAGAGGGCAGGCTTAGATGGCATATGGGAAAGAAAGCCTTCCCGGGGAGAGTGGTGGGGCCCTTGCACAGGTTGTCCAGAGAAGCTGTGGCTGCCCCATCCCTGCAAGTGTTCAGGGCCAGGTTGGACGCGGCTTGGAGCAAGCTGGTCTAGCGGAAGGTGTCCCTGCCCGTGGCAGAGGGGTGGTTGGAAGCAGATGAGCTTTCAGGTCCCTTCCTTCCAACACCAACTGCTCTAGGAGTCTTGAAAAACAGGAGACTTCTGCAGAAGCCAGGAGGTGAATAAAAACATTTGCCACTTAAACACAAAGTCTTGTTACCAAGGGGCATCACCTTATTCTGGGGACTACTCTCATGACTTCTCACCACTGGAAGCTGACATTGCTGAAAGCCATAGAAATTGACCTAAAATTGACCAAACAATCCGACAAAAGCTCCCTGATGGAAGGATCCTGGAGCAAGCATATCATCCTGGAGGCAATGACAGGGCAATTTCTGCCCCTCTGCCGTAAACCTGTCAGTTCTGGCCCTGCCCTGGGGAGGTTTTTTTCGGCTCTCCATTCCACGGGAAGACAAGTGCGGACAAGAAGAACAGGGTTCTGTCCGCTCAGGGTCAAAGGCGCTTTATAGGTCTGTGCTGTGATCTGTTGGAGTTGAGCTCCTGTCTAGAAAACGAGGGCTTTCGGGACTGCTCAGCATCTGGCTCCTCCCGTGGAATCAGATGTTCCAAGCAGGGAAGGGGATGTCCAAGAGGGGTTCTGCCCACTTGAATTTCTGAACTTGTGGAGCTCTCCTGGCGCTTCTGGGCGTAGTGATTCCGTGGATGTCAATTGGCTGTTCTGGAGAAAAGCTGGGGATTAAAAGGAGTAGTGAGAGAACCAGACTGAAAATGGGTGAAGGTGTTGCAGGAAGTGAGGCTGGGCAGCAAGAGCAGTGAGTGAGGGGAAAAAAGGGATTTCAGGCAAGAAGGAAGAAGATCCCTGAAGAGGCTCAAGGCAGCTCTCCTCAGCTCCACGCTTCTAGTCTTACAGGCTGCCTTGCTTCCTCCTCCCGCCGTCCCGAGCTCCACTCTTAGCACTAGGAAGGTGCTCTTGCAAAGGGTGTAGTGCAGTCACGGTTGGCAGTGAGAAGCGACAAGTCACTGGTTGCTCAGTTGTCAGTTCCCAAGAGGTGCCGTTTGCCCGGAGACAGGGGGCCCAGTCAGCAGCACAGAAGGTCTCAGGTGGCCACGTCCTCCCTTTTGAAGCGGCCTCCACTTTGAAAAATGGCAGTGGCCTTCCGAGCCACCTCATCGGGACGTAGTGGGGGGCACAGAGCAGGCGTGTCGGGAAGCCTGTAAGCCCAGAGTATCTCAGCCAGTGGAGAAACGGGCAGGGAGCAGCGCTGCGGGCAAAGGTGTGGGAACCCAAACCCAGCTTTCAGCAAAGGAAAACAAGGGCTGACAAAAACCTCGTGATCTGAAGGAGCTGGACCCTTCTCAGAAGACCTGTTAAAGTTCTACCTCATGGATCAAGCTTGGCTCCAGCAGAAATCAGAAAGGACGTTTCAGATGATTGTATCAAACCATGTCTAAACCCCTGTAATCCCTCTGTCCCCCATGTAATCCTACTAGAAGAAAAATTAACTGTTTGGAAATTGCAGTAAAAATTTGTGTAACTCCCCAATTAACATAGGTTGTCCCCTTCATTAACATACAGCCCCAGATGCCTTTACAATAGTGTTCTCGTGTTCAATAAACTATTCCAGTTCCCCATACTGGGATCGTGTCTAGCTTTTATTTTTCAGACCGCCACTCAAAGGGGCTAAAAGGGGGCTGCGACCTCCACTGAGCTGAGCCACCTCACTGCGGTTTGTCCAGTGAAGTCTCCCTTTTATTGCAATAAAAGTTTATTTTTTTTCGTCGGCTCCTCGATCTCCTGGCTATTTCTGTGTTTCCCACTGGCTGGAATTTCAGACGACCACAATCCCATGGTCTCTACAGCCCCGGCTGTCCCGCACCTTCCCATCTCCAACAAGGTCTTTGCTGTGTGTTAGGAAGAGGTGGAGCAGCACAGCATTCCTTTGGCTTGTCAGAGGCTCCAGCCCCCTGGGCCAGGAAGTTGTCGTCACCGCTTTCCGGGAACTTGCTGGACTCTTGGTGCTTGGCTGTGTTGCTTCTCCAGCTGCCGCCAGGGCAGTTGAAGTCTCCACGAGAAGCAGGGACTGTGACCTGGAGGCTGCTTCAAGCTGCCTGTAGAGGTCTCCTCCCCATCTTGCTCCTGCTCAGGAGGCCTGGAGCAAACCCCCACAGCAGTGTGCCCATTCCCAGCCTGCCCACCCTTTGATCCTGACCCATCAACTCCTGAGTGGCTCGCCATCCCCCCCAAGACAGAGGTCGAGACCTTCCGAGTGTCACCTCCCCGAGATCTACGGATGTCGTCTCCCTGGGCTCCTGTGAGGCCCCGCATGTGGTTGCCAGCGCATTCTTCCCTCTCCCTTATGGGCCCTGTCCAATGCAGCCCCAGGGCAGCCCGGAGGAGCCCTGTCTGGGGCTGCGCTGGGGTGACCGGGGACACGGTGGGCTCACTGGGAGCAGCCTTCCAAAGCCCCAGAGCGGCAGGATGGTGCCCAGGCTCTGCTCAGGGCTGCTTTGGGCGTGGGGCCGTCTGCGCGAGTCCTGCACGGGACCCATGTGTCCTGGCTGCCACGCCAAAGGGCTGCTTCCCCAGGCGAAGGGGACAGGGGAGTGACCCTGCGTGAGAGCCTGCACCTCTGGCAGTGACTCAGGCCCGGGGTGCCCTTTGGGTGCCCTTGGTGCCCTTTGGGCCTTGCTGGATCTGCTTGCTGCCATTTGCTGGGGCCACCCTGCACTCCCTCCCCATTCCAGGCAGACACAGGCAGGTGTTGGAATAAAATCTTTTCTTCCGTAACCAGAAGAAAACTGTTAACTATATCTACGGAACGGCGGAGGGGGTCAGACAGAAATGCACACAAATCAACAGGATTGGCAAAAATGTCCGCTTTATTAGAGGACAGACAGCTCATATGCTGCCTGCGACACACAGACATGTGGTTCTTCCCCAGGTTACATTGGATACATAAGGCAAACATACTGTGGTGTACAGTACTAATTGGATATCAGCAGGTGTCCATAAGCCTTGTTTTCCTGCCAGAACAACTCCTCCTTCACCTTGGCACAAGGCCTGCGCCATATTAGTGGCGCAGTATTTTTTACTCTCTGCACCCAGCCATGCCAAGGGGAAGGTCTCAGAAATGCAACTGAAATTGTTCACACAATTTCTGTCCACCGACATCTACGTCTACATCTATCTCTACATCTTCCCTACATCTCTATCTACATCTTCCCCACATAAACACCCTCCCTCCCTCCCGCTGGGATAGATCCCCAAACGATCTATCCCTCCAACTGGCATAGATCCCCAAACGATCTATGCCTCAACCTGGGATAGGTCCCCAAACGACCTATCCCTCAAACAGGGATAGGTCCCCAAACGACCTATCCCTTTAATAGGCCTAAGCCAATCTTCCTGCCCCAGCCCCGGCTGCGGGAGCCTTGATCTTCATGGCAGGCCCTGGCTCAGAGCCCCCCTTCCTCTTCGCCCCCCGCCTTTCCAGCTTGGCGTCTCCACTGTTCGTGGGTGCGGGGACGCTGCTGCCACCATCCTGGTTGGTCCCTGCAGCCCCCGGGGAGGAAGCCAAGTGCCCCTGAGTCCCCTGCGGCAGGACCTTCCCACTCAGCAGAGCGCGGCTGGTTTGAGTCACCCCAGGCTCCCTGGTGGCTTGGAGCTGGGGTGCGGCTGAGTGGCTGGCGGTGGTGTACCTGGGCGGGGAGGTGTCCTCCTCCATGGCGACATCGCTGGCCAGCGAGAGGTCGCAGCCTCGGGGGGCGTCCTCCTCCATGGAGACGTCGCTGGCCAGCGAGAGGTCGCAGCCGCGGGCGGTGTCCTCCTCCATGGAGACGTCGCTGGCCAGCGAGAGGTCACAGCCGCGGGTGGTGTCCTCCTCCATGGAGACGTCGGTGGCCAGTGAGAGGTCGCAGCCGTGGGGGGCGTCCTCCTCCATGGAGACGTCACTGGCCAGGCTGATGTTAAGTGCCGGGGTGACGTCCACATCCATGGGGGTGCTCCCGTCTGGGGGGCTGCCACTGCCCAGGGGTGTCCCGGAGGGGTTGGCTGAGCTGGCAGGGCTGCGCTGGCTGTGCCGCGCTGCTGGGACCGGGGCCACTGCTCTCCCCTGATGGTGGTAGGGCTGCAGTTGACCCTGGGGGGCACGTTGGTCTGCCCCAGCCAGGGGCTTCCCACTGCCCTGGGGCCCCCCCCGGGCAGTGTTGGATGTTACAGCAACGCCAGGGCTGCTTGCCAGTGGGGCTGGTGGAGGCAGGTTGGCTGAGCCTGTGAGAAAGAGCAAAGCCTGGAAGTCACATCCCGAGCTGGGGCCGTCAGGCGCTGAGAGGACTGAGGAGGAGGAGGAGGAGGGCGAGGTGCAGGGGAGGAAGGGCTGTGAATGTCCCCACCGTGCACTGCGGGGCTTTCGGGGTCAGGCTCTGTCCTCACCTTTGGTGCCGGAGCTTTGGGGGGAGCGGAAGAGCTGCATGAGCCGGGTCAGGGCTGATCTCCAGCTCACAGAGCGGCGCCACAGAGCTGACAGGGCCATGGTCCGTCACGCTCGGTGGCCGGTCGCTTCTGTTGACTGGACACAGGTCTGGATGCTCCTCTTGGAGCGTCTCCAGGGATGGAATGTCGGGCCTCCCATTGTGTCATAGAGACAGCAGTAATGCTGGGGCTTCCCTTCTTCTGCCCCACCCCCAACAGCTTTGCCAGCTCTTCCTGGCCAGAGGAAGCCTTAACCAAAGAGCTCGAATCACATAACATCCTGCCTTGGAAGGGACCCACAAGGGTCGCCCAGTCCAACTCCTGGCCTTGTGCAGGACAGCACAGCCATCCCACCGTGTGCCTGAGAGCGTTGTCCAAACGCTCCTTGAGCTCTGGCAGCCTTGGGGCCGTGACCACTGCCCTGGGCAGCCCGTTCCAGTGCCCGACCACCCTCCAGGGAAAGCACCTTTTCCTAATGTCCAACCTAAGCCTCCGCTGACACAGCTCCGGCCGTTCCCTCGGCTCCTGTCCCTGGTCCCACAGAGCAGAAATGGTCGCTGCCCCTTGGCAGGAAGCTGCAGCCCCCCAGGAGATCTGACCTCAGTCTCCTCTTCTCCAGGCTCAACAGCCCCAGTGACCTCAGACCTCAACTGCAAGGTCCTGCACCTGGCTCAGGGCTTGGCTGGTGCCACCTGGCACAACATCAGCTTGCAAATTTTGCAACACAACAGGGAGGACCAAGAAGGCTTTGGCTAAGAGAGACTGTTTCCAAGGGACTGGAGCGACAGACCAAGGGGCAATGGCTTGGCACTGGCAGAGGGCAGGCTTAGATGGCATATGGGAAAGAAAGCCTTCCCGGGGAGAGTGGTGGGGCCCTTGCACAGGTTGTCCAGAGAAGCTGTGGCTGCCCCATCCCTGCAAGTGTTCAGGGCCAGGTTGGACGCGGCTTGGAGCAAGCTGGTCTAGCGGAAGGTGTCCCTGCCCGTGGCAGAGGGGTGGTTGGAAGCAGATGAGCTTTCAGGTCCCTTCCTTCCAACACCAACTGCTCTAGGAGTCTTGAAAAACAGGAGACTTCTGCAGAAGCCAGGAGGTGAATAAAAACATTTGCCACTTAAACACAAAGTCTTGTTACCAAGGGGCATCACCTTATTCTGGGGACTACTCTCATGACTTCTCACCACTGGAAGCTGACATTGCTGAAAGCCATAGAAATTGACCTAAAATTGACCAAACAATCCGACAAAAGCTCCCTGATGGAAGGATCCTGGAGCAAGCATATCATCCTGGAGGCAATGACAGGGCAATTTCTGCCCCTCTGCCGTAAACCTGTCAGTTCTGGCCCTGCCCTGGGGAGGTTTTTTTCGGCTCTCCATTCCACGGGAAGACAAGTGCGGACAAGAAGAACAGGGTTCTGTCCGCTCAGGGTCAAAGGCGCTTTATAGGTCTGTGCTGTGATCTGTTGGAGTTGAGCTCCTGTCTAGAAAACGAGGGCTTTCGGGACTGCTCAGCATCTGGCTCCTCCCGTGGAATCAGATGTTCCAAGCAGGGAAGGGGATGTCCAAGAGGGGTTCTGCCCACTTGAATTTCTGAACTTGTGGAGCTCTCCTGGCGCTTCTGGGCGTAGTGATTCCGTGGATGTCAATTGGCTGTTCTGGAGAAAAGCTGGGGATTAAAAGGAGTAGTGAGAGAACCAGACTGAAAATGGGTGAAGGTGTTGCAGGAAGTGAGGCTGGGCAGCAAGAGCAGTGAGTGAGGGGAAAAAAGGGATTTCAGGCAAGAAGGAAGAAGATCCCTGAAGAGGCTCAAGGCAGCTCTCCTCAGCTCCACGCTTCTAGTCTTACAGGCTGCCTTGCTTCCTCCTCCCGCCGTCCCGAGCTCCACTCTTAGCACTAGGAAGGTGCTCTTGCAAAGGGTGTAGTGCAGTCACGGTTGGCAGTGAGAAGCGACAAGTCACTGGTTGCTCAGTTGTCAGTTCCCAAGAGGTGCCGTTTGCCCGGAGACAGGGGGCCCAGTCAGCAGCACAGAAGGTCTCAGGTGGCCACGTCCTCCCTTTTGAAGCGGCCTCCACTTTGAAAAATGGCAGTGGCCTTCCGAGCCACCTCATCGGGACGTAGTGGGGGGCACAGAGCAGGCGTGTCGGGAAGCCTGTAAGCCCAGAGTATCTCAGCCAGTGGAGAAACGGGCAGGGAGCAGCGCTGCGGGCAAAGGTGTGGGAACCCAAACCCAGCTTTCAGCAAAGGAAAACAAGGGCTGACAAAAACCTCGTGATCTGAAGGAGCTGGACCCTTCTCAGAAGACCTGTTAAAGTTCTACCTCATGGATCAAGCTTGGCTCCAGCAGAAATCAGAAAGGACGTTTCAGATGATTGTATCAAACCATGTCTAAACCCCTGTAATCCCTCTGTCCCCCATGTAATCCTACTAGAAGAAAAATTAACTGTTTGGAAATTGCAGTAAAAATTTGTGTAACTCCCCAATTAACATAGGTTGTCCCCTTCATTAACATACAGCCCCAGATGCCTTTACAATAGTGTTCTCGTGTTCAATAAACTATTCCAGTTCCCCATACTGGGATCGTGTCTAGCTTTTATTTTTCAGACCGCCACTCAAAGGGGCTAAAAGGGGGCTGCGACCTCCACTGAGCTGAGCCACCTCACTGCGGTTTGTCCAGTGAAGTCTCCCTTTTATTGCAATAAAAGTTTATTTTTTTTCGTCGGCTCCTCGATCTCCTGGCTATTTCTGTGTTTCCCACTGGCTGGAATTTCAGACGACCACAATCCCATGGTCTCTACAGCCCCGGCTGTCCCGCACCTTCCCGTCTCCAACAAGGTCTTTGCTGTGTGTTAGGAAGAGGTGGAGCAGCACAGCGTTCCTTTGGCTTGTCAGAGGCTCCAGCCCCCTGGGCCAGGAAGTTGTCGTCACCGCTTTCCGGGAACTTGCTGGACTCTTGGTGCTTGGCTGTGTTGCTTCTCCAGCTGCCGCCAGGGCAGTTGAAGTCTCCACGAGAAGCAGGGACTGTGACCTGGAGGCTGCTTCAAGCTGCCTGTAGAGGTCTCCTCCCCATCTTGCTCCTGCTCAGGAGGCCTGGAGCAAACCCCCACAGCAGTGTGCCCATTCCCAGCCTGCCCACCCTTTGATCCTGACCCATCAACTCCTGAGTGGCTCGCCATCCCCCCCAAGACAGAGGTCGAGACCTTCCGAGTGTCACCTCCCCGAGATCTACGGATGTCGTCTCCCTGGGCTCCTGTGAGGCCCCGCATGTGGTTGCCAGCGCATTCTTCCCTCTCCCTTATGGGCCCTGTCCAATGCAGCCCCAGGGCAGCCCGGAGGAGCCCTGTCTGGGGCTGCGCTGGGGTGACCGGGGACACGGTGGGCTCACTGGGAGCAGCCTTCCAAAGCCCCAGAGCGGCAGGATGGTGCCCAGGCTCTGCTCAGGGCTGCTTTGGGCGTGGGGCCGTCTGCGCGAGTCCTGCACGGGACCCATGTGTCCTGGCTGCCACGCCAAAGGGCTGCTTCCCCAGGCGAAGGGGACAGGGGAGTGACCCTGCGTGAGAGCCTGCACCTCTGGCAGTGTCTCAGGCCCGGGGTGCCCTTTGGGTGCCCTTGGTGCCCTTTGGGCCTTGCTGGATCTGCTTGCTGCCATTTGCTGGGGCCACCCTGCACTCCCTCCCCATTCCAGGCAGACACAGGCAGGTGTTGGAATAAAATCTTTTCTTCCGTAACCAGAAGAAAACTGTTAACTATATCTACGGAACGGCGGAGGGGGTCAGACAGAAATGCACACAAATCAACAGGATTGGCAAAAATGTCCGCTTTATTAGAGGACAGACAGCTCATATGCTGCCTGCGACACACAGACATGTGGTTCTTCCCCAGGTTACATTGGATACATAAGGCAAACATACTGTGGTGTACAGTACTAATTGGATATCAGCAGGTGTCCATAAGCCTTGTTTTCCTGCCAGAACAACTCCTCCTTCACCTTGGCACAAGGCCTGCAGCCATAGAAGTGGTGCAGTATTTTTTTACTCTCTGCACCCAGCCATGCCAAGGGGAAGGTCTCAGAAATGCAACTGAAATTGTTCACACAATTTCTGTCCACCGACATCTACGTCTACATCTATCTCTACATCTTCCCTACATCTCTATCTACATCTTCCCCACATAAACACCCTCCCTCCCTCCCGCTGGGATAGATCCCCAAACGATCTATCCCTCCAACTGGCATAGATCCCCAAACGATCTATGCCTCAACCTGGGATAGGTCCCCAAACGACCTATCCCTCAAACAGGGATAGGTCCCCAAACGACCTATCCCTTTAACAGGCCTAAGCCAATCTTCCTGCCCCAGCCCCGGCTGCGGGAGCCTTGATCTTCATGGCAGGCCCTGGCTCAGAGCCCCCCTTCCTCTTCGCCCCCCGCCTTTCCAGCTTGGCGTCTCCACTGTTCGTGGGCGCGGGGACGCTGCTGCCACCATCCTGGCTGGTCCCTGCAGCCCCCGGGGAGGAAGCCAAGTGCCCCTGAGTCCCCTGCGGCAGGACCTTCCCACTCAGCAGAGCGCGGCTGGTTGGAGTCACCCCAGGCTCCCTGGTGGCTTGGAGCTGGGGTGCGGCTGAGTGGCTGGCGGTGGTGTGCCTGGGCGGGGAGGTGTCCTCCTCCATGGCGACATCGCTGGCCAGCGAGAGGTCGCAGCCTCGGGGGGCGTCCTCCTCCATGGGGACGTCGCTGGCCAGCGAGAGGTCGCAGCCGCGGGCGGTGTCCTCCTCCATGGGGACGTCGGTGGCCAGTGAGAGGTCGCAGCCGCGGGGGGCGTCCTCCTCCATGGAGACGTCACTGGCCAGGCTGATGTTAAGTGCCGGGGTGACGTCCACATCCATGGGGGTGCTCCCGTCTGGGGGGCTGCCACTGCCCAGGGGTGTCCCGGAGGGGTTGGCTGAGCTGGCAGGGCTGCGCTGGCTGTGCCGTGCTGCTGGGACCGGGGCCACTGCTCTCCCCTGATGGAGAGCAGTGGCCCCGGGTCCAGCAGACCCGGCACAGCCAGCGCAGCCTGCCAGCTCAGCCAACCCTCGGGCCACCCCCTGGGCAGTGTTGGATGTTACAGCAACGCCAGGGCTGCTTGCCAGTGGGGCTGGTGGAGGCAGGTTGGCTGAGCCTGTGAGAAAGAGCAAAGCCTGGAAGTCACATCCCGAGCTGGGGCCGTCAGGCGCTGAGAGGACTGAGGAGGAGGAGGAGGAGGGCGAGGTGCAGGGGAGGAAGGGCTGTGAATGTCCCCACCGTGCACTGCGGGGCTTTCGGGGTCAGGCTCTGTCCTCACCTTTGGTGCCGGAGCTTTGGGGGGAGCGGAAGAGCTGCACGAGCCGGGTCAGGGCTGATCTCCAGCTCACAGAGCGGCGCCACAGAGCTGACAGGGCCATGGTCCGTCACGCTCGGTGGCCGGTCGCTTCTGTTGACTGGACACAGGTCTGGATGCTCCTCTTGGAGCGTCTCCAGGGATGGAATGTCGGGCCTCCCATTGTGTCATAGAGACAGCAGTAATGCTGGGGCTTCCCTTCTTCTGCCCCACCCCCAACAGCTTTGCCAGCTCTTCCTGGCCAGAGGAAGCCTTAACCAAAGAGCTCGAATCACATAACATCCTGCCTTGGAAGGGACCCACAAGGGTCGCCCAGTCCAACTCCTGGCCTTGTGCAGGACAGCACAGCCATCCCACCGTGTGCCTGAGAGCGTTGTCCAAACGCTCCTTGAGCTCTGGCAGCCTTGGGGCCGTGACCACTGCCCTGGGCAGCCCGTTCCAGTGCCCGACCACCCTCCAGGGAAAGCACCTTTTCCTAATGTCCAACCTAAGCCTCCGCTGACACAGCTCCGGCCGTTCCCTCGGCTCCTGTCCCTGGTCCCACAGAGCAGAAATGGTCGCTGCCCCTTGGCAGGAAGCTGCAGCCCCCCAGGAGATCTGACCTCAGTCTCCTCTTCTCCAGGCTCAACAGCCCCAGTGACCTCAGACCTCAACTGCAAGGTCCTGCACCTGGCTCAGGGCTTGGCTGGTGCCACCTGGCACAACATCAGCTTGCAAATTTTGCAACACAACAGGGAGGACCAAGAAGGCTTTGGCTAAGAGAGACTGTTTCCAAGGGACTGGAGCGACAGACCAAGGGGCAATGGCTTGGCACTGGCAGAGGGCAGGCTTAGATGGCATATGGGAAAGAAAGCCTTCCCGGGGAGAGTGGTGGGGCCCTTGCACAGGTTGTCCAGAGAAGCTGTGGCTGCCCCATCCCTGCAAGTGTTCAGGGCCAGGTTGGACGCGGCTTGGAGCAAGCTGGTCTAGCGGAAGGTGTCCCTGCCCGTGGCAGAGGGGTGGTTGGAAGCAGATGAGCTTTCAGGTCCCTTCCTTCCAACACCAACTGCTCTAGGAGTCTTGAAAAACAGGAGACTTCTGCAGAAGCCAGGAGGTGAATAAAAACATTTGCCACTTAAACACAAAGTCTTGTTACCAAGGGGCATCACCTTATTCTGGGGACTACTCTCATGACTTCTCACCACTGGAAGCTGACATTGCTGAAAGCCATAGAAATTGACCTAAAATTGACCAAACAATCCGACAAAAGCTCCCTGATGGAAGGATCCTGGAGCAAGCATATCATCCTGGAGGCAATGACAGGGCAATTTCTGCCCCTCTGCCGTAAACCTGTCAGTTCTGGCCCTGCCCTGGGGAGGTTTTTTTCGGCTCTCCATTCCACGGGAAGACAAGTGCGGACAAGAAGAACAGGGTTCTGTCCGCTCAGGGTCAAAGGCGCTTTATAGGTCTGTGCTGTGATCTGTTGGAGTTGAGCTCCTGTCTAGAAAACGAGGGCTTTCGGGACTGCTCAGCATCTGGCTCCTCCCGTGGAATCAGATGTTCCAAGCAGGGAAGGGGATGTCCAAGAGGGGTTCTGCCCACTTGAATTTCTGAACTTGTGGAGCTCTCCTGGCGCTTCTGGGCGTAGTGATTCCGTGGATGTCAATTGGCTGTTCTGGAGAAAAGCTGGGGATTAAAAGGAGTAGTGAGAGAACCAGACTGAAAATGGGTGAAGGTGTTGCAGGAAGTGAGGCTGGGCAGCAAGAGCAGTGAGTGAGGGGAAAAAAGGGATTTCAGGCAAGAAGGAAGAAGATCCCTGAAGAGGCTCAAGGCAGCTCTCCTCAGCTCCACGCTTCTAGTCTTACAGGCTGCCTTGCTTCCTCCTCCCGCCGTCCCGAGCTCCACTCTTAGCACTAGGAAGGTGCTCTTGCAAAGGGTGTAGTGCAGTCACGGTTGGCAGTGAGAAGCGACAAGTCACTGGTTGCTCAGTTGTCAGTTCCCAAGAGGTGCCGTTTGCCCGGAGACAGGGGGCCCAGTCAGCAGCACAGAAGGTCTCAGGTGGCCACGTCCTCCCTTTTGAAGCGGCCTCCACTTTGAAAAATGGCAGTGGCCTTCCGAGCCACCTCATCGGGACGTAGTGGGGGGCACAGAGCAGGCGTGTCGGGAAGCCTGTAAGCCCAGAGTATCTCAGCCAGTGGAGAAACGGGCAGGGAGCAGCGCTGCGGGCAAAGGTGTGGGAACCCAAACCCAGCTTTCAGCAAAGGAAAACAAGGGCTGACAAAAACCTCGTGATCTGAAGGAGCTGGACCCTTCTCAGAAGACCTGTTAAAGTTCTACCTCATGGATCAAGCTTGGCTCCAGCAGAAATCAGAAAGGACGTTTCAGATGATTGTATCAAACCATGTCTAAACCCCTGTAATCCCTCTGTCCCCCATGTAATCCTACTAGAAGAAAAATTAACTGTTTGGAAATTGCAGTAAAAATTTGTGTAACTCCCCAATTAACATAGGTTGTCCCCTTCATTAACATACAGCCCCAGATGCCTTTACAATAGTGTTCTCGTGTTCAATAAACTATTCCAGTTCCCCATACTGGGATCGTGTCTAGCTTTTATTTTTCAGACCGCCACTCAAAGGGGCTAAAAGGGGGCTGCGACCTCCACTGAGCTGAGCCACCTCACTGCGGTTTGTCCAGTGAAGTCTCCCTTTTATTGCAATAAAAGTTTATTTTTTTTCGTCGGCTCCTCGATCTCCTGGCTATTTCTGTGTTTCCCACTGGCTGGAATTTCAGACGACCACAATCCCATGGTCTCTACAGCCCCGGCTGTCCCGCACCTTCCCGTCTCCAACAAGGTCTTTGCTGTGTGTTAGGAAGAGGTGGAGCAGCACAGCGTTCCTTTGGCTTGTCAGAGGCTCCAGCCCCCTGGGCCAGGAAGTTGTCGTCACCGCTTTCCGGGAACTTGCTGGACTCTTGGTGCTTGGCTGTGTTGCTTCTCCAGCTGCCGCCAGGGCAGTTGAAGTCTCCACGAGAAGCAGGGACTGTGACCTGGAGGCTGCTTCAAGCTGCCTGTAGAGGTCTCCTCCCCATCTTGCTCCTGCTCAGGAGGCCTGGAGCAAACCCCCACAGCAGTGTGCCCATTCCCAGCCTGCCCACCCTTTGATCCTGACCCATCAACTCCTGAGTGGCTCGCCATCCCCCCCAAGACAGAGGTCGAGACCTTCCGAGTGTCACCTCCCCGAGATCTACGGATGTCGTCTCCCTGGGCTCCTGTGAGGCCCCGCATGTGGTTGCCAGCGCATTCTTCCCTCTCCCTTATGGGCCCTGTCCAATGCAGCCCCAGGGCAGCCCGGAGGAGCCCTGTCTGGGGCTGCGCTGGGGTGACCGGGGACACGGTGGGCTCACTGGGAGCAGCCTTCCAAAGCCCCAGAGCGGCAGGATGGTGCCCAGGCTCTGCTCAGGGCTGCTTTGGGCGTGGGGCCGTCTGCGCGAGTCCTGCACGGGACCCATGTGTCCTGGCTGCCACGCCAAAGGGCTGCTTCCCCAGGCGAAGGGGACAGGGGAGTGACCCTGCGTGAGAGCCTGCACCTCTGGCAGTGACTCAGGCCCGGGGTGCCCTTTGGGTGCCCTTGGTGCCCTTTGGGCCTTGCTGGATCTGCTTGCTGCCATTTGCTGGGGCCACCCTGCACTCCCTCCCCATTCCAGGCAGACACAGGCAGGTGTTGGAATAAAATCTTTTCTTCCGTAACCAGAAGAAAACTGTTAACTATATCTACGGAACGGCGGAGGGGGTCAGACAGAAATGCACACAAATCAACAGGATTGGCAAAAATGTCCGCTTTATTAGAGGACAGACAGCTTATATGCTGCCTGCGACACACAGACATGTGGTTCTTCCCCAGGTTACATTGGATACATAAGGCAAACATACTGTGGTGTACAGTACTAATTGGATATCAGCAGGTGTCCATAAGACTTGTTTTCCTGCCAGAACAACTCCTCCTTCACCTTGCCACAAGGCCTGCAGCCATAGAAGTGGCGCAGTATTTTTTACTCTCTGCACCCAGCCATGCCAAGGGGAAGGTCTCAGAAATGCAACTGAAATTGTTCACACAATTTCTGTCCACCGACATCTACGTCTACATCTATCTCTACATCTTCCCTACATCTCTATCTACATCTTCCCCACATAAACACCCTCCCTCCCTCCCGCTGGGATAGATCCCCAAACGATCTATCCCTCCAACTGGCATAGATCCCCAAACGATCTATGCCTCAACCTGGGATAGGTCCCCAAACGACCTATCCCTCAAACAGGGATAGGTCCCCAAACGACCTATCCCTTTAACAGGCCTAAGCCAATCTTCCTGCCCCAGCCCCGGCTGCGGGAGCCTTGATCTTCATGGCAGGCCCTGGCTCAGAGCCCCCCTTCCTCTTCGCCCCGCGCCTTTCCAGCTTGGTGTCTCCGCGGTCCGTGGGCGCGGGGACGCTGCTGCCACCATCCTGGCTGGTCCCTGCAGCCCCCGGGGAGGAAGCCAAGTGCCCCTGAGTCCCCTGCGGCAGGACCTTCCCACTCAGCAGAGCACGGCTGGTTGGAGTCACCCCAGGCTCCCTGGTGGCTTGGAGCTGGGGTGCGGCTGAGGGGCTGGCGGTGGTGTGCCTGGGCGGGGAGGTGTCCTCCTCCATGGCGACATCGCTGGCCAGCGAGAGGTCGCAGCCTCGGGGGGCGTCCTCCTCCATGGAGACGTCGCTGGCCAGCGAGAGGTCACAGCCGCGGGCGGTGTCCTCCTCCATGGGGACGTCGGTGGCCAGTGAGAGGTCGCAGCCGCGGGGGGCGTCCTCCTCCATGGAGACGTCACTGGCCAGGCTGATGTTAAGTGCCGGGGTGACGTCCACATCCATGGGGGTGCTCCCGTCTGGGGGGTTGCCACTGCCCAGGGGTGTCCCGGAGGGGTTGGCTGAACTGGCAGGGCTGCGCTGGCTGTGCCGCGCTGCTGGGACCGGGGCCACTGCTCTCCCCTGATGGTGGTAGGGCTGCAGTTGACCCTGGGGGGCACGTTGGTCTGCCCCAGCCAGGGGCTTCCCACTGCCCTGGGGCCCCCCCCGGGCAGTGTTGGATGTTACAGCAACGCCAGGGCTGCTTGCCAGTGGGGCTGGTGGAGGCAGGTTGGCTGAGCCTGTGAGAAAGAGCAAAGCCTGGAAGTCACATCCCGAGCTGGGGCCATCAGGCGCTGAGAGGACTGAGGAGGAGGAGGAGGAGGGCGAGGTGCAGGGGAGGAAGGGCTGTGAATGTCCCCACCGTGCACTGCGGGGCTTTCGGGGTCAGGCTCTGTCCTCACCTTTGGTGCCGGAGCTTTGGGGGGAGCGGAAGAGCTGCACGAGCCGGGTCAGGGCTGATCTCCAGCTCACAGAGCGGCGCCACAGAGCTGACAGGGCCATGGTCAGTCACGCTCGGTGGCCGGTCGCTTCTGTTGACTGGACACAGGTCTGGATGCTCCTCTTGGAGCGTCTCCAGGGATGGAATGTCGGGCCTCCCATTGTGTCATAGAGACAGCAGTAATGCTGGGGCTTCCCTGAGGTGCTGTTCAAGGCACGAACCCCACTCTGACACGAACAAGTGCCAGAGCAGAATTACCGTTTATTCAAACTGCCCAGGTTTAAATACCACGCCTGAACATGTCACGTGACCCTCTAACCAATGACAATCAAATATTGTCTGAGAACCCGGGAGACCACAACTCCCATGGTTCATTGCTACATTCTTCCTGCCACATCTCCCTCCTCTTTTTATTAACAAGTTGAGAAACACTATGTTTTTAACATTCTTATTAGAACCAATCTTATTTCAACTAATTATAAAAAACAGGGCCTATCGTCACAAGGCCTTTATTGAACTGTTGACAACTTTATTGGTTCGTGCAATATTCAAGCAATCTCAAATTACCCAGGGTTTGTAGGTGTGGATAACCTTTTATCTGAGGGTGACTTTGTGTAATGGCATCATCTTTATTTAAAAGGGAAATGTGTTGGGTTGTAGATGTTGTGTCTGAGGTGGTGTTGTCTGAAGTAGTGTTTAAGATGTCTTGCTATAAAGTGTACTTGCTTTCACACACAAATACATGCTTCCACTCAACTTTCTCATTCATACTCCGGTGGCCACCGTTTCATTCTCTCCTTACAATGCACTCTTAAACCCTTTATTGTGTTTGACTCATGGAGTTTTGGTTCTGTATTGGTTACTGTTTATGTGTTTCTTTTGGTTCTGCCTTGGTTACTGTTTATATGTTTCTTTTGGTTCTGTTGTATCATTTACTGCTTCTTTGTGATTCTCCCTGTTTTAAGGAAATGTTAATGTAGATTTACACACATAGGGAACAGACCCATATCTCTTTTCCCCTTTTTTTTTTTTTTTTTTTTTCTCCCCACTGTGTGATGTGTTTACTATTGTTGGTCGTGTTTCTTCTAATCCAAATCCTTCACTTATTTCTTCTGGTGGTTGCTCCTGTTGTGGTGGAGGGCTAATATAAGGCCTGACACATCTAGAAGGGACCCATTGTAATTTGGTACCCTTGGATACACAGGCATATCCCCTTCCCCATGTTATGAGATCTACTGGTCCTGACCATTGCCCAGATATTAGATCTTTGATCATAACTGGTGGTTTGGAAGATGAAAGTATTTGAGTTTTCTGTTGGCGTTCATACCTGCTATGGTCTGTATCATCACAGTTTAAGAAATTTAGAACATATGACGCTTTCCGTAAGCGTTCCTGGGGGCTATATACCGACTCCCCTCTTTTTTGTCTTTGAAGCATTTCTTTTAGTGTACGGTGAGCTCTTTCTACAATCGCTTGTCCTGTGGGTGAATGCGGTATACCTATGGAATGGAGTATTCCCCAATCTGTGAGAAATGTTTTGATTTTTTCAGAACAATGAGCAGGGCCATTGTCGGTTTTTATGGTTTTTGGAATTCCTAGGATTGCGAAACAACTGAGCCAGTGTCTGATAACGTCTTTGGCTTTTTCTCCCGTGTGTGCTGTTGCATTAATGTATCTGGAATACATGTCTACTGTAACATGGACATATTTTAGTTTACCGAATTCAGCTATATGTGTAAGGTCTGTCTGCCAGATTTCATTGGCTGTTATGCCCCTGGGATTAACCCCTTCCTTAGCTGGCATGGGGGTAATTCGCTGGCAGTCAGAGCATGACATAATTATGTCTCTGGTCTGGTTTATTGTAATTTGGAATTGTCTCTTTAATGAACGTGCATTTTGGTGGAAGAACTGGTGTGAGACTTTAGCCTGTTCCAGAATTTTGGGAACTGTAGTTGCCATAGCAGTTGCATCAGCTTTTTGATTGCCCTCTGCTATGGGTCCTGGAAGTTCTGTGTGTGACCGAGTGTGCATTATGTAAAAATCAAATTTTCTGTGGTTGATAAGAAACCATATGGTACGAATTTCTGTAAATAAGTGAGGATTAGTGACATCTCGAAGGAAGGAGGCTTCGAGACGTGAGACCAACCCTGCTGCATAGTGAGAATCTGTGACAACATTCATAGGTTGATCATGGAACAATTCAAATGCCATGCGGATAGCTGCTAGTTCTAAAACCTGTACAGAACCTTGGTCCAAGGTTTGTACCTTATTGTCCCATTGTCCTGTGGCAGGGTTCTTCCATGTCACGATGGCTTTTTTCGATCGTCCAGATGCATCAGTGAAGACTGTGACTCCATTTACTGGTCGTAGTTTGCAGCGACGCGTGGCCATCAGGGGTAGATTTCCTATTTCCGCCCAGAGTTTATGTTTCGGGAAGTGAATGGAAATATTACCGTGGAAGTCCGCTAATGCAGTCTGAAACCCAGCGTCCTCTGCAAGAAGCCAGTCTAAGTTGTCTTTTGTGGCTGGAATGTAGATCGTCTCAGGATCCCTTCCATCCATCTCCTGCAGATGTCCTCTACCTTTCATAATGAGCTTAGCAAGCATGTCATTAACGGTCCAAACAGTCTTAGGTGGAGAGTGGGGAAGAAATAACCATTCTAGAATTCTCAAAGGGTCAGATTCTGCCTGATCCCATTGGAAAAGGACAGCAAAAGGTTGGAACTTGCTGGATATGATGGCGAGGCGAATGTGCAGGTCAGGGGGTTGTCGTCTGCTTTGCCTGTTTTCGACAGCTTGGGAGCATACTTCCAGAGCTTGTTTTGCTTCTGGGGTTAGGGATCGAATAGATGTGAGAGTTGGGTCGCCTTTAAGTAGCTCGAAGAGGGGGTGCAATTCCTCTGTTGTGATGCCCAAGACA
This sequence comes from Pseudopipra pipra, assembly GCF_036250125.1. Lineage (NCBI taxonomy): Eukaryota > Metazoa > Chordata > Aves > Passeriformes > Pipridae > Pseudopipra > Pseudopipra pipra. The sequence goes on along the minus strand of NC_087580.1, from coordinate 16,580,519 downwards.
GGCCTCAGCCAGTTAATGGCTCCTAAAAGCCCTTGCAAATCATTCAGGGTCATAGTGTCCGTTACTTTGAAAGTCACTGGTTGTGGCATGATTTCCTGTTGAGTGATCCTCCATCCGAGGTAGGTCCAAGGTTGGGTGCGTTGAATTTTTTCTGGGGCAAGCTGCAGACCTGCTTTTTGGATGGCGTCAGTTAAGGCAGTCAAGGTGGATTGTAGTTCAGTCCCGTGTTTTGCTGCTATCAGGATGTTTGATATTCCTGTCTTTGCCTCCCATTCTAATTGTTCAATTTGGGTATAGGTCAATTTATGCATGTTTGTGTTTTGAGTAGATCTAGAGGTGTGTATTGCTGTATGTTGCAACTTTGTGGAGCATCTTTGGGCTTGTGTTGTATGAAGGTTTTGTTTGTTTTGCTTTCTCAAGGCTCTTGCAGTGACTGTGTATAAAGAGTTATGTGTTTCTGCAGTTGAAATTGTAACTGGTTGTTTGTTTGCTACTTGTTTAAGTTTGGCTTTCCATGTTGTGTATGGCATATTGTCTAACAGCATTTTAAAATAGTGAGAAGTAAATACTTGATTTGGGGCCCCTCTTATTATTATTCTTACCCTCTGTAACACAAAAGAACTTTTTATAATAGCAGATCATCTGTCAATTAGTAAAGTTGCCCTTCTGTGACTTAGAAAATTAAACATGGTAGTTGATAGCTGTATGTCTGCTGGGTTTTGCAATGCTACCTCTAGGTTGTTGGTTCTGTCAGGAGGTGGATGGTGTTGTCCCAGCTGAAATTCTCGCAGTACAAAACCAACCACTGTCATTGCCAGCAACGCCGTCAGTACACGTGCTGTCCACTTCAACGTTGGTAGCTTTGACTTTGCTGATGGTCTGGGCTTGGGTAGGCAGATGTTCTGTGTGCTTTCCCAGTCTACATCTTCTTCCTCGAGCTGAAGTAGTAGCCGTAGCCATGTTTGCTGTTCTTCCTCTTTTGCAGGATTCAAAACTGCTTGTCCTTTTTCTGGTTCTCTTGTCTCACTGAGTTCAGTTTGCCACAGCTCAGCTAAGCTTTCTAGGGAGTCAATATCTCTTCTTCCTCCTCCATCAGGCCATCTTCGGCATAGAAGCTGTTCTGAGGCTGGTGAGGGCTGTGGGTTGGTTTCTGGGTAGGAGAGCCACAGTGATGCTTTAACTGTTGTGCATTTGTTGTGAGTTGGTTGAACTGGTGGTGACGGAAGAGGCACTTTCACTTCCGCCTCACGGCCGGAGTAAGCTTGCTGCGTCCATGTTGCTGCGTGGTTGTTCTGCAGCGGTCTCATGGCCGCTGCGCAGCCAAAGGGTGTTAGTGGAGCGCCCTGGCTAAAGGGAGCTAGCAGATTCTCTTCTGTGTCCTCTATAGACTCGCTGTCTATTTGTCCGTCACAGTCATCCTCCCCCCTTCCCGGCGAAATGCCTGAACCTGGGGGTGGCGGCTTCACTTCCGGCACACGGCAGGGGCAACATGGCGGTGCCTCCGGTGCCACTCTCCTTCTGCACATTGACTGTGCAACCACCGTGTCACGGTCGCCCCGTAACGGTCCAGGGGTCGGCGCTGCTCTGTAATGGTCCTCGGCTCCAGCAGCACTGCTTGCTGCTCTGTATGGCATGGTCTCAGCTGCAGCCATGGGCGCTGGCATAAAGCCAGCATCCCCCCCGGCTGCCATGCTCATGCTGCCAGCCCCCAAGCCATGCTCCTTCACACCACACGCTGCCACTGCACTGTTCCCCCCAAGGGCTCCCCCTCCCCCTCATCCCCCCTGACCAACGTGCATTCCCCCCCTGCCCCACTCGGTCGGTGGGGGGGCTGGGGTTGAAGGGGGGGGGTTGAGGGGAAAGGAGTGAAGGGGGGGGAAGTCCACTCTCCCGGGTGCATTTGCCTTTCTGTAGTGCTTATTCAAGGCTATCATAATGTCTTTCCATGTAGCCAAATTCTTGAGGGCGTCTGTTTTTCCCTCACTGGCTTTTTCAATAATTTTGTTCCCTATTTTCCTCCAAGATGACACTTGACAAGGTCCAGTCAGAGGGAATGCAGGTTCAGGCAACGAAATCCAATATAACAAGTCCCATAACTTACTTTCTTCTATGGTTGTTCTTGTAAAAGTTGAGAGACAGCTTCTGCTGTTTGTTTGATTTTTGGAGTAATTCCCTCCTGACGGGTAAACCACCCTCCCATATTCGCCAATTTTTGGTTACCTCTGTGCGGAAGCTCTGTTGTCCTTTCTTCTGGTCCTTTTTTCTTCCTTTTTTGTTCCTTTTTGCAGAGGTAACCCAGCGCGCTGAATTCTTTCTTTTCTTCCTTTTGGTTTTGGCGATATGGACACCCCCGGACAGGTTCCCCAGAGCTTCTGCTCCTGGTTGCCGGTAACCTGCTGAAGACCCTGTTCGGGCTCCATTTGAGGTGCTGTTCAAGGCACGAACCCCACTCTGACACGAACAAGTGCCAGAGCAGAAATACCATTTATTCAAACTGCCCAGGTTTAAATACCACGCCTGAACATGTCACGTGACCCTCTAACCAAAGACAATCAAATATTGTCTGAGAACCCGGGAGACCACAACTCCCATGGTTCATTGCTACATTCTTCCTGCCACACTTCCCTTCTTCTGCCCCACCCCCAACAGCTTTGCCAGCTCTTCCTGGGCAGAGGAAGGCTTAACCAAAGAGCTCGAATCACATAACATCCTGCCTTGGAAGGGACCCACAAGGGTCGCCCAGTCCAACTCCTGGCCCTGTGCAGGACAGCACAGCCATCCCACCGTGTGCCTGAGAGCGTTGTCCAAACGCTCCTTGAGCTCTGGCAGCCTTGGGGCCGTGACCACTGCCCTGGGCAGCCCGTTCCAGTGCCCGACCACCCTCCGGGGAAAGCACCAGGGCAGTTGAAGTCTCCACGAGAAGCAGGGACTGTGACCTGGAGGCTGCTTCAAGCTGCCTGTAGAGGTCTCCTCCCCATCTTGCTCCTGCTCAGGAGGCCTGGAGCAAACCCCCACAGCAGTGTGCCCATTCCCAGCCTGCCCGCCCTTTGATCCTGACCCATCAACTCCTGAGTGGCTCGCCATCCCCCCCAAGACAGAGGTCGAGACCTTCCGAGTGTCACCTCCCCGAGATCTACGGATGTCGTCTCCCTGGGCTCCTGTGAGGCCCCGCATGTGGTTGCCAGCGCATTCTTCCCTCTCCCTTATGGGCCCTGTCCAATGCAGCCCCAGGGCAGCCCGGAGGAGCCCTGTCTGGGGCTGCGCTGGGGTGACCGGGGACACGGTGGGCTCACTGGGAGCAGCCTTCCAAAGCCCCAGAGCGGCAGGATGGTGCCCAGGCTCTGCTCAGGGCTGCTTTGGGCGTGGGGCCGTCTGCGCGAGTCCTGCACGGGACCCATGTGTCCTGGCTGCCACGCCAAAGGGCTGCTTCCCCAGGCGAAGGGGACAGGGGAGTGACCCTGCGTGAGAGCCTGCACCTCTGGCAGTGACTCAGGCCCGGGGTGCCCTTTGGGTGCCCTTGGTGCCCTTTGGGCCTTGCTGGATCTGCTTGCTGCCATTTGCTGGGGCCACCCTGCACTCCCTCCCCATTCCAGGCAGACACAGGCAGGTGTTGGAATAAAATCTTTTCTTCCGTAACCAGAAGAAAACTGTTAACTATATCTACGGAACGGCGGAGGGGGTCAGACAGAAATGCACACAAATCAACAGGATTGGCAAAAATGTCCGCTTTATTAGAGGACAGACAGCTCATATGCTGCCTATGACACACAGACATGTGGTTCTTCCCCAGGTTACATTGGATACATAAGGCAAACATACTGTGGTGTACAGTACTAATTGGATATCAGCAGGTGTCCATAAGACTTGTTTTCCTGCCAGAACAACTCCTCCTTCACCTTGGCACAAGGCCTGCGCCATAGAAGTGGCACAGTATTTTTTACTCTCTGCACCCAGCCATGCCAAGGGGAAGGTCTCAGAAATGCAACTGAAATTGTTCACACAATTTCTGTCCACCGACATCTACGTCTACATCTATCTCTACATCTTCCCTACATCTCTATCTACATCTTCCCCACATAAACACCCTCCCTCCCTCCCGCTGGGATAGATCCCCAAACGATCTATCCCTCCAACTGGCATAGATCCCCAAACGATCTATGCCTCAACCTGGGATAGGTCCCCAAATGACCTATCCCTCAAACAGGGATAGGTCCCCAAACGACCTATCCCTTTAACAGGCCTAAGCCAATCTTCCTGCCCCAGCCCCGGCTGCGGGAGCCTTGATCTTCATGGCAGGCCCTGGCTCAGAGCCCCCCTTCCTCTTCGCCCCGCGCCTTTCCAGCTTGGTGTCTCCGCGGTCCGTGGGCGCGGGGACGCTGCTGCCACCATCCTGGCTGGTCCCTGCAGCCCCCGGGGAGGAAGCCAAGTGCCCCTGAGTCCCCTGCGGCAGGACCTTCCCACTCAGCAGAGCGCGGCTGGTTGGAGTCACCCCAGGCTCCCTGGTGGCTTGGAGCTGGGGTGCGGCTGAGGGGCTGGCGGTGGTGTGCCTGGGCGGGGAGGTGTCCTCCTCCATGGCGACATCGCTGGCCAGCGAGAGGTCGCAGCCTCGGGGGGCGTCCTCCTCCATGGAGACGTCGCTGGCCAGCGAGAGGTCACAGCCGCGGGCGGTGTCCTCCTCCATGGGGACGTCGGTGGCCAGTGAGAGGTCGCAGCCGCGGGGGGCGTCCTCCTCCATGGAGACGTCACTGGCCAGGCTGATGTTAAGTGCCGGGGTGACGTCCACATCCATGGGGGTGCTCCCGTCTGGGGGGCTGCCACTGCCCAGGGGTGTCCCGGAGGGGTTGGCTGAGCTGGCAGGGCTGCGCTGGCTGTGCCGCGCTGCTGGGACCGGGGCCACTGCTCTCCCCTGATGGTGGTAGGGCTGCAGTTGACCCTGGGGGGCACGTTGGTCTGCCCCAGCCAGGGGCTTCCCACTGCCCTGGGGCCCCCCCCGGGCAGTGTTGGATGTTACAGCAACGCCAGGGCTGCTTGCCAGTGGGGCTGGTGGAGGCAGGTTGGCTGAGCCTGTGAGAAAGAGCAAAGCCTGGAAGTCACATCCCGAGCTGGGGCCGTCAGGCGCTTGGAGGACTGAGGAGGAGGAGGAGGAGGAGGGCGAGGTGCAGAGGAGGAAGGGCTGTGAATGTCCCCACCGTGCACTGCGGGGCTTTCGGGGTCAGGCTCTGTCCTCACCTTTGGTGCCGGAGCTTTGGGGGGAGCGGAAGAGCTGCACGAGCCGGGTCAGGGCTGATCTCCAGCTCACAGAGCGGAGCCACAGAGCTGACAGGGCCATGGTCAGTCACGCTCGGTGGCCGGTCGCTTCTGTTGACTGGACACAGGTCTGGATGCTCCTCTTGGAGCGTCTCCAGGGATGGAATGTCGGGCCTCCCATTGTGTCATAGAGACAGCAGTAATGCTGGGGCTTCCCTGAGGTGCTGTTCAAGGCACGAACCCCACTCTGACACGAACAAGTGCCAGAGCAGAATTACCGTTTATTCAAACTGCCCAGGTTTAAATACCACGCCTGAACATGTCACGTGACCCTCTAACCAATGACAATCAAATATTGTCTGAGAACCCGGGAGACCACAACTCCCATGGTTCATTGCTACATTCTTCCTGCCACATCTCCCTCCTCTTTTTATTAACAAGTTGAGAAACACTATGTTTTTAACATTCTTATTAGAACCAATCTTATTTCAACTAATTATAAAAAACAGGGCCTATCGTCACAAGGCCTTTATTGAACTGTTGACAACTTTATTGGTTCGTGCAATATTCAAGCAATCTCAAATTACCCAGGGTTTGTAGGTGTGGATAACCTTTTATCTGAGGGTGACTTTGTGTAATGGCATCATCTTTATTTTAAAGGGAAATGTGTTGGGTTGTTGATGTTGTGTCTGAGGTGGTGTTGTCTGAAGTAGTGTTTAAGATGTCTTGCTATAAAGTGTACTTGCTTTCACACACACATACATGCGTCCACTCAACTTTCTCATTCATACTCTGGTGGCCACCGTTTCATTCTCTCCTTACACATGCACTCTTAAACCCTTTATTGTGTTTGACTCATGGAGTTTTGGTTCTGTATTGGTTACTGTTTATGTGTTTCTTTTGGTTCTGCCTTGGTTACTGTTTATATGTTTCTTTTGGTTCTGTTGTATCATTTACTGCTTCTTTGTGATTCTCCCTGTTTTAAGGAAATGTTAATGTAGATTTACACACATAGGGAACAGACCCATATCTCTTTTCCCCCTTTTTTTTTTTTTTTTTCTCCCCACTGTGTGATGTGTTTACTATTGTTGGTCGTGTTTCTTCTAATCCAAATCCTTCACTTATTTCTTCTGGTGGTTGCTCCTGTTGTGGTGGAGGGCTAATATAAGGCCTGACACATCTAGAAGGGACCCATTGTAATTTGGTACCCTTGGATACACAGGCATATCCCCTTCCCCATGTTATGAGATCTACTGGTCCTGACCATTGCCCAGATATTAGATCTTTGATCATAACTGGTGGTTTGGAAGATGAAAGTATTTGAGTTTTCTGTTGGCGTTCATACCTGCTATGGTCTGTATCATCACAGTTTAAGAAATTTAGAACATATGACGCTTTCCGTAAGCGTTCCTGGGGGCTATGTACCGACTCCCCTCTTTTTTGTCTTTGAAGCATTTCTTTTAGTGTACGGTGAGCTCTTTCTACAATCGCTTGTCCTGTGGGTGAATGCGGTATACCTATGGAATGGAGTATTCCCCAATCTGTGAGAAATGTTTTGATTTTTTCAGAACAATGAGCAGGGCCATTGTCGGTTTTTATGGTTTTTGGAATTCCTAGGATTGCGAAACAACTGAGCCAGTGTCTGATAACGTCTTTGGCTTTTTCTCCCGTGTGTGCTGTTGCATTAATGTATCTGGAATACATGTCTACTGTAACATGGACATATTTTAGTTTACCGAATTCAGCTATATGTGTAAGGTCTGTCTGCCAGATTTCATTGGCTGTTATGCCCCTGGGATTAACCCCTTCCTTAGCTGGCATGGGGGTAATTCGCTGGCAGTCAGAGCATGACATAATTATGTCTCTGGTCTGGTTTATTGTAATTTGGAATTGTCTCTTTAATGAACGTGCATTTTGGTGGAAGAACTGGTGTGAGACTTTAGCCTGTTCCAGAATTTTGGGAACTGTAGTTGCCATAGCAGTTGCATCAGCTTTTTGATTGCCCTCTGCTATGGGTCCTGGAAGTTCTGTGTGTGACCGAGTGTGCATTATGTAAAAATCAAATTTTCTGTGGTTGATAAGAAACCATATGGTACGAATTTCTGTAAATAAGTGAGGATTAGTGACATCTCGAAGGAAGGAGGCTTCGAGACGTGAGACCAACCCTGCTGCATAGTGAGAATCTGTGACAACATTCATAGGTTGATCATGGAACAATTCAAATGCCATGCGGATAGCTGCTAGTTCTAAAACCTGTACAGAACCTTGGTCCAAGGTTTGTACCTTATTGTCCCATTGTCCTGTGGCAGGGTTCTTCCATGTCACGATGGCTTTTTTCGATCGTCCAGATGCATCAGTGAAGACTGTGACTCCATTTACTGGTCGTAGTTTGCAGCGACGCGTGGCCATCAGGGGTAGATTTCCTATTTCCGCCCAGAGTTTATGTTTCGGGAAGTGAATGGAAATATTACCGTGGAAGTCCGCTAATGCAGTCTGAAACCCAGCGTCCTCTGCAAGAAGCCAGTCTAAGTTGTCTTTTGTGGCTGGAATGTAGATCGTCTCAGGATCCCTTCCATCCATCTCCTGCAGATGTCCTCTACCTTTCATAATGAGCTTAGCAAGCATGTCATTAACGGTCCAAACAGTCTTAGGTGGAGAGTGGGGAAGAAATAACCATTCTAGAATTCTCAAAGGGTCAGATTCTGCCTGATCCCATTGGAAAAGGACAGCAAAAGGTTGGAACTTGCTGGATATGATGGCGAGGCGAATGTGCAGGTCAGGGGGTTGTCGTCTGCTTTGCCTGTTTTCGACAGCTTGGGAGCATACTTCCAGAGCTTGTTTTGCTTCTGGGGTTAGGGATCGAATAGATGTGAGAGTTGGGTCGCCTTTAAGTAGCTCGAAGAGGGGGTGCAATTCCTCTGTTGTGATGCCCAAGACAGGCCTCAGCCAGTTAATGGCTCCTAAAAGCCCTTGCAAATCATTCAGGGTCATAGTGTCCGTTACTTTGAAAGTCACTGGTTGTGGCATGATTTCCTGTTGAGTGATCCTCCATCCGAGGTAGGTCCAAGGTTGGGTGCGTTGAATTTTTTCTGGGGCAAGCTGCAGACCTGCTTTTTGGATGGCGTCAGTTAAGGCAGTCAAGGTGGATTGTAGTTCAGTCCCGTGTTTTGCTGCTATCAGGATGTTTGATATTCCTGTCTTTGCCTCCCATTCTAATTGTTCAATTTGGGTATAGGTCAATTTATGCATGTTTGTGTTTTGAGTAGATCTAGAGGTGTGTATTGCTGTATGTTGCAACTTTGTGGAGCATCTTTGGGCTTGTGTTGTATGAAGGTTTTGTTTGTTTTGCTTTCTCAAGGCTCTTGCAGTGACTGTGTATAAAGAGTTATGTGTTTCTGCAGTTGAAATTGTAACTGGTTGTTTGTTTGCTACTTGTTTAAGTTTGGCTTTCCATGTTGTGTATGGCATCTTGTCTAACAGCATTTTAAAATAGTGAGAAGTAAATACTTGATTTGGGGCCCCTCTTATTATTATTCTTACCCTCTGTAACACAAAAGAACTTTTTATAATAGCAGATCATCTGTCAATTAGTAAAGTTGCCCTTCTGTGACTTAGAAAATTAAACATGGTAGTTGATAGCTGTATGTCTGCTGTGTTTTGCAATGCTACCTCTAGGTTGTTGGTTCTGTCAGGAGGTGGATGGTGTTGTCCCAGCTGAAATTCTCGCAGTACAAAACCAACCACTGTCATTGCCAGCAACGCCGTCAGTACACGTGCTGTCCACTTCAACGTTGGTAGCTTTGACTTTGCTGATGGTCTGGGCTTGGGTAGGCAGATGTTCTGTGTGCTTTCCCAGTCTACATCTTCTTCCTCGAGCTGAAGTAGTAGCCGTAGCCATGTTTGCTGTTCTTCCTCTTTTGCAGGATTCAAAACTGCTTGTCCTTTTTCTGGTTCTCTTGTCTCACTGAATTCAGTTTGCCACAGCTCAGCTAAGCTTTCTAGAGAGTCAATATCTCTTCTTCCTCCTCCATCAGGCCATCTTCGGCATAGAAGCTGTTCTGAGGCTGGTGAGGGCTGTGGGTTGGTTTCGGGGTAGGAGAGCCACAGTGATGCTTTAACTGTTGTGCATTTGTTGTGAGTTGGTTGAACTGGTGGTGACGGAAGAGGCACTTTCACTTCCGCCTCACGGCCGGAGTAAGCTTGCTGCGTCCATGTTGCTGCGTGGTTGTTCTGCAGCGGTCTCATGGCCGCTGCGCAGCCAAAGGGTGTTAGTGGAGCGCCCTGGCTAAAGGGAGCTAGCAGATTCTCTTCTGTGTCCTCTATAGACTCGCTGTCTATTTGTCCGTCACAGTCATCCTCCCCCCTTCCCGGCGAAATGCCTGAACCTGGGGGTGGCGGCTTCACTTCCGGCACACGGCAGGGGCAACATGGCGGTGCCTCCGGTGCCACTCTCCTTCTGCACATTGACTGTGCAACCACCGTGTAGCGGTCGCCCCGTAACGGTCCAGGGGTCGGCACTGCTCTGTAATGGTCCTCGGCTCCAACAGCACTGCTTGCTGCTCTGTATGGCATGGTCTCAGCTGCAGCCATGGGCGCTGGCATAAAGCCAGCATCCCCCCCGGCTGCCATGCTCATGCTGCCAGCCCCCAAGCCATGCTCCTTCACACCACACGCTGCCACTGCACTGTTCCCCCCAAGGGCTCCCCCTCCCCCTCATCCCCCCTGACCAACGTGCATTCCCCCCCTGCCCCACTCGGTCGGTGGGGGGGCTGGGGTTGAAGGGGGGGGGTTGAGGGGAAAGGAGTGAAGGGGGGGGAAGTCCACTCTCCCGGGTGCATTTGCCTTTCTGTAGTGCTTATTCAAGGCTATCATAATGTCTTTCCATGTAGGCAAATTCTTGAGGGCGTCTGTTTTTCCCTCACTGGCTTTTTCAATAATTTTGTTCCCTATTTTCCTCCAAGATGACACTTGACAAGGTCCAGTCAGAGGGAATGCAGGTTCAGGCAACGAAATCCAATATAACAAGTCCCATAACTTACTTTCTTCTATGGTTGTTCTTGTAAAAGTTGAGAGACAGCTTCTGCTGTTTGTTTGATTTTTGGAGTAATTCCCTCCTGACGGGTAAACCACCCTCCCATATTCGCCAATTTTTGGTTACCTCTGTGCGGAAGCTCTGTTGTCCTTTCTTCTGGTCCTTTTTTCTTCCTTTTTTGTTCCTTTTTGCAGAGGTAACCCAGCGCGCTGAATTCTTTCTTTTCTTCCTTTTGGTTTTGGCGATATGGACACCCCCGGACAGGTTCCCCAGAGCTTCTGCTCCTGGTTGCCGGTAACCTGCTGAAGACCCTGTTCGGGCTCCATTTGAGGTGCTGTTCAAGGCACGAACCCCACTCTGACACGAACAAGTGCCAGAGCAGAAATACCATTTATTCAAACTGCCCAGGTTTAAATACCACGCCTGAACATGTCACGTGACCCTCTAACCAAAGACAATCAAATATTGTCTGAGAACCCGGGAGACCACAACTCCCATGGTTCATTGCTACATTCTTCCTGCCACACTTCCTTTCTTCTGCCCCACCCCCAACAGCTTTGCCAGCTCTTCCTGGCCAGAGGAAGGCTTAACCAAAGAGCTCGAATCACATAACATCCTGCCTTGGAAGGGACCCACAAGGGTCGCCCAGTCCAACTCCTGGCCCTGTGCAGGACAGCACAGCCATCCCACCGTGTGCCTGAGAGCGTTGTCCAAACGCTCCTTGAGCTCTGGCAGCCTTGGGGCCGTGACCACTGCCCTGGGCAGCCCATTCCAGTGCCCGACCACCCTCCGGGGAAAGCACCAGGGCAGTTGAAGTCTCCACGAGAAGCAGGGACTGTGACCTGGAGGCTGCTTCAAGCTGCCTGTAGAGGTCTCCTCCCCATCTTGCTCCTGCTCAGGAGGCCTGGAGCAAACCCCCACAGCAGTGTGCCCATTCCCAGCCTGCCCACCCTTTGATCCTGACCCATCAACTCCTGAGTGGCTCGCCATCCCCCCCAAGACAGAGGTCGAGACCTTCCGAGTGTCACCTCCCCGAGATCTACGGATGTCGTCTCCCTGGGCTCCTGTGAGGCCCCGCATGTGGTTGCCAGCGCATTCTTCCCTCTCCCTTATGGGCCCTGTCCAATGCAGCCCCAGGGCAGCCCGGAGGAGCCCTGTCTGGGGCTGCGCTGGGGTGACCGGGGACACGGTGGGCTCACTGGGAGCAGCCTTCCAAAGCCCCAGAGCGGCAGGATGGTGCCCAGGCTCTGCTCAGGGCTGCTTTGGGCGTGGGGCCGTCTGCGCGAGTCCTGCACGGGACCCATGTGTCCTGGCTGCCACGCCAAAGGGCTGCTTCCCCAGGCGAAGGGGACAGGGGAGTGACCCTGCGTGAGAGCCTGCACCTCTGGCAGTGACTCAGGCCCGGGGTGCCCTTTGGGTGCCCTTGGTGCCCTTTGGGCCTTGCTGGATCTGCTTGCTGCCATTTGCTGGGGCCACCCTGCACTCCCTCCCCATTCCAGGCAGACACAGGCAGGTGTTGGAATAAAATCTTTTCTTCCGTAACCAGAAGGAAACTGTTAACTATATCTACGGAACGGCGGAGGGGGTCAGACAGAAATGCACACAAATCAACAGGATTGGCAAAAATGTCCGCTTTATTAGAGGACAGACAGCTTATATGCTGCCTGCGACACACAGACATGTGGTTCTTCCCCAGGTTACATTGGATACATAAGGCAAACATACTGTCGTGTACAGTACTAATTGGATATCAGCAGGTGTCCATAAGACTTGTTTTCCTGCCAGAACAACTCCTCCTTCACCTTGCCACAAGGCCTGCAGCCATAGAAGTGGCGCAGTATTTTTTACTCTCTGCACCCAGCCATGCCAAGGGGAAGGTCTCAGAAATGCAACTGAAATTGTTCACACAATTTCTGTCCACCGACATCTACGTCTACATCTATCTCTACATCTTCCCTACATCTCTATCTACATCTTCCCCACATAAACACCCTCCCTCCCTCCCGCTGGGATAGATCCCCAAACGATCTATCCCTCCAACTGGCATAGATCCCCAAACGATCTATGCCTCAACCTGGGATAGGTCCCCAAATGACCTATCCCTCAAACAGGGATAGGTCCCCAAACGACCTATCCCTTTAACAGGCCTAAGCCAATCTTCCTGCCCCAGCCCCGGCTGCGGGAGCCTTGATCTTCATGGCAGGCCCTGGCTCAGAGCCCCCCTTCCTCTTCGCCCCGCGCCTTTCCAGCTTGGTGTCTCCGCGGTCCGTGGGCGCGGGGACGCTGCTGCCACCATCCTGGCTGGTCCCTGCAGCCCCCGGGGAGGAAGCCAAGTGCCCCTGAGTCCCCTGCGGCAGGACCTTCCCACTCAGCAGAGCGCGGCTGGTTGGAGTCACCCCAGGCTCCCTGGTGGCTTGGAGCTGGGGTGCGGCTGAGGGGCTGGCGGTGGTGTGCCTGGGCGGGGAGGTGTCCTCCTCCATGGCGACATCGCTGGCCAGCGAGAGGTCGCAGCCTCGGGGGGCGTCCTCCTCCATGGAGACGTCGCTGGCCAGCGAGAGGTCACAGCCGCGGGCGGTGTCCTCCTCCATGGGGACGTCGGTGGCCAGTGAGAGGTCGCAGCCGCGGGGGGCGTCCTCCTCCATGGAGACGTCACTGGCCAGGCTGATGTTAAGTGCCGGGGTGACGTCCACATCCATGGGGGTGCTCCCGTCTGGGGGGCTGCCACTGCCCAGGGGTGTCCCGGAGGGGTTGGCTGAGCTGGCAGGGCTGCGCTGGCTGTGCCGCGCTGCTGGGACCGGGGCCACTGCTCTCCCCTGATGGTGGTAGGGCTGCAGTTGACCCTGGGGGGCACGTTGGTCTGCCCCAGCCAGGGGCTTCCCACTGCCCTGGGGCCCCCCCCGGGCAGTGTTGGATGTTACAGCAACGCCAGGGCTGCTTGCCAGTGGGGCTGGTGGAGGCAGGTTGGCTGAGCCTGTGAGAAAGAGCAAAGCCTGGAAGTCACATCCCGAGCTGGGGCCGTCAGGCGCTTGGAGGACTGAGGAGGAGGAGGAGGAGGAGGGCGAGGTGCAGAGGAGGAAGGGCTGTGAATGTCCCCACCGTGCACTGCGGGGCTTTCGGGGTCAGGCTCTGTCCTCACCTTTGGTGCCGGAGCTTTGGGGGGAGCGGAAGAGCTGCACGAGCCGGGTCAGGGCTGATCTCCAGCTCACAGAGCGGCGCCACAGAGCTGACAGGGCCATGGTCCGTCACGCTCGGTGGCCGGTCGCTTCTGTTGACTGGACACAGGTCTGGATGCTCCTCTTGGAGCGTCTCCAGGGATGGAATGTCGGGCCTCCCATTGTGTCATAGAGACAGCAGTAATGCTGGGGCTTCCCTGAGGTGCTGTTCAAGGCACGAACCCCACTCTGACACGAACAAGTGCCAGAGCAGAATTACCGTTTATTCAAACTGCCCAGGTTTAAATACCACGCCTGAACATGTCACGTGACCCTCTAACCAATGACAATCAAATATTGTCTGAGAACCCGGGAGACCACAACTCCCATGGTTCATTGCTACATTCTTCCTGCCACATCTCCCTCCTCTTTTTATTAACAAGTTGAGAAACACTATGTTTTTAACATTCTTATTAGAACCAATCTTATTTCAACTAATTATAAAAAACAGGGCCTATCGTCACAAGGCCTTTATTGAACTGTTGACAACTTTATTGGTTCGTGCAATATTCAAGCAATCTCAAATTACCCAGGGTTTGTAGGTGTGGATAACCTTTTATCTGAGGGTGACTTTGTGTAATGGCATCATCTTTATTTTAAAGGGAAATGTGTTGGGTTGTTGATGTTGTGTCTGAGGTGGTGTTGTCTGAAGTAGTGTTTAAGATGTCTTGCTATAAAGTGTACTTGCTTTCACACACACATACATGCGTCCACTCAACTTTCTCATTCATACTCTGGTGGCCACCGTTTCATTCTCTCCTTACACATGCACTCTTAAACCCTTTATTGTGTTTGACTCATGGAGTTTTGGTTCTGTATTGGTTACTGTTTATGTGTTTCTTTTGGTTCTGCCTTGGTTACTGTTTATATGTTTCTTTTGGTTCTGTTGTATCATTTACTGCTTCTTTGTGATTCTCCCTGTTTTAAGGAAATGTTAATGTAGATTTACACACATAGGGAACAGACCCATATCTCTTTTCCCCCTTTTTTTTTTTTTTTTTCTCCCCACTGTGTGATGTGTTTACTATTGTTGGTCGTGTTTCTTCTAATCCAAATCCTTCACTTATTTCTTCTGGTGGTTGCTCCTGTTGTGGTGGAGGGCTAATATAAGGCCTGACACATCTAGAAGGGACCCATTGTAATTTGGTACCCTTGGATACACAGGCATATCCCCTTCCCCATGTTATGAGATCTACTGGTCCTGACCATTGCCCAGATATTAGATCTTTGATCATAACTGGTGGTTTGGAAGATGAAAGTATTTGAGTTTTCTGTTGGCGTTCATACCTGCTATGGTCTGTATCATCACAGTTTAAGAAATTTAGAACATATGACGCTTTCCGTAAGCGTTCCTGGGGGCTATGTACCGACTCCCCTCTTTTTTGTCTTTGAAGCATTTCTTTTAGTGTACGGTGAGCTCTTTCTACAATCGCTTGTCCTGTGGGTGAATGCGGTATACCTATGGAATGGAGTATTCCCCAATCTGTGAGAAATGTTTTGATTTTTTCAGAACAATGAGCAGGGCCATTGTCGGTTTTTATGGTTTTTGGAATTCCTAGGATTGCGAAACAACTGAGCCAGTGTCTGATAACGTCTTTGGCTTTTTCTCCCGTGTGTGCTGTTGCATTAATGTATCTGGAATACATGTCTACTGTAACATGGACATATTTTAGTTTACCGAATTCAGCTATATGTGTAAGGTCTGTCTGCCAGATTTCATTGGCTGTTATGCCCCTGGGATTAACCCCTTCCTTAGCTGGCATGGGGGTAATTCGCTGGCAGTCAGAGCATGACATAATTATGTCTCTGGTCTGGTTTATTGTAATTTGGAATTGTCTCTTTAATGAACGTGCATTTTGGTGGAAGAACTGGTGTGAGACTTTAGCCTGTTCCAGAATTTTGGGAACTGTAGTTGCCATAGCAGTTGCATCAGCTTTTTGATTGCCCTCTGCTATGGGTCCTGGAAGTTCTGTGTGTGACCGAGTGTGCATTATGTAAAAATCAAATTTTCTGTGGTTGATAAGAAACCATATGGTACGAATTTCTGTAAATAAGTGAGGATTAGTGACATCTCGAAGGAAGGAGGCTTCGAGACGTGAGACCAACCCTGCTGCATAGTGAGAATCTGTGACAACATTCATAGGTTGATCATGGAACAATTCAAATGCCATGCGGATAGCTGCTAGTTCTAAAACCTGTACAGAACCTTGGTCCAAGGTTTGTACCTTATTGTCCCATTGTCCTGTGGCAGGGTTCTTCCATGTCACGATGGCTTTTTTCGATCGTCCAGATGCATCAGTGAAGACTGTGACTCCATTTACTGGTCGTAGTTTGCAGCGACGCGTGGCCATCAGGGGTAGATTTCCTATTTCCGCCCAGAGTTTATGTTTCGGGAAGTGAATGGAAATATTACCGTGGAAGTCCGCTAATGCAGTCTGAAACCCAGCGTCCTCTGCAAGAAGCCAGTCTAAGTTGTCTTTTGTGGCTGGAATGTAGATCGTCTCAGGATCCCTTCCATCCATCTCCTGCAGATGTCCTCTACCTTTCATAATGAGCTTAGCAAGCATGTCATTAACGGTCCAAACAGTCTTAGGTGGAGAGTGGGGAAGAAATAACCATTCTAGAATTCTCAAAGGGTCAGATTCTGCCTGATCCCATTGGAAAAGGACAGCAAAAGGTTGGAACTTGCTGGATATGATGGCGAGGCGAATGTGCAGGTCAGGGGGTTGTCGTCTGCTTTGCCTGTTTTCGACAGCTTGGGAGCATACTTCCAGAGCTTGTTTTGCTTCTGGGGTTAGGGATCGAATAGATGTGAGAGTTGGGTCGCCTTTAAGTAGCTCGAAGAGGGGGTGCAATTCCTCTGTTGTGATGCCCAAGACAGGCCTCAGCCAGTTAATGGCTCCTAAAAGCCCTTGCAAATCATTCAGGGTCATAGTGTCCGTTACTTTGAAAGTCACTGGTTGTGGCATGATTTCCTGTTGAGTGATCCTCCATCCGAGGTAGGTCCAAGGTTGGGTGCGTTGAATTTTTTCTGGGGCAAGCTGCAGACCTGCTTTTTGGATGGCGTCAGTTAAGGCAGTCAAGGTGGATTGTAGTTCAGTCCCGTGTTTTGCTGCTATCAGGATGTTTGATATTCCTGTCTTTGCCTCCCATTCTAATTGTTCAATTTGGGTATAGGTCAATTTATGCATGTTTGTGTTTTGAGTAGATCTAGAGGTGTGTATTGCTGTATGTTGCAACTTTGTGGAGCATCTTTGGGCTTGTGTTGTATGAAGGTTTTGTTTGTTTTGCTTTCTCAAGGCTCTTGCAGTGACTGTGTATAAAGAGTTATGTGTTTCTGCAGTTGAAATTGTAACTGGTTGTTTGTTTGCTACTTGTTTAAGTTTGGCTTTCCATGTTGTGTATGGCATCTTGTCTAACAGCATTTTAAAATAGTGAGAAGTAAATACTTGATTTGGGGCCCCTCTTATTATTATTCTTACCCTCTGTAACACAAAAGAACTTTTTATAATAGCAGATCATCTGTCAATTAGTAAAGTTGCCCTTCTGTGACTTAGAAAATTAAACATGGTAGTTGATAGCTGTATGTCTGCTGTGTTTTGCAATGCTACCTCTAGGTTGTTGGTTCTGTCAGGAGGTGGATGGTGTTGTCCCAGCTGAAATTCTCGCAGTACAAAACCAACCACTGTCATTGCCAGCAACGCCGTCAGTACACGTGCTGTCCACTTCAACGTTGGTAGCTTTGACTTTGCTGATGGTCTGGGCTTGGGTAGGCAGATGTTCTGTGTGCTTTCCCAGTCTACATCTTCTTCCTCGAGCTGAAGTAGTAGCCGTAGCCATGTTTGCTGTTCTTCCTCTTTTGCAGGATTCAAAACTGCTTGTCCTTTTTCTGGTTCTCTTGTCTCACTGAATTCAGTTTGCCACAGCTCAGCTAAGCTTTCTAGAGAGTCAATATCTCTTCTTCCTCCTCCATCAGGCCATCTTCGGCATAGAAGCTGTTCTGAGGCTGGTGAGGGCTGTGGGTTGGTTTCGGGGTAGGAGAGCCACAGTGATGCTTTAACTGTTGTGCATTTGTTGTGAGTTGGTTGAACTGGTGGTGACGGAAGAGGCACTTTCACTTCCGCCTCACGGCCGGAGTAAGCTTGCTGCGTCCATGTTGCTGCGTGGTTGTTCTGCAGCGGTCTCATGGCCGCTGCGCAGCCAAAGGGTGTTAGTGGAGCGCCCTGGCTAAAGGGAGCTAGCAGATTCTCTTCTGTGTCCTCTATAGACTCGCTGTCTATTTGTCCGTCACAGTCATCCTCCCCCCTTCCCGGCGAAATGCCTGAACCTGGGGGTGGCGGCTTCACTTCCGGCACACGGCAGGGGCAACATGGCGGTGCCTCCGGTGCCACTCTCCTTCTGCACATTGACTGTGCAACCACCGTGTAGCGGTCGCCCCGTAACGGTCCAGGGGTCGGCACTGCTCTGTAATGGTCCTCGGCTCCAACAGCACTGCTTGCTGCTCTGTATGGCATGGTCTCAGCTGCAGCCATGGGCGCTGGCATAAAGCCAGCATCCCCCCCGGCTGCCATGCTCATGCTGCCAGCCCCCAAGCCATGCTCCTTCACACCACACGCTGCCACTGCACTGTTCCCCCCAAGGGCTCCCCCTCCCCCTCATCCCCCCTGACCAACGTGCATTCCCCCCCTGCCCCACTCGGTCGGTGGGGGGGCTGGGGTTGAAGGGGGGGGGTTGAGGGGAAAGGAGTGAAGGGGGGGGAAGTCCACTCTCCCGGGTGCATTTGCCTTTCTGTAGTGCTTATTCAAGGCTATCATAATGTCTTTCCATGTAGGCAAATTCTTGAGGGCGTCTGTTTTTCCCTCACTGGCTTTTTCAATAATTTTGTTCCCTATTTTCCTCCAAGATGACACTTGACAAGGTCCAGTCAGAGGGAATGCAGGTTCAGGCAACGAAATCCAATATAACAAGTCCCATAACTTACTTTCTTCTATGGTTGTTCTTGTAAAAGTTGAGAGACAGCTTCTGCTGTTTGTTTGATTTTTGGAGTAATTCCCTCCTGACGGGTAAACCACCCTCCCATATTCGCCAATTTTTGGTTACCTCTGTGCGGAAGCTCTGTTGTCCTTTCTTCTGGTCCTTTTTTCTTCCTTTTTTGTTCCTTTTTGCAGAGGTAACCCAGCGCGCTGAATTCTTTCTTTTCTTCCTTTTGGTTTTGGCGATATGGACACCCCCGGACAGGTTCCCCAGAGCTTCTGCTCCTGGTTGCCGGTAACCTGCTGAAGACCCTGTTCGGGCTCCATTTGAGGTGCTGTTCAAGGCACGAACCCCACTCTGACACGAACAAGTGCCAGAGCAGAAATACCATTTATTCAAACTGCCCAGGTTTAAATACCACGCCTGAACATGTCACGTGACCCTCTAACCAAAGACAATCAAATATTGTCTGAGAACCCGGGAGACCACAACTCCCATGGTTCATTGCTACATTCTTCCTGCCACACTTCCTTTCTTCTGCCCCACCCCCAACAGCTTTGCCAGCTCTTCCTGGCCAGAGGAAGGCTTAACCAAAGAGCTCGAATCACATAACATCCTGCCTTGGAAGGGACCCACAAGGGTCGCCCAGTCCAACTCCTGGCCCTGTGCAGGACAGCACAGCCATCCCACCGTGTGCCTGAGAGCGTTGTCCAAACGCTCCTTGAGCTCTGGCAGCCTTGGGGCCGTGACCACTGCCCTGGGCAGCCCATTCCAGTGCCCGACCACCCTCCGGGGAAAGCACCAGGGCAGTTGAAGTCTCCACGAGAAGCAGGGACTGTGACCTGGAGGCTGCTTCAAGCTGCCTGTAGAGGTCTCCTCCCCATCTTGCTCCTGCTCAGGAGGCCTGGAGCAAACCCCCACAGCAGTGTGCCCATTCCCAGCCTGCCCACCCTTTGATCCTGACCCATCAACTCCTGAGTGGCTCGCCATCCCCCCCAAGACAGAGGTCGAGACCTTCCGAGTGTCACCTCCCCGAGATCTACGGATGTCGTCTCCCTGGGCTCCTGTGAGGCCCCGCATGTGGTTGCCAGCGCATTCTTCCCTCTCCCTTATGGGCCCTGTCCAATGCAGCCCCAGGGCAGCCCGGAGGAGCCCTGTCTGGGGCTGCGCTGGGGTGACCGGGGACACGGTGGGCTCACTGGGAGCAGCCTTCCAAAGCCCCAGAGCGGCAGGATGGTGCCCAGGCTCTGCTCAGGGCTGCTTTGGGCGTGGGGCCGTCTGCGCGAGTCCTGCACGGGACCCATGTGTCCTGGCTGCCACGCCAAAGGGCTGCTTCCCCAGGCGAAGGGGACAGGGGAGTGACCCTGCGTGAGAGCCTGCACCTCTGGCAGTGACTCAGGCCCGGGGTGCCCTTTGGGTGCCCTTGGTGCCCTTTGGGCCTTGCTGGATCTGCTTGCTGCCATTTGCTGGGGCCACCCTGCACTCCCTCCCCATTCCAGGCAGACACAGGCAGGTGTTGGAATAAAATCTTTTCTTCCGTAACCAGAAGGAAACTGTTAACTATATCTACGGAACGGCGGAGGGGGTCAGACAGAAATGCACACAAATCAACAGGATTGGCAAAAATGTCCGCTTTATTAGAGGACAGACAGCTTATATGCTGCCTGCGACACACAGACATGTGGTTCTTCCCCAGGTTACATTGGATACATAAGGCAAACATACTGTCGTGTACAGTACTAATTGGATATCAGCAGGTGTCCATAAGCCTTGTTTTCCTGCCAGAACAACTCCTCCTTTACCTTGCCACAAGGCCTGCAGCCATAGAAGTGGCGCAGTATTTTTTACTCTCTGCACCCAGCCATGCCAAGGGGAAGGTCTCAGAAATGCAACTGAAATTGTTCACACAATTTCTGTCCACCGACATCTACGTCTACATCTATCTCTACATCTTCCCTACATCTCTATCTACATCTTCCCCACATAAACACCCTCCCTCCCTCCCGCTGGGATAGATCCCCAAACGATCTATCCCTCCAACTGGCATAGATCCCCAAACGATCTATGCCTCAACCTGGGATAGGTCCCCAAACGACCTATCCCTCAAACAGGGATAGGTCCCCAAACGACCTATCCCTTTAACAGGCCTAAGCCAATCTTCCTGCCCCAGCCCCGGCTGCGGGAGCCTTGATCTTCATGGCAGGCCCTGGCTCAGAGCCCCCCTTCCTCTTCGCCCCGCGCCTTTCCAGCTTGGTGTCTCCGCGGTCCGTGGGCGCGGGGACGCTGCTGCCACCATCCTGGCTGGTCCCTGCAGCCCCCGGGGAGGAAGCCAAGTGCCCCTGAGTCCCCTGCGGCAGGACCTTCCCACTCAGCAGAGCGCGGCTGGTTGGAGTCACCCCAGGCTCCCTGGTGGCTTGGAGCTGGGGTGCGGCTGAGGGGCTGGCGGTGGTGTGCCTGGGCGGGGAGGTGTCCTCCTCCATGGCGACATCGCTGGCCAGCGAGAGGTCGCAGCCTCGGGGGGCGTCCTCCTCCATGGGGACGTCGGTGGCCAGTGAGAGGTCGCAGCCGCGGGGGGCGTCCTCCTCCATGGAGACGTCACTGGCCAGGCTGATGTTAAGTGCCGGGGTGACGTCCACATCCATGGGGGTGCTCCCGTCTGGGGGGCTGCCACTGCCCAGGGGTGTCCCGGAGGGGTTGGCTGAGCTGGCAGGGCTGCGCTGGCTGTGCCGCGCTGCTGGGACCGGGGCCACTGCTCTCCCCTGATGGTGGTAGGGCTGCAGTTGACCCTGGGGGGCACGTTGGTCTGCCCCAGCCAGGGGCTTCCCTCTGCCCTGGGGCCCCCCCCGGGCAGTGTTGGATGTTACAGCAACACCAGGGCTGCTTGCCAGTGGGGCTGGTGGAGGCAGGTTGGCTGAGCCTGTGAGAAAGAGCAAAGCCTGGAAGTCACATCCCGAGCTGGGGCCGTCAGGCGCTTGGAGGACTGAGGAGGAGGAGGAGGAGGAGGGCGAGGTGCAGGGGAGGAAGGGCTGTGAATGTCCCCACCGTGCACTGCGGGGCTTTCGGGGTCAGGCTCTGTCCTCACCTTTGGTGCCGGAGCTTTGGGGGGAGCGGAAGAGCTGCACGAGCCGGGTCAGGGCTGATCTCCAGCTCACAGAGCGGCGCCACAGAGCTGACAGGGCCATGGTCCGTCACGCTCGGTGGCCGGTCGCTTCTGTTGACTGGACACAGGTCTGGATGCTCCTCTTGGAGCGTCTCCAGGGATGGAATGTCGGGCCTCCCATTGTGTCATAGAGACAGCAGTAATGCTGGGGCTTCCCTGAGGTGCTGTTCAAGGCACGAACCCCACTCTGACACGAACAAGTGCCAGAGCAGAATTACCGTTTATTCAAACTGCCCAGGTTTAAATACCACGCCTGAACATGTCACGTGACCCTCTAACCAATGACAATCAAATATTGTCTGAGAACCCGGGAGACCACAACTCCCATGGTTCATTGCTACATTCTTCCTGCCACATCTCCCTCCTCTTTTTATTAACAAGTTGAGAAACACTATGTTTTTAACATTCTTATTAGAACCAATCTTATTTCAACTAATTATAAAAAACAGGGCCTATCGTCACAAGGCCTTTATTGAACTGTTGACAACTTTATTGGTTCGTGCAATATTCAAGCAATCTCAAATTACCCAGGGTTTGTAGGTGTGGATAACCTTTTATCTGAGGGTGACTTTGTGTAATGGCATCATCTTTATTTAAAAGGGAAATGCGTTGGGTTGTAGATGTTGTGTCTGAGGTGGTGTTGTCTGAAGTAGTGTTTAAGATGTCTTGCTATAAAGTGTACTTGCTTTCACACACACATACATGCTTCCACTCAACTTTCTCATTCATACTCCGGTGGCCACCGTTTCATTCTCTCCTTACACATGCACTCTTAAACCCTTTATTGTGTTTGACTCATGGAGTTTTGGTTCTGTATTGGTTACTGTTTATGTGTTTCTTTTGGTTCTGCATTGGTTACTGTTTATATGTTTCTTTTGGTTCTGTTGTATCATTTACTGCTTCTTTGTGATTCTCCCTGTTTTAAGGAAATGTTAATGTAGATTTACACACATAGGGAACAGACCCATATCTCTTTTCCCCCTTTTTTTTTTTTTTTTTCTCCCCACTGTGTGATGTGTTTACTATTGTTGGTCGTGTTTCTTCTAATCCAAATCCTTCACTTATTTCTTCTGGTGGTTGCTCCTGTTGTGGTGGAGGGCTAATATAAGGCCTGACACATCTAGAAGGGACCCATTGTAATTTGGTACCCTTGGATACACAGGCATATCCCCTTCCCCATGTTATGAGATCTACTGGTCCTGACCATTGCCCAGATATTAGATCTTTGATCATAACTGGTGGTTTGGAAGATGAAAGTATTTGAGTTTTCTGTTGGCGTTCATACCTGCTATGGTCTGTATCATCACAGTTTAAGAAATTTAGAACATATGACGCTTTCCGTAAGCGTTCCTGGGGGCTATATACCGACTCCCCTCTTTTTTGTCTTTGAAGCATTTCTTTTAGTGTACGGTGAGCTCTTTCTACAATCGCTTGTCCTGTGGGTGAATGCGGTATACCTATGGAATGGAGTATTCCCCAATCTGTGAGAAATGTTTTGATTTTTTCAGAACAATGAGCAGGGCCATTGTCGGTTTTTATGGTTTTTGGAATTCCTAGGATTGCGAAACAACTGAGCCAGTGTCTGATAACGTCTTTGGCTTTTTCTCCCGTGTGTGCTGTTGCATTAATGTATCTGGAATACATGTCTACTGTAACATGGACATATTTTAGTTTACCGAATTCAGCTATATGTGTAAGGTCTGTCTGCCAGATTTCATTGGCTGTTATGCCCCTGGGATTAACCCCTTCCTTAGCTGGCATGGGGGTAATTCGCTGGCAGTCAGAGCATGACATAATTATGTCTCTGGTCTGGTTTATTGTAATTTGGAATTGTCTCTTTAATGAACGTGCATTTTGGTGGAAGAACTGGTGTGAGACTTTAGCCTGTTCCAGAATTTTGGGAACTGTAGTTGCCATAGCAGTTGCATCAGCTTTTTGATTGCCCTCTGCTATGGGTCCTGGAAGTTCTGTGTGTGACCGAGTGTGCATTATGTAAAAATCAAATTTTCTGTGGTTGATAAGAAACCATATGGTACGAATTTCTGTAAATAAGTGAGGATTAGTGACATCTCGAAGGAAGGGGGTTTCGAGACGTGAGACCAACCCTGCTGCATAGTGAGAATCTGTGACAACATTCATAGGTTGATCATGGAACAATTCAAATGCCATGCGGATAGCTGCTAGTTCTAAAACCTGTACAGAACCTTGGTCCAAGGTTTGTACCTTATTGTCCCATTGTCCTGTGGCAGGGTTCTTCCATGTCACGATGGCTTTTTTCGATCGTCCAGATGCATCAGTGAAGACTGTGACTCCATTTACTGGTCGTAGTTTGCAGCGACGCGTGGCCATCAGGGGTAGATTTCCTATTTCCGCCCAGAGTTTATGTTTCGGGAAGTGAATGGAAATATTACCGTGGAAGTCCGCTAATGCAGTCTGAAACCCAGCGTCCTCTGCAAGAAGCCAGTCTAAGTTGTCTTTTGTGGCTGGAATGTAGATCGTCTCAGGATCCCTTCCATCCATCTCCTGCAGATGTCCTCTACCTTTCATAATGAGCTTAGCAAGCATGTCATTAACGGTCCAAACAGTCTTAGGTGGAGAGTGGGGAAGAAATAACCATTCTAGAATTCTCAAAGGGTCAGATTCTGCCTGATCCCATTGGAAAAGGACAGCAAAAGGTTGGAACTTGCTGGATATGATGGCGAGGCGAATGTGCAGGTCAGGGGGTTGTCGTCTGCTTTGCCTGTTTTCGACAGCTTGGGAGCATACTTCCAGAGCTTGTTTTGCTTCTGGGGTTAGGGATCGAATAGATGTGAGAGTTGGGTCACCTTTAAGTAGCTCGAAGAGGGGGTGCAATTCCTCTGTTGTGATGCCCAAGACAGGCCTCAGCCAGTTAATGGCTCCTAAAAGCCGTTGCAAATCATTCAGGGTCATAGTGTCCGTTACTTTGAAAGTCACTGGTTGTGGCATGATTTCCTGTTGAGTGATCCTCCATCCGAGGTAGGTCCAAGGTTGGGTGCGTTGAATTTTTTCTGGGGCAAGCTGCAGACCTGCTTTTTGGATGGCGTCAGTTAAGGCAGTCAAGGTGGATTGTAGTTCAGTCCCGTGTTTTGCTGCTATCAGGATGTTTGATATTCCTGTCTTTGCCTCCCATTCTAATTGTTCAATTTGGGTATAGGTCAATTTATGCATGTTTGTGTTTTGAGTAGATCTAGAGGTGTGTATTGCTGTATGTTGCAACTTTGTGGAGCATCTTTGGGCTTGTGTTGTATGAAGGTTTTGTTTGTTTTGCTTTCTCAAGGCTCTTGCAGTGACTGTGTATAAAGAGTTATGTGTTTCTGCAGTTGAAATTGTAACTGGTTGTTTGTTTGCTACTTGTTTAAGTTTGGCTTTCCATGTTGTGTATGGCATCTTGTCTAACAGCATTTTAAAATAGTGAGAAGTAAATACTTGATTTGGGGCCCCTCTTATTATTATTCTTACCCTCTGTAACACAAAAGAACTTTTTATAATAGCAGATCATCTGTCAATTAGTAAAGTTGCCCTTCTGTGACTTAGAAAATTAAACATGGTAGTTGATAGCTGTATGTCTGCTGTGTTTTGCAATGCTACCTCTAGGTTGTTGGTTCTGTCAGGAGGTGGATGGTGTTGTCCCAGCTGAAATTCTCGCAGTACAAAACCAACAACTGTCATTGCCAGCAACGCAGTCAGTACACGTGCTGTCCACTTCAACGTTGGTAGCTTTGACTTTGCTGATGGTCTGGGCTTGGGTAGGCAGATGTTCTGTGTGCTTTCCCAGTCTACATCTTCTTCCTCGAGCTGAAGTAGTAGCTGTAGCCATGTTTGCTGTTCTTCCTCTTTTGCAGGATTCAAAACTGCTTGTCCTTTTTCTGGTTCTCTTGTCTCACTGAATTCAGTTTGCCACAGCTCAGCTAAGCTTTCTAGGGAGTCAATATCTCTTCTTCCTCCTCCATCAGGCCATCTTCGGCATAGAAGCTGTTCTGAGGCTGGTGAGGGCTGTGGGTTGGTTTCGGGGTAGGAGAGCCACAGTGATGCTTTAACTGTTGTGCATTTGTTGTGAGTTGGTTGAACTGGTGGTGACGGAAGAGGCACTTTCACTTCCGCCTCACGGCCGGAGTAAGCTTGCTGCGTCCATGTTGCTGCGTGGTTGTTCTGCAGCGGTCTCATGGCCGCTGCGCAGCCAAAGGGTGTTAGTGGAGCGCCCTGGCTAAAGGGAGCTAGCAGATTCTCTTCTGTGTCCTCTATAGACTCGCTGTCTATTTGTCCGTCACAGTCATCCTCCCCCCTTCCCGGCGAAATGCCTGAACCTGGGGGTGGCGGCTTCACTTCCGGCACACGGCAGGGGCAACATGGCGGTGCCTCCGGTGCCACTCTCCTTCTGCACATTGACTGTGCAACCACCGTGTAGCGGTCGCCCCGTAACGGTCCAGGGGTCGGCGCTGCTCTGTAATGGTCCTCGGCTCCAGCAGCACTGCTTGCTGCTCTGTATGGCATGGTCTCAGCTGCAGCCATGGGCGCTGGCATAAAGCCAGCATCCCCCCCGGCTGCCATGCTCATGCTGCCAGCCCCCAAGCCATGCTCCTTCACACCACACGCTGCCACTGCACTGTTCCCCCCAAGGGCTCCCCCTCCCCCCCATCCCCCCGACCAACGTGCATTCCCCCCCTGCCCCACTCGGTCGGTGGGGGGGCTGGGGTTGAAGGGGGGGGGGTTGAGGGGAAAGGAGTGAAGGGGGGGGAAGTCCACTCTCCCGGGTGCATTTGCCTTTCTGTAGTGCTTATTCAAGGCTATCATAATGTCTTTCCATGTAGCCAAATTCTTGAGGGCGTCTGTTTTTCCCTCACTGGCTTTTTCAATAATTTTGTTCCCTATTTTCCTCCAAGATGACACTTGACAAGGTCCAGTCAGAGGGAATGCAGGTTCAGGCAACGAAATCCAATATAACAAGTCCCATAACTTACTTTCTTCTATGGTTGTTCTTGTAAAAGTTGAGAGACAGCTTCTGCTGTTTGTTTGATTTTTGGAGTAATTCCCTCCTGACGGGTAAACCACCCTCCCATATTCGCCAATTTTTGGTTACCTCTGTGCGGAAGCTCTGTTGTCCTTTCTTCTGGTCCTTTTTTCTTCCTTTTTTGTTCCTTTTTGCAGAGGTAACCCAGCGCGCTGAATTCTTTTCTTTCTTCCTTTTGGTTTTGGCGATATGGACACCCCCGGACAGGTTCCCCAGAGCTTCTGCTCCTGGTTGCCGGTAACCTGCTGAAGACCCTGTTCGGGCTCCATTTGAGGTGCTGTTCAAGGCACGAACCCCACTCTGACACGAACAAGTGCCAGAGCAGAAATACCATTTATTCAAACTGCCCAGGTTTAAATACCACGCCTGAACATGTCACGTGACCCTCTAACCAATGACAATCAAATATTGTCTGAGAACCCGGGAGACCACAACTCCCATGGTTCATTGCTACATTCTTCCTGCCACACTTCCCTTCTTCTGCCCCACCCCCAACAGCTTTGCCAGCTCTTCCTGGCCAGAGGAAGGCTTAACCAAAGAGCTCGAATCACATAACATCCTGCCTTGGAAGGGACCCACAAGGGTCGCCCAGTCCAACTCCTGGCCCTGTGCAGGACAGCACAGCCATCCCACCGTGTGCCTGAGAGCGTTGTCCAAACGCTCCTTGAGCTCTGGCAGCCTTGGGGCCGTGACCACTGCCCTGGGTAGCCCGTTCCAGTGCCCGACCACCCTCCGGGGAAAGCACCAGGGCAGTTGAAGTCTCCACGAGAAGCAGGGACTGTGACCTGGAGGCTGCTTCAAGCTGCCTGTAGAGGTCTCCTCCCCATCTTGCTCCTGCTCAGGAGGCCTGGAGCAAACCCCCACAGCAGTGTGCCCATTCCCAGCCTGCCCGCCCTTTGATCCTGACCCATCAACTCCTGAGTGGCTCGCCATCCCCCCCAAGACAGAGGTCGAGACCTTCCGAGTGTCACCTCCCCGAGATCTACGGATGTCGTCTCCCTGGGCTCCTGTGAGGCCCCGCATGTGGTTGCCAGCGCATTCTTCCCTCTCCCTTATGGGCCCTGTCCAATGCAGCCCCAGGGAAGCCCGGAGGAGCCCTGTCTGGGGCTGCGCTGGGGTGACCGGGGACACGGTGGGCTCACTGGGAGCAGCCTTCCAAAGCCCCAGAGCGGCAGGATGGTGCCCAGGCTCTGCTCAGGGCTGCTTTGGGCGTGGGGCCGTCTGCGCGAGTCCTGCACGGGACCCATGTGTCCTGGCTGCCACGCCAAAGGGCTGCTTCCCCAGGCGAAGGGGACAGGGGAGTGACCCTGCGTGAGAGCCTGCACCTCTGGCAGTGACTCAGGCCCGGGGTGCCCTTTGGGTGCCCTTGGTGCCCTTTGGGCCTTGCTGGATCTGCTTGCTGCCATTTGCTGGGGCCACCCTGCACTCCCTCCCCATTCCAGGCAGACACAGGCAGGTGTTGGAATAAAATCTTTTCTTCCGTAACCAGAAGAAAACTGTTAACTATATCTATGGAACGGCGGAGGGGGTCAGACAGAAATGCACACAAATCAACAGGATTGGCAAAAATGTCCGCTTTATTAGAGGACAGACAGCTCATATGCTGCCTGCGACACACAGACATGTGGTTCTTCCCCAGGTTACTTTGGATACATAAGGCAAACATACTGTGGTGTACAGTACTAATTGGATATCAGCAGGTGTCCATAAGCCTTGTTTTCCTGCCAGAACAACTCCTCCTTCACCTTGGCACAAGGCCTGCGCCATAGAAGTGGCGCAGTATTTTTTACTCTCTGCACCCAGCCATGCCAAGGGGAAGGTCTCAGAAATGCAACTGAAATTGTTCACACAATTTCTGTCCACCGACATCTACGTCTACATCTATCTCTACATCTTCCCTACATCTCTATCTACATCTTCCCCACATAAACACCCTCCCTCCCTCCCGCTGGGATAGATCCCCAAACGATCTATCCCTCCAACTGGCATAGATCCCCAAACGATCTATGCCTCAACCTGGGATAGGTCCCCAAACGACCTATCCCTCAAACAGGGATAGGTCCCCAAACGACCTATCCCTTTAACAGGCCTAAGCCAATCTTCCTGCCCCAGCCCCGGCTGCGGGAGCCTTGATCTTCATGGCAGGCCCTGGCTCAGAGCCCCCCTTCCTCTTCGCCCCCCGCCTTTCCAGCTTGGTGTCTCTGCGGTCCGTGGGCGCGGGGACGCTGCTGCCACCATCCTGGCTGGTCCCTGCAGCCCCCGGGGAGGAAGCCAAGTGCCCCTGAGTCCCCTGCGGCAGGACCTTCCCACTCAGCAGAGCGCGGCTGGTTGGAGTCACCCCAGGCTCCCTGGTGGCTTGGAGCTGGGGTGCGGCTGAGGGGCTGGCGGTGGTGTGCCTGGGCGGGGAGGTGTCCTCCTCCATGGCGACATCGCTGGCCAGCGAGAGGTCGCAGCCTCGGGGGGCGTCCTCCTCCATGGAGACGTCGCTGGCCAGCGAGAGGTCGCAGCCGCGGGTGGTGTCCTCCTCCATGGAGACGTCGCTGGCCAGTGAGAGGTCGCAGCCGCGGGGGGCGTCCTCCTCCATGGAGACGTCACTGGCCAGGCTGATGTTAAGTGCCGGGGTGACGTCCACATCCATGGGGGTGCTCCCGTCTGGGGGGCTGCCACTGCCCAGGGGTGTCCCGGAGGGGTTGGCTGAGCTGGCAGGGCTGCGCTGGCTGTGCCGCGCTGCTGGGACCGGGGCCACTGCTCTCCCCTGATGGTGGTAGGACTGCAGTTGACCCTGGGGGGCACGTTGGTCTGCCCCAGCCAGGGGCTTCCCACTGCCCTGGGGCCCCCCCCGGGCAGTGTTGGATGGAACAGCAACGCCAGGGCTGCTTGCCAGTGGGGCTGGTGGAGGCAGGTTGGCTGAGCCTGTGAGAAAGAGCAAAGCCTGGAAGTCACATCCCGAGCTGGGGCCATCAGGCGCTGAGAGGACTGAGGAGGAGGAGGAGGAGGGCGAGGTGCAGAGGAGGAAGGGCTGTGAATGTCCCCACCGTGCACTGCGGGGCTTTCGGGGTCAGGCTCTGTCCTCACCTTTGGTGCCGGAGCTTTGGGGGGAGCGGAAGAGCTGCACGAGCCGGGTCAGGGCTGATCTCCAGCTCACAGAGCGGCGCCACAGAGCTGACAGGGCCATGGTCCGTCACGCTCGGTGGCCGGTCGCTTCTGTTGACTGGACACAGGTCTGGATGCTCCTCTTGGAGTGTCTCCAGGGATGGAATGTCGGGCCTCCCATTGTGTCATAGAGACAGCAGTAATGCTGGGGCTTCCCTGAGGTGCTGTTCAAGGCACGAACCCCACTCTGACACGAACAAGTGCCAGAGCAGAATTACCGTTTATTCAAACTGCCCAGGTTTAAATACCACACCTGAACATGTCACGTGACCCTCTAACCAATGACAATCAAATATTGTCTGAGAACCCGGGAGACCACAACTCCCATGGTTCATTGCTACATTCTTCCTGCCACATCTCCCTCCTCTTTTTATTAACAAGTTGAGAAACACTATGTTTTTAACATTCTTATTAGAACCAATCTTATTTCAACTAATTATAAAAAACAGGGCCTATCGTCACAAGGCCTTTATTGAACTGTTGACAACTTTATTGGTTCGTGCAATATTCAAGCAATCTCAAATTACCCAGGGTTTGTAGGTGTGGATAACCTTTTATCTGAGGGTGACTTTGTGTAATGGCATCATCTTTATTTAAAAGGGAAATGTGTTGGGTTGTAGATGTTGTGTCTGAGGTGGTGTTGTCTGAAGTAGTGTTTAAGATGTCTTGCTATAAAGTGTACTTGCTTTCACACACATATACATGCTTCCACTCAACTTTCTCATTCATACTCCGGTGGCCACCGTTTCATTCTCTCCTTACAATGCACTCTTAAACCCTTTATTGTGTTTGACTCATGGAGTTTTGGTTCTGTATTGGTTACTGTTTATGTGTTTCTTTTGGTTCTGCCT
The DNA here is from genome assembly GCF_036250125.1 of Pseudopipra pipra. Lineage (NCBI taxonomy): Eukaryota > Metazoa > Chordata > Aves > Passeriformes > Pipridae > Pseudopipra > Pseudopipra pipra. The sequence goes on along the minus strand of NC_087580.1, from coordinate 16,549,861 downwards.
TGGTTACTGTTTATATGTTTCTTTTGGTTCTGTTGTATCATTTACTGCTTCTTTGTGATTATCCCTGTTTTAAGGAAATGTTAATGTAGATTTACACACATAGGGAACAGACCCATATCTCTTTTCCCCCTTTTTTTTTTTTTTTTTTTTTCTCCCCACTGTGTGATGTGTTTACTATTGTTGGTCGTGTTTCTACTAATCCAAATCCTTCACTTATTTCTTCTGGTGGTTGCTCCTGTTGTGGTGGAGGGCTAATATAAGGCCTGACACATCTAGAAGGGACCCATTGTAATTTGGTACCCTTGGATACACAGGCATATCCCCTTCCCCATGTTATGAGATCTACTGGTCCTGACCATTGCCCAGATATTAGATCTTTGATCATAACTGGTGGTTTGGAAGATGAAAGTATTTGAGTTTTCTGTTGGCGTTCATACCTGCTATGGTCTGTATCATCACAGTTTAAGAAATTTAGAACATATGACGCTTTCCGTAAGCGTTCCTGGGGGCTATATACCGACTCCCCTCTTTTTTGTCTTTGAAGCATTTCTTTTAGTGTACGGTGAGCTCTTTCTACAATCGCTTGTCCTGTGGGTGAATGCGGTATACCTATGGAATGGAGTATTCCCCAATCTGTGAGAAATGTTTTGATTTTTTCAGAACAATAAGCAGGGCCATTGTCGGTTTTTATGGTTTTTGGAATTCCTAGGATTGCGAAACAACTGAGCCAGTGTCTGATAACGTCTTTGGCTTTTTCTCCCGTGTGTGCTGTTGCATTAATGTATCTGGAATACATGTCTACTGTAACATGGACATATTTTAGTTTACCGAATTCAGCTATATGTGTAAGGTCTGTCTGCCAGATTTCATTGGCTGTTATGCCCCTGGGATTAACCCCTTCCTTAGCTGGCATGGGGGTAATTCACTGGCAGTCAGAGCATGACATAATTATGTCTCTGGTCTGGTTTATTGTAATTTGGAATTGTCTCTTTAATGAACGTGCATTTTGGTGGAAGAACTGGTGTGAGACTTTAGCCTGTTCCAGAATTTTGGGAACTGTAGTTGCCATAGCAGTTGCATCAGCTTTTTGATTGCCCTCTGCTATGGGTCCTGGAAGTTCTGTGTGTGACCGAGTGTGCATTATGTAAAAATCAAATTTTCTGTGGTTGATAAGAAACCATATGGTACGAATTTCTGTAAATAAGTGAGGATTAGTGACATCTCGAAGGAAGGGGGCTTCGAGACGTGAGACCAACCCTGCTGCATAGTGAGAATCTGTGACAACATTCATAGGTTGATCATGGAACAATTCAAATGCCATGCGGATAGCTGCTAGTTCTAAAACCTGTACAGAACCTTGGTCCAAGGTTTGTACCTTATTGTCCCATTGTCCTGTGGCAGGGTTCTTCCATGTCACGATGGCTTTTTTCGATCGTCCAGATGCATCAGTGAAGACTGTGACTCCATTTACTGGTCGTAGTTTGCAGCGACGCGTGGCCATCAGGGGTAGATTTCCTATTTCCGCCCAGAGTTTATGTTTCGGGAAGTGAATGGAAATATTACCGTGGAAGTCCGCTAATGCAGTCTGAAACCCAGCGTCCTCTGCAAGAAGCCAGTCTAAGTTGTCTTTTGTGGCTGGAATGTAGATCGTCTCAGGATCCCTTCCATCCATCTCCTGCAGATGTCCTCTACCTTTCATAATGAGCTTAGCAAGCATGTCATTAACGGTCCAAACAGTCTTAGGTGGAGAGTGGGGAAGAAATAACCATTCTAGAATTCTCAAAGGGTCAGATTCTGCCTGATCCCATTGGAAAAGGACAGCAAAAGGTTGGAACTTGCTGGATATGATGGCGAGGCGAATGTGCAGGTCAGGGGGTTGTCGTCTGCTTTGCCTGTTTTCGACAGCTTGGGAGCATACTTCCAGAGCTTGTTTTGCTTCTGGGGTTAGGGATCGAATAGATGTGAGAGTTGGGTCACCTTTAAGTAGCTCGAAGAGGGGGTGCAATTCCTCTGTTGTGATGCCCAAGACAGGCCTCAGCCAGTTAATGGCTCCTAAAAGCCCTTGCAAATCATTCAGGGTCATAGTGTCCGTTACTTTGAAAGTCACTGGTTGTGGCATGATTTCCTGTTGAGTGATCCTCCATCCGAGGTAGGTCCAAGGTTGGGTGCGTTGAATTTTTTCTGGGGCAAGCTGCAGACCTGCTTTTTGGATGGCGTCAGTTAAGGCAGTCAAGGTGGATTGTAGTTCAGTCCCGTGTTTTGCTGCTATCAGGATGTTTGATATTCCTGTCTTTGCCTCCCATTCTAATTGTTCAATTTGGGTATAGGTCAATTTATGCATGTTTGTGTTTTGAGTAGATCTAGAGGTGTGTATTGCTGTATGTTGCAACTTTGTGGAGCATCTTTGGGCTTGTGTTGTATGAAGGTTTTGTTTGTTTTGCTTTCTCAAGGCTCTTGCAGTGACTGTGTATAAAGAGTTATGTGTTTCTGCAGTTGAAATTGTAACTGGTTGTTTGCTTGCTACTTGTTTAAGTTTGGCTTTCCATGTTGTGTATGGCATATTGTCTAACAGCATTTTAAAATAGTGAGAAGTAAATACTTGATTTGGGGCCCCTCTTATTATTATTCTTACCCTCTGTAACACAAAAGAACTTTTTATAATAGCAGATCATCTGTCAATTAGTAAAGTTGCCCTTCTGTGACTTAGAAAATTAAACATGGTAGTTGATAGCTGTATGTCTGCTGTGTTTTGCAATGCTACCTCTAGGTTGTTGGTTCTGTCAGGAGGTGGATGGTGTTGTCCCAGCTGAAATTCTCGCAGTACAAAACCAACCACTGTCATTGCCAGCAACGCCGTCAGTACACGTGCTGTCCACTTCAACGTTGGTAGCTTTGACTTTGCTGATGGTCTGGGCTTGGGTAGGCAGATGTTCTGTGTGCTTTCCCAGTCTACATCTTCTTCCTCGAGCTGAAGTAGTAGCCGTAGCCATGTTTGCTGTTCTTCCTCTTTTGCAGGATTCAAAACTGCTTGTCCTTTTTCTGGTTCTCTTGTCTCACTGAATTCAGTTTGCCACAGCTCAGCTAAGCTTTCTAGGGAGTCAATATCTCTTCTTCCTCCTCCATCAGGCCATCTTCGGCATAGAAGCTGTTCTGAGGCTGGTGAGGGCTGTGGGTTGGTTTCTGGGTAGGAGAGCCACAGTGATGCTTTAACTGTTGTGCATTTGTTGTGAGTTGGTTGAACTGGTGGTGACGGAAGAGGCACTTTCACTTCCGCCTCACGGTCGGAGTAAGCTTGCTGCGTCCATGTTGCTGCGTGGTTGTTCTGCAGCGGTCTCATGGCCGCTGCGCAGCCAAAGGGTGTTAGTGGAGCGCCCTGGCTAAAGGGAGCTAGCAGATTCTCTTCTGTGTCCTCTATAGACTCGCTGTCTATTTGTCCGTCACAGTCATCCTCCCCCCTTCCCGGCGAAATGCCTGAACCTGGGGGTGGCGGCTTCACTTCCGGCACACGGCAGGGGCAACATGGCGGTGCCTCCGGTGCCACTCTCCTTCTGCACATTGACTGTGCAACCACCGTGTAGCGGTCGCCCCGTAACGGTCCAGGGGTCGGCGCTGCTCTGTAATGGTCCTCGGTTCCAGCAGCACTGCTTGCTGCTCTGTATGGCATGGTCTCAGCTGCAGCCATGGGCGCTGGCATAAAGCCAGCATCCCCCCCGGCTGCCATGCTCATGCTGCCAGCCCCCAAGCCATGCTCCTTCACACCACACGCTGCCACTGCACTGTTCCCCCCAAGGGCTCCCCCTCCCCCCCATCCCCCCGACCAACGTGCATTCCCCCCCTGCCCCACTCGGTCGGTGGGGGGGCTGGGGTTGAAGGGGGGGGGGTTGAGGGGAAAGGAGTGAAGGGGGGGGAAGTCCACTCTCCCGGGTGCATTTGCCTTTCTGTAGTGCTTATTCAAGGCTATCATAATGTCTTTCCATGTAGCCAAATTCTTGAGGGCGTCTGTTTTTCCCTCACTGGCTTTTTCAATAATTTTGTTCCCTATTTTCCTCCAAGATGACACTTGACAAGGTCCAGTCAGAGGGAATGCAGGTTCAGGCAACGAAATCCAATATAACAAGTCCCATAACTTACTTTCTTCTATGGTTGTTCTTGTAAAAGTTGAGAGACAGCTTCTGCTGTTTGTTTGATTTTTGGAGTAATTCCCTCCTGACGGGTAAACCACCCTCCCATATTCGCCAATTTTTGGTTACCTCTGTGCGGAAGCTCTGTTGTCCTTTCTTCTGGTCCTTTTTTCTTCCTTTTTTGTTCCTTTTTGCAGAGGTAACCCAGCGCGCTGAATTCTTTTCTTTCTTCCTTTTGGTTTTGGCGATATGGACACCCCCGGACAGGTTCCCCAGAGCTTCTGCTCCTGGTTGCCGGTAACCTGCTGAAGACCCTGTTCGGGCTCCATTTGAGGTGCTGTTCAAGGCACGAACCCCACTCTGACACGAACAAGTGCCAGAGCAGAAATACCATTTATTCAAACTGCCCAGGTTTAAATACCACGCCTGAACATGTCACGTGACCCTCTAACCAATGACAATCAAATATTGTCTGAGAACCCGGGAGACCACAACTCCCATGGTTCATTGCTACATTCTTCCTGCCACACTTCCCTTCTTCTGCCCCACCCCCAACAGCTTTGCCAGCTCTTCCTGGCCAGAGGAAGGCTTAACCAAAGAGCTCGAATCACATAACATCCTGCCTTGGAAGGGACCCACAAGGGTCGCCCAGTCCAACTCCTGGCCCTGTGCAGGACAGCACAGCCATCCCACCGTGTGCCTGAGAGCGTTGTCCAAACGCTCCTTGAGCTCTGGCAGCCTTGGGGCCGTGACCACTGCCCTGGGCAGCCCGTTCCAGTGCCCGACCACCCTCCGGGGAAAGCACCAGGGCAGTTGAAGTCTCCACGAGAAGCAGGGACTGTGACCTGGAGGCTGCTTCAAGCTGCCTGTAGAGGTCTCCTCCCCATCTTGCTCCTGCTCAGGAGGCCTGGAGCAAACCCCCACAGCAGTGTGCCCATTCCCAGCCTGCCCGCCCTTTGATCCTGACCCATCAACTCCTGAGTGGCTCGCCATCCCCCCCAAGACAGAGGTCGAGACCTTCCGAGTGTCACCTCCCCGAGATCTACGGATGTCGTCTCCCTGGGCTCCTGCGAGGCCCCGCATGTGGTTGCCAGCGCATTCTTCCCTCTCCCTTATGGGCCCTGTCCAATGCAGCCCCAGGGCAGCCCGGAGGAGCCCTGTCTGGGGCTGCGCTGGGGTGACCGGGGACACGGTGGGCTCACTGGGAGCAGCCTTCCAAAGCCCCAGAGCGGCAGGATGGTGCCCAGGCTCTGCTCAGGGCTGCTTTGGGCGTGGGGCCGTCTGCGCGAGTCCTGCACGGGACCCATGTGTCCTGGCTGCCACGCCAAAGGGCTGCTTCCCCAGGCGAAGGGGACAGGGGAGTGACCCTGCGTGAGAGCCTGCACCTCTGGCAGTGACTCAGGCCCGGGGTGCCCTTTGGGTGCCCTTGGTGCCCTTTGGGCCTTGCTGGATCTGCTTGCTGCCATTTGCTGGGGCCACCCTGCACTCCCTCCCCATTCCAGGCAGACACAGGCAGGTGTTGGAATAAAATCTTTTCTTCCGTAACCAGAAGAAAACTGTTAACTATATCTATGGAACGGCGGAGGGGGTCAGACAGAAATGCACACAAATCAACAGGATTGGCAAAAATGTCCGCTTTATTAGAGGACAGACAGCTCATATGCTGCCTGCGACACACAGACATGTGGTTCTTCCCCAGGTTACATTGGATACATAAGGCAAACATACTGTGGTGTACAGTACTAATTGGATATCAGCAGGTGTCCATAAGCCTTGTTTTCCTGCCAGAACAACTCCTCCTTCACCTTGGCACAAGGCCTGCGCCATAGAAGTGGCGCAGTATTTTTTACTCTCTGCACCCAGCCATGCCAAGGGGAAGGTCTCAGAAATGCAGCTGAAATTGTTCACACAATTTCTGTCCACCGACATCTACGTCTACATCTATCTCTACATCTTCCCTACATCTCTATCTACATCTTCCCCACATAAACACCCTCCCTCCCTCCCGCTGGGATAGATCCCCAAACGATCTATCCCTCCAACTGGCATAGATCCCCAAACGATCTATGCCTCAACCTGGGATAGGTCCCCAAACGACCTATCCCTCAAACAGGGATAGGTCCCCAAACGACCTATCCCTTTAACAGGCCTAAGCCAATCTTCCTGCCCCAGCCCCGGCTGCGGGAGCCTTGATCTTCATGGCAGGCCCTGGCTCAGAGCCCCCCTTCCTCTTCGCCCTGCGCCTTTCCAGCTTGGTGTCTCCGCGGTCTGTGGGCGCGGGGACGCTGCTGCCACCATCCTGGCTGGTCCCTGCAGCCCCCGGGGAGGAAGCCAAGTGCCCCTGAGTCCCCTGCGGCAGGACCTTCCCACTCAGCAGAGCGCGGCTGGTTGGAGTCACCCCAGGCTCCCTGGTGGCTTGGACCTGGGGTTGATATAGGAAGCTGGGCCCAAAAGAGTTAACTAAGAGATTTGGGCCTGCTAACAAGCTACCAACATCCAAGACGATCTGTGCTCGTTCTGTTCTATTTACTGGACCAAAGCTTAGGAGAATAGTACAGGAACAGGTAATAGGCCTAGAGGTTATAAATTAGAAATACAACAGGATCAGGTAGACATTTAAATAGGAGAAATAGGCCTGGAGCCAGGGTTTTTTCCAAGCTTCAGTGAGCGGGTCAAGAACAATGGAAAAGAAGAAGGGTCAAGCTGAGGAAGATGAGTTGAAGCCCCCTGCCCCATGGAGGAAGATGGGAACTACCCTCCGAAATGGGGAGCCAAGAGAAGCACCGCCCCAAGCTCCGCCTATACTCCACCTATTTTTAATATATATTGATAGATGTTGTAATCACTTGGCGACCGCGGCAGGACGCCTTCTCCATCTGGCTGCGGAATCTCCTGGAGGGCGGGACCCCCTTGGGCGCCCTCGGGTAAGTCTTTTTACCCGAAGGGGCTCCCTTCTTCGGTGGCTTCTTGCGGGGGCTGGACGAGAACACTGCCTATTGATAAAAGGTATTTGTATCTCGTTTCTGGATACCTGTAAGTCGAGGCAGGACGCTCTCCCAGGGGAATATCCCCTCTGGTCTGGTCTGGTCTTCTGGTCTGGTTTTGTTTGTATTTGGCCAAGTATTGTTATTGTGTACCTGATATATCTTGCTTACCTTGAAACATCCAGGAGCACATAGTTAAAGGTATTATCATGCTAAGAGTTGCTATATGAGAGGTAGTGCTGAAGAATTAACTATAAGCACATCACTTTGGATAAGACCTAGAATTAAGATTTGTCAATTTTGCAACTGTTAGTTATATGTATGAGCCTTGTGTAACAGATGTAAGGTTTGCCTCCCCGACAGACAAGGTTGGGTAGAACCAGTATGCATATTGCAGAAAAGAGGGACACTGGAAGCAAGAATGCCCTGAATTAACAGGTGGAAATACAGGCACAGGAGAGGCTGTTGTTGCTTACAGAGTATTGAGTGAAGGGGGGGGCCAGCAGGCCAGTGCTAGGGGACCTGCTGGTAAAAATCAAGCTAGGGGAAGAAAAAGAAGAATTAGATTTTCTAATTGATACTGGGGCTACATTTTCTGTTTTGAATTAATACCTAAAAGTGATAAATATGTTTAAGTTGTGGGTGCCACTGGCCAATCAGAAAAGCTTTCTTTTGAAACCCCTAAAGTTCAAAATTGGAAAACAAATGGGTGTGCATCAGGTTTTGTATTTACCAAATTTATCCAAACTCGTATTGGGCAGAGACTTACTAGAAAATCTGGGAGCTGTAATAGAATTCAAACAAGGTAAAATTGAACTTAAGGTAAAGGAAGAACAATTAAAGAAAATTCAGAAATTAACAAATTGGCAAGATAAGGGACTGGATGAGTTGCTGAGAGAAGCCCAGACAGTGTATAGAAGGAGAGAGGAAGAGAGTCAGAAGCAAGAAGAGTGAATGGGGATTTTACTGCTGCTATATTTAATGCTGCTACATTTAATGCTGTTATATAGTATACTGACAAAGATGACTCTTATACCCAAAATGTTGGTATGTTGCTCATTAAATAAATACACTGTGAGTGCATGTTTTTAACAGGGCTGTGAAAATGTAGAAACACCAATTCGAGCTGCAAAAACGTGGATGGACACATGTCAGTTGCATTGAAAAAGACTAGTGAATCCCTCACGCTGGCAAGTAGTCGACACTCTTGGAAGACACCAAGGTAGTCTTAAGAAGAAAAGTTATAATAAAGACATTAAACAATTTTTTTTACTACTTTACTTTTAAGAATTAAGTGTCTAATAGCATTTATTGTGGCATTCATTCTATCTTTGTTTGTGTATTATGGAATATTTGGGGCATGAAAATGTGTTAAAATATTACCAATTGGGGCACAAAAATCTGTTAAAATACGTTGAGATAGGTTTTAACATAACATATCGAGAACATGCAGACCCAGAAGAAATTGATACACAAGATATAAGAGTGTGGTGTAATACACCAGGTTGTAAATGTTATCCATTTGTTTGTTTTAAATGTAAAAGGTGCCAAGAGAAATGGTGGACGCACTGTAGAGACGGATATCCTCCTAGAGGAGTCTGTGATCAGTGCTATCAATCAGAACCAGAATTCACTGATTGGGCATTAAAACAGTTAAAAAGGAAGGGAGTTCCGTGGGATTCCCCCGAATATTGGAATTGTGACACTTATGGAGTAAACCCTCAAAATTTCTGTTATTTATATTATGTAGGAGATCCTTTCGTAGTAGAAATAGTAAAAGTCCAGTGCCGACGGGATGTTAGTGCCGTGTCGTGTAACGGACCTATGGTAAAAGCTGCCTCGTGGCCCGCATATACAACACGTCTCACTAAAAAGAGGCATATTCCTACTTGGGAGTCCTGCTGCCGAGAAGATGAAACACCCTGTGACTCGAAGCAACCGAGCCGACAGGCGAGGCAGAGGAGGAAATGCCAAAAAATGGAAGAGCCTAAGTTGTGGGACACGAAAGCCGCGATGGCTGAACTCCCCCAGGACTGGTGAAGATAAAAGGACTGGTAATATCCAAATTAATAAAAGAATCAGAATTATTTAAAAAAAAAAACAAAAAAAACCAAAAAAAAACAACGAAACAAAACAAAAAAAAAAACAAAACAAAAACAAAACAAAAAAACCCCAACAAACAAAACAGGTTTTTCTCTAGGCACTGTTTACATGATTGCTATCCCTATTGTACTATTGGCAGCACCAATACATGCAAGAAACCCGCATGAACCATTCAAATAGAGTTTAATTAGAGAAGAAAATCAAAAAGTGCTTGTTACTTTTACAGGGACGAGAAACCCCACCTTTTACATATATTTGTGTGATTTAGTTGTTGTAGAGCCATGTAGAAACCCTTACTCATACTATATGTGCCCTGCTCTAAACCAAGGGAGAGAATAGGAGTAAGTCCATACGAGATATTGTATGGCAAACCCTATCATGCAGCTACCTACCAAGGGGATCCTCATATAGTGGGTGATCAAGCAGTGTTTAATTATGTGTTATCTTTAAATAAGACTCTCACAGCCCTCAGAGGAGCGTTGCAGTGGAATCGACCTTTGCCCCTGGAGAATCCAGTGCATGACATTTCTCCGGGAGATCATGTCTACGTGAGAAACTGGTCGGTAGAGCCACTGAAGGAAACATGGGACGGTCCTCGCCAGGTGATAATGACGACCTACACGGCAGTAAAAGTCAAAGGAATCGACAGCTGGATCCATTATACTCGGGTTAAGAAGGTTCCAGTCTCGTGGTCGGTAGAACCTCTCTCACCCACAAGGATGGTATTTCGAGCCAGCAATTGAGAATCGTGGTGTTCCTGGGGTTGATAAGTTTAGCAGGGACCACCGTGAGAATTGAGACCCCGGATCCTTATTTATTTGTACCAGAGCATACTGATGTGAATTTAACCTGTTTGTTTTCTGATGACCAGGGAGCTGAATTAAGAGATGTCCACGTCAAGTGGAGACGGAGAGATCAAGATCAAACCATAACAGAAGGAGTGACAACAGTTTGAGATGCTACACAACAAAAGGGTTACACCGTTCTGCAGGTACCCGAAGTGTCCAAAGCTATGGAAAGGACATATATGTGTGTAGTTTGGATTTGGGAAAGTTTTGATTATGGACATATAGAAATACAGACAATAAACACGACTCGGAAGACGGTGACTAAAGTGCGAGTTTTACCCCCTAGGAAACAATCAGACATGTGAGATGGTCCTCCCTTAAAAATCAATTGTACCTTCCAATTTGATGATTGTCAAAAATCAGTTAAAGTAAAGTGGTGGAAATTGAATATGGCAAATCAATCTTGGGAATCACAAAGTCAAGGAGTTAACTGGTGGTCAAATAGTAAAGGAGGTAAAAGGTGGCTGAATATTTCTAATCCCAGAATAGGAAAGACAGAAGGTATATTTCTTTGTGTAGTCTCATGTGGGGAAGAAAAAGATCACGGGATAAGGACAGTAGCAGCTATACCACATCAAGGAGTAAGAGTTAAGCCAGAACATAGTGTTTATCCGGCCCAGGAAGAAAGAGATCTGATTCTAAGCTGCAAAATTCCAGAAGGACAGTATTTTGAATATGGGTGGTGGTTTAAGGGACAAAACTTGAAAGTTGGAAAGAGACATCAGATTGAAAAGAGAGCAGATACAATAGTTCTGAAAATCAAGGAAATACAGAGAGAAGAAGATGAAGGCCAATATACTTGCTGGATAAGTAGAGATGACTGGTGGGATACTAGAATTACTGCCGTCCACGTGAGGACTGAAAGAATAACCCGACAAGTAAGTAATCTACAAATTCCAGATAGAGAAGTAGAACAAGAAAACCTAGTTGTAGGCCTAATTCGTGATTTTGGGAAAGTACAAAATGTCACAAAAATTACTGCATGTCTCCCTATGCCTCATGCTGCAGGAGACCCAATCCCATGGGGAATAATTCCAGTGCCAGAAATTCCTAAAGTGTTTAAGAATACTACATGGAACTGCAGATTTGTAACTAAAACATGGAATGAAATGATAGATGTATGTTTATTAAGAGACAAAATGACCAAAAAAAGAATGTGAACAGATGTCTAGATATTTCCGATGGGTAGTAGTTGGAACATGGGTAACAAAAGAAAACATTGACAAAATAGAAGGAGATTGTTTAGTTTCAGATTCAGCACTCTACCCATGCTCTAAAGTTCCGGCTCAAATAAAACGGGAAAAGCAAGAACAAGTATGTCAAAATATTACTAGCTCTACAACCATGGAAGAGTGGCAAACAATTTGGGGACCCAGCCTACTAGAGACTTATAGTTATATTGGAAAAGTACAGTGGTGCATTCACTGGAAGGGGAAAAAGAATCAAACTTATTCTACAGGAAATAGAGGAAATTATAATTGGAGGACAGAAACACGTGCAAAAGAGAATTGGAATTGTACTCGAGTATATACATGTGATACCCCAGACGATGAAATAGGCTTAATGCCAGTCAAAACACTCTTGCAGTTAGGATGTGAATGTCGGGGATATAATCATACGATTAAAAGATCTGTGAAAAACATTGATTGCCGTACCACCACAGTTAGGAGTCCAGGAAATTTGGTGTAAGTAATGGGACATGGTCAGTAGACCACCCACATGCCCATAGATGGTCCGGTTGTATCTGTCGCACTAGGCATACCTACTCTCTGTCCATTCTAGAAGCAGGATAAGTTAACATCAGTAGAAATACAACCACGAAGGAAAAGAGAAATTAGTAGAGATATTGATGACCTGGGGTTGGGAGATTGGCATGAACCATCAGCAAGAGTTAAATTTGGATGGGCATTAGAGTCTCTGTTTGCACCAATCTCAACATATCGGAACAGAGAAATGTTGTTTAAATTGATGGGACAAACTGAAAGGTTAGCAGCAGTCACTAAGAAGGGATTTAAAGATCTAAATTTACAATTACAAGCCACCTCTAGAATGACCATACAAAACCGCATGGCATTAGACCTAATATTACTTAAAGAACATGGAGTTTGCGGCTACCTGCATGCAAAGGACGAGCATTGTTGTGTACACATCCCAAATGTCACTCAGGAAGTAGAGAAAGATATTAGTCAATTAGAACAAATTGACGAGAATGTTCATGAACTGCAAAAAGAAGCAGAACACAATTAGATAAGACAATTATTCAGCTCCCTAGGTCTTCATGTGTCAGGATGGATATCTTCTGTTATCCAGTATGGAATATTGATTGTAATAATTATCGTCATAGCCATAACTGTTTACAAGTGTCTTTTAGGAATAATTGTAAAAGAAGGTCAACATACGAGACGCATCATGAAAGCTATAACAAGAAAAGAAGTAATCTCACCGCAAAATGGATCACCTCCCACCTATCAAGAAACTGCAGCCTGAAGATTGCTGTATTTGAGCATCCTTGCAAGCAAAGCCTGAAGAATGCTCAAAAGGGGGGACTGTTGCAAAGCAGTTTAAATTAGTAGTAGAATGGCTAAGGCTTAGTAGAAGAGTAGGCCTAGAAAGCAACACTCCAAAGTAGCAACCCTGTTTGTGTGTGAAATAGAAACCATAATCAAAGGATCTAGTCAAGCCTGTAAATAACGATTTGTTACCTAGGATGTGGTTAAGGTCTGATAAACAGTTTCTAGGGATTATTAATTGTTATCAGTATGAAGTATGAGCTTGTTTGTAACTGCACCTGGTTTGCTGTGCTGCACCTGGTTTGCTGTGCTGCACCTAGTTTGCTGTGGAAACTGTAACCGTTTTGCCGTGGAAACTGCACATAAACTTGTTTGTGTATAAAAGCTGGATGAAGAGGGAGGGTCTTCGGAATCCTGACTTGGGGCGTTAGCCCGCAGGTTCCCGGGGCCCCGAATAAAGCACCGCATAAACCGGCACTCTGTTGGTTTGTGTTTCTTTTGGATTACGGGCAACACCCAAAGCAAGTGGAGCCTTCAAACAACTGAGATGAGAACTCATAAGGACTCCGGCGTTGGGTTTGCCTGACGTAACGAAGCCCTTTTGTTTGTTCTCGCATGAACGACAAGGAATGGCTCTGGGGGTCCTGGCTCAGCAACAAGGGCCATACAAAAGAACAGCAGCCTACTTCTCCAAGCAATTGGCTGAAGTAAGCAAATGATGGCCCACCTGCCTAAGGGCAGTAGCAACAATGATCATAAATATAGAAGAAGCCAGGAAATGTACAATGGGACAGAAAATGACTGTGTTAGTGTCCCACACAGCATCTACAGTACTGGAACAGAAAGGAAATCATTGGCTGTCACCCTCCCAATTTCTGAAATATCGGGTAATCCTGGCTGATGACATAACCGTTCGGGTGACTAACATTGTTAACCCAGCTTCATTCCTAGAAGGAAGAATCTCGGCTGCACCTGTCATGCAGGACTGCCTGGAAACCATTGAAGCAGTGCACTCCAGCTGCCTGGACCTTAAAGAAGAACCACCCCTGGATGCAGAAGACTGGTTTACCGATGGCAGCAGTTTCCTAAGACAAGGTGTGAAGATGGCTGGGTATGCTGCGACCACCACTACTGAGGTAATCAAATCAAATCCTTTGCCTTCAGGAACCTCAGTCCAGAAAGCAGAACTGATAGCTCTCATTCGAGCTTTAGGATTGGCAGAAGGAAAACAAATTAACACCTGGACTGACTCCAAATATGCCTTTGGCATAGTTCACGCTCATGGAGCAATTTGGAAAGAAAGAAGACTTTTAACTCTTCAAGGAAAAGTTGTGAAATATGCTGAAGAAACTCTATGATTATTAGAAGCTGTACAACTCCCCTCTCAGGTGGCAATTATGCACTGCCAAGGACACCTGAAAGGTAACACTGTCCTGGAAATAAGAAACAGAAAAGCTGATGCAGAAGCTGAATTAGCTGCTGCAGAAGCTGAATTAGCTGCTGCAAGAAGTAAAGAACTATCAGTAGCAGCTTTAGTGCTAGAAGAACTAGACACAGATCAACAGGTAGAATATCAAGAAACAGATTATAAGTGGATACATGAAAATGAAGGTAAGGTGTTAGACAATAGATGAGGTTAACTAAAAGCAGGTCAGTTAATACTGTTAGAAAAATTAGCGTGGCAATTTGTAAAAGTAAAACATGATAAAACTATTGGGGCTTAGACTCACTCTATTAGCATTTAAGGACTAGAGTAGCAGGACCAAATTTATTTACCACAATAGAGCAAGTCACAACCCAATGGGAACTTCGTCTGAAATACTGGAACAAAAATACACCAAAGGGCAATAAGTAAAGGGCAATAAGTAAAGGGCATTTCCCAGGTGAAATCTGGCAAATTAATTTCTCTGAGCTCCCAAGAAAAGGGGGGGTCCTGTTATCTCTTAGTTTTGACTGACATTTTCTGGATGGCCTGAAGCTTTCCCATGTAGAAAAAAAATGAATCAAAAGGAGTGGTTAAAGTCTTGTTGAATGAGATTATACCACGGTTTGGAATGCCTAAGAGCATCTCTTCAGATAGAGGTTCACACTTTTGTGCATGAATTGTACAAGCAATAAGTAAAGCACTAAAAATCAACTGGCAACTGCATATGCCCTACAGACTCCAAGCAAATGGGCAAGTAGAAAAGATGAATCTAAAATATGTCAAGAAACAAATTTTCATTGGTATCAAGCTTTACCTATTGCTTTAATCAAGCTAAGGGTCAAGCCAAGATCCAAAGGGAAACTGAGTCCATTTGAAATTCTCTTGGGCAGACCCTACATGATGCAAACTGTGAATAGTGAAGCTGTAGATCAAACCAGTAATCAATATGTGTACGATCATGTTATGGTTGTAGGAAAACAATTGCAGAAAAATGCTACAGTGGTGTTAGAACACCAACCCAAGCAGCCTGATTGTAAGCTACATCCATCCAACCCTGGTGATCAGGTATATGTTAAGAATCTTTCAGGAGATCCACTACGGGAGAAGTGGGATGGACCCCAGCAGGTGCTGATGACCACCTCCACACGATCCGGGTGAAAGAGAAACCCACGTGGATCCACTACTCTCGAATCAAGAGAGTTCCAGAGGAAGCATGGACCTCGGGAGAGGAATCATCTACTATCAAGCCTCCTCAATGCTGATCCTTGGACTGATAAGTACATTAGTGTTAAATCAAACTCTTGCCCCAAAATTATTATGGTCTCAGGCCTATAATGGGAATTCTAGTCTATGATTTGCTATAAATACAGATATTCTGAATTCATCTGAACTGAACCAATACAATCCATCTATTATAGTCCTCCAAGGAACAAGGGTACTGAATAATTGGTAAAATCCTGGTACCCCATACAATGCAAGTGTTTTAATAGGCACGGATTAGATGGTCACCCAGAACTGACGTTACTGTGAAATGTAATTAGTGGCTGATCAATGTTGGCACACCTTCACTCTAGATAAATCAGTTTCTGTGATGTGTCAGTGGACATTCAGGGAAGGAAATATAACAATGAGATTACCAACCAGCAAATCTCCTACCACCCCATTGACTAAGACCACCACCAGTTCTACAACTCCTTCTTTAGCCTGTGAGAGTGTCCACAATTTAACTTATGCTGGACCATATGTAATTAAGCACTCAAATGAGCAGAAGCTGTTGTTAGATCCCATATATTCACTGAAAAGGGTTCCAATACACCTTTAAGTAAACATATCAAACATACAAAAAGATTGTCAGCCCTGTATTCAACAAAGCCTTAAAGACTGGCATGTATAGATGATGGCCAGATCCCCTTGTACCAGAATTCAAAGAGATGTAACGGGATGGTTTGGCACAGGATTAAGTGTATTAAACACCATAGATCAAGAAGTATTAGTGAATAAACTATGTGCTGTCACATCTGATCTAGGAAAATTCAAAGTCCCTTTAAGATCATCTTTGCTCACTTTGGCAGAAACACAATCATTGGCAGTTAAATTGTTAACATTAGTAGCTAACCACTGCAAAAGATTTCACCAAGATTATTGACTATGCTGGTGTCATCCATAAAAGATTTGCACTTGCAATACAATGTCTCCAAACTCAACAGTGGGTGCAGTCTGTAGCTGCAGGAATATTAAGAGAAGGAACTTCAGGAATATTACCACAGGAAGTAAGAGAAATAATAGCTAGAAACAGTTCTACTACACACTTTGAGAAAAATTACCAAGCGTGGTGGCAGTTAGGAAACTTCACTTACAATCCTCAACATGAACAAATTGAAGCTTATGTGCTCACTATCAGTGCAGCTAAAGAAAAGACCATCTTTCCTAGCCTGACATTAAGAGCCATACACCAAAATGTAATTGTCAGACCCATAGACCATAATGTTTGGGCAAGTTAGGATCACACCAAGAAAAAGTGGCAGCCAGTCAGTACTGAGGCATGTATTCCTAAAGGACAATTAGGATATATCTGTGAAAATGCTGGAGTAGAAAATGAAGATTTATGCTTAGATGCTGACAATAGTGTGTGTACCTTTGAAATGCTTCCCCATACTAAAACCCAATCACAAGTCTATTATGTAGGAAATGGTTGTGCATGTGTTAGAATCTTTTGTGTTAATTTTACCATAGGTATTTGTCATGAAGTAGTGAGTGGTATTAATTTTTTTGTTTTGCTAAAATAATAGGCTGTGACTTTGGTTATATCATTCTAGTGACTACTAGACAACTGATTGAAGCTGATTATACAATGTATCATGATGTGCCAAAATTGCAGAGAGGAATGAACATTAATCTTTTTAAAGCAATGCTTAAACATCCTGATATAGAAAAACTGGTCCAGGAAGTAAACAGAACGACTAGACGAATGCTCTGGCAAGTAGAACATGACACTGAGAGCATAAAAACTGTTCTAACCAAAGTGGAAAAAGTGGGAGAACATCACTGGTGGGATATCTTTACAGGATACTCCCCTACAGCATCACAAGTGTTTCACTATTTGATACATCCAATATTGGTATTAGGAGCTGGCATTATTCTACTACTTGTCCTAATTGTTTGGCTATGGTGCAAATCAAGCATCATGGTTAGAAGGATGCAGATAATGTGGGCTGTGATGAATACCTATCAAAATCCATTAGAACTTGACGAAGGAATTCGTAAATTCTAAACAAAAAGGGGGGAATGATATAGGAAGCTAGGCCCAAAAGAGTTAACTAAGAGATTTGGGCCTGCTAACAAGCTCCCAACATCCAAGACGATCTGTGCTCGTTCTGTTCTACTTACTGGACCAAAGCTTAAGAGAACAGTACAGGAACAGGTAATAGGCCTAGAGGTGATAAATTAGAAATACAACAGGATCAGGTAGACATTTAAATAGGAGAAATAGGCCTGGAGCCAGGGTTTTTTCCAAGCTTCAGTGAGCGGGTCAAGAACAATGGAAAAGAAGAAGGGTCAAGCTGAGGAAGATGAGTTGAAGCCCCCTGCCCCATGGAGGAAGATGGGAACTACCCTCCGAAATGGGGAGCCAAGAGAAGCACCTCCCCAAGCTCCGCCTATACTCCACCTATTTTTAATATGTATTGATAGATGTTGTAATCACTTGAATATGCACTTAATCACATCTGAAGACTGTATAAAAATGCTGATTTTGTGTGAAGCCTTTGAGCAAGTTTGTCCAGCGCGAGCTGGCTTGCTCCCAACGTTGAATAAACAAATACCTTGCTGCTTAAAGATAAAAATTCTCTGAGCAGTTTCTTGGACCGATTTTTCGGATTCAGTGTGCCTGAGAGCGTTGTCCAAACGCTCCTTGAGCTCTGGCAGCCTTGGGGCCGTGACCACTGCCCTGGGCAGCCCGTTCCAGTGCCCGACCACCCTCCGGGGAAAGCACCTTTTCCTAATGTCCAACCTAAGCCTCCGCTGACACAGCTCCGGCCGTTCCCTCGGCTCCTGTCCCTGGTCCCACAGAGCAGAAATGGCCGCTGCCCCTTGGCAGGAAGCTGCAGCCCCCCAGGAGATCTGACCTCAGTCTCCTCTTCTCCAGGCTCAACAGCCCCAGTGACCTCAGACCTCAAGTGCAAGGTCCTGCACCTGGCTCAGGGCTTGGCTGGTGCCACCTGGCACAACATCAGCTTGCAAATTTTGCAACACAACAGGGAGGACCAAGAAGGCTTTGGCTAAGAGAGACTTTTTCCAAGGGACTGGAGCGACAGACCAAGGGGCAATGGCTTGGCGCTGGCAGAGGGCAGGCTTAGATGGCATATGGGAAAGAAAGCCTTCGCGGGGAGAGTGGTGGGGCCCTGGCACAGGTTGTCCAGAGAAGCTGTGGCTGCCCCATCCCTGCAAGTGTTCAGGGCCAGGTTGGACGCGGCTTGGAGCAAGCTGGTCTAGCGGAAGGTGTCCCTGCCCGTGGCAGAGGGGTGGTTGGAAGCAGATGAGCTTTCAGGTCCCTTCCTTCCAACACCAACTGCTCTAGGAGTCTAGGAGTCTTGAAAAACAGGAGACTTCTGCAGAAGCCAGGAGGTGAATAAAAACATTTGCCACTTAAACACAAAGTCTTGTTACCAAGGGGCATCACCCGATTCTGGGGACTACTCTCATGACTTCTCACCACTGGAAGCTGACATTGCTGAAAGCCATAGAAATTGACCTAAAATTGACCAAACAATCCGACAAAAGCTCCCTGATGGAAGGATCCTGGAGCAAGCATATCATCCCGGAGGCAATGACAGGGCAATTTCTGCCCCTCTGCCGTAAACCTGTCAGTTCTGGCCCTACCCTGGAGAGGTTTTTTTCGGCTCTCCATTCCATGGGAAGACAAGTGCGGACAAGAAGAACAGGGTTCTGTCCGCTCAGGGTCAAAGGCGCTTTAGGTCTGTGCTGTGATCTGTTGGAGTTGAGCTCCTGTCTAGAAAACGAGGGCTTTCGGGACTGCTCAGCATCTGGCTCCTCCCATGGAATCAGATGTTCCAAGCAGGGAAGGGGATGTCCAAGAGGGGTTCTGCCCACTTGAACTTCTGAACTTGTGGAGCTCTCCTGGCGCTTCTGGGCGTAGTGATTCCGTGGATGTCAATTGGCTGTTCTGGAGAAAAGCTGGGGATTAAAAGAAGTAGTGAGAGAACCAGACTGAAAATGGGTGAAGGTGTTGCAGGAAGTGAGGCTGGGCAGCAAGAGCAGTGAGTGAGGGGAAAAAAGGGATTTCAGGCAAGAAGGAAGAAGATCCCTGAAGAGGCTCAAGGCCTACTAGAAGAAAAATTAACTATTTGGAAATTGCAGTAAAAATTTGTGTAACTCCCCAATTAACATAGGTTGTCCCCTTCATTAACATACAACCCCAGATGCCTTTAAAATAGTGTTCTCGTGTTCAATAAACTATTCCAGTTCCCCATACTGGGATCGTGTCTAGCTTTTATTTTTCAGACCGCCACTCAAAGGGGCTAAAAGGGGGCTGCGACCTGCACTGAGCTGAGCCACCTCACTGAGGTTTGTCCAGTGAAGTCTCCCTTTTATTGCAATAAAAGTTTATTTTTTTTTCGTCGGCTCCTCAATCTCCTGGCTATTTCTGTGTTTCCCACTGGCTGGAATTTCAGACGACCACAATCCCATGGTCCCTACAGCCCCGGCTGTCCCGGACCTTCCCGTCTCCAACAAACCTCAGCAGCTGCTCCCCGGGACGGGCCCCAGCCCCTGAGCGGAGCGCACAAGCACACTGCAGCCCGACACACGCTGCCCGGAGAGAGCCGTGTGAGACAGAACCATGGCCACCGCCGCTGCAGCCACCCCGGGCAGGGTCAGGGTGGAAGCCAGCGCCAGCGAACTGCCGCGCTGCCTCGGCAAGTTCCTGTATCGCCGCCCGCTACCGCGCTCAGCAGCAGCAGCCAAGCAGCGGCCAGAGGCGCGAGGTCAACACCCAGGAGCAGGTCCCTGAGGAAGGACCACCACCTCCGGCGCCCCAGCAAACAACGAGATCGAGAGACCCGCGCCGGCGGAAGCAGCAGCGGGACCCCAGCGGGAACCACTCAGAAGGCAGGAAGGACCCGGAATCGAAAGAGGCACCGGGAAAAACAAACACAAGCAGCGCACGAGGTGTGCAAAAACCGGGGCTATGGAGCGTGAGCGGAGAAGAGGATCCCACAGAATCCCTGGGGGGCTCCGGGAAAGGTCCGAGGGAGGAAAGAGCCCAAGCGGGACCGTCGGCGAAGGAGGGAGCGAGCGGAAGCCCAGCGGCAGCAGCACGAGAGAAACCCAGGAACAGAGGGACCCGAGAGACAAACGGAGTGGGGCAGACACAAAGCTGCCGACTTCAGCAGTAGTCGAGGCAGCAAAAACCCCCTTCCTTGACTTTTTTCCTTTTTCTTTGCAGCCTAAACTAAGAACTGGTCTTTTTTTAGAAACCCTTTTGTTTATTAATCTAACTGTTTCAGTTTAACAGTGTGAGTAAGGCGAACAAAACGCTACCAATGGAGAGATTGTCCCCCTGCGCAAAAACAAAGAAAGAAAAAAAAAAAGGGAAAAGCGAAGGAAAGCAAAGACCCTTTGCTGAATGAAGATACCCTTCCATAGCTAATAGCCAAAATTGTTTTTAAATGTATGCATAGCTGTATTTTTGAAAATTTTAAAGTTCTCACAATAACAATTTTCCTTAAGTCCAAAAGCCAAATTAACGCAGAAAGACATATATTTGCCTTAAAAATAGAAGAAGTATATATTTTATCCTTGAACTATAGGAATGTTCATATGTATTTGAAATTTAAATTAAACATGAAGTAAAATATGCTTATGTTTTTACAGGTTATACTATCATAAAAAACAGAAAACATATATTACTAATCTAAGGGTGAAAAACAAAAAACGCCAATTTCTCAGTTCATAACCAAAAGACACTGTAAAATGAAACCCAAAAGTATGTTTGTATGATGTGTGTTCGATGGCCATCGAGTATGAATGTGTGAATGTATGCATGCGTGCGAAAATACAATAATTAATATGTTCTGATTTATACACAAATGCACATTACCTCACACATGCACAAACACCCTTAGATAAAGAACAGAAAACATATCATCCTGAGTTGAATAGAATTTCATTTGCAGAAATGTTTTAGGTTAAATAAAAGTTTTCAAAAACAAACACTAAAAAACACTTTCAGGTAAAAGTCAGGAGCACACGAACCCTGAAGTCATGAAGTTATTAAGTTTGGTTCAAAATCAATCGCTTATAAGTCAACAGAATCTTTAGAGAATAGCTTAAAAAAGATTTTATAAGAGTAATTTCTAATAAGAAATAATAGAAATAAGTTGTTTAAACAAGTTTTATATTAATCCAGAGTTATTTAGTTTAGCATTGTTGGGAATTCTTCCTTCTTGCATTTTGTTCCTTGTTTACTTTTCTATATCCAAAAGTATCTAATAGTCTTTTTGATTGGTTTAATGCTTTTAATGTTAGTGCTAAGTTTAAGAAAATAATTTATGTAGCAATATGCAGAATGCCTTAAAACAGCTATGATTCCTTCACATGCCTTTATAATGCCAAACCTTGTGGCCCAAACTATTCTGACACACAATGCCTTTAATCATACTTTCCATCTCAGGTATATAAAAGGCTGTACATTGCCTTGAAAAAGGAGCTTCCATGTTAAAATTAATTTCACTTGTGGTATTAAAAGTAAGACTGCAATATTTCATGTTAGATCCATTTAAGAATACATTTGCTTCTAAAATGCAGCTATAGAATTTGTTATTACCTCACTCTGAACCGATACATCAAAGCATTGATAGTTGCAGAAAAAAATAGTAATCAAAACTTAGATTACATGTTTAGTTAGCATGATAAATTTAATACTCTAGTTAAAGAAAACATTTATGGTAATATTTGTATTCCCTTGTATTTTGCCTTGCATTAGCAAACGTTTGATCAAAGTTTTTTCCAAGTTTTTTGTTTTTTAGAAAAATAAAAAAAAAAGGGGCAAAGGTGTGGGAACCCAAACCCAGCTTTCAGCAAAGGAAAACAAGGGCTGACAAAAACCTCATGATCTGAAGGAGCTGGACCCTTCTCAGAAGACCTGTTAAAGTTCTACCTCATGGATCAAGCTTGGCTCCAGCAGAAATCAGAAAGGACTTTTGAGATGATTGTATCAAACCATGTCTAAACCCCTGTAATCCCTCTGTCCCCCATGTAATCCTACTAGAAGAAAAATTAACTATTTGGAAATTGCAGTAAAAATTTGTGTAACTCCCCAATTAACATAGGTTGGCCCCTTCATTAACATACAGCCCCAGATGCCTTTACAATAGTGTTCTCGTGTTCAATAAACTATTCCAGTTCCCCATACTGGGATCGTGTCTAGCTTTTATTTTTCAGACCGCCACTCAAAGGGGCTAAAAGGGGGCTGCGACCTGCACTGAGCTGAGCCACCTCACTGCGGTTTGTCCAGTGAAGTCTCCCTTTTATTGCAATAAAAGTTTATTTTTTTTCGTCGGCTCCTCGATCTCCTGGCTATTTCTGTGTTTCCCACTGGCTGGAATTTCAGACGACCACAATCCCATGGTCTCTACAGCCCCGGCTGTCCCGCACCTTCCCATCTCCAACAAGGTCTTTGCTGTGTGTTAGGAAGAGGTGGAGCAGCACAGCGTTCCTTTGGCTTGTCAGAGGCTCCAGCCCCCTGGGCCAGGAAGTTGTCGTCACCGCTTTCCGGGAACCTGCTGGACTCTTGGTGCTTGGCTGTGTTGCTTCTCCAGCTGCCGCCAGGGCAGTTGAAGTCTCCACGAGAAGCAGGGACTGTGACCTGGAGGCTGCTTCAAGCTGCCTGTAGAGGTCTCCTCCCCATCTTGCTCCTGCTCAGGAGGCCTGGAGCAAACCCCCACAGCAGTGTGCCCATTCCCAGCCTGCCCGCCCTTTGATCCTGACCCATCAACTCCTGAGTGGCTCGCCATCCCCCCCAAGACAGAGGTCGAGACCTTCCGAGTGTCACCTCCCCGAGATCTACGGATGTCGTCTCCCTGGGCTCCTGTGAGGCCCCGCATGTGGTTGCCAGCGCATTCTTCCCTCTCCCTTATGGGCCCTGTCCAATGCAGCCCCAGGGCAGCCCGGAGGAGCCCTGTCTGGGGCTGCGCTGGGGTGACCGGGGACACGGTGGGCTCACTGGGAGCAGCCTTCCAAAGCCCCAGAGCGGCAGGATGGTGCCCAGGCTCTGCTCAGGGCTGCTTTGGGCGTGGGGCCGTCTGCGCGAGTCCTGCACGGGACCCATGTGTCCTGGCTGCCACGCCAAAGGGCTGCTTCCCCAGGCGAAGGGGACAGGGGAGTGACCCTGCGTGAGAGCCTGCACCTCTGGCAGTGACTCAGGCCCGGGGTGCCCTTTGGGTGCCCTTGGTGCCCTTTGGGCCTTGCTGGATCTGCTTGCTGCCATTTGCTGGGGCCACCCTGCACTCCCTCCCCATTCCAGGCAGACACAGGCAGGTGTTGGAATAAAATCTTTTCTTCCGTAACCAGAAGGAAACTGTTAACTATATCTACGGAACGGCGGAGGGGGTCAGACAGAAATGCACACAAATCAACAGGATTGGCAAAAATGTCCGCTTTATTAGAGGACAGACAGCTTATATGCTGCCTGTGACACACAGACATGTGATTCTTCCCCAGGTTACATTGGATACATAAGGCAAACATACTGTGGTGTACAGTACTAGTTGGATATCAGCAGGTGTCCATAAGCCTTGTTTTCCTGCCAGAACAACTCCTCCTTCACCTTGGCACAAGGCCTGTAGCCATATTAGTGACGCAGTATTTTTTACTCTCTGCACCCAGCCATGCCAAGGGGAAGGTCTCAGAAATGCAACTGAAATTGTTCACACAATTTCTGTCCACCGACAAATCCCCCGTTGATGTTTGAACAATTTAAATTGCATTTCTGTAACATTCCTTATTGTATCCATAACATCTCAATAAGCGCAAACATACAACAACACCACCATCACCAATAAACTCAGCAACCTATTGACCCTAAGATGTGTGCTCTCAAAGTGTGCCTAAAAGTGCTTCTTTAAATATAGGGTTTATTCTTAAAACTTCCACTCTGTCCAGAACATCCTTGGAAATGGAACTCCATTAAACTCTGGGCCATATGTCTTCTGTTATTCTTTTTCACACCTTGGCCCTTGAATAACACAATGACATGATCGTATATTAACACTGGATCTTCCGTTTCTATTGCACTCTTTGCATACCATTCTATTGCAGCCCGGAGAGTTTGTTCAGGATTTCTTGCCATTTTATGGAAAGGTATCGGTGTATTTGTTTATCCAAAAGTGTTTGTGTAAGTGAATATTCACACATATACATGCATACATTTTCATTCATTCTCTTTCACACGGTGGCCACCATCATTCAAACACACATCACACAAACATATTTTTGAATCTCATTTCACTGTGTCTCATGAGTAATGAAACCATACTAATTCTCTAGTACCTTATGGTGTTAAAGCTTCTCCACCAAACAGGTAAACTTTCCTCCACCAGTACCCAGTGAATAATCTAAGATCTTAACCTTCTATAATCATATGCTTAAAGATACTAAAAAATTGTGCTCCAACAAAACTAAAAATATTGTGCCTTAACAACACTAAAATGTGCTCATAATGCTGACAAATTGTGCTCCTGTAATACTTACTTTAAAGTTCGTACACTCTCTTAAATCCTTAATTTCATGTGCTTAAAAAAACACTAAAAAGGTGTATATGACTAAGAAAAACTATGCTTATAATACCAAAAAGAATTGTGCTCCAAAAACTGTGTTCTAACAATATTGAGGAAACTGTTAGCCACAACAGCTCCTGATGTTACCATTGTTACCTGCAGAAAACAGCATCAACCTTGTTCTTTCTTTCCAAGGTTTCATTCATCATGCAGGCAGCTACAAACACCTGTGTACAAAAAAGACCTTAACACATGAAACAACTTTTGCAAATGAACTGAGGGGGTTGTCACCTGTTCTCTCCCCGTTTCTGTCTTGCAAAAGTGTTTTACAAATTCTTAAATCACTGACCCCTATACCAAATACATAGCATTGTCTGGCAACTTGGTAGTAGTTTTCAAAGTGGACAAGCAATTCACCCTTTCAAAGTTTTTCTAGTTTGGATATGATATAGAATTTTACCTCAAAAATTGTTATTGCACAGCCACATATAATTTTGGGAAGACTCGTAAGCCAAAAGGTTTCTGTCATATGATGATTCCAAATAAATCTTGCTACCCACTGTAACACTACTGAGATGAAACACAGAAAAATACAAGCACTACAAAATAGTTAATGTCTGATGTAGAGTTCCCAAACCACACCAGTCTGCCTGATCTTCACAAACATCACTGATGTGACATGAGCAGCACAGAAACAGATCGTTGTGTACAGTGACAACCCTTAGGCCTCAGGATGTTAAAAGTTCTATAGTTTTCCATTGTCTTCCTTTCCCCTTAGTGACACGTCTGCCCTATCTCAGTCAAGAAATCATCTTCTAAATCCGCATCTAAACAGACATTCCTCTGCTCCACAATTTGCACAGGCAACACGGAGAAAAAAGGGGTTTTTCGCAGAGTGTGATCTTTTGGCAGCTCTGGATGAGTTGTGGGGAGAGAATCCTCCTCTTTCCTAGATACCAGTGACAAGCAGTCTGCAGTGGAGCTGCTTTCCAAACAGCTGAATGTTTGTGTACATTCAGTGGTAGACCTATTTCTGTTTTCTCACTTTTTTCTCCTTGGCAAAGGCTGTTTGGTTCAAGTTGGCTGCCAGAATGCAGGAGCGCTTTTGATTCCTGAGTATGTTCTACCTCAGTGCTGGCTTCCTGCAGTTCATCTTTGTCCACTTCTTCATGCATCAGGCACAGATTTGTATTAAACTCACATTGAACTTCACAAGCTACAATATTAGTAGGTTTCTTTGGATTCTGAGATACACTAATGTCTTTAAAATCCTTTCCACTGCTGTCTTCAGTTACACTTTGGACTTTGGCTTCTGGATTGTCAGGTAAACTTTCAATCTGTCCATGTTTAATTTCCAATATATTTTTTTTTCTAAGTTGATTGCACTACTGGTTAATTGGTTAATTATTTCTGCATCACTGTATGTTTGAATTCATAATGCTTCAGTGAAGACAAGTCTTCATCCTTGGATTCATATTCTTTGTGAGATATGAATGAAAGCACCTCTGGCATAACCTCTGCCAAACCATCTGTGCTTGTTTCCATACAGATTATCTCTTTTTCAGACATCTCTACTGGTGTTGCAGATTGGCTGTAACTTGCACTGGCAGCAACAGCTAAAGGGTGACATCGATATGTTGTCTCCTGTGAGGAAAAAATCTGTCTCTGTTGTTATGCCTTCTGCAGATATTTGTCCATAATCCGTTTCTTGCATTGTTTCCAAATTACTCTCCCCAGACCTGAGGAGACATTCTGTAACAGTTGATTCTGCTCCATGTCCAGCCAGTGTCTGAAACTCATAGCTGCTTACTAGAGAGCAGTTCTTATTTGCTAAGTCACTGAGAAAGAAACCCTCATCAGGTGTTGGTATTTTTTTGTATTGGCAAAAGCTGCCCATGGTTTCCAAATTGGATGTGTTTTACTGCAGATGTCTGTGTTGAGGTCATATTATGAGCAAGTCCCATAGAAGATTCAGCAGTAGATGCACTGACAGATGCACTTCCCCTGCCTGAATCTGTCACACTTGATTGTGCCATCAAGTTATTATAGTCATTGTCAAGCTCATCTTTTGAAAAAGTTCGCATTTAAGTCTATGACAGTGAAAAAATACTGTTTGATCATTCTGTTTAATACTCAGCCTTAAGCTACATGTGCAGTTCAGAAGGATATAGAAGGCCAGATTCCAGCTTGCAGCCAGTTCCTTAGATGTGATCTACATCATCTCCTCGTGTTTTTAGTTCTTTTATCTATGAAATTTCGGTAAGAGAACAAAATTCACAACATAAGCAGCACAAAGGAAAACAAATAACTAGTTGTAAGAACATGTAACTCCATAATTGTGGAACAACAGCACAGAACAGGTAAAAACCACACCCATTATACTAAAATCCTAAATCACTCACAGGTTTTAATTAATTTCCCGAATGTAAAGCTAACTAAATCTAGCTTTGAGATCGTTATATTGGGAGGCAAACTAGAAAAATTTTACTAAATTCAACCTGACTCTAGTAACTCAGCTTTATTGCAATCTCTACTGATTTCCTGACAGATTATCATGTGGTCTCCAGACATTTCTGCTTTATAAATCAAATGGGCATAAAAAGTTCTAATTCACGCATCAATAGTTTTGGAAAAGTGTAATTTAGCAATCTGCTTTTTTATTGGTATAAAGTAAACACACACATTTTGCATCTTGTTAGGTTATTTTAAAAATAATCTGAAATTCATGTAGTATAACTGTTGACATAACATCAGTGCCAAGAGAGATAAGTCAAACTTCACAGCATAGTGTGTGCCTGAGTAGTGTTTTTAGAAAAGCAATTAGGCTGTATGCTATATCAGCAGTTATAAAACATTGAAAAACGTATAATACGTTTTGTTTGACCAAACTGCTCTGTACATACTGTACGAATCCACGACAGAAGATATATATTAAAATCTGAAAAAAAATGTACTTGCTGCTATGTTATAAATAGAATATTAACAATTGCTTAAACAGTACATGAAATGCAACTCAAAGTTGCAACTCTGTCATAAACACAGAAGAAAAAAAAAAGGAAAAAATAATGAATTCACTAAACTTGACCAAGGAAAAGAAATAATATCAGACAGGAATGTAAATTAACATCCAAATGTTAAAATCAGCTGAGTAAACCTTTTTAAATACAATTCTAAAGATGTGATTTCCACTGTCACAATAACTTCTCAGTTTATAACAGGAAGATAGAGAGATGTTTTACCTAAGAATCAAGGAAATCCTCAGCCTGCCAGCTTTCCATTTATCTTATTTGCAGATTTGTAGTTTTTGGTGTATAAGTTCTACTCTCTCCCTAGTTCTGAGAAACTGCTGGAGGTGGTTTGAGTCCCACCCAGTTGCTAAGCAACAAATGATCTCTATTGTGTGAACCTTATGTCTCCTCCTGCTAAGACTGAACACGAAATTTGGGCAGAAGTTCTTTACAGGGGTAAAATGTGACTAAAACCAAGGCAACTCACTAAAGCTTTTATATAAAGATTCATTCTCTGGGAAACTCTTAAAATTTCTTGCATGCTAACTTTTAGTAAAACACAATCTTTTAGTTTTAAGTTATCCACAAGTGAGTAGAAGGACTAAAGAGAGAGAGATTCTGCTTTCTGTTCTCAGTTACCGACATGCCTGGATTCTGCGGGGCAACTCCCCCGCAAGCCAGTCACCGCCGAGCTGCTGTTCCCCGGGCTGCTCCGGGCGCCGTGCAGCTCCCGGGGATGCCCGCAGAAGTCTGGCTGGCTCTGCAGAAGTAGCTGTCGGCGTTGCCTCTGTCGCTGAGGTGCCTCTGCCGCCGAGGTGCCCCTGCCGCCTTTTGCCGTGGCTGCCAGCGCCGCCTCCCCCACGGCCGAGCCGGCGCAGCGGCAGCCCCAGCGCGCAGCCCCCAGCCCTGGAGCGCGGCCCCAGCGCCCGCACGCCGGACTCTGGCAGCTGTTTGAGTAATCCTAAAGGGAATTTTTATGCTGTTATGTGTACCCGAGACACTCTAACGGGAGGAAATTCTCCCGGACTCTCACCTCTGGCTTTTAACAGTTACTAACAAACGTATGGCCGCTTCTCCACACACACACAAGCACGGTACCGTTAACAATACAGTGAGCTCACAACAACGTTGGACACACAACACAATTAACACGAGAGTTAACAAAAATACGGAAAGGCAGTTCTCTAGCCTGCCTCTCCTGTCAACGAGAAGTGGCACTTTTTCGGTGTTGCTCGTTGTGCTAATATAGCATCTTCTAATGCAAGGCACAATAGCTGCTACTTTCTTTCATATGTACCGTACCTGGTTCTGCTTTTTATTTTTTTTTTTTTTCCGAAAACAGCGTCTGTTGCCATGGCAGCGATCCACAGTGGCTTTCTTCCGGGTTGCATGGTGGCTTCAGGCGCCAGCGATGCAGCGCCATCTAGGGACGCGGAGGCTCCCAGCAGTGTCGGTCCAGTTGACACATGCGCAGTAGCAGGCACAGTGAGGAGCGACAGTGCCGACTGCGCAGCCGCAAGAGAGAGCGGTGCCGCGGGCTCGGCTCCAGCTTCATTCTCTGCCGCTAGTGATGTTCCTGCAGCCCCTACACATCCTGCTGCTGCATGCACGGCGCTAAACGGAGGTGATCCCGCTGCTCCTAAGGGTCCTAGCATTCGCAACTTCCACGTGGGGAGCCAGATGCTGAGCAGTCCCGAAAGCCCTCGTTTTCTAGACAGGAGCTCAACTCCAACAGATCACAGCACAGACCTAAAGTGCCTTTGACCCCGAGCGGACAGAACCCCGTTCTTCTTGTCCGCACTTGTCTTCCCATGGAATGGAGAGCCGAAAAAAACCTCTCCAGGGCAGGGCCAGAACTG
Source organism: Pseudopipra pipra (assembly GCF_036250125.1). Lineage (NCBI taxonomy): Eukaryota > Metazoa > Chordata > Aves > Passeriformes > Pipridae > Pseudopipra > Pseudopipra pipra. The sequence goes on along the minus strand of NC_087580.1, from coordinate 16,520,209 downwards.
ACAGGTTTATGGCAGAGGCGCAGAAATTGCCCTGTCATTGCCTCCGGGATGATATGCTTGCTCCAGGATCCTTCCCTCAGGGAGCTTTTGTCGGATTGTTTGGTCAATTTTAGGTCAATTTCTATGGCTTTCAGCAATGTCAGCTTCCAGTGGTGAGAAGTCATGAGAGTAGTCCCCAGAATCAGGTGATGCCCCTTGGTAACAAGACTTTGTGTTTAAGTGGCAAATGTTTTTATTCACCTCCTGGCTTCTGCAGAAGTCTCCTGTTTTTCAAGACTCCTAGACTCCTAGAGCAGTTGGTGTTGGAAGGAAGGGACCTGAAAGCTCATCTGCTTCCAACCACCCCTCTGCCACGGGCAGGGACACCTTCCGCTCGACCAGCTTGCTCCAAGCCGCGTCCAACCTGGCCCTGAACACTTGCAGGGATGGGGCAGCCACAGCTTCTCTGGACAACCTGTGCCAGGGCCCCACCACTCTCCCCGGGAAGGCTTTCTTTCCCATATGCCATCTAAGCCTGCCCTCTGCCAGCGCCAAGCCATTGCCCCTTGGTCTGTCGCTCCAGTCCCTTGGAAACAGTCTCTCTTAGCCAAAGCCTTCTTGGTCCTCCCTGTTGTGTTGCAAAATTTGCAAGCTGATGTTGTGCCAGGTGGCACCAGCCAAGCCCTGAACCAGGTGCAGGACCTTGCACTTGAGGTCTGAGGTCACTGGGGCTGTTGAGCCTGGAGGAGACTGAGGTCAGATCTCCTGGGGGGCTGCAGCTTCCTGCCAAGGGGCAGCGACCATTTCTGCTCTGTGGGACCAGGGACAGGAGCCGAGGGAACGGCCGGAGCTGTGTCAGCGGAGGCTTAGGTTGGACATTAGGAAAAGGTGCTTTCCCCGGAGGGTGGTCGGGCACTGGAACGGGCTGCCCAGGGCAGTGGTCACGGCCCCAAGGCTGCCAGAGCTCAAGGAGCGTTTGGACAACGCTCTCAGGCATACTGAATCCGAAAAATCGGTCCAAGAAACTGCTCAGAGAATTTTTATCTTTAAGCAGCAAGGTATTTGTTTATTCAACGTTGGGAGCAAGCCAGCTCGCGCTGGACAAACTTGCTCAAAGGCTTCACACAAAATCAGCATTTTTATACAATCTTCAGATGTGATTAAATGCATATTCAAGTGATTACAACATCTATCAATACATATTAAAAATAGGTGGAGTATAGGCGGAGCTTGGGGCGCTGCTTCTCTTGGCTCCCCATTTCGGAGGGTAGTTCCCATCTTCCTCCATGGGGCAGGGGGCTTCAGCTCATCTTCCTCTGCTTGACCCTTCTTCTTTTCCATTGTTCTTGACCCGCTCACTGAAGCTTGGACAAAACCCTGGCTCCAGGCCTATTTCTCCTATTTAAATGTCTACCTGATCCTGTTGTATTTCTAATTTATCACCTCTAGGCCTATTACCTGTTCCTGTACTATTCTCTTAAGCTTTGGCCCAGTAAGTAGAACAGAACAAGCACAGATCGTCTTGGATGTTGGTAGCTTGTTAGCAGGCCCAAATCTCTTAGTTAACTCTTTTGGGCCTAGCTTCCTATATCATTCCCCCCCTTTTGTTTAGAATTTACGAATTCCTTCGTCAAGTTCTAATGGATTTTGATAGGTATTCATCACAGCCCACATTATCTGCATCCTTCTAACCATGATGCTTGATTTGCACCATAGCCAAACAATTAGGACCAGTAGTAGAATAATGCCAGCTCCTAATACCAATATTGGATGTATCAAATAGTGAAACACTTGTGATGCTGTAGGGGAGTATCCTGTAAAGATATCCCACCAATGATGTTCTCCCGCTTTTTCCACTTTGGTTAGAACAGTTTTTATGCTCTCAGTGTCATGTTCTACTTGCCAGAGCATTCGTCTAGTCGTTCTGTTTACTTCCTGGACCAGTTTTTCTATATCAGGATGTTTAAGCATTGCTTTAAAAAGATTAATGTTCATTCCTCTCTGCAATTTTGGCACATCATGATACATTGTATAATCAGCTTCAATCAGTTGTCTAGTAGTCACTAGAATGATATAACCAAAGTCACAGCCTATTATTTTAGCAAAACAAAAAAATTAATACCACTCACTACTTCATGACAAATACCTATGGTAAAATTAACACAAAAGATTCTAACACATGCACAACCATTTCCTACATAATAGACTTGTGATTGGGTTTTAGTATGGGGAAGCATTTCAAAGGTACACACACTATTGTCAGCATCTAAGCATAAATCTTCATTTTCTACTCCAGCATTTTCACAGATATATCCTAATTGTCCTTTAGGAATACATGCCTCAGTACTGACTGGCTGCCACTTTTTCTTGGTGTGATCCTAACTTGCCCAAACATTATGGTCTATGGGTCTGACAATTACATTTTGGTGTATGGCTCTTAATGTCAGGCTAGGAAAGATGGTCTTTTCTTTAGCTGCACTGATAGTGAGCACATAAGCTTCAATTTGTTCATGTTGAGGATTGTAAGTGAAGTTTCCTAACTGCCACCACGCTTGGTAATTTTTCTCAAAGTGTGTAGTAGAACTGTTTCTAGCTATTATTTCTCTTACTTCCTGTGGTAATATTCCTGAAGTTCCTTCTCTTAATATTCCTGCAGCTACAGACTGCACCCACTGTTGAGTTTGGAGACATTGTATTGCAAGTGCAAATCTTTTATGGATGACACCAGCATAGTCAATAATCTTGGTGAAATCTTTTGCAGTGGTTAGCTACTAATGTTAACAATTTAACTGCCAATGATTGTGTTTCTGCCAAAGTGAGCAAAGATGATCTTAAAGGGACTTTGAATTTTCCTAGATCAGATGTGACAGCACTTAGTTTATTCACTAATACTTCTTGATCTATGGTGTTTAATACACTTAATCCTGTGCCAAACCATCCCGTTACATCTCTTTGAATTCTGGTACAAGGGGATCTGGCCATCATCTATACATGCCAGTCTTTAAGGCTTTGTTGAATACAGGGCTGACAATCTTTTTGTATGTTTGATATGTTTACTTAAAGGTGTATTGGAACCCTTTTCAGTGAATATATGGGATCTAACAACAGCTTCTGCTCATTTGAGTGCTTAATTACATATGGTCCAGCATAAGTTAAATTGTGGACACTCTCACAGGCTAAAGAAGGAGTTGTAAAACTGGTGGTGGTCTTAGTCAATGGGGTGGTAGGAGATTTGCTGGTTGGTAATCTCATTGTTATATTTCCTTCCCTGAATGTCCACTGACACATCACAGAAACTGATTTATCTAGAGTGAAGGTGTGCCAACATTGATCAGCCACTAATTACATTTCACAGTAACGTCAGTTCTGGGTGACCATCTAATCCGTGCCTATTAAAACACTTGCATTGTATGGGGTACCAGGATTTTACCAATTATTCAGTACCCTTGTTCCTTGGAGGACTATAATAGATGGATTGTATTGGTTCAGTTCAGATGAATTCAGAATATCTGTATTTATAGCAAATCATAGACTAGAATTCCCATTATAGGCCTGAGACCATAATAATTTTGGGGCAAGAGTTTGATTTAACACTAATGTACTTATCAGTCCAAGGATCAGCATTGAGGAGGCTTGATAGTAGATGATTCCTCTCCCGAGGTCCATGCTTCCTCTGGAACTCTCTTGATTCGAGAGTAGTGGATCCACGTGGGTTTCTCTTTCACCCGGATCGTGTGGAGGTGGTCATCAGCACCTGCTGGGGTCCATCCCACTTCTCCCACAGTGGATCTCCTGAAAGATTCTTAACATATACCTGATCACCAGGGTTGGATGGATGTAGCTTACAATCAGGCTGCTTGGGTTGGTGTTCTAACACCACTGTAGCATTTTTCTGCAATTGTTTTCCTACAACCATAACATGATCGTACACATATTGATTACTGGTTTGATCTACAGCTTCACTATTCACAGTTTGCATCATGTAGGGTCTGCCCAAGAGAATTTCAAATGGACTCAGTTTCCCTTTGGATCTTGGCTTGACCCTTAGCTTGATTAAAGCAATAGGTAAAGCTTGATACCAATGAAAATTTGTTTCTTGACATATTTTAGATTCATCTTTTCTACTTGCCCATTTGCTTGGAGTCTGTAGGGCATATGCAGTTGCCAGTTGATTTTTAGTGCTTTACTTATTGCTTGTACAATTCATGCACAAAAGTGTGAACCTCTATCTGAAGAGATGCTCTTAGGCATTCCAAACCATGGTATAATCTCATTCAACAAGACTTTAACCACTCCTTTTGATTCATTTTTTTTCTACATGGGAAAGCTTCAGGCCATCCAGAAAATGTCAGTCAAAACTAAGAGATAACAGGACCCCCCCTTTTCTTGGGAGCTCAGAGAAATTAATTTGCCAGATTTCACCTGGGAAATGCCCTTTACTTATTGCCCTTTACTTATTGCCCTTTGGTGTATTTTTGTTCCAGTATTTCAGACGAAGTTCCCATTGGGTTGTGACTTGCTCTATTGTGGTAAATAAATTTGGTCCTGCTACTCTAGTCCTTAAATGCTAATAGAGTGAGTCTAAGCCCCAATAGTTTTATCATGTTTTACTTTTACAAATTGCCACACTAATTTTTCTAACAGTATTAACTGACCTGTTTTTAGTTAACCTCATCTATTGTCTAACACCTTACCTTCATTTTCATGTATCCACTTATAATCTGTTTCTTGATATTCTACCTGTTGATCTGTGTCTAGTTCTTCTAGCACTAAAGCTGCTACTGATAGTTCTTTACTTCTTGCAGCAGCTAATTCAGCTTCTGCAGCAGCTTTTCTGTTTCTTATTTCCAGGACAGTGTTACCTTTCAGGTGTCCTTGGCAGTGCATAATTGCCACCTGAGAGGGGAGTTGTACAGCTTCTAATAATCATAGAGTTTCTTCAGCATACTTCACAACTTTTCCTTGAAGAGTTAAAAGTCTTCTTTCTTTCCAAATTGCTCCATGAGCGTGAACTATGCCAAAGGCATATTTGGAGTCAGTCCAGGTGTTAATTTGTTTTCCTTCTGCCAATCCTAAAGCTCGAATGAGAGCTATCAGTTCTGCTTTCTGGACTGAGGTTCCTGCAGGCAAAGGATTTGATTTGATTACCTCAGTAGTGGTGGTCGCAGCATACCCAGCCATCTTCACACCTTGTCTTAGGAAACTGCTGCCATCGGTAAACCAGTCTTCTGCATCCAGGGGTGGTTCTTCTTTAAGGTCCAGGCAGCTGGAGTGCACTGCTTCAATGGTTTCCAGGCAGTCCTGCATGACAGGTGCAGCCGAGATTCTTCCTTCTAGGAATGAAGCTGGGTTAACAATGTTAGTCACCCGAACGGTTATGTCATCAGCCAGGATTACCCGATATTTCAGAAATTGGGAGGGTGACAGCCAATGATTTCCTTTCTGTTCCAGTACTGTAGATGCTGTGTGGGACACTAACACAGTCATTTTCTGTCCCATTGTACATTTCCTGGCTTCTTCTATATTTATGATCATTGTTGCTACTGCCCTTAGGCAGGTGGGCCATCATTTGCTTACTTCAGCCAATTGCTTGGAGAAGTAGGCTGCTGTTCTTTTGTATGGCCCTTGTTGCTGAGCCAGGACCCCCAGAGCCATTCCTTGTCGTTCATGCGAGAACAAACAAAAGGGCTTCGTTACGTCAGGCAAACCCAACGCCGGAGTCCTTATGAGTTCTCATCTCAGTTGTTTGAAGGCTCCACTTGCTTTGGGTGTTGCCCGTAATCCAAAAGAAACACAAACCAACAGAGTGCCGGTTTATGCGGTGCTTTATTCGGGGCCCCGGGAACCTGCGGGCTAACGCCCCAAGTCAGGATTCCGAAGACCCTCCCTCTTCATCCAGCTTTTATACACAAACAAGTTTATGTGCAGTTTCCACGGCAAAACGGTTACAGTTTCCACAGCAAACTAGGTGCAGCACAGCAAACCAGGTGCAGCACAGCAAACCAGGTGCAGTTACAAACAAGCTCATACTTCATACTGATAACAATTAATAATCCCTAGAAACTGTTTATCAGACCTTAACCACATCCTAGGTAACAAATCGTTATTTACAGGCTTGACTAGATCCTTTGATTATGGTTTCTATTTCACACACAAACAGGGTTGCTACTTTGGAGTGTTGCTTTCTAGGCCTACTCTTCTACTAAGCCTTAGCCATTCTACTACTAATTTAAACTGCTTTGCAACAGTCCCCCCTTTTGAGCATTCTTCAGGCTTTGCTTGCAAGGATGCTCAAATACAGCAATCTTCAGGCTGCAGTTTCTTGATAGGTGGGAGGTGATCCATTTTGCGGTGAGATTACTTCTTTTCTTGTTATAGCTTTCATGATGCGTCTCGTATGTTGACCTTCTTTTACAATTATTCCTAAAAGACACTTGTAAACAGTTATGGCTATGACGATAATTATTACAATCAATATTCCATACTGGATAACAGAAGATATCCATCCTGACACATGAAGACCTAGGGAGCTGAATAATTGTCTTATCTAATTGTGTTCTGCTTCTTTTTGCAGTTCATGAACATTCTCGTCAATTTGTTCTAATTGACTAATATCTTTCTCTACTTCCTGAGTGACATTTGGGATGTGTACACAACAATGCTCGTCCTTTGCATGCAGGTAGCCGCAAACTCCATGTTCTTTAAGTAATATTAGGTCTAATGCCATGCGGTTTTGTATGGTCATTCTAGAGGTGGTTTGTAATTGTAAATTTAGATCTTTAAATCCCTTCTTAGTGACTGCTGCTAACCTTTCAGTTTGTCCCATCAATTTAAACAACATTTCTCTGTTCCGATATGTTGAGATTGGTGCAAACAGAGACTCTAATGCCCATCCAAATTTAACTCTTGCTGATGGTTCATGCCAATCTCCCAACCCCAGGTCATCAATATCTCTACTAATTTCTCTTTTCCTTCGTGGTTGTATTTCTACTGATGTTAACTTATCCTGCTTCTAGAATGGACAGAGAGTAGGTATGCCTAGTGCGACAGATACAACCGGACCATCTATGGGCATGTGGGTGGTCTACTGACCATGTCCCATTACTTACACCAAATTTCCTGGACTCCTAACTGTGGTGGTACGGCAATCAATGTTTTTCACAGATCTTTTAATCGTATGATTATATCCCCGACATTCACATCCTAACTGCAAGAGTGTTTTGACTGGCATTAAGCCTATTTCATCGTCTGGGGTATCACATGTATATACTCGAGTACAATTCCAATTCTCTTTTGCACGTGTTTCTGTCCTCCAATTATAATTTCCTCTATTTCCTGTAGAATAAGTTTGATTCTTTTTCCCCTTCCAGTGAATGCACCACTGTACTTTTCCAATATAACTATAAGTCTCTAGTAGGCTGGGTCCCCAAATTGTTTGCCACTCTTCCATGGTTGTAGAGCTAGTAATATTTTGACATACTTGTTCTTGCTTTTCCCGTTTTATTTGAGCCGGAACTTTAGAGCATGGGTAGAGTGCTGAATCTGAAACTAAACAATCTCCTTCTATTTTGTCAATGTTTTCTTTTGTTACCCATGTTCCAACTACTACCCATCGGAAATATCTAGACATCTGTTCACATTCTTTTTTTGGTCATTTTGTCTCTTAATAAACATACATCTATCATTTCATTCCATGTTTTAATTACAAATCTGCAGTTCCATGTAGTATTCTTAAACACTTTAGGAATTTCTGGCACTGGAATTATTCCCCATGGGATTGGGTCTCCTGCAGCATGAGGCATAGGGAGACATGCAGTAATTTTTGTGACATTTTGTACTTTCCCAAAATCACGAATTAGGCCTACAACTAGGTTTTCTTGTTCTACTTCTCTATCTGGAATTTGTAGATTACTTACTTGTCGGGTTATTCTTTCAGTCCTCACGTGGACGGCAGTAATTCTAGTATCCCACCAGTCATCTCTACTTATCCAGCAAGTATATTGGCCTTCATCTTCTTCTCTCTGTATTTCCTTGATTTTCAGAACTATTGTATCTGCTCTCTTTTCAATCTGATGTCTCTTTCCAACTTTCAAGTTTTGTCCCTTAAACCACCACCCATATTCAAAATACTGTCCTTCTGGAATTTTGCAGCTTAGAATCAGATCTCTTTCTTCCTGGGCCGGATAAACACTATGTTCTGGCTTAACTCTTACTCCTTGATGTGGTATAGCTGCTACTGTCCTTATCCCGTGATCTTTTTCTTCCCCACATGAGACTACACAAAGAAATATACCTTCTGTCTTTCCTATTCTGGGATTAGAAATATTCAGCCACCTTTTACCTCCTTTACTATTTGACCACCAGTTAACTCCTTGACTTTGTGATTCCCAAGATTGATTTGCCATATTCAATTTCCACCACTTTACTTTAACTGATTTTTGACAATCATCAAATTGGAAGGTACAATTGATTTTTAAGGGAGGACCATCTCACATGTCTGATTGTTTCCTAGGGGGTAAAACTCGCACTTTAGTCACCGTCTTCCGAGTCGTGTTTATTGTCTGTATTTCTATATGTCCATAATCAAAACTTTCCCAAATCCAAACTACACACATATATGTCCTTTCCATAGCTTTGGACACTTCGGGTACCTGCAGAACGGTGTAACCCTTTTGTTGTGTAGCATCTCAAACTGTTGTCACTCCTTCTGTTATGGTTTGATCTTGATCTCTCCGTCTCCACTTGACGTGGACATCTCTTAATTCAGCTCCCTGGTCATCAGAAAACAAACAGGTTAAATTCACATCAGTATGCTCTGGTACAAATAAATAAGGATCCGGGGTCTCAATTCTCACGGTGGTCCTTGCTAAACTTATCAACCCCAGGAACACCACGATTCTCAATTGCTGGCTCGAAATACCATCCTTGTGGGTGAGAGAGGTTCTACCGACCACGAGACTGGAACCTTCTTAACCCGAGTATAATGGATCCAGCTGTCGATTCCTTTGACTTTTACTGCCGTGTAGGTCGTCATTATCACCTGGCGAGGACCGTCCCATGTTTCCTTCAGTGGCTCTACCGACCAGTTTCTCACGTAGACATGATCTCCCGGAGAAATGTCATGCACTGGATTCTCCAGGGGCAAAGGTCGATTCCACTGCAACGCTCCTCTGAGGGCTGTGAGAGTCTTATTTAAAGATAACACATAATTAAACACTGCTTGATCACCCACTATATGAGGATCCCCTTGGTAGGTAGCTGCATGATAGGGTTTGCCATACAATATCTCGTATGGACTTACTCCTATTCTCTCCCTTGGTTTAGAGCAGGGCACATATAGTATGAGTAAGGGTTTCTACATGGCTCTACAACAACTAAATCACACAAATATATGTAAAAGGTGGGGTTTCTCGTCCCTGTAAAAGTAACAAGCACTTTTTGATTTTCTTCTCTAATTAAACTCTATTTGAATGGTTCATGCGGGTTTCTTGCATGTATTGGTGCTGCCAATAGTACAATAGGGATAGCAATCATGTAAACAGTGCCTAGAGAAAAACCTGTTTTGTTTGTTGGGGTTTTTTTGTTTTGTTTTTGTTTTGTTTTTTTTTTGTTTTGTTTCGTTGTTTTTTTTTGGTTTTTTTTGTTTTTTTTTTTAAATAATTCTGATTCTTTTATTAATTTGGATATTACCAGTCCTTTTATCTTCACCAGTCCTGGGGGAGTTCAGCCATCGCGGCTTTCGTGTCCCACAACTTAGGCTCTTCCATTTTTTGGCATTTCCTCCTCTGCCTCGCCTGTCGGCTCGGTTGCTTCGAGTCACAGGGTGTTTCATCTTCTCGGCAGCAGGACTCCCAAGTAGGAATATGCCTCTTTTTAGTGAGACGTGTTGTATATGCGGGCCACGAGGCAGCTTTTACCATAGGTCCGTTACACGACACGGCACTAACATCCCGTCGGCACTGGACTTTTACTATTTCTACTACGAAAGGATCTCCTACATAATATAAATAACAGAAATTTTGAGGGTTTACTCCATAAGTGTCACAATTCCAATATTCGGGGGAATCCCACGGAACTCCCTTCCTTTTTAACTGTTTTAATGCCCAATCAGTGAATTCTGGTTCTGATTGATAGCACTGATCACAGACTCCTCTAGGAGGATATCCGTCTCTACAGTGCGTCCACCATTTCTCTTGGCACCTTTTACATTTAAAACAAACAAATGGATAACATTTACAACCTGGTGTATTACACCACACTCTTATATCTCGTGTATCAATTTCTTCTGGGTCTGCATGTTCTCGATATGTTATGTTAAAACCTATCTCAACGTATTTTAACAGATTTTTGTGCCCCAATTGGTAATATTTTAACACATTTTCATGCCCCAAATATTCCATAATACACAAACAAAGATAGAATGAATGCCACAATAAATGCTATTAGACACTTAATTCTTAAAAGTAAAGTAGTAAAAAAAATTGTTTAATGTCTTTATTATAACTTTTCTTCTTAAGACTACCTTGGTGTCTTCCAAGAGTGTCGACTACTTGCCAGCGTGAGGGATTCACTAGTCTTTTTCAATGCAACTGACATGTGTCCATCCACGTTTTTGCAGCTCGAATTGGTGTTTCTACATTTTCACAGCCCTGTTAAAAACATGCACTCACAGTGTATTTATTTAATGAGCAACATACCAACATTTTGGGTATAAGAGTCATCTTTGTCAGTATACTATATAACAGCATTAAATGTAGCAGCATTAAATATAGCAGCAGTAAAATCCCCATTCACTCTTCTTGCTTCTGACTCTCTTCCTCTCTCCTTCTATACACTGTCTGGGCTTCTCTCAGCAACTCATCCAGTCCCTTATCTTGCCAATTTGTTAATTTCTGAATTTTCTTTCTAATGTCTTCCCATGATTTTGCCACAAATTGTGTCTTAAGGAATTCTTGTCCTACTGGTTCATCAAGGTTGACATCTAAATACAGCTGGAGAGCTTTCTTTAATCTTTCTAGCCATTTAGTAGGACTCTCATCTTTCTTTTGCATCTTATTAAATACCTTGTATCTCTGGTTCTTTTCTTCACTTAATGGATATGCTGGAGGAAACCTCCATGACTCCGAATCTTTAACAGAGTTCATTTGGCTCTTTCTTTCTCTTAAAGAAAACAAGTAAATATCTTCACTGGCTTCTAACCATATAGCGGCATAAAAAAAAAACTCTCCTCTGGGCAAAAGGGTTTTTTTTTTTTATCGCTGACATACCAATTTAAAAGTTCACAGACCCAATTCTTAAAAGTACCATATATGGGTCAGTAGGTATTATTTCCTATTTTTCTACCTCCCCACACTTCAATACAATACTTAATCATTTTCTCCTTTGATCTTCTATAAGTGCCGGAATAACAACCCCAGTTTTCTAAGAGGTTCCCCAAGGGACTCTCAAGGGGAATCTTCAGCGTCCTGGCTTCAAAATCACCTTTTACTAATCTTCTTCTCAGAGGGCTATTTGTAATCTCTCTCTGAGGTTCCTTTTTTTTTTTTTTTTTTTTTTTTGAGATTTAACTTTTATTTTTCTGTTGATAAAACCAAAGATCCCTCACAGCAGCAACAGATGCAGAAGTTACTTCCAGAAATGATATCTCTTCTTAATCTGTTTGCACACCCAAGTATGCCAAGTGTGTAGGGACTGCATTTAACAGCTCTAGCTGCACTAGAGTAAGTATTTCATTAGAGTAACAAAACACACCTCTTTGTTCAGTAACACAAGGGATACAGGTTGTAAAATGCACATTTCTATCTTGTATCCATACCTTTCTATATTATATATATATTTATATATGGCTCTAAAACAAACCTCTACTAATTTACAATTAAATTAAAACATATCCACAATTGATCTAACTAATGATTTTGGTCTCAATACTTTAAACATCAGTTGTTCCATAAAAATATACAATTCAACATCATGGTTGTATCAGTAACATGAGGCCTTTTGAAAGAGGCCTATGACACATAACAAACCATGCAATTCAGTGCTCAATGTCATCTAGCTGATAAATATTTATACTGAATTTTCAAATTACCAGTATCTTCAAAATTTCTTTTTGCAGGCTTACCATGCTTTACAAACATGCAGGAGGCAATCACATTTCTCACTTGCCCGTAGCAATCACATTTTTTTTTTTTTTTATTTTCGAATAGTTCACCTGACAAAGCACAAGCTTCATGCTGCCATTTTCAGATCACTAGCTGTTTCCTTTTTCCTTTCACATACTGCCCCATGTGAAATCAGACTAGGGATTAGCCACACAGCAAGAACTGCACTTTTCAGTTTAAGCCTCTAAAAACCAAATTACTAAGAGGAAGGACTCAGAGCTGCCATACAAGTGAACAGACACCCAGTAGACAATGAAGTTAATCCTAGATATATACCAAAAGGTGAAGCTCAAAAAAAAACCCAAACCAAAACAAATCCAAACCCCAAACCTAAACTACACAAGTACAGCATCAAACCTGGCAGATTCCAAAAAGTGAATCTCTGTCTAGAAATCTTCTCCAAGAGGGCACACAAAACCCATGCCATCACCAAGCATGCACGAGATAAGACATCAATTGCTTACAGATGGAGATGTCCTTACTTAGCAGTGGTGATGTAGTACTTCTGTAGCACAAACAAGAATCCTCCAAGTCAGAAGCAGTCAGTAATAAAACCCCAGACAAGTTCACATGTCACAGTAACCTGGCATTTAAGACTCAGAACATTTTACTCTTATAAATATAACAATCAGTAATTTAGGTACTAACTATTGCAGGACCAACACATTCAGCGTGTAGATAAGACTACAATAGAAGATATGAAAAAGATAAGAGAGGTATGACAGTAAAGATGAATAATTCTTTTAAACAGCAGAAAGTCAGGGAAACATCTGGAATTCTTTTGCACTGCGTTAATATACCTTCTGTTTCTCAATATAAAATACATCTAGAGAGTCAATCCAGAATTGTATCTAACAATACCTGTAAACCATTCCGGTCCGGATTTTGAGTTTTTCTAACCATTTTTTATAATACAAGTCACCTGCTCTGGATTTTCTCTATAAGACCCAGCTGACCGTTGGGCCAGGAAGTTGTCGTCACCGCTTTCCGGGAACCTGCTGGACTCTTGGTGCTTGGCTGTGTTGCTTCTCCAGCTGCTGTCAGGGCAGTTGAAGTCTCCACGAGAAGCAGGGACTGTGACCTGGAGGCTGCTTCAAGCTGCCTGTAGAGGTCTCCTCCCCATCTTGCTCCTGCTCAGGAGGCCTGGAGCAAACCCCCACAGCAGTGTGCCCATTCCCAGCCTGCCCGCCCTTTGATCCTGACCCATCAACTCCTGAGTGGCTCGCCATCCCCCCCAAGACAGAGGTCGAGACCTTCCGAGTGTCACCTCCCCGAGATCTACGGATGTCGTCTCCCTGGGCTCCTGTGAGGCCCCGCATGTGGTTGCCAGCACATTCTTCCCTCTCCCTTATGGGCCCTGTCCAATGCAGCCCCAGGGCAGCCCGGAGGAGCCCTGTCTGAGGCTGCGCTGGGGTGACTGGGGACACGGTGGGCTCACTGGGAGCAGCCTTCCAAAGCCCCAGAGCGGCAGGATGGTGCCCAGGCTCTGCTCAGGGCTGCTTTGGGCGTGGGGCCGTCTGCGCGAGTCCTGCACGGGACCCATGTGTCCTGGCTGCCACGCCAAAGGGCTGCTTCCCCAGGCGAAGGGGACAGGGGAGTGACCCTGCGTGAGAGCCTGCACCTCTGGCAGTGACTCAGGCCCGGGGTGCCCTTTGGGTGCCCTTGGTGCCCTTTGGGCCTTGCTGGATCTGCTTGCTGCCATTTGCTGGGGCCACCCTGCACTCCCTCCCCATTCCAGGCAGACACAGGCAGGTGTTGGAATAAAATCTTTTCTTCCGTAACCAGAAGAAAACTGTTAACTATATCTATGGAACGGCGGAGGGGGTCAGACAGAAATGCACACAAATCAACAGGATTGGCAAAAATGTCCGCTTTATTAGAGGACAGACAGCTTATATGCTGCCTATGACACACAGACATGTGGTTCTTCCCCAGGTTACATTGGATACATAAGGCAAACATACTGTGGTGTACAGTACTAATTGGATATCAGCAGGTGTCCATAAGACTTGTTTTCCTGCCAGAACAACTCCTCCTTCACCTTGCCACAAGGCCTGCAGCCATATTAGTGGCGCAGTATTTTTTACTCTCTGCACCCAGCCATGCCAAGGGGAAGGTCTCAGAAATGCAACTGAAATTGTTCACACAATTTCTGTCCACCGACATCTACGTCTACATCTATCTCTACATCTTCCCTACATCTCTATCTACATCTTCCCCACATAAACACCCTCCCTCCCTCCCGCTGGGATAGATCCCCAAACGATCTATCCCTCCAACTGGCATAGATCCCCAAACGATCTATGCCTCAACCTGGGATAGGTCCCCAAACGACCTATCCCTCAAACAGGGATAGGTCCCCAAACGACCTATCCCTTTAACAGGCCTAAGCCAATCTTCCTGCCCCAGCCCCGGCTGCGGGAGCCTTGATCTTGATGGCAGGCCCTGGCTCAGAGCCCCCCTTCCTCTTCGCCCCGCGCCTTTCCAGCTTGGTGTCTCCGCGGTCCGTGGGCGCGGGGACGCTGCTGCCACCATCCTGGCTGGTCCCTGCAGCCCCCGGGGAGGAAGCCAAGTGCCCCTGAGTCCCCTGCGGCAGGACCTTCCCACTCAGCAGAGCGCGGCTGGTTGGAGTCACCCCAGGCTCCCTGGTGGCTTGGAGCTGGGGTGCGGCTGAGGGGCTGGCGGTGGTGTGCCTGGGCGGGGAGGTGTCCTCCTCCATGGCGACATCGCTGGCCAGCGAGAGGTCGCAGCCTCGGGGGGCGTCCTCCTCCATGGGGACGTCGGTGGCCAGTGAGAGGTCGCAGCTGCGGGGGGCGTCCTCCTCCATGGAGACGTCACTGGCCAGGCTGATGTTAAGTGTCGGGGTGACGTCCACATCCATGGGGGTACTCCCGTCTGGGGGGCTGCCACTGCCCAGGGGTGTCCCGGAGGGGTTGGCTGAACTGGCAGGGCTGCGCTGGCTGTGCCGCGCTGCTGGGACCGGGGCCACTGCTCTCCCCTGATGGTGGTAGGGCTGCAGTTGACCCTGGGGGGCACGTTGGTCTGCCCCAGCCAGGGGCTTCCCACTGCCCTGGGGCCCCCCCCGGGCAGTGTTGGATGGAACAGCAACGCCAGGGCTGCTTGCCAGTGGGGCTGGTGGAGGCAGGTTGGCTGAGCCTGTGAGAAAGAGCAAAGCCTGGAAGTCACATCCCGAGCTGGGGCCGTCAGGCGCTTGGAGGACTGAGGAGGAGGAGGAGGAGGAGGGCGAGGTGCAGGGGAGGAAGGGCTGTGAATGTCCCCACCGTGCACTGCGGGGCTTTCGGGGTCAGGCTCTGTCCTCACCTTTGGTGCCGGAGCTTTGGGGGGAGCGGAAGAGCTGCACGAGCCGGGTCAGGGCTGATCTCCAGCTCACAGAGCGGCGCCACAGAGCTGACAGGGCCATGGTCCGTCACGCTCGGTGGCCGGTCGCTTCTGTTGACTGGACACAGGTCTGGATGCTCCTCTTGGAGCGTCTCCAGGGATGGAATGTCGGGCCTCCCATTGTGTCATAGAGACAGCAGTAATGCTGGGGCTTCCCTGAGGTGCTGTTCAAGGCACGAACCCCACTCTGACACGAACAAGTGCCAGAGCAGAATTACCGTTTATTCAAACTGCCCAGGTTTAAATACCACGCCTGAACATGTCACGTGACCCTCTAACCAATGACAATCAAATATTGTCTGAGAACCCGGGAGACCACAACTCCCATGGTTCATTGCTACATTCTTCCTGCCACATCTCCCTCCTCTTTTTATTAACAAGTTGAGAAACACTATGTTTTTAACATTCTTATTAGAACCAATCTTATTTCAACTAATTATAAAAAACAGGGCCTATCGTCACAAGGCCTTTATTGGACTGTTGACAACTTTATTGGTTCGTGCAATATTCAAGCAATCTCAAATTACCCAGGGTTTGTAGGTGTGGATAACCTTTTATCTGAGGGTGACTTTGTGTAATGGCATCATCTTTATTTAAAAGGGAAATGCGTTGGGTTGTAGATGTTGTGTCTGAGGTGGTGTTGTCTGAAGTAGTGTTTAAGATGTCTTGCTATAAAGTGTACTTGCTTTCACACACACATACATGCTTCCACTCAACTTTCTCATTCATACTCCGGTGGCCACCGTTTCATTCTCTCCTTACACATGCACTCTTAAACCCTTTATTGTGTTTGACTCATGGAGTTTTGGTTCTGTATTGGTTACTGTTTATGTGTTTCTTTTGGTTCTGCATTGGTTACTGTTTATATGTTTCTTTTGGTTCTGTTGTATCATTTACTGCTTCTTTGTGATTCTCCCTGTTTTAAGGAAATGTTAATGTAGATTTACACACATAGGGAACAGACCCATATCTCTTTTCCCCCTTTTTTTTTTTTTTTTCTCCCCACTGTGTGATGTGTTTACTATTGTTGGTCGTGTTTCTTCTAATCCAAATCCTTCACTTATTTCTTCTGGTGGTTGCTCCTGTTGTGGTGGAGGGCTAATATAAGGCCTGACACATCTAGAAGGGACCCATTGTAATTTGGTACCCTTGGATACACAGGCATATCCCCTTCCCCATGTTATGAGATCTACTGGTCCTGACCATTGCCCAGATATTAGATCTTTGATCATAACTGGTGGTTTGGAAGATGAAAGTATTTGAGTTTTATCTTGGCGTTCATACTTGCTATGGTCTGTATCATCACAGTTTAAGAAATTTAGAACATATGACGCTTTCCGTAAGCGTTCCTGGGGGCTATGTACCGACTCCCCTCTTTTTTGTCTTTGAAGCATTTCTTTTAGTGTACGGTGAGCTCTTTCTACAATCGCTTGTCCTGTGGGTGAATGCGGTATACCTATGGAATGGAGTATTCCCCAATCTGTGAGAAATGTTTTGATTTTTTCAGAACAATGAGCAGGGCCATTGTCGGTTTTTATGGTTTTTGGAATTCCTAGGATTGCGAAACAACTGAGCCAGTGTCTGATAACGTCTTTGGCTTTTTCTCCCGTGTGTGCTGTTGCATTAATGTATCTGGAATACATGTCTACTGTAACATGGACATATTTTAGTTTACCGAATTCAGCTATATGTGTAAGGTCTGTCTGCCAGATTTCATTGGCTGTTATGCCCCTGGGATTAACCCCTTCCTTAGCTGGCATGGGGGTAATTCGCTGGCAGTCAGAGCATGACATAATTATGTCTCTGGTCTGGTTTATTGTAATTTGGAATTGTCTCTTTAATGAACGTGCATTTTGGTGGAAGAACTGGTGTGAGACTTTAGCCTGTTCCAGAATTTTGGGAACTGTAGTTGCCATAGCAGTTGCATCAGCTTTTTGATTGCCCTCTGCTATGGGTCCTGGAAGTTCTGTGTGTGACCGAGTGTGCATTATGTAAAAATCAAATTTTCTGTGGTTGATAAGAAACCATATGGTACGAATTTCTGTAAATAAGTGAGGATTAGTGACATCTCGAAGGAAGGAGGCTTCGAGACGTGAGACCAACCCTGCTGCATAGTGAGAATCTGTGACAACATTCATAGGTTGATCATGGAACAATTCAAATGCCATGCGGATAGCTGCTAGTTCTAAAACCTGTACAGAACCTTGGTCCAAGGTTTGTACCTTATTGTCCCATTGTCCTGTGGCAGGGTTCTTCCATGTCACGATGGCTTTTTTCGATCGTCCAGATGCATCAGTGAAGACTGTGACTCCATTTACTGGTCGTAGTTTGCAGCGACGCGTGGCCATCAGGGGTAGATTTCCTATTTCCGCCCAGAGTTTATGTTTCGGGAAGTGAATGGAAATATTACCGTGGAAGTCCGCTAATGCAGTCTGAAACCCAGCGTCCTCTGCAAGAAGCCAGTCTAAGTTGTCTTTTGTGGCTGGAATGTAGATCGTCTCAGGATCCCTTCCATCCATCTCCTGCAGATGTCCTCTACCTTTCATAATGAGCTTAGCAAGCATGTCATTAACGGTCCAAACAGTCTTAGGTGGAGAGTGGGGAAGAAATAACCATTCTAGAATTCTCAAAGGGTCAGATTCTGCCTGATCCCATTGGAAAAGGACAGCAAAAGGTTGGAACTTGCTGGATATGATGGCGAGGCGAATGTGCAGGTCAGGGGGTTGTCGTCTGCTTTGCCTGTTTTCGACAGCTTGGGAGCATACTTCCAGAGCTTGTTTTGCTTCTGGGGTTAGGGATCGAATAGATGTGAGAGTTGGGTCACCTTTAAGTAGCTCGAAGAGGGGGTGCAATTCCTCTGTTGTGATGCCCAAGACAGGCCTCAGCCAGTTAATGGCTCCTAAAAGCCGTTGCAAATCATTCAGGGTCATAGTGTCCGTTACTTTGAAAGTCACTGGTTGTGGCATGATTTCCTGTTGAGTGATCCTCCATCCGAGGTAGGTCCAAGGTTGGGTGCGTTGAATTTTTTCTGGGGCAAGCTGCAGACCTGCTTTTTGGATGGCGTCAGTTAAGGCAGTCAAGGTGGATTGTAGTTCAGTCCCGTGTTTTGCTGCTATCAGGATGTTTGATATTCCTGTCTTTGCCTCCCATTCTAATTGTTCAATTTGGGTATAGGTCAATTTATGCATGTTTGTGTTTTGAGTAGATCTAGAGGTGTGTATTGCTGTATGTTGCAACTTTGTGGAGCATCTTTGGGCTTGTGTTGTATGAAGGTTTTGTTTGTTTTGCTTTCTCAAGGCTCTTGCAGTGACTGTGTATAAAGAGTTATGTGTTTCTGCAGTTGAAATTGTAACTGGTTGTTTGTTTGCTACTTGTTTAAGTTTGGCTTTCCATGTTGTGTATGGCATCTTGTCTAACAGCATTTTAAAATAGTGAGAAGTAAATACTTGATTTGGGGCCCCTCTTATTATTATTCTTACCCTCTGTAACACAAAAGAACTTTTTATAATAGCAGATCATCTGTCAATTAGTAAAGTTGCCCTTCTGTGACTTAGAAAATTAAACATGGTAGTTGATAGCTGTATGTCTGCTGTGTTTTGCAATGCTACCTCTAGGTTGTTGGTTCTGTCAGGAGGTGGATGGTGTTGTCCCAGCTGAAATTCTCGCAGTACAAAACCAACCACTGTCATTGCCAGCAACGCCGTCAGTACACGTGCTGTCCACTTCAACGTTGGTAGCTTTGACTTTGCTGATGGTCTGGGCTTGGGTAGGCAGATGTTCTGTGTGCTTTCCCAGTCTACATCTTCTTCCTCGAGCTGAAGTAGTAGCTGTAGCCATGTTTGCTGTTCTTCCTCTTTTGCAGGATTCAAAACTGCTTGTCCTTTTTCTGGTTCTCTTGTCTCACTGAATTCAGTTTGCCACAGCTCAGCTAAGCTTTCTAGAGAGTCAATATCTCTTCTTCCTCCTCCATCAGGCCATCTTCGGCATAGAAGCTGTTCTGAGGCTGGTGAGGGCTGTGGGTTGGTTTCTGGGTAGGAGAGCCACAGTGATGCTTTAACTGTTGTGCATTTGTTGTGAGTTGGTTGAACTGGTGGTGACGGAAGAGGCACTTTCACTTCCGCCTCACGGTCGGAGTAAGCTTGCTGCGTCCATGTTGCTGCGTGGTTGTTCTGCAGCGGTCTCATGGCCGCTGCGCAGCCAAAGGGTGTTAGTGGAGCGCCCTGGCTAAAGGGAGCTAGCAGATTCTCTTCTGTGTCCTCTATAGACTCGCTGTCTATTTGTCCGTCACAGTCATCCTCCCCCCTTCCCGGCGAAATGCCTGAACCTGGGGGTGGCGGCTTCACTTCCGGCACACGGCAGGGGCAACATGGCGGTGCCTCCGGTGCCACTCTCCTTCTGCACATTGACTGTGCAACCACCGTGTAGCGGTCGCCCCGTAACGGTCCAGGGGTCGGCGCTGCTCTGTAATGGTCCTCGGCTCCAACAGCACTGCTTGCTGCTCTGTATGGCATGGTCTCAGCTGCAGCCATGGGCGCTGGCATAAAGCCAGCATCCCCCCCGGCTGCCATGCTCATGCTGCCAGCCCCCAAGCCATGCTCCTTCACACCACACGCTGCCACTGCACTGTTCCCCCCAAGGGCTCCCCCTCCCCCCCATCCCCCCTGACCAACGTGCATTCCCCCCCTGCCCCACTCGGTCGGTGGGGGGGCTGGGGTTGAAGGGGGGGGGTTGAGGGGAAAGGAGTGAAGGGGGGGGAAGTCCACTCTCCCGGGTGCATTTGCTTTTCTGTAGTGCTTATTCAAGGCTATCATAATGTCTTTCCATGTAGCCAAATTCTTGAGGGCGTCTGTTTTTCCCTCACTGGCTTTTTCAATAATTTTGTTCCCTATTTTCCTCCAAGATGACACTTGACAAGGTCCAGTCAGAGGGAATGCAGGTTCAGGCAACGAAATCCAATATAACAAGTCCCATAACTTACTTTCTTCTATGGTTGTTCTTGTAAAAGTTGAGAGACAGCTTCTGCTGTTTGTTTGATTTTTGGAGTAATTCCCTCCTGACGGGTAAACCACCCTCCCATATTCGCCAATTTTTGGTTACCTCTGTGCGGAAGCTCTGTTGTCCTTTCTTCTGGTCCTTTTTTCTTCCTTTTTTGTTCCTTTTTGCAGAGGTAACCCAGCGCGCTGAATTCTTTCTTTTCTTCCTTTTGGTTTTGGCGATATGGACACCCCCGGACAGGTTCCCCAGAGCTTCTGCTCCTGGTTGCCGGTAACCTGCTGAAGTCCCTGTTCGGGCGCCATTTGAGGTGCTGTTCAAGGCACGAACCCCACTCTGACACGAACAAGTGCCAGAGCAGAAATACCATTTATTCAAACTGCCTAGGTTTAAATACCACGCCTGAACATGTCACGTGACCCTCTAACCAATGGCAATCGAATATTGTCTGAGAACCCGGGAGACCACAACTCCCATGGTTCATTGCTACATTCTTCCTGCCACACTTCCCTTCTTCTGCCCCACCCCCAACAGCTTTGCCAGCTCTTCCTGGCCAGAGGAAGGCTTAACCAAAGAGCTCGAATCACATAACATCCTGCCTTGGAAGGGACCCACAAGGGTCGCCCAGTCCAACTCCTGGCCCTGTGCAGGACAGCACAGCCATCCCACCGTGTGCCTGAGAGCGTTGTCCAAACGCTCCTTGAGCTCTGGCAGCCTTGGGGCCGTGACCACTGCCCTGGGCAGCCCGTTCCAGTGCCCGACCACCCTCCGGGGAAAGCACCAGGGCAGTTGAAGTCTCGACGAGAAGCAGGGACTGTGTCCTGGAGGCTGCTTCAAGCTGCCTGTAGAGGTCTCCTCCCCATCTTGCTCCTGCTCAGGAGGCCTGGAGCAAACCCCCACAGCAGTGTGCCCATTCCCAGCCTGCCCGCCCTTTGATCCTGACCCATCAACTCCTGAGTGGCTCGCCATCCCCCCCAAGACAGAGGTCGAGACCTTCCGAGTGTCACCTCCCCAAGATCTACGGATGTCGTCTCCCTGGGCTCCTGTGAGGCCCCGCATGTGGTTGCCAGCGCATTCTTCCCTCTCCCTTATGGGCCCTGTCCAATGCAGCCCCAGGGCAGCCCGGAGGAGCCCTGTCTGGGGCTGCGCTGGGGTGACCGGGGACACGGTGGGCTCACTGGGAGCAGCCTTCCAAAGCCCCAGAGCGGCAGGATGGTGCCCAGGCTCTGCTCAGGGCTGCTTTGGGCGTGGGGCCGTCTGCGCGAGTCCTGCACGGGACCCATGTGTCCTGGCTGCCACGCCAAAGGGCTGCTTCCCCAGGCGAAGGGGACAGGGCAGTGACCCTGCGTGAGAGCCTGCACCTCTGGCAGTGACTCAGGCCTGGGGTGCCATTTGGGTGCCCTTGGTGCCCTTTGGGCCTTGCTGGATCTGCTTGCTGCCATTTGCTGGGGCCACCCTGCACTCCCTCCCCATTCCAGGCAGACACAGGCAGGTGTTGGAATAAAATCTTTTCTTCCGTAACCAGAAGGAAACTGTTAACTATATCTACGGAACGGCGGAGGGGGTCAGACAGAAATGCACACAAATCAACAGGATTGGCAAAAATGTCCCCTTTATTAGAGGACAGACAGCTCATATGCTGCCTGCGACACACAGACATGTGGTTCTTCCCCAGGTTACATTGGATACATAAGGCAAACATACTGTGGTGTACAGTACTAATTGGATATCAGCAGGTGTCCATAAGCCTTGTTTTCCTGCCAGAACAACTCCTCCTTTACCTTGGCACAAGGCCTGCAGCCATAGAAGTGGCGCAGTATTTTTTACTCTCTGCACCCAGCCATGCCAAGGGGAAGGTCTCAGAAATGCAACTGAAATTGTTCACACAATTTCTGTCCACCGACATCTACGTCTACATCTATCTCTACATCTTCCCTACATCTCTATCTACATCTTCCCCACATAAACACCCTCCCTCCCTCCCGCTGGGATAGATCCCCAAACGATCTATCCCTCCAACTGGCATAGATCCCCAAACGATCTATGCCTCAACCTGGGATAGGTCCCCAAACGACCTATCCCTCAAACAGGGATAGGTCCCCAAACGACCTATCCCTTTAACAGGCCTAAGCCAATCTTCCTGCCCCAGCCCCGACTGCGGGAGCCTTGATCTTCATGGCAGGCCCTGGCTCAGAGCCCCCCTTCCTCTTCGCCCCGCGCCTTTCCAGCTTGGCGTCTCCACTGTTCGTGGGCGCGGGGACGCTGCTGCCACCATCCTGGCTGGTCCCTGCAGCCCCCGGGGAGGAAGCCAAGTGCCCCTGAGTCCCCTGCGGCAGGACCTTCCCACTCAGCAGAGCGCGGCTGGTTGGAGTCACCCCAGGCTCCCTGGTGGCTTGGAGCTGGGGTGCGGCTGAGGGGCTGGCGGTGGTGTGCCTGGGCGGGGAGGTGTCCTCCTCCATGGCGACATCGCTGGCCAGCGAGAGGTCGCAGCCTCGGGGGGCGTCCTCCTCCATGGGGACGTCGCTGGCCAGCGAGAGGTCACAGCCGCGGGCGGTGTCCTCCTCCATGGGGACGTCGGTGGCCAGTGAGAGGTCGCAGCCGCGGGGGGCGTCCTCCTCCATGGAGACGTCACTGGCCAGGCTGATGTTAAGTGCCGGGGTGACGTCCACATCCATGGGGGTGCTCCCGTCTGGGGGGCTGCCACTGCCCAGGGGTGTCCCGGAGGGGTTGGCTGAGCTGGCAGGGCTGCGTTGGCTGTGCCGCGCTGCTGGGACCGGGGCCACTGCTCTCCCCTGATGGTGGTAGGGCTGCAGTTGACCCTGGGGGGCACGTTGGTCTGCCCCAGCCAGGGGCTTCCCACTGCCCTGGGGCCCCCCCTGGGCATTGTTGGATGGAACAGGAACGCCAGGGCTGCTTGCCAGTGGGGCTGGTGGAGGCAGGTTGGCTGAGCCTGTGAGAAAGAGCAAAGCCTGGAAGTCACATCCCGAGCTGGGGCCATCAGGCGCTGAGAGGACTGAGGAGGAGGAGGAGGAGGGCGAGGTGCAGGGGAGGAAGGGCTGTGAATGTCCCCACCGTGCACTGCGGGGCTTTCGGGGTCAGGCTCTGTCCTCACCTTTGGTGCCGGAGCTTTGGGGGGAGCGGAAGAGCTGCACGAGCCGGGTCAGGGCTGATCTCCAGCTCACAGAGCGGCGCCACAGAGCTGACAGGGCCATGGTCAGTCACGCTCGGTGGCCGGTCGCTTCTGTTGACTGGACACAGGTGTGGATGCTCCTCTTGGAGCGTCTCCAGGGATGGAATGTCGGGCCTCCCATTGTGTCATAGAGACAGCAGTAATGCTGGGGCTTCCCTTCTTCTGCCCCACCCCCAACAGCTTTGCCAGCTCTTCCTGGCCAGAGGAAGCCTTAACCAAAGAGCTCGAATCACATAACATCCTGCCTTGGAAGGGACCCACAAGGGTCGCCCAGTCCAACTCCTGGCCCTGTGCAGGACAGCACAGCCATCCCACCGTGTGCCTGAGAGCGTTGTCCAAACGCTCCTTGAGCTCTGGCAGCCTTGGGGCCGTGACCACTGCCCTGGGCAGCCCGTTCCAGTGCCCGACCACCCTCCGGGGAAAGCACCTTTTCCTAATGTCCAACCTAAGCCTCCGCTGACACAGCTCCGGCCGTTCCCTCGGCTCCTGTCCCTGGTCCCACAGAGCA
Organism: Pseudopipra pipra; assembly: GCF_036250125.1. Lineage (NCBI taxonomy): Eukaryota > Metazoa > Chordata > Aves > Passeriformes > Pipridae > Pseudopipra > Pseudopipra pipra. The sequence continues at coordinate 16,495,980 of NC_087580.1, read as the reverse complement.
GAAATGGTCGCTGCCCCTTGGCAGGAAGCTGCAGCCCCCCAGGAGATCTGACCTCAGTCTCCTCTTCTCCAGGCTCAACAGCCCCAGTGACCTCAGACCTCAAGTGCAAGGTCCTGCACCTGGCTCAGGGCTTGGCTGGTGCCACCTGGCACAACATCAGCTTGCAAATTTTGCAACACAACAGGGAGGACCAAGAAGGCTTTGGCTAAGAGAGACTGTTTACAAGGGACTGGAGCGACAGACCAAGGGGCAATGGCTTGGCGCTGGCAGAGGGCAGGCTTAGATGGCATATGGGAAAGAAAGCCTTCCCGGGGAGAGTGGTGGGGCCCTGGCACAGGTTGTCCAGAGAAACTGTGGCTGCCCCATCCCTGGAATTGTTCAGGGCCAGGTTGGACGCGGCTTGGAGCAAGCTGGTTGTCATGGTTTGAGATAGTCCCCAAATCCAATTCCCTAGGTCCATCCCCCCTCCCACATCTCAACCCAATGTGAGATGGGTTTTTCCAGACAGAACATGCCAGACTCAAAGTGGGGGAAAAGGGAATATATTACAATGACTGTACATATAAATACCATATCACATTATACACACGATCACAACTATCTCTACTATGACATATAGTATTTACAATGGATCAGATCTCTTCTCCCCTCCGAATAAAAGTCTAGGAGGGAAAGAAGGATAGATCCCTTCCAGTCTCTGAGCAGCAGCATCTTCTGAGGCAGCAGTCTGTCTGTCTTCTCCACATGCAGCAGCTGATAGCTGGCTTTCTGCCAGCACTCAACGAGGGAGATATCCAACCTCCCTCGGCCCCATCGCCTCAACTGAGGGTTCTTCCGTGGGCTTCGTAACCCCAGACAAGGTCGTTTCACCACGTCATATCACGAAGACACAGGGGGGTCTTCGTGACGGTCTGGTATCTTTTGCAGGGCCTCTGTGCCCTGTCTCTCAGGTTGCCACCGTGGCAGCAGTGCGAGGGGGGGAGCCAAGGTCACTCCCCCCTGCATTCCATCTGGCCGTCCCGGTCCAGCTCCAGGACGTCTCTGAGCTTCTCAGCTCCTCTCTCTCTCTCTCTCTAGTGCTGCTGTCCTCCAAGGCTCCTCTAAAATAGGAGTCCGTCTACTCCTCCTTTCTCGGAGGTCTCAAAGGAGTTTGAGGGGCTGGTACAGTCTTACCCCAAACTCTCTCTCTCTGCTGCTGGCTCTCTTTCTCCTCCCTTTCCAGAAGTCTTCTCTCCGGCGCTGCATGTTGTTTCTGCTGCTCCTTCAGTTCAGGTCTTATCAGTCCTGGCTCTCTGCCACCGTTTCTCTGGTCAGCGTCAGTTGCTGCTCTGTGCCCATGGAGAAAAGCATCTTCCGGCATAACTACAGGCACCTAGCCCAGCTTATGCTGTTCCAGGTCCCTGCAGCCCCCCAGCCGGGGCTGGGAGGGGGCCAGAGGCCCCAAGGGGCACAGAGCCCCTACCTCGTGGATCACAACATGGCCACCTCTCCTACTACAACCCAAACTACAACTCATCTCTTCCGGTCTGGTTGTGATATGTTTACATTTCTGCAGGAGCGCCCATTGGACAGAACTTCAAAACTTCCAAGGGTTTCCACCCCTTGGGGTCTACCACTTTTTCTCAGCCCTCTGGGGGAAAACAAGGTTCAAACCACGACACTGGTCTAGCGGAAGGTGTCCCTGCCCGTGGCAGAGGGGTGGTTGGAAGCAGATGAGCTTTCAGGTCCCTTCCTTCCAACACCAACTGCTCTAGGAGTCTAGGAGTCTTGAAAAACAGGAGACTTCTGCAGAAGCCAGGAGGTGAATAAAAACATTTGCCACTTAAACACAAAGTCTTGTTACCAAGGGGCATCACCCGATTCTGGGGACTACTCTCATGACTTCTCACCACTGGAAGCTGACATTGCTGAAAGCCATAGAAATTGACCTAAAATTGACCAAACAATCCGACAAAAGCTCCCTGATGGAAGGATCCTGGAGCAAGCATATCATCCTGGAGGCAATGACAGGGCAATTTCTGCCCCTCTGCCGTAAACCTGTCAGTTCTGGCCCTACCCTGGAGAGGTTTTTTTCGGCTCTCCATTCCATGGGAAGACAAGTGCGGACAAGAAGAACAGGGTTCTGTCCGCTCGGGGTCAAAGGCGCTTTATAGGTCTGTGCTGTGATCTGTTGGAGTTGAGCTCCTGTCTAGAAAACGAGGGCTTTCGGGACTGCTCAGCATCTGGCTCCTCCCATGGAATCAGATGTTCCAAGCAGGGAAGGGGATGTCCAAGAGGGGTTCTGCCCACTTGAACTTCTGAACTTGTGGAGCTCTCCTGGCGCTTCTGGGCGTAGTGATTCCGTGGATGTCAATTGGCTGTTCTGGAGAAAAGCTGGGGATTAAAAGAAGTAGTGAGAGAACCAGACTGAAAATGGGTGAAGGTGTTGCAGGAAGTGAGGCTGGGCAGCAAGAGCAGTGAGTGAGGGGAAAAAAGGGATTTCAGGCAAGAAGGAAGAAGATCCCTGAAGAGGCTCAAGGCCTACTAGAAGAAAAATTAACTATTTGGAAATTGCAGTAAAAATTTGTGTAACTCCCCAATTAACATAGGTTGTCCCCTTCATTAACATACAACCCCAGATGCCTTTAAAATAGTGTTCTCGTGTTCAATAAACTATTCCAGTTCCCCATACTGGGATCGTGTCTAGCTTTTATTTTTCAGACCGCCACTCAAAGGGGCTAAAAGGGGGCTGCGACCTGCACTGAGCTGAGCCACCTCACTGAGGTTTGTCCAGTGAAGTCTCCCTTTTATTGCAATAAAAGTTTATTTTTTTTTCGTCGGCTCCTCAATCTCCTGGCTATTTCTGTGTTTCCCACTGGCTGGAATTTCAGACGACCACAATCCCATGGTCCCTACAGCCCCGGCTGTCCCGGACCTTCCCGTCTCCAACAAACCTCAGCAGCTGCTCCCCGGGACGGGCCCCAGCCCCTGAGCGGAGCGCACAAGCACACTGCAGCCCGACACACGCTGCCCGGAGAGAGCCGTGTGAGACAGAACCATGGCCACCGCCGCTGCAGCCACCCCGGGCAGGGTCAGGGTGGAAGCCAGCGCCAGCGAACTGCCGCGCTGCCTCGGCAAGTTCCTGTATCGCCGCCCGCTACCGCGCTCAGCAGCAGCAGCCAAGCAGCGGCCAGAGGCGCGAGGTCAACACCCAGGAGCAGGTCCCTGAGGAAGGACCACCACCTCCGGCGCCCCAGCAAACAACGAGATCGAGAGACCCGCGCCGGCGGAAGCAGCAGCGGGACCCCAGCGGGAACCACTCAGAAGGCAGGAAGGACCCGGAATCGAAAGAGGCACCGGGAAAAACAAAGACAAGCAGAGCAGGAGGTATGCAAAAACCGGGGCTATGGAGCGTGAGCGGAGAAGAGGATCCCACAGAATCCCTGGGGGGCTCCGGGAAAGGTCCGAGGGAGGAAAGAGCCCAAGCGGGACCGTCGGCGAAGGAGGGAGCGAGCGGAAGCCCAGCGGCAGCAGCACGAGAGAAACCCAGGAACAGAGGGACCCGAGAGACAAACGGAGTGGGGCAGACACAAAGCTGCCGACTTCAGCAGTAGTCGAGGCAGCAAAAACCCCCTTCCTTGACTTTTTTCCTTTTTCTTTGCAGCCTAAACTAAGAACTGGTCTTTTTTTAGAAACCCTTTTGTTTATTAATCTAACTGTTTCAGTTTAACAGTGTGAGTAAGGCGAACAAAACGCTACCAATGGAGAGATTGTCCCCCTGCGCAAAAACAAAGAAAGAAAAAAAAAAAGGGAAAAGCGAAGGAAAGCAAAGACCCTTTGCTGAATGAAGATACCCTTCCATAGCTAATAGCCAAAATTGTTTTTAAATGTATGCATAGCTGTATTTTTGAAAATTTTAAAGTTCTCACAATAACAATTTTCCTTAAGTCCAAAAGCCAAATTAACGCAGAAAGACATATATTTGCCTTAAAAATAGAAGAAGTATATATTTTATCCTTGAACTATAGGAATGTTCATATGTATTTGAAATTTAAATTAAACATGAAGTAAAATATGCTTATGTTTTTACAGGTTATACTATCATAAAAAACAGAAAACATATATTACTAATCTAAGGGTGAGAAACAAAAAACGCCAATTTCTCAGTTCATAACCAAAAGACACTGTAAAATGAAACCCAAAAGTATGTTTGTATGATGTGTGTTCGATGGCCATCGAGTATGAATGTGTGAATGTACGCATGCGTGCGAAAATACAATAATTAATATGTTCTGATTTATACACAAATGCACATTACCTCACACATGCACAAACACCCTTAGATAAAGAACAGAAAACATATCATCCTGAGTTGAATAGAATTTCATTTGCAGAAATGTTTTAGGTTAAATAAAAGTTTTCAAAAACAAACACTAAAAAACACTTTCAGGTAAAAGTCAGGAGCACACGAACCCTGAAGTCATGAAGTTATTAAGTTTGGTTCAAAATCAATCGCTTATAAGTCAACAGAATCTTTAGAGAATAGCTTAAAAAAGATTTTATAAGAGTAATTTCTAATAAGAAATAATAGAAATAAGTTGTTTAAACAAGTTTTATATTAATCCAGAGTTATTTAGTTTAGCATTGTTGGGAATTCTTCCTTCTTGCATTTTGTTCCTTGTTTACTTTTCTATATCCAAAAGTATCTAATAGTCTTTTTGATTGGTTTAATGCTTTTAATGTTAGTGCTAAGTTTAAGAAAATAATTTATGTAGCAATATGCAGAATGCCTTAAAACAGCTGTGATTCCTTCACATGCCTTTATAATGCCAAACCTTGTGGCCCAAACTATTCTGACACACAATGCCTTTAATCATACTTTCCATCTCAGGTATATAAAAGGCTGTACATTGCCTTGAAAAAGGAGCTTCCATGTTAAAATTAATTTCACTTGTGGTATTAAAAGTAAGACTGCAATATTTCATGTTAGATCCATTTAAGAATACATTTGCTTCTAAAATGCAGCTATAGAATTTGTTATTACCTCACTCTGAACCGATACATCAAAGCATTGATAGTTGCAGAAAAAAATAGTAATCAAAACTTAGATTACATGTTTAGTTAGCATGATAAATTTAATACTCTAGTTAAAGAAAACATTTATGGTAATATTTGTATTCCCTTGTATTTTGCCTTGCATTAGCAAACGTTTGATCAAAGTTTTTTCCAAGTTTTTTGTTTTTTAGAAAAATAAAAAAAAAAGGGGCAAAGGTGTGGGAACCCAAACCCAGCTTTCAGCAAAGGAAAACAAGGGCTGACAAAAACCTCATGATCTGAAGGAGCTGGACCCTTCTCAGAAGACCTGTTAAAGTTCTACCTCATGGATCAAGCTTGGCTCCAGCAGAAATCAGAAAGGACTTTTGAGATGATTGTATCAAACCATGTCTAAACCCCTGTAATCCCTCTGTCCCCCATGTAATCCTACTAGAAGAAAAATTAACTATTTGGAAATTGCAGTAAAAATTTGTGTAACTCCCCAATTAACATAGGTTGGCCCCTTCATTAACATACAGCCCCAGATGCCTTTCAAATAGTGTTCTCGTGTTCAATAAACTATTCCAGTTCCCCATACTGGGATCGTGTCTAGCTTTTATTTTTCAGACCGCCACTCAAAGGGGCTAAAAGGGGGCTGCGACCTGCACTGAGCTGAGCCACCTCACTGCGGTTTGTCCAGTGAAGTCTCCCTTTTATTGCAATAAAAGTTTATTTTTTTTCGTCGGCTCCTCGATCTCCTGGCTATTTCTGTGTTTCCCACTGGCTGGAATTTCAGACGACCACAATCCCATGGTCTCTACAGCCCCGGCTGTCCCGCACCTTCCCATCTCCAACAAGGTCTTTGCTGTGTGTTAGGAAGAGGTGGAGCAGCACAGCATTCCTTTGGCTTGTCAGAGGCTCCAGCCCCCTGGGCCAGGAAGTTGTCGTCACCGCTTTCCGGGAACCTGCTGGACTCTTGGTGCTTGGCTGTGTTGCTTCTCCAGCTCCCGCCAGGGCAGTTGAAGTCTCCACGAGAAGCAGGGACTGTGACCTGGAGGCTGCTTCAAGCTGCCTGTAGAGGTCTCCTCCCCATCTTGCTCCTGCTCAGGAGGCCTGGAGCAAACCCCCACAGCAGTGTGCCCATTCCCAGCCTGCCCGCCCTTTGATCCTGACCCATCAACTCCTGAGTGGCTCGCTATCCCCCCCAAGACAGAGGTCGAGACCTTCCGAGTGTCACCTCCCCGAGATCTACGGATGTCGTCTCCCTGGGCTCCTGTGAGGCCCCGCATGTGGTTGCCAGCGCATTCTTCCCTCTCCCTTATGGGCCCTGTCCAATGCAGCCCCAGGGCAGCCCGGAGGAGCCCTGTCTGGGGCTGCGCTGGGGTGACCGGGGACACGGTGGGCTCACTGGGAGCAGCCTTCCAAAGCCCCAGAGCGGCAGGATGGTGCCCAGGCTCTGCTCAGGGCTGCTTTGGGCGTGGGGCCGTCTGCGCGAGTCCTGCACGGGACCCATGTGTCCTGGCTGCCACGCCAAAGGGCTGCTTCCCCAGGCGAAGGGGACAGGGGAGTGACCCTGCGTGAGAGCCTGCACCTCTGGCAGTGACTCAGGCCCGGGGTGCCCTTTGGGTGCCCTTGGTGCCCTTTGGGCCTTGCTGGATCTGCTTGCTGCCATTTGCTGGGGCCACCCTGCACTCCCTCCCCATTCCAGGCAGACACAGGCAGGTGTTGGAATAAAATCTTTTCTTCCGTAACCAGAAGGAAACTGTTAACTATATCTACGGAACGGCGGAGGGGGTCAGACAGAAATGCACACAAATCAACAGGATTGGCAAAAATGTCCGCTTTATTAGAGGACAGACAGCTTATATGCTGCCTGCGACACACAGACATGTGGTTCTTCCCCAGGTTACATTGGATACATAAGGCAAACATACTGTGGTGTACAGTACTAATTGGATATCAGCAGGTGTCCATAAGACTTGTTTTCCTGCCAGAACAACTCCTCCTTCACCTTGGCACAAGGCCTGTAGCCATATTAGTGACGCAGTATTTTTTACTCTCTGCACCCAGCCATGCCAAGGGGAAGGTCTCAGAAATGCAACTGAAATTGTTCACACAATTTCTGTCCACCGACAAATCCCCCGTTGATGTTTGAACAATTTAAATTGCATTTCTGTAACATTCCTTATTGTATCCATAACATCTCAATAAGCGCAAACATACAACAACACCACCATCACCAATAAACTCAACAACCTATTGACCCTAAGATGTGTGCTCTCAAAGTGTGCCTAAAAGTGCTTCTTTAAATATAGGGTTTATTCTTAAAACTTCCACTCTGTCCAGAACATCCTTGGAAATGGAACTCCATTAAACTCTGGGCCATATGTCTTCTGTTATTCTTTTTCACACCTTGGCCCTTGAATAACACAATGACATGATCGTATATTAACACTGGATCTTCCGTTTCTATTGCACTCTTTGCATACCATTCTATTGCAGCCCGGAGAGTTTGTTCAGGATTTCTTGCCATTTTATGGAAAGGTATCGGTGTATTTGTTTATCCAAAAGTGTTTGTGTAAGTGAATATTCACACATATACATGCATACATTTTCATTCATTCTCTTTCACACGGTGGCCACCATCATTCAAACACACATCACACAAACATATTTTTGAATCTCATTTCACTGTGTCTCATGAGTAATGAAACCATACTAATTCTCTAGTACCTTATGGTGTTAAAGCTTCTCCACCAAACAGGTAAACTTTCCTCCACCAGTACCCAGTGAATAATCTAAGATCTTAACCTTCTATAATCATATGCTTAAAGATACTAAAAAATTGTGCTCCAACAAAACTAAAAATATTGTGCCTTAACAACACTAAAATGTGCTCATAATGCTGACAAATTGTGCTCCTGTAATACTTACTTTAAAGTTCGTACACTCTCTTAAATCCTTAATTTCATGTGCTTAAAAAAACACTAAAAAGGTGTATATGACTAAGAAAAACTATGCTTATAATACCAAAAAGAATTGTGCTCCAAAAACTGTGTTCTAACAATATTGAGGAAACTGTTAGCCACAACAGCTCCTGATGTTACCATTGTTACCTGCAGAAAACAGCATCAACCTTGTTCTTTCTTTCCAAGGTTTCATTCATCATGCAGGCAGCTACAAACACCTGTGTACAAAAAAGACCTTAACACATGAAACAACTTTTGCAAATGAACTGAGGGGGTTGTCACCTGTTCTCTCCCCGTTTCTGTCTTGCAAAAGTGTTTTACAAATTCTTAAATCACTGACCCCTATACCAAATACATAGCATTGTCTGGCAACTTGGTAGTAGTTTTCAAAGTGGACAAGCAATTCACCCTTTCAAAGTTTTTCTAGTTTGGATATGATATAGAATTTTACCTCAAAAATTGTTATTGCACAGCCACATATAATTTTGGGAAGACTCGTAAGCCAAAAGGTTTCTGTCATATGATGATTCCAAATAAATCTTGCTACCCACTGTAACACTACTGAGATGAAACACAGAAAAATACAAGCACTACAAAATAGTTAATGTCTGATGTAGAGTTCCCAAACCACACCAGTCTGCCTGATCTTCACAAACATCACTGATGTGACATGAGCAGCACAGAAACAGATCGTTGTATACAGTGACAACCCTTAGGCCTCAGGATGTTAAAAGTTCTATAGTTTTCCATTGTCTTCCTTTCCCCTTAGTGACACGTCTGCCCTATCTCAGTCAAGAAATCATCTTCTAAATCCGCATCTAAACAGACATTCCTCTGCTCCACAATTTGCACAGGCAACACGGAGAAAAAAGGTGTTTTTCGCAGAGTGTGATCTTTTGGCAGCTCTGGATTAGTTGTGGGGAGAGAATCCTCCTCTTTTCTAGATACCAGTGACAAGCAGTCTGCAGTGGAGCTGCTTTCCAAACAGCTGAATGTTTGTGTACATTCAGTGGTAGACCTATTTCTGTTTTCTCACTTTTTTCTCCTTGGCAAAGGCTGTTTGGTTCAAGTTGGCTGCCAGAATGCAGGAGCGCTTTTGATTCCTGAGTATGTTCTACCTCAGTGCTGGCTTCCTGCAGTTCATCTTTGTCCACTTCTTCATGCATCAGGCACAGATTTGTATTAAACTCACATTGAACTTCACAAGCTACAATATTAGTAGGTTTCTTTGGATTCTGAGATACACTAATGTCTTTAAAATCCTTTCCACTGCTGTCTTCAGTTACACTTTGGACTTTGGCTTCTGGATTGTCAGGTAAACTTTCAATCTGTCCATGTTTAATTTCCAATATATTTTTTTTTTCTAAGTTGATTGCACTACTGGTTAATTGGTTAATTATTTCTGCATCACTGTATGTTTGAATTCATAATGCTTCAGTGAAGACAAGTCTTCATCCTTGGATTCATATTCTTTGTGAGATATGAATGAAAGCACCTCTGGCATAACCTCTGCCAAACTATCTGTGCTTGTTTCCATACAGATTATCTCTTTTTCAGACATCTCTACTGGTGTTGCAGATTGGCTGTAACTTGCACTGGCAGCAACAGCTAAAGGGTGACATCGATATGTTGTCTCCTGTGAGGAAAAATCTGTCTCTGTTGTTATGCCTTCTGCAGATATTTGGTCATAATCCGTTTCTTGCATTGTTTCCAAATTACTCTCCCCAGACCTGAGGAGACATTCTGTAACAGTTGATTCTGCTCCATGTCCAGCCAGTGTCTGAAACTCATAGCTGCTTACTAGAGAGCAGTTCTTATTTGCTAAGTCACTGAGAAAGAAACCCTCATCAGGTGTTGGTATTTTTTTGTATTGGCAAAAGCTGCCCATGGTTTCCAAATTGGATGTGTTTTACTGCAGATGTCTGTGTTGAGGTCATATTATGAGCAAGTCCCATAGAAGATTCAGCAGTAGATGCACTGACAGATGCACTTCCCCTGCCTGAATCTGTCACACTTGATTGTGCCATCAAGTTATTATAGTCATTGTCAAGCTCATCTTTTGAAAAAGTTCGCATTTAAGTCTATGACAGTGAAAAAATACTGTTTGATCATTCTGTTTAATACTCAGCCTTAAGCTACATGTGCAGTTCAGAAGGATATAGAAGGCCAGATTCCAGCTTGCAGCCAGTTCCTTAGATGTGATCTACATCATCTCCTCGTGTTTTTAGTTCTTTTATCTATGAAATTTCGGTAAGAGAACAAAATTCACAACATAAGCAGCACAAAGGAAAACAAATAACTAGTTGTAAGAACATGTAACTCCATAATTGTGGAACAACAGCACAGAACAGGTAAAAACCACACCCATTATACTAAAATCCTAAATCACTCACAGGTTTTAATTAATTTCCCGAATGTAAAGCTAACTAAATCTAGCTTTGAGATTGTTATATTGGGAGGCAAACTAGAAAAATTTTACTAAATTCAACCTGACTCTAGTAGCTTTATTGCAATCTCTACTGATTTCCTGACAGATTATCATGTGGTCTCCAGACATTTCTGCTTTATAAATCAAATGGGCATAAAAAGTTCTAATTCACGCATCAATAGTTTTGGAAAAGTGTAATTTAGCAATCTGCTCTTTTATTGGTATAAAGTAAACACACACATTTTGCATCTTGTTAGGTTATTTTAAAAATAATCTGAAATTCATGTAGTATAACTGTTGACATAACATCAGTGCCAAGAGAGATAAGTCAAACTTCACAGCATAGTGTGTGCCTGAGTAGTGTTTTTAGAAAAGCAATGAGGTTGTATGCTATATCAGCAGTTATAAAACATTTAAAAACATATAATACGTTTTGTTTGACCAAACTGCTCTGTACATACTGTACGAATCCACGACAGAAGATATATATTAAAATCTGAAAAAAAATGTACTTGCTGCTATGTTATAAATAGAATATTAACAATTGCTTAAACAGTACATGAAATGCAACTCAAAGTTGCAACTCTGTCATAAACACAGAAGAACAAAAAAGGAAAAAATAATGAATTCACTAAACTTGACCAAGGAAAAGAAATAATATCAGACAGGAATGTAAATTAACATCCAAATGTTAAAATCAGCTGAGTAAACCTTTTTAAATACAATTCTAAAGATGTGATTTCCACTGTCACAATAACTTCTCAGTTTATAACAGGAAGATAGAGAGATGTTTTACCTAAGAATCAAGGAAATCCTCAGCCTGCCAGCTTTCCATTTATCTTATTTGCAGATTTGTAGTTTTTGGTGTATAAGTTCTACTCTCTCCCTAGTTCTGAGAAACTGCTGGAGGTGGTTTGAGTCCCACCCAGTTGCTAAGCAACAAATGATCTCTATTGTGTGAACCTTATGTCTCCTCCTGCTAAGACTGAACACGAAATTTGGGCAGAAGTTCTTTACAGGGGTAAAATGTGACTAAAACCAAGGCAACTCACTAAAGCTTTTATATAAAGATTCATTCTCTGGGAAACTCTTAAAATTTCTTGCATGCTAACTTTTAGTAAAACACAATCTTTTAGTTTTAAGTTATCCACAAGTGAGTAGAAGGACTAAAGAGAGAGAGATTCTGCTTTCTGTTCTCAGTTACCGACATGCCTGGATTCTGCGGGGCAACTCCCCCGCAAGTCAGTCACCGCCGAGCTGCTGTTCCCCGGGCTGCTCCGTGCGCCGTGCAGCTCCCGGGGATCCCCGCAGAAGTCTGGCTGGCTCTGCAGAAGTAGCTGTCGGCGTTGCCTCTGTCGCTGAGGTGCCTCTGCCGCCGAGGTGCCCCTGCCGCCTTTTGCCGTGGCTGCCAGCGCCGCCTCCCCCACGGCCGAGCCGGCGCAGCGGCAGCCCCAGCGCGCAGCCCCCAGCCCTGGAGCGCGGCCCCAGCGCCCGCACGCCGGACTCTGGCAGCTGTTTGAGTAATCCTAAAGGGAATTTTTATGCTGTTATGTGTACCCGAGACACTCTAACGGGAGGAAATTCTCCCGGACTCTCACCTCTGGCTTTTAACAGTTACTAACAAACGTATGGCCGCTTCTCCACACACACACAAGCACGGTACCGTTAACAATACAGTGAGCTCACAACAACGTTGGACACACAACACAATTAACACGAGAGTTAACAAAAATACGGAAAGGCAGTTCTCTAGCCTGCCTCTCCTGTCAACGAGAAGTGGCACTTTTTCGGTGTTGCTCGTTGTGCTAATATAGCATCTTCTAATGCAAGGCACAATAGCTGCTACTTTCTTTCATATGTACCGTACCTGGTTCTGCTTTTTATTTTATTTTTTTTCCGAAAACAGCGTCTGTTGCCATGGCAGCGATCCACAGTGGCTTTCTTCCGGGTTGCATGGTGGCTTCAGGCGCCAGCGATGCAGCGCCATCTAGGGACGCGGAGGCTCCCAGCAGTGTCGGTCCAGTTGACACATGCGCAGTAGCAGGCACAGTGAGGAGCGACAGTGCCGACTGCGCAGCCGCAAGAGAGAGCGGTGCCGCGGGCTCGGCTCCAGCTTCATTCTCTGCCGCTAGTGATGTTCCTGCAGCCCCTACACATCCTGCTGCTACATGCACGGCGCTAAACGGAGGTGATCCCGCTGCTCCTAAGGGTCCTAGCATTCGCAACTTCCACGTGGGGAGCCAGATGCTGAGCAGTCCCGAAAGCCCTCGTTTTCTAGACAGGAGCTCAACTCCAACAGATCACAGCACAGACCTAAAGCGCCTTTGACCCCGAGCGGACAGAACCCTGTTCTTCTTGTCCGCACTTGTCTTCCCATGGAATGGAGAGCCGAAAAAAACCTCTCCAGGGCAGGGCCAGAACTGACAGGTTTACGGCAGAGGCGCAGAAATTGCCCTGTCATTGCCTCCGGGATGATATGCTTGCTCCAGGATCCTTCCATCAGGGAGCTTTTGTCGGATTGTTTGGTCAATTTTAGGTCAATTTCTATGGCTTTCAGCAATGTCAGCTTCCAGTGGTGAGAAGTCATGAGAGTAGTCCCCAGAATCAGGTGATGCCCCTTGGTAACAAGACTTTGTGTTTAAGTGGCAAATGTTTTTATTCACCTCCTGGCTTCTGCAGAAGTCTCCTGTTTTTCAAGACTCCTAGACTCCTAGAGCAGTTGGTGTTGGAAGGAAGGGACCTGAAAGCTCATCTGCTTCCAACCACCCCTCTGCCACGGGCAGGGACACCTTCCGCTCGACCAGCTTGCTCCAAGCCGCGTCCAACCTGGCCCTGAACACTTGCAGGGATGGGGCAGCCACAGCTTCTCTGGACAACCTGTGCCAGGGCCCCACCACTCTCCCCGGGAAGGCTTTCTTTCCCATATGCCATCTAAGCCTGCCCTCTGCCAGCGCCAAGCCATTGCCCCTTGGTCTGTCGCTCCAGTCCCTTGGAAACAGTCTCTCTTAGCCAAAGCCTTCTTGGTCCTCCCTGTTGTGTTGCAAAATTTGCAAGCTGATGTTGTGCCAGGTGGCACCAGCCAAGCCCTGAGCCAGGTGCAGGACCTTGCACTTAAGGTCTGAGGTCACTGGGGTTGTTGAGCCTGGAGGAGACTGAGGTCAGATCTCCTGGGGGGCTGCAGCTTCCTGCCAAGGGGCAGCGACCATTTCTGCTCTGTGGGACCAGGGACAGGACCCGAGGGAACGGCCGGAGCTGTGTCAGCGGAGGCTTAGGTTGGACATTAGGAAAAGGTGCTTTCCCCGGAGGGTGGTCGGGCACTGGAACGGGCTGCCCAGGGCAGTGGTCACGGCCCCAAGGCTGCCAGAGCTCAAGGAGCGTTTGGACAACGCTCTCAGGCACACTGAATCCGAAAAATCGGTCCAAGAAACTGCTCAGAGAATTTTTATCTTTAAGCAGCAAGGTATTTGTTTATTCAACGTTGGGAGCAAGCCAGCTCGCGCTGGACAAACTTGCTCAAAGGCTTCACACAAAATCAGCATTTTTATACAATCTTCAGATGTGATTAAATGCATATTCAAGTGATTACAACATCTATCAATACATATTAAAAATAGGTGGAGTATAGGCGGAGCTTGGGGCGGTGCTTCTCTTGGCTCCCCATTTCGGAGGGTAGTTCCCATCTTCCTCCATGGGGCAGGGGGCTTCAGCTCATCTTCCTCTGCTTGACCCTTCTTCTTTTCCATTGTTCTTGACCCGCTCACTGAAGCTTGGACAAAACCCTGGCTCCAGGCCTATTTCTCCTATTTAAATGTCTACCTGATCCTGTTGTATTTCTAATTTATCACCTCTAGGCCTATTACCTGTTCCTGTACTGTTCTCTTAAGCTTTGGCCCAGTAAGTAGAACAGAACGAGCACAGATCGTCTTGGATGTTGGTAGCTTGTTAGCAGGCCCAAATCTCTTAGTTAACTCTTTTGGGCCTAGCTTCCTATATCATTCCCCCCCTTTTGTTTAGAATTTACGAATTCCTTCGTCAAGTTCTAATGGATTTTGATAGGTATTCATCACAGCCCACATTATCTGCATCCTTCTAACCATGATGCTTGATTTGCACCATAGCCAAACAATTAGGACCAGTAGTAGAATAATGCCAGCTCCTAATACCAATATTGGATGTATCAAATAGTGAAACACTTGTGATGCTGTAGGGGAGTATCCTGTAAAGATATCCCACCAATGATGTTCTCCCGCTTTTTCCACTTTGGTTAGAACAGTTTTTATGCTCTCAGTGTCATGTTCTACTTGCCAGAGCATTCGTCTAGTCGTTCTGTTTACTTCCTGGACCAGTTTTTCTAAATCAGGATGTTTAAGCATTGCTTTAAAAAGATTAATGTTCATTCCTCTCTGCAATTTTGGCACATCATGATACATTGTATAATCAGCTTCAATCAGTTGTCTAGTAGTCACTAGAATGATATAATCAAAGTCACAGCCTATTATTTTAGCAAAACAAAAAAATTAATACCACTCACTACTTCATGACAAATACCTATGGTAAAATTAACACAAAAGATTCTAACACATGCACAACCATTTCCTACATAATAGACTTGTGATTGGGTTTTAGTATGGGGAAGCATTTCAAAGGTACACACACTATTGTCAGCATCTAAGCATAAATCTTCATTTTCTACTCCAGCATTTTCACAGATATATCCTAATTGTCCTTTAGGAATACATGCCTCAGTACTGACTGGCTGCCACTTTTTCTTGGTGTGATCCTAACTTGCCCAAACATTATGGTCTATGGGTCTGACAATTACATTTTGGTGTATGGCTCTTAATGTCAGGCTAGGAAAGATGGTCTTTTCTTTAGCTGCACTGATAGTGAGCACATAAGCTTCAATTTGTTCATGTTGAGGATTGTAAGTGAAGTTTCCTAACTGCCACCACGCTTGGTAATTTTTCTCAAAGTGTGTAGTAGAACTGTTTCTAGCTATTATTTCTCTTACTTCCTGTGGTAATATTCCTGAAGTTCCTTCTCTTAATATTCCTGCAGCTACAGACTGCACCCACTGTTGAGTTTGGAGACATTGTATTGCAAGTGCAAATCTTTTATGGATGACACCAGCATAGTCAATAATCTTGGTGAAATCTTTTGCAGTGGTTAGCTACTAATGTTAACAATTTAACTGCCAATGATTGTGTTTCTGCCAAAGTGAGCAAAGATGATCTTAAAGGGACTTTGAATTTTCCTAGATCAGATGTGACAGCACTTAGTTTATTCACTAATACTTCTTGATCTATGGTGTTTAATACACTTAATCCTGTGCCAAACCATCCCGTTACATCTCTTTGAATTCTGGTACAAGGGGATCTGGCCATCATCTATACATGCCAGTCTTTAAGGCTTTGTTGAATACAGGGCTGACAATCTTTTTGTATGTTTGATATGTTTACTTAAAGGTGTATTGGAACCCTTTTCAGTGAATATATGGGATCTAACAACAGCTTCTGCTCATTTGAGTGCTTAATTACATATGGTCCAGCATAAGTTAAATTGTGGACACTCTCACAGGCTAAAGAAGGAGTTGTAGAACTGGTGGTGGTCTTAGTCAATGGGGTGGTAGGAGATTTGCTGGTTGGTAATCTCATTGTTATATTTCCTTCCCTGAATGTCCACTGACACATCACAGAAACTGATTTATCTAGAGTGAAGGTGTGCCAACATTGATCAGCCACTAATTACATTTCACAGTAACGTCAGTTCTGGGTGACCATCTAATCCGTGCCTATTAAAACACTTGCATTGTATGGGGTACCAGGATTTTACCAATTATTCAGTACCCTTGTTCCTTGGAGGACTATAACAGATGGATTGTATTGGTTCAGTTCAGATGAATTCAGAATATCTGTATTTATAGCAAATCATAGACTAGAATTCCCATTATAGGCCTGAGACCATAATAATTTTGGGGCAAGAGTTTGATTTAACACTAATGTACTTATCAGTCCAAGGATCAGCATTGAGGAGGCTTGATAGTAGATGATTCCTCTCCCGAGGTCCATGCTTCCTCTGGAACTCTCTTGGCTCGAGAGTAGTGGATCCACGTGGGTTTCTCTTTCACCCGGATCGTGTGGAGGTTGTCATCAGCACCTGCTGGGGTCCATCCCACTTCTCCCGTAGTGGATCTCCTGAAAGATTCTTAACATATACCTGATCACCAGGGTTGGATGGATGTAGCTTACAATCAGGCTGCTTGGGTTGGTGTTCTAACACCACTGTAGCATTTTTCTGCAATTGTTTTCCTACAACCATAACATGATCGTACACATATTGATTACTGGTTTGATCTACAGCTTCACTATTCACAGTTTGCATCATGTAGGGTCTGCCCAAGAGAATTTCAAATGGACTCAGTTTCCCTTTGGATCTTGGCTTGACCCTTAGCTTGATTAAAGCAATAGGTAAAGCTTGATACCAATGAAAATTTGTTTCTTGACATATTTTAGATTCATCTTTTCTACTTGCCCATTTGCTTGGAGTCTGTAGGGCATATGCAGTTGCCAGTTGATTTTTAGTGCTTTACTTATTGCTTGTACAATTCATGCACAAAAGTGTGAACCTCTATCTGAAGAGATGCTCTTAGGCATTCCAAACCATGGTATAATCTCATTCAACAAGACTTTAACCACTCCTTTTGATTCATTTTTTTTCTACATGGGAAAGCTTCAGGCCATCCAGAAAATGTCAGTCAAAACTAAGAGATAACAGGACCCCCCCCTTTTCTTGGGAGCTCAGAGAAATTAATTTGCCAGATTTCACCTGGGAAATGCCCTTTACTTATTGCCCTTTACTTATTGCCCTTTGGTGTATTTTTGTTCCAGTATTTCAGACGAAGTTCCCATTGGGTTGTGACTTGCTCTATTGTGGTAAATAAATTTGGTCCTGCTACTCTAGTCCTTAAATGCTAATAGAGTGAGTCTAAGCCCCAATAGTTTTATCATGTTTTACTTTTACAAATTGCCACACTAATTTTTCTAACAGTATTAACTGACCTGTTTTTAGTTAACCTCATCTATTGTCTAACACCTTACCTTCATTTTCATGTATCCACTTATAATCTGTTTCTTGATATTCTACCTGTTGATCTGTGTCTAGTTCTTCTAGCACTAAAGCTGCTACTGATAGTTCTTTACTTCTTGCAGCAGCTAATTCAGCTTCTGCAGCAGCTTTTCTGTTTCTTATTTCCAGGACAGTGTTACCTTTCAGGTGTCCTTGGCAGTGCATAATTGCCACCTGAGAGGGGAGTTGTACAGCTTCTAATAATCATAGAGTTTCTTCAGCATACTTCACAACTTTTCCTTGAAGAGTTAAAAGTCTTCTTTCTTTCCAAATTGCTCCATGAGCGTGAACTATGCCAAAGGCATATTTGGAGTCAGTCCAGGTGTTAATTTGTTTTCCTTCTGCCAATCCTAAAGCTCGAATGAGAGCTATCAGTTCTGCTTTCTGGACTGAGGTTGCTGCAGGCAAAGGATTTGATTTGATTACCTCAGTAGTGGTGGTCGCAGCATACCCAGCCATCTTCACACCTTGTCTTAGGAAACTGCTGCCATCGGTAAACCAGTCTTCTGCATCCAGGGGTGGTTCTTCTTTAAGGTCCAGGCAGCTGGAGTGCACTGCTTCAATGGTTTCCAGGCAGTCCTGCATGACAGGTGCAGCCGAGATTCTTCCTTCTAGGAATGAAGCTGGGTTAACAATGTTAGTCACCCGAACGGTTATGTCATCAGCCAGGATTACCCGATATTTCAGAAATTGGGAGGGTGACAGCCAATGATTTCCTTTCTGTTCCAGTACTGTAGATGCTGTGTGGGACACTAACACAGTCATTTTCTGTCCCATTGTACATTTCCTGGCTTCTTCTATATTTATGATCATTGTTGCTACTGCCCTTAGGCAGGTGGGCCATCATTTGCTTACTTCAGCCAATTGCTTGGAGAAGTAGGCTGCTGTTCTTTTGTATGGCCCTTGTTGCTGAGCCAGGACCCCCAGAGCCATTCCTTGTCGTTCATGCGAGAACAAACAAAAGGGCTTCGTTACGTCAGGCAAACCCAACGCCGGAGTCCTTATGAGTTCTCATCTCAGTTGTTTGAAGGCTCCACTTGCTTTGGGTGTTGCCCGTAATCCAAAAGAAACACAAACCAACAGAGTGCCGGTTTATGCGGTGCTTTATTCGGGGCCCCGGGAACCTGCGGGCTAACGCCCCAAGTCAGGATTCCGAAGACCCTCCCTCTTCATCCAGCTTTTATATACAAACAAGTTTATGTGCAGTTTCCACGGCAAAACGGTTACAGTTTCCACAGCAAACTAGGTGCAGCACAGCAAACCAGGTGCAGCACAGCAAACCAGGTGCAGTTACAAACAAGCTCATACTTCATACTGATAACAATTAATAATCCCTAGAAACTGTTTATCAGACCTTAACCACATCCTAGGTAACAAATCGTTATTTACAGGCTTGACTAGATCCTTTGATTATGGTTTCTATTTCACACACAAACAGGGTTGCTACTTTGGAGTGTTGCTTTCTAGGCCTACTCTTCTACTAAGCCTTAGCCATTCTACTACTAATTTAAACTGCTTTGCAACAGTCCCCCCTTTTGAGCATTCTTCAGGCTTTGCTTGCAAGGATGCTCAAATACAGCAATCTTCAGGCTGCAGTTTCTTGATAGGTGGGAGGTGATCCATTTTGCGGTGAGATTACTTCTTTTCTTGTTATAGCTTTCATGATGCGTCTCGTATGTTGACCTTCTTTTACAATTATTCCTAAAAGACACTTGTAAACAGTTATGGCTATGACGATAATTATTACAATCAATATTCCATACTGGATAACAGAAGATATCCATCCTGACACATGAAGACCTAGGGAGCTGAATAATTGTCTTATCTAATTGTGTTCTGCTTCTTTTTGCAGTTCATGAACATTCTCGTCAATTTGTTCTAATTGACTAATATCTTTCTCTACTTCCTGAGTGACATTTGGGATGTGTACACAACAATGCTCGTCCTTTGCATGCAGGTAGCCGCAAACTCCATGTTCTTTAAGTAATATTAGGTCTAATGCCATGCGGTTTTGTATGGTCATTCTAGAGGTGGCTTGTAATTGTAAATTTAGATCTTTAAATCCCTTCTTAGTGACTGCTGCTAACCTTTCAGTTTGTCCCATCAATTTAAACAACATTTCTCTGTTCCGATATGTTGAGATTGGTGCAAACAGAGACTCTAATGCCCATCCAAATTTAACTCTTGCTGATGGTTCATGCCAATCTCCCAACCCCAGGTCATCAATATCTCTACTAATTTCTCTTTTCCTTCGTGGTTGTATTTCTACTGATGTTAACTTATCCTGCTTCTAGAATGGACAGAGAGTAGGTATGCCTAGTGCGACAGATACAACCGGACCATCTATGGGCATGTGGGTGGTCTACTGACCATGTCCCATTACTTACACCAAATTTCCTGGACTCCTAACTGTGGTGGTACGGCAATCAATGTTTTTCACAGATCTTTTAATCGTATGATTATATCCCCGACATTCACATCCTAACTGCAAGAGTGTTTTGACTGGCATTAAGCCTATTTCATCGTCTGGGGTATCACATGTATATACTCGAGTACAATTCCAATTCTCTTTTGCACGTGTTTCTGTCCTCCAATTATAATTTCCTCTATTTCCTGTAGAATAAGTTTGATTCTTTTTCCCCTTCCAGTGAATGCACCACTGTACTTTTCCAATATAACTATAAGTCTCTAGTAGGCTGGGTCCCCAAATTGTTTGCCACTCTTCCATGGTTGTAGAGCTAGTAATATTTTGACATACTTGTTCTTGCTTTTCCCGTTTTATTTGAGCCGGAACTTTAGAGCATGGGTAGAGTGCTGAATCTGAAACTAAACAATCTCCTTCTATTTTGTCAATGTTTTCTTTTGTTACCCATGTTCCAACTACTACCCATCGGAAATATCTAGACATCTGTTCACATTCTTTTTTTGGTCATTTTGTCTCTTAATAAACATACATCTATCATTTCATTCCATGTTTTAATTACAAATCTGCAGTTCCATGTAGTATTCTTAAACACTTTAGGAATTTCTGGCACTGGAATTATTCCCCATGGGATTGGGTCTCCTGCAGCATGAGGCATAGGGAGACATGCAGTAATTTTTGTGACATTTTGTACTTTCCCAAAATCACGAATTAGGCCTACAACTAGGTTTTCTTGTTCTACTTCTCTATCTGGAATTTGTAGATTACTTACTTGTCGGGTTATTCTTTCAGTCCTCACGTGGACGGCAGTAATTCTAGTATCCCACCAGTCATCTCTACTTATCCAGCAAGTATATTGGCCTTCATCTTCTTCTCTCTGTATTTCCTTGATTTTCAGAACTATTGTATCTGCTCTCTTTTCAATCTGATGTCTCTTTCCAACTTTCAAGTTTTGTCCCTTAAACCACCACCCATATTCAAAATACTGTCCTTCTGGAATTTTGCAGCTTAGAATCAGATCTCTTTCTTCCTGGGCCGGATAAACACTATGTTCTGGCTTAACTCTTACTCCTTGATGTGGTATAGCTGCTACTGTCCTTATCCCGTGATCTTTTTCTTCCCCACATGAGACTACACAAAGAAATATACCTTCTGTCTTTCCTATTCTGGGATTAGAAATATTCAGCCACCTTTTACCTCCTTTACTATTTGACCACCAGTTAACTCCTTGACTTTGTGATTCCCAAGATTGATTTGCCATATTCAATTTCCACCACTTTACTTTAACTGATTTTTGACAATCATCAAATTGGAAGGTACAATTGATTTTTAAGGGAGGACCATCTCACATGTCTGATTGTTTCCTAGGGGGTAAAACTCGCACTTTAGTCACCGTCTTCCGAGTCGTGTTTATTGTCTGTATTTCTATATGTCCATAATCAAAACTTTCCCAAATCCAAACTACACACATATATGTCCTTTCCATAGCTTTGGACACTTCGGGTACCTGCAGAACGGTGTAACCCTTTTGTTGTGTAGCATCTCAAACTGTTGTCACTCCTTCTGTTATGGTTTGATCTTGATCTCTCCGTCTCCACTTGACGTGGACATCTCTTAATTCAGCTCCCTGGTCATCAGAAAACAAACAGGTTAAATTCACATCAGTATGCTCTGGTACAAATAAATAAGGATCCGGGGTCTCAATTCTCACGGTGGTCCTTGCTAAACTTATCAACCCCAGGAACACCACGATTCTCAATTGCTGGCTCGAAATACCATCCTTGTGGGTGAGAGAGGTTCTACCGACCACGAGACTGGAACCTTCTTAACCCGAGTATAATGGATCCAGCTGTCGATTCCTTTGACTTTTACTGCCGTGTAGGTCGTCATTATCACCTGGCGAGGACCGTCCCATGTTTCCTTCAGTGGCTCTACCGACCAGTTTCTCACGTAGACATGATCTCCCGGAGAAATGTCATGCACTGGATTCTCCAGGGGCAAAGGTCGATTCCACTGCAACGCTCCTCTGAGGGCTGTGAGAGTCTTATTTAAAGATAACACATAATTAAACACTGCTTGATCACCCACTATATGAGGATCCCCTTGGTAGGTAGCTGCATGATAGGGTTTGCCATACAATATCTCGTATGGACTTACTCCTATTCTCTCCCTTGGTTTAGAGCAGGGCACATATAGTATGAGTAAGGGTTTCTACATGGCTCTACAACAACTAAATCACACAAATATATGTAAAAGGTGGGGTTTCTCGTCCCTGTAAAAGTAACAAGCACTTTTTGATTTTCTTCTCTAATTAAACTCTATTTGAATGGTTCATGCGGGTTTCTTGCATGTATTGGTGCTGCCAATAGTACAATAGGGATAGCAATCATGTAAACAGTGCCTAGAGAAAAACCTGTTTTGTTTGTTGGGGTTTTTTTGTTTTGTTTTTGTTTTGTTTTTTTTTTGTTTTGTTTCGTTGTTTTTTTTTGGTTTTTTTTGTTTTTTTTTTTAAATAATTCTGATTCTTTTATTAATTTGGATATTACCAGTCCTTTTATCTTCACCAGTCCTGGGGGAGTTCAGCCATCGCGGCTTTCGTGTCCCACAACTTAGGCTCTTCCATTTTTTGGCATTTCCTCCTCTGCCTCGCCTGTCGGCTCGGTTGCTTCGAGTCACAGGGTGTTTCATCTTCTCGGCAGCAGGACTCCCAAGTAGGAATATGCCTCTTTTTAGTGAGACGTGTTGTATATGCGGGCCACGAGGCAGCTTTTACCATAGGTCCGTTACACGACACGGCACTAACATCCCGTCGGCACTGGACTTTTACTATTTCTACTACGAAAGGATCTCCTACATAATATAAATAACAGAAATTTTGAGGGTTTACTCCATAAGTGTCACAATTCCAATATTCGGGGGAATCCCACAGAACTCCCTTCCTTTTTAACTGTTTTAATGCCCAATCAGTGAATTCTGGTTCTGATTGATAGCACTGATCACAGACTCCTCTAGGAGGATATCCGTCTCTACAGTGCGTCCACCATTTCTCTTGGCACCTTTTACATTTAAAACAAACAAACGGATAACATTTACAACCTGGTGTATTACACCACACTCTTATATCTCGTGTATCAATTTCTTCTGGGTCTGCATGTTCTCGATATGTTATGTTAAAACCTATCTCAACGTATTTTAACAGGTTTTTGTGCCCCAATTGGTAATATTTTAACACATTTTCATGCCCCAAATATTCCATAATACACAAACAAAGATAGAATGAATGCCACAATAAATGCTATTAGACACTTAATTCTTAAAAGTAAAGTAGTAAAAAAAATTGTTTAATGTCTTTATTATAACTTTTCTTCTTAAGACTACCTTGGTGTCTTCCAAGAGTGTCGACTACTTGCCAGCGTGAGGGATTCACTAGTCTTTTTCAATGCAACTGACATGTGTCCATCCACGTTTTTGCAGCTCGAATTGGTGTTTCTACATTTTCACAGCCCTGTTAAAAACATGCACTCACAGTGTATTTATTTAATGAGCAACATACCAACATTTTGGGTATAAGAGTCATCTTTGTCAGTATACTATATAACAGCATTAAATGTAGCAGCATTAAATATAGCAGCAGTAAAATCCCCATTCACTCTTCTTGCTTCTGACTCTCTTCCTCTCTCCTTCTATACACTGTCTGGGCTTCTCTCAGCAACTCATCCAGTCCCTTATCTTGCCAATTTGTTAATTTCTGAATTTTCTTTCTAATGTCTTCCCATGATTTTGCCACAAATTGTGTCTTAAGGAATTCTTGTCCTACTGGTTCATCAAGGTTGACATCTAAATACAGCTGGAGAGCTTTCTTTAATCTTTCTAGCCATTTAGTAGGACTCTCATCTTTCTTTTGCATCTTATTAAATACCTTGTATCTCTGGTTCTTTTCTTCACTTAATGGATATGCTGGAGGAAACCTCCATGACTCCGAATCTTTAACAGAGTTCATTTGGCTCTTTCTTTCTCTTAAAGAAAACAAGTAAATATCTTCACTGGCTTCTAACCATATAGCGGCATAAAAAAAAAACTCTCCTCTGGGCAAAAGGGTTTTTTTTTTTTTATCGCTGACATACCAATTTAAAAGTTCACAGACCCAATTCTTAAAAGTACCATATATGGGTCAGTAGGTATTATTTCCTATTTTTCTACCTCCCCACACTTCAATACAATACTTAATCATTTTCTCCTTTGATCTTCTATAAGTGCCGGAATAACAACCCCAGTTTTCTAAGAGGTTCCCCAAGGGACTCTCAAGGGGAATCTTCAGCGTCCTGGCTTCAAAATCACCTTTTACTAATCTTCTTCTCAGAGGGCTATTTGTAATCTCTCTCTGAGGTTCCTTTTTTTTTTTTTTTTTTTTTTTGAGATTTAACTTTTATTTTTCTGTTGATAAAACCAAAGATCCCTCACAGCAGCAACAGATGCAGAAGTTACTTCCAGAAATGATATCTCTTCTTAATCTGTTTGCACACCCAAGTATGCCAAGTGTGTAGGGACTGCATTTAACAGCTCTAGCTGCACTAGAGTAAGTATTTCATTAGAGTAACAAAACACACCTCTTTGTTCAGTAACACAAGGGATACAGGTTGTAAAATGCACATTTCTATCTTGTATCCATACCTTTCTATATTATATATATATTTATATATGGCTCTAAAACAAACCTCTACTAATTTACAATTAAATTAAAACATATCCACAATTGATCTAACTAATGATTTTGGTCTCAATACTTTAAACATCAGTTGTTCCATAAAAATATGCAATTCAACATCATGGTTGTATCAGTAACATGAGGCCTTTTGAAAGAGGCCTATGACACATAACAAACCATGCAATTCAGTGCTCAATGTCATCTAGCTGATAAATATTTATACTGAATTTTCAAATTACCAGTATCTTCAAAATTTCTTTTTGCAGGCTTACCATGCTTTACAAACATGCAGGAGGCAATCACATTTCTCACTTGCCCGTAGCAATCACATTTTTTTTTTTTTTATTTTCGAATAGTTCACCTGACAAAGCACAAGCTTCATGCTGCCATTTTCAGATCACTAGCTGTTTCCTTTTTCCTTTCACATACTGCCCCATGTGAAATCAGACTAGGGATTAGCCACACAGCAAGAACTGCACTTTTCAGTTTAAGCCTCTAAAAACCAAATTACTAAGAGGAAGGACTCAGAGCTGCCATACAAGTGAACAGACACCCAGTAGACAATGAAGTTAATCCTAGATATATACCAAAAGGTGAAGCTCAAAAAAAAACCCAAACCAAAACAAATCCAAACCCCAAACCTAAACTACACAAGTACAGCATCAAACCTGGCAGATTCCAAAAAGTGAATCTCTGTCTAGAAATCTTCTCCAAGAGGGCACACAAAACCCATGCCATCACCAAGCATGCACGAGATAAGACATCAATTGCTTACAGATGGAGATGTCCTTACTTAGCAGTGGTGATGTAGTACTTCTGTAGCACAAACAAGAATCCTCCAAGTCAGAAGCAGTCAGTAATAAAACCCCAGACAAGTTCACATGTCACAGTAACCTGGCATTTAAGACTCAGAACATTTTACTCTTATAAATATAACAATCAGTAATTTAGGTACTAACTATTGCAGGACCAACACATTCAGCGTGTAGATAAGACTACAATAGAAGATATGAAAAAGATAAGAGAGGTATGACAGTAAAGATGAATAATTCTTTTAAACAGCAGAAAGTCAGGGAAACATCTGGAATTCTTTTGCACTGCGTTAATATACCTTCTGTTTCTCAATATAAAATACATCTAGAGAGTCAATCCAGAATTGTATCTAACAATACCTGTAAACCATTCCGGTCCGGATTTTGAGTTTTTCTAACCATTTTTTATAATACAAGTCACCTGCTCTGGATTTTCTCTATAAGACCCAGCTGACCGTTTCCAAATTAACATCTCATTAGGTAAAAAAAAACTTTCATCATGACTTTTCCTCCGTCTGCTCCAACTGCTTCCCTCGAAGGGGCCATTAATCTCGGGGGTGAAAGCGAAACTTCCCTCAACTCTCCCCCCCCCCGCCG
The DNA here is from genome assembly GCF_036250125.1 of Pseudopipra pipra. NCBI lineage: Eukaryota > Metazoa > Chordata > Aves > Passeriformes > Pipridae > Pseudopipra > Pseudopipra pipra. Next base: position 16,469,909 of record NC_087580.1, on the reverse strand, counting down.
TCTTTCTCTACTCCTTCCTCGTTCTCTTCGCGCTCTCCGCGTTCGTTCAGCTAAAGGAGTTCTATCAAAATCACATTCTCCCCTTCTCTTTTCCTCCTCATCCGAGGACGATTCTAACGGGGACATGGAGGGTGACCGTGCCCTCTCACGTGAAGGGAGACTATCTCCCGGGGGCGCACTTGGAGTTATGCTGGGGGAGACTAACAAAGACACATCCTCCTCTGGTTCTGAAAACCGTATTTTCCGCTCATGTTTATCATCCAATCCTTTCAATATCATTATACTCCGCTCTTGACATTTTTACATTTATCATCCTCCAGTTTCAGTTCTTTCAACACTAAGATACCACATTCCTTTTGCCACTCAGTGTTATGTTCTAAATAATAAAACAAATCCAGATATGGTATTTCATCCCACTTTTCATTCTCTCGTAAAAATCGCATCAAAGGGGTTATAATTTCCAAAGTCAATGAACCATTTCTAGGCCACTGCATTCCTCCAGTCTCATATTGAGGCCATACATTATTACAATAATCAATCAATTGTTTCTTGCTTAACTCTTGTCCGAAATTTCCTTCCTTCTAATGTTTTAACAAGCAACCAAGCGGAGAATCGCTAGGGATATCATTTTCTGCACAAAATAGTGCCTTAAAGGTTTTAAACGGCATCATACTGACTCACACACACACACACCACAATCCGGATTCAAAATCAAATTCACAATAACACAACAATATAAACCAATTACTTATACCAAAACCAAAACCAACTCGCCAATTCTCCCTCTGAGTGGCGAGTGCTGGTACAGCGCGGCTTTCGCTACGTCTTACGACCAGCGCCTAGGCTTCCCAACCGAGGTACCTTTAGCCCAACCCAGCGGGACACTCACTATCCTGTCTTATAGGCAGGCTCCCAACCAACAAACCTAAAAGAATAAAGCACCTCCGGGCTTACCTAGAGGGTGGTCCGGCGGGTGCAGGGTCGGGCACGGGTCGATGTCTCCCCAGAAATCACCTGGTTGCCGGCATGGAGTGGATCAGCTCGTGAGCCGCCCAGCTACCCCCGGAGTCCCAATCTGGTGTCGCCAGAAAACTGTTGCCCGTAATCCAAAAGAAACACAAACCAACAGAGTGCCGGTTTATGCGGTGCTTTATTCGGGGCCCCGGGAACCTGCGGGCTAACGCCCCAAGTCAGGATTCCGAAGACCCTCCCTCTTCATCCAGCTTTTATACACAAACAAGTTTATGTGCAGTTTCCACGGCAAAACGGTTACAGTTTCCACAGCAAACTAGGTGCAGCACAGCAAACCAGGTGCAGCACAGCAAACCAGGTGCAGTTACAAACAAGCTCATACTTCATACTGATAACAATTAATAATCCCTAGAAACTGTTTATCAGACCTTAACCACATCCTAGGTAACAAATCGTTATTTACAGGCTTGACTAGATCCTTTGATTATGGTTTCTATTTCACACACAAACAGGGTTGCTACTTTGGAGTGTTGCTTTCTAGGCCTACTCTTCTACTAAGCCTTAGCCATTCTACTACTAATTTAAACTGCTTTGCAACATGGGGGTCCAGATGAGGTTGCCCTTAGTCATTTTCAGCAGGTCATATAAAGGCTTTGCAATTAGCCCATACTGATATATCTATAAACAACACCAACCTGTCATTCCTAGAAAGGCTTGAAGGTTTCTCACCATCTGTGGTTTCAGTGTCTGGCAGTTTCCTTTCTTGTTGTCCCCAGTGATCATTGTCCTTCAGATACTTTGTAATCCAGGTACACCACTTGTTTCTGCACTGGAAGTGCTTTCTGTTGAGAGACTCGATACTCATTTAAGTCCATAAAGTTTAAGAGGTTTACTGTCCATTGGGCACATTCTTCTTGTTTTTCAGTAACAATCAATAGATCATTCACATATTATAAAAGTACACCCTTTCCCGGTGGTGACTGCCATTGTTCTAATTCTTTTGCTAATTAATTCCCAAAATTGTGGGAATATTTTTGAACCCTTAAGGTAACACTGTCCAAATGAGCTGAGTTTTCCTTCCTGTGGTGGGATTGTCCCACTTGAAGGCAAATATCCTTTGACTTTGCTGTGTTTAGGGAAGGCAGAAAAAGGCATCTCTTAAGTCTAATACTGTGAACCAAATTACACTTTCTTTTAATATTGTTAATAAGGTATATAGGTTTGCAACAGCTGCATGTATGTTTTAGCTATTTTATTTACTGCTCTTAAATCCTGAGCCAACCTATGTGTTCCATTTGTCTTTTTGACTGGTAAAATTGGGGTGTTGCAATCTGATTCACACTCTACAAAACCTTAATTTCAAAAAGTTGTCTATTATTGGCTCAATTCCTCTTCTATCTTCCAGCCTCAGTGCATATTGCTTCCTAACTACTGGGTTTGCTCCTGGCCATAATTCTATTTCAATGGGAGCTGCCCTTTTTGGCTTTCCTGGTGTTTCAATAGCTCAAACTCCGGGGTATACCTGATCTAAAATTTGATTGACATTTGAATTACCCTGGCTTGGCTCCACATAGCTCATTGCTAAACTCAGAGCTGCTATTAATTGTTCTTCCTTTACCTTAAGTTCAATTTTACCTTGTTTGAATTCTATTACAGCTCCCAGATTTTCTAGTAAGTCTCTGCCCAATACGAGTTTGGATAAATTTGGTAAATACAAAACCTGATGCACACCCATTTGTTTTCCAATTTTGAACTTTAGGGGTTTCAGAAGAAAGCTTTTCTGATTGGCCAGTGGCACCCACAACTTAAACATATTTATCACTTTTAGGTATTAATTCAAAACAGAAAATGTAGCCCCGGTATCAATTAGAAAATCTAATTCTTCTTTTTCTTCCCCTAGCTTGATTTTTACAAGCAGGTCCCCTAGCACTGGCCTGCTGGGCCCCCCCTTCACTCAATACTCTGTAAGCAACAACAGCCTCTCCTGTGCCTGTATTTCCACCTGTTAATTCAGGGCATTCTTGCTTCCAGTGTCCCTCTTTTCTGCAATATGCATACTGGTTCTACCCAACCTTGTCTGTCAGGGAGGCAAACCTTACATCTGTTACACAAGGCTCATACATATAACTAACAGTTGCAAAATTGACAAATCTTAATTCTAGGTCTTATCCAAAGTGATGTGCTTATAGTTAATTCTTCAGCATTACCTCTCATATAGCAACTCTTAGCATGATAATACCTTTAACTATGTGCTCCTGGATGTTTCAAGGTAAGCAAGATATATCAGGTACACAATAACAATACTTGGCCAAATACAAACAAAACCAGACCAGAAGACCAGACCAGACCAGAGGGGATATTCCCCTGGGAAAGCGTCCAATCCTGTGACACCTGTGAGACGGCGTCCTGCCTCGACTTACAGGTATCCAGAAACCAGATACAAATACCTTTTATCAATAGGCAGTGTTCTTGTCCAGCCCCCGCAAGAAGCCACCGAAGAAGGGAGCCCCTTCGGGTAAAAAGACTTACCCGAGGGCGCCCAAGGGGGTCTCGTCCTCCAGGGGATTCCGCAGCCGGGTGGAGAAGGTGTCCTGCCGCGGTCGCCAAATGAATCCGAAAAATCGGTCCAAGAAACTGCTCAGAGATTTTTTATCTTTAAGCAGCAAGGTATTTGTTTATTCAACGTTGGGAGCAAGCCAGCTCGCGCTGGACAAACTTGCTCAAAGGCTTCACACAAAATCAGCATTTTTATACAATCTTCAGATGTGATTAAATGCATATTCAAGTGATTACAACATCTATCAATACATATTAAAAATAGGTGGAGTATAGGCGGAGCTTGGGGAGGTGCTTCTCTTGGCTCCCCATTTCGGAGGGTAGTTCCCATCTTCCTCCATGGGGCAGGGGGCTTCAACTCATCTTCCTCAGCTTGACCCTTCTTCTTTTCCACTGTTCTTGACCCGCTCACTAAAGCTTGGAAAAAACCCTGGCTCCAGGCCTATTTCTCCTATTTAAATGTCTACCTGATCTTTGGGCTTGTGTTGTATGAAGGTTTTGTTTGTTTTGCTTTCTCAAGGCTCTTGCAGTGACTGTGTATAAAGAGTTATGTGTTTCTGCAGTTGAAATTGTAACTGGTTGTTTGTTTGCTACTTGTTTAAGTTTGGCTTTCCATGTTGTGTATGGCATATTGTCTAACAGCATTTTAAAATAGTGAGAAGTAAATACTTGATTTGGGGCCCCTCTTATTATTATTCTTACCCTCTGTAACACAAAAGAACTTTTTATAATAGCAGATCATCTGTCAATTAGTAAAGTTGCCCTTCTGTGACTTAGAAAATTAAACATGGTAGTTGATAGCTGTATGTCTGCTGTGTTTTGCAATGCTACCTCTAGGTTGTTGGTTCTGTCAGGAGGTGGATGGTGTTGTCCCAGCTGAAATTCTCGCAGTACAAAACCAACCACTGTCATTGCCAGCAACGCCGTCAGTACACGTGCTGTCCACTTCAACGTTGGTAGCTTTGACTTTGCTGATGGTCTGGGCTTGGGTAGGCAGATGTTCTGTGTGCTTTCCCAGTCTACATCTTCTTCCTCGAGCTGAAGTAGTAGCCGTAGCCATGTTTGCTGTTCTTCCTCTTTTGCAGGATTCAAAACTGCTTGTCCTTTTTCTGGTTCTCTTGTCTCACTGAGTTCAGTTTGCCACAGCTCAGCTAAGCTTTCTAGGGAGTCAATATCTCTTCTTCCTCCTCCATCAGGCCATCTTCGGCATAGAAGCTGTTCTGAGGCTGGTGAGGGCTGTGGGTTGGTTTCTGGGTAGGAGAGCCACAGTGATGCTTTAACTGTTGTGCATTTGTTGTGAGTTGGTTGAACTGGTGGTGACGGAAGAGGCACTTTCACTTCCGCCTCACGGCCGGAGTAAGCTTGCTGCGTCCATGTTGCTGCGTGGTTGTTCTGCAGCGGTCTCATGGCCGCTGCGCAGCCAAAGGGTGTTAGTGGAGCGCCCTGGCTAAAGGGAGCTAGCAGATTCTCTTCTGTGTCCTCTATAGACTCGCTGTCTATTTGTCCGTCACAGTCATCCTCCCCCCTTCCCGGCGAAATGCCTGAACCTGGGGGTGGCGGCTTCACTTCCGGCACACGGCAGGGGCAACATGGCAGTGCCTCCGGTGCCACTCTCCTTCTGCACATTGACTGTGCAACCACCGTGTAGCGGTCGCCCCGTAACGGTCCAGGGGTCGGCGCTGCTCTGTAATGGTCCTCGGCTCCAGCAGCACTGCTTGCTGCTCTGTATGGCATGGTCTCAGCTGCAGCCATGGGCGCTGGCATAAAGCCAGCATCCCCCCCGGCTGCCATGCTCATGCTACCAGCCCCCAAGCCATGCTCCTTCACACCACACGCTGCCACTGCACTGTTCCCCCCAAGGGCTCCCCCTCCCCCTCATCCCCCCTGACCAACGTGCATTCCCCCCCTGCCCCACTCGGTCGGTGGGGGGGCTGGGGTTGAAGGGGGGGGGTTGAGGGGAAAGGAGTGAAGGGGGGGGAAGTCCACTCTCCCGGGTGCATTTGCCTTTCTGTAGTGCTTATTCAAGGCTATCATAATGTCTTTCCATGTAGGCAAATTCTTGAGGGCGTCTGTTTTTCCCTCACTGGCTTTTTCAATAATTTTGTTCCCTATTTTCCTCCAAGATGACACTTGACAAGGTCCAGTCAGAGGGAATGCAGGTTCAGGCAACGAAATCCAATATAACAAGTCCCATAACTTACTTTCTTCTATGGTTGTTCTTGTAAAAGTTGAGAGACAGCTTCTGCTGTTTGTTTGATTTTTGGAGTAATTCCCTCCTGACGGGTAAACCACCCTCCCATATTCGCCAATTTTTGGTTACCTCTGTGCGGAAGCTCTATTGTCCTTTCTTCTGGTCCTTTTTTCTTCCTTTTTTGTTCCTTTTTGCAGAGGTAACCCAGCGCGCTGAATTCTTTCTTTTCTTCCTTTTGGTTTTGGCGATATGGACACCCCCGGACAGGTTCCCCAGAGCTTCTGCTCCTGGTTGCCGGTAACCTGCTGAAGACCCTGTTCGGGCTCCATTTGAGGTGCTGTTCAAGGCACGAACCCCACTCTGACATGAACAAGTGCCAGAGCAGAAATACCATTTATTCAAACTGCCCAGGTTTAAATACCACGCCTGAACATGTCACGTGACCCTCTAACCAAAGACAATCAAATATTGTCTGAGAACCCGGGAGACCACAACTCCCATGGTTCATTGCTACATTCTTCCTGCCACACTTCCCTTCTTCTGCCCCACCCCCAACAGCTTTGCCAGCTCTTCCTGGCCAGAGGAAGGCTTAACCAAAGAGCTCGAATCACATAACATCCTGCCTTGGAAGGGACCCACAAGGGTCGCCCAGTCCAACTCCTGGCCCTGTGCAGGACAGCACAGCCATCCCACCGTGTGCCTGAGAGCGTTGTCCAAACGCTCCTTGAGCTCTGGCAGCCTTGGGGCCGTGACCACTGCCCTGGGCAGCCCGTTCCAGTGCCCGACCACCCTCCGGGGAAAGCACCAGGGCAGTTGAAGTCTCCACGAGAAGCAGGGACTGTGACCTGGAGGCTGCTTCAAGCTGCCTGTAGAGGTCTCCTCCCCATCTTGCTCCTGCTCAGGAGGCCTGGAGCAAACCCCCACAGCAGTGTGCCCATTCCCAGCCTGCCCGCCCTTTGATCCTGACCCATCAACTCCTGAGTGGCTCGCCATCCCCCCCAAGACAGAGGTCGAGACCTTCCGAGTGTCACCTCCCCGAGATCTACGGATGTCGTCTCCCTGGGCTCCTGTGAGGCCCCGCATGTGGTTGCCAGCGCATTCTTCCCTCTCCCTTATGGGCCCTGTCCAATGCAGCCCCAGGGCAACCCGGAGGAGCCCTGTCTGAGGCTGCGCTGGGGTGACCGGGGACACGGTGGGCTCACTGGGAGCAGCCTTCCAAAGCCCCAGAGCGGCAGGATGGTGCCCAGGCTCTGCTCAGGGCTGCTTTGGGCGTGGGGCCGTCTGCGCGAGTCCTGCACGGGACCCATGTGTCCTGGCTGCCACGCCAAAGGGCTGCTTCCCCAGGCGAAGGGGACAGGGGAGTGACCCTGCGTGAGAGCCTGCACCTCTGGCAGTGACTCAGGCCCGGGGTGCCCTTTGGGTGCCCTTGGTGCCCTTTGGGCCTTGCTGGATCTGCTTGCTGCCATTTGCTGGGGCCACCCTGCACTCCCTCCCCATTCCAGGCAGACACAGGCAGGTGTTGGAATAAAATCTTTTCTTCCGTAACCAGAAGGAAACTGTTAACTATATCTACGGAACGGCGGAGGGGGTCAGACAGAAATGCACACAAATCAACAGGATTGGCAAAAATGTCCACTTTATTAGAGGACAGACAGCTCATATGCTGCCTGCGACACACAGACATGTGGTTCTTCCCCAGGTTACATTGGATACATAAGGCAAACATACTGTGGTGTACAGTACTAATTGGATATCAGCAGATGTCCATAAGACTTGTTTTCCTGCCAGAACAACTCCTCCTTCACCTTGCCACAAGGCCTGCAGCCATAGAAGTGGTGCAGTATTTTTTTACTCTCTGCACCCAGCCATGCCAAGGGGAAGGTCTCAGAAATGCAACTGAAATTGTTCACACAATTTCTGTCCACCGACATCTACGTCTACATCTATCTCTACATCTTCCCTACATCTCTATCTACATCTTCCCCACATAAACACCCTCCCTCCCTCCCGCTGGGATAGATCCCCAAACGATCTATCCCTCCAACTGGCATAGATCCCCAAACGATCTATGCCTCAACCTGGGATAGGTCCCCAAACGACCTATCCCTCAAACAGGGATAGGTCCCCAAACGACCTATCCCTTTAACAGGCCTAAGCCAATCTTCCTGCCCCAGCCCCGGCTGCGGGAGCCTTGATCTTCATGGCAGGCCCTGGCTCAGAGCCCCCCTTCCTCTTCGCCCCGCGCCTTTCCAGCTTGGCGTCTCCACTGTTCGTGGGCGCGGGGACGCTGCTGCCACCATCCTGGCTGGTCCCTGCAGCCCCCGGGGAGGAAGCCAAGTGCCCCTGAGTCCCCTGCGGCAGGACCTTCCCACTCAGCAGAGCGCGGCTGGTTGGAGTCACCCCAGGCTCCCTGGTGGCTTGGAGCTGGGGTGCGGCTGAGGGGCTGGCGGTGGTGTGCCTGGGCGGGGAGGTGTCCTCCTCCATGGCGACATCGCTGGCCAGCGAGAGGTCACAGCCGCGGGGGGTGTCCTCCTCCATGGGGACGTCGGTGGCCAGTGAGAGGTCGCAGCCGCGGGTGGTGTCCTCCTCCATGGGGACGTCGGTGGCCAGTGAGAGGTCGCAGCCGCGGGGGGCGTCCTCCTCCATGGAGACGTCACTGGCCAGGCTGATGTTAAGTGCCGGGGTGACGTCCACATCCATGGGGGTGCTCCCATCTGGGGGGCTGCCACTGCCCAGGGGTGTCCCGGAGGGGTTGGCTGAGCTGGCAGGGCTGCGTTGGCTGTGCCGCGCTGCTGGGACCGGGGCCACTGCTCTCCCCTGATGGTGGTAGGGCTGCAGTTGACCCTGGGGGGCACGTTGGTCTGCCCCAGCCAGGGGCTTCCCACTGCCCTGGGGCCCCCCCCGGGCAGTGTTGGATGGAACAGCAACGCCAGGGCTGCTTGCCAGTGGGGCTGGTGGAGGCAGGTTGGCTGAGCCTGTGAGAAAGAGCAAAGCCTGGAAGTCACATCCCGAGCTGGGGCCATCAGGCGCTGAGAGGACTGAGGAGGAGGAGGAGGAGGGCGAGGTGCAGGGGAGGAAGGGCTGTGAATGTCCCCACCGTGCACTGCGGGGCTTTCGGGGTCAGGCTCTGTCCTCACCTTTGGTGCCGGAGCTTTGGGGGGAGCGGAAGAGCTGCACGAGCCGGGTCAGGGCTGATCTCCAGCTCACAGAGCGGCGCCACAGAGCTGACAGGGCCATGGTCCGTCACGCTCGGTGGCCGGTCGCTTCTGTTGACTGGACACAGGTGTGGATGCTCCTCTTGGAGCGTCTCCAGGGATGGAATGTCGGGCCTCCCATTGTGTCATAGAGACAGCAGTAATGCTGGGGCTTCCCTTCTTCTGCCCCACCCCCAACAGCTTTGCCAGCTCTTCCTGGCCAGAGGAAGCCTTAACCAAAGAGCTCGAATCACATAACATCCTGCCTTGGAAGGGACCCACAAGGGTCGCCCAGTCCAACTCCTGGCCTTGTGCAGGACAGCACAGCCATCCCACCGTGTGCCTGAGAGCGTTGTCCAAACGCTCCTTGAGCTCTGGCAGCCTTGGGGCCGTGACCACTGCCCTGGGCAGCCCGTTCCAGTGCCCGACCACCCTCCGGGGAAAGCACCTTTTCCTAATGTCCAACCTAAGCCTCCGCTGACACAGCTCCGGCCGTTCCCTCGGCTCCTGTCCCTGGTCCCACAGAGCAGAAATGGCCGCTGCCCCTTGGCAGGAAGCTGCAGCCCCCCAGGAGATCTGACCTCAGTCTCCTCTTCTCCAGGCTCAACAGCCCCAGTGACCTCAGACCTCAAGTGCAAGGTCCTGCACCTGGCTCAGGGCTTGGCTGGTGCCACCTGGCACAACATCAGCTTGCAAATTTTGCAACACAACAGGGAGGACCAAGAAGGCTTTGGCTAAGAGAGACTGTTTCCAAGGGACTGGAGCGACAGACCAAGGGGCAATGGCTTGGCGCTGGCAGAGGGCAGGCTTAGATGGCATATGGGAAAGAAAGCCTTCCCGGGGAGAGTGGTGGGGCCCTGGCACAGGTTGTCCAGAGAAGCTGTGGCTGCCCCATCCCTGCAAGTGTTCAGGGCCAGGTTGGACGCGGCTTGGAGCAAGCTGGTCTAGCGGAAGGTGTCCCTGCCCGTGGCAGAGGGGTGGTTGGAAGCAGATGAGCTTTCAGGTCCCTTCCTTCCAACACCAACTGCTCTAGGAGTCTTGAAAAACAGGAGACTTCTGCAGAAGCCAGGAGGTGAATAAAAACATTTGCCACTTAAACACAAAGTCTTGTTACCAAGGGGCATCACCTTATTCTGGGGACTACTCTCATGACTTCTCACCACTGGAAGCTGACATTGCTGAAAGCCATAGAAATTGACCTAAAATTGACCAAACAATCCGACAAAAGCTCCCTGATGGAAGGATCCTGGAGCAAGCATATCATCCTGGAGGCAATGACAGGGCAATTTCTGCGCCTCTGCCGTAAACCTGTCAGTTCTGGCCCTGCCCTGGAGAGGTTTTTTTCGGCTCTCCATTCCACGGGAAGACAAGTGCGGACAAGAAGAACAGGGTTCTGTCCGCTCAGGGTCAAAGGCGCTTTATAGGTCTGTGCTGTGATCTGTTGGAGTTGAGCTCCTGTCTAGAAAACGAGGGCTTTCGGGACTGCTCAGCATCTGGCTCCTCCCGTGGAATCAGATGTTCCAAGCAGGGAAGGGGATGTCCAAGAGGGGTTCTGCCCACTTGAATTTCTGAACTTGTGGAGCTCTCCTGGCGCTTCTGGGCGTAGTGATTCCGTGGATGTCAATTGGCTGTTCTGGAGAAAAGCTGGGGATTAAAAGGAGTAGTGAGAGAACCAGACTGAAAATGGGTGAAGGTGTTGCAGGAAGTGAGGCTGGGCAGCAAGAGCAGTGAGTGAGGGGAAAAAAGGGATTTCAGGCAAGAAGGAAGAAGATCCCTGAAGAGGCTCAAGGCAGCTCTCCTCAGCTCCACGCTTCTAGTCTTACAGGCTGCCTTGCTTCCTCCTCCCGCCGTCCCGAGCTCCACTCTTAGCACTAGGAAGGTGCTCTTGCAAAGGGTGTAGTGCAGTCACGGTTGGCAGTGAGAAGCGACAAGTCACTGGTTGCTCAGTTGTCAGTTCCCAAGAGGTGCCGTTTGCCCGGAGACAGGGGGCCCAGTCAGCAGCACAGAAGGTCTCAGGTGGCCACGTCCTCCCTTTTGAAGCGGCCTCCACTTTGAAAAATGGCAGTGGCCTTCCGAGCCACCTCATCGGGACGTAGTGGGGGGCACAGAGCAGGCGTGTCGGGAAGCCTGTAAGCCCAGAGTATCTCAGCCAGTGGAGAAACGGGCAGGGAGCAGCGCTGCGGGCAAAGGTGTGGGAACCCAAACCCAGCTTTCAGCAAAGGAAAACAAGGGCTGACAAAAACCTCGTGATCTGAAGGAGCTGGACCCTTCTCAGAAGACCTGTTAAAGTTCTACCTCATGGATCAAGCTTGGCTCCAGCAGAAATCAGAAAGGACGTTTCAGATGATTGTATCAAACCATGTCTAAACCCCTGTAATCCCTCTGTCCCCCATGTAATCCTACTAGAAGAAAAATTAACTGTTTGGAAATTGCAGTAAAAATTTGTGTAACTCCCCAATTAACATAGGTTGTCCCCTTCATTAACATACAGCCCCAGATGCCTTTACAATAGTGTTCTCGTGTTCAATAAACTATTCCAGTTCCCCATACTGGGATCGTGTCTAGCTTTTATTTTTCAGACCGCCACTCAAAGGGGCTAAAAGGGGGCTGCGACCTCCACTGAGCTGAGCCACCTCACTGCGGTTTGTCCAGTGAAGTCTCCCTTTTATTGCAATAAAAGTTTATTTTTTTTCGTCGGCTCCTCGATCTCCTGGCTATTTCTGTGTTTCCCACTGGCTGGAATTTCAGACGACCACAATCCCATGGTCTCTACAGCCCCGGCTGTCCCGCACCTTCCCGTCTCCAACAAGGTCTTTGCTGTGTGTTAGGAAGAGGTGGAGCAGCACAGCGTTCCTTTGGCTTGTCAGAGGCTCCAGCCCCCTGGGCCAGGAAGTTGTCGTCACCGCTTTCCGGGAACTTGCTGGACTCTTGGTGCTTGGCTGTGTTGCTTCTCCAGCTGCCGCCAGGGCAGTTGAAGTCTCCACGAGAAGCAGGGACTGTGACCTGGAGGCTGCTTCAAGCTGCCTGTAGAGGTCTCCTCCCCATCTTGCTCCTGCTCAGGAGGCCTGGAGCAAACCCCCACAGCAGTGTGCCCATTCCCAGCCTGCCCACCCTTTGATCCTGACCCATCAACTCCTGAGTGGCTCGCCATCCCCCCCAAGACAGAGGTCGAGACCTTCCGAGTGTCACCTCCCCGAGATCTACGGATGTCGTCTCCCTGGGCTCCTGTGAGGCCCCGCATGTGGTTGCCAGCGCATTCTTCCCTCTCCCTTATGGGCCCTGTCCAATGCAGCCCCAGGGCAGCCCGGAGGAGCCCTGTCTGGGGTTGCGCTGGGGTGACCGGGGACACGGTGGGCTCACTGGGAGCAGCCTTCCAAAGCCCCAGAGCGGCAGGATGGTGCCCAGGCTCTGCTCAGGGCTGCTTTGGGCGTGGGGCCGTCTGCGCGAGTCCTGCACGGGACCCATGTGTCCTGGCTGCCACGCCAAAGGGCTGCTTCCCCAGGCGAAGGGGACAGGGGAGTGACCCTGCGTGAGAGCCTGCACCTCTGGCAGTGACTCAGGCCCGGGGTGCCCTTTGGGTGCCCTTGGTGCCCTTTGGGCCTTGCTGGATCTGCTTGCTGCCATTTGCTGGGGCCACCCTGCACTCCCTCCCCATTCCAGGCAGACACAGGCAGGTGTTGGAATAAAATCTTTTCTTCCGTAACCAGAAGAAAACTGTTAACTATATCTACGGAACGGCGGAGGGGGTCAGACAGAAATGCACACAAATCAACAGGATTGGCAAAAATGTCCGCTTTATTAGAGGACAGACAGCTTATATGCTGCCTGCGACACACAGACATGTGGTTCTTCCCCAGGTTACATTGGATACATAAGGCAAACATACTGTGGTGTACAGTACTAATTGGATATCAGCAGGTGTCCATAAGACTTGTTTTCCTGCCAGAACAACTCCTCCTTCACCTTGGCACAAGGCCTGCGCCATATTAGTGGCGCAGTATTTTTTACTCTCTGCACCCAGCCATGCCAAGGGGAAGGTCTCAGAAATGCAACTGAAATTGTTCACACAATTTCTGTCCACCGACATCTACGTCTACATCTATCTCTACATCTTCCCTACATCTCTATCTACATCTTCCCCACATAAACACCCTCCCTCCCTCCCGCTGGGATAGATCCCCAAACGATCTATCCCTCCAACTGGCATAGATCCCCAAACGATCTATGCCTCAACCTGGGATAGGTCCCCAAACGACCTATCCCTCAAACAGGGATAGGTCCCCAAACGACCTATCCCTTTAACAGGCCTAAGCCAATCTTCCTGCCCCAGCCCCGGCTGCGGGAGCCTTGATCTTCATGGCAGGCCCTGGCTCAGAGCCCCCCTTCCTCTTCGCCCCGCGCCTTTCCAGCTTGGTGTCTCCGCGGTCCGTGGGCGCGGGGACGCTGCTGCCACCATCCTGGCTGGTCCCTGCAGCCCCCGGGGAGGAAGCCAAGTGCCCCTGAGTCCCCTGCGGCAGGACCTTCCCACTCAGCAGAGCGCGGCTGGTTGGAGTCACCCCAGGCTCCCTGGTGGCTTGGAGCTGGGGTGCGGCTGAGGGGCTGGCGGTGGTGTGCCTGGGCGGGGAGGTGTCCTCCTCCATGGCGACATCGCTGGCCAGCGAGAGGTCGCAGCCTCGGGGGGCGTCCTCCTCCATGGAGACGTCACTGACCAGCGAGAGGTCACAGCCGCGGGCGGTGTCCTCCTCCATGGGGACGTCGGTGGCCAGTGAGAGGTCGCAGCCGCGGGGGGCGTCCTCCTCCATGGAGACGTCACTGGCCAGGCTGATGTTAAGTGCCGGGGTGACGTCCACATCCATGGGGGTGCTCCCGTCTGGGGGGCTGCCACTGCCCAGGGGTGTCCCGGAGGGGTTGGCTGAACTGGCAGGGCTGCGCTGGCTGTGCCGCGCTGCTGGGACCGGGGCCACTGCTCTCCCCTGATGGTGGTAGGGCTGCAGTTGACCCTGGGGGGCACGTTGGTCTGCCCCAGCCAGGGGCTTCCCTCTGCCCTGGGGCCCCCCCCGGGCAGTGTTGGATGTTACAGGAACGCCAGGGCTGCTTGCCAGTGGGGCTGGTGGAGGCAGGTTGGCTGAGCCTGTGAGAAAGAGCAAAGCCTGGAAGTCACATCCCGAGCTGGGGCCATCAGGCGCTGAGAGGACTGAGGAGGAGGAGGAGGGCGAGGTGCAGAGGAGGAAGGGCTGTGAATGTCCCCACCGTGCACTGCGGGGCTTTCGGGGTCAGGCTCTGTCCTCACCTTTGGTGCCGGAGCTTTGGGGGGAGCGGAAGAGCTGCACGAGCCGGGTCAGGGCTGATCTCCAGCTCACAGAGCGGCGCCACAGAGCTGACAGGGCCATGGTCAGTCACGCTCGGTGGCCGGTCGCTTCTGTTGACTGGACACAGGTCTGGATGCTCCTCTTGGAGCGTCTCCAGGGATGGAATGTCGGGCCTCCCATTGTGTCATAGAGACAGCAGTAATGCTGGGGCTTCCCTGAGGTGCTGTTCAAGGCACGAACCCCACTCTGACACGAACAAGTGCCAGAGCAGAATTACCGTTTATTCAAACTGCCCAGGTTTAAATACCACGCCTGAACATGTCACGTGACCCTCTAACCAATGACAATCAAATATTGTCTGAGAACCCGGGAGACCACAACTCCCATGGTTCATTGCTACATTCTTCCTGCCACATCTCCCTCCTCTTTTTATTAACAAGTTGAGAAACACTATGTTTTTAACATTCTTATTAGAACCAATCTTATTTCAACTAATTATAAAAAACAGGGCCTATCGTCACAAGGCCTTTATTGAACTGTTGACAACTTTATTGGTTCGTGCAATATTCAAGCAATCTCAAATTACCCAGGGTTTGTAGGTGTGGATAACCTTTTATCTGAGGGTGACTTTGTGTAATGGCATCATCTTTATTTAAAAGGGAAATGTGTTGGGTTGTAGATGTTGTGTCTGAGGTGGTGTTGTCTGAAGTAGTGTTTAAGATGTCTTGCTATAAAGTGTACTTGCTTTCACACACACATACATGCGTCCACTCAACTTTCTCATTCATACTCCGGTGGCCACCGTTTCATTCTCTCCTTACAATGCACTCTTAAACCCTTTATTGTGTTTGACTCATGGAGTTTTGGTTCTGTATTGGTTACTGTTTATGTGTTTCTTTTGGTTCTGCCTTGGTTACTGTTTATATGTTTCTTTTGGTTCTGTTGTATCATTTACTGCTTCTTTGTGATTATCCCTGTTTTAAGGAAATGTTAATGTAGATTTACACACATAGGGAACAGACCCATATCTCTTTTCCCCCTTTTTTTTTTTTTTTTTCTCCCCACTGTGTGATGTGTTTACTATTGTTGGTCGTGTTTCTTCTAATCCAAATCCTTCACTTATTTCTTCTGGTGGTTGCTCCTGTTGTGGTGGAGGGCTAATATAAGGCCTGACACATCTAGAAGGGACCCATTGTAATTTGGTACCCTTGGATACACAGGCATATCCCCTTCCCCATGTTATGAGATCTACTGGTCCTGACCATTGCCCAGATATTAGATCTTTGATCATAACTGGTGGTTTGGAAGATGAAAGTATTTGAGTTTTCTGTTGGCGTTCATACCTGCTATGGTCTGTATCATCACAGTTTAAGAAATTTAGAACATATGACGCTTTCCGTAAGCGTTCCTGGGGGCTATATACCGACTCCCCTCTTTTTTGTCTTTGAAGCATTTCTTTTAGTGTACGGTGAGCTCTTTCTACAATCGCTTGTCCTGTGGGTGAATGCGGTATACCTATGGAATGGAGTATTCCCCAATCTGTGAGAAATGTTTTGATTTTTTCAGAACAATGAGCAGGGCCATTGTCGGTTTTTATGGTTTTTGGAATTCCTAGGATTGCGAAACAACTGAGCCAGTGTCTGATAACGTCTTTGGCTTTTTCTCCCGTGTGTGCTGTTGCATTAATGTATCTGGAATACATGTCTACTGTAACATGGACATATTTTAGTTTACCGAATTCAGCTATATGTGTAAGGTCTGTCTGCCAGATTTCATTGGCTGTTATGCCCCTGGGATTAACCCCTTCCTTAGCTGGCATGGGGGTAATTCGCTGGCAGTCAGAGCATGACATAATTATGTCTCTGGTCTGGTTTATTGTAATTTGGAATTGTCTCTTTAATGAACGTGCATTTTGGTGGAAGAACTGGTGTGAGACTTTAGCCTGTTCCAGAATTTTGGGAACTGTAGTTGCCATAGCAGTTGCATCAGCTTTTTGATTGCCCTCTGCTATGGGTCCTGGAAGTTCTGTGTGTGACCGAGTGTGCATTATGTAAAAATCAAATTTTCTGTGGTTGATAAGAAACCATATGGTACGAATTTCTGTAAATAAGTGAGGATTAGTGACATCTCGAAGGAAGGAGGCTTCGAGACGTGAGACCAACCCTGCTGCATAGTGAGAATCTGTGACAACATTCATAGGTTGATCATGGAACAATTCAAATGCCATGCGGATAGCTGCTAGTTCTAAAACCTGTACAGAACCTTGGTCCAAGGTTTGTACCTTATTGTCCCATTGTCCTGTGGCAGGGTTCTTCCATGTCACGATGGCTTTTTTCGATCGTCCAGATGCATCAGTGAAGACTGTGACTCCATTTACTGGTCGTAGTTTGCAGCGACGCGTGGCCATCAGGGGTAGATTTCCTATTTCCGCCCAGAGTTTATGTTTCGGGAAGTGAATGGAAATATTACCGTGGAAGTCCGCTAATGCAGTCTGAAACCCAGCGTCCTCTGCAAGAAGCCAGTCTAAGTTGTCTTTTGTGGCTGGAATGTAGATCGTCTCAGGATCCCTTCCATCCATCTCCTGCAGATGTCCTCTACCTTTCATAATGAGCTTAGCAAGCATGTCATTAACGGTCCAAACAGTCTTAGGTGGAGAGTGGGGAAGAAATAACCATTCTAGAATTCTCAAAGGGTCAGATTCTGCCTGATCCCATTGGAAAAGGACAGCAAAAGGTTGGAACTTGCTGGATATGATGGCGAGGCGAATGTGCAGGTCAGGGGGTTGTCGTCTGCTTTGCCTGTTTTCGACAGCTTGGGAGCATACTTCCAGAGCTTGTTTTGCTTCTGGGGTTAGGGATCGAATAGATGTGAGAGTTGGGTCGCCTTTAAGTAGCTCGAAGAGGGGGTGCAATTCCTCTGTTGTGATGCCCAAGACAGGCCTCAGCCAGTTAATGGCTCCTAAAAGCCCTTGCAAATCATTCAGGGTCATAGTGTCCGTTACTTTGAAAGTCACTGGTTGTGGCATGATTTCCTGTTGAGTGATCCTCCATCCGAGGTAGGTCCAAGGTTGGGTGCGTTGAATTTTTTCTGGGGCAAGCTGCAGACCTGCTTTTTGGATGGCGTCAGTTAAGGCAGTCAAGGTGGATTGTAGTTCAGTCCCGTGTTTTGCTGCTATCAGGATGTTTGATATTCCTGTCTTTGCCTCCCATTCTAATTGTTCAATTTGGGTATAGGTCAATTTATGCATGTTTGTGTTTTGAGTAGATCTAGAGGTGTGTATTGCTGTATGTTGCAACTTTGTGGAGCATCTTTGGGCTTGTGTTGTATGAAGGTTTTGTTTGTTTTGCTTTCTCAAGGCTCTTGCAGTGACTGTGTATAAAGAGTTATGTGTTTCTGCAGTTGAAATTGTAACTGGTTGTTTGTTTGCTACTTGTTTAAGTTTGGCTTTCCATGTTGTGTATGGCATATTGTCTAACAGCATTTTAAAATAGTGAGAAGTAAATACTTGATTTGGGGCCCCTCTTATTATTATTCTTACCCTCTGTAACACAAAAGAACTTTTTATAATAGCAGATCATCTGTCAATTAGTAAAGTTGCCCTTCTGTGACTTAGAAAATTAAACATGGTAGTTGATAGCTGTATGTCTGCTGTGTTTTGCAATGCTACCTCTAGGTTGTTGGTTCTGTCAGGAGGTGGATGGTGTTGTCCCAGCTGAAATTCTCGCAGTACAAAACCAACAACTGTCATTGCCAGCAACGCAGTCAGTACACGTGCTGTCCACTTCAACGTTGGTA
The DNA here is from genome assembly GCF_036250125.1 of Pseudopipra pipra. Lineage (NCBI taxonomy): Eukaryota > Metazoa > Chordata > Aves > Passeriformes > Pipridae > Pseudopipra > Pseudopipra pipra. The sequence continues at coordinate 16,451,892 of NC_087580.1, read as the reverse complement.
GCTTTGACTTTGCTGATGGTCTGGGCTTGGGTAGGCAGATGTTCTGTGTGCTTTCCCAGTCTACATCTTCTTCCTCGAGCTGAAGTAGTAGCCGTAGCCATGTTTGCTGTTCTTCCTCTTTTGCAGGATTCAAAACTGCTTGTCCTTTTTCTGGTTCTCTTGTCTCACTGAATTCAGTTTGCCACAGCTCAGCTAAGCTTTCTAGGGAGTCAATATCTCTTCTTCCTCCTCCATCAGGCCATCTTCGGCATAGAAGCTGTTCTGAGGCTGGTGAGGGCTGTGGGTTGGTTTCTGGGTAGGAGAGCCACAGTGATGCTTTAACTGTTGTGCATTTGTTGTGAGTTGGTTGAACTGGTGGTGACGGAAGAGGCACTTTCACTTCCGCCTCACGGCCGGAGTAAGCTTGCTGCGTCCATGTTGCTGCGTGGTTGTTCTGCAGCGGTCTCATGGCCGCTGCGCAGCCAAAGGGTGTTAGTGGAGCGCCCTGGCTAAAGGGAGCTAGCAGATTCTCTTCTGTGTCCTCTATAGACTCGCTGTCTATTTGTCCGTCACAGTCATCCTCCCCCCTTCCCGGCGAAATGCCTGAACCTGGGGGTGGCGGCTTCACTTCCGGCACACGGCAGGGGCAACATGGCGGTGCCTCCGGTGCCACTCTCCTTCTGCACATTGACTGTGCAACCACCGTGTAGCGGTCGCCCCGTAACGGTCCAGGGGTCGGCACTGCTCTGTAATGGTCCTCGGCTCCAGCAGCACTGCTTGCTGCTCTGTATGGCATGGTCTCAGCTGCAGCCATGGGCGCTGGCATAAAGCCAGCATCCCCCCCGGCTGCCATGCTCATGCTGCCAGCCCCCAAGCCATGCTCCTTCACACCACATGCTGCCACTGCACTGTTCCCCCCAAGGGCTCCCCCTCTCCCCCATCCCCCCTGACCAACGTGCATTCCCCCCCTGCCCCACTCGGTCGGTGGGGGGGCTGGGGTTGAAGGGGGAGGGGTTGAGGGGAAAGGAGTGAAGGGGGGGGAAGTCCACTCTCCCGGGTGCATTTGCCTTTCTGTAGTGCTTATTCAAGGCTATCATAATGTCTTTCCATGTAGCCAAATTCTTGAGGGCGTCTGTTTTTCCCTCACTGGCTTTTTCAATAATTTTGTTCCCTATTTTCCTCCAAGATGACACTTGACAAGGTCCAGTCAGAGGGAATGCAGGTTCAGGCAACGAAATCCAATATAACAAGTCCCATAACTTACTTTCTTCTATGGTTGTTCTTGTAAAAGTTGAGAGACAGCTTCAGCTGTTTGTTTGATTTTTGGAGTAATTCCCTCCTGACGGGTAAACCACCCTCCCATATTCGCCAATTTTTGGTTACCTCTGTGCGGAAGCTCTGTTGTCCTTTCTTCTGGTCCTTTTTTCTTCCTTTTTTGTTCCTTTTTGCAGAGGTAACCCAGCGCGCTGAATTCTTTCTTTTCTTCCTTTTGGTTTTGGCGATATGGACACCCCCGGACAGGTTCCCCAGAGCTTCTGCTCCTGGTTGCCAGTAACCTGCTGAAGACCCTGTTCGGGCTCCATTTGAGGTGCTGTTCAAGGCACGAACCCCACTCTGACACGAACAAGTGCCAGAGCAGAAATACCATTTATTCAAACTGCCCAGGTTTAAATACCACGCCTGAACATGTCACGTGACCCTCTAACCAAAGACAATCAAATATTGTCTGAGAACCCGGGAGACCACAACTCCCATGGTTCATTGCTACATTCTTCCTGCCACACTTCCCTTCTTCTGCCCCACCCCCAACAGCTTTGCCAGCTCTTCCTGGCCAGAGGAAGGCTTAACCAAAGAGCTCGAATCACATAACATCCTGCCTTGGAAGGGACCCACAAGGGTCGCCCAGTCCAACGCCTGGCCCTGTGCAGGACAGCACAGCCATCCCACCGTGTGCCTGAGAGCGTTGTCCAAACGCTCCTTGAGCTCTGGCAGCCTTGGGGCCGTGACCACTGCCCTGGGCAGCCCGTTCCAGTGCCCGACCACCCTCCGGGGAAAGCACCAGGGCAGTTGAAGTCTCCACGAGAAGCAGGGACTGTGACCTGGAGGCTGCTTCAAGCTGCCTGTAGAGGTCTCCTCCCCATCTTGCTCCTGCTCAGGAGGCCTGGAGCAAACCCCCACAGCAGTGTGCCCATTCCCAGCCTGCCCGCCCTTTGATCCTGACCCATCAACTCCTGAGTGGCTCGCCATCCCCCCCAAGACAGAGGTCGAGACCTTCCGAGTGTCACCTCCCCGAGATCTACGGATGTCGTCTCCCTGGGCTCCTGTGAGGCCCCGCATGTGGTTGCCAGCGCATTCTTCCCTCTCCCTTATGGGCCCTGTCCAATGCAGCCCCAGGGCAGCCCGGAGGAGCCCTGTCTGGGGCTGCGCTGGGGTGACCGGGGACACGGTGGGCTCACTGGGAGCAGCCTTCCAAAGCCCCAGAGCGGCAGGATGGTGCCCAGGCTCTGCTCAGGGCTGCTTTGGGCGTGGGGCCGTCTGCGCGAGTCCTGCACGGGACCCATGTGTCCTGGCTGCCACGCCAAAGGGCTGCTTCCCCAGGCGAAGGGGACAGGGGAGTGACCCTGCGTGAGAGCCTGCACCTCTGGCAGTGACTCAGGCCCGGGGTGCCCTTTGGGTGCCCTTGGTGCCCTTTGGGCCTTGCTGGATCTGCTTGCTGCCATTTGCTGGGGCCACCCTGCACTCCCTCCCCATTCCAGGCAGACACAGGCAGGTGTTGGAATAAAATCTTTTCTTCCGTAACCAGAAGAAAACTGTTAACTATATCTACGGAACGGCGGAGGGGGTCAGACAGAAATGCACACAAATCAACAGGATTGGCAAAAATGTCCGCTTTATTAGAGGACAGACAGCTCATATGCTGCCTGCGACACACAGACATGTGGTTCTTCCCCAGGTTACATTGGATACATAAGGCAAACATACTGTGGTGTACAGTACTAATTGGATATCAGCAGGTGTCCATAAGCCTTGTTTTCCTGCCAGAACAACTCCTCCTTCACCTTGGCACAAGGCCTGCGCCATAGAAGTGGCGCAGTATTTTTTACTCTCTGCACCCAGCCATGCCAAGGGGAAGGTCTCAGAAATGCAACTGAAATTGTTCACACAATTTCTGTCCACCGACATCTACGTCTACATCTATCTCTACATCTTCCCTACATCTCTATCTACATCTTCCCCACATAAACACCCTCCCTCCCTCCCGCTGGGATAGATCCCCAAACGATCTATCCCTCCAACTGGCATAGATCCCCAAACGATCTATGCCTCAACCTGGGATAGGTCCCCAAACGACCTATCCCTCAAACAGGGATAGGTCCCCAAACGACCTATCCCTTTAACAGGCCTAAGCCAATCTTCCTGCCCCAGCCCCGGCTGCGGGAGCCTTGATCTTCATGGCAGGCCCTGGCTCAGAGCCCCCCTTCCTCTTCGCCCCGCGCCTTTCCAGCTTGGTGTCTCCGCGGTCCGTGGGCGCGGGGACGCTGCTGCCACCATCCTGGCTGGTCCCTGCAGCCCCCGGGGAGGAAGCCAAGTGCCCCTGAGTCCCCTGCGGCAGGACCTTCCCACTCAGCAGAGCGCGGCTGGTTGGAGTCACCCCAGGCTCCCTGGTGGCTTGGAGCTGGGGTGCGGCTGAGGGGCTGGCGGTGGTGTGCCTGGGCGGGGAGGTGTCCTCCTCCATGGCGACATCGCTGGCCAGCGAGAGGTCGCAGCCTCGGGGGGCGTCCTCCTCCATGGAGACGTCGCTGGCCAGCGAGAGGTCGCAGCCGCGGGCGGTGTCCTCCTCCATGGGGACGTCGGTGGCCAGTGAGAGGTCGCAGCCGCGGGGGGCGTCCTCCTCCATGGAGACGTCACTGGCCAGGCTGATGTTAAGTGCCGGGGTGACGTCCACATCCATGGGGGTGCTCCCATCTGGGGGGCTGCCACTGCCCAGGGGTGTCCCGGAGGGGTTGGCTGAGCTGGCAGGGCTGCGCTGGCTGTGCCGCGCTGCTGGGACCGGGGCCACTGCTCTCCCCTGATGGTGGTAGGGCTGCAGTTGACCCTGGGGGGCACGTTGGTCTGCCCCAGCCAGGGGCTTCCCACTGCCCTGGGGCCCCCCCCGGGCAGTGTTGGATGTTACAGCAACGCCAGGGCTGCTTGCCAGTGGGGCTGGTGGAGGCAGGTTGGCTGAGCCTGTGAGAAAGAGCAAAGCCTGGAAGTCACATCCCGAGCTGGGGCCGTCAGGCGCTTGGAGGACTGAGGAGGAGGAGGAGGAGGAGGGCGAGGTGCAGGGGAGGAAGGGCTGTGAATGTCCCCACCGTGCACTGCGGGGCTTTCGGGGTCAGGCTCTGTCCTCACCTTTGGTGCCGGAGCTTTGGGGGGAGCGGAAGAGCTGCACGAGCCGGGTCAGGGCTGATCTCCAGCTCACAGAGCGGCGCCACAGAGCTGACAGGGCCATGGTCCGTCACGCTCGGTGGCCGGTCGCTTCTGTTGACTGGACACAGGTCTGGATGCTCCTCTTGGAGCGTCTCCAGGGATGGAATGTCGGGCCTCCCATTGTGTCATAGAGACAGCAGTAATGCTGGGGCTTCCCTGAGGTGCTGTTCAAGGCACGAACCCCACTCTGACACGAACAAGTGCCAGAGCAGAATTACCGTTTATTCAAACTGCCCAGGTTTAAATACCACGCCTGAACATGTCACGTGACCCTCTAACCAATGACAATCAAATATTGTCTGAGAACCCGGGAGACCACAACTCCCATGGTTCATTGCTACATTCTTCCTGCCACATCTCCCTCCTCTTTTTATTAACAAGTTGAGAAACACTATGTTTTTAACATTCTTATTAGAACCAATCTTATTTCAACTAATTATAAAAAACAGGGCCTATCGTCACAAGGCCTTTATTGAACTGTTGACAACTTTATTGGTTCGTGCAATATTCAAGCAATCTCAAATTACCCAGGGTTTGTAGGTGTGGATAACCTTTTATCTGAGGGTGACTTTGTGTAATGGCATCATCTTTATTTAAAAGGGAAATGTGTTGGGTTGTAGATGTTGTGTCTGAGGTGGTGTTGTCTGAAGTAGTGTTTAAGATGTCTTGCTATAAAGTGTACTTGCTTTCACACACACATACATGCTTCCACTCAACTTTCTCATTCATACTCCGGTGGCCACCGTTTCATTCTCTCCTTACACATGCACTCTTAAACCCTTTATTGTGTTTGACTCATGGAGTTTTGGTTCTGTATTGGTTACTGTTTATGTGTTTCTTTTGGTTCTGCATTGGTTACTGTTTATATGTTTCTTTTGGTTCTGTTGTATCATTTACTGCTTCTTTGTGATTCTCCCTGTTTTAAGGAAATGTTAATGTAGATTTACACACATAGGGAACAGACCCATATCTCTTTTCCCCTTTTTTTTTTTTTTTTTTTTTCTCCCCACTGTGTGATGTGTTTACTATTGTTGGTCGTGTTTCTTCTAATCCAAATCCTTCACTTATTTCTTCTGGTGGTTGCTCCTGTTGTGGTGGAGGGCTAATATAAGGCCTGACACATCTAGAAGGGACCCATTGTAATTTGGTACCCTTGGATACACAGGCATATCCCCTTCCCCATGTTATGAGATCTACTGGTCCTGACCATTGCCCAGATATTAGATCTTTGATCATAACTGGTGGTTTGGAAGATGAAAGTATTTGAGTTTTCTGTTGGCGTTCATACCTGCTATGGTCTGTATCATCACAGTTTAAGAAATTTAGAACATATGACGCTTTCCGTAAGCGTTCCTGGGGGCTATGTACCGACTCCCCTCTTTTTTGTCTTTGAAGCATTTCTTTTAGTGTACGGTGAGCTCTTTCTACAATCGCTTGTCCTGTGGGTGAATGCGGTATACCTATGGAATGGAGCATTCCCCAATCTGTGAGAAATGTTTTGATTTTTTCAGAACAATAAGCAGGGCCATTGTCGGTTTTTATGGTTTTTGGAATTCCTAGGATTGCGAAACAACTGAGCCAGTGTCTGATAACGTCTTTGGCTTTTTCTCCCGTGTGTGCTGTTGCATTAATGTATCTGGAATACATGTCTACTGTAACATGGACATATTTTAGTTTACCGAATTCAGCTATATGTGTAAGGTCTGTCTGCCAGATTTCATTGGCTGTTATGCCCCTGGGATTAACCCCTTCCTTAGCTGGCATGGGGGTAATTCGCTGGCAGTCAGAGCATGACATAATTATGTCTCTGGTCTGGTTTATTGTAATTTGGAATTGTCTCTTTAATGAACGTGCATTTTGGTGGAAGAACTGGTGTGAGACTTTAGCCTGTTCCAGAATTTTGGGAACTGTAGTTGCCATAGCAGTTGCATCAGCTTTTTGATTGCCCTCTGCTATGGGTCCTGGAAGTTCTGTGTGTGACCGAGTGTGCATTATGTAAAAATCAAATTTTCTGTGGTTGATAAGAAACCATATGGTACGAATTTCTGTAAATAAGTGAGGATTAGTGACATCTCGAAGGAAGGGGGTTTCGAGACGTGAGACCAACCCTGCTGCATAGTGAGAATCTGTGACAACATTCATAGGTTGATCATGGAACAATTCAAATGCCATGCGGATAGCTGCTAGTTCTAAAACCTGTACAGAACCTTGGTCCAAGGTTTGTACCTTATTGTCCCATTGTCCTGTGGCAGGGTTCTTCCATGTCACGATGGCTTTTTTCGATCGTCCAGATGCATCAGTGAAGACTGTGACTCCATTTACTGGTCGTAGTTTGCAGCGACGCGTGGCCATCAGGGGTAGATTTCCTATTTCCGCCCAGAGTTTATGTTTCGGGAAGTGAATGGAAATATTACCGTGGAAGTCCGCTAATGCAGTCTGAAACCCAGCGTCCTCTGCAAGAAGCCAGTCTAAGTTGTCTTTTGTGGCTGGAATGTAGATCGTCTCAGGATCCCTTCCATCCATCTCCTGCAGATGTCCTCTACCTTTCATAATGAGCTTAGCAAGCATGTCATTAACGGTCCAAACAGTCTTAGGTGGAGAGTGGGGAAGAAATAACCATTCTAGAATTCTCAAAGGGTCAGATTCTGCCTGATCCCATTGGAAAAGGACAGCAAAAGGTTGGAACTTGCTGGATATGATGGCGAGGCGAATGTGCAGGTCAGGGGGTTGTCGTCTGCTTTGCCTGTTTTCGACAGCTTGGGAGCATACTTCCAGAGCTTGTTTTGCTTCTGGGGTTAGGGATCGAATAGATGTGAGAGTTGGGTCACCTTTAAGTAGCTCGAAGAGGGGGTGCAATTCCTCTGTTGTGATGCCCAAGACAGGCCTCAGCCAGTTAATGGCTCCTAAAAGCCCTTGCAAATCATTCAGGGTCATAGTGTCCGTTACTTTGAAAGTCACTGGTTGTGGCATGATTTCCTGTTGAGTGATCCTCCATCCGAGGTAGGTCCAAGGTTGGGTGCGTTGAATTTTTTCTGGGGCAAGCTGCAGACCTGCTTTTTGGATGGCGTCAGTTAAGGCAGTCAAGGTGGATTGTAGTTCAGTCCCGTGTTTTGCTGCTATCAGGATGTTTGATATTCCTGTCTTTGCCTCCCATTCTAATTGTTCAATTTGGGTATAGGTCAATTTATGCATGTTTGTGTTTTGAGTAGATCTAGAGGTGTGTATTGCTGTATGTTGCAACTTTGTGGAGCATCTTTGGGCTTGTGTTGTATGAAGGTTTTGTTTGTTTTGCTTTCTCAAGGCTCTTGCAGTGACTGTGTATAAAGAGTTATGTGTTTCTGCAGTTGAAATTGTAACTGGTTGTTTGTTTGCTACTTGTTTAAGTTTGGCTTTCCATGTTGTGTATGGCATCTTGTCTAACAGCATTTTAAAATAGTGAGAAGTAAATACTTGATTTGGGGCCCCTCTTATTATTATTCTTACCCTCTGTAACACAAAAGAACTTTTTATAATAGCAGATCATCTGTCAATTAGTAAAGTTGCCCTTCTGTGACTTAGAAAATTAAACATGGTAGTTGATAGCTGTATGTCTGCTGGGTTTTGCAATGCTACCTCTAGGTTGTTGGTTCTGTCAGGAGGTGGATGGTGTTGTCCCAGCTGAAATTCTCGCAGTACAAAACCAACAACTGTCATTGCCAGCAACGCAGTCAGTACACGTGCTGTCCACTTCAACGTTGGTAGCTTTGACTTTGCTGATGGTCTGGGCTTGGGTAGGCAGATGTTCTGTGTGCTTTCCCAGTCTACATCTTCTTCCTCGAGCTGAAGTAGTAGCCGTAGCCATGTTTGCTGTTCTTCCTCTTTTGCAGGATTCAAAACTGCTTGTCCTTTTTCTGGTTCTCTTGTCTCACTGAATTCAGGTTGCCACAGCTCAGCTAAGCTTTCTAGGGAGTCAATATCTCTTCTTCCTCCTCCATCAGGCCATCTTGGGCATAGAAGCTGTTCTGAGGCTGGTGAGGGCTGTGGGTTGGTTTCTGGGTAGGAGAGCCACAGTGATGCTTTAACTGTTGTGTATTTGTTGTGAGTTGGTTGAACTGGTGGTGACGGAAGAGGCACTTTCACTTCCGCCTCACGGCCGGAGTAAGCTTGCTGCGTCCATGTTGCTGCGTGGTTGTTCTGCAGCGGTCTCATGGCCGCTGCGCAGCCAAAGGGTGTTAGTGGAGCGCCCTGGCTAAAGGGAGCTAGCAGATTCTCTTCTGTGTCCTCTATAGACTCGCTGTCTATTTGTCCGTCACAGTCATCCTCCCCCCTTCCCGGCGAAATGCCTGAACCTGGGGGTGGCGGCTTCACTTCCGGCACACGGCAGGGGCAACATGGCGGTGCCTCCGGTGCCACTCTCCTTCTGCACATTGACTGTGCAACCACCGTGTAGCGGTCGCCCCGTAACGGTCCAGGGGTCGGCGCTGCTCTGTAATGGTCCTCGGCTCCAACAGCACTGCTTGCTGCTCTGTATGGCATGGTCTCAGCTGCAGCCATGGGCGCTGGCATAAAGCCAGCATCCCCCCCGGCTGCCATGCTCATGCTGCCAGCCCCCAAGCCATGCTCCTTCACACCACACGCTGCCACTGCACTGTTCCCCCCAAGGGCTCCCCCTCCCCCCCATCCCCCCTGACCAACGTGCATTCCCCCCCTGCCCCACTCGGTCGGTGGGGGGGCTGGGGTTGAAGGGGGGGGGGTTGAGGGGAAAGGAGTGAAGGGGGGGGAAGTCCACTCTCCCGGGTGCATTTGCCTTTCTGTAGTGCTTATTCAAGGCTATCATAATGTCTTTCCATGTAGGCAAATTCTTGAGGGCGTCTGTTTTTCCCTCACTGGCTTTTTCAATAATTTTGTTCCCTATTTTCCTCCAAGATGACACTTGACAAGGTCCAGTCAGAGGGAATGCAGGTTCAGGCAACGAAATCCAATATAACAAGTCCCATAACTTACTTTCTTCTATGGTTGTTCTTGTAAAAGTTGAGAGACAGCTTCTGCTGTTTGTTTGATTTTTGGAGTAATTCCCTCCTGACGGGTAAACCACCCTCCCATATTCGCCAATTTTTGGTTACCTCTGTGCGGAAGCTCTGTTGTCCTTTCTTCTGGTCCTTTTTTCTTCCTTTTTTGTTCCTTTTTGCAGAGGTAACCCAGCGCGCTGAATTCTTTCTTTTCTTCCTTTTGGTTTTGGCGATATGGACACCCCCGGACAGGTTCCCCAGAGCTTCTGCTCCTGGTTGCCGGTAACCTGCTGAAGACCCTGTTCGGGCGCCATTTGAGGTGCTGTTCAAGGCACGAACCCCACTCTGACACGAACAAGAGCCAGAGAAATACCATTTATTCAAACTGCCCAGGTTTAAATACCACGCCTGAACATGTCACGTGACCCTCTAACCAAAGACAATCAAATATTGTCTGAGAACCCGGGAGACCACAACTCCCATGGTTCATTTGCTACATTCTTCCTGCCACACTTCCCTTCTTCTGCCCCACCCCCAACAGCTTTGCCAGCTCTTCCTGGCCAGAGGAAGGCTTAACCAAAGAGCTTGAATCACATAACATCCTGCCTTGGAAGGGACCCACAAGGGTCGCCCAGTCCAATTCCTGGCCCTGTGCACGACAGCACAGCCATCCCACCGTGTGCCTGAGAGCGTTGTCCAAACGCTCCTTGAGCTCTGGCAGCCTTGGGGCCGTGACCACTGCCCTGGGCAGCCCGTTCCAGTGCCCGACCACCCTCCGGGGAAAGCACCAGGGCAGTTGAAGTCTCCACGAGAAGCAGGGACTGTGACCTGGAGGCTGCTTCAAGCTGCCTGTAGAGGTCTCCTCCCCATCTTGCTCCTGCTCAGGAGGCCTGGAGCAAACCCCCACAGCAGTGTGCCCATTCCCAGCCTGCCCACCCTTTGATCCTGACCCATCAACTCCTGAGTGGCTCGCCATCCCCCCCAAGACAGAGGTCGAGACCTTCCGAGTGTCACCTCCCCGAGATCTACGGATGTCGTCTCCCTGGGCTCCTGTGAGGCCCCGCATGTGGTTGCCAGCGCATTCTTCCCTCTCCCTTATGGGCCCTGTCCAATGCAGCCCCAGGGCAGCCCGGAGGAGCCCTGTCTGAGGCTGCGCTGGGGTGACCGGGGACACGGTGGGCTCACTGGGAGCAGCCTTCCAAAGCCCCAGAGCGGCAGGATGGTGCCCAGGCTCTGCTCAGGGCTGCTTTGGGCGTGGGGCCGTCTGCGCGAGTCCTGCACGGGACCCATGTGTCCTGGCTGCCACGCCAAAGGGCTGCTTCCCCAGGCGAAGGGGACAGGGGAGCGACCCTGCGTGAGAGCCTGCACCTCTGGCAGTGACTCAGGCCCGGGGTGCCCTTTGGGTGCCCTTGGTGCCCTTTGGGCCTTGCTGGATCTGCTTGCTGCCATTTGCTGGGGCCACCCTGCACTCCCTCCCCATTCCAGGCAGACACAGGCAGGTGTTGGAATAAAATCTTTTCTTCCGTAACCAGAAGAAAACTGTTAACTATATCTACGGAACGGCGGAGGGGGTCAGACAGAAATGCACACAAATCAATAGGATTGGCAAAAATGTCCGCTTTATTAGAGGACAGACAGCTTATATGCTGCCTATGACACACAGACATGTGGTTCTTCCCCAGGTTACATTGGATACATAAGGCAAACATACTGTGGTGTACAGTACTAATTGGATATCAGCAGGTGTCCATAAGCCTTGTTTTCCTGCCAGAACAACTCCTCCTTTACCTTGGCACAAGGCCTGCGCCATATTAGTGGCGCAGTATTTTTTACTCTCTGCACCCAGCCATGCCAAGGGGAAGGTCTCAGAAATGCAACTGAAATTGTTCACACAATTTCTGTCCACCGACATCTACGTCTACATCTATCTCTACATCTTCCCTACATCTCTATCTACATCTTCCCCACATAAACACCCTCCCTCCCTCCCGCTGGGATAGATCCCCAAACGATCTATCCCTCCAACTGGCATAGATCCCCAAACGATCTATGCCTCAACCTGGGATAGGTCCCCAAACGACCTATCCCTCAAACAGGGATAGGTCCCCAAACGACCTATCCCTTTAACAGGCCTAAGCCAATCTTCCTGCCCCAGCCCCGGCTGCGGGAGCCTTGATCTTCATGGCAGGCCCTGGCTCAGAGCCCCCCTTCCTCTTCGCCCCCCGCCTTTCCAGCTTGGCGTCTCCACTGTTCGTGGGCGCGGGGACGCTGCTGCCACCATCCTGGCTGGTCCCTGCAGCCCCTGGGGAGGAAGCCAAGTGCCCCTGAGTCCCCTGCGGCAGGACCTTCCCACTCAGCAGAGCGCGGCTGGTTGGAGTCACCCCAGGCTCCCTGGTGGCTTGGAGCTGGGGTGCGGCTGAGTGGCTGGCGGTGGTGTGCCTGGGCGGGGAGGTGTCCTCCTCCATGGCGACATCGCTGGCCAGCGAGAGGTCGCAGCCTCGGGGGGCGTCCTCCTCCATGGAGACGTCGCTGGCCAGCGAGAGGTCACAGCTGCGGGCGGTGTCCTCCTCCATGGGGACGTCGGTGGCCAGTGAGAGGTCGCAGCCGCGGGGGGCGTCCTCCTCCATGGAGACGTCACTGGCCAGGCTGATGTTAAGTGCCGGGGTGACGTCCACATCCATGGGGGTGCTCCCGTCTGGGGGGCTGCCACTGCCCAGGGGTGTCCCGGAGGGGTTGGCTGAGCTGTCAGGGCTGCGCTGGCTGTGCCGTGCTGCTGGGACCGGGGCCACTGCTCTCCCCTGATGGTGGTAGGGCTGCAGTTGACCCTGGGGGGCACGTTGGTCTGCCCCAGCCAGGGGCTTCCCACTGCCCTGGGGCCCCCCCCGGGCAGTGTTGGATGTTACAGCAACGCCAGGGTTGCTTGCCAGTGGGGCTGGTGGAGGCAGGTTGGCTGAGCCTGTGAGAAAGAGCAAAGCCTGGAAGTCACATCCCGAGCTGGGGCCGTCAGGCGCTGAGAGGACTGAGGAGGAGGAGGAGGAGGGCGAGGTGCAGGGGAGGAAGGGCTGTGAATGTCCCCACCGTGCACTGCGGGGCTTTCGGGGTCAGGCTCTGTCCTCACCTTTGGTGCCGGAGCTTTGGGGGGAGCGGAAGAGCTGCACGAGCCGGGTCAGGGCTGATCTCCAGCTCACAGAGCGGCGCCACAGAGCTGACAGGGCCATGGTCAGTCACGCTCAGTGGCCGGTCGCTTCTGTTGACTGGACACAGGTCTGAATGCTCCTCTTGGAGCGTCTCCAGGGATGGAATGTCGGGCCTCCCATTGTGTCATAGACACAGCAGTAATGCTGGGGCTTCCCTTCTTCTGCCCCACCCCCAACAGCTTTGCCAGCTCTTCCTGGCCAGAGGAAGCCTTAACCAAAGAGCTCGAATCACATAACATCCTGCCTTGGAAGGGACCCACAAGGGTCGCCCAGTCCAACTCCTGGCCCTGTGCAGGACAGCACAGCCATCCCACCGTGTGCCTGAGAGCGTTGTCCAAACGCTCCTTGAGCTCTGGCAGCCTTGGGGCCGTGACCACTGCCCTGGGCAGCCCGTTCCAGTGCCCGACCACCCTCCGGGGAAAGCACCTTTTCCTAATGTCCAACCTAAGCCTCCGCTGACACAGCTCCGGCCGTTCCCTCGGCTCCTGTCCCTGGTCCCACAGAGCAGAAATGGCCGCTGCCCCTTGGCAGGAAGCTGCAGCCCCCCAGGAGATCTGACCTCAGTCTCCTCTTCTCCAGGCTCAACAGCCCCAGTGACCTCAGACCTCAAGTGCAAGGTCCTGCACCTGGCTCAGGGCTTGGCTGGTGCCACCTGGCACAACATCAGCTTGCAAATTTTGCAACACAACAGGGAGGACCAAGAAGGCTTTGGCTAAGAGAGACTGTTTCCAAGGGACTGGAGCGACAGACCAAGGGGCAATGGCTTGGCGCTGGCAGAGGGCAGGCTTAGATGGCATATGGGAAAGAAAGCCTTCCCGGGGAGAGTGGTGGGGCCCTGGCACAGGTTGTCCAGAGAAGCTGTGGCTGCCCCATCCCTGCAAGTGTTCAGGGCCAGGTTGGACGCGGCTTGGAGCAAGCTGGTCTAGCGGAAGGTGTCCCTGCCCGTGGCAGAGGGGTGGTTGGAAGCAGATGAGCTTTCAGGTCCCTTCCTTCCAACACCAACTGCTCTAGGAGTCTTGAAAAACAGGAGACTTCTGCAGAAGCCAGGAGGTGAATAAAAACATTTGCCACTTAAACACAAAGTCTTGTTACCAAGGGGCATCACCTTATTCTGGGGACTACTCTCATGACTTCTCACCACTGGAAGCTGACATTGCTGAAAGCCATAGAAATTGACCTAAAATTGACCAAACAATCCGACAAAAGCTCCCTGATGGAAGGATCCTGGAGCAAGCATATCATCCTGGAGGCAATGACAGGGCAATTTCTGCGCCTCTGCCGTAAACCTGTCAGTTCTGGCCCTGCCCTGGAGAGGTTTTTTTCGGCTCTCCATTCCACGGGAAGACAAGTGCGGACAAGAAGAACAGGGTTCTGTCCGCTCAGGGTCAAAGGCGCTTTATAGGTCTGTGCTGTGATCTGTTGGAGTTGAGCTCCTGTCTAGAAAACGAGGGCTTTCGGGACTGCTCAGCATCTGGCTCCTCCCGTGGAATCAGATGTTCCAAGCAGGGAAGGGGATGTCCAAGAGGGGTTCTGCCCACTTGAATTTCTGAACTTGTGGAGCTCTCCTGGCGCTTCTGGGCGTAGTGATTCCGTGGATGTCAATTGGCTGTTCTGGAGAAAAGCTGGGGATTAAAAGGAGTAGTGAGAGAACCAGACTGAAAATGGGTGAAGGTGTTGCAGGAAGTGAGGCTGGGCAGCAAGAGCAGTGAGTGAGGGGAAAAAAGGGATTTCAGGCAAGAAGGAAGAAGATCCCTGAAGAGGCTCAAGGCAGCTCTCCTCAGCTCCACGCTTCTAGTCTTACAGGCTGCCTTGCTTCCTCCTCCCGCCGTCCCGAGCTCCACTCTTAGCACTAGGAAGGTGCTCTTGCAAAGGGTGTAGTGCAGTCACGGTTGGCAGTGAGAAGCGACAAGTCACTGGTTGCTCAGTTGTCAGTTCCCAAGAGGTGCCGTTTGCCCGGAGACAGGGGGCCCAGTCAGCAGCACAGAAGGTCTCAGGTGGCCACGTCCTCCCTTTTGAAGCGGCCTCCACTTTGAAAAATGGCAGTGGCCTTCCGAGCCACCTCATCGGGACGTAGTGGGGGGCACAGAGCAGGCGTGTCGGGAAGCCTGTAAGCCCAGAGTATCTCAGCCAGTGGAGAAACGGGCAGGGAGCAGCGCTGCGGGCAAAGGTGTGGGAACCCAAACCCAGCTTTCAGCAAAGGAAAACAAGGGCTGACAAAAACCTCGTGATCTGAAGGAGCTGGACCCTTCTCAGAAGACCTGTTAAAGTTCTACCTCATGGATCAAGCTTGGCTCCAGCAGAAATCAGAAAGGACGTTTCAGATGATTGTATCAAACCATGTCTAAACCCCTGTAATCCCTCTGTCCCCCATGTAATCCTACTAGAAGAAAAATTAACTGTTTGGAAATTGCAGTAAAAATTTGTGTAACTCCCCAATTAACATAGGTTGTCCCCTTCATTAACATACAGCCCCAGATGCCTTTACAATAGTGTTCTCGTGTTCAATAAACTATTCCAGTTCCCCATACTGGGATCGTGTCTAGCTTTTATTTTTCAGACCGCCACTCAAAGGGGCTAAAAGGGGGCTGCGACCTCCACTGAGCTGAGCCACCTCACTGCGGTTTGTCCAGTGAAGTCTCCCTTTTATTGCAATAAAAGTTTATTTTTTTTCGTCGGCTCCTCGATCTCCTGGCTATTTCTGTGTTTCCCACTGGCTGGAATTTCAGACGACCACAATCCCATGGTCTCTACAGCCCCGGCTGTCCCGCACCTTCCCATCTCCAACAAGGTCTTTGCTGTGTGTTAGGAAGAGGTGGAGCAGCACAGCATTCCTTTGGCTTGTCAGAGGCTCCAGCCCCCTGGGCCAGGAAGTTGTCGTCACCGCTTTCCGGGAACTTGCTGGACTCTTGGTGCTTGGCTGTGTTGCTTCTCCAGCTGCCGCCAGGGCAGTTGAAGTCTCCACGAGAAGCAGGGACTGTGACCTGGAGGCTGCTTCAAGCTGCCTGTAGAGGTCTCCTCCCCATCTTGCTCCTGCTCAGGAGGCCTGGAGCAAACCCCCACAGCAGTGTGCCCATTCCCAGCCTGCCCACCCTTTGATCCTGACCCATCAACTCCTGAGTGGCTCGCCATCCCCCCCAAGACAGAGGTCGAGACCTTCCGAGTGTCACCTCCCCGAGATCTACGGATGTCGTCTCCCTGGGCTCCTGTGAGGCCCCGCATGTGGTTGCCAGCGCATTCTTCCCTCTCCCTTATGGGCCCTGTCCAATGCAGCCCCAGGGCAGCCCGGAGGAGCCCTGTCTGAGGCTGCGCTGGGGTGACCGGGGACACGGTGGGCTCACTGGGAGCAGCCTTCCAAAGCCCCAGAGCGGCAGGATGGTGCCCAGGCTCTGCTCAGGGCTGCTTTGGGCGTGGGGCCGTCTGCGCGAGTCCTGCACGGGACCCATGTGTCCTGGCTGCCACGCCAAAGGGCTGCTTCCCCAGGCGAAGGGGACAGGGGAGTGACCCTGCGTGAGAGCCTGCACCTCTGGCAGTGACTCAGGCCCGGGGTGCCCTTTGGGTGCCCTTGGTGCCCTTTGGGCCTTGCTGGATCTGCTTGCTGCCATTTGCTGGGGCCACCCTGCACTCCCTCCCCATTCCAGGCAGACACAGGCAGGTGTTGGAATAAAATCTTTTCTTCCGTAACCAGAAGAAAACTGTTAACTATATCTACGGAACGGCGGAGGGGGTCAGACAGAAATGCACACAAATCAACAGGATTGGCAAAAATGTCCGCTTTATTAGAGGACAGACAGCTTATATGCTGCCTATGACACACAGACATGTGGTTCTTCCCCAGGTTACATTGGATACATAAGGCAAACATACTGTGGTGTACAGTACTAATTGGATATCAGCAGGTGTCCATAAGCCTTGTTTTCCTGCCAGAACAACTCCTCCTTCACCTTGCCACAAGGCCTGCAGCCATAAAAGTGGCGCAGTATTTTTTACTCTCTGCACCCAGCCATGCCAAGGGGAAGGTCTCAGAAATGCAACTGAAATTGTTCACACAATTTCTGTCCACCGACATCTACGTCTACATCTATCTCTACATCTTCCCTACATCTCTATCTACATCTTCCCCACATAAACACCCTCCCTCCCTCCCGCTGGGATAGATCCCCAAACGATCTATCCCTCCAACTGGCATAGATCCCCAAACGATCTATGCCTCAACCTGGGATAGGTCCCCAAACGACCTATCCCTCAAACAGGGATAGGTCCCCAAACGACCTATCCCTTTAACAGGCCTAAGCCAATCTTCCTGCCCCAGCCCCGGCTGCGGGAGCCTTGATCTTGATGGCAGGCCCTGGCTCAGAGCCCCCCTTCCTCTTTGCCCCGCGCCTTTCCAGCTTGGTGTCTCCGCGGTCCGTGGGCGCGGGGACGCTGCTGCCACCATCCTGGCTGGTCCCTGCAGCCCCCGGGGAGGAAGCCAAGTGCCCCTGAGTCCCCTGCGGCAGGACCTTCCCACTCAGCAGAGCGCGGCTGGTTGGAGTCACCCCAGGCTCCCTGGTGGCTTGGAGCTGGGGTGCGGCTGAGGGGCTGGCGGTGGTGTGCCTGGGCGGGGAGGTGTCCTCCTCCATGGCGACATCGCTGGCCAGCGAGAGGTCGCAGCCTCGGGGGGCGTCCTCCTCCATGGAGACGTCGCTGGCCAGCGAGAGGTCACAGCCGCGGGCGGTGTCCTCCTCCATGGGGACGTCGGTGGCCAGTGAGAGGTCGCAGCCGCGGGGGGCGTCCTCCTCCATGGAGACGTCACTGGCCAGGCTGATGTTAAGTGCCGGGGTGACGTCCACATCCATGGGGGTGCTCCCGTCTGGGGGGTTGCCACTGCCCAGGGGTGTCCCGGAGGGGTTGGCTGAACTGGCAGGGCTGCGCTGGCTGTGCCGCGCTGCTGGGACCGGGGCCACTGCTCTCCCCTGATGGTGGTAGGGCTGCAGTTGACCCTGGGGGGCACGTTGGTCTGCCCCAGCCAGGGGCTTCCCACTGCCCTGGGGCCCCCCCCGGGCAGTGTTGGATGTTACAGCAACGCCAGGGCTGCTTGCCAGTGGGGCTGGTGGAGGCAGGTTGGCTGAGCCTGTGAGAAAGAGCAAAGCCTGGAAGTCACATCCCGAGCTGGGGCCATCAGGCGCTGAGAGGACTGAGGAGGAGGAGGAGGAGGGCGAGGTGCAGGGGAGGAAGGGCTGTGAATGTCCCCACCGTGCACTGCGGGGCTTTCGGGGTCAGGCTCTGTCCTCACCTTTGGTGCCGGAGCTTTGGGGGGAGCGGAAGAGCTGCACGAGCCGGGTCAGGGCTGATCTCCAGCTCACAGAGCGGCGCCACAGAGCTGACAGGGCCATGGTCAGTCACGCTCGGTGGCCGGTCGCTTCTGTTGACTGGACACAGGTCTGGATGCTCCTCTTGGAGCGTCTCCAGGGATGGAATGTCGGGCCTCCCATTGTGTCATAGAGACAGCAGTAATGCTGGGGCTTCCCTGAGGTGCTGTTCAAGGCACGAACCCCACTCTGACACGAACAAGTGCCAGAGCAGAATTACCGTTTATTCAAACTGCCCAGGTTTAAATACCACGCCTGAACATGTCACGTGACCCTCTAACCAATGACAATCAAATATTGTCTGAGAACCCGGGAGACCACAACTCCCATGGTTCATTGCTACATTCTTCCTGCCACATCTCCCTCCTCTTTTTATTAACAAGTTGAGAAACACTATGTTTTTAACATTCTTATTAGAACCAATCTTATTTCAACTAATT
This sequence comes from Pseudopipra pipra, assembly GCF_036250125.1. Classification (NCBI taxonomy): domain Eukaryota; kingdom Metazoa; phylum Chordata; class Aves; order Passeriformes; family Pipridae; genus Pseudopipra; species Pseudopipra pipra. The sequence goes on along the minus strand of NC_087580.1, from coordinate 16,433,470 downwards.
ATAAAAAACAGGGCCTATCGTCACAAGGCCTTTATTGAACTGTTGACAACTTTATTGGTTCGTGCAATATTCAAGCAATCTCAAATTACCCAGGGTTTGTAGGTGTGGATAACCTTTTATCTGAGGGTGACTTTGTGTAATGGCATCATCTTTATTTAAAAGGGAAATGTGTTGGGTTGTAGATGTTGTGTCTGAGGTGGTGTTGTCTGAAGTAGTGTTTAAGATGTCTTGCTATAAAGTGTACTTGCTTTCACACACATATACATGCTTCCACTCAACTTTCTCATTCATACTCCGGTGGCCACCGTTTCATTCTCTCCTTACAATGCACTCTTAAACCCTTTATTGTGTTTGACTCATGGAGTTTTGGTTCTGTATTGGTTACTGTTTATGTGTTTCTTTTGGTTCTGCCTTGGTTACTGTTTATATGTTTCTTTTGGTTCTGTTGTATCATTTACTGCTTCTTTGTGATTCTCCCTGTTTTAAGGAAATGTTAATGTAGATTTACACACATAGGGAACAGACCCATATCTCTTTTCCCCTTTTTTTTTTTTTTTTTTTTCTCCCCACTGTGTGATGTGTTTACTATTGTTGGTCGTGTTTCTTCTAATCCAAATCCTTCACTTATTTCTTCTGGTGGTTGCTCCTGTTGTGGTGGAGGGCTAATATAAGGCCTGACACATCTAGAAGGGACCCATTGTAATTTGGTACCCTTGGATACACAGGCATATCCCCTTCCCCATGTTATGAGATCTACTGGTCCTGACCATTGCCCAGATATTAGATCTTTGATCATAACTGGTGGTTTGGAAGATGAAAGTATTTGAGTTTTATCTTGGCGTTCATACTTGCTATGGTCTGTATCATCACAGTTTAAGAAATTTAGAACATATGACGCTTTCCGTAAGCGTTCCTGGGGGCTATATACCGACTCCCCTCTTTTTTGTCTTTGAAGCATTTCTTTTAGTGTACGGTGAGCTCTTTCTACAATCGCTTGTCCTGTGGGTGAATGCGGTATACCTATGGAATGGAGTATTCCCCAATCTGTGAGAAATGTTTTGATTTTTTCAGAACAATGAGCAGGGTCATTGTCGGTTTTTATGGTTTTTGGAATTCCTAGGATTGCGAAACAACTGAGCCAGTGTCTGATAACGTCTTTGGCTTTTTCTCCCGTGTGTGCTGTTGCATTAATGTATCTGGAATACATGTCTACTGTAACATGGACATATTTTAGTTTACCGAATTCAGCTATATGTGTAAGGTCTGTCTGCCAGATTTCATTGGCTGTTATGCCCCTGGGATTAACCCCTTCCTTAGCTGGCATGGGGGTAATTCGCTGGCAGTCAGAGCATGACATAATTATGTCTCTGGTCTGGTTTATTGTAATTTGGAATTGTCTCTTTAATGAACGTGCATTTTGGTGGAAGAACTGGTGTGAGACTTTAGCCTGTTCCAGAATTTTGGGAACTGTAGTTGCCATAGCAGTTGCATCAGCTTTTTGATTGCCCTCTGCTATGGGTCCTGGAAGTTCTGTGTGTGACCGAGTGTGCATTATGTAAAAATCAAATTTTCTGTGGTTGATAAGAAACCATATGGTACGAATTTCTGTAAATAAGTGAGGATTAGTGACATCTCGAAGGAAGGAGGCTTCGAGACGTGAGACCAACCCTGCTGCATAGTGAGAATCTGTGACAACATTCATAGGTTGATCATGGAACAATTCAAATGCCATGCGGATAGCTGCTAGTTCTAAAACCTGTACAGAACCTTGGTCCAAGGTTTGTACCTTATTGTCCCATTGTCCTGTGGCAGGGTTCTTCCATGTCACGATGGCTTTTTTCGATCGTCCAGATGCATCAGTGAAGACTGTGACTCCATTTACTGGTCGTAGTTTGCAGCGACGCGTGGCCATCAGGGGTAGATTTCCTATTTCCGCCCAGAGTTTATGTTTCGGGAAGTGAATGGAAATATTACCGTGGAAGTCCGCTAATGCAGTCTGAAACCCAGCGTCCTCTGCAAGAAGCCAGTCTAAGTTGTCTTTTGTGGCTGGAATGTAGATCGTCTCAGGATCCCTTCCATCCATCTCCTGCAGATGTCCTCTACCTTTCATAATGAGCTTAGCAAGCATGTCATTAACGGTCCAAACAGTCTTAGGTGGAGAGTGGGGAAGAAATAACCATTCTAGAATTCTCAAAGGGTCAGATTCTGCCTGATCCCATTGGAAAAGGACAGCAAAAGGTTGGAACTTGCTGGATATGATGGCGAGGCGAATGTGCAGGTCAGGGGGTTGTCGTCTGCTTTGCCTGTTTTCGACAGCTTGGGAGCATACTTCCAGAGCTTGTTTTGCTTCTGGGGTTAGGGATCGAATAGATGTGAGAGTTGGGTCACCTTTAAGTAGCTCGAAGAGGGGGTGCAATTCCTCTGTTGTGATGCCCAAGACAGGCCTCAGCCAGTTAATGGCTCCTAAAAGCCCTTGCAAATCATTCAGGGTCATAGTGTCCGTTACTTTGAAAGTCACTGGTTGTGGCATGATTTCCTGTTGAGTGATCCTCCATCCGAGGTAGGTCCAAGGTTGGGTGCGTTGAATTTTTTCTGGGGCAAGCTGCAGACCTGCTTTTTGGATGGCGTCAGTTAAGGCAGTCAAGGTGGATTGTAGTTCAGTCCCGTGTTTTGCTGCTATCAGGATGTTTGATATTCCTGTCTTTGCCTCCCATTCTAATTGTTCAATTTGGGTATAGGTCAATTTATGCATGTTTGTGTTTTGAGTAGATCTAGAGGTGTGTATTGCTGTATGTTGCAACTTTGTGGAGCATCTTTGGGCTTGTGTTGTATGAAGGTTTTGTTTGTTTTGCTTTCTCAAGGCTCTTGCAGTGACTGTGTATAAAGAGTTATGTGTTTCTGCAGTTGAAATTGTAACTGGTTGTTTGTTTGCTACTTGTTTAAGTTTGGCTTTCCATGTTGTGTATGGCATCTTGTCTAACAGCATTTTAAAATAGTGAGAAGTAAATACTTGATTTGGGGCCCCTCTTATTATTATTCTTACCCTCTGTAACACAAAAGAACTTTTTATAATAGCAGATCATCTGTCAATTAGTAAAGTTGCCCTTCTGTGACTTAGAAAATTAAACATGGTAGTTGATAGCTGTATGTCTGCTGGGTTTTGCAATGCTACCTCTAGGTTGTTGGTTCTGTCAGGAGGTGGATGGTGTTGTCCCAGCTGAAATTCTCGCAGTACAAAACCAACCACTGTCATTGCCAGCAACGCCGTCAGTACACGTGCTGTCCACTTCAACGTTGGTAGCTTTGACTTTGCTGATGGTCTGGGCTTGGGTAGGCAGATGTTCTGTGTGCTTTCCCAGTCTACATCTTCTTCCTCGAGCTGAAGTAGTAGCCGTAGCCATGTTTGCTGTTCTTCCTCTTTTGCAGGATTCAAAACTGCTTGTCCTTTTTCTGGTTCTCTTGTCTCACTGAGTTCAGTTTGCCACAGCTCAGCTAAGCTTTCTAGGGAGTCAATATCTCTTCTTCCTCCTCCATCAGGCCATCTTCGGCATAGAAGCTGTTCTGAGGCTGGTGAGGGCTGTGGGTTGGTTTCTGGGTAGGAGAGCCACAGTGATGCTTTAACTGTTGTGCATTTGTTGTGAGTTGGTTGAACTGGTGGTGACGGAAGAGGCACTTTCACTTCCGCCTCACGGCCGGAGTAAGCTTGCTGCGTCCATGTTGCTGCGTGGTTGTTCTGCAGCGGTCTCATGGCCGCTGCGCAGCCAAAGGGTGTTAGTGGAGCGCCCTGGCTAAAGGGAGCTAGCAGATTCTCTTCTGTGTCCTCTATAGACTCGCTGTCTATTTGTCCGTCACAGTCATCCTCCCCCCTTCCCGGCGAAATGCCTGAACCTGGGGGTGGCGGCTTCACTTCCGGCACACGGCAGGGGCAACATGGCGGTGCCTCCGGTGCCACTCTCCTTCTGCACATTGACTGTGCAACCACCGTGTAGCGGTCGCCCCGTAACGGTCCAGGGGTCGGCGCTGCTCTGTAATGGTCCTCGGCTCCAGCAGCACTGCTTGCTGCTCTGTATGGCATGGTCTCAGCTGCAGCCATGGGCGCTGGCATAAAGCCAGCATCCCCCCCGGCTGCCATGCTCATGCTGCCAGCCCCCAAGCCATGCTCCTTCACACCACACGCTGCCACTGCACTGTTCCCCCCAAGGGCTCCCCCTCCCCCTCATCCCCCCTGACCAACGTGCATTCCCCCCCTGCCCCACTCGGTCGGTGGGGGGGCTGGGGTTGAAGGGGGGGGGGTTGAGGGGAAAGGAGTGAAGGGGGGGGAAGTCCACTCTCCCGGGTGCATTTGCCTTTCTGTAGTGCTTATTCAAGGCTATCATAATGTCTTTCCATGTAGGCAAATTCTTGAGGGCGTCTGTTTTTCCCTCACTGGCTTTTTCAATAATTTTGTTCCCTATTTTCCTCCAAGATGACACTTGACAAGGTCCAGTCAGAGGGAATGCAGGTTCAGGCAACGAAATCCAATATAACAAGTCCCATAACTTACTTTCTTCTATGGTTGTTCTTGTAAAAGTTGAGAGACAGCTTCTGCTGTTTGTTTGATTTTTGGAGTAATTCCCTCCTGACGGGTAAACCACCCTCCCATATTCGCCAATTTTTGGTTACCTCTGTGCGGAAGCTCTGTTGTCCTTTCTTCTGGTCCTTTTTTCTTCCTTTTTTGTTCCTTTTTGCAGAGGTAACCCAGCGCGCTGAATTCTTTCTTTTCTTCCTTTTGGTTTTGGCGATATGGACACCCCCGGACAGGTTCCCCAGAGCTTCTGCTCCTGGTTGCCGGTAACCTGCTGAAGACCCTGTTCGGGCGCCATTTGAGGTGCTGTTCAAGGCACGAACCCCACTCTGACACGAACAAGTGCCAGAGCAGAAATACCATTTATTCAAACTGCCCAGGTTTAAATACCACGCCTGAACATGTCACGTGACCCTCTAACCAAAGACAATCAAATATTGTCTGAGAACCCGGGAGACCACAACTCCCATGGTTCATTGCTACATTCTTCCTGCCACACTTCCCTTCTTCTGCCCCACCCCCAACAGCTTTGCCAGCTCTTCCTGGCCAGAGGAAGGCTTAACCAAAGAGCTCGAATCACATAACATCCTGCCTTGGAAGGGACCCACAAGGGTCGCCCAGTCCAACTCCTGGCCCTGTGCAGGACAGCACAGCCATCCCACCGTGTGCCTGAGAGCGTTGTCCAAACGCTCCTTGAGCTCTGGCAGCCTTGGGGCCGTGACCACTGCCCTGGGCAGCCCGTTCCAGTGCCCGACCACCCTCCGGGGAAAGCACCAGGGCAGTTGAAGTCTCCACGAGAAGCAGGGACTGTGACCTGGAGGCTGCTTCAAGCTGCCTGTAGAGGTCTCCTCCCCATCTTGCTCCTGCTCAGGAGGCCTGGAGCAAACCCCCACAGCAGTGTGCCCATTCCCAGCCTGCCCGCCCTTTGATCCTGACCCATCAACTCCTGAGTGGCTCGCCATCCCCCCCAAGACAGAGGTCGAGACCTTCCGAGTGTCACCTCCCCGAGATCTACGGATGTCGTCTCCCTGGGCTCCTGTGAGGCCCCGCATGTGGTTGCCAGCGCATTCTTCCCTCTCCCTTATGGGCCCTGTCCAATGCAGCCCCAGGGCAGCCCGGAGGAGCCCTGTCTGAGGCTGCGCTGGGGTGACCGGGGACACGGTGGGCTCACTGGGAGCAGCCTTCCAAAGCCCCAGAGCGGCAGGATGGTGCCCAGGCTCTGCTCAGGGCTGCTTTGGGCGTGGGGCCGTCTGCGCGAGTCCTGCACGGGACCCATGTGTCCTGGCTGCCACGCCAAAGGGCTGCTTCCCCAGGCGAAGGGGACAGGGGAGTGACCCTGCGTGAGAGCCTGCACCTCTGGCAGTGACTCAGGCCCGGGGTGCCCTTTGGGTGCCCTTGGTGCCCTTTGGGCCTTGCTGGATCTGCTTGCTGCCATTTGCTGGGGCCACCCTGCACTCCCTCCCCATTCCAGGCAGACACAGGCAGGTGTTGGAATAAAATCTTTTCTTCCGTAACCAGAAGAAAACTGTTAACTATATCTACGGAACGGCGGAGGGGGTCAGACAGAAATGCACACAAATCAACAGGATTGGCAAAAATGTCCGCTTTATTAGAGGACAGACAGCTTATATGCTGCCTATGACACACAGACATGTGGTTCTTCCCCAGGTTACATTGGATACATAAGGCAAACATACTGTGGTGTACAGTACTAATTGGATATCAGCAGGTGTCCATAAGCCTTGTTTTCCTGCCAGAACAACTCCTCCTTCACCTTGCCACAAGGCCTGCAGCCATAAAAGTGGCGCAGTATTTTTTACTCTCTGCACCCAGCCATGCCAAGGGGAAGGTCTCAGAAATGCAACTGAAATTGTTCACACAATTTCTGTCCACCGACATCTACGTCTACATCTATCTCTACATCTTCCCTACATCTCTATCTACATCTTCCCCACATAAACACCCTCCCTCCCTCCCGCTGGGATAGATCCCCAAACGATCTATCCCTCCAACTGGCATAGATCCCCAAACGATCTATGCCTCAACCTGGGATAGGTCCCCAAACGACCTATCCCTCAAACAGGGATAGGTCCCCAAACGACCTATCCCTTTAACAGGCCTAAGCCAATCTTCCTGCCCCAGCCCCGGCTGCGGGAGCCTTGATCTTGATGGCAGGCCCTGGCTCAGAGCCCCCCTTCCTCTTTGCCCCGCGCCTTTCCAGCTTGGTGTCTCCGCGGTCCGTGGGCGCGGGGACGCTGCTGCCACCATCCTGGCTGGTCCCTGCAGCCCCCGGGGAGGAAGCCAAGTGCCCCTGAGTCCCCTGCGGCAGGACCTTCCCACTCAGCAGAGCGCGGCTGGTTGGAGTCACCCCAGGCTCCCTGGTGGCTTGGAGCTGGGGTGCGGCTGAGGGGCTGGCGGTGGTGTGCCTGGGCGGGGAGGTGTCCTCCTCCATGGCGACATCGCTGGCCAGCGAGAGGTCGCAGCCTCGGGGGGCGTCCTCCTCCATGGAGACGTCGCTGGCCAGCGAGAGGTCACAGCCGCGGGCGGTGTCCTCCTCCATGGGGACGTCGGTGGCCAGTGAGAGGTCGCAGCCGCGGGGGGCGTCCTCCTCCATGGAGACGTCACTGGCCAGGCTGATGTTAAGTGCCGGGGTGACGTCCACATCCATGGGGGTGCTCCCGTCTGGGGGGTTGCCACTGCCCAGGGGTGTCCCGGAGGGGTTGGCTGAACTGGCAGGGCTGCGCTGGCTGTGCCGCGCTGCTGGGACCGGGGCCACTGCTCTCCCCTGATGGTGGTAGGGCTGCAGTTGACCCTGGGGGGCACGTTGGTCTGCCCCAGCCAGGGGCTTCCCACTGCCCTGGGGCCCCCCCCCGGGCAGTGTTGGATGTTACAGCAACGCCAGGGCTGCTTGCCAGTGGGGCTGGTGGAGGCAGGTTGGCTGAGCCTGTGAGAAAGAGCAAAGCCTGGAAGTCACATCCCGAGCTGGGGCCATCAGGCGCTGAGAGGACTGAGGAGGAGGAGGAGGAGGGCGAGGTGCAGGGGAGGAAGGGCTGTGAATGTCCCCACCGTGCACTGCGGGGCTTTCGGGGTCAGGCTCTGTCCTCACCTTTGGTGCCGGAGCTTTGGGGGGAGCGGAAGAGCTGCACGAGCCGGGTCAGGGCTGATCTCCAGCTCACAGAGCGGCGCCACAGAGCTGACAGGGCCATGGTCAGTCACGCTCGGTGGCCGGTCGCTTCTGTTGACTGGACACAGGTCTGGATGCTCCTCTTGGAGCGTCTCCAGGGATGGAATGTCGGGCCTCCCATTGTGTCATAGAGACAGCAGTAATGCTGGGGCTTCCCTGAGGTGCTGTTCAAGGCACGAACCCCACTCTGACACGAACAAGTGCCAGAGCAGAATTACCGTTTATTCAAACTGCCCAGGTTTAAATACCACGCCTGAACATGTCACGTGACCCTCTAACCAATGACAATCAAATATTGTCTGAGAACCCGGGAGACCACAACTCCCATGGTTCATTGCTACATTCTTCCTGCCACATCTCCCTCCTCTTTTTATTAACAAGTTGAGAAACACTATGTTTTTAACATTCTTATTAGAACCAATCTTATTTCAACTAATTATAAAAAACAGGGCCTATCGTCACAAGGCCTTTATTGAACTGTTGACAACTTTATTGGTTCGTGCAATATTCAAGCAATCTCAAATTACCCAGGGTTTGTAGGTGTGGATAACCTTTTATCTGAGGGTGACTTTGTGTAATGGCATCATCTTTATTTAAAAGGGAAATGTGTTGGGTTGTAGATGTTGTGTCTGAGGTGGTGTTGTCTGAAGTAGTGTTTAAGATGTCTTGCTATAAAGTGTACTTGCTTTCACACACATATACATGCTTCCACTCAACTTTCTCATTCATACTCCGGTGGCCACCGTTTCATTCTCTCCTTACAATGCACTCTTAAACCCTTTATTGTGTTTGACTCATGGAGTTTTGGTTCTGTATTGGTTACTGTTTATGTGTTTCTTTTGGTTCTGCCTTGGTTACTGTTTATATGTTTCTTTTGGTTCTGTTGTATCATTTACTGCTTCTTTGTGATTCTCCCTGTTTTAAGGAAATGTTAATGTAGATTTACACACATAGGGAACAGACCCATATCTCTTTTCCCCTTTTTTTTTTTTTTTTTTTTCTCCCCACTGTGTGATGTGTTTACTATTGTTGGTCGTGTTTCTTCTAATCCAAATCCTTCACTTATTTCTTCTGGTGGTTGCTCCTGTTGTGGTGGAGGGCTAATATAAGGCCTGACACATCTAGAAGGGACCCATTGTAATTTGGTACCCTTGGATACACAGGCATATCCCCTTCCCCATGTTATGAGATCTACTGGTCCTGACCATTGCCCAGATATTAGATCTTTGATCATAACTGGTGGTTTGGAAGATGAAAGTATTTGAGTTTTATCTTGGCGTTCATACTTGCTATGGTCTGTATCATCACAGTTTAAGAAATTTAGAACATATGACGCTTTCCGTAAGCGTTCCTGGGGGCTATATACCGACTCCCCTCTTTTTTGTCTTTGAAGCATTTCTTTTAGTGTACGGTGAGCTCTTTCTACAATCGCTTGTCCTGTGGGTGAATGCGGTATACCTATGGAATGGAGTATTCCCCAATCTGTGAGAAATGTTTTGATTTTTTCAGAACAATGAGCAGGGTCATTGTCGGTTTTTATGGTTTTTGGAATTCCTAGGATTGCGAAACAACTGAGCCAGTGTCTGATAACGTCTTTGGCTTTTTCTCCCGTGTGTGCTGTTGCATTAATGTATCTGGAATACATGTCTACTGTAACATGGACATATTTTAGTTTACCGAATTCAGCTATATGTGTAAGGTCTGTCTGCCAGATTTCATTGGCTGTTATGCCCCTGGGATTAACCCCTTCCTTAGCTGGCATGGGGGTAATTCGCTGGCAGTCAGAGCATGACATAATTATGTCTCTGGTCTGGTTTATTGTAATTTGGAATTGTCTCTTTAATGAACGTGCATTTTGGTGGAAGAACTGGTGTGAGACTTTAGCCTGTTCCAGAATTTTGGGAACTGTAGTTGCCATAGCAGTTGCATCAGCTTTTTGATTGCCCTCTGCTATGGGTCCTGGAAGTTCTGTGTGTGACCGAGTGTGCATTATGTAAAAATCAAATTTTCTGTGGTTGATAAGAAACCATATGGTACGAATTTCTGTAAATAAGTGAGGATTAGTGACATCTCGAAGGAAGGAGGCTTCGAGACGTGAGACCAACCCTGCTGCATAGTGAGAATCTGTGACAACATTCATAGGTTGATCATGGAACAATTCAAATGCCATGCGGATAGCTGCTAGTTCTAAAACCTGTACAGAACCTTGGTCCAAGGTTTGTACCTTATTGTCCCATTGTCCTGTGGCAGGGTTCTTCCATGTCACGATGGCTTTTTTCGATCGTCCAGATGCATCAGTGAAGACTGTGACTCCATTTACTGGTCGTAGTTTGCAGCGACGCGTGGCCATCAGGGGTAGATTTCCTATTTCCGCCCAGAGTTTATGTTTCGGGAAGTGAATGGAAATATTACCGTGGAAGTCCGCTAATGCAGTCTGAAACCCAGCGTCCTCTGCAAGAAGCCAGTCTAAGTTGTCTTTTGTGGCTGGAATGTAGATCGTCTCAGGATCCCTTCCATCCATCTCCTGCAGATGTCCTCTACCTTTCATAATGAGCTTAGCAAGCATGTCATTAACGGTCCAAACAGTCTTAGGTGGAGAGTGGGGAAGAAATAACCATTCTAGAATTCTCAAAGGGTCAGATTCTGCCTGATCCCATTGGAAAAGGACAGCAAAAGGTTGGAACTTGCTGGATATGATGGCGAGGCGAATGTGCAGGTCAGGGGGTTGTCGTCTGCTTTGCCTGTTTTCGACAGCTTGGGAGCATACTTCCAGAGCTTGTTTTGCTTCTGGGGTTAGGGATCGAATAGATGTGAGAGTTGGGTCACCTTTAAGTAGCTCGAAGAGGGGGTGCAATTCCTCTGTTGTGATGCCCAAGACAGGCCTCAGCCAGTTAATGGCTCCTAAAAGCCCTTGCAAATCATTCAGGGTCATAGTGTCCGTTACTTTGAAAGTCACTGGTTGTGGCATGATTTCCTGTTGAGTGATCCTCCATCCGAGGTAGGTCCAAGGTTGGGTGCGTTGAATTTTTTCTGGGGCAAGCTGCAGACCTGCTTTTTGGATGGCGTCAGTTAAGGCAGTCAAGGTGGATTGTAGTTCAGTCCCGTGTTTTGCTGCTATCAGGATGTTTGATATTCCTGTCTTTGCCTCCCATTCTAATTGTTCAATTTGGGTATAGGTCAATTTATGCATGTTTGTGTTTTGAGTAGATCTAGAGGTGTGTATTGCTGTATGTTGCAACTTTGTGGAGCATCTTTGGGCTTGTGTTGTATGAAGGTTTTGTTTGTTTTGCTTTCTCAAGGCTCTTGCAGTGACTGTGTATAAAGAGTTATGTGTTTCTGCAGTTGAAATTGTAACTGGTTGTTTGTTTGCTACTTGTTTAAGTTTGGCTTTCCATGTTGTGTATGGCATCTTGTCTAACAGCATTTTAAAATAGTGAGAAGTAAATACTTGATTTGGGGCCCCTCTTATTATTATTCTTACCCTCTGTAACACAAAAGAACTTTTTATAATAGCAGATCATCTGTCAATTAGTAAAGTTGCCCTTCTGTGACTTAGAAAATTAAACATGGTAGTTGATAGCTGTATGTCTGCTGGGTTTTGCAATGCTACCTCTAGGTTGTTGGTTCTGTCAGGAGGTGGATGGTGTTGTCCCAGCTGAAATTCTCGCAGTACAAAACCAACCACTGTCATTGCCAGCAACGCCGTCAGTACACGTGCTGTCCACTTCAACGTTGGTAGCTTTGACTTTGCTGATGGTCTGGGCTTGGGTAGGCAGATGTTCTGTGTGCTTTCCCAGTCTACATCTTCTTCCTCGAGCTGAAGTAGTAGCCGTAGCCATGTTTGCTGTTCTTCCTCTTTTGCAGGATTCAAAACTGCTTGTCCTTTTTCTGGTTCTCTTGTCTCACTGAGTTCAGTTTGCCACAGCTCAGCTAAGCTTTCTAGGGAGTCAATATCTCTTCTTCCTCCTCCATCAGGCCATCTTCGGCATAGAAGCTGTTCTGAGGCTGGTGAGGGCTGTGGGTTGGTTTCTGGGTAGGAGAGCCACAGTGATGCTTTAACTGTTGTGCATTTGTTGTGAGTTGGTTGAACTGGTGGTGACGGAAGAGGCACTTTCACTTCCGCCTCACGGCCGGAGTAAGCTTGCTGCGTCCATGTTGCTGCGTGGTTGTTCTGCAGCGGTCTCATGGCCGCTGCGCAGCCAAAGGGTGTTAGTGGAGCGCCCTGGCTAAAGGGAGCTAGCAGATTCTCTTCTGTGTCCTCTATAGACTCGCTGTCTATTTGTCCGTCACAGTCATCCTCCCCCCTTCCCGGCGAAATGCCTGAACCTGGGGGTGGCGGCTTCACTTCCGGCACACGGCAGGGGCAACATGGCGGTGCCTCCGGTGCCACTCTCCTTCTGCACATTGACTGTGCAACCACCGTGTAGCGGTCGCCCCGTAACGGTCCAGGGGTCGGCGCTGCTCTGTAATGGTCCTCGGCTCCAGCAGCACTGCTTGCTGCTCTGTATGGCATGGTCTCAGCTGCAGCCATGGGCGCTGGCATAAAGCCAGCATCCCCCCCGGCTGCCATGCTCATGCTGCCAGCCCCCAAGCCATGCTCCTTCACACCACACGCTGCCACTGCACTGTTCCCCCCAAGGGCTCCCCCTCCCCCTCATCCCCCCTGACCAACGTGCATTCCCCCCCTGCCCCACTCGGTCGGTGGGGGGGCTGGGGTTGAAGGGGGGGGGGTTGAGGGGAAAGGAGTGAAGGGGGGGGAAGTCCACTCTCCCGGGTGCATTTGCCTTTCTGTAGTGCTTATTCAAGGCTATCATAATGTCTTTCCATGTAGGCAAATTCTTGAGGGCGTCTGTTTTTCCCTCACTGGCTTTTTCAATAATTTTGTTCCCTATTTTCCTCCAAGATGACACTTGACAAGGTCCAGTCAGAGGGAATGCAGGTTCAGGCAACGAAATCCAATATAACAAGTCCCATAACTTACTTTCTTCTATGGTTGTTCTTGTAAAAGTTGAGAGACAGCTTCTGCTGTTTGTTTGATTTTTGGAGTAATTCCCTCCTGACGGGTAAACCACCCTCCCATATTCGCCAATTTTTGGTTACCTCTGTGCGGAAGCTCTGTTGTCCTTTCTTCTGGTCCTTTTTTCTTCCTTTTTTGTTCCTTTTTGCAGAGGTAACCCAGCGCGCTGAATTCTTTCTTTTCTTCCTTTTGGTTTTGGCGATATGGACACCCCCGGACAGGTTCCCCAGAGCTTCTGCTCCTGGTTGCCGGTAACCTGCTGAAGACCCTGTTCGGGCGCCATTTGAGGTGCTGTTCAAGGCACGAACCCCACTCTGACACGAACAAGTGCCAGAGCAGAAATACCATTTATTCAAACTGCCCAGGTTTAAATACCACGCCTGAACATGTCACGTGACCCTCTAACCAAAGACAATCAAATATTGTCTGAGAACCCGGGAGACCACAACTCCCATGGTTCATTGCTACATTCTTCCTGCCACACTTCCCTTCTTCTGCCCCACCCCCAACAGCTTTGCCAGCTCTTCCTGGCCAGAGGAAGGCTTAACCAAAGAGCTCGAATCACATAACATCCTGCCTTGGAAGGGACCCACAAGGGTCGCCCAGTCCAACTCCTGGCCCTGTGCAGGACAGCACAGCCATCCCACCGTGTGCCTGAGAGCGTTGTCCAAACGCTCCTTGAGCTCTGGCAGCCTTGGGGCCGTGACCACTGCCCTGGGCAGCCCGTTCCAGTGCCCGACCACCCTCCGGGGAAAGCACCAGGGCAGTTGAAGTCTCCACGAGAAGCAGGGACTGTGACCTGGAGGCTGCTTCAAGCTGCCTGTAGAGGTCTCCTCCCCATCTTGCTCCTGCTCAGGAGGCCTGGAGCAAACCCCCACAGCAGTGTGCCCATTCCCAGCCTGCCCGCCCTTTGATCCTGACCCATCAACTCCTGAGTGGCTCGCCATCCCCCCCAAGACAGAGGTCGAGACCTTCCGAGTGTCACCTCCCCGAGATCTACGGATGTCGTCTCCCTGGGCTCCTGTGAGGCCCCGCATGTGGTTGCCAGCGCATTCTTCCCTCTCCCTTATGGGCCCTGTCCAATGCAGCCCCAGGGCAGCCCGGAGGAGCCCTGTCTGATGCTGCGCTGGGGTGACTGGGGACACGGTGGGCTCACTGGGAGCAGCCTTCCAAAGCCCCAGAGCGGCAGGATGGTGCCCAGGCTCTGCTCAGGGCTGCTTTGGGCGTGGGGCCGTCTGCGCGAGTCCTGCACGGGACCCATGTGTCCTGGCTGCCACGCCAAAGGGCTGCTTCCCCAGGCGAAGGGGACAGGGGAGTGACCCTGCGTGAGAGCCTGCACCTCTGGCAGTGACTCAGGCCCGGGGTGCCCTTTGGGTGCCCTTGGTGCCCTTTGGGCCTTGCTGGATCTGCTTGCTGCCATTTGCTGGGGCCACCCTGCACTCCCTCCCCATTCCAGGCAGACACAGGCAGGTGTTGGAATAAAATCTTTTCTTCCGTAACCAGAAGAAAACTGTTAACTATATCTACGGAACGGCGGAGGGGGTCAGACAGAAATGCACACAAATCAACAGGATTGGCAAAAATGTCCGCTTTATTAGAGGACAGACAGCTCATATGCTGCCTGCGACACACAGACATGTGGTTCTTCCCCAGGTTACATTGGATACATAAGGCAAACATACTGTGGTGTACAGTACTAATTGGATATCAGCAGGTGTCCATAAGACTTGTTTTCCTGCCAGAACAACTCCTCCTTCACCTTGGCACAAGGCCTGCGCCATAGAAGTGGCGCAGTATTTTTTACTCTCTGCACCCAGCCATGCCAAGGGGAAGGTCTCAGAAATGCAACTGAAATTGTTCACACAATTTCTGTCCACCGACATCTACGTCTACATCTATCTCTACATCTTCCCTACATCTCTATCTACATCTTCCCCACATAAACACCCTCCCTCCCTCCCGCTGGGATAGATCCCCAAACGATCTATCCCTCCAACTGGCATAGATCCCCAAACGATCTATGCCTCAACCTGGGATAGGTCCCCAAACGACCTATCCCTCAAACAGGGATAGGTCCCCAAACGACCTATCCCTTTAACAGGCCTAAGCCAATCTTCCTGCCCCAGCCCCGGCTGCGGGAGCCTTGATCTTGATGGCAGGCCCTGGCTCAGAGCCCCCCTTCCTCTTCGCCCCCCGCCTTTCCAGCTTGGCGTCTCCACTGTTCGTGGGCGCGGGGACGCTGCTGCCACCATCCTGGCTGGTCCCTGCAGCCCCCGGGGAGGAAGCCAAGTGCCCCTGAGTCCCCTGCGGCAGGACCTTCCCACTCAGCAGAGCGCGGCTGGTTGGAGTCACCCCAGGCTCCCTGGTGGCTTGGAGCTGGGGTGCGGCTGAGGGGCTGGCGGTGGTGTGCCTGGGCGGGGAGGTGTCCTCCTCCATGGAGACGTCACTGGCCAGCGAGAGGTCGCAGCCGCGGGCGGTGTCCTCCTCCATGGCGACATCGCTGGCCAGCGAGAGGTCGCAGCCTCGGGGGGCGTCCTCCTCCATGGAGACGTCGCTGGCCAGCGAGAGGTCACAGCCGCGGGTGGTGTCCTCCTCCATGGAGACGTCGGTGGCCAGTGAGAGGTCGCAGCCGCGGGGGGCGTCCTCCTCCATGGAGACGTCACTGGCCAGGCTGATGTTAAGTGCCGGGGTGACGTCCACATCCATGGGGGTGCTCCCGTCTGGGGGGCTGCCACTGCCCAGGGGTGTCCCGGAGGGGTTGACTGAGCTGGCAGGGCTGCGCTGGCTGTGCCGCGCTGCTGGGACCGGGGCCACTGCTCTCCCCTGATGGTGGTAGGGCTGCAGTTGACCCTGGGGGGCACGTTGGTCTGCCCCAGCCAGGGGCTTCCCACTGCCCTGGGGCCCCCCCCGGGCAGTGTTGGATGTTACAGCAACGCCAGGGCTGCTTGCCAGTGGGGCTGGTGGAGGCAGGTTGGCTGAGCCTGTGAGAAAGAGCAAAGCCTGGAAGTCACATCCCGAGCTGGGGCCGTCAGGCGCTGAGAGGACTGAGGAGGAGGAGGAGGAGGGCGAGGTGCAGGGGAGGAAGGGCTGTGAATGTCCCCACCGTGCACTGCGGGGCTTTCGGGGTCAGGCTCTGTCCTCACCTTTGGTGCCGGAGCTTTGGGGGGAGCGGAAGAGCTGCACGAGCCGGGTCAGGGCTGATCTCCAGCTCACAGAGCGGCGCCACAGAGCTGACAGGGCCATGGTCCGTCACGCTCGGTGGCCGGTCGCTTCTGTTGACTGGACACAGGTCTGGATGCTCCTCTTGGAGCGTCTCCAGGGATGGAATGTCGGGCCTCCCATTGTGTCATAGAGACAGCAGTAATGCTGGGGCTTCCCTGAGGTGCTGTTCAAGGCACGAACCCCACTCTGACACGAACAAGTGCCAGAGCAGAATTACCGTTTATTCAAACTGCCCAGGTTTAAATACCACGCCTGAACATGTCACGTGACCCTCTAACCAATGACAATCAAATATTGTCTGAGAACCCGGGAGACCACAACTCCCATGGTTCATTGCTACATTCTTCCTGCCACATCTCCCTCCTCTTTTTATTAACAAGTTGAGAAACACTATGTTTTTAACATTCTTATTAGAACCAATCTTATTTCAACTAATTATAAAAAACAGGGCCTATCGTCACAAGGCCTTTATTGAACTGTTGACAACTTTATTGGTTCGTGCAATATTCAAGCAATCTCAAATTACCCAGGGTTTGTAGGTGTGGATAACCTTTTATCTGAGGGTGACTTTGTGTAATGGCATCATCTTTATTTAAAAGGGAAATGTGTTGGGTTGTAGATGTTGTGTCTGAGGTGGTGTTGTCTGAAGTAGTGTTTAAGATGTCTTGCTATAAAGTGTACTTGCTTTCACACACATATACATGCTTCCACTCAACTTTCTCATTCATACTCTGGTGGCCACCGTTTCATTCTCTCCTTACACATGCACTCTTAAACCCTTTATTGTGTTTGACTCATGGAGTTTTGGTTCTGTATTGGTTACTGTTTATGTGTTTCTTTTGGTTCTGCCTTGGTTACTGTTTATATGTTTCTTTTGGTTCTGTTGTATCATTTACTGCTTCTTTGTGATTCTCCCTGTTTTAAGGAAATGTTAATGTAGATTTACACACATAGGGAACAGACCCATATCTCTTTTCCCCTTTTTTTTTTTTTTTTTTCTCCCCACTGTGTGATGTGTTTACTATTGTTGGTCGTGTTTCTTCTAATCCAAATCCTTCACTTATTTCTTCTGGTGGTTGCTCCTGTTGTGGTGGAGGGCTAATATAAGGCCTGACACATCTAGAAGGGACCCATTGTAATTTGGTACCCTTGGATACACAGGCATATCCCCTTCCCCATGTTATGAGATCTACTGGTCCTGACCATTGCCCAGATATTAGATCTTTGATCATAACTGGTGGTTTGGAAGATGAAAGTATTTGAGTTTTATCTTGGCGTTCATACTTGCTATGGTCTGTATCATCACAGTTTAAGAAATTTAGAACATATGACGCTTTCCGTAAGCGTTCCTGGGGGCTATATACCGACTCCCCTCTTTTTTGTCTTTGAAGCATTTCTTTTAGTGTACGGTGAGCTCTTTCTACAATCGCTTGTCCTGTGGGTGAATGCGGTATACCTATGGAATGGAGTATTCCCCAATCTGTGAGAAATGTTTTGATTTTTTCAGAACAATGAGCAGGGCCATTGTCGGTTTTTATGGTTTTTGGAATTCCTAGGATTGCGAAACAACTGAGCCAGTGTCTGATAACGTCTTTGGCTTTTTCTCCCGTGTGTGCTGTTGCATTAATGTATCTGGAATACATGTCTACTGTAACATGGACATATTTTAGTTTACCGAATTCAGCTATATGTGTAAGGTCTGTCTGCCAGATTTCATTGGCTGTTATGCCCCTGGGATTAACCCCTTCCTTAGCTGGCATGGGGGTAATTCGCTGGCAGTCAGAGCATGACATAATTATGTCTCTGGTCTGGTTTATTGTAATTTGGAATTGTCTCTTTAATGAACGTGCATTTTGGTGGAAGAACTGGTGTGAGACTTTAGCCTGTTCCAGAATTTTGGGAACTGTAGTTGCCATAGCAGTTGCATCAGCTTTTTGATTGCCCTCTGCTATGGGTCCTGGAAGTTCTGTGTGTGACCGAGTGTGCATTATGTAAAAATCAAATTTTCTGTGGTTGATAAGAAACCATATGGTACGAATTTCTGTAAATAAGTGAGGATTAGTGACATCTCGAAGGAAGGAGGCTTCGAGACGTGAGACCAACCCTGCTGCATAGTGAGAATCTGTGACAACATTCATAGGTTGATCATGGAACAATTCAAATGCCATGCGGATAGCTGCTAGTTCTAAAACCTGTACAGAACCTTGGTCCAAGGTTTGTACCTTATTGTCCCATTGTCCTGTGGCAGGGTTCTTCCATGTCACGATGGCTTTTTTCGATCGTCCAGATGCATCAGTGAAGACTGTGACTCCATTTACTGGTCGTAGTTTGCAGCGACGCGTGGTCATCAGGGGTAGATTTCCTATTTCCGCCCAGAGTTTATGTTTCGGGAAGTGAATGGAAATATTACCGTGGAAGTCCGCTAATGCAGTCTGAAACCCAGCGTCCTCTGCAAGAAGCCAGTCTAAGTTGTCTTTTGTGGCTGGAATGTAGATCGTCTCAGGATCCCTTCCATCCATCTCCTGCAGATGTCCTCTACCTTTCATAATGAGCTTAGCAAGCATGTCATTAACGGTCCAAACAGTCTTAGGTGGAGAGTGGGGAAGAAATAACCATTCTAGAATTCTCAAAGGGTCAGATTCTGCCTGATCCCATTGGAAAAGGACAGCAAAAGGTTGGAACTTGCTGGATATGATGGCGAGGCGAATGTGCAGGTCAGGGGGTTGTCGTCTGCTTTGCCTGTTTTCGACAGCTTGGGAGCATACTTCCAGAGCTTGTTTTGCTTCTGGGGTTAGGGATCGAATAGATGTGAGAGTTGGGTCACCTTTAAGTAGCTCGAAGAGGGGGTGCAATTCCTCTGTTGTGATGCCCAAGACAGGCCTCAGCCAGTTAATGGCTCCTAAAAGCCCTTGCAAATCATTCAGGGTCATAGTGTCCGTTACTTTGAAAGTCACTGGTTGTGGCATGATTTCCTGTTGAGTGATCCTCCATCCGAGGTAGGTCCAAGGTTGGGTGCGTTGAATTTTTTCTGGGGCAAGCTGCAGACCTGCTTTTTGGATGGCGTCAGTTAAGGCAGTCAAGGTGGATTGTAGTTCAGTCCCGTGTTTTGCTGCTATCAGGATGTTTGATATTCCTGTCTTTGCCTCCCATTCTAATTGTTCAATTTGGGTATAGGTCAATTTATGCATGTTTGTGTTTTGAGTAGATCTAGAGGTGTGTATTGCTGTATGTTGCAACTTTGTGGAGCATCTTTGGGCTTGTGTTGTATGAAGGTTTTGTTTGTTTTGCTTTCTCAAGGCTCTTGCAGTGACTGTGTATAAAGAGTTATGTGTTTCTGCAGTTGAAATTGTAACTGGTTGTTTGTTTGCTACTTGTTTAAGTTTGGCTTTCCATGTTGTGTATGGCATATTGTCTAACAGCATTTTAAAATAGTGAGAAGTAAATACTTGATTTGGGGCCCCTCTTATTATTATTCTTACCCTCTGTAACACAAAAGAACTTTTTATAATAGCAGATCATCTGTCAATTAGTAAAGTTGTCCTTCTGTGACTTAGAAAATTAAACATGGTAGTTGATAGCTGTATGTCTGCTGGGTTTTGCAATGCTACCTCTAGGTTGTTGGTTCTGTCAGGAGGTGGATGGTGTTGTCCCAGCTGAAATTCTCGCAGTACAAAACCAACCACTGTCATTGCCAGCAATGCCGTCAGTACACGTGCTGTCCACTTCAACGTTGGTAGCTTTGACTTTGCTGATGGTCTGGGCTTGGGTAGGCAGATGTTCTGTGTGCTTTCCCAGTCTACATCTTCTTCCTCGAGCTGAAGTAGTAGCCGTAGCCATGTTTGCTGTTCTTCCTCTTTTGCAGGATTCAAAACTGCTTGTCCTTTTTCTGGTTCTCTTGTCTCACTGAGTTCAGTTTGCCACAGCTCAGCTAAGCTTTCTAGGGAGTCAATATCTCTTCTTCCTCCTCCATCAGGCCATCTTCGGCATAGAAGCTGTTCTGAGGCTGGTGAGGGCTGTGGGTTGGTTTCTGGGTAGGAGAGCCACAGTGATGCTTTAACTGTTGTGCATTTGTTGTGAGTTGGTTGAACTGGTGGTGACGGAAGAGGCACTTTCACTTCCGCCTCACGGCCGGAGTAAGCTTGCTGCGTCCATGTTGCTGCGTGGTTGTTCTGCAGCGGTCTCATGGCCGCTGCGCAGCCAAAGGGTGTTAGTGGAGCGCCCTGGCTAAAGGGAGCTAGCAGATTCTCTTCTGTGTCCTCTATAGACTCGCTGTCTATTTGTCCGTCACAGTCATCCTCCCCCCTTCCCGGCGAAATGCCTGAACCTGGGGGTGGCGGCTTCACTTCCGGCACACGGCAGGGGCAACATGGCGGTGCCTCCGGTGCCACTCTCCTTCTGCACATTGACTGTGCAACCACCGTGTAGCGGTCGCCCCGTAACGGTCCAGGGGTCGGCACTGCTCTGTAATGGTCCTCGGCTCCAACAGCACTGCTTGCTGCTCTGTATGGCATGGTCTCAGCTGCAGCCATGGGCACTGGCATAAAGCCAGCATCCCCCCCGGCTGCCATGCTCATGCTGCCAGCCCCCAAGCCATGCTCCTTCACACCACACGCTGCCACTGCACTGTTCCCCCCAAGGGCTCCCCCTCCCCCTCATCCCCCCTGACCAACGTGCATTCCCCCCCTGCCCCACTCGGTCGGTGGGGGGGCTGGGGTTGAAGGGGGGGGGGTTGAGGGGAAAGGAGTGAAGGGGGGGGAAGTCCACTCTCCCGGGTGCATTTGCCTTTCTGTAGTGCTTATTCAAGGCTATCATAATGTCTTTCCATGTAGGCAAATTCTTGAGGGCGTCTGTTTTTCCCTCACTGGCTTTTTCAATAATTTTGTTCCCTATTTTCCTCCAAGATGACACTTGACAAGGTCCAGTCAGAGGGAATGCAGGTTCAGGCAACGAAATCCAATATAACAAGTCCCATAACTTACTTTCTTCTATGGTTGTTCTTGTAAAAGTTGAGAGACAGCTTCTGCTGTTTGTTTGATTTTTGGAGTAATTCCCTCCTGACGGGTAAACCACCCTCCCATATTCGCCAATTTTTGGTTACCTCTGTGCGGAAGCTCTGTTGTCCTTTCTTCTGGTCCTTTTTTCTTCCTTTTTTGTTCCTTTTTGCAGAGGTAACCCAGCGCGCTGAATTCTTTCTTTTCTTCCTTTTGGTTTTGGCGATATGGACACCCCCGGACAGGTTCCCCAGAGCTTCTGCTCCTGGTTGCCAGTAACCTGCTGAAGACCCTGTTCGGGCTCCATTTGAGGTGCTGTTCAAGGCACGAACCCCACTCTGACACGAACAAGTGCCAGAGCAGAAATACCATTTATTCAAACTGCCCAGGTTTAAATACCACGCCTGAACATGTCACGTGACCCTCTAACCAAAGACAATCAAATATTGTCTGAGAACCCGGGAGACCACAACTCCCATGGTTCATTGCTACATTCTTCCTGCCACACTTCCCTTCTTCTGCCCCACCCCCAACAGCTTTGCCAGCTCTTCCTGGCCAGAGGAAGGCTTAACCAAAGAGCTCGAATCACATAACATCCTGCCTTGGAAGGGACCCACAAGGGTCGCCCAGTCCAACTCCTGGCCCTGTGCAGGACAGCACAGCCATCCCACCGTGTGCCTGAGAGCGTTGTCCAAACGCTCCTTGAGCTCTGGCAGCCTTGGGGCCGTGACCACTGCCCTGGGCAGCCCGTTCCAGTGCCCGACCACCCTCCGGGGAAAGCACCAGGGCAGTTGAAGTCTCCACGAGAAGCAGGGACTGTGACCTGGAGGCTGCTTCAAGCTGCCTGTAGAGGTCTCCTCCCCATCTTGCTCCTGCTCAGGAGGCCTGGAGCAAA
Source organism: Pseudopipra pipra (assembly GCF_036250125.1). Lineage (NCBI taxonomy): Eukaryota > Metazoa > Chordata > Aves > Passeriformes > Pipridae > Pseudopipra > Pseudopipra pipra. Next base: position 16,411,597 of record NC_087580.1, on the reverse strand, counting down.
CCCCCACAGCAGTGTGCCCATTCCCAGCCTGCCCGCCCTTTGATCCTGACCCATCAACTCCTGAGTGGCTCGCCATCCCCCCCAAGACAGAGGTCGAGACCTTCCGAGTGTCACCTCCCCGAGATCTACGGATGTCGTCTCCCTGGGCTCCTGTGAGGCCCCGCATGTGGTTGCCAGCGCATTCTTCCCTCTCCCTTATGGGCCCTGTCCAATGCAGCCCCAGGGCAGCCCGGAGGAGCCCTGTCTGAGGCTGCGCTGGGGTGACTGGGGACACGGTGGGCTCACTGGGAGCAGCCTTCCAAAGCCCCAGAGCGGCAGGATGGTGCCCAGGCTCTGCTCAGGGCTGCTTTGGGCGTGGGGCCGTCTGCGCGAGTCCTGCACGGGACCCATGTGTCCTGGCTGCCACGCCAAAGGGCTGTTTCCCCAGGCGAAGGGGACAGGGGAGTGACCCTGCGTGAGAGCCTGCACCTCTGGCAGTGACTCAGGCCCGGGGTGCCCTTTGGGTGCCCTTGGTGCCCTTTGGGCCTTGCTGGATCTGCTTGCTGCCATTTGCTGGGGCCACCCTGCACTCCCTCCCCATTCCAGGCAGACACAGGCAGGTGTTGGAATAAAATCTTTTCTTCCGTAACCAGAAGAAAACTGTTAACTATATCTACGGAACGGCGGAGGGGGTCAGACAGAAATGCACACAAATCAACAGGATTGGCAAAAATGTCCGCTTTATTAGAGGACAGACAGCTCATATGCTGCCTGCGACACACAGACATGTGGTTCTTCCCCAGGTTACATTGGATACATAAGGCAAACATACTGTGGTGTACAGTACTAATTGGATATCAGCAGGTGTCCATAAGCCTTGTTTTCCTGCCAGAACAACTCCTCCTTCACCTTGGCACAAGGCCTGCGCCATATTAGTGGCGCAGTATTTTTTACTCTCTGCACCCAGCCATGCCAAGGGGAAGGTCTCAGAAATGCAACTGAAATTGTTCACACAATTTCTGTCCACCGACATCTACGTCTACATCTATCTCTACATCTTCCCTACATCTCTATCTACATCTTCCCCACATAAACACCCTCCCTCCCTCCCGCTGGGATAGATCCCCAAACGATCTATCCCTCCAACTGGCATAGATCCCCAAACGATCTATGCCTCAACCTGGGATAGGTCCCCAAACGACCTATCCCTCAAACAGGGATAGGTCCCCAAACGACCTATCCCTTTAACAGGCCTAAGCCAATCTTCCTGCCCCAGCCCCGGCTGCGGGAGCCTTGATCTTCATGGCAGGCCCTGGCTCAGAGCCCCCCTTCCTCTTCGCCCCCCGCCTTTCCAGCTTGGCGTCTTTACTGTTCGTGGGCGCGGGGACGCTGCTGCCACCATCCTGGCTGGTCCCTGCAGCCCCCGGGGAGGAAGCCAAGTGCCCCTGAGTCCCCTGCGGCAGGACCTTCCCACTCAGCAGAGCGCGGCTGGTTGGAGTCACCCCAGGCTCCCTGGTGGCTTGGAGCTGGGGTGCGGCTGAGTGGCTGGCGGTGGTGTGCCTGGGCGGGGAGGTGTCCTCCTCCATGGCGACATCGCTGGCCAGCGAGAGGTCGCAGCCTCGGGGGGCGTCCTCCTCCATGGAGACGTCGCTGGCCAGCGAGAGGTCACAGCCGCGGGCGGTGTCCTCCTCCATGGGGACGTCGGTGGCCAGTGAGAGGTCGCAGCCGCGGGGGGCGTCCTCCTCCATGGAGACGTCACTGGCCAGGCTGATGTTAAGTGCCGGGGTGACGTCCACATCCATGGGGGTGCTCCCGTCTGGGGGGCTGCCACTGCCCAGGGGTGTCCCGGAGGGGTTGGCTGAGCTGTCAGGGCTGCGCTGGCTGTGCCGTGCTGCTGGGACCGGGGCCACTGCTCTCCCCTGATGGTGGTAGGGCTGCAGTTGACCCTGGGGGGCACGTTGGTCTGCCCCAGCCAGGGGCTTCCCACTGCCCTGGGGCCCCCCCCGGGCAGTGTTGGATGTTACAGCAACGCCAGGGCTGCTTGCCAGTGGGGCTGGTGGAGGCAGGTTGGCTGAGCCTGTGAGAAAGAGCAAAGCCTGGAAGTCACATCCCGAGCTGGGGCCGTCAGGCGCTGAGAGGACTGAGGAGGAGGAGGAGGAGGGCGAGGTGCAGGGGAGGAAGGGCTGTGAATGTCCCCACCGTGCACTGCGGGGCTTTCGGGGTCAGGCTCTGTCCTCACCTTTGGTGCCGGAGCTTTGGGGGGAGCGGAAGAGCTGCACGAGCCGGGTCAGGGCTGATCTCCAGCTCACAGAGCGGCGCCACAGAGCTGACAGGGCCATGGTCAGTCACGCTCGGTGGCCGGTCGCTTCTGTTGACTGGACACAGGTCTGGATGCTCCTCTTGGAGCGTCTCCAGGGATGGAATGTCGGGCCTCCCATTGTGTCATAGACACAGCAGTAATGCTGGGGCTTCCCTTCTTCTGCCCCACCCCCAACAGCTTTGCCAGCTCTTCCTGGCCAGAGGAAGCCTTAACCAAAGAGCTCGAATCACATAACATCCTGCCTTGGAAGGGACCCACAAGGGTCGCCCAGTCCAACTCCTGGCCCTGTGCAGGACAGCACAGCCATCCCACCGTGTGCCTGAGAGCGTTGTCCAAACGCTCCTTGAGCTCTGGCAGCCTTGGGGCCGTGACCACTGCCCTGGGCAGCCCGTTCCAGTGCCCGACCACCCTCCAGGGAAAGCACCTTTTCCTAATGTCCAACCTAAGCCTCCGCTGACACAGCTCCGGCCGTTCCCTCGGCTCCTGTCCCTGGTCCCACAGAGCAGAAATGGTCGCTGCCCCTTGGCAGGAAGCTGCAGCCCCCCAGGAGATCTGACCTCAGTCTCCTCTTCTCCAGGCTCAACAGCCCCAGTGACCTCAGACCTCAAGTGCAAGGTCCTGCACCTGGCTCAGGGCTTGGCTGGTGCCACCTGGCACAACATCAGCTTGCAAATTTTGCAACACAACAGGGAGGACCAAGAAGGCTTTGGCTAAGAGAGACTGTTTCCAAGGGACTGGAGCGACAGACCAAGGGGCAATGGCTTGGCGCTGGCAGAGGGCAGGCTTAGATGGCATATGGGAAAGAAAGCCTTCCCGGGGAGAGTGGTGGGGCCCTGGCACAGGTTGTCCAGAGAAGCTGTGGCTGCCCCATCCCTGCAAGTGTTCAGGGCCAGGTTGGACGCGGCTTGGAGCAAGCTGGTCTAGCGGAAGGTGTCCCTGCCCGTGGCAGAGGGGTGGTTGGAAGCAGATGAGCTTTCAGGTCCCTTCCTTCCAACACCAACTGCTCTAGGAGTCTTGAAAAACAGGAGACTTCTGCAGAAGCCAGGAGGTGAATAAAAACATTTGCCACTTAAACACAAAGTCTTGTTACCAAGGGGCATCACCTTATTCTGGGGACTACTCTCATGACTTCTCACCACTGGAAGCTGACATTGCTGAAAGCCATAGAAATTGACCTAAAATTGACCAAACAATCCGACAAAAGCTCCCTGATGGAAGGATCCTGGAGCAAGCATATCATCCCGGAGGCAATGACAGGGCAATTTCTGCGCCTCTGCCGTAAACCTGTCAGTTCTGGCCCTGCCCTGGAGAGGTTTTTTTCGGCTCTCCATTCCACGGGAAGACAAGTGCGGACAAGAAGAACAGGGTTCTGTCCGCTCAGGGTCAAAGGCGCTTTATAGGTCTGTGCTGTGATCTGTTGGAGTTGAGCTCCTGTCTAGAAAACGAGGGCTTTCGGGACTGCTCAGCATCTGGCTCCTCCCGTGGAATCAGATGTTCCAAGCAGGGAAGGGGATGTCCAAGAGGGGTTCTGCCCACTTGAATTTCTGAACTTGTGGAGCTCTCCTGGCGCTTCTGGGCGTAGTGATTCCGTGGATGTCAATTGGCTGTTCTGGAGAAAAGCTGGGGATTAAAAGGAGTAGTGAGAGAACCAGACTGAAAATGGGTGAAGGTGTTGCAGGAAGTGAGGCTGGGCAGCAAGAGCAGTGAGTGAGGGGAAAAAAGGGATTTCAGGCAAGAAGGAAGAAGATCCCTGAAGAGGCTCAAGGCAGCTCTCCTCAACTCCACGCTTCTAGTCTTACAGGCTGCCTTGCTTCCTCCTCCCGCCGTCCCGAGCTCCACTCTTAGCACTAGGAAGGTGCTCTTGCAAAGGGTGTAGTGCAGTCACGGTTGGCAGTGAGAAGCGACAAGTCACTGGTTGCTCAGTTGTCAGTTCCCAAGAGGTGCCGTTTGCCCGGAGACAGGGGGCCCAGTCAGCAGCACAGAAGGTCTCAGGTGGCCACGTCCTCCCTTTTGAAGCGGCCTCCACTTTGAAAAATGGCAGTGGCCTTCCGAGCCACCTCATCGGGACGTAGTGGGGGGCACAGAGCAGGCGTGTCGGGAAGCCTGTAAGCCCAGAGTATCTCAGCCAGTGGAGAAACGGGCAGGGAGCAGCGCTGCGGGCAAAGGTGTGGGAACCCAAACCCAGCTTTCAGCAAAGGAAAACAAGGGCTGACAAAAACCTCGTGATCTGAAGGAACTGGACCCTTCTCAGAAGACCTGTTAAAGTTCTACCTCATGGATCAAGCTTGGCTCCAGCAGAAATCAGAAAGGACGTTTCAGATGATTGTATCAAACCATGTCTAAACCCCTGTAATCCCTCTGTCCCCCATGTAATCCTACTAGAAGAAAAATTAACTGTTTGGAAATTGCAGTAAAAATTTGTGTAACTCCCCAATTAACATAGGTTGTCCCCTTCATTAACATACAGCCCCAGATGCCTTTACAATAGTGTTCTCGTGTTCAATAAACTATTCCAGTTCCCCATACTGGGATCGTGTCTAGCTTTTATTTTTCAGACCGCCACTCAAAGGGGCTAAAAGGGGGCTGCGACCTGCACTGAGCTGAGCCACCTCACTGAGGTTTGTCCAGTGAAGTCTCCCTTTTATTGCAATAAAAGTTTATTTTTTTTCGTCGGCTCCTCGATCTCCTGGCTATTTCTGTGTTTCCCACTGGCTGGAATTTCAGACGACCACAATCCCATGGTCTCTACAGCCCCGGCTGTCCCGCACCTTCCCATCTCCAACAAGGTCTTTGCTGTGTGTTAGGAAGAGGTGGAGCAGCACAGCGTTCCTTTGGCTTGTCAGAGGCTCCAGCCCCCTGGGCCAGGAAGTTGTCGTCACCGCTTTCCGGGAACCTGCTGGACTCTTGGTGCTTGGCTGTGTTGCTTCTCCAGCTGCCGCCAGGGCAGTTGAAGTCTCCACGAGAAGCAGGGACTGTGACCTGGAGGCTGCTTCAAGCTGCCTGTAGAGGTCTCCTCCCCATCTTGCTCCTGCTCAGGAGGCCTGGAGCAAACCCCCACAGCAGTGTGCCCATTCCCAGCCTGCCCACCCTTTGATCCTGACCCATCAACTCCTGAGTGGCTCGCCATCCCCCCCAAGACAGAGGTCGAGACCTTCCGAGTGTCACCTCCCCGAGATCTACGGATGTCGTCTCCCTGGGCTCCTGTGAGGCCCCGCATGTGGTTGCCAGCGCATTCTTCCCTCTCCCTTATGGGCCCTGTCCAATGCAGCCCCAGGGCAGCCCGGAGGAGCCCTGTCTGGGGCTGCGCTGGGGTGACCGGGGACACGGTGGGCTCACTGGGAGCAGCCTTCCAAAGCCCCAGAGCGGCAGGATGGTGCCCAGGCTCTGCTCAGGGCTGCTTTGGGCGTGGGGCCGTCTGCGCGAGTCCTGCACGGGACCCATGTGTCCTGGCTGCCACGCCAAAGGGCTGCTTCCCCAGGCGAAGGGGACAGGGGAGTGACCCTGCGTGAGAGCCTGCACCTCTGGCAGTGACTCAGGCCCGGGGTGCCCTTTGGGTGCCCTTGGTGCCCTTTGGGCCTTGCTGGATCTGCTTGCTGCCATTTGCTGGGGCCACCCTGCACTCCCTCCCCATTCCAGGCAGACACAGGCAGGTGTTGGAATAAAATCTTTTCTTCCGTAACCAGAAGAAAACTGTTAACTATATCTACGGAACGGCGGAGGGGGTCAGACAGAAATGCACACAAATCAACAGGATTGGCAAAAATGTCCACTTTATTAGAGGACAGACAGCTTATATGCTGCCTATGACACACAGACATGTGGTTCTTCCCCAGGTTACATTGGATACATAAGGCAAACATACTGTGGTGTACAGTACTAATTGGATATCAGCAGGTGTCCATAAGACTTGTTTTCCTGCCAGAACAACTCCTCCTTCACCTTGCCACAAGGCCTGCAGCCATAGAAGTGGCGCAGTATTTTTTACTCTCTGCACCCAGCCATGCCAAGGGGAAGGTCTCAGAAATGCAACTGAAATTGTTCACACAATTTCTGTCCACCGACATCTACGTCTACATCTATCTCTACATCTTCCCTACATCTCTATCTACATCTTCCCCACATAAACACCCTCCCTCCCTCCCGCTGGGATAGATCCCCAAACGATCTATCCCTCCAACTGGCATAGATCCCCAAACGATCTATGCCTCAACCTGGGATAGGTCCCCAAACGACCTATCCCTCAAACAGGGATAGGTCCCCAAACGACCTATCCCTTTAACAGGCCTAAGCCAATCTTCCTGCCCCAGCCCCGGCTGCGGGAGCCTTGATCTTGATGGCAGGCCCTGGCTCAGAGCCCCCCTTCCTCTTCGCCCCGCGCCTTTCCAGCTTGGTGTCTCCGCGGTCCGTGGGCGCGGGGACGCTGCTGCCACCATCCTGGCTGGTCCCTGCAGCCCCCGGGGAGGAAGCCAAGTGCCCCTGAGTCCCCTGCGGCAGGACCTTCCCACTCAGCAGAGCGCGGCTGGTTGGAGTCACCCCAGGCTCCCTGGTGGCTTGGAGCTGGGGTGCGGCTGAGGGGCTGGCGGTGGTGTGCCTGGGCGGGGAGGTGTCCTCCTCCATGGCGACATCGCTGGCCAGCGAGAGGTCGCAGCCTCGGGGGGCGTCCTCCTCCATGGGGACGTCGCTGGCCAGTGAGAGGTCACAGCCGCGGGCGGTGTCCTCCTCCATGGGGACGTCGGTGGCCAGTGAGAGGTCGCAGCCGCGGGGGGTGTCCTCCTCCATGGAGACGTCACTGGCCAGGCTGATGTTAAGTGCCGGGGTGACATCCACATCCATGGGGGTGCTCCCGTCTGGGGGGCTGCCACTGCCCAGGGGTGTCCCGGAGGGGTTGGCTGAGCTGGCAGGGCTGCGCTGGCTGTGCCGCGCTGCTGGGACCGGGGCCACTGCTCTCCCCTGATGGTGGTAGGGCTGCAGTTGACCCTGGGGGGCACGTTGGTCTGCCCCAGCCAGGGGCTTCCCTCTGCCCTGGGGCCCCCCCCGGGCAGTGTTGGATGTTACAGCAACGCCAGGGCTGCTTGCCAGTGGGGCTGGTGGAGGCAGGTTGGCTGAGCCTGTGAGAAAGAGCAAAGCCTGGAAGTCACATCCCGAGCTGGGGCCATCAGGCGCTGAGAGGACTGAGGAGGAGGAGGAGGAGGAGGGCGAGGTGCAGGGGAGGAAGGGCTGTGAATGTCCCCACCGTGCACTGCGGGGCTTTCGGGGTCAGGCTCTGTCCTCACCTTTGGTGCCGGAGCTTTGGGGGGAGCGGAAGAGCTGCACGAGCCGGGTCAGGGCTGATCTCCAGCTCACAGAGCGGCGCCACAGAGCTGACAGGGCCATGGTCAGTCACGCTCGGTGGCCGGTCGCTTCTGTTGACTGGACACAGGTCTGGATGCTCCTCTTGGAGCGTCTCCAGGGATGGAATGTCGGGCCTCCCATTGTGTCATAGAGACAGCAGTAATGCTGGGGCTTCCCTGAGGTGCTGTTCAAGGCACGAACCCCACTCTGACACGAACAAGTGCCAGAGCAGAATTACCGTTTATTCAAACTGCCCAGGTTTAAATACCACGCCTGAACATGTCACGTGACCCTCTAACCAATGACAATCAAATATTGTCTGAGAACCCGGGAGACCACAACTCCCATGGTTCATTGCTACATTCTTCCTGCCACATCTCCCTCCTCTTTTTATTAACAAGTTGAGAAACACTATGTTTTTAACATTCTTATTAGAACCAATCTTATTTCAACTAATTATAAAAAACAGGGCCTATCGTCACAAGGCCTTTATTGAACTGTTGACAACTTTATTGGTTCGTGCAATATTCAAGCAATCTCAAATTACCCAGGGTTTGTAGGTGTGGATAACCTTTTATCTGAGGGTGACTTTGTGTAATGGCATCATCTTTATTTAAAAGGGAAATGTGTTGGGTTGTAGATGTTGTGTCTGAGGTGGTGTTGTCTGAAGTAGTGTTTAAGATGTCTTGCTATAAAGTGTACTTGCTTTCACACACACATACATGCTTCCACTCAACTTTCTCATTCATACTCTGGTGGCCACCGTTTCATTCTCTCCTTACACATGCACTCTTAAACCCTTTATTGTGTTTGACTCATGGAGTTTTGGTTCTGTATTGGTTACTGTTTATGTGTTTCTTTTGGTTCTGCCTTGGTTACTGTTTATATGTTTCTTTTGGTTCTGTTGTATCATTTACTGCTTCTTTGTGATTCTCCCTGTTTTAAGGAAATGTTAATGTAGATTTACACACATAGGGAACAGACCCATATCTCTTTTCCCCCTTTTTTTTTTTTTTTTTCTCCCCACTGTGTGATGTGTTTACTATTGTTGGTCGTGTTTCTTCTAATCCAAATCCTTCACTTATTTCTTCTGGTGGTTGCTCCTGTTGTGGTGGAGGGCTAATATAAGGCCTGACACATCTAGAAGGGACCCATTGTAATTTGGTACCCTTGGATACACAGGCATATCCCCTTCCCCATGTTATGAGATCTACTGGTCCTGACCATTGCCCAGATATTAGATCTTTGATCATAACTGGTGGTTTGGAAGATGAAAGTATTTGAGTTTTCTGTTGGCGTTCATACCTGCTATGGTCTGTATCATCACAGTTTAAGAAATTTAGAACATATGACGCTTTCCGTAAGCGTTCCTGGGGGCTATATACCGACTCCCCTCTTTTTTGTCTTTGAAGCATTTCTTTTAGTGTACGGTGAGCTCTTTCTACAATCGCTTGTCCTGTGGGTGAATGCGGTATACCTATGGAATGGAGTATTCCCCAATCTGTGAGAAATGTTTTGATTTTTTCAGAACAATAAGCAGGGCCATTGTCGGTTTTTATGGTTTTTGGAATTCCTAGGATTGCGAAACAACTGAGCCAGTGTCTGATAACGTCTTTGGCTTTTTCTCCCGTGTGTGCTGTTGCATTAATGTATCTGGAATACATGTCTACTGTAACATGGACATATTTTAGTTTACCGAATTCAGCTATATGTGTAAGGTCTGTCTGCCAGATTTCATTGGCTGTTATGCCCCTGGGATTAACCCCTTCCTTAGCTGGCATGGGGGTAATTCGCTGGCAGTCAGAGCATGACATAATTATGTCTCTGGTCTGGTTTATTGTAATTTGGAATTGTCTCTTTAATGAACGTGCATTTTGGTGGAAGAACTGGTGTGAGACTTTAGCCTGTTCCAGAATTTTGGGAACTGTAGTTGCCATAGCAGTTGCATCAGCTTTTTGATTGCCCTCTGCTATGGGTCCTGGAAGTTCTGTGTGTGACCGAGTGTGCATTATGTAAAAATCAAATTTTCTGTGGTTGATAAGAAACCATATGGTACGAATTTCTGTAAATAAGTGAGGATTAGTGACATCTCGAAGGAAGGAGGCTTCGAGACGTGAGACCAACCCTGCTGCATAGTGAGAATCTGTGACAACATTCATAGGTTGATCATGGAACAATTCAAATGCCATGCGGATAGCTGCTAGTTCTAAAACCTGTACAGAACCTTGGTCCAAGGTTTGTACCTTATTGTCCCATTGTCCTGTGGCAGGGTTCTTCCATGTCACGATGGCTTTTTTCGATCGTCCAGATGCATCAGTGAAGACTGTGACTCCATTTACTGGTCGTAGTTTGCAGCGACGCGTGGCCATCAGGGGTAGATTTCCTATTTCCGCCCAGAGTTTATGTTTCGGGAAGTGAATGGAAATATTACCGTGGAAGTCCGCTAATGCAGTCTGAAACCCAGCGTCCTCTGCAAGAAGCCAGTCTAAGTTGTCTTTTGTGGCTGGAATGTAGATCGTCTCAGGATCCCTTCCATCCATCTCCTGCAGATGTCCTCTACCTTTCATAATGAGCTTAGCAAGCATGTCATTAACGGTCCAAACAGTCTTAGGTGGAGAGTGGGGAAGAAATAACCATTCTAGAATTCTCAAAGGGTCAGATTCTGCCTGATCCCATTGGAAAAGGACAGCAAAAGGTTGGAACTTGCTGGATATGATGGCGAGGCGAATGTGCAGGTCAGGGGGTTGTCGTCTGCTTTGCCTGTTTTCGACAGCTTGGGAGCATACTTCCAGAGCTTGTTTTGCTTCTGGGGTTAGGGATCGAATAGATGTGAGAGTTGGGTCGCCTTTAAGTAGCTCGAAGAGGGGGTGCAATTCCTCTGTTGTGATGCCCAAGACAGGCCTCAGCCAGTTAATGGTTCCTAAAAGCCCTTGCAAATCATTCAGGGTCATAGTGTCCGTTACTTTGAAAGTCACTGGTTGTGGCATGATTTCCTGTTGAGTGATCCTCCATCCGAGGTAGGTCCAAGGTTGGGTGCGTTGAATTTTTTCTGGGGCAAGCTGCAGACCTGCTTTTTGGATGGCGTCAGTTAAGGCAGTCAAGGTGGATTGTAGTTCAGTCCCGTGTTTTGCTGCTATCAGGATGTTTGATATTCCTGTCTTTGCCTCCCATTCTAATTGTTCAATTTGGGTATAGGTCAATTTATGCATGTTTGTGTTTTGAGTAGATCTAGAGGTGTGTATTGCTGTATGTTGCAACTTTGTGGAGCATCTTTGGGCTTGTGTTGTATGAAGGTTTTGTTTGTTTTGCTTTCTCAAGGCTCTTGCAGTGACTGTGTATAAAGAGTTATGTGTTTCTGCAGTTGAAATTGTAACTGGTTGTTTGTTTGCTACTTGTTTAAGTTTGGCTTTCCATGTTGTGTATGGCATCTTGTCTAACAGCATTTTAAAATAGTGAGAAGTAAATACTTGATTTGGGGCCCCTCTTATTATTATTCTTACCCTCTGTAACACAAAAGAACTTTTTATAATAGCAGATCATCTGTCAATTAGTAAAGTTGCCCTTCTGTGACTTAGAAAATTAAACATGGTAGTTGATAGCTGTATGTCTGCTGGGTTTTGCAATGCTACCTCTAGGTTGTTGGTTCTGTCAGGAGGTGGATGGTGTTGTCCCAGCTGAAATTCTCGCAGTACAAAACCAACCACTGTCATTGCCAGCAACGCCGTCAGTACACGTGCTGTCCACTTCAACGTTGGTAGCTTTGACTTTGCTGATGGTCTGGGCTTGGGTAGGCAGATGTTCTGTGTGCTTTCCCAGTCTACATCTTCTTCCTCGAGCTGAAGTAGTAGCCGTAGCCATGTTTGCTGTTCTTCCTCTTTTGCAGGATTCAAAACTGCTTGTCCTTTTTCTGGTTCTCTTGTCTCACTGAATTCAGTTTGCCACAGCTCAGCTAAGCTTTCTAGGGAGTCAATATCTCTTCTTCCTCCTCCATCAGGCCATCTTCGGCATAGAAGCTGTTCTGAGGCTGGTGAGGGCTGTGGGTTGGTTTCTGGGTAGGAGAGCCACAGTGATGCTTTAACTGTTGTGCATTTGTTGTGAGTTGGTTGAACTGGTGGTGACGGAAGAGGCACTTTCACTTCCGCCTCACGGCCGGAGTAAGCTTGCTGCATCCATGTTGCTGCGTGGTTGTTCTGCAGCGGTCTCATGGCCGCTGCGCAGCCAAAGGGTGTTAGTGGAGCGCCCTGGCTAAAGGGAGCTAGCAGATTCTCTTCTGTGTCCTCTATAGACTCGCTGTCTATTTGTCCGTCACAGTCATCCTCCCCCCTTCCCGGCGAAATGCCTGAACCTGGGGGTGGCGGCTTCACTTCCGGCACACGGCAGGGGCAACATGTCGGTGCCTCCGGTGCCACTCTCCTTCTGCACATTGACTGTGCAACCACCGTGTAGCGGTCGCCCCGTAACGGTCCAGGGGTCGGCGCTGCTCTGTAATGGTCCTCGGCTCCAGCAGCACTGCTTGCTGCTCTGTATGGCATGGTCTCAGCTGCAGCCATGGGCGCTGGCATAAAGCCAGCATCCCCCCCGGCTGCCATGCTCATGCTGCCAGCCCCCAAGCCATGCTCCTTCACACCACACGCTGCCACTGCACTGTTCCCCCCAAGGGCTCCCCCTCCCCCTCATCCCCCCTGACCCAGCCCGTTCCAGTGCCCGACCACCCTCCGGGGAAAGCACCAGGGCAGTTGAAGTCTCCACGAGAAGCAGGGACTGTGACCTGGAGGCTGCTTCAAGCTGCCTGGGGAGGTCTCCTCCCCATCTTGCTCCTGCTCAGGAGGCCTGGAGCAAACCCCCACAGCAGTGTGCCCATTCCCAGCCTGCCCGCCCTTTGATCCTGACCCATCAACTCCTGAGTGGCTCGCCATCCCCCCCAAGACAGAGGTCGAGACCTTCCGAGTGTCACCTCCCCGAGATCTACGGATGTCGTCTCCCTGGGCTCCTGTGAGGCCCCGCATGTGGTTGCCAGCGCATTCTTCCCTCTCCCTTATGGGCCCTGTCCAATGCAGCCCCAGGGCAGCCCGGAGGAGCCCTGTCTGGGGCTGCGCTGGGGTGACCGGGGACACGGTGGGCTCACTGGGAGCAGCCTTCCAAAGCCCCAGAGCGGCAGGATGGTGCCCAGGCTCTGCTCAGGGCTGCTTTGGGCGTGGGGCCGTCTGCGCGAGTCCTGCACGGGACCCATGTGTCCTGGCTGCCACGCCAAAGGGCTGCTTCCCCAGGCGAAGGGGACAGGGGAGTGACCCTGCGTGAGAGCCTGCACCTCTGGCAGTGACTCAGGCCCGGGGTGCCCTTTGGGTGCCCTTGGTGCCCTTTGGGCCTTGCTGGATCTGCTTGCTGCCATTTGCTGGGGCCACCCTGCACTCCCTCCCCATTCCAGGCAGACACAGGCAGGTGTTGGAATAAAATCTTTTCTTCCGTAACCAGAAGAAAACTGTTAACTATATCTATGGAACGGCGGAGGGGGTCAGACAGAAATGCACACAAATCAACAGGATTGGCAAAAATGTCCGCTTTATTAGAGGACAGACAGCTCATATGCTGCCTGCGACACACAGACATGTGGTTCTTCCCCAGGTTACATTGGATACATAAGGCAAACATACTGTGGTGTACAGTACTAATTGGATATCAGCAGGTGTCCATAAGCCTTGTTTTCCTGCCAGAACAACTCCTCCTTCACCTTGGCACAAGGCCTGCAGCCATAGAAGTGGCGCAGTATTTTTTACTCTCTGCACCCAGCCATGCCAAGGGGAAGGTCTCAGAAATGCAACTGAAATTGTTCACACAATTTCTGTCCACCGACATCTACGTCTACATCTATCTCTACATCTTCCCTACATCTCTATCTACATCTTCCCCACATAAACACCCTCCCTCCCTCCCGCTGGGATAGATCCCCAAACGATCTATCCCTCCAACTGGCATAGATCCCCAAACGATCTATGCCTCAACCTGGGATAGGTCCCCAAACGACCTATCCCTCAAACAGGGATAGGTCCCCAAACGACCTATCCCTTTAACAGGCCTAAGCCAATCTTCCTGCCCCAGCCCCGGCTGCGGGAGCCTTGATCTTCATGGCAGGCCCTGGCTCAGAGCCCCCCTTCCTCTTCGCCCCGCGCCTTTCCAGCTTGGTGTCTCCGCGGTCCGTGGGCGCAGGGACGCTGCTGCCACCATCCTGGCTGGTCCCTGCAGCCCCCGGGGAGGAAGCCAAGTGCCCCTGAGTCCCCTGCGGCAGGACCTTCCCACTCAGCAGAGCGCGGCTGGTTGGAGTCACCCCAGGCTCCCTGGTGGTTTGGAGCTGGGGTGCGGCTGAGGGGCTGGCGGTGGTGTGCCTGGGCGGGGAGGTGTCCTCCTCCATGGCGACATCGCTGGCCAGCGAGAGGTCGCAGCCTCGGGGGGCGTCCTCCTCCATGGAGACGTCGGTGGCCAGCGAGAGGTCGCAGCCGCGGGCGGTGTCCTCCTCCATGGGGACGTCGGTGGCCAGCGAGAGGTCGCAGCCGCGGGCGGTGTCCTCCTCCATGGAGACGTCGGTGGCCAGTGAGAGGTCGCAGCCGCGGGGGGCGTCCTCCTCCATGGAGACGTCACTGGACAGGCTGATGTTAAGTGCCGGGGTGACGTCCACATCCATGGGGGTGCTCCCGTCTGGGGGGCTGCCACTGCCCAGGGGTGTCCCGGAGGGGTTGGCTGAGCTGGCAGGGCTGCGCTGGCTGTGCCGCGCTGCTGGGACCGGGGCCACTGCTCTCCCCTGATGGTGGTAGGGCTGCAGTTGACCCTGGGGGGCACGTTGGTCTGCCCCAGCCAGGGGCTTCCCACTGCCCTGGGGCCCCCCCCGGGCAGTGTTGGATGTTACAGCAACGCCAGGGCTGCTTGCCAGTGGGGCTGGTGGAGGCAGGTTGGCTGAGCCTGTGAGAAAGAGCAAAGCCTGGAAGTCACATCCCGAGCTGGGGCCGTCAGGCGTTTGGAGGACTGAGGAGGAGGAGGAGGAGGAGGGCGAGGTGCAGGGGAGGAAGGGCTGTGAATGTCCCCACCGTGCACTGCGGGGCTTTCGGGGTCAGGCTCTGTCCTCACCTTTGGTGCCGGAGCTTTGGGGGGAGCGGAAGAGCTGCACGAGCCGGGTCAGGGCTGATCTCCAGCTCACAGAGCGGCGCCACAGAGCTGACAGGGCCATGGTCCGTCACGCTCGGTGGCCGGTCGCTTCTGTTGACTGGACACAGGTCTGGATGCTCCTCTTGGAGCGTCTCCAGGGATGGAATGTCGGGCCTCCCATTGTGTCATAGAGACAGCAGTAATGCTGGGGCTTCCCTGAGGTGCTGTTCAAGGCACGAACCCCACTCTGACACGAACAAGTGCCAGAGCAGAATTACCGTTTATTCAAACTGCCCAGGTTTAAATACCACGCCTGAACATGTCACGTGACCCTCTAACCAATGACAATCAAATATTGTCTGAGAACCCGGGAGACCACAACTCCCATGGTTCATTGCTACATTCTTCCTGCCACATCTCCCTCCTCTTTTTATTAACAAGTTGAGAAACACTATGTTTTTAACATTCTTATTAGAACCAATCTTATTTCAACTAATTATAAAAAACAGGGCCTATCGTCACAAGGCCTTTATTGAACTGTTGACAACTTTATTGGTTCGTGCAATATTCAAGCAATCTCAAATTACCCAGGGTTTGTAGGTGTGGATAACCTTTTATCTGAGGGTGACTTTGTGTAATGGCATCATCTTTATTTAAAAGGGAAATGTGTTGGGTTGTAGATGTTGTGTCTGAGGTGGTGTTGTCTGAAGTAGTGTTTAAGATGTCTTGCTATAAAGTGTACTTGCTTTCACACACATATACATGCGTCCACTCAACTTTCTCATTCATACTCCGGTGGCCACCGTTTCATTCTCTCCTTACAATGCACTCTTAAACCCTTTATTGTGTTTGACTCATGGAGTTTTGGTTCTGTATTGGTTACTGTTTATGTGTTTCTTTTGGTTCTGCATTGGTTACTGTTTATATGTTTCTTTTGGTTCTGTTGTATCATTTACTGCTTCTTTGTGATTATCCCTGTTTTAAGGAAATGTTAATGTAGATTTACACACATAGGGAACAGACCCATATCTCTTTTCCCCCTTTTTTTTTTTTTTTTTCTCCCCACTGTGTGATGTGTTTACTATTGTTGGTCGTGTTTCTTCTAATCCAAATCCTTCACTTATTTCTTCTGGTGGTTGCTCCTGTTGTGGTGGAGGGCTAATATAAGGCCTGACACATCTAGAAGGGACCCATTGTAATTTGGTACCCTTGGATACACAGGCATATCCCCTTCCCCATGTTATGAGATCTACTGGTCCTGACCATTGCCCAGATATTAGATCTTTGATCATAACTGGTGGTTTGGAAGATGAAAGTATTTGAGTTTTCTGTTGGCGTTCATACCTGCTATGGTCTGTATCATCACAGTTTAAGAAATTTAGAACATATGACGCTTTCCGTAAGCGTTCCTGGGGGCTATATACCGACTCCCCTCTTTTTTGTCTTTGAAGCATTTCTTTTAGTGTACGGTGAGCTCTTTCTACAATCGCTTGTCCTGTGGGTGAATGCGGTATACCTATGGAATGGAGTATTCCCCAATCTGTGAGAAATGTTTTGATTTTTTCAGAACAATGAGCAGGGCCATTGTCGGTTTTTATGGTTTTTGGAATTCCTAGGATTGCGAAACAACTGAGCCAGTGTCTGATAACGTCTTTGGCTTTTTCTCCCGTGTGTGCTGTTGCATTAATGTATCTGGAATACATGTCTACTGTAACATGGACATATTTTAGTTTACCGAATTCAGCTATATGTGTAAGGTCTGTCTGCCAGATTTCATTGGCTGTTATGCCCCTGGGATTAACCCCTTCCTTAGCTGGCATGGGGGTAATTCGCTGGCAGTCAGAGCATGACATAATTATGTCTCTGGTCTGGTTTATTGTAATTTGGAATTGTCTCTTTAATGAACGTGCATTTTGGTGGAAGAACTGGTGTGAGACTTTAGCCTGTTCCAGAATTTTGGGAACTGTAGTTGCCATAGCAGTTGCATCAGCTTTTTGATTGCCCTCTGCTATGGGTCCTGGAAGTTCTGTGTGTGACCGAGTGTGCATTATGTAAAAATCAAATTTTCTGTGGTTGATAAGAAACCATATGGTACGAATTTCTGTAAATAAGTGAGGATTAGTGACATCTCGAAGGAAGGAGGCTTCGAGACGTGAGACCAACCCTGCTGCATAGTGAGAATCTGTGACAACATTCATAGGTTGATCATGGAACAATTCAAATGCCATGCGGATAGCTGCTAGTTCTAAAACCCGTACAGAACCTTGGTCCAAGGTTTGTACCTTATTGTCCCATTGTCCTGTGGCAGGGTTCTTCCATGTCACGATGGCTTTTTTCGATCGTCCAGATGCATCAGTGAAGACTGTGACTCCATTTACTGGTCGTAGTTTGCAGCGACGCGTGGCCATCAGGGGTAGATTTCCTATTTCCGCCCAGAGTTTATGTTTCGGGAAGTGAATGGAAATATTACCGTGGAAGTCCGCTAATGCAGTCTGAAACCCAGCGTCCTCTGCAAGAAGCCAGTCTAAGTTGTCTTTTGTGGCTGGAATGTAGATCGTCTCAGGATCCCTTCCATCCATCTCCTGCAGATGTCCTCTACCTTTCATAATGAGCTTAGCAAGCATGTCATTAACGGTCCAAACAGTCTTAGGTGGAGAGTGGGGAAGAAATAACCATTCTAGAATTCTCAAAGGGTCAGATTCTGCCTGATCCCATTGGAAAAGGACAGCAAAAGGTTGGAACTTGCTGGATATGATGGCGAGGCGAATGTGCAGGTCAGGGGGTTGTCGTCTGCTTTGCCTGTTTTCGACAGCTTGGGAGCATACTTCCAGAGCTTGTTTTGCTTCTGGGGTTAGGGATCGAATAGATGTGAGAGTTGGGTCGCCTTTAAGTAGCTCGAAGAGGGGGTGCAATTCCTCTGTTGTGATGCCCAAGACAGGCCTCAGCCAGTTAATGGCTCCTAAAAGCCCTTGCAAATCATTCAGGGTCATAGTGTCCGTTACTTTGAAAGTCACTGGTTGTGGCATGATTTCCTGTTGAGTGATCCTCCATCCGAGGTAGGTCCAAGGTTGGGTGCGTTGAATTTTTTCTGGGGCAAGCTGCAGACCTGCTTTTTGGATGGCGTCAGTTAAGGCAGTCAAGGTGGATTGTAGTTCAGTCCCGTGTTTTGCTGCTATCAGGATGTTTGATATTCCTGTCTTTGCCTCCCATTCTAATTGTTCAATTTGGGTATAGGTCAATTTATGCATGTTTGTGTTTTGAGTAGATCTAGAGGTGTGTATTGCTGTATGTTGCAACTTTGTGGAGCATCTTTGGGCTTGTGTTGTATGAAGGTTTTGTTTGTTTTGCTTTCTCAAGGCTCTTGCAGTGACTGTGTATAAAGAGTTATGTGTTTCTGCAGTTGAAATTGTAACTGGTTATTTGTTTGCTACTTGTTTAAGTTTGGCTTTCCATGTTGTGTATGGCATCTTGTCTAACAGCATTTTAAAATAGTGAGAAGTAAATACTTGATTTGGGGCCCCTCTTATTATTATTCTTACCCTCTGTAACACAAAAGAACTTTTTATAATAGCAGATCATCTGTCAATTAGTAAAGTTGCCCTTCTGTGACTTAGAAAATTAAACATGGTAGTTGATAGCTGTATGTCTGCTGTGTTTTGCAATGCTACCTCTAGGTTGTTGGTTCTGTCAGGAGGTGGATGGTGTTGTCCCAGCTGAAATTCTCGCAGTACAAAACCAACCACTGTCATTGCCAGCAACGCCGTCAGTACACGTGCTGTCCACTTCAACGTTGGTAGCTTTGACTTTGCTGATGGTCTGGGCTTGGGTAGGCAGATGTTCTGTGTGCTTTCCCAGTCTACATCTTCTTCCTCGAGCTGAAGTAGTAGCCGTAGCCATGTTTGCTGTTCTTCCTCTTTTGCAGGATTCAAAACTGCTTGTCCTTTTTCTGGTTCTCTTGTCTCACTGAGTTCAGTTTGCCACAGCTCAGCTAAGCTTTCTAGGGAGTCAATATCTCTTCTTCCTCCTCCATCAGGCCATCTTCGGCATAGAAGCTGTTCTGAGGCTGGTGAGGGCTGTGGGTTGGTTTCTGGGTAGGAGAGCCACAGTGATGCTTTAACTGTTGTGCATTTGTTGTGAGTTGGTTGAACTGGTGGTGACGGAAGAGGCACTTTCACTTCCGCCTCACAGCCGGAGTAAGCTTGCTGCGTCCATGTTGCTGCGTGGTTGTTCTGCAGCGGTCTCATGGCCGCTGCGCAGCCAAAGGGTGTTAGTGGAGCGCCCTGGCTAAAGGGAGCTAGCAGATTCTCTTCTGTGTCCTCTATAGACTCGCTGTCTATTTGTCCGTCACAGTCATCCTCCCCCCTTCCCGGCGAAATGCCTGAACCTGGGGGTGGCGGCTTCACTTCCGGCACACGGCAGGGGCAACATGGCGGTGCCTCCGGTGCCACTCTCCTTCTGCACATTGACTGTGCAACCACCGTGTAGCGGTCGCCCCGTAACGGTCCAGGGGTCGGCGCTGCTCTGTAATGGTCCTCGGCTCCAGCAGCACTGCTTGCTGCTCTGTATGGCATGGTCTCAGCTGCAGCCATGGGCGCTGGCATAAAGCCAGCATCCCCCCCGGCTGCCATGCTCATGCTACCAGCCCCCAAGCCATGCTCCTTCACACCACACGCTGCCACTGCACTGTTCCCCCCAAGGGCTCCCCCTCCCCCTCATCCCCCCTGACCAACGTGCATTCCCCCCCTGCCCCACTCGGTCGGTGGGGGGGCTGGGGTTGAAGGGGGGGGGGTTGAGGGGAAAGGAGTGAAGGGGGGGGAAGTCCACTCTCCCGGGTGCATTTGCCTTTCTGTAGTGCTTATTCAAGGCTATCATAATGTCTTTCCATGTAGGCAAATTCTTGAGGGCATCTGTTTTTCCCTCACTGGCTTTTTCAATAATTTTGTTCCCTATTTTCCTCCAAGATGACACTTGACAAGGTCCAGTCAGAGGGAATGCAGGTTCAGGCAACGAAATCCAATATAACAAGTCCCATAACTTACTTTCTTCTATGGTTGTTCTTGTAAAAGTTGAGAGACAGCTTCAGCTGTTTGTTTGATTTTTGGAGTAATTCCCTCCTGACGGGTAAACCACCCTCCCATATTCGCCAATTTTTGGTTACCTCTGTGCGGAAGCTCTGTTGTCCTTTCTTCTGGTCCTTTTTTCTTCCTTTTTTGTTCCTTTTTGCAGAGGTAACCCAGCGCGCTGAATTCTTTCTTTTCTTCCTTTTGGTTTTGGCGATATGGACACCCCCGGACAGGTTCCCCAGAGCTTCTGCTCCTGGTTGCCGGTAACCTGCTGAAGACCCTGTTCGGGCTCCATTTGAGGTGCTGTTCAAGGCACGAACCCCACTCTGACACGAACAAGTGCCAGAGCAGAAATACCATTTATTCAAACTGCCCAGGTTTAAATACCACGCCTGAACATGTCACGTGACCCTCTAACCAAAGACAATCAAATATTGTCTGAGAACCCGGGAGACCACAACTCCCATGGTTCATTGCTACATTCTTCCTGCCACACTTCCCTTCTTCTGCCCCACCCCCAACAGCTTTGCCAGCTCTTCCTGGCCAGAGGAAGGCTTAACCAAAGAGCTCGAATCACATAACATCCTGCCTTGGAAGGGACCCACAAGGGTCGCCCAGTCCAACTCCTGGCCCTGTGCAGGACAGCACAGCCATCCCACCGTGTGCCTGAGAGCGTTGTCCAAACGCTCCTTGAGCTCTGGCAGCCTTGGGGCCGTGACCACTGCCCTGGGCAGCCCGTTCCAGTGCCCAACCACCCTCCGGGGAAAGCACCAGGGCAGTTGAAGTCTCCACGAGAAGCAGGGACTGTGACCTGGAGGCTGCTTCAAGCTGCCTGTAGAGGTCTCCTCCCCATCTTGCTCCTGCTCAGGAGGCCTGGAGCAAACCCCCACAGCAGTGTGCCCATTCCCAGCCTGCCCGCCCTTTGATCCTGACCCATCAACTCCTGAGTGGCTCGCCATCCCCCCCAAGACAGAGGTCGAGACCTTCCGAGTGTCACCTCCCCGAGATCTACGGATGTCGTCTCCCTGGGCTCCTGTGAGGCCCCGCATGTGGTTGCCAGCGCATTCTTCCCTCTCCCTTATGGGCCCTGTCCAATGCAGCCCCAGGGCAGCCCGGAGGAGCCCTGTCTGGGGCTGCGCTGGGGTGACCGGGGACACGGTGGGCTCACTGGGAGCAGCCTTCCAAAGCCCCAGAGCGGCAGGATGGTGCCCAGGCTCTGCTCAGGGCTGCTTTGGGCGTGGGGCCGTCTGCGCGAGTCCTGCACGGGACCCATGTGTCCTGGCTGCCACGCCAAAGGGCTGCTTCCCCAGGCGAAGGGGACAGGGGAGTGACCCTGCGTGAGAGCCTGCACCTCTGGCAGTGACTCAGGCCCGGGGTGCCCTTTGGGTGCCCTTGGTGCCCTTTGGGCCTTGCTGGATCTGCTTGCTGCCATTTGCTGGGGCCACCCTGCACTCCCTCCCCATTCCAGGCAGACACAGGCAGGTGTTGGAATAAAATCTTTTCTTCCGTAACCAGAAGAAAACTGTTAACTATATCTACGGAACGGCGGAGGGGGTCAGACAGAAATGCACACAAATCAACAGGATTGGCAAAAATGTCCGCTTTGTTAGAGGACAGACAGCTCATATGCTGCCTGTGACACACAGACATGTGGTTCTTCCCCAGGTTACATTGGATACATAAGGCAAACATACTGTGGTGTACAGTACTAATTGGATATCAGCAGGTGTCCATAAGACTTGTTTTCCTGCCAGAACAACTCCTCCTTCACCTTGGCACAAGGCCTGCGCCATAGAAGTGGCGCAGTATTTTTTACTCTCTGCACCCAGCCATGCCAAGGGGAAGGTCTCAGAAATGCAACTGAAATTGTTCACACAATTTCTGTCCACCGACATCTACGTCTACATCTATCTCTACATCTTCCCTACATCTCTATCTACATCTTCCCCACATAAACACCCTCCCTCCCTCCCGCTGGGATAGATCCCCAAACGATCTATCCCTCCAACTGGCATAGATCCCCAAACGATCTATGCCTCAACCTGGGATAGGTCCCCAAACGACCTATCCCTCAAACAGGGATAGGTCCCCAAACGACCTATCCCTTTAACAGGCCTAAGCCAATCTTCCTGCCCCAGCCCCGGCTGCGGGAGCCTTGATCTTGATGGCAGGCCCTGGCTCAGAGCCCCCCTTCCTCTTCGCCCCGCGCCTTTCCAGCTTGGTGTCTCCGCGGTCCGTGGGCGCGGGGACGCTGCTGCCACCATCCTGGCTGGTCCCTGCAGCCCCCGGGGAGGAAGCCAAGTGCCCCTGAGTCCCCTGCGGCAGGACCTTCCCACTCAGCAGAGCGCGGCTGGTTGGAGTCACCCCAGGCTCCCTGGTGGCTTGGAGCTGGGGTGCGGCTGAGGGGCTGGCGGTGGTGTGCCTGGGCGGGGAGGTGTCCTCCTCCATGGCGACATCGCTGGCCAGCGAGAGGTCGCAGCCTCGGGGGGCGTCCTCCTCCATGGGGACGTCGCTGACCAGCGAGAGGTCGCAGCCGCGGGCGGTGTCCTCCTCCATGGGGACGTCGGTGGCCAGTGAGAGGTCGCAGCCGCGGGGGGCGTCCTCCTCCATGGAGACGTCACTGGCCAGGCTGATGTTAAGTGCCGGGGTGACGTCCACATCCATGGGGGTGCTCCCGTCTGGGGGGCTGCCACTGCCCAGGGGTGTCCCGGAGGGGTTGGCTGAGCTGGCAGGGCTGCGCTGGCTGTGCCGCGCTGCTGGGACCGGGGCCACTGCTCTCCCCTGATGGTGGTAGGGCTGCAGTTGACCCTGGGGGGCACGTTGGTCTGCCCCAGCCAGGGGCTTCCCACTGCCCTGGGGCCCCCCCCGGGCAGTGTTGGATGGAACAGGAACGCCAGGGCTGCTTGCCAGTGGGGCTGGTGGAGGCAGGTTGGCTGAGCCTGTGAGAAAGAGCAAAGCCTGGAAGTCACATCCCGAGCTGGGGCCGTCAGGCGCTTGGAGGACTGAGGAGGAGGAGGAGGAGGAGGGCGAGGTGCAGGGGAGGAAGGGCTGTGAATGTCCCCACCGTGCACTGCGGGGCTTTCGGGGTCAGGCTCTGTCCTCACCTTTGGTGCCGGAGCTTTGGGGGGAGCGGAAGAGCTGCACGAGCCGGGTCAGGGCTGATCTCCAGCTCACAGAGCGGCGCCACAGAGCTGACAGGGCCATGGTCCGTCACGCTCGGTGGCCGGTCGCTTCTGTTGACTGGACACAGGTCTGGATGCTCCTCTTGGAGCGTCTCCAGGGATGGAATGTCGGGCCTCCCATTGTGTCATAGAGACAGCAGTAATGCTGGGGCTTCCCTGAGGTGCTGTTCAAGGTACGAACCCCACTCTGACACGAACAAGTGCCAGAGCAGAATTACCGTTTATTCAAACTGCCCAGGTTTAAATACCACGCCTGAACATGTCACGTGACCCTCTAACCAATGACAATCAAATATTGTCTGAGAACCCGGGAGACCACAACTCCCATGGTTCATTGCTACATTCTTCCTGCCACATCTCCCTCCTCTTTTTATTAACAAGTTGAGAAACACTATGTTTTTAACATTCTTATTAGAACCAATCTTATTTCAACTAATTATAAAAAACAGGGCCTATCGTCACAAGGCCTTTATTGAACTGTTGACAACTTTATTGGTTCGTGCAATATTCAAGCAATCTCAAATTACCCAGGGTTTGTAGGTGTGGATAACCTTTTATCTGAGGGTGACTTTGTGTAATGGCATCATCTTTATTTAAAAGGGAAATGCGTTGGGTTGTAGATGTTGTGTCTGAGGTGGTGTTGTCTGAAGTAGTGTTTAAGATGTCTTGCTATAAAGTGTACTTGCTTTCACACACACAAACATGCTTCCACTCAACTTTCTCATTCATACTCCGGTGGCCACCGTTTCATTCTCTCCTTACACATGCACTCTTAAACCCTTTATTGTGTTTGACTCATGGAGTTTTGGTTCTGTATTGGTTACTGTTTATGTGTTTCTTTTGGTTCTGCATTGGTTACTGTTTATATGTTTCTTTTGGTTCTGTTGTATCATTTACTGCTTCTTTGTGATTCTCCCTGTTTTAAGGAAATGTTAATGTAGATTTACACACATAGGGAACAGACCCATATCTCTTTTCCCCCTTTTTTTTTTTTTTTTTCTCCCCACTGTGTGATGTGTTTACTATTGTTGGTCGTGTTTCTTCTAATCCAAATCCTTCACTTATTTCTTCTGGTGGTTGCTCCTGTTGTGGTGGAGGGCTAATATAAGGCCTGACACATCTAGAAGGGACCCATTGTAATTTGGTACCCTTGGATACACAGGCATATCCCCTTCCCCATGTTATGAGATCTACTGGTCCTGACCATTGCCCAGATATTAGATCTTTGATCATAACTGGTGGTTTGGAAGATGAAAGTATTTGAGTTTTCTGTTGGCGTTCATACCTGCTATGGTCTGTATCATCACAGTTTAAGAAATTTAGAACATATGACGCTTTCCGTAAGCGTTCCTGGGGGCTATATACCGACTCCCCTCTTTTTTGTCTTTGAAGCATTTCTTTTAGTGTACGGTGAGCTCTTTCTACAATCGCTTGTCCTGTGGGTGAATGCGGTATACCTATGGAATGGAGTATTCCCCAATCTGTGAGAAATGTTTTGATTTTTTCAGAACAATGAGCAGGGCCATTGTCGGTTTTTATGGTTTTTGGAATTCCTAGGATTGCGAAACAACTGAGCCAGTGTCTGATAACGTCTTTGGCTTTTTCTCCCGTGTGTGCTGTTGCATTAATGTATCTGGAATACATGTCTACTGTAACATGGACATATTTTAGTTTACCGAATTCAGCTATATGTGTAAGGTCTGTCTGCCAGATTTCATTGGCTGTTATGCCCCTGGGATTAACCCCTTCCTTAGCTGGCATGGGGGTAATTCGCTGGCAGTCAGAGCATGACATAATTATGTCTCTGGTCTGGTTTATTGTAATTTGGAATTGTCTCTTTAATGAACGTGCATTTTGGTGGAAGAACTGGTGTGAGACTTTAGCCTGTTCCAGAATTTTGGGAACTGTAGTTGCCATAGCAGTTGCATCAGCTTTTTGATTGCCCTCTGCTATGGGTCCTGGAAGTTCTGTGTGTGACCGAGTGTGCATTATGTAAAAATCAAATTTTCTGTGGTTGATAAGAAACCATATGGTACGAATTTCTGTAAATAAGTGAGGATTAGTGACATCTCGAAGGAAGGAGGCTTCGAGACGTGAGACCAACCCTGCTGCATAGTGAGAATCTGTGACAACATTCATAGGTTGATCATGGAACAATTCAAATGCCATGCGGATAGCTGCTAGTTCTAAAACCCGTACAGAACCTTGGTCCAAGGTTTGTACCTTATTGTCCCATTGTCCTGTGGCAGGGTTCTTCCATGTCACGATGGCTTTTTTCGATCGTCCAGATGCATCAGTGAAGACTGTGACTCCATTTACTGGTCGTAGTTTGCAGCGACGCGTGGCCATCAGGGGTAGATTTCCTATTTCCGCCCAGAGTTTATGTTTCGGGAAGTGAATGGAAATATTACCGTGGAAGTCCGCTAATGCAGTCTGAAACCCAGCGTCCTCTGCAAGAAGCCAGTCTAAGTTGTCTTTTGTGGCTGGAATGTAGATCGTCTCAGGATCCCTTCCATCCATCTCCTGCAGATGTCCTCTACCTTTCATAATGAGCTTAGCAAGCATGTCATTAACGGTCCAAACAGTCTTAGGTGGAGAGTGGGGAAGAAATAACCATTCTAGAATTCTCAAAGGGTCAGATTCTGCCTGATCCCATTGGAAAAGGACAGCAAAAGGTTGGAACTTGCTGGATATGATGGCGAGGCGAATGTGCAGGTCAGGGGGTTGTCGTCTGCTTTGCCTGTTTTCGACAGCTTGGGAGCATACTTCCAGAGCTTGTTTTGCTTCTGGGGTTAGGGATCGAATAGATGTGAGAGTTGGGTCACCTTTAAGTAGCTCGAAGAGGGGGTGCAATTCCTCTGTTGTGATGCCCAAGACAGGCCTCAGCCAGTTAATGGCTCCTAAAAGCCCTTGCAAATCATTCAGGGTCATAGTGTCCGTTACTTTGAAAGTCACTGGTTGTGGCATGATTTCCTGTTGAGTGATCCTCCATCCGAGGTAGGTCCAAGGTTGGGTGCGTTGAATTTTTTCTGGGGCAAGCTGCAGACCTGCTTTTTGGATGGCGTCAGTTAAGGCAGTCAAGGTGGATTGTAGTTCAGTCCCGTGTTTTGCTGCTATCAGGATGTTTGATATTCCTGTCTTTGCCTCCCATTCTAATTGTTCAATTTGGGTATAGGTCAATTTATGCATGTTTGTGTTTTGAGTAGATCTAGAGGTGTGTATTGCTGTATGTTGCAACTTTGTGGAGCATCTTTGGGCTTGTGTTGTATGAAGGTTTTGTTTGTTTTGCTTTCTCAAGGCTCTTGCAGTGACTGTGTATAAAGAGTTATGTGTTTCTGCAGTTGAAATTGTAACTGGTTGTTTGTTTGCTACTTGTTTAAGTTTGGCTTTCCATGTTGTGTATGGCATCTTGTCTAACAGCATTTTAAAATAGTGAGAAGTAAATACTTGATTTGGGGCCCCTCTTATTATTATTCTTACCCTCTGTAACACAAAAGAACTTTTTATAATAGCAGATCATCTGTCAATTAGTAAAGTTGTCCTTCTGTGACTTAGAAAATTAAACATGGTAGTTGATAGCTGTATGTCTGCTGGGTTTTGCAATGCTACCTCTAGGTTGTTGGTTCTGTCAGGAGGTGGATGGTGTTGTCCCAGCTGAAATTCTCGCAGTACAAAACCAACCACTGTCATTGCCAGCAACGCCGTCAGTACACGTGCTGTCCACTTCAACGTTGGTAGCTTTGACTTTGCTGATGGTCTGGGCTTGGGTAGGCAGATGTTCTGTGTGCTTTCCCAGTCTACATCTTCTTCCTCGAGCTGAAGTAGTAGCCGTAGCCATGTTTGCTGTTCTTCCTCTTTTGCAGGATTCAAAACTGCTTGTCCTTTTTCTGGTTCTCTTGTCTCACTGAGTTCAGTTTGCCACAGCTCAGCTAAGCTTTCTAGGGAGTCAATATCTCTTCTTCCTCCTCCATCAGGCCATCTTCGGCATAGAAGCTGTTCTGAGGCTGGTGAGGGCTGTGGGTTGGTTTCTGGGTAGGAGAGCCACAGTGATGCTTTAACTGTTGTGCATTTGTTGTGAGTTGGTTGAACTGGTGGTGACGGAAGAGGCACTTTCACTTCCGCCTCACGGCCGGAGTAAGCTTGCTGCATCCATGTTGCTGCGTGGTTGTTCTGCAGCGGTCTCATGGCCGCTGCGCAGCCAAAGGGTGTTAGTGGAGCGCCCTGGCTAAAGGGAGCTAGCAGATTCTCTTCTGTGTCCTCTATAGACTCGCTGTCTATTTGTCCGTCACAGTCATCCTCCCCCCTTCCCGGCGAAATGCCTGAACCTGGGGGTGGCGGCTTCACTTCCGGCACACGGCAGGGGCAACATGGCGGTGCCTCCGGTGCCACTCTCCTTCTGCACATTGACTGTGCAACCACCGTGTAGCGGTCGCCCCGTAACGGTCCAGGGGTCGGCGCTGCTCTGTAATGGTCCTCGGCTCCAGCAGCACTGCTTGCTGCTCTGTATGGCATGGTCTCAGCTGCAGCCATGGGCGCTGGCATAAAGCCAGCATCCCCCCCGGCTGCCATGCTCATGCTGCCAGCCCCCAAGCCATGCTCCTTCACACCACACGCTGCCACTGCACTGTTCCCCCCAAGGGCTCCCCCTCCCCCTCATCCCCCCTGACCAACGTGCATTCCCCCCCTGCCCCACTCGGTCGGTGGGGGGGCTGGGGTTGAAGGGGGGGGGTTGAGGGGAAAGGAGTGAAGGGGGGGGAAGTCCACTCTCCCGGGTGCATTTGCCTTTCTGTAGTGCTTATTCAAGGCTATCATAATGTCTTTCCATGTAGGCAAATTCTTGAGGGCATCTGTTTTTCCCTCACTGGCTTTTTCAATAATTTTGTTCCCTATTTTCCTCCAAGATGACACTTGACAAGGTCCAGTCAGAGGGAATGCAGGTTCAGGCAACGAAATCCAATATAACAAGTCCCATAACTTACTTTCTTCTATGGTTGTTCTTGTAAAAGTTGAGAGACAGCTTCAGCTGTTTGTTTGATTTTTGGAGTAATTCCCTCCTGACGGGTAAACCACCCTCCCATATTCGCCAATTTTTGGTTACCTCTGTGCGGAAGCTCTATTGTCCTTTCTTCTGGTCCTTTTTTCTTCCTTTTTTGTTCCTTTTTGCAGAGGTAACCCAGCGCGCTGAATTCTTTCTTTTCTTCCTTTTGGTTTTGGCGATATGGACACCCCCGGACAGGTTCCCCAGAGCTTCTGCTCCTGGTTGCCGGTAACCTGCTGAAGACCCTGTTCGGGCTCCATTTGAGGTGCTGTTCAAGGCACGAACCCCACTCTGACACGAACAAGTGCCAGAGCAGAAATACCATTTATTCAAACTGCCTAGGTTTAAATACCACGCCTGAACATGTCACGTGACCCTCTAACCAAAGACAATCAAATATTGTCTGAGAACCCGGGAGACCACAACTCCCATGGTTCATTGCTACATTCTTCCTGCCACACTTCCCTTCTTCTGCCCCACCCCCAACAGCTTTGCCAGCTCTTCCTGGCCAGAGGAAGGCTTAACCAAAGAGCTCGAATCACATAACATCCTGCCTTGGAAGGGACCCACAAGGGTCGCCCAGTCCAACTCCTGGCCCTGTGCAGGACAGCACAGCCATCCCACCGTGTGCCTGAGAGCGTTGTCCAAACGCTCCTTGAGCTCTGGCAGCCTTGGGGCCGTGACCACTGCCCTGGGCAGCCCGTTCCAGTGCCCGACCACCCTCCGGGGAAAGCACCAGGGCAGTTGAAGTCTCCACGAGAAGCAGGGACTGTGACCTGGAGGCTGCTTCAAGCTGCCTGTAGAGGTCTCCTCCCCATCTTGCTCCTGCTCAGGAGGCCTGGAGCAAACCCCCACAGCAGTGTGCCCATTCCCAGCCTGCCCGCCCTTTGATCCTGACCCATCAACTCCTGAGTGGCTCGCCATCCCCCCCAAGACAGAGGTCGAGACCTTCCGAGTGTCACCTCCCCGAGATCTACGGATGTCGTCTCCCTGGGCTCCTGCGAGGCCCCGCGTGTGGTTGCCAGCGCATTCTTCCCTCTCCCTTATGGGCCCTGTCCAATGCAGCCCCAGGGCAGCCCGAAGGAGCCCTGTCTGGGGCTGCGCTGGGGTGACCGGGGACACGGTGGGCTCACTGGGAGCAGCCTTCCAAAGCCCCAGAGCGGCAGGATGGTGCCCAGGCTCTGCTCAGGGCTGCTTTGGGCGTGGGGCCGTCTGCGCGAGTCCTGCACGGGACCCATGTGTCCTGGCTGCCACGCCAAAGGGCTGCTTCCCCAGGCGAAGGGGACAGGGGAGTGACCCTGCGTGAGAGCCTGCACCTCTGGCAGTGACTCAGGCCCGGGGTGCCCTTTGGGTGCCCTTGGTGCCCTTTGGGCCTTGCTGGATCTGCTTGCTGCCATTTGCTGGGGCCACCCTGCACTCCCTCCCCATTCCAGGCAGACACAGGCAGGTGTTGGAATAAAATCTTTTCTTCCGTAACCAGAAGAAAACTGTTAACTATATCTACGGAACGGCGGAGGGGGTCAGACAGAAATGCACACAAATCAACAGGATTGGCAAAAATGTCCGCTTTATTAGAGGACAGACAGCTCATATGCTGCCTGTGACACACAGACATGTGGTTCTTCCCCAGGTTACATTGGATACATAAGGCAAACATACTGTGGTGTACAGTACTAATTGGATATCAGCAGGTGTCCATAAGCCTTGTTTTCCTGCCAGAACAACTCCTCCTTCACCTTGGCACAAGGCCTGCGCCATAGAAGTGGCGCAGTATTTTTTACTCTCTGCACCCAGCCATGCCAAGGGGAAGGTCTCAGAAATGCAACTGAAATTGTTCACACAATTTCAGTCCACCGACATCTACGTCTACATCTATCTCTACATCTTCCCTACATCTCTATCTACATCTTCCCCACATAAACACCCTCCCTCCCTCCCGCTGGGATAGATCCCCAAACGATCTATCCCTCCAACTGGCATAGATCCCCAAACGATCTATGCCTCAACCTGGGATAGGTCCCCAAACGACCTATCCCTCAAACAGGGATAGGTCCCCAAACGACCTATCCCTTTAACAGGCCTAAGCCAATCTTCCTGCCCCAGCCCCGGCTGCGGGAGCCTTGATCTTCATGGCAGGCCCTGGCTCAGAGCCCCCCTTCCTCTTCGCCCCGCGCCTTTCCAGCTTGGCGTCTCCACTGTTCGTGGGCGCGGGGACGCTGCTGCCACCATCCTGGCTGGTCCCTGCAGCCCCCGGGGAGGAAGCCAAGTGCCCCTGAGTCCCCTGCGGCAGGACCTTCCCACTCAGCAGAGCGCGGCTGGTTGGAGTCACCCCAGGCTCCCTGGTGGCTTGGAGCTGGGGTGCGGCTGAGTGGCTGGCAGTGGTGTGCCTGGGCGGGGAGGTGTCCTCCTCCATGGAGACGTCGCTGGCCAGCGAGAGGTCACAGCCGCGGGCGGTGTCCTCCTCCATGGGGACGTCGGTGGCCAGTGAGAGGTCGCAGCCGCGGGGGGCGTCCTCCTCCATGGAGACGTCACTGGCCAGGCTGATGTTAAGTGCCGGGGTGACGTCCACATCCATGGGGGTGCTCCCGTCTGGGGGGCTGCCACTGCCCAGGGGTGTCCCGGAGGGGTTGGCTGAGCTGGCAGGGCTGCGCTGGCTGTGCCGCGCTGCTGGGACCGGGGCCACTGCTCTCCCCTGATGGTGGTAGGGCTGCAGTTGACCCTGGGGGGCACGTTGGTCTGCCCCAGCCAGGGGCTTCCCACTGCCCTGGGGCCCCCCCCGGGCAGTGTTGGATGGAACAGGAATGCCAGGGCTGCTTGCCAGTGGGGCTGGTGGAGGCAGGTTGGCTGAGCCTGTGAGAAAGAGCAAAGCCTGGAAGTCACATCCCGAGCTGGGGCCGTCAGGCGCTTGGAGGACTGAGGAGGAGGAGGAGGAGGAGGGCGAGGTGCAGGGGAGGAAGGGCTGTGAATGTCCCCACCGTGCACTGCGGGGCTTTCGGGGTCAGGCTCTGTCCTCACCTTTGGTGCCGGAGCTTTGGGGGGAGCGGAAGAGCTGCACGAGCCGGGTCAGGGCTGATCTCCAGCTCACAGAGCGGCGCCACAGAGCTGACAGGGCCATGGTCCGTCACGCTCGGTGGCCGGTCGCTTCTGTTGACTGGACACAGGTCTGGATGCTCCTCTTGGAGCGTCTCCAGGGATGGAATGTCGGGCCTCCCATTGTGTCATAGAGACAGCAGTAATGCTGGGGCTTCCCTGAGGTGCTGTTCAAGGCACGAACCCCACTCTGACACGAACAAGTGCCAGAGCAGAATTACCGTTTATTCAAACTGCCCAGGTTTAAATACCACGCCTGAACATGTCACGTGACCCTCTAACCAATGACAATCAAATATTGTCTGAGAACCCGGGAGACCACAACTCCCATGGTTCATTGCTACATTCTTCCTGCCACATCTCCCTCCTCTTTTTATTAACAAGTTGAGAAACACTATGTTTTTAACATTCTTATTAGAACCAATCTTATTTCAACTAATTATAAAAAACAGGGCCTATCGTCACAAGGCCTTTATTGAACTGTTGACAACTTTATTGGTTCGTGCAATATTCAAGCAATCTCAAATTACCCAGGGTTTGTAGGTGTGGATAACCTTTTATCTGAGGGTGACTTTGTGTAATGGCATCATCTTTATTTAAAAGGGAAATGTGTTGGGTTGTAGATGTTGTGTCTGAGGTGGTGTTGTCTGAAGTAGTGTTTAAGATGTCTTGCTATAAAGTGTACTTGCTTTCACACACACATACATGCTTCCACTCAACTTTCTCATTCATACTCTGGTGGCCACCGTTTCATTCTCTCCTTACACATGCACTCTTAAACCCTTTATTGTGTTTGACTCATGGAGTTTTGGTTCTGTATTGGTTACTGTTTATGTGTTTCTTTTGGTTCTGCCTTGGTTACTGTTTATATGTTTCTTTTGGTTCTGTTGTATCATTTACTGCTTCTTTGTGATTCTCCCTGTTTTAAGGAAATGTTAATGTAGATTTACACACATAGGGAACAGACCCATATCTCTTTTCCCCTTTTTTTTTTTTTTTTTTTTCTCCCCACTGTGTGATGTGTTTACTATTGTTGGTCGTGTTTCTTCTAATCCAAATCCTTCACTTATTTCTTCTGGTGGTTGCTCCTGTTGTGGTGGAGGGCTAATATAAGGCCTGACACATCTAGAAGGGACCCATTGTAATTTGGTACCCTTGGATACACAGGCATATCCCCTTCCCCATGTTATGAGATCTACTGGTCCTGACCATTGCCCAGATATTAGATCTTTGATCATAACTGGTGGTTTGGAAGATGAAAGTATTTGAGTTTTCTGTTGGCGTTCATACCTGCTATGGTCTGTATCATCACAGTTTAAGAAATTTAGAACATATGACGCTTTCCGTAAGCGTTCCTGGGGGCTATATACCGACTCCCCTCTTTTTTGTCTTTGAAGCATTTCTTTTAGTGTACGGTGAGCTCTTTCTACAATCGCTTGTCCTGTGGGTGAATGCGGTATACCTATGGAATGGAGTATTCCCCAATCTGTGAGAAATGTTTTGATTTTTTCAGAACAATGAGCAGGGCCATTGTCGGTTTTTATGGTTTTTGGAATTCCTAGGATTGCGAAACAACTGAGCCAGTGTCTGATAACGTCTTTGGCTTTTTCTCCCGTGTGTGCTGTTGCATTAATGTATCTGGAATACATGTCTACTGTAACATGGACATATTTTAGTTTACCGAATTCAGCTATATGTGTAAGGTCTGTCTGCCAGATTTCATTGGCTGTTATGCCCCTGGGATTAACCCCTTCCTTAGCTGGCATGGGGGTAATTCGCTGGCAGTCAGAGCATGACATAATTATGTCTCTGGTCTGGTTTATTGTAATTTGGAATTGTCTCTTTAATGAACGTGCATTTTGGTGGAAGAACTGGTGTGAGACTTTAGCCTGTTCCAGAATTTTGGGAACTGTAGTTGCCATAGCAGTTGCATCAGCTTTTTGATTGCCCTCTGCTATGGGTCCTGGAAGTTCTGTGTGTGACCGAGTGTGCATTATGTAAAAATCAAATTTTCTGTGGTTGATAAGAAACCATATGGTACGAATTTCTGTAAATAAGTGAGGATTAGTGACATCTCGAAGGAAGGAGGCTTTGAGACGTGAGACCAACCCTGCTGCATAGTGAGAATCTGTGACAACATTCATAGGTTGATCATGGAACAATTCAAATGCCATGCGGATAGCTGCTAGTTCTAAAACCTGTACAGAACCTTGGTCCAAGGTTTGTACCTTATTGTCCCATTGTCCTGTGGCAGGGTTCTTCCATGTCACGATGGCTTTTTTCGATCGTCCAGATGCATCAGTGAAGACTGTGACTCCATTTACTGGTCGTAGTTTGCAGCGACGCGTGGCCATCAGGGGTAGATTTCCTATTTCCGCCCAGAGTTTATGTTTCGGGAAGTGAATGGAAATATTACCGTGGAAGTCCGCTAATGCAGTCTGAAACCCAGCGTCCTCTGCAAGAAGCCAGTCTAAGTTGTCTTTTGTGGCTGGAATGTAGATCGTCTCAGGATCCCTTCCATCCATCTCCTGCAGATGTCCTCTACCTTTCATAATGAGCTTAGCAAGCATGTCATTAACGGTCCAAACAGTCTTAGGTGGAGAGTGGGGAAGAAATAACCATTCTAGAATTCTCAAAGGGTCAGATTCTGCCTGATCCCATTGGAAAAGGACAGCAAAAGGTTGGAACTTGCTGGATATGATGGCGAGGCGAATGTGCAGGTCAGGGGGTTGTCGTCTGCTTTGCCTGTTTTCGACAGCTTGGGAGCATACTTCCAGAGCTTGTTTTGCTTCTGGGGTTAGGGATCGAATAGATGTGAGAGTTGGGTCACCTTTAAGTAGCTCGAAGAGGGGGTGCAATTCCTCTGTTGTGATGCCCAAGACAGGCCTCAGCCAGTTAATGGCTCCTAAAAGCCCTTGCAAATCATTCAGGGTCATAGTGTCCGTTACTTTGAAAGTCACTGGTTGTGGCATGATTTCCTGTTGAGTGATCCTCCATCCGAGGTAGGTCCAAGGTTGGGTGCGTTGAATTTTTTCTGGGGCAAGCTGCAGACCTGCTTTTTGGATGGCGTCAGTTAAGGCAGTCAAGGTGGATTGTAGTTCAGTCCCGTGTTTTGCTGCTATCAGGATGTTTGATATTCCTGTCTTTGCCTCCCATTCTAATTGTTCAATTTGGGTATAGGTCAATTTATGCATGTTTGTGTTTTGAGTAGATCTAGAGGTGTGTATTGCTGTATGTTGCAACTTTGTGGAGCATCTTTGGGCTTGTGTTGTATGAAGGTTTTGTTTGTTTTGCTTTCTCAAGGCTCTTGCAGTGACTGTGTATAAAGAGTTATGTGTTTCTGCAGTTGAAATTGTAACTGGTTGTTTGTTTGCTACTTGTTTAAGTTTGGCTTTCCATGTTGTGTATGGCATCTTGTCTAACAGCATTTTAAAATAGTGAGAAGTAAATACTTGATTTGGGGCCCCTCTTATTATTATTCTTACCCTCTGTAACACAAAAGAACTTTTTATAATAGCAGATCATCTGTCAATTAGTAAAGTTGTCCTTCTGTGACTTAGAAAATTAAACATGGTAGTTGATAGCTGTATGTCTGCTGTGTTTTGCAATGCTACCTCTAGGTTGTTGGTTCTGTCAGGAGGTGGATGGTGTTGTCCCAGCTGAAATTCTCGCAGTACAAAACCAACCACTGTCATTGCCAGCAACGCCGTCAGTACACGTGCTGTCCACTTCAACGTTGGTAGCTTTGACTTTGCTGATGGTCTGGGCTTGGGTAGGCAGATGTTCTGTGTGCTTTCCCAGTCTACATCTTCTTCCTCGAGCTGAAGTAGTAGCCGTAGCCATGTTTGCTGTTCTTCCTCTTTTGCAGGATTCAAAACTGCTTGTCCTTTTTCTGGTTCTCTTGTCTCACTGAGTTCAGTTTGCCACAGCTCAGCTAAGCTTTCTAGGGAGTCAATATCTCTTCTTCCTCCTCCATCAGGCCATCTTCGGCATAGAAGCTGTTCTGAGGCTGGTGAGGGCTGTGGGTTGGTTTCTGGGTAGGAGAGCCACAGTGATGCTTTAACTGTTGTGCATTTGTTGTGAGTTGGTTGAACTGGTGGTGACGGAAGAGGCACTTTCACTTCCGCCTCACGGCCGGAGTAAGCTTGCTGCATCCATGTTGCTGCGTGGTTGTTCTGCAGCGGTCTCATGGCCGCTGCGCAGCCAAAGGGTGTTAGTGGAGCGCCCTGGCTAAAGGGAGCTAGCAGATTCTCTTCTGTGTCCTCTATAGACTCGCTGTCTATTTGTCCGTCACAGTCATCCTCCCCCCTTCCCGGCGAAATGCCTGAACCTGGGGGTGGCGGCTTCACTTCCGGCACACGGCAGGGGCAACATGGCGGTGCCTCCGGTGCCACTCTCCTTCTGCACATTGACTGTGCAACCACCGTGTAGCGGTCGCCCCGTAACGGTCCAGGGGTCGGCGCTGCTCTGTAATGGTCCTCGGCTCCAGCAGCACTGCTTGCTGCTCTGTATGGCATGGTCTCAGCTGCAGCCATGGGCGCTGGCATAAAGCCAGCATCCCCCCCGGCTGCCATGCTCATGCTGCCAGCCCCCAAGCCATGCTCCTTCACACCACACGCTGCCACTGCACTGTTCCCCCCAAGGGCTCCCCCTCCCCCCCATCCCCCCTGACCAACGTGCATTCCCCCCCTGCCCCACTCGGTCGGTGGGGGGGCTGGGGTTGAAGGGGGGGGGGTTGAGGGGAAAGGAGTGAAGGGGGGGGAAGTCCACTCTCCCGGGTGCATTTGCCTTTCTGTAGTGCTTATTCAAGGCTATCATAATGTCTTTCCATGTAGGCAAATTCTTGAGGGCGTCTGTTTTTCCCTCACTGGCTTTTTCAATAATTTTGTTCCCTATTTTCCTCCAAGATGACACTTGACAAGGTCCAGTCAGAGGGAATGCAGGTTCAGGCAACGAAATCCAATATAACAAGTCCCATAACTTACTTTCTTCTATGGTTGTTCTTGTAAAAGTTGAGAGACAGCTTCTGCTGTTTGTTTGATTTTTGGAGTAATTCCCTCCTGACGGGTAAACCACCCTCCCATATTCGCCAATTTTTGGTTACCTCTGTGCGGAAGCTCTGTTGTCCTTTCTTCTGGTCCTTTTTTCTTCCTTTTTTGTTCCTTTTTGCAGAGGTAACCCAGCGCGCTGAATTCTTTCTTTTCTTCCTTTTGGTTTTGGCGATATGGACACCCCCGGACAGGTTCCCCAGAGCTTCTGCTCCTGGTTGCCGGTAACCTGCTGAAGACCCTGTTCGGGCTCCATTTGAGGTGCTGTTCAAGGCACGAACCCCACTCTGACACGAACAAGTGCCAGAGCAGAAATACCATTTATTCAAACTGCCCAGGTTTAAATACCACGCCTGAACATGTCACGTGACCCTCTAACCAAAGGCAATCAAATATTGTCTGAGAACCCGGGAGACCACAACTCCCATGGTTCATTGCTACATTCTTCCTGCCACACTTCCCTTCTTCTGCCCCACCCCCAACAGCTTTGCCAGCTCTTCCTGGCCAGAGGAAGGCTTAACCAAAGAGCTCGAATCACATAACATCCTGCCTTGGAAGGGACCCACAAGGGTCGCCCAGTCCAACTCCTGGCCCTGTGCAG
The DNA here is from genome assembly GCF_036250125.1 of Pseudopipra pipra. Taxonomy (NCBI): domain Eukaryota; kingdom Metazoa; phylum Chordata; class Aves; order Passeriformes; family Pipridae; genus Pseudopipra; species Pseudopipra pipra. The sequence continues at coordinate 16,374,811 of NC_087580.1, read as the reverse complement.
GACAGCACAGCCATCCCACCGTGTGCCTGAGAGCGTTGTCCAAACGCTCCTTGAGCTCTGGCAGCCTTGGGGCCGTGACCACTGCCCTGGGCAGCCCGTTCCAGTGCCCGACCACCCTCCGGGGAAAGCACCAGGGCAGTTGAAGTCTCCACGAGAAGCAGGGACTGTGACCTGGAGGCTGCTTCAAGCTGCCTGTAGAGGTCTCCTCCCCATCTTGCTCCTGCTCAGGAGGCCTGGAGCAAACCCCCACAGCAGTGTGCCCATTCCCAGCCTGCCCGCCCTTTGATCCTGACCCATCAACTCCTGAGTGGCTCGCCATCCCCCCCAAGACAGAGGTCGAGACCTTCCGAGTGTCACCTCCCCGAGATCTACGGATGTCGTCTCCCTGGGCTCCTGTGAGGCCCCGCATGTGGTTGCCAGCGCATTCTTCCCTCTCCCTTATGGGCCCTGTCCAATGCAGCCCCAGGGCAGCCCGGAGGAGTCCTGTCTGGGGCTGCGCTGGGGTGACCGGGGACACGGTGGGCTCACTGGGAGCAGCCTTCCAAAGCCCCAGAGCGGCAGGATGGTGCCCAGGCTCTGCTCAGGGCTGCTTTGGGCGTGGGGCCGTCTGCGCGAGTCCTGCACGGGACCCATGTGTCCTGGCTGCCACGCCAAAGGGCTGCTTCCCCAGGCGAAGGGGACAGGGGAGTGACCCTGCGTGAGAGCCTGCACCTCTGGCAGTGACTCAGGCCCGGGGTGCCCTTTGGGTGCCCTTGGTGCCCTTTGGGCCTTGCTGGATCTGCTTGCTGCCATTTGCTGGGGCCACCCTGCACTCCCTCCCCATTCCAGGCAGACACAGGCAGGTGTTGGAATAAAATCTTTTCTTCCGTAACCAGAAGAAAACTGTTAACTATATCTACGGAACGGCGGAGGGGGTCAGACAGAAATGCACACAAATCAACAGGATTGGCAAAAATGTCCGCTTTATTAGAGGACAGACAGCTCATATGCTGCCTGCGACACACAGACATGTGGTTCTTCCCCAGGTTACATTGGATACATAAGGCAAACATACTGTGGTGTACAGTACTAATTGGATATCAGCAGGTGTCCATAAGCCTTGTTTTCCTGCCAGAACAACTCCTCCTTCACCTTGGCACAAGGCCTGCGCCATATTAGTGGCGCAGTATTTTTTACTCTCTGCACCCAGCCATGCCAAGGGGAAGGTCTCAGAAATGCAACTGAAATTGTTCACACAATTTCTGTCCACCGACATCTACGTCTACATCTATCTCTACATCTTCCCTACATCTCTATCTACATCTTCCCCACATAAACACCCTCCCTCCCTCCCGCTGGGATAGATCCCCAAACGATCTATCCCTCCAACTGGCATAGATCCCCAAACGATCTATGCCTCAACCTGGGATAGGTCCCCAAACGACCTATCCCTCAAACAGGGATAGGTCCCCAAACGACCTATCCCTTTAACAGGCCTAAGCCAATCTTCCTGCCCCAGCCCCGGCTGCGGGAGCCTTGATCTTGATGGCAGGCCCTGGCTCAGAGCCCCCCTTCCTCTTCGCCCCCCGCCTTTCCAGCTTGGCGTCTCCACTGTTCGTGGGCGCGGGGACGCTGCTGCCACCATCCTGGCTGGTCCCTGCAGCCCCCGGGGAGGAAGCCAAGTGCCCCTGAGTCCCCTGCGGCAGGACCTTCCCACTCAGCAGAGCGCGGCTGGTTGGAGTCACCCCAGGCTCCCTGGTGGCTTGGAGCTGGGGTGCGGCTGAGGGGCTGGCGGTGGTGTGCCTGGGCGGGGAGGTGTCCTCCTCCATGGCGACATCGCTGGACAGCGAGAGGTCGCAGCCTCGGGGGGCGTCCTCCTCCATGGAGACGTCGCTGGCCAGCGAGAGGTCACAGCCGCGGGCGGTGTCCTCCTCCATGGGGACGTCGGTGGCCAGTGAGAGGTCGCAGCCGCGGGGGGCGTCCTCCTCCTTGGGCCGTCGGTGGCCAGTGAGAGGTCGCAGCCGCGGGGGGCGTCCTCCTCCATGGAGACGTCACTGGCCAGGCTGATGTTAAGTGCCGGGGTGACGTCCACATCCATGGGGGTGCTCCCGTCTGGGGGGTTGCCACTGCCCAGGGGTGTCCCGGAGGGGTTGGCTGAACTGGCAGGGCTGCGCTGGCTGTGCCGCGCTGCTGGGACCGGGGCCACTGCTCTCCCCTGATGGTGGTAGGGCTGCAGTTGACCCTGGGGGGCACGTTGGTCTGCCCCAGCCAGGGGCTTCCCACTGCCCTGGGGCCCCCCCCGGGCAGTGTTGGATGTTACAGCAACGCCAGGGCTGCTTGCCAGTGGGGCTGGTGGAGGCAGGTTGGCTGAGCCTGTGAGAAAGAGCAAAGCCTGGAAGTCACATCCCGAGCTGGGGCCATCAGGCGCTGAGAGGACTGAGGAGGAGGAGGAGGAGGGCGAGGTGCAGGGGAGGAAGGGCTGTGAATGTCCCCACCGTGCACTGCGGGGCTTTCGGGGTCAGGCTCTGTCCTCACCTTTGGTGCCGGAGCTTTGGGGGGAGCGGAAGAGCTGCACGAGCCGGGTCAGGGCTGATCTCCAGCTCACAGAGCGGCGCCACAGAGCTGACAGGGCCATGGTCAGTCACGCTCGGTGGCCGGTCGCTTCTGTTGACTGGACACAGGTCTGGATGCTCCTCTTGGAGCGTCTCCAGGGATGGAATGTCGGGCCTCCCATTGTGTCATAGAGACAGCAGTAATGCTGGGGCTTCCCTGAGGTGCTGTTCAAGGCACGAACCCCACTCTGACACGAACAAGTGCCAGAGCAGAATTACCGTTTATTCAAACTGCCCAGGTTTAAATACCACGCCTGAACATGTCACGTGACCCTCTAACCAATGACAATCAAATATTGTCTGAGAACCCGGGAGACCACAACTCCCATGGTTCATTGCTACATTCTTCCTGCCACATCTCCCTCCTCTTTTTATTAACAAGTTGAGAAACACTATGTTTTTAACATTCTTATTAGAACCAATCTTATTTCAACTAATTATAAAAAACAGGGCCTATCGTCACAAGGCCTTTATTGAACTGTTGACAACTTTATTGGTTCGTGCAATATTCAAGCAATCTCAAATTACCCAGGGTTTGTAGGTGTGGATAACCTTTTATCTGAGGGTGACTTTGTGTAATGGCATCATCTTTATTTAAAAGGGAAATGTGTTGGGTTGTAGATGTTGTGTCTGAGGTGGTGTTGTCTGAAGTAGTGTTTAAGATGTCTTGCTATAAAGTGTACTTGCTTTCACACACACATACATGCGTCCACTCAACTTTCTCATTCATACTCTGGTGGCCACCGTTTCATTCTCTCCTTACACATGCACTCTTAAACCCTTTATTGTGTTTGACTCATGGAGTTTTGGTTCTGTATTGGTTACTGTTTATGTGTTTCTTTTGGTTCTGCCTTGGTTACTGTTTATATGTTTCTTTTGGTTCTGTTGTATCATTTACTGCTTCTTTGTGATTATCCCTGTTTTAAGGAAATGTTAATGTAGATTTACACACATAGGGAACAGACCCATATCTCTTTTCCCCCTTTTTTTTTTTTTTTCTCCCCACTGTGTGATGTGTTTACTATTGTTGGTCGTGTTTCTTCTAATCCAAATCCTTCACTTATTTCTTCTGGTGGTTGTTCCTGTTGTGGTGGAGGACTAATATAAGGCCTGACACATCTAGAAGGGACCCATTGTAATTTGGTACCCTTGGATACACAGGCATATCCCCTTCCCCATGTTATGAGATCTACTGGTCCTGACCATTGCCCAGATATTAGATCTTTGATCATAACTGGTGGTTTGGAAGATGAAAGTATTTGAGTTTTATCTTGGCGTTCATACCTGCTATGGTCTGTATCATCACAGTTTAAGAAATTTAGAACATATGACGCTTTCCGTAAGCGTTCCTGGGGGCTATATACCGACTCCCCTCTTTTTTGTCTTTGAAGCATTTCTTTTAGTGTACGGTGAGCTCTTTCTACAATCGCTTGTCCTGTGGGTGAATGCGGTATACCTATGGAATGGAGTATTCCCCAATCTGTGAGAAATGTTTTGATTTTTTCAGAACAATAAGCAGGGCCATTGTCGGTTTTTATGGTTTTTGGAATTCCTAGGATTGCGAAACAACTGAGCCAGTGTCTGATAACGTCTTTGGCTTTTTCTCCCGTGTGTGCTGTTGCATTAATGTATCTGGAATACATGTCTACTGTAACATGGACATATTTTAGTTTACCGAATTCAGCTATATGTGTAAGGTCTGTCTGCCAGATTTCATTGGCTGTTATGCCCCTGGGATTAACCCCTTCCTTAGCTGGCATGGGGGTAATTCGCTGGCAGTCAGAGCATGACATAATTATGTCTCTGGTCTGGTTTATTGTAATTTGGAATTGTCTCTTTAATGAACGTGCATTTTGGTGGAAGAACTGGTGTGAGACTTTAGCCTGTTCCAGAATTTTGGGAACTGTAGTTGCCATAGCAGTTGCATCAGCTTTTTGATTGCCCTCTGCTATGGGTCCTGGAAGTTCTGTGTGTGACCGAGTGTGCATTATGTAAAAATCAAATTTTCTGTGGTTGATAAGAAACCATATGGTACGAATTTCTGTAAATAAGTGAGGATTAGTGACATCTCGAAGGAAGGAGGCTTCGAGACGTGAGACCAACCCTGCTGCATAGTGAGAATCTGTGACAACATTCATAGGTTGATCATGGAACAATTCAAATGCCATGCGGATAGCTGCTAGTTCTAAAACCTGTACAGAACCTTGGTCCAAGGTTTGTACCTTATTGTCCCATTGTCCTGTGGCAGGGTTCTTCCATGTCACGATGGCTTTTTTCGATCGTCCAGATGCATCAGTGAAGACTGTGACTCCATTTACTGGTCGTAGTTTGCAGCGACGCGTGGCCATCAGGGGTAGATTTCCTATTTCCGCCCAGAGTTTATGTTTCGGGAAGTGAATGGAAATATTACCGTGGAAGTCCGCTAATGCAGTCTGAAACCCAGCGTCCTCTGCAAGAAGCCAGTCTAAGTTGTCTTTTGTGGCTGGAATGTAGATCGTCTCAGGATCCCTTCCATCCATCTCCTGCAGATGTCCTCTACCTTTCATAATGAGCTTAGCAAGCATGTCATTAACGGTCCAAACAGTCTTAGGTGGAGAGTGGGGAAGAAATAACCATTCTAGAATTCTCAAAGGGTCAGATTCTGCCTGATCCCATTGGAAAAGGACAGCAAAAGGTTGGAACTTGCTGGATATGATGGCGAGGCGAATGTGCAGGTCAGGGGGTTGTCGTCTGCTTTGCCTGTTTTCGACAGCTTGGGAGCATACTTCCAGAGCTTGTTTTGCTTCTGGGGTTAGGGATCGAATAGATGTGAGAGTTGGGTCGCCTTTAAGTAGCTCGAAGAGGGGGTGCAATTCCTCTGTTGTGATGCCCAAGACAGGCCTCAGCCAGTTAATGGCTCCTAAAAGCCCTTGCAAATCATTCAGGGTCATAGTGTCCGTTACTTTGAAAGTCACTGGTTGTGGCATGATTTCCTGTTGAGTGATCCTCCATCCGAGGTAGGTCCAAGGTTGGGTGCGTTGAATTTTTTCTGGGGCAAGCTGCAGACCTGCTTTTTGGATGGCGTCAGTTAAGGCAGTCAAGGTGGATTGTAGTTCAGTCCCGTGTTTTGCTGCTATCAGGATGTTTGATATTCCTGTCTTTGCCTCCCATTCTAATTGTTCAATTTGGGTATAGGTCAATTTATGCATGTTTGTGTTTTGAGTAGATCTAGAGGTGTGTATTGCTGTATGTTGCAACTTTGTGGAGCATCTTTGGGCTTGTGTTGTATGAAGGTTTTGTTTGTTTTGCTTTCTCAAGGCTCTTGCAGTGACTGTGTATAAAGAGTTATGTGTTTCTGCAGTTGAAATTGTAACTGGTTGTTTGTTTGCTACTTGTTTAAGTTTGGCTTTCCATGTTGTGTATGGCATCTTGTCTAACAGCATTTTAAAATAGTGAGAAGTAAATACTTGATTTGGGGCCCCTCTTATTATTATTCTTACCCTCTGTAACACAAAAGAACTTTTTATAATAGCAGATCATCTGTCAATTAGTAAAGTTGCCCTTCTGTGACTTAGAAAATTAAACATGGTAGTTGATAGCTGTATGTCTGCTGTGTTTTGCAATGCTACCTCTAGGTTGTTGGTTCTGTCAGGAGGTGGATGGTGTTGTCCCAGCTGAAATTCTCGCAGTACAAAACCAACCACTGTCATTGCCAGCAACGCCGTCAGTACACGTGCTGTCCACTTCAACGTTGGTAGCTTTGACTTTGCTGATGGTCTGGGCTTGGGTAGGCAGATGTTCTGTGTGCTTTCCCAGTCTACATCTTCTTCCTCGAGCTGAAGTAGTAGCCGTAGCCATGTTTGCTGTTCTTCCTCTTTTGCAGGATTCAAAACTGCTTGTCCTTTTTCTGGTTCTCTTGTCTCACTGAGTTCAGTTTGCCACAGCTCAGCTAAGCTTTCTAGGGAGTCAATATCTCTTCTTCCTCCTCCATCAGGCCATCTTCGGCATAGAAGCTGTTCTGAGGCTGGTGAGGGCTGTGGGTTGGTTTCTGGGTAGGAGAGCCACAGTGATGCTTTAACTGTTGTGCATTTGTTGTGAGTTGGTTGAACTGGTGGTGACGGAAGAGGCACTTTCACTTCCGCCTCACGGCCGGAGTAAGCTTGCTGCATCCATGTTGCTGCGTGGTTGTTCTGCAGCGGTCTCATGGCCGCTGCGCAGCCAAAGGGTGTTAGTGGAGCGCCCTGGCTAAAGGGAGCTAGCAGATTCTCTTCTGTGTCCTCTATAGACTCGCTGTCTATTTGTCCGTCACAGTCATCCTCCCCCCTTCCCGGCGAAATGCCTGAACCTGGGGGTGGCGGCTTCACTTCCGGCACACGGCAGGGGCAACATGGCGGTGCCTCCGGTGCCACTCTCCTTCTGCACATTGACTGTGCAACCACCGTGTAGCGGTCGCCCCGTAACGGTCCAGGGGTCGGCACTGCTCTGTAATGGTCCTCGGCTCCAACAGCACTGCTTGCTGCTCTGTATGGCATGGTCTCAGCTGCAGCCATGGGCGCTGGCATAAAGCCAGCATCCCCCCCGGCTGCCATGCTCATGCTGCCAGCCCCCAAGCCATGCTCCTTCACACCACACGCTGCCACTGCACTGTTCCCCCCAAGGGCTCCCCCTCCCCCTCATCCCCCCTGACCAACGTGCATTCCCCCCCTGCCCCACTCGGTCGGTGGGGGGGCTGGGGTTGAAGGGGGGGGGGTTGAGGGGAAAGGAGTGAAGGGGGGGGAAGTCCACTCTCCCGGGTGCATTTGCCTTTCTGTAGTGCTTATTCAAGGCTATCATAATGTCTTTCCATGTAGGCAAATTCTTGAGGGCGTCTGTTTTTCCCTCACTGGCTTTTTCAATAATTTTGTTCCCTATTTTCCTCCAAGATGACACTTGACAAGGTCCAGTCAGAGGGAATGCAGGTTCAGGCAACGAAATCCAATATAACAAGTCCCATAACTTACTTTCTTCTATGGTTGTTCTTGTAAAAGTTGAGAGACAGCTTCTGCTGTTTGTTTGATTTTTGGAGTAATTCCCTCCTGACGGGTAAACCACCCTCCCATATTCGCCAATTTTTGGTTACCTCTGTGCGGAAGCTCTGTTGTCCTTTCTTCTGGTCCTTTTTTCTTCCTTTTTTGTTCCTTTTTGCAGAGGTAACCCAGCGCGCTGAATTCTTTCTTTTCTTCCTTTTGGTTTTGGCGATATGGACACCCCCGGACAGGTTCCCCAGAGCTTCTGCTCCTGGTTGCCGGTAACCTGCTGAAGACCCTGTTCGGGCTCCATTTGAGGTGCTGTTCAAGGCACGAACCCCACTCTGACACGAACAAGTGCCAGAGCAGAAATACCATTTATTCAAACTGCCCAGGTTTAAATACCACGCCTGAACATGTCACGTGACCCTCTAACCAAAGACAATCAAATATTGTCTGAGAACCCGGGAGACCACAACTCCCATGGTTCATTGCTACATTCTTCCTGCCACACTTCCCTTCTTCTGCCCCACCCCCAACAGCTTTGCCAGCTCTTCCTGGCCAGAGGAAGGCTTAACCAAAGAGCTCGAATCACATAACATCCTGCCTTGGAAGGGACCCACAAGGGTCGCCCAGTCCAACTCCTGGCCCTGTGCAGGACAGCACAGCCATCCCACCGTGTGCCTGAGAGCGTTGTCCAAACGCTCCTTGAGCTCTGGTAGCCTTGGGGCCGTGACCACTGCCCTGGGCAGCCCGTTCCAGTGCCCGACCATCCTCCGGGGAAAGCACCAGGGCAGTTGAAGTCTCCACGAGAAGCAGGGACTGTGACCTGGAGGCTGCTTCAAGCTGCCTGTAGAGGTCTCCTCCCCATCTTGCTCCTGCTCAGGAGGCCTGGAGCAAACCCCCACAGCAGTGTGCCCATTCCCAACCTGCCCGCCCTTTGATCCTGACCCATCAACTCCTGAGTGGCTCGCCATCCCCCCCAAGACAGAGGTCGAGACCTTCCGAGTGTCACCTCCCCGAGATCTACGGATGTCGTCTCCCTGGGCTCCTGTGAGGCCCCGCATGTGGTTGCCAGCGCATTCTTCCCTCTCCCTTATGGGCCCTGTCCAATGCAGCCCCAGGGCAGCCCGGAGGAGCCCTGTCTGGGGCTGCGCTGGGGTGACCGGGGACACGGTGGGCTCACTGGGAGCAGCCTTCCAAAGCCCCAGAGCGGCAGGATGGTGCCCAGGCTCTGCTCAGGGCTGCTTTGGGCGTGGGGCCGTCTGCGCGAGTCCTGCACGGGACCCATGTGTCCTGGCTGCCACGCCAAAGGGCTGCTTCCCCAGGCGAAGGGGACAGGGGAGTGACCCTGCGTGAGAGCCTGCACCTCTGGCAGTGACTCAGGCCCGGGGTGCCCTTTGGGTGCCCTTGGTGCCCTTTGGGCCTTGCTGGATCTGCTTGCTGCCATTTGCTGGGGCCACCCTGCACTCCCTCCCCATTCCAGGCAGACACAGGCAGGTGTTGGAATAAAATCTTTTCTTCCGTAACCAGAAGAAAACTGTTAATTATATCTATGGAACGGCGGAGGGGGTCAGACAGAAATGCACACAAATCAACAGGATTGGCAAAAATGTCCGCTTTATTAGAGGACAGACAGCTCATATGCTGCCTGCGACACACAGACATGTGGTTCTTCCCCAGGTTACATTGGATACATAAGGCAAACATACTGTGGTGTACAGTACTAATCGGATATCAGCAGGTGTCCATAAGCCTTGTTTTCCTGCCAGAACAACTCCTCCTTCACCTTGGCACAAGGCCTGCGCCATAGAAGTGGCGCAGTATTTTTTACTCTCTGCACCCAGCCATGCCAAGGGGAAGGTCTCAGAAATGCAACTGAAATTGTTCACACAATTTCTGTCCACCGACATCTACGTCTACATCTATCTCTACATCTTCCCTACATCTCTGTCTACATCTTCCCCACATAAACACCCTCCCTCCCTCCCGCTGGGATAGATCCCCAAACAATCTATCCCTCCAACTGGCATAGATCCCCAAACGATCTATGCCTCAACCTGGGATAGGTCCCCAAACGACCTATCCCTCAAACAGGGATAGGTCCCCAAACGACCTATCCCTTTAACAGGCCTAAGCCAATCTTCCTGCCCCAGCCCCGGTTGCGGGAGCCTTGATCTTGATGGCAGGCCCTGGCTCAGAGCCCCCCTTCCTTCCTCTTCGCCCCGCGCCTTTCCAGCTTGGTGTCTCCACTGTTCGTGGGCGCGGGGACGCTGCTGCCACCATCCTGGCTGGTCCCTGCAGCCCCCGGGGAGGAAGCCAAGTGCCCCTGAGTCCCCTGCGGCAGGACCTTCCCACTCAGCAGAGCGCGGCTGGTTGGAGTCACCCCAGGCTCCCTGGTGGCTTGGAGCTGGGGTGCGGCTGAGGGGCTGGCGGTGGTGTGCCTGGGCGGGGAGGTGTCCTCCTCCATGGCGACATCGCTGGCCAGCGAGAGGTCGCAGCCTCGGGGGGCGTCCTCCTCCATGGAGACGTCGCTGGCCAGCGAGAGGTCGCAGCCGCGGGCGGTGTCCTCCTCCATGGGGACGTCGGTGGCCAGTGAGAGGTCGCAGCCGCGGGCGGTGTCCTCCTCCATGGGGACGTCGGTGGCCAGCGAGAGGTCGCAGCCGCGGGCGGTGTCCTCCTCCATGGGGACGTCGGTGGCCAGTGAGAGGTCGCAGCCGCGGGGGGCGTCCTCCTCCATGGAGACGTCACTGGCCAGGCTGATGTTAAGTGCCGGGGTGACGTCCACATCCATGGGGGTGCTCCCGTCTGGGGGGCTGCCACTGCCCAGGGGTGTCCCGGAGGGGTTGGCTGAGCTGGCAGGGCTGCGCTGGCTGTGCCGCGCTGCTGGGACCGGGGCCACTGCTCTCCCCTGATGGTGGTAGGGCTGCAGTTGACCCTGGGGGGCACGTTGGTCTGCCCCAGCCAGGGGCTTCCCACTGCCCTGGGGCCCCCCCCGGGCAGTGTTGGATGTTACAGCAACGCCAGGGCTGCTTGCCAGTGGGGCTGGTGGAGGCAGGTTGGCTGAGCCTGTGAGAAAGAGCAAAGCCTGGAAGTCACATCCCGAGCTGGGGCCGTCAGGCGCTGAGAGGACTGAGGAGGAGGAGGAGGAGGGCGAGGTGCAGGGGAGGAAGGGCTGTGAATGTCCCCACCGTGCACTGCGGGGCTTTCGGGGTCAGGCTCTGTCCTCACCTTTGGTGCCGGAGCTTTGGGGGGAGCGGAAGAGCTGCACGAGCCGGGTCAGGGCTGATCTCCAGCTCACAGAGCGGCGCCACAGAGCTGACAGGGCCATGGTCCGTCACGCTCGGTGGCCAGTCGCTTCTGTTGACTGGACACAGGTCTGGATGCTCCTCTTGGAGCGTCTCCAGGGATGGAATGTCGGGCCTCCCATTGTGTCATAGAGACAGCAGTAATGCTGGGGCTTCCCTGAGGTGCTGTTCAAGGCACGAACCCCACTCTGACACGAACAAGTGCCAGAGCAGAATTACCGTTTATTCAAACTGCCCAGGTTTAAATACCACGCCTGAACATGTCACGTGACCCTCTAACCAATGACAATCAAATATTGTCTGAGAACCCGGGAGACCACAACTCCCATGGTTCATTGCTACATTCTTCCTGCCACATCTCCCTCCTCTTTTTATTAACAAGTTGAGAAACACTATGTTTTTAACATTCTTATTAGAACCAATCTTATTTCAACTAATTATAAAAAACAGGGCCTATCGTCACAAGGCCTTTATTGAACTGTTGACAACTTTATTGGTTCGTGCAATATTCAAGCAATCTCAAATTACCCAGGGTTTGTAGGTGTGGATAACCTTTTATCTGAGGGTGACTTTGTGTAATGGCATCATCTTTATTTAAAAGGGAAATGTGTTGGGTTGTAGATGTTGTGTCTGAGGTGGTGTTGTCTGAAGTAGTGTTTAAGATGTCTTGCTCTAAAGTGTACTTGCTTTCACACACATATACATGCTTCCACTCAACTTTCTCATTCATACTCCGGTGGCCACCGTTTCATTCTCTCCTTACAATGCACTCTTAAACCCTTTATTGTGTTTGACTCATGGAGTTTTGGTTCTGTATTGGTTACTGTTTATGTGTTTCTTTTGGTTCTGCCTTGGTTACTGTTTATATGTTTCTTTTGGTTCTGTTGTATCATTTACTGCTTCTTTGTGATTATCCCTGTTTTAAGGAAATGTTAATGTAGATTTACACACATAGGGAACAGACCCATATCTCTTTTCCCCTTTTTTTTTTTTTTTTTTTTCTCCCCACTGTGTGATGTGTTTACTATTGTTGGTCATGTTTCTACTAATCCAAATCCTTCACTTATTTCTTCTGGTGGTTGTTCCTGTTGTGGTGGAGGGCTAATATAAGGCCTGACACATCTAGAAGGGACCCATTGTAATTTGGTACCCTTGGATACACAGGCATATCCCCTTCCCCATGTTATGAGATCTACTGGTCCTGACCATTGCCCAGATATTAGATCTTTGATCATAACTGGTGGTTTGGAAGATGAAAGTATTTGAGTTTTATCTTGGCGTTCATACCTGCTATGGTCTGTATCATCACAGTTTAAGAAATTTAGAACATATGACGCTTTCCGTAAGCGTTCCTGGGGGCTATATACCGACTCCCCTCTTTTTTGTCTTTGAAGCATTTCTTTTAGTGTACGGTGAGCTCTTTCTACAATCGCTTGTCCTGTGGGTGAATGCGGTATACCTATGGAATGGAGTATTCCCCAATCTGTGAGAAATGTTTTGATTTTTTCAGAACAATAAGCAGGGCCATTGTCGGTTTTTATGGTTTTTGGAATTCCTAGGATTGCGAAACAACTGAGCCAGTGTCTGATAACGTCTTTGGCTTTTTCTCCCGTGTGTGCTGTTGCATTAATGTATCTGGAATACATGTCTACTGTAACATGGACATATTTTAGTTTACCGAATTCAGCTATATGTGTAAGGTCTGTCTGCCAGATTTCATTGGCTGTTATGCCCCTGGGATTAACCCCTTCCTTAGCTGGCATGGGGGTAATTCGCTGGCAGTCAGAGCATGACATAATTATGTCTCTGGTCTGGTTTATTGTAATTTGGAATTGTCTCTTTAATGAACGTGCATTTTGGTGGAAGAACTGGTGTGAGACTTTAGCCTGTTCCAGAATTTTGGGAACTGTAGTTGCCATAGCAGTTGCATCAGCTTTTTGATTGCCCTCTGCTATGGGTCCTGGAAGTTCTGTGTGTGACCGAGTGTGCATTATGTAAAAATCAAATTTTCTGTGGTTGATAAGAAACCATATGGTACGAATTTCTGTAAATAAGTGAGGATTAGTGACATCTCGAAGGAAGGAGGCTTCGAGACGTGAGACCAACCCTGCTGCATAGTGAGAATCTGTGACAACATTCATAGGTTGATCATGGAACAATTCAAATGCCATGCGGATAGCTGCTAGTTCTAAAACCTGTACAGAACCTTGGTCCAAGGTTTGTACCTTATTGTCCCATTGTCCTGTGGCAGGGTTCTTCCATGTCACGATGGCTTTTTTCGATCGTCCAGATGCATCAGTGAAGACTGTGACTCCATTTACTGGTCGTAGTTTGCAGCGACGCGTGGCCATCAGGGGTAGATTTCCTATTTCCGCCCAGAGTTTATGTTTCGGGAAGTGAATGGAAATATTACCGTGGAAGTCCGCTAATGCAGTCTGAAACCCAGCGTCCTCTGCAAGAAGCCAGTCTAAGTTGTCTTTTGTGGCTGGAATGTAGATCGTCTCAGGATCCCTTCCATCCATCTCCTGCAGATGTCCTCTACCTTTCATAATGAGCTTAGCAAGCATGTCATTAACGGTCCAAACAGTCTTAGGTGGAGAGTGGGGAAGAAATAACCATTCTAGAATTCTCAAAGGGTCAGATTCTGCCTGATCCCATTGGAAAAGGACAGCAAAAGGTTGGAACTTGCTGGATATGATGGCGAGGCGAATGTGCAGGTCAGGGGGTTGTCGTCTGCTTTGCCTGTTTTCGACAGCTTGGGAGCATACTTCCAGAGCTTGTTTTGCTTCTGGGTGTTGCCGGTGTATTTTGGTGCTGAAAAAAATCTCCGGAGCAGTTAATTAGGGGTGAGATAAGAAAGGGTTTATTTGCCAAGGCAGTAGATGGTATACGACGCGCGCGCCGGCCGTGCCCGAAAGGTTACCTTTTATAACATTATCCATCCAATCCCAGATGTGTCCACCCTTTGGTCCTTCCTCTGGACCGCCCCTGGCCTTCCCCCTGAGAATTGGGTCTGGGGTCTTTTTGGGACCACTTACTTCATCATCTTCAACTTCATCAGAGCACAAAGGGCACATATTTACCTAATTCTTGACCTATTCTGTGGTTTAGGCCCAGATATGCTGTTCTCCAAACAGTCTAGGCCTTGCCTTGACAAAAGACTAAACAATTCTGCTGTATTCAGAAGCAGGATTGATATGGGGAGCACAGAATGGGGTAAGAGGGTTAGGGAATGTATAAACAAGGGTACTGGAGAAAGGGAAAGGGACAAGGGACAAAGAAGGAAGGGGTTTCTGCTTTTAAACCTACTTATAAAACTCATAAGTCTTACAAATATTAGAAAAATGAAAACCATTAGGGGCTTAAGGCATCATGGGGTTAGGGATCGAATAGATGTGAGAGTTGGGTCACCTTTAAGTAGCTCGAAGAGGGGGTGCAATTCCTCTGTTGTGATGCCCAAGACAGGCCTCAGCCAGTTAATGGCTCCTAAAAGCCCTTGCAAATCATTCAGGGTCATAGTGTCCGTTACTTTGAAAGTCACTGGTTGTGGCATGATTTCCTGTTGAGTGATCCTCCATCCGAGGTAGGTCCAAGGTTGGGTGCGTTGAATTTTTTCTGGGGCAAGCTGCAGACCTGCTTTTTGGATGGCGTCAGTTAAGGCAGTCAAGGTGGATTGTAGTTCAGTCCCGTGTTTTGCTGCTATCAGGATGTTTGATATTCCTGTCTTTGCCTCCCATTCTAATTGTTCAATTTGGGTATAGGTCAATTTATGCATGTTTGTGTTTTGAGTAGATCTAGAGGTGTGTATTGCTGTATGTTGCAACTTTGTGGAGCATCTTTGGGCTTGTGTTGTATGAAGGTTTTGTTTGTTTTGCTTTCTCAAGGCTCTTGCAGTGACTGTGTATAAAGAGTTATGTGTTTCTGCAGTTGAAATTGTAACTGGTTGTTTGTTTGCTACTTGTTTAAGTTTGGCTTTCCATGTTGTGTATGGCATCTTGTCTAACAGCATTTTAAAATAGTGAGAAGTAAATACTTGATTTGGGGCCCCTCTTATTATTATTCTTACCCTCTGTAACACAAAAGAACTTTTTATAATAGCAGATCATCTGTCAATTAGTAAAGTTGCCCTTCTGTGACTTAGAAAATTAAACATGGTAGTTGATAGCTGTATGTCTGCTGTGTTTTGCAATGCTACCTCTAGGTTGTTGGTTCTGTCAGGAGGTGGATGGTGTTGTCCCAGCTGAAATTCTCGCAGTACAAAACCAACCACTGTCATTGCCAGCAACGCCGTCAGTACACGTGCTGTCCACTTCAACGTTGGTAGCTTTGACTTTGCTGATGGTCTGGGCTTGGGTAGGCAGATGTTCTGTGTGCTTTCCCAGTCTACATCTTCTTCCTCGAGCTGAAGTAGTAGCTGTAGCCATGTTTGCTGTTCTTCCTCTTTTGCAGGATTCAAAACTGCTTGTCCTTTTTCTGGTTCTCTTGTCTCACTGAATTCAGTTTGCCACAGCTCAGCTAAGCTTTCTAGGGAGTCAATATCTCTTCTTCCTCCTCCATCAGGCCATCTTCGGCATAGAAGCTGTTCTGAGGCTGGTGAGGGCTGTGGGTTGGTTTCTGGGTAGGAGAGCCACAGTGATGCTTTAACTGTTGTGCATTTGTTGTGAGTTGGTTGAACTGGTGGTGACGGAAGAGGCACTTTCACTTCCGCCTCACGGCCGGAGTAAGCTTGCTGCGTCCATGTTGCTGCGTGGTTGTTCTGCAGCGGTCTCATGGCCGCTGCGCAGCCAAAGGGTGTTAGTGGAGCGCCCTGGCTAAAGGGAGCTAGCAGATTCTCTTCTGTGTCCTCTATAGACTCGCTGTCTATTTGTCCGTCACAGTCATCCTCCCCCCTTCCCGGCGAAATGCCTGAACCTGGGGGTGGCGGCTTCACTTCCGGCACACGGCAGGGGCAACATGGCGGTGCCTCCGGTGCCACTCTCCTTCAAGGGGGTGCCAGTGCCCAGCCTGCCCGGGCCCTTTGCTGTGCCCTGCCAGCAGCAGCCTCCCCGTGCTGTGCCCAGGCTGCTCCTTTCAGCTGCGGGCACAGACAGGGCCCAGCTGTGCCTGCTGCTGTCCCATCCTGCGCTCAGCACGAGGGACGGGGCAGCCCAAAGAGAAGCCCCGTTGCTGGAGGGAGCCCAGGCCCTCAGGCACAGGGGATCTCCCAGGGCCTGTGCCAGCCAGGGGCCTTGTGCTGGGCTGTCACAGGCCAGGGCAGGGGCAGCTGGAGAGCCCCTGGCCCAGCCCTGAGTCACGGGCTGAGCCATCAGCTCCTGCAGAGAGAAGGGACCTCACAGGCCCTTCCCCAGATTGAGGGCAGAAATGTTCCTCACAGGAACTGCTGTGTTTATCCTGCTGCATTTGACAGCTGCACTTCTGCCTCTCTCTCACTTGGGCCTTCAAAGAGCTCTCCACGGAAAAGCTTAATTGAGTCCCAGAATACCAGAGGCTGGCAGAGCCCCCTGAGCAGCCCTGCCCTGGCTGTGGCTGGGCTGCAGTTCCCTTTGCCCAGAGCAGCCCCTGTCCTGCTGGGTTGGTGCTCGTGGCTGCAGCGCTGTTGGTCCCAGCCCAAGGTTTTGGCTGTCCCTGGGCAGTGCTGGCCCCGCAGGAAGCGTCTCTGCAACCACCCCCACCCAATGGGCTCTGCTGGGCAAGTGTTTCACAGGGGACATGGCTGGGACGGCTGGGCTGGACTGACCCAAGGGATATTCCATTCCATGGGATGGCATGATCAGCAATAAACTGAGAGAAAGGAAGGCAGAAAGGAAGGTGGGCAGGGGGCAGACGTGGATGTCCTTCATTAATACATTTGTCTTCCAAAGAAACCTCTCCATGGACTGAATTCTTGCCTCCCAGGGGTTTTCTTGGTTTCTGCATGTGGCCTTTGCTTTTTGCTTTCCTCTCTCCAGTTAATCTCCCTTTCTGTTGACCAAGGATTTCTTCACCTGCTTTTCTCCTGTTGTCTGACTGAGGAGGGGAAGGGAGAGAGCAACTTGGCTGTCCCTGGATGGCCAGACAGGTTTAACCACAGTCACCTTGCCCAAAGCTTCTCTTCTAGGCACCCCCAGAAATGTCAGGTGTCCACACCTGAGCTTGGTTATGCCCTGCTCACCCCCTCCCCCAGGGCGGTCAAGTGCAGAACCCACGTGGATCTCTGCAGTGACAGGGGGATGCCAGGAATTATCAGGGTTGGAGGTTGAAGGGAGTTGAACAGGGGACAATTGGGAAAAGCCCCCCATGGGGACTGGCCCAGAGCATGCGCAGTCCCTCAGCACCTTCCCGGCCACAGCTCCTCATTGGCTGCCCGTCCGCTCGGGGTCCCATTGGCTGGCTATTGGCTACACTTGGCTCCATCGCACTCTCCCATTGGCTGGCCCTTTGCGCCACCACGCAGCTTCCCCATTGGCTGCCTCTGGGCAGCTCCCCATTGGCTGCTCCCCGGCAACAGGGCTGCTCTCTTAGCAACAGCACCGACCCTTCAACCTGCACTTTAATTCAACTGGGCCAGTTCCAGGGCAACTCCACATCCTCCCCATCCACCGCAGCTTCACATTTTCCCTTAGCAATAGCAGTGGAACATTGGCCCAACAGCAACTTCACCTTTTCCCTTAGCAGAGTTCCAAAGCCTTGGTGCCACAGCCGGGCTGCTGCAGGAGCCGAGCTCCTTGCAAAAGCTCCAGGAGGCACCCATCAAGCCAGCAGAGGCAGGCAGAGGAGCAAACAAGAGAAAAACTTGTTACAATCAAAAAATGGGAGAAGGTGTACCAGGCGGATCTCGCTTGGAGACCGGGGAACCAGCCAAGGGACACTCGGGGCCCATCTCGGTGCCAGGAGACCTTTGCTTGGATCCTGGTGAAGGGGCCAGGGGGCATCCAGGGGTCCCACGGCGAGGGGATTTAAGGCCGTGCCCGGGGACTGTGGGGAGCTGTTGCAGGACTGCTGTGGGAGCTGCTGCCACCCCCTTCCCCTGCGGGTTGGGTTTGTTCCTCAGAGGCTACAAGGCGACCAGGGCAGAAGCCCAGCAGAGATCTACCAGCTTGCAAGGCGGCGGCACTTCCTGGTGCTGCTAACTCCTGTCCTGTGCTTTTAACAGTTCCCCTTAGCTTGTCCCACTGCCCTATCTCCCTTCTTTCTCTCTGCTCTTTTGTGTTCCAAAACAAAGTGGAATTCTCGTTTTGGGATCCAGCATCTGGCCTCGTTTGTGCCTTAACCTGGCTTATGGGAGTGTTTTAGAACCTGGTTCCCCTCTGCATCGAAGCGGATCGGAACAGCTGGGGTCCCCAAATGGAGAAGGAGGGGGGTGGGACCCACAAAACTGAGAGAAAGGGGGAGGTAGGACTCCCAGATTTAGTGGGAGCAACTGGGGCAGCTGGAGTTTGGGGGTCTGATGGGAAAGGGGTGGGAGAGGGGGGAAAAGGGACGAGCTTTGCATCGTCAAAGTGAGTGAGAAGGGGCTGAGACCTTGAACTGAGCAGGGTGGGGGAGGGGGCCACCCCCAAACCGAGCTGTGGGGGGAGTAGAGGATTGCAGGGAGGGTGGGAAACAGGTGGGACAGTGAGGGAAAGGGTGAGAAAGGGCATAGGGGGTCCCATGGGGGTCCTGTAGCAGGATGCTCTGCCTGGAACGGGGTAAAACAACTCCAACAAGGCCCTGTTTGCAAAACCCCCGGCAGGAAATGAAGAAGGGGAGTCACGCTGCTTTTGGGTTGAATAATGCTGAAACCAGCCTGACTCCTCAATTCCAAAGGGAAACATCCTGAGAGAGAGGGGAAGATGTGGCAGAGCTGGGAAAATCCCCGGGCAAAGGAACAAAGGTGACACCCCTGAGAACTTCTCCAAGGCTGCTGGGCTGGCACAGCCTGGACACACCTGACTGACAGTCCAGCACTTTATACGAGAAAAGCCCCACATTTTAAGGACAGGGTCTTGTGACGTGTCCCATCAGACCCCCAGGGATGGACAGGGACTCCCCCAGTGTGGATCCAACCCCCCTGAGCTCCAGGGAATCCCTCCAAGCCTCATGTGATGGGGGACACAAAGGGACCCCTCGACCTTCTGTCCCACCTCCCTCTTCCACCCTCTCCTTCCTCTTTCCCAACGTCCCCCCAATCTCCAGACCCTCCGTGCTCAACCGGGGGCTCCCAACCCCTCCCACTTAGGCTGGGGGTCGCAACCCCCCTCACACTCAGTTTTGGGGATCCCACCCCTTTTCCCTTCTCTCCCACCCCTTTCTGATCATCCCGTCAAACCACAGCTTCCCCGTGCTCTGCTCTGGGGGTCCCACCCCCTCAACCGCTCAGCTGAAGGGGTCTCACCCCCTTTTCCCACCTTTTCTCCCCTTTCCCCTCCCTTTTCCCTGTCACCCCCTGTTGCCGGTGGCAGTGGAAGGCTTAGACAAAGTTCATTAAAGAAGTCCTGCCCTTGAGTCCCGAGGTGCAGAAAGGACTCCCTGGCTTTCTAAACTCCTGCTCAGAGAGGAGCCTGGGGGCAGCTGGATCCAATCTCAGCCCCGGATTATGCCAAGGGTTGGAATTTAAGGAATTACAGAGCTGTGATTGAACCACTTTTGTCCTGCAGGTTTTAATGATGGAAAATCAGATATATTGATATAAAATGAACTCATCATTATCACAGATGAACAGACAAAAAATTTTAATCAGAATTATTTACTACACAATCTAAACACTAAAACTACCGGTAGTACAGGATAAGTACAATATAATTGAAGGAATTATACTAAAGCTGGCAAAAAATGAATAACTATTAAGTTGACATTTGATGTAACTCCCCCAGACCAAGGCTCCTGGGGAGATCTCTTTTGCTCACCCTCGAGGACTGACCTTGGGGGGGGTTCCCCAGCCAAGGGGGGAATCTCCAACCATACACCCCAAGAAGGGTTATGTTGGAAGAACCTGCCCCTGGGAAAGGGGACTGGAACTTTACAGTATAAAGTGATGGACTGACAGCCCTTGGACTCCAGGGGTTGCCTCACCATCAGGATGTTAATTCAGGGTTGAACCCAGACTGGTTCCAACATCTCCTGGCCTGGCCTGGGCCCCTCTCAGCCCAGCACTGATACATTTGCAAATAGGGCATTGTCTTGGTCCCATTCCAGGGGGGAATGTCCTGCCACAGTGTCCCAGTGTGCCTGTAATTCCATCAGGCCCTGCAGTGTCACAATGGTCCCTTGATTCCACAACTTCCCAAATGTTTCCAGGTTCCTTTGGTTCCATGAGGCCCCCATGTCACAAAGGCCCCTGGATTCCAGGAGTTTCCACAGTGTCTCAGGGTCCCTTTTTTCCAGGAGGCCCTGCAGGCTCCCAATTGTCCCTTGATTGCAGGAGGTTCCCAAATGTCTCAGGGTTCTTTGGTTCCAGGAGGCCCTGCAGTGTCACCTTGGCCCCTTCATTCCATGCAGGCCCAGGCAGAGGAACCCCAGCACGGAGCCCCCGACCCCCGTCAGCATCTTGGGGGGCGGCGTCCGACG
Organism: Pseudopipra pipra; assembly: GCF_036250125.1. NCBI lineage: Eukaryota > Metazoa > Chordata > Aves > Passeriformes > Pipridae > Pseudopipra > Pseudopipra pipra. Next base: position 16,354,402 of record NC_087580.1, on the reverse strand, counting down.
GCAGCTCGGGGTGGGGGGGCAGCTGGGGGCAACTGGGATATACTGGGAGAGACCAGGAGTGACTGGGATCATCCTGGGACTGACTGGGATCATCCTGGGACTGACTGGGATCATCCTGGGACTGACTGGGCCCTGTGGAACACCCTGAAAGTTCTGGAGGGGCTGTTTTAAGTGAGCTCTGGAAAACTGTCCTGGCTGTGCAGGGCAGGAAATGCTGATGTTCTGCAGGCCCCCAGCTCTGCTCTCTGGCTCCTGGTTTCCCTCGTGCTGGGCAGTTGGAGCCCAGGCAGGGGCAGCCCTACAGGAGGTTGTGGTGCTGCAGGGCCCAGGGGCTGCACCCCGAGGAGCTCCTGCCCCAGGGGCTCAGGGACCTGGCAGTCTGTGCTGCTGGGGGCAGGATCGTGCCCCGGGCTGTGGCTCCTGGGTGCAGAGGAGGAAGGAGAAGCACAGCTTTGGTCCCCACTCTTGTGGCCGGAGGTGCAATAGGCTGGGCTGGGGGTGGTGGCCTGGCTGGTCTCTCTTTGGCCTCGGTTGTGGGGTCTGCAGGGCCAAGTTTTGCCCTGCCCTGTTTGCAGCCTGGTGCTGACCCACTGCTGGGGCCCCTGGGCAGGTGGGTGTTTCTGCCCTGGGCTGTTCTCACTCACACCACATGTATGTGAGGGGGCACTAAGGTGTGTTCTCCTGCCCTGGGACAAATAGCTCTCATTAAAATTTCGGAGATGGCCAAATAAGTGAAACAAAGAACTTTATTAACAGCGTTGGGTGCACCCAACTCGTGACCAGGTTCCAGCACCCCCAGGATGGGAGGGACGAGCCCTTTTAAGAGCCTTCGATTTGCAGAACCACTCCCTCGCTCCTCCCATGCCAGGCCTCGCTCTTTTCTTCCTTCACAGGCCATCTTTGCTTGCTGCTGCAGTCCCTTGGTTGTCCCCATCCCCCTGTCAGGTTGTTTCCCTGCCCCGGCCGCACGGTCCCTTGGCAGTGAGCCCAGGCTGCTCTCACCACCTCACGTTCTTCCCGGCTCACCTTGGCACTGCAGCAGTGAGGAAGCAGAACTGTCAGGAGCAGTAGGCAACAATGAGCAGCAATGGGCAACCCCAACAGAGCTGTGTGGAGCAGCAGGTAGGCAGGACTGTAAGCAGCAGCAATCAGGAACTTTAAGCAGAACCACAAGCAGCCCACCAGTCCCTGACCACAAAATGGCTCCTCAGCTTTCCAAACAAAATGGCCCCCAGGTGTCTGCGCACGAGGCAGCCCTGGAAACCCCTGCTTGTGATAAAACCTCCTCCCTGGAGCACAAACCGGGCCATTTGCAGTGGGACCTGCTGGGGGACCTGCCCTGGTCCCCGTGGCTCTGCTCTCTGGGGACAGGGAGCCTTTGGGGACTCTCTCACAAGCCACCCCCACTCATGTCCCGCTGGTCACCCAGGTGGCCCTGGCAGTGCTTGGGAACATGACTGGGATGGGGGGTGTGCCCACCCGTGCCAGCAGGGAAGGGCACAAGTTCCAGGGGGGATGTCCAGGGAGACAGGACACTGCAGAGGAAGGGCCTGGGGGGTGCAGAGTGACAATAGAGAGGGGACGGCGGATCTTTGGCATCCCCTCCTCTGCTTGCTTCAGGCTTCAAGAAGACACCACAAGGAGAAATCACATGGAGAAATATTTATTGATCAAAGACTATTAAAAGCCTCAGAAACAGGGGGGAAAACGTCCTTCCTGGGGGACACCAGTCCAAGGAAACTCCTGGTTTCTGTCCAGGCAGGAGCAGGTGCCCGTGGGCTCCAGGGGGTCAATGCAGATAAAATCACTGGGGGGGCTCCTTCAGCAGCAGCATTTAATGCATTTGGACAGGCCAGGGACCATCTCCATGTCCTGCACAGAAGGGCTTCACCCTCCTCAGGATCCCTGAGTGACACAATGACACCAAAACCCAGGAATGACAGAGCAGCTGCACCGAAAAACTTGGATTTTTCCTTTTTCAAATGTCATTTAACTCACTAAATCCATCTCTTGCCTAGGAATGGTACAGCACAGTCAGGCACAGAAAGAATTTGAAGGGCCAACACCCATTTACCAATTCCAAATTTTAATGGTTGAAAGAAAGGCCCATTTTCCTTTTGCCCTGTGCCACCAACAACAGGAATCATTTCTGACTAAATTGTCCTTTCCTCCTCTTTCAAACCCAACACGCCACTCCAGGATCTCCCAAGAAATCCATGTTCTCCCTCCCCAGTGTCCATGGAGCAGAGGTTCAGCTGGGGATGACACCTCTGGGCCCCCACACACCTTCCAAGGGCAGGAGCCTTCCTGCCTGGCCGGGAGCCCTGGGGGGAGTCCAGGCTGTGGCAGCTCCTGTTTGTCCCTTCCCCACGCACATTCCAAATCCCTGCTCTCACACTAAACCCTCCAAAGCTTTCCAAACCCAAATCCTTTCCTCTGCTCCTCTCTCACTGGGACCATTTCTGCCTCCTTCCCCTGCAGCTGGAGGAACCTCCCCAGCTGCTGCTGCTCCCTGGCATCAAACCACACCTTCCCAAACCCTGACTATTGCTCAGTTCAAAGAACAAATCTAGAGATTTCAGTTCACTTCTCTTTTCTCTGACAAAACAACAGCAACTGAAAAACCGTATTATAATCCACAAACTGAATCTCTAATTCACTAATCACTAATTGAATATCGGCACAATTAACACAAATCCAACCCTTACAAACACCAAAGCTGACACTAAAGAATGCTCTGAACACACAATCCCAGCTTAACAGCTGCTGGGGCAATTTACCTTCCTTCAAATATTTAATGTGCACCAAATGCTTTAAAATGCACACAGGAACAAACTATTGCATTTAACACTCTACAACAAGTGAATTTTCCTTTTTTATATCTATTATGGGCATCCCCGAGTCAGACAGGATTCTAATACTATAACACACACTCCCAGTAACACACACTCCCCAAACACTTCACTTTCTCCAGCACTGACCATTGGGTTTGACAAACACAGTTCCCTGAGCAAAGCCCTCCCCAAAGCAGCTCTATGGGCAAGAGCTCTGTGTGTGACTGATCTGTGGGCAAAGCACACCTGGGGCCTGGAACCCACCCCCTGACCCACACCTGGGGCCTGGAACCCACCCCCTGACCCACACCTGGGGCCTGGAACCCACCCCCTGAACCACACCTGGGGCCTGGAACCCACCCCCTGACCCACACCTGGGGCCTGGAACCCACCCCCTGACCCACACCTGGGGCCTGGAACCCACCCCTTTCACTCAGTCAGTAGGGATTTCTTCTCATAAGCCAAATATCACACTCCTCCTTTTACAGTTCTAGCATCACTTTCACAACCCAATTCTATTCTATTCTGTTCTAGAGCTCCATTTCTAGGATGCTTAGGTATACCTTTTATACGCTCAGGAATGCCTTAATAAAATTCCAGGGATCTTGCTTTGAACTCACCAGATCCAGGGACTGAGATCTCCCAGAAGAATATTTTCACTGCTCGCTGGAGTCCTCAGGGTCCCGGAATCCCTGGAGGGTCGACAGCATTGTCCCACCTGGCTCACCAAGAATTGTCCCTGAAAATCGTTGGGAAGAAATGAAACCCTCCAACGCCCCTGGGAAGTGTTGGTGAGCCAGGCACTGCTTTGTTCTGGCTCCCAGAGACAGGGAGCCAATCATTCCAGCCCCACCTGTCCCTTTCCAGACTTTTCACACATTTCTACATTTGAACAAACAAACAAATTCATGTTCATTGCTTCTAATTTACCCCAATTAATGAACTAATGAATTCTCTTCATTAATTAAGACTCTAATTAGTAGTCTATCCTTAACTGGCTAATTTGGTCCACGTTCTTTGGTCCTCTTAGCCCTCCTCCTCAGACACAGAGTCTCCAACTCTCAGGCTGCAATGTCTTTGTTAATCCCCTCTGGACCTTCTGGTTCCTCCAACAGGTCCTTGAAGGACCAGGAATTTAAGATCCCAGATGTCCAATCTTCAGCTCCCTCGGGCTTTGTTTATGGAAGCTCATCAGAGCCAGTGCAGAGAAACTCCAAGTTTGGGTGCTTTAAAGATCAAACCGACAAGAGCCCGTGAAAAGAAACCCGGTCAGCTGCTGCCACTGACTAAAATTTGAGGCAAGTTGGATCATTTCCAACAAGACCAACCCCCACCGCGGGGGGGACCCCGCATCCCCCCGCCCACCGCCGGGGCTCTGCCGGGAACCGCCACCGGTACACCCCCAAAACCAAATCCCCTCCCGCGGACCCCCCCCGATCCCCCCCAGGGGCATTTGCGGCTCAGCTTTGGAGTCCTTCCAGCTCCAAATGTCTTCCCTGCAAAGAACCCCCTTTCCTGCAGCCCCACCCCCAAAGCAGTGCTCAGCCAATCCGAGCGCGCAGCGCTGATGACTCATCAGTTGCCAGCCAGACCCGCAGCGCCCAGCGCTCCCCGGATCCCCCCAGGGTCCCCCCTCGGCCCCAGCGCCCCCCGGGACGGGAATTTGGGCAAAGGGGAGGTGGGGGGTGCCCAGGCCGGGCCCCCCCGCGCCGTCCCGGCCGTGGCGGCTGCGGCGGGGGCCGAGTGCGGGCGGGAGCGGCCAAGAGCCCAGCGCTGCCCCATCCCGACCTGCCCCAGCTCCCACGGGAATGGGAGGAGTGGGAATAGGAGGGGAGGAGAAAGAGAAGGAGGGAGAGGAGGAGGGAGAGGGGGAGGAGGGGAAGGAGGAGGAGGAGAAAGAACGCACGTGGATGCACCGCCCGCTGTATCCGCAGCCCCCGCGTCCCGGGAGCATCGCCCCCCGCATCCCGCAGGTGACCGGGGAGGGGGAGCTCGCCCCAAATATCTTGAGGGGGATGTTTGGATCTTGCAGGACCCCAAAGCTGAGCCGCAAATGCCCCTTGGGGGGATATTGGGGATCCCCGGGAGGTGTTTTTTGGGGTCCCGGGGTGGGTTCCCGGCACAGCCCCGACGATGAGCAGGGGGATGTTGGTTCCCCGGAGCCACGTGGCGATCGCCGGATACCGGCGGGGAGTGGGGGGGACACGGGACAAACCCACCGGCTTTGGGGACCCCTGGGACAGGCGGGGGTTGGAATCTGAAACGGGGGCCCGGAGAGGGGGAACTCCCGGCAGTCTGGAGAGGAGGGGGGAGCAGCGAGGGCTGTGGGGGGAGCCGGGACCCCCGGCAGCCTGGAGAGAGGGCTGGACACCTTGGGATCGCCAGCACCCCGAAGGCGAGAGTCAGGGGAGAAGGGACCCTGGGACCCCGAAAGCCCCCGACCACCCTAAAAGGGACCCCGGAGAGGGGAGCCCCCGGGACCCCCGGGACCCCCAGCAGCCCAGAGAAGGGGGATCCCCAGAATGGCAAAGTGAGGAGCCCATAAAGGAAGGACCCCTGGGATTCCCGGGATCTCCGGCAGCCCAGAGAGGGCGGGAACCCTGGAGAGCGGGTTCCCCAATACATGTGAGACCTCCAGCAGCCCACCCAGGAGGGACCCCAGAACCCCAAAGTGGATGGACCAGCGAGGGGGAACTCTACTGCTGAGAGGGTTGTTTTGGGCTGAATCTTGGTGGTTTGGAGGTGATTCCTGGTGATTCCAGGTGACTTCTAGAGATGGAGCTGGGCAGGAGGGTGTCAGAGACTGGAACAGTTAATGATTTCTGCATTCTAAGAGACTTCTGCAGGCTTTTGACTTTCTGATGGGCAACTGGGCCCATCCCCCCTCCTCCAGTGCAGAAGATGTCAAGCCCCGAAAAGAAAAGGTGGGAAGAGACCACGAACTCCGCGCCAAAAAGGGAGACAGCACCCTATGGAAACAACTCCCCGCCTTGGGGGAGCTGCAAAGGATATAGATACTGACTGGTGACTTTGGGGGTTTTGGCGGGGTTTTTCTTCTTCTTCTCCCCCACCGCCTGCGGATCAAGACGTCGCTGGATCCAGTGGGTGGTGATTATACCACTCTCACCTTTCCTTTTTTTTCTCTTGCTCTCCCTTACTCTTACCCTGTCTTTCTCTGCCCTAGGCATTTGTTTTCCTCCTCCCCCGAAAGGTTATGACAGCACCCAAAATGTTAACATCCCTATTGATACAAAATTGTGAAAATAAATCTTGTCAATATATGTTTTCAGACACCGATTATTTAGTGTCGTTTCGCTTTAATCCACCCCAAAGGAATTATTGATAAAACCTGGGTTACCCCCCCTCTTTTCCTGGGGTGGGTTGTAACAGAGGGACCGCCAACCCAATGCACCCACACCTTGTTTTCCCTCCTAAACCAGGAAAAATTCATCCCTTTGGGAAGTCTGTCTCTAAACTCTATGGCATGAGCCTGTAAGTCTGATATATGTGTATTAGTTTGAGTTACTCTGGGCAGAAGGGAATGAGTTTACATAGAATAATTCCTTCCCAAAGCTTGGCCAGATGGAGGAGGAGGCTGCGAGGAAGAGGAAGATGCCCCAGGACCCCCAGGCAGGTGAGGAGGAAGTCAGTGCCCCTTTGCCCTGTCTTGTCCTGTATCTCCCAGCTGAGCATCGCCCCCGGCTGCAGGACAACCCCGCTGCCGCCGCCGTCCTGCCGGGGCCGGAGTTGGGGGGATGTCCTTGGCCTTCCCTCTGGGCCGGAGGCAAATCCCCTCCCTGTCCTTCTTCCCTCCTGCCCCAGGCCCCGAGCTGAGGACGGAGAGCCCGGAGGACAAATCCCCCCGGCAGAGCCTGGTGGGAGAGGCCGTTTTGAAGGGCTCCACGGCGCAGGAAGGCAGCGGGGAGGGAAAGCCACGAAGGTGCCCCAGGAGGAGGGTCTCCAAAGCCAGCCCAGGATGCTCTGAGGAGGAAAGACCCACCCTGTGCCGGGAAGGGGACGAAAGCTTGAGCCAGAGCCCTGACCTGGACGTCCATGAGCAGCTTCACACTAGGAAAAAGCCCTTCAAGTGCTTGGACTGTTGGAAGAGCTTCAGCCAGAGCTCCCACCTGATCTGCCACCAGCGCACCCACACTGGAGAACGGCCCTACAGGTGCTTGGAATGCAAGAAGAGGTTTCAGACCAGCGGGAATCTCCTCCTGCATGAGCGGACACACACAGGGGAGAGGCCCTTCCTCTGCACCCACTGTGGGAAGGGCTTCATCCAGAACTCCCACCTCGTCAGCCACCGGCACATCCACAGCGGGGAGAGGCCCTACAAGTGTGGGGAGTGTGGGAAGAGCTTCAGCCAGAGCTCTGCCTTGACCTCACACCAACGGACCCACCAGTAAGGGAAACCCTAAAGGTGCCTCGACTGTGGGAAGAGCTTTGTCTGCTGCTCCAACTCCATCACCCACTGGAGGAGTGATGTCTTCCCACATTGGGAAGACACCTGGCTGGTGGTCTCCACATCCTCCTGGTTCCCCACAGGCACCTGGGTGAACACAGTGGGAGAAACATCCATGGGGTCACAAACTGACCTGGGAAATTCAGTGGGAAGAGCTGATTTGTTGAATTTAAAACAAAGACATTCAACAAAGACATCTAAAGCCCCACCATTTTACTGGGATTTGGGGTCATTTGGAGATCCAGGGGAATATTTGGGAGGATTTGTTGTTTCTGGTGGGATGTGGGGGAGATTACCCCAAAATGGGGGTTCCCAGGCCGGGCAAACGGGGCCACATTGTCGTAGTTGTGCCAGCAGTTCATGTCCCCTGATCCTGTCTGTTCTCCAGGAACTCCCCTTGGCTGTTCCAGTGCCTGGCCTGGATCTCCCCACACGGGGTGTCCCCCCCAGGTGCCCAAATCTCTGCTGAAGTGCCTGAGCTGCTCCCAGTTGGAGATGTACCCGGGCAGGAACCTCTCCCGGTCGGGGCCGCTCACTCGGCTTTTCCCAGGACCTGGAACAGCCCTGGGTGTGCAGGGACACAGGTCAGGGGGTGCCCCCCCAGCAGCCCTCAGCCCCCCCAGCAGGTTGGGAGCTCAGGGGGCCACCCCGGACCCCCCTTTCCCACCCCCCTCTGCCCCACAGCTGCTGCAGCACCAGTTACTGGGTGGGGGAGTCCCCCCATCAGCCCCCCAGGGACGGACAGGGGGCTTGGGCACCTGTGCACAATCGTCACCAGAGCAAGCACACAAAGGGTTACAGAAGCAGTGGACATTCCCAGGGCGGATCTGCCCCCTCCCAGAGCCCCAGGGAACCGCTCCAGGGCTCAAGTGATGGGGGACAGGGGAGACCCATGTGGGAACCCCCTGCCCTCTGTCCCCCTGCCCACTGTCCAACACCCCTTTTCTCCCCTCTCCCACCCCTTTCCCATCATCCCCACCGTCCCCAGCTCCCCCCCAGCTCGGTTTGGGGGTGTTTCTTCCCCGTGCCCTGCTCGGTTTCACAGTCTCAGCCCCCTCCTCGCTCACTTTGGAGGTCCCAGCCCCCCTTTTCTCCCGTTCTCCCCCCTTTTCCCATTGTCCCCTGAAAGGCAGCTGTTAAATATTGGGTGCTGAAAAAGCTGCTCCATCGTGTCCATTCCAAATTAAGCCTGCATTTCTTAGGAGGGACTGGCATCCAAAGGGCAGCAAGAAGAGTCTTCTAATTCTCTTCTGCTTGATCCTCTGTGCAGCTGCCCATTTTCCCTCAAACCAGGCGGGAGAACAGGAAGAGCCCTGGTGTGGTCGGGGAGCAGCGCTGACCCCAAAGGGCTGCATTTCCCCTGCCGATGCTCCTGCTCTGCCCTCCCCCGGGGCTGGCTCTGCCTGGCGCTGGCCGGACGTGCCGGGGCTCCTCACTGAGCAAAGCCCTTGCCAAAGTTGAGGGGCAAGTGCCGAGCCCGGCTGGCCTGGGAGGAAGCGACAGCAGCGCGGGCCGAGCGGGCGGGATGGGGTCCGAGCAGCGGCGGGAAGTTGCAAACTTGGCAGCCAAGAAGTTGAACTAAAGTGAAGCAGCTCCAAAAGGCCGTGGTCTTGGCGTGGGGCGGGAGGAAGGGGAGCTCCGTGACTGCGGCCGGGGCTGGTTGGGAGTGGAGCGGCCGGGGCTGCCCCCGGGGCTCGCGGGGGCCAACGGGGAACGGACAAACGGACCAACGGACCAACGGCCCCTGCGCTTCGGCAGCAGCAGCGGCAGCAGCAGCGACTGTAGCGACGCGCTCTCGCTCTGACTCTTGTTCGGGCTCTCCTTGCTCGAGCTCTTCGTCCTCCTCTCCCTCTCCCGGTGTCCCGCTGTCCCAGTGTCCCTGTGCCGGTGTCCCATTGCCGGTGTCCCTGTGCCAGTGTCCCACTCCCGCTGTCCCTGTCCCGTTCCCGGTCCCCCCTCCCCTTGCCGGCCAGGCCCATGGCCCCGGCCGTTCCCCTGTGCCGGGCGGGGCCGCCCCGTCCCCGGCCCTGGGCGGCCCGGCGCGGTCTCGCCCTCGCCCGGCTCCCGGCGCGCCGGCTGTGGCGTTGCTGGGCGCTCCTGTGGGGCTGGCTGTGGGACGGGCTCGGCCTCGCCGCCCCTTGGCTCCGCCTGGCTCGAGCCCGGCGCCTGCCGGGGCCGGCGGGGGCCGCGGGCGCCGCGGCCGCTGCCGCCTCCTCGGCGGCTTCCCCGGCCAGAGCTCCGCCGCTCGCCAGCCCGGCCGCCGGCAGCGAGCCGCCGCTGCCCGCTGCGGCTGGGGAAGCCCGGCCCGGGCCGCTTGAGGGGCGCTCGGGGGCCGTGCCGGGCCCCGGCCCCAACGCTGACGGCCACGTCTCGCCCGCACCGAAGGCCAAGGAGCCGCTGCACGAGCGCTACCGGCTGCATTCGCTGCTGGGCAGCGGCGGCTTCGGCCGCGTCTACGCGGGGACCTGCCTGGCGGACGGAGCCCCGGTGAGTGCAGCAGGAGGAGGAGGAGGAGGAGGAGGAGGAGGGCGGGACGGGCGGCGAGCTCAACCCGCCCTTCCCCTCGGCTTGCAGGTGGCCATCAAAGCCGTGTCCCGGGATGGCATCCGGCGCTGGGGCGAGCTGGTGAGCGAGCGGGGCCAGCGGCAGAAAGCGGGGCGGGACGGGCGGGGACGAGCCGAGGCCCGGCAGGGTGGAAGCCGCCGGGACACCTGGAGGGAGAGTGGCCGTGGGCTCGGTGGGGGACGGGGAGCATCCAGGGCTGGCCGAGGGGGAGCAGGCAGACAGGCACGGCATCAGCCCCACTGACGACCCCGTGGTCCCCCCGCAGCCCGACGGCACCCGGGCCCCCCTGGAGATCGTGCTGCTGGACAAGGTGTCCAATGGCTTCCCTGGGGTCATCCAGCTCCTGGAGTGGTTCGAGCTCCCCAACGGGTTCCTGTTGGTGATGGAGCATCCGGAGCCGTCTCAGGACCTCTCTCGCTTACTGAGGGCGTGGGGGTTCCTGCCGGAGGAGATGGCGTGGGGGCTGTTCCGCCAGGTGCTGCAGGCCGTGCGGCACTGCACCAGCTGCGGCGTCCTGCACCGGGACATCAAGCCCCAGAACATCCTCCTCCACCTGGCCAGCGGCGAGGCCAAGCTCCTCGACTTTGGATGTGGCACCTTCCTTAAGGACACGGTCTACACCCAGTTTGCAGGTGAGCCCACAGCCGGGGGATGCTCCTGGTGCCGGGCATCGCATGGCCATGCCCAGGTGTGGCAGTGGAGATTGCCCCTTTGGCCGAGGGGGAACAGGATTAGTTCTTCAGCCAAGTTGCTTTTGGATGGGGCTGGGGGGTTACAGTGAGACAGGCCCCGGCCTTGGCGACAGCCTGTGCCACCCACCCTGTCCCGGGCTGGGTCTGGGGCAGGGGGGAGCCAGCCTGACCAAAACCCCCATGAGGGTAGCAGAGAAGGGGGTCAGAACTGTGCACCAGCTGGCTTGGTGTGCAGGCGAGGAAGGGCTTGGGCTGCTCCGCTCGCCTTGTTTGCCTTGGCTTATGATGAATTGTTGAGGCAGTGCAGTGGGGCGGGGAGAAGGCTCGGCTTTTCCCCACCACTGGGTGGGTTTTTCCCTTGCATGAAATGGTTGGGCCTTGCCAGGGCTTCCGCTGCCCTCTTGGACACCAGCGGCTTCTTCTCCAACCCAGAGTTTGTAACCAAGAGTCAGGGGCCGGCGAGAAGGCAGTGGGTCACAGCGTGTGCCACTGCGGCAGGCCCCACATTGCCAGGGCTGCTGGGGTGAGGCTCTGGGAGCAGGCAGCATCCACCTGCTGAACTGCGTCTGTATTCCGTAGGAACACTGTCATACAGCCCGCCAGAGTGGATCTACCTCAAGCGCTACCACGGCGAGGAGGCGACCATCTGGTCCCTGGGCATCCTGCTCTACCAGATGGTCTGCGGGAAGCACCCTTTCCGCAAAGGCCCCAACACCATCTGGGCCCAGCTCCCGTTCCCAGCACGGGTCTCTCCAGGTGGATACCAATCTTTGTGGCACGGGGGGAATAACGGTGTTGGGAGAGGGCAGCGGGCTCACGAGGACGCCGCTCTTGAAGCTGTTTGTGTCCCATGGGTGGCTGGAGGAGGTGGCCTGTGTCCTGCCATCCTGCTCTCCTCCAAAAGGGAGAATCGATGGAGAAGTTTGGGCACAGCTCTGAGCACAGCCAGCACAGCCTGGGCACGTGGACAGTGGGACAGAGGGGACAGGATCCTTCTCCAACTGACCGGCCATTTTCCCCCCAGGCTGCCAGCACCTTATCAGGTGGTGTTTGTCCATCCGCCCCTCGGACAGGCCAGCACTGGAAGACCTGTTGTGCCATCCTTGGGTGCAGGGCATTCCCCTGCCCTAGAAGACGGGAGAGATCCACGTGCTCCCTTTGATCCCGGGGCCTGGCAGGTAACACCTCCACACATCTCTTGGCAATAAGAAGCAAAGGAAACCAGACTTTTTTGTCAGCCTGTAGCACTGGGGGGGGGTCATCCCATGGGAACATGCCCCTCTTTGTGCTGGAGCTGGGCTGCAGACCCGGTCTCCCAAGTGCTGGTGGCCACCATCCAACCTGGTTTTGCTCGTCCCGCTTCACAGACAGCTGGGCCCTCGGCAGAACGCTGACAGCCTGGTCTGGCCCCCAGGGAAGGAGAAGGGGCCTCTGGAGAAGCTGTGCCGGGTGGGCCTGCTGCTGGAGACATCGAGGACGACGTCAGGGATGACAAGCTCTCAGTTGACCTGGACGCCGGCCAGCTGAAGAGGATGGACTTTGATTCTGGCCCCTTCCTCCAAGCCGTGCTCCACACGCCGTTTGCAGATGAGTCCACACCCAGGGGGTGCTCCCGGACACGGGCATTGCTCAGCCTGGCTGGGCACCGAAGGTTCCCCCTTTGCTGATGGGGAACCTGAGGAATTCTTCAGCCGGCTGCCAAGCTGCTTCTTGGCAGGAGGGCGGGCGGGTGCTCTGGGCTGGCTGTGAAATGGGAGCCCGGCTCTGCCCCCAGCCTCTGCCACTGCCCCTTTGCTGGGCGGGGCTGGGGCAGGGGCAGCCAGCCTGCCAAAAACAAACCCCCGTGGGGGGAGCAAAGGCAGGGCTGCAGAACACCAGCTGCTTTGGGCTGCAGGCCAGGAAAGGCTTGGGCTGCCTTGGCTTAGGAGCCTTTCTTTGGGCCAGTGCTGCAGGGCAGGGAGAAGGCCTGGGTTTTCCTCAGCTGGAGGAGGTGGGGTTTTCCTTTGGCCTGCAGGGCTTGGGCCTTCCTCAGAACCCTGACAGAAGGTTAACATTTTACCTTTTTTTCTTGTTTCCACTTTTGGTTTGTAATCTCTGTTCATGAATTTGTTGTTTGTTTTCCAGGGAAGAGTTGGAGCTGGTGCCCAGTCCGGGTTGGGAAGGGCTGGGACCATCCCTGGAGAGGATCTGACGTCCCCTCTGAGAAGGCTGAGGACATCCTTTGGGACATGCTCTTCTTGCAGCAGCAGATCTTGGGAGGTAGATGCTCATCTTGCCCATCTTGTCAGCAGCAGTGGGATAATGGCTTTGGGGAGATGGCAGCAGGCACATGAACATCCCGCTCTTGCAGCTGCTGAGGAGGTTGATCTCCTGGGCTTGGCTGGAGGAGGTGGCACCTGTGTTGAGTAATTGCTGAAATCCAGTCGATCTGGGATGACCCCAAATGACAGTTTAGTTTTCAGCTTGCTCGAGCTGTATCTCAGCTGTTCTCTGAACACTTCTCTCCCCCACCTGCCTAGTACTTCCCAACTGCTCCCTCCTGTCCCTGCAATGAGTTCCCAGCTCCTCATGGTCTCCATCAAACCACTGAGAGAAGAAATAGAAACTCACAGTCCCCCGGAGTGCCCAAATGAGGAACAATGTAATCCTGGAGAAGTCCTAGAGAATTAGATAAGGGATGTCCCAAACCAGCAGGATGCAAACTAAGCTCTGGGTACCCAGATAATGAAAGAACAAACTTTATTTTTGGTGGTGAAACACAATGGTGCTGTGCTGCTCAAGAACTGAGGTCAGGATGACAGAGAAGGCCCGGAAGGACCAGAAAAGGACTTCCAATAGGGGTGTGGCTGTGTAAAGCAAAGTACTGAATCTGTATTAAGTAAGCCAGACTATTGAATGCACATGTAAACAGTGTGTGTAATAAACAGCCCTGTCTGTCCTTTGGCACGGTGCATTAGAGGAGCTCTCCTCTGAACGCCCAGCATGCTGAATAAAGAAGAATGCTCTTTTTAACATCTCCAAATTGGGGTGAAGAAGTTTGTTTCTGCTGCTTTTCAGTGTCATTTTTGGCCCCCAGACAGGACACCTCTGCCTGATCTCCAGCGGATCCGAGGGATCTCTGGATCTTCACGCCAGCACCAGGACTTTGCTGCAGAAGAGCACAGATCCCCAGCCCAGTCTGGGACACAGGTAAGATCCCAGTGGATAACAAGGCATTCTTTTGGGGAATCCTGCCCATGTCAAACGTATGGATCTTTCAGTGCACTGGGGGGTTCTTTGGTATTTTGGGAATCCTGCTCATCTGAGACCTGTGGATCTTCCAGCACTTTGGGTGGGTCCTTTGTTATTCTGGAATTTGGTCTTTGGCTTTGTTTTATCGATCACTATTGTTCTGTACTTGTATTTGTTTCTGTATTGTACCATTTTGGGTCTACTGTTTAGAGCTGGGAAGTGGGCAATCTGAAGGGGGAATTTGGAAGAAGTCCCCCCTTAGTTGCATTTTGCAATATTGGATGAAGATTGGCGGCCCCCCCGGAGGAACAGCTCCCAGGGAGAATTTAATGGAGTGTTGGAATCAATGGGTGGCTGTTCTGGAACACTGAATTAGAATCCATTGTTCCAGCTGATGCTGTTTGAGAAGGGGAACAGAAGTGGAAGGAGGTTATGTCTGGTGCTGTGTTTTTCCCTTTGCAGAACGTGTGAAAGGGCAGAAAGATTGTGGTGTGAATGCAGCGCCCTCAGAGCCCTTGGTGTGAGCCCGGAAAGGAAAATCAAGCTGAGGGACAAGATCAGTCTAATTTGGGGACATTGTTGGAGGTTGGAGTTGCAGTTCTGGAAGAAATCCCTGAGGAAATGGTGCCCCCGGGGAGAGGAAGAGGACGAGAGCATGGGCAGCCTGCTTCAAACATCCCCCCAGGAGACTTGGGAGCAGTCCCTGTGCATCCTGTAAGAAAGATGGACACTGGAAATGGGATTGTCCGCAACTGAAACTTCAGAACCCTCCGAACCCTCTCGTGGCATCACTGAAGACGACTGAGGGGGCACCAGAGGATTCTTCCCCATCAGAACATCTGGTTCCAGCCAAGCTAAGCACAATTGTTTGTGGCTGTGGGAACTTGTTCCTCTGTGTTAAATGCAGGGAAATGAAACTCAAGGGACAATTCTAGAACAATTGTCTGGTGTGCCAGGGAATTGGGAAACTGGGCCATTTTTAATGCTGTGGCTTTGAAATTGGGAAAACAGTGGTTGGCTCCCCAGTTTTTGTATTTCCCCAATTCCCCAAAGCCTCTGCTTGGGAGAGATCTCTTGGCAAAATGAAATGCCACAATCCAATTGAAAAATGGTCCAATATAGGTTATTATTGCAGAGCCTAATTCTGTGCAAGTTTCTAGTTTTGCATGAGAGTCTCCCAAAGCAGAAGTAATCCATCTGCCACCATCACTTGGGGATGCAGTGGTTCCAACAGGATGGGCTGGAGAGGTGCCTCCATGATCCAAGAGAGCAGAACCCGTGAGAATTCCAGAGAAACCTGGAGTGGGGTTGGTGAGGCCAAAGCAATGTCCTTTGCAAATAGAAAGTTGTAAGGGATTCTCACCCTTTGTAGAACAATTGATGAAATTTTGCTTGTGAAAAGAATGTGAATCTAAATGGAATGCTCCAGTTTTGCCAGTCAAGCAGGCAAATGGAAGGCTATGCCAGTTAGTCCAAGACCTTAGAGCTGTAAAGAACAGAGTAGAAGATATACAAGCAGTCATAGTGAATCCTTACACTTTGCTAACTCCCCTAAATGAAAGTTTAATATGTTTCACAGGATTAGATTGGAAAGCTGCCTTTTTGTGTCTCCCTTTGAGTTGGGAAAGTCAAGAGCTTTTTGCTTTCCAATGGGAAAATGCAAAGCTGGGGAGGAAAACCCATCTGACTTTGGTGGTCCTCTTGCAGGGGTTTAAAAATAGCCCCCCAATATCTGGAACTCAATTGGCAAAGGGACTGGAGGAATGGAGAAGTCCAAACCCACCCTCTTGGAGCCTTATTGCAGTGTGGGGATGATCTTTTGATGCCACTGATGCTGAGCAGCAACGTTGGGGTCAGACTGTGGCCCTGTGGAATTTCCTTGGGCTGAGTGGATATGGGGTATCCCAAACACAAAGTGCAAGTAGTCCAGAGCCCAGGAGCCTCCGTGGGCTTTGGAATTCTCCAAGGACAAGGGAGGCTGGGCCAGGAAGGAAAGAAGCAACCTGTCAACTGCCCCAGCCCCAGCAAAGGAAACCCAGAGCGGGATTGCTTCCAGACTAGAGGAGAAGTGTATTGGGGCAGAGCTGACTTAGGAGACAGCCCCTTGGAAAGTCCTGGTTGGGAATTGTTTCCCAGTGGGGGCAGCTTTGTCCGGCATGGAAAACAATTCTCTGGATGCACAGAACTCCCCACCACCAGGGCAGAGATCCTGACAGAGATCCTTCTCCCAGTAGAAGAAAATGAGTCTAGTGCTAAGGATTGTCAACTCCTTGAAACAGTAGAGCAAACTTTGCTCCAGGAGGCTGGGCAGTTCCCCCAAGTGGGCAAATAATAGTCCCTGAGCCAATCTCCTGTGACCTGGTGGATGGGGAACATGAGGGGATTCCTTGGAGTGAAGCAAATTATTGAAACATTTGCCCAAGTGGGTTCTTGGTCCAAAACTGACCCCAGTTGTACAAGCAGTGAGTCAGCAGTGTGGTGTGTGGAAGAGAAATAATCCAAACCCTGCCACTGGAGTGGGAACAGGTGATGGAAAATGCAGAAATGCTGCAGGTGAATGTTGGCAGATGGATGTGACTGAATTGCCCAGAAAAGGGGGGTGTAAAGATCTCCTGGTCTTGGGGGATACCTTCTCTGGGTGGCCAGAGGCTGTTCCTTGTTGCACTAAGCAGGTTGGGAAAGAGACTGCAATCCTGTTCAGTGCAATCCTCCCTGTATTTGGGATGCCTTTGGGAATGTCATCAGACAGAGGTTCCCACTTGACTGCAGAAACAAAATGCTTCACTCTTGTTTTGCTCTTCTGACAACAGTTCAAACACTGTTGACGTGGGAGGAAAATTTACATGTCTTTTTAGTGCCAAAGGTGATCCAAGTGTTGCCCACAAGTGTCTGTATTAAGTAAGCAAGACTCTGTAAGGAATCTGGAAACTGTGTGTGTAATGTAAAGCCCTGTGTGGCTGTCACTGAAGTGCTGAGGCTGAACAACAGCCCCTGAGCCAAAGCTGAGCTCTAGATGAACCTTCCAACCTAATGGGCTGTGTCTCCATGTATCTGCTCCTGAGCTAAAACTGGGTCTATTTGTTGGTACAAATGTGGTGGGATGGGACTCCACCTGTGTATCTGCTCCTGAACCAAACAGGTGTGCTTCTTAGGAAGATCTGTTAGTCTGGGCTCATCAGTGAATCCTGTTTGTATCTGTTCCTTAACAAAAGATGTCTGATTGTGAGCAAAATCTGATCTTTCTGTATCTGGAGAGTGGTGGAGGCCATGGCAGTCGATGTCTGGCCTTGTTTGGCAGTGGCTGGTGCAGGGGGAGCCTTGGTTTGGGAGAAGTAGAACATTGCTCCCAAGATTCTGCTCTGGCCAAATAAGGAACAACAGAATCTTAGAGAAGTCCTGGAGAATTGGATCAGGGCTGGAACTCAAGCAAACAGGATGTGAGCTGAGCTCTGGGGACCCAGAGAAGATCAAACCAAACATGACGGTCTCTGTGGGGAAAAGCAGTGATGCTGAGAACCGAGGTCAAGAAGCAGACACCTGAGCTTTGGGGGGCACCAGATGCCAAAAAACCCACCAGAGACCCCCAGAGAAGACCCCAAATGACCAAGTAGGGACTTGCAATAGGGGTGTGACTGTGTAAAGCACAGTAATGGACATGTGTTCAGTAAGGGGGAATATCCAATGCCTCTGGAATCAGTGGGTGTAATCCCAAGCCCTGCCTGTGTCCCTGAGCAGGCTGGATTAGAAGAACTCTCCTGCAGGCGTCCAGCACGCTGCCCTAAAGAATGCCTGCTTCTTAACACCTCCCAGCTGGGGTTAAGGACTTGCTTTCTGCTGCTTTGGGGCACCATTTCTGGCCCCAGATGGGACCCTCTGCCTGATCTCCCGTGGATCCGAGGGATCTCTGGATCTTCACGCCGGCCCCAGGACTTTCCTGGAGAAGACCACAGATCCCCGGACTGGTCTGGGATGGGGGAAGATCCCACTGGATAATAAGGCATTCTTTTGGGGAATCCTGTCCCTCTAAGACGTGTGGATCTTCCAGCTCTTTGGGTGGGTTATTTGGTGTTCCCCCATTTGGTCTCTGGCTTTGTTTTCTCCACTGATCCTTGTTTTGTGTTTGTATTTGTTTCTGCACTGTAACATTTGCACAAGTGGGTTCTTGGTCCAAAACTGACTCCAGCTGTACAAGCAGTGAGTCAGCAGTGTGGTGTGTGGTAGAGAAATAATCCAAACCCTGCCACTGGAGTGGGAACAGGTGATGGAAAATGTAGAAATGCTGCAGGTGAATGTTGGCAGATGGATGTGACTGAATTGCCCAGAAAAGGAGGGTGTAAAGATCTCCTAGTCTTGGGGGATACCTTCTCTGGGTGGCCAGAGGCTGTTCCTTGTCACACCAACCGGGCTGGGGAAGTGAGTGGAATACTGTTGAATCCAAGAATCCCTGGATTCGAGGTACATTTGGGAATGTCATCAGACAGAGGTGCCCACTTGATTGTAGAAGTGGTACAACAAGTCAAATCAGGGATGCATTATTGCAGAATTCCAAAGGCCAGAGCCCCTTGGGTAATTGAGAGGTTGTCTGAGAAGAAACCAAATGCTTAAGTCTGCTTTGGCTCTCCTGACAATAGTTAATTGGGTCTTGACTTGGGAGCAAAATTTACATCTCCTTTTAGTCTCAAACGTGACCCAAGTGTTGCCTCCAAGGGATTGCTGGGTGTGCACTCCTTTACCTGAAAAGACAAGGAAGCCATTCACCGTTTCTGCCTTCCCTGTTCTGGCAGAAATGATTCCTGGTCACTGGGTGAGCACTTGTGTTCCCCAAAAAGTAGACCCAGCAGTCAGTGTGCAAGTACCCCCCACCACCTCTGACAATCCTGCCTGTGTCCAAAGCTGTGACCCCCACTAAAGGAACAGGACAAGTGGATTGTGTTAATGAGAGGGGCCCGTTTGTGGGAAATCACCCCCAATGTCCTCAAACCCTTCCTGCTGGGGAAATGACTGATCCTTGGCCGGTCCCCAAAGGAACGGGGTGGGATTGGTGTGTGGAAATAACACCTGGGAAGGGTTACCCCAAAGCTGGAAGGGCATTTGTATTTCAGCTTGCATCAGGATTCAGTGCTGTAGCTGTTCTAATGCCTTGAGCTGTAAAATGAAATAAAGCTCCTAAGACACTCTATCCCTTCAGGAGCTTAGTCTGAAAAAAGGGGGATTTGATGTGGGATATAGAAGACTGCTCCCAACATTTCTCTATGGCCAATCTTGGAGAGGTCCTGGAGAACTGGATCAGGGATGTAACTAAGCAAACAGGATGGAAGCTGAGCTCTGTGGGCCCAGAGAAGATCAAACCCAAACGTTCCAGTCTTTGTGGTGAAAGGTAATGACACTGTGTCTGCTCAGAACCGAGGTCAAGAAGTGGACACCTCAACTTTGGGGGGCACCAGATACCAAAAAACCCACCAGAGAGCCCTGAAGGAGACCCCAAAGGACCAACTAAGGACTTGCAATAGGGGGGCTGACTGTGTAAAGCAAAGTAACATCTATGTCTTAAGTAAGGGAGAATATCTAATGAATCTGGAAACTGTGTGTGTCATGTAAAGCCCTGTGTGGCTGTCACTGAAGTGCTGAGGCTGAACAACAGGCCCTGAGCCAAAGCTGAGCTCTAGATGAACCTTCCAACCTAACAGTCTGTTTATCCCTGTATTTGCTCCTTAGCTAAAACTGTGTATGTTTGTTGGTCAAAGATGCAGTGTGGAAAGACTCCCCGTGTACCTGCCCCTGAACAAAATAAATGTGCTTCTTAGTGAGATCTGTGAGTCTCAGCTCATTAGTGAATGATATTTGAATGTGTTCCTTAATCAAATCTTATGTCTGATTGTGAGCAAAATGTGATCTTTATCTTCCTGTGTTTAGAGAGTGGTCAAGGCCCTGGCAGTGGATGTGTGGCCTTGTTTGGCAGCAGATGGGGCAGGTTGACTGCCTGGGTTTTCCCCTTAAGCCCTGGCCAGGCTGTGGGTGGAACCCAGGAGGAGAAGGGAGCCAGATGGTTTTGCACACTCGTAGCTCTGTGAGCTTGTTTCTGCAAGGCCAGAAAAGCTGGACCCCCTCCCAGCACAGATGGAGCCCTCCCCTACGAGTGGACGCCCTGGGTGGGATTCCCCGTGCCCGGGAGGGGTTCTCCAACCCTAACCCTCCGGCGACCGGGGCTCCCCCCCGGGCGGGCCTGGCTGAGGGGAACAGATGAGGGCAACTGGGCAGGGAGCTTTTCTACTCACTCCAGGCACTCTTGGTAGGAAGGATGAGGTGCGTTACTGAGCTCAGCCTTTTGTCATTCTTTGCTGCTTTGCACTGCAGGAAAATTACACACTTGTTCTCCACAGTTGGTGTCGGTGTCTCTTGTGCTGACCCTCGTCGCGGGCAAAAGAGTTCCCTGGGGCCCTGCAGTGTCACAATGGTCCCCTGATTCCATGGGACAACATTCCTAATTCACTGTCTAGACTGGAGGAAAATCCCAGGAAGAGCCGTGGTTTGTTAGGACTTGCTTTATCTGAATAAGCCCCGGGGGGCTTTTGGTGCTGAGTCCTTGAACCTCAGGTACTGAGGGGAGATTGCACAAACCTGTCCAGAAGTGAAAGTCAGAAGGAGAACCCAAAGTATCTCAGAGCATTAATGGATCCCACTGAGGGCCATTCCCAAGACAGGCTCCTCATGGACTGGTTGGAGGAGAGGATTGGAGGCCATGATTGCACAAAGCTCTCAAAGGCTCAGTTTCCAAAGGAAATCCCAAAGCTCCTTAAAAACCCTGGAGGACCTACTGACAAAGCCTCTCCAGGGACTAATTAAAGCAGAGAATTGGAGACCATGATTGATCAAACCTCTCCTAGACTCAGAGTCAAAAGGAAAGGCAAAGGACCTGAATAAACCTTTAGTCCCTTCAAGCATTAACGAGCCCCATTGAGGGCCCTTCCTGACCAAGCCTCTTCAGGGACTCATTAGAGCAGAGAGCTGGAGGTCAGGGTTGCACAAACTTCTGCGAGATTCCAAAGCAAAAGCCAAAGGCCTTGGAAAACCCTGCAGTCCCTTGAAGCCTTCAGGAGCCCCCCAAGGGCCATTCCTGACAAAGCCTCCCCAGGGACTCTCCAGCAGATCCTTGGGGGCCGTGAGTGCAGGGAGGCAAAGGCTCTGTGCAGGCAGCTGAGATGTTGAGCACAGCCTGGCTTGGTTGGAGGCAGCAGAAAGGCCCAGCCCTGACCCCCAGCCCGGGGAAGGCAGATCCTGTCCCTCCCGCCTGGCTCAGGGCTCTGCCGGGGGCACTGCCTTGGGGGGGTGACGCTGAGGGAAGGACAAGGGGGTGCCAGTGCCCAGCCTGCCCGGGCCCTTTGCTGTGCCCTGCCAGCAGCAGCCTCCCCGTGCTGTGCCCAGGCTGCTCCTTTCAGCTGCGGGCACAGACAGGGCCCAGCTGTGCCTGCTGCTGTCCCATCCTGCGCTCAGCACGAGGGACGGGGCAGCCCAAAGAGAAGCCCCGTTGCTGGAGGGAGCCCAGGCCCTCAGGCACAGGGGATCTCCCAGGGCCTGTGCCAGCCAGGGGCCTTGTGCTGGGCTGTCACAGGCCAGGGCAGGGGCAGCTGGAGAGCCCCTGGCCCAGCCCTGAGTCACGGGCTGAGCCATCAGCTCCTGCAGAGAGAAGGGACCTCACAGGCCCTTCCCCAGATTGAGGGCAGAAATGTTCCTCACAGGAACTGCTGTGTTTATCCTGCTGCATTTGACAGCTGCACTTCTGCCTCTCTCTCACTTGGGCCTTCAAAGAGCTCTCCAAGGAAAAACTTCATTGAGTCCCAGAATACCAGAGGCTGGCAGAGCCCCCTGAGCAGCCCTGCCCTGGCTGTGGCTGGGCTGCAGTTCCCTTTGCCCAGAGCAGCCCCTGTCCTGCTGGGTTGGTGCTCGTGGCTGCAGCGCTGTTGGTCCCAGCCCAAGGCTTTGGCTGTCCCTGGGCAGTGCTGGCCCCACAGGGAGCGTCTCTGCAACCACCCCCACCCAATGGGCTCTGCTGGGCAAGTGTTTCACAGGGGACATGGCTGGGACAGCTGGGCTGGACTGACCCAAGGGATATTCCATTCCATGGGATGGCATGATCAGCAATACACTGAGAGAAAGGAAGGCAGAAAGGAAGGTGGGCAGGGGGCAGACGTGGATGTCCTTCATTAATACATTTGTCTTCCAAGGAAACCTCTCCATGGACTGAATTCTTGCCTCCCAGGGGTTTTCTTGGTTTCTGCACGTGGCCTTTGCTTTTTGCTTTCCTCTCTCCAGTTAATCTCCCTTTCTGTTGACCAAGGATTTCTTCACCTGCTTTTCTCCTCTTGTCTGACTGAGGAGGGAAAGTGAGAGAGCAACTTGGCTGTCCCTGGATGGCCAGACAGGTTTAACCACAGTCACCTTGCCCAAAGCTTCTCTTCTAGGTACCCCCAGAAATGTCAGGTGTCCACACCTGAGCTTGGTTATGCCCTGCTCACCCCCTCCCCCAGGGCGGTCAAGTGCAGAACCCACGTGGATCTCTGCAGTGACAGGGGGATGCCAGGAATTATCAGGGTTGGAGGCTGAAGGGAGTTGAACAGGGGACAATTGGGAAAAGCCCCCCACGGTGACTGGCCCAGAGCATGCGCAGTCCCTCAGCACCTTCCCGGCCACAGCTCCTCATTGGCTGCCCGTCCGCTCGGGGTCCCATTGGCTGGCTATTGGCTACACTTGGCTCCATCGCACTCTCCCATTGGCTGGCCCTTTGCGCCACCACGCAGCTTCCCCATTGGCTGCCTCTGGGCAGCTCCCCATTGGCTGCTCCCCGGCAACAGGGCTGCTCTCTTAGCAACAGCACCGACCCTTCAACCTGCACTTTAATTCAACTGGGCCAGTTCCAGGGCAACTCCACATCCTCCCCATCCACCGCAGCTTCACATTTTCCCTTAGCAATAGCAGTGGAACATTGGCCCAACAGCAACTTCACCTTTTCCCTTAGCAGAGTTCCAAAGCCTTGGTGCCACAGCCGGGCTGCTGCAGGAGCCGAGCTCCTTGCAAAAGCCCCAGGAGGCACCCAGCAAGCCAGCAGAGGCAGGCAGAGGAGCAAACAAGAGAAAAACTTGTGACAATCAAAAAATGGGAGAAGGTGTGCCAGGCGGATCTCGCTTGGAGACCGGGGAACCAGCCAAGGGACACTCGGGGCCCATCTCGGTGCCAGGAGACCTTTGCTTGGATCCTGGTGAACGGGCCAGGGGGCATCCAGGGGTCCCACGGCGAGGGGATTTAAGGCCGTGCCCGGGGACTGTGGGGAGCTGTTGCAGGACTGCTGCGGGAGCTGCTGCCACCCCCTTCCCCTGCGGGTTGGGTTTGTTCCTCGGAGGCTACAAGGCGACCAGGGCAGAAGCCCAGCAGAGATCTACCAGCTTGCAAGGCAGCGGCACTTCCTGGTGCTGCTAACTCCTGTCCTGTGCTTTTAACAGTTCCCCTTAGCTTGTCCCACTGCCCTATCTCCCTTCTTTCTCTCTGCTCTTTTGTGTTCCAAAACAAAGTGGAATTCTCGTTTTGGGATCCAGCATCTGGCCTCGTTTGTGCCTTAACCTGGCTTATGGGAGTGTTTTAGAACCTGGTTCCCCTCTGCATCGAAGCGGATCGGAACAGCTGGGGTCCCCAAATGGAGAAGGAGGGGGGTGGGACCCACAAAACTGAGAGAAAGGGGGAGGTAGGACTCCCAGATTTAGTGGGAGCAACTGGGGCAGCTGGAGTTTGGGGGTCTGATGGGAAAGGGGTGGGAGAGGGGGGAAAAGGGACGAGCTTTGCATCGTCAAAGTGAGTGAGAAGGGGCTGAGACCTTGAACTGAGCAGGGTGGGGGAGGGGGCTACCCCCAAACCGAGCTGTGGGGGGAGCAGGGGATTGCAGGGAGGGTGAGAAACGGGTGGGACAGTGAGGGAAAGGGTGAGACAGGGCGTAGGGGGTCCCATGGGGGTCCTGTAGCAGGATGCTTTGCCTGGAATGGGGTAAAACAACTCCAACAAGGCCCTGTTTGCAAAACCCCCGGCAGGAAATGAAGAAGGGGAGTCACGCTGCTTTTGGGTTGAATAATGCTGAAACCAGCCTGACTCCTCAATTCCAAAGGGAAACATCCTGAGAGGGAGGGGAAGATGTGGCAGAGCTGGGAAAATCCCCGGGCAAAGGAACAAACAGGTGACACCCCTGAGAACTTCTCCAAGGCTGCTGGGCTGGCACAGCCTGGACACACCTGACTGACAGTCCAGCACTTTATACGAGAAAAGCCCCCCATTTTAAGGGCAGGGTCTTGTGACGTGTCCCATCAGACCCCCAGGGATGGACAGGGACTCCCCCAGTGTGGATCCAACCCCCCTGAGCTCCAGGGAATCCCTCCAAGCCTCATGTGATGGGGGACACAAAGGGACCCCTCGACCTTCTGTCCCACCTCCCTCTTCCCCCCTCTCCCTCCTCTTTCCCAACGTCCCCCCAGTTTCCAGACCCCCTCCGTGCTCAGCCAGGGGCTCCCAACCCCTCCCACTTAGGCTGGGGGTCGCAACCCCCCTCACACTCAGTTTTGGGGATCCCACCCCTTTTCCCTTCTCTCCCACCCCTTTCTGATCATCCCATCAAACCACAGCTTCCCTGCTCTGGGGGTCCCACCCCCTCAACCGCTCAGCTGAAGGGGTCTCACCCCCTTTTCCCACCTTTTCTCCCCTTTCCCCTCCCTTTTCCCTGTCATCCCCTGTTGCCGGGGGGAGTGGAAGGCTTAGACAAAGTTCATTAAAGAAGTCCTGCCCTTGAGTCCCGAGGTGCAGAAAGGACTCCCTGGCTTTCTAAACTCCTGCTCAGAGAGGAGCCTGGGGGCGGCTGGATCCAATCTCAGTCCTGGATTATGCCAAGGGTTGGAATTTAAGGAATTACAGAGCTGTGATTGAACCACTTTTGTCCTGCAGGTTTTAATGATGGAAAATCAGATATATTGATATAAAATGAACTCATCATTATCACAGATGAACAGACAAAAAATTTTAATCAGAATTATTTACTACACAATAAAACACTAAAACTACCAGTAGTACAGGATAAGTACAATATAATTGAAGGAATTATACTAAAACTGGCAAAAAATTAATAACTATTAAGTAGACATTTGATAATTCCCGCAGGCCAAGGCTCCTGGGGAGATCTCTTTTGCTCACCCTCGAGGACTGACCTTGGGGGGGTTCCCCAGCCAAGGGGGGAATCTCCAACCATACACCCCAAGAGGGGTTATGTTGGAAGAACCTGCCCCTGGGAAAGGGGACTGGAACTTTATAGTATAAAGTGATGGACTGACAGCCCTTGGACTCCAGGGGTTGCCTCACCATCAGGATGTTAATTCAGGGTTGAACCCAGACTGGTTCCAACATCTCCTGGCCTGGCCTGGGCCCCTCTCAGCTCAGCACTGATACATTTGCAAATAGGGCATTGTCTTGGTCCCATTCCAGGGGGGAATGTCCTGCCACAGTGTCCCAGTGTGCCTGTAATTCCATCAGGCCCTGCAGTGTCACAATGGTCCCTTGATTCCACAACTTCCCAAATGTTTCCAGGTTCCTTTGGTTCCATGAGGCCCCCATGTCACAAAGGCCCCTGGATTCCAGGAGTTTCCACAGTGTCTCAGGGTCCCTTTTTTCCAGGAGGCCCTGCAGGCTCCCAATTGTCCCTTGATTGCAGGAGGTTCCCAAATGTCTCAGGGTTCTTTGGTTCCAGGAGGCCCTGCAGTGTCACCTTGGCCCCTTCATTCCATGCAGGCCCAGGCAGAGGAACCCCAGCACGGAGCCCCCGACCCCCGTCAGCATCTTGGGGGGCGGCGTCCGACGGCAGCTCGGGGTGGGGGGGCAGCTGGGGGCAACTGGGATATACTGGGAGAGACCAGGAGTGACTGGGGTCATCCTGGGACTGACTGGGATCATCCTGGGACTGACTGGGCCCTGTGGAACACCCTGAAAGTTCTGGAGGGGCTGTTTTAAGTGAGCTCTGGAAAACTGTCCTGGCTGTGCAGGGCAGGAAATGCTGATGTTCTGCAGGCCCCCAGCTCTGCTCTCTGGCTCCTGGTTTCCCTCGTGCTGGGCAGTTGGAGCCCAGGCAGGGGCAGCCCTACAGGAGGTTGTGGTGCTGCAGGGCCCAGGGGCTGCACCCCGAGGAGCTCCTGCCCCAGGGGCTCAGGGACCTGGCAGTCTGTGCTGCTGGGGGCAGGATCGTGCCCCGGGCTGTGGCTCCTGGGTGCAGAGGAGGAAGGAGAAGCACAGCTTTGGTCCCCACTCTTGTGGCCGGAGGTGCAACAGGCTGGGCTGGGGGTGGTGGCCTGGCTGGTCTCTCTTTGGCCTCGGTTGTGGGGTCTGCAGGGCCAAGTTTTGCCCTGCCCTGTTTGCAGCCTGGTGCTGACCCACTGCTGGGGCCCCCGGGCAGGTGGGTGTTTCTGCCCTGGGCTGTTCTCACTCACACCACATGTATGTGAGGGGGCACTGAGGTGTGTTCTCCTGCCCTGGGAGAAATAGCTCTCATTAAAATTTCGGAGATGGCCAAATAAGTGAAACAAAGAACTTTATTAACAGCGTTGGGTGCACCCAACTCGTGACCAGGTTCCAGCACCCCCAGGATGGGAGGGACGAGCCCTTTTAAGAGCCTTCGATTTGCAGAACCACTCCCTCGCTCCTCCCATGCCAGGCCTCGCTCTTTTCTTCCTTCACAGGCCATCTTTGCTTGCTGCTGCAGTCCCTTGGTTGTCCCCATCCCCCTGTCAGGTTGTTTCCCTGCCCCGGCCGCACGGTCCCTTGGCAGTGAGCCCAGGCTGCTCCCACCACCTCACGTTCTTCCCGGCTCACCTTGGCACTGCAGCAGTGAGGAAGCAGAACTGTCAGGAGCAGTAGGCAACAATGAGCAGCAATGGGCAACCCCAACAGAGCTGTGTGGAGCAGCAGGTAGGCAGGACTGTAAGCAGCAGCAATCAGGAACTTTAAGCAGAACCACAAGCAGCCCACCAGTCCCTGACCACAAAATGGCTCCTCAGCTTTCCAAACAAAATGGCCCCCAGGTGTCTGCGCACGAGGCAGCCCTGGAAACCCCTGCTTGTGATAAAACCTCCTCCCTGGAGCACAAACTGGGCCATTTGCAGTGGGACCTGCTGGGGGACCTGCCCTGGTCCCCGTGGTTCTGCTCTCTGGGGACAGGGAGCCTTTGGGGACTCCCTCACAAGCCACCCCCACTCATGTCCTGCTGGTCACCCAGGTGGCCCTGGCAGTGCTTGGGAACATGACTGGGATGGGGGGTGTGCCCACCCGTGCCAGCAGGGAAGGGCACAAGTTCCAGGGGGGATGTCCAGGGAGACAGGACACTGCAGAGGAAGGGCCTGGGGGGTGCAGAGTGACAATAGAGAGGGGACGGCGGATCTTTGGCATCCCCTCCTCTGCTTGCTTCAGGCTTCAAGAAGACACCACAGGAGAAATCACATGGAGAAATATTTATTGATCAAAGACTATTAAAAGCCTCAGAAACAGGGGGGAAAACGTCCTTCCTGGGGGACACCAGTCCAAGGAAACTCCTGGTTTCTGTCCAGGCAGGAGCAGGTGCCCGTGGGCTCCAGGGGGTCAATGCAGATAAAATCACTGGGGGGGCTCCTTCAGCAGCAGCATTTAATGCATTTGAACAGGCCAGGGACCATCTCCATGTCCTGCACAGAAGGGCTTCACCCTCCTCAGGATCCCTGAGTGACACAATGACACCAAAACCCAGGAATGACAGAGCAGCTGCACCCACTAACTTGGATTTTCCCTTTTTCAAATGTCATTTAACTCACTAAATCCATCTCTTGCCTAGGAATGGTACAGCACAGTCAGGCACAGAAAGAATTTGAAGGGCCAACACCCATTTACCAATTCCAAATTTTAATGGTTGAAAGAAAGGCCCATTTTCCTTTTGCCCTGTGCCACCAACAACAGGAATCATTTCTGACTAAATTGTCCTTTCCTCCTCTTTCAAACCCAACACGCCACTCCAGGATCTCCCAAGAAATCCATGTTCTCCCTCCCCAGTGTCCATGGAGCAGAGGTTCAGCTGGGGATGACACCTCTGGGCCCCCACACACCTTCCAAGGGCAGGAGCCTTCCTGCCTGGCCGGGAGCCCTGGGGGGAGTCCAGGCTGTGGCAGCTCCTGTTTGTCCCTTCCCCACGCACATTCCAAATCCCTGCTCTCACACTAAACCCTCCAAAGCTTTCCAAACCCAAATCCTTTCCTCTGCTCCTCTCTCACTGGGACCATTTCTGCCTCCTTCCCCTGCAGCTGGAGGAACCTCCCCAGCTGCTGCTGCTCCCTGGCATCAAACCACACCTTCCCAAACCCTGACTA
The DNA here is from genome assembly GCF_036250125.1 of Pseudopipra pipra. NCBI lineage: Eukaryota > Metazoa > Chordata > Aves > Passeriformes > Pipridae > Pseudopipra > Pseudopipra pipra. The sequence continues at coordinate 16,326,210 of NC_087580.1, read as the reverse complement.
TTGCTCAGTTCAAAGAACAAATCTAGAGATTTCAGTTCACTTCTCTTTTCTCTGACAAAACAACAGCAACTGAAAAACCGTATTATAATCCACAAACTGAATCTCTAATTCACTAATCACTAATTGAATATTGGCACAATTAACACAAATCCAACCCCTGCAAACACTAAAGCTGACACTAAAGAATGCTCTGAACACACAATCCCAGCTTAACAGCTGCTGTGGCAATTTACCTTCCTTCAAATATTTAATGTGCATCAAATGCTTTAAAATGCACCCAAGAACAAACTACTGCATTTAACACTTACAGCAAGTGAATTTTCCTTTTTTATATCTATTATGGGCATCCCTGAGTCAGACAGGATTCTAATACTATAACACACACTCCCAGTAACACACACTCCCCAAACACTTCACTTTCTCCAGCACTGACCATTGGGTTTGACAAACACAGTTCCCTGAGCAAAGCCCTCCCCAAAGCAGCTCTATGGGCAAGAGCTCTGTGTGTGACTGATCTGTGGGCAAAGCACACCTGGGGCCTGGAACCCACCCCCTGACCCACACCTGGGGCCTGGAACCCACCCCCTGACCCACACCTGGGGCCTGGAACCCACCCCCTGAACCACACCTGGGGCCTGGAACCCACCCCTTTCACTCAGTCAGTAGGGATTTCTTCTCATAAGCCAAATATCACACTCCTTCTTTTACAGTTCTAGCATCACTTTCACAACCCAATTCTATTCTATTCTGTTCTAGAGCTCCATTTCTAGGATGCTTAGGTATACCTTTTCTATGCTCAGCAATGCCTTAATAAAATTCCAGGGATCTTGCTTTGAACTCACCAGATCCAGGGACTGAGATCTCCCAGAAGAATATTTTCACTGCTCGCTGGAGTCCTCAGGGTCCCGGAATCCCTGGAGGGTCGACAGCATTGTCCCACCTGGCTCACCAAGAATTGTCCCTGAAAATCGTTGGGAAGAAATGAAACCCTCCAACGCCCCTGGGAAGTGTTGGTGAGCCAGGCACTGCTTTGTTCTGGCTCCCAGAGACAGGGAGCCAATCATTCCAGCCCCACCTGTCCCTTTCCAGACTTTTCACACATTTCTACATTTGAACAAACAAACAAATTCATGTTCATTGCTTCTAATTTACCCCAATTAATGAACTAATGAATTCTCTTCATTAATTAAGACTCTAATTAGTAGTCTATCCTTAACTGGCTAATTTGGTCCACGTTCTTTGGTCCTGTTAGCACTCCTCCTCAGACACAGAGTCAGCTTTGGAGTCCTTCCAGCTCCAAATGTCTTCCCCTGCAAAGAACCCCCTTTCCTGCAGCCCCACCCCCAAAGTAGTGCTCAGCCAATCCGAGCGCGCAGCGCTGATGACTCATCAGTTGCCGGCCAGACCCGCAGCGCCCAGCGCTCCCCGGACCCCCCCAGGGTCCCCCCTCGGCCCCAGCGCCCCCCGGGACGGGAATTTGGGCAAAGGGGAGGTGGGGGGTGCCCAGGCCGGGCCCCCCCGCGCCGTCCCGGCCGTGGCGGCTGCGGCGGGGGCCGAGTGCGGGCGGGAGCGGCCAAGAGCCCAGCGCTGCCCCATCCCGACCTGCCCCAGCTCCCACGGGAATGGGAGGAGTGGGAATAGGAGGGGAGGAGAAAGAGAGGGAGGGAGAGGAGGAGGGGGAGGGGAAGGAGGGGAAGGAGGAGGAGGAGAAAGAACGCACGTGGATGCACCGCCCGCTGTATCCGCAGCCCCCGCGTCCCGGGAGCATCGCCCCCCGCATCCCGCAGGTGACCGGGGAGGGGGAGCTCGCCCCAAATATCTTGAGGCACTCTGGGATTTTTTTTGGGCTGCAGGGGGATGTTTGGGTCTTGCAGGACCCCAAAGCTGAGCCGCAAATGCCCCTTGGGGGGATATTGGGGATCCCCGGGAGGTGTTTTTTGGGGGTCCCGGGGTGGGTTCCTGGCACAGCCCCGACGATGAGCAGGGGGATGTTGGGTCCCCGGAGCCACGTGGCGATCGCCGGATACCGGCGGGGAGTGGGGGGGACACGGGACAAACCCACCGGCTTTGGGGACCCCTGGGACAGGCGGGGGTTGGAATCTGAAACGGGGGCCCGGAGAGGGGGAACTCCCGGCAGTCTGGAGAGGAGGGGGGAGCAGCGAGGGCGGTGGGGGGAGCCGGGACCCCCGGCAGCCTGGAGAGAGGGCTGGACACCTTGGGATCGCCAGCACCCCGAAGGCGAGAGTCAGGGGAGAAGGGACCCTGGGACCCCGAAAGCCCCCGACCCCCCTAAAAGGGCCCCCGGAGAGGGGAGCCCCCGGGACCCCCGGGACCCCCAGCAGCCCAGAGAAGGGGGATCCCCAGAATGGCAAAGTGAGGAGCCCATAAAGGAAGGACCCCTGGGATTCCCGGGATCTCCGGCAGCCCAGAGAGGGCGGGAACCCTGGAGAGGGGGTTCCCCAATACATGTGAGACCTCCAGCAGCCCACCCAGGAGGGACCCCAGAACCCCAAAGTGGATGGACCAGCGAGGGGGAACTCCACTGCTGAGAGGGTTGTTTTGGGCTGAATCTTGGTGGTTTGGAGGTTTTCTTGGCCAGAAGCCGCCCAGTAACATCTAGAGATGGCCTTGGGCAGGAGGAACCCACAAGCCAATGCACTCACACTTTGTTTTTCCCCACACAGCAGGATTTCTCCTTCCCAAACCTTGGCCAGATGGAGGAGGAGGCTGCGAGGAAGAGGAAGATGCCCCAGGACCCCCAGGCAGGTGAGGAGGAAGTCAGTGCCCCTTTGCCCTGTCTTGTCCTGTATCTCCCAGCTGAGCATCACCCCCGGCTGCAGGACAACCCCGCTGCTGCCGCCGTCCTGCCGGGGCCGGAGTTGGGGGGATGTCCTTGGCCTTCCCTGTGGGCCGGAGGCAAATCCCCTCCCTGTCCTTCTTCCCTCCTGCCCCAGGCCCCGAGCTGAGGACGGAGAGCCCGGAGGACAAATCCCCCCGGCAGAGCCTGGTGGGAGAGGCCGTTTTGAAGGGCTCCACGGCGCAGGAAGGCAGCGGGGAGGGAAAGCCACGAAGGTATCCCAGGAGGAGGGTCTCCAAAGCCAGCCCAGGGTGCTCTGAGGAGGAAAGACCCACCCTGTGCCGGGAAGGCGACGAGGGCTTGAGCCAGAGCCCTGACCTGGATGTCCATGAGCAGCCTCACACCAGGAAAAAGCCCTCCAAGTGCTTGGACTGTTGGAAGAGCTTCAGCCAGAGCTCCCACCTGATCTGCCACCAGCGCACCCACAGCGGGGAACGGCCCTACATGTGTGGGGAATGTGGGAAGAGCTTCATCTGCAGCTCCAACCTGATCTGCCACCAGCGCACCCACACTGGAGAACGGCCCTACAAGTGCTTGGAATGCAAGAAGAGGTTTCAGACCAGCGGGAATCTCCTCCTGCATGAAAGGACACACACAGGGGAGAGGCCCTTCCTCTGCACCCACTGTGGGAAGGGCTTCATCCAGAACTCCCACCTCGTCAGCCACCGGCACATCCACAGCGGGGAGAGGCCCTACAAGTGTGGGGAGTGTGGGAAGAGCTTCAGCCAGAGCTCTGCCTTGACCTCACACCAACGGACCCACCAGTAAGGGAAGCCCTAAAGGTGCCTCGACTGTGGGAAGAGCTTTGTCTGCTGCTCCAACTCCATCACCCACTGGAGGAGTGATGTCTTCCCACATTGGGAAGACACCTGGCTGGTGGTCTCCACATCCTCCTGGTTCCCCACAGGCACCTGGGTGAACACAGTGGGAGAAACATCCATGGGGTCACAAACTGACCTGGGAAATTCAGTGGGAAGAGCTGATTTGTTGAATTTAAAACAAAGACATTCAACAAAGACATCTAAAGCCCCACCATTTTACTGGCATTTGGGGTCATTTGGAGATCCAGGGGAATATTTGGGAGGATTTGGAGTTTCTGGTGGGATGTGGGGGAGATTACCCCAAAAATGGGGGTTCCCAGCCTGGGCAAACGGGGCCACATTCTCGTAGTTGTGCCAGCAGTTCATGTCCCCCTGATCCTGTCTGTTCTCCAGGAACTCCCCTTGGCTGTTCCAGTGCCTGGCCTGGGTCTCCCCACACGGGGTGTCCCCCCCAGGTGCCCAAATCTCTGCTGAAGTGCCTGAGCTGCTCCCAGTTGGAGATGTACCCGGGCAGGAACCTCTCCCGGTCGGGGCCGTTCACTCGGCTTTTCCCAGGACCTGGAACAGCCCTGGGTGTGCAGGGACACAGGTCAGGGGGTGCCCCCCCAGCAGCCCTCAGCCCCCCCAGCAGGTTGGGAGCTCAGGGGGCCACCCCGGACCCCCCTTTCCCACCCTCATCTGCCCCACAGCTGCTGCAGCACCAGTTACTGGGTGGGGGAGTCCCCCCATCAGCCCCCCAGGGACGGACAGGGGGCTTGGGCACCTGTGCACAATCGTCACCAGAGCAAGCACACAAAGGGTTACAGAAGCAGTGGACATTCCCAGGGCGGATCTGCCCCCTCCCAGAGCCCCAGGGAACCGCTCCAGGGCTCAAGTGATGGGGGACAGGGGAGACCCATGTGGGAACCCCCTGCCCTCTGTCCCCCTGCCCACTGTCCAACACCCCTTTTCTCCCCTCTCCCACCCTTTTCCCATCATCCCCACCGTCCCCAGCTCCCCCCCAGCTCGGTTTGGGGGTGTTTCTTCCCCGTGCCCTGCTCGGTTTCACAGTCTCAGCCCCCTCCTCGCTCACTTTGGAGGTCCCAGCCCCCCTTTTCTCCCGTTCTCCCCCCTTTTCCCATTGTCCCCTGAAAGGCAGCTGTTAAATATTGGGTGCTGAAAAAGCTGCTCCATCGTGTCCATTCCAAATTAAGCCTGCATTTCTTAGGAGGGACTGGCATCCAAAGGGCAGCAAGAAGAGTCTTCTAATTCTCTTCTGCTTGATCCTCTGTGCAGCTGCCCATTTTCCCTCAAACCAGGCGGGAGAACAGGAAGAGCCCTGGTGTGGTCGGGGAGCAGCGCTGACCCCAAAGGGCTGCATTTCCCCTGCCGATGCTCCTGCTCTGCCCTCCCCCGGGGCTGGCTCTGCCTGGCGCTGGCCGGACGTGCCGGGGCTCCTCACTGAGCAAAGCCCTTGCCAAAGTTGAGGGGCAAGTGCCGAGCCCGGCTGGCCTGGGAGGAAGCGACAGCAGCGCGGGCCGAGCGGGCGGGATGGGGTCCGAGCAGCGGCGGGAAGTTGCAAACTTGGCAGCCAAGAAGTTGAACTAAAGTGAAGCAGCTCCAAAAGGCCGTGGTCTTGGCGTGGGGGCGGGAGGAAGGGGAGCTCCGTGACTGCGGCCGGGGCTGGTTGGGAGCGGAGCGGCCGGGGCTGCCCCCGGGGCTCGCGGGGGCCAACGGGGAACGGACAAACGGACCAACGGACCAACGGCCCCTGCGCTTCGGCAGCAGCAGCGGCGGCAGCAGCGACTGTAGCGACGCGCTCTCGCTGTGACTCTTGTTCGTGCTCTCCTTGCTCGAGCTCTTCGTCCTCCTCTCCCTCTCCCGGTGTCCCGCTGTCCCAGTGTCCCTGTGCCGGTGTCCCATTGCCGGTGTCCCTGTGCCAGTGTCCCACTCCCGCTGTCCCTGTCCCGTTCCCGGTCCCCCCTCCCCTTGCCGGCCCGGCCCATGGCCCCGGCCGTTCCCCTGTGCCGGGCGGGGCCGCCCCGTCCCCGGCCCTGGGCGGCCCGGCGCGGTCTCGCCCTCGCCCGGCTCCCGGCGCGCCGGCTGTGGCGCTGCTGGGCGCTCCTGTGGGGCTGGCTGTGGGACGGGCTCGGCCTCGCCGCCCCTTGGCTCCGCCTGGCTCGAGCCCGGCGCCTGCCGGGGCCGGCGGGGGCCGCGGGCGCCGCGGCCGCTGCCGCCTCCTCGGCGGCTTCCCCGGCCAGAGCTCCGCCGCTCGCCAGCCCGGCCGCCGGCAGCGAGCCGCCGCTGCCCGCTGCGGCTGGGGAAGCCCGGCCCGGGCCGCTTGAGGGGCGCTCGGGGGCCGTGCCGGGCCCCGGCCCCAACGCTGACGGCCACGTCTCGCCCGCACCGAAGGCCAAGGAGCCGCTGCACGAGCGCTACCGGCTGCATTCGCTGCTGGGCAGCGGCGGCTTCGGCCGCGTCTACGCGGGGACCTGCCTGGCGGACGGAGCCCCGGTGAGTGCAGCAGGAGGAGGAGGAGAAGGAGGAGGAGGAGGAGGGCGGGACGGGCGGCGAGCTCAACCCGCCCTTCCCCTCGGCTTGCAGGTGGCCATCAAAGCCGTGTCCCGGGATGGCATCCGGCGCTGGGGCGAGCTGGTGAGCGAGCGGGGCTAGCGGCAGAAAGCGGGGCGGGACGGGCGGGGACGAGCCGAGGCCCGGCAGGGTGGAAGCCGCCGGGACACCTGGAGGGAGAGTGGCCGTGGGCTCGGTGGGGGACGGGGAGCATCCAGGGCTGGCCGAGGGGGAGCAGGCAGACAGGCACGGCATCAGCCCCACTGACGACCCCGTGGTCCCCCCGCAGCCCGACGGCACCCGGGCCCCCCTGGAGATCGTGCTGCTGGACAAGGTGTCCAATGGCTTCCCTGGGGTCATCCAGCTCCTGGAGTGGTTCGAGCTCCCCAACGGGTTCCTGTTGGTGATGGAGCATCCGGAGCCGTCTCAGGACCTCTCTCGCTTACTGAGGGCGTGGGGGTTCCTGCCGGAGGAGATGGCGTGGGGGCTGTTCCGCCAGGTGCTGCAGGCCGTGCGGCACTGCACCAGCTGCGGTGTCCTGCACCGGGACATCAAGCCCCAGAACATCCTCCTCCACCTGGCCAGCGGCGAGGCCAAGCTCCTCGACTTTGGATGTGGCACCTTCCTTAAGGACACGGTCTACACCCAGTTTGCAGGTGAGCCCACAGCCGGGGGATGCTCCTGGTGCCGGGCATCGCATGGCCATGCCCGGGTGTGGCAGTGGAGATTGCCCCTTTGGCCGAGGGGGAACAGGATTAGTTCTTCAGCCAAGTTGCTTTTGGATGGGGCTGGGGGTTACTGTGAGACAGGCCCCGGCCTTGGCGACAGCCTGTGCCACCCACCCTGTCCCGGGCTGGGTCTGGGGCAGGGGGGAGCCAGCCTGACCAAAACCCCCATGAGGGTAGCAGAGAAGGGGGTCAGAACTGTGCACCAGCTGGCTTGGTGTGCAGGCGAGGAAGGGCTTGGGCTGCTCCGCTCGCCTTGTTTGCCTTGGCTTATGATGATGTGTTGGGGGCAGTGCAGTGGGGCGGGGAGAAGGCACGGCTTTTCCCCACCACTGGGTGGGTTTTTCCCTTGCATGAAATGGTTGGGCCTTGCCAGGGCTTCCGCTGCCCTCTTGGACACCAGCGGCTTCTTCTCCAACCCAGAGTTTGTAACCAAGAGTCAGGGGCCGGCGAGAAGGCAGTGGGTCACAGCGTGTGCCACTGGGGCAGGCCCCACATTGCCAGGGCTGCTGGGGTGAGGCTCTGGGAGCAGGCAGCATCCACCTGCTGAACTGCGTCTGTATTCCGTAGGAACACTGTCATACAGCCCGCCAGAGTGGATCTACCTCAAGCGCTACCACGGCGAGGAGGCGACCATCTGGTCCCTGGGCATCCTGCTCTACCAGATGGTCTGCGGGAAGCACCCTTTCCGCAAAGGCCCCAACACCATCTGGGCCCAGCTCCCGTTCCCAGCACGGGTCTCTCCAGGTGGATACCAATCTTTGTGGCACGGGGGGAATAACGGTGTTGGGAGAGGGCAGCGGGCTCACGAGGACGCCGCTCTTGAAGCTGTTTGTGTCCCATGGGTGGCTGGAGGAGGTGGCCTGTGTCCTGCCATCCTGCTCTCCTCCAAAAGGGAGAATCGATGGAGAAGTTTGGGCACAGCTCTGAGCACAGCCAGCACAGCCTGGGCACGTGGACAGTGGGACAGAGGGGACAGGATCCTTCTCCAACTGACCGGCCATTTTCCCCCCAGGCTGCCAGCATCTTATCAGGTGGTGTTTGTCCATCCGCCCCTCGGACAGGCCAGCACTGGAAGACCTGTTGTGCCATCCTTGGGTGCAGGGCATTCCCCTGCCCTAGAAGACGGGAGAGATCCACGTGCTCCCTTTGATCCCGGGGCCTGGCAGGTAACACCTCCACACATCTCTTGGCAATAAGAACCAAAGGAAACCAGACTTTTTTGTCAGCCTGTAGCACTGAGGGGGGGTCATCCCATGGGAACACGCCCCTCTTTGTGCTGGAGCTGGGCTGCAGACCCGGTCTCCCAAGTGCTGGTGGCCACCATCCAACCTGGTTTTGCTCGTCCCGCTTCACAGACAGCTGGGCCCTCAGCAGAACGCTGACAGCCTGGTCTGGCCCCCAGGGAAGGAGAAGGGGCCTCTGGAGAAGCTGTGCCGGGTGGGGCTGCTGCTGGAGACATCGAGGACGATGTCAGGGATGACAAGCTCTCAGTTGACCTGGACGCCGGCGAGCTGAAGAGGATGGCCTTTGATTCTGGCCCCTTCCTCCAAGCCGTGCTCCACACGCCGTTTGCAGATGAGTCCACACCCAGGGGGTGCTCCCGGACACGGGCATTGCTCAGCCTGGCTGGGCACCGAAGGTTCCCCCTTTGCTGATGGGGAACCTGAGGAATTCTTCAGCCGGCTGCCAAGCTGCTTCTTGGCAGGAGGGCGGGCGGGTGCTCTGGGCTGGCTGTGAAATGGGAGCCCGGCTCTGCCCCCAGCCTCTGCCACTGCCCCTTTGCTGGGCGGGGCTGGGGCAGGGGCAGCCAGCCTGCCAAAAACAAACCCCCGTGGGGGGAGCAAAGGCGGGGCTGCAGAACACCAGCTGCTTTGGGCTGCAGGCCAGGAAAGGCTTGGGCTGCCTTGGCTTAGGAGCCTTTCTTTGGGCCAGTGCAGCAGGGCAGGGAGAAGGCCTGGGTTTTCCTCAGCTGGAGGAGGTGGGGTTTCTCTTTGGCCTGCAGGGCTTGGGCCTTCCTCAGAACCCTGACAGAAGGTTAACATTTTACCTTTTTTTCTTGTTTCCACTTTTGGTTTGTAATCTCTGTTCATGAATTTGTTGTTTGTTTTCCAGGGAAGAGTTGGAGCTGGTGCCCAGTCCGGGTTGGGAAGGGCTGGGACCATCCCTGGAGAGGATCTGACGTCCCCTCTGAGAAGGCTGAGGACATCCTTTGGGACATGCTCTTCTTGCGGCAGCAGATCTTGGGAGGTAGATGCTCATCTTGCCCATCTTGTCAGCAGCAGTGGGATAATGGCTTTGGGGAGATGGCAGCAGGCACATGAACATCCCGCTCTTGCAGCTGCTGAGGAGGTTGATCTCCTGGGCTTGGCTGGAGGAGGTGGCACCTGTGTTGAGTAATTGCTGAAATCCAATCGATCTGGGATGACCCCAAATGACAGTTTAGTTTTCAGCTTGCTCGAGCTGTATCTCAGCAGCTTTTGGGTATCATTTTTGGCCCCCAGACAGGACACCTCTGCCTGATCTCCCGCGGATCCGAGGGATCTCTGGATCTTCACGCCAGCACCAGGACTTTGCTGCAGAAGAGCACAGATCCCCAGCCCAGTCTGGGACACAGGTAAGATCCCAGTGGATAACAAGGCATTCTTTTGGGGAATCCTGCCCATGTCAAACGTATGGATCTTTCAGCGCACTGGGGTTCTTTGGTATTTTGGGAATCCTGCTCATCTGAGACCTGTGGATCTTCGAGCCCTTTGGGTGGGTCCTTTGGTATTCTGGAATTTGGTCTCTGGCTTTGTTTTATGGATCACTATTGTTCTGTACTTGTATTTGTTTCTGTATTGTACCATTTTGGGTCTACTGTTTAGAGCTGGGAAGTGGGCAATCTGAAGGGGGAATTTGGAAGAAGTCCCCCCTTGGTTGCATTTTGCAATATTGGATGAAGATTGGCGGCCCCCCCGGAGGAACAGCTCCCAGGGAGAATTTAATGGAGTGTTGGAATCAATGGGTGGCTGTTCTGGAACACTGAATTAGAATCCATTGTTCCAGTTGATGCTGTTTGAGAAGGGGAACAGAAGTGGAAGGAGGTTATGTCTGGTGCTGTGTTTTTCCCTTTGCAGAACGTGTGAAAGGGCAGAAAGATTGTGGTGTGAATGCAGCGCCCTCAGAGCCCTTGGTGTGAGCCCGGAAAGGAAAATCAAGCTGAGGGACAAGATCAGTCTAATTTGGGGACATTGTTGGAGGTTGGAGTTGCAGTTCTGGAAGAAATCCCTGAGGAAATGGTGCCCCCGGGGAGAGGAAGAGGACGAGAGCATGGACAGCCTGCTTCAAACATCCCCCCAGGAGACTTGGGAGCAGTCCCTGTGCATCCTGTAAGAAAGATGGACACTGGAAATGGGATTGTCCGCAACTGAAACTTCAGAACCCTCCGAACCCTCTCGTGGCATCACTGAAGACGACTGAGGGGGCACCAGAGGATTCTTCCCCATCAGAACATCTGGTTCCAGCCAAGCTAAGCACAATTGTTTGTGGCTGTGGGAACTTGTTCCTCTGTGTTAAATGCAGGGAAATGAAACTCAAGGGACAATTCTAGAACAATTGTCTGGTGTGCCAGGGAATTGGGAAACTGGGCCATTTTTAATGCTGTGGCTTTGAAATTGGGAAAACAGTGGTTGGCTCCCCAGTTTTTGTATTTCCCCAATTCCCCAAAGCCTCTGCTTGGGAGAGATCTCTTGGCAAAATGAAATGCCACAATCCAATTGAAAAATGGTCCAATATAGGTTATTATTGCAGAGCCTAATTCTGTGCAAGTTTCTAGTTTTGCATGAGAGTCTCCCAAAGCAGAAGTAATCCATCTGCCACCATCACTTGGGGATGCAGTGGTTCCAACAGGATGGGCTGGAGAGGTGCCTCCATGATCCAAGAGAGCAGAACCCGTGAGAATTCCAGAGAAACCTGGAGTGGGGTTGGTGAGGCCAAAGCAATGTCCTTTGCAAATAGAAAGTTGTAAGGGATTCTCACCCTTTGTAGAACAACTGATGAAATTTTGCTTGTGAAAAGAATGTGAATCTAAATGGAATGCTCCAGTTTTGCCAGTCAAGCAGGCAAATGGAAGGCTATGCCAGTTAGTCCAAGACCTTAGAGCTGTAAAGAACAGAGTAGAAGATATACAAGCAGTCATAGTGAATCCTTACACTTTGCTAACTCCCCTAAATGAAAGTTTAATATGTTTCACAGCATTAGGTTTGAAAGCTGCCTTTTTGTGTCTCCCTTTGAGTTGGGAAAGTCAAGAGCTTTTTGCTTTCCAATGGGAAAATGCAAAGCTGGGGAGGAAAACCCATCTGACTTTGGTGGTCCTCTTGCAGGGGTTTAAAAATAGCCCCCCAATATCTGGAACTCAATTGGCAAAGGGACTGGAGGAATGGAGAAGTCCAAACCCACCCTCTTGGAGCCTTATTGCAGTGTGGGGATGATCTTTTGATGCCACTGATGCTGAGCAGCAACGTTGGGGTCAGACTGTGGCCCTGTGGAATTTCCTTGGGCTGAGTGGATATGGGGTATCCCAAACACAAAGTGCAAGTAGTCCAGAGCCCAGGAGCCTCCGTGGGCTTTGGAATTCTCCAAGGACAAGGGAGGCTGGGCCAGGAAGGAAAGAAGCAACCTGTCAACTGCCCCAGCCCCAGCAAAGGAAACCCAGAGCGGGATTGCTTCCAGACTAGAGGAGAAGTGTATTGGGGCAGAGCTGACTTAGGAGACAGCCCCTTGGAAAGTCCTGGTTGGGAATTGTTTCCCAGTGGGGGCAGCTTTGTCCGGCATGGAAAACAATTCTCTGGATGCACAGAACTCCCCACCACCAGGGCAGAGATCCTGACAGAGATCCTTCTCCCAGTAGAAGAAAATGAGTCTAGTGCTAAGGATTGTCAACTCCTTGAAACAGTAGAGCAAACTTTGCTCCAGGAGGCTGGGCAGTTCCCCCAAGTGGGCAAATAATAGTCCCTGAGCCAATCTCCTGTGACCTGGTGGATGGGGAACATGAGGGGATTCCTTGGAGTGAAGCAAATTATTGAAACATTTGCCCAAGTGGGTTCTTGGTCCAAAACTGACCCCAGTTGTACAAGCAGTGAGTCAGCAGTGTGGTGTGTGGAAGAGAAATAATCCAAACCCTGCCACTGGAGTGGGAACAGGTGATGGAAAATGCAGAAATGCTGCAGGTGAATGTTGGCAGATGGATGTGACTGAATTGCCCAGAAAAGGGGGGTGTAAAGATCTCCTGGTCTTGGGGGATACCTTCTCTGGGTGGCCAGAGGCTGTTCCTTGTTGCACTAAGCAGGTTGGGAAAGAGACTGCAATCCTGTTCAGTGCAATCCTCCCTGTATTTGGGATGCCTTTGGGAATGTCATCAGACAGAGGTTCCCACTTGACTGCAGAAACAAAATGCTTCACTCTTGTTTTGCTCTTCTGACAACAGTTCAAACACTGTTGACGTGGGAGGAAAATTTACATGTCTTTTTAGTGCCAAAGGTGATCCAAGTGTTGCCCACAAGTGTCTGTATTAAGTAAGCAAGACTCTGTAAGGAATCTGGAAACTGTGTGTGTAATGTAAAGCCCTGTGTGGCTGTCACTGAAGTGCTGAGGCTGAACAACAGCCCCTGAGCCAAAGCTGAGCTCTAGATGAACCTTCCAACCTAATGGGCTGTGTCTCCATGTATCTGCTCCTGAGCTAAAACTGGGTCTATTTGTTGGTACAAATGTGGTGGGATGGGACTCCACCTGTGTATCTGCTCCTGAACCAAACAGGTGTGCTTCTTAGGAAGATCTGTTAGTCTGGGCTCATCAGTGAATCCTGTTTGTATCTGTTCCTTAACAAAAGATGTCTGATTGTGAGCAAAATCTGATCTTTCTCTTTCTGTATCTGGAGAGTGGTGGAGGCCATGGCAGTCGATGTCTGGCCTTGTTTGGCAGTGGCTGGTGCAGGGGGAGCCTTGGTTTGGGAGAAGTAGAACATTGCTCCCAAGATTCTGCTCTGGCCAAATAAGGAACAACAGAATCTTAGAGAAGTCCTGGAGAATTGGATCAGGGCTGGAACTCAAGCAAACAGGATGTGAGCTGAGCTCTGGGGACCCAGAGAAGATCAAACCAAACATGACGGTCTCTGTGGGGAAAAGCAGTGATGCTGAGAACCGAGGTCAAGAAGCAGACACCTGAGCTTTGGGGGGCACCAGATGCCAAAAAACCCACCAGAGACCCCCAGAGAAGACCCCAAATGACCAAGTAGGGACTTGCAATAGGGGTGTGACTGTGTAAAGCACAGTAATGGACATGTGTTCAGTAAGGGGGAATATCCAATGCCTCTGGAATCAGTGGGTGTAATCCCAAGCCCTGCCTGTGTCCCTGAGCAGGCTGGATTAGAAGAACTCTCCTGCAGGCGTCCAGCACGCTGCCCTAAAGAATGCCTGCTTCTTAACACCTCCCAGCTGGGGTTAAGGACTTGCTTTCTGCTGCTTTTGGGCACCATTTCTGGCCCCAGATGGGACCCTCTGCCTGATCTCCCGTGGATCCGAGGGATCTCTGGGTCTTCACGCCGGCCCCAGGACTTTCCTGGAGAAGACCACAGATCCCTGGACTGGTCTGGGATGGGGGAAGATCCCATTGGATAATAAGGCATTCTTTTGGGGAATCCTGTCCCTCTAAGACGTGTGGATCTTCCAGCTCTTTGGGTGGGTTATTTGGTGTTCCCCCATTTGGTCTCTGGCTTTGTTTTCTCCACTGATCCTTGTTTTGTGTTTGTATTTGTTTCTGCACTGTAACATTTGTCCAAGTGGGTTCTTGGTCCAAAACTGACCCCAGCTGTACAAGCAGTGAGTCAGCAGTGTGGTGTGTGGAAGAGAAATAATCCAAACCCTGCCACTGGAGTGGGAACAGGTGATGGAAAATGTAGAAATGCTGCAGGTGAATGTTGGCAGATGGATGTGACTGAATTGCCCAGAAAATGGGGGTGTAAAGATCTCCTAGTCTTGGGGGATACCTTCTCTGGGTGGCCAGAGGCTGTTCCTTGTCACACCAACTGGGCTGGGGAAGTGAGTGGAATATTGTTGAATCCAAGAATCCCTGGATTCGAGGTACATTTGGGAATGTCATCAGACAGAGGAGCTCACTTGATTGTAGAAGTGGTACAGCAAGTCAAATCAGGGATGCATTATTGCAGAATTCCAAAGGCCAGAGCCCCTTGGGTAATTGAGAGGTTGTCTGAGAAGAAACCAAATGCTTAAGTCTGCTTTGGCTCTCCTGACAATAGTTAATTGGGTCTTGACTTGGGAGCAAAATTTACATCTCCTTTCAGTCTCAAACGTGACCCAAGTGTTGCCTCCAAGGGATTGCTGGGTGTGCACTCCTTTACCTGAAAAGACAAGGAAGCCATTCACCATTTCTGCCTTCCCTGTTCTGGCAGAAATGATTCCTGGTCACTGGGTGAGCACTTGTGTTCCCCAAAAAGTAGACCAGCAGTCAGTGTGCAAGTACCCCCCACCACCTCTGACAATCCTGCCTGTGTCCAAAGCTGTAACCCCCACTAAAGGAACAGGACAAGTGGATTGTGTTAATGAGAGTGGCCCGTTTGTGGGAAATCACCCCAATGTCTTCAAACCCTTCCTGCTGGGGAAATGACTGATCCTTGGCCGGTCCCCAAAGGAACGGGGTGGGATTGGTGTGTGGAAATAACACCTGGGAAGGGTTGCCCCAAAGCTGGAAGGGCATTTGTATTTCAGCTTGCATCAGGATTCAGTGCTGTAGCTGTTCTAATGCCTTGAGCTGTAAAATGAAATAAAGCTCCTAAGACACTCCATCCCTTCAGGAGCTTAGTCTGAAAAAAGGGGGATTTGATGTGGGATATAGAAGACTGCTCCCAACATTTCTCTATGGCCAAGGAAGGAGAACTGTAATCTTGGAGAGGTCCTGGAGAACTGGATCAGGGATGTAACTAAGCAAACAGGATGGAAGCTGAGCTCTGTGGGCCCAGAGAAGATCAAACCCAAACGTTCCAGTCTTTGTGGTGAAAGGTAATGACACTGTGTCTGCTCAGAACCGAGGTCAAGAAGTGGACACCTCAACTTTGGGGGGCACCAGATGCCAAAAAACCCACCAGAGAGCCCTGAAGGAGACCCCAAAGGACCAACTAAGGACTTGCAATAGGGGGGGTGACTGTGTAAAGCAAAGTAACATCTATGTCTTAAGTAAGGGAGAATATCTAATGAATCTGGAAACTGTGTGTGTCATGTAAAGCCCTGTGTGGCTGTCACTGAAGTGCTGAGGCTGAACAACAGGCCCTGAGCCAAAGCTGAGCTCTAGATGAACCTTCCAACCTAACAGTCTGTTTATCCCTGTATTTGCTCCTTAGCTAAAACTGTGTATGTTTGTTGGTCAAAGATGCAGTGTGGAAAGACTCCCCGTGTACCTGCCCCTGAACAAAATAAATGTGCTTCTTAGTGAGATCTGTGAGTCTCAGCTCATTAGTGAATGATATTTGTATGTGTTCCTTAATCAAATCTTATGTCTGATTGTGAGCAAAATGTGATCTTTATCTTCCTGTGTTTAGAGAGTGGTCAAGGCCCTGGCAGTGGATGTGTGGCCTTGTTTGGCAGCAGATGGGGCAGGTTGACTGCCTGGGTTTTCCCCTTAAGCCCTGGCCAGGCTGTGGGTGGAACCCAGGAGGAGAAGGGAGCCAGATGGTTTTGCACACTCGTAGCTCTGTGAGCTTGTTTCTGCAAGGCCAGAAAAGCTGGACCCCCTCCCAGCAGAGATGGAGCCCTCCCCTACGAGTGGACGCCCTGGGTGGGATTTCCCGGGCCCGGGAGGGGTTCTCCAACCCTTGGCTGCGACCGGGGCTCCCCCGCTGCCGGGCGGGCCTGGCTGAGGGGAACAGATGAGGGCAACTGGGCAGGGAGCTTTTCTACTCACTCCAGGCACTCTTGGTAGGAAGGATGAGGTGCGTTACTGAGCTCAGCCTTTTGTCATTCTTTGCTGCTCTGCACTGCAGGAAAATTACACACTTGTTCTCCAAAGTTGGTGTCGGTGTCTCTTGTGCTGACCCTCGTCGCAGGCAAAAGAGTTCCCTGGGGCCCTGCAGTGTCACAACGGTCCCCTAATTCCATGGGACAACATTCCTAATTCACCCCTGAGAACTTCTCCAAGGCTGCTGGGCTGGCACAGCCTGGACACACCTGACTGACAGTCCAGCACTTTATACGAGAAAAGCCCCACATTTTAAGGGCAGGGTCTTGTGACGTGTCCCATCAGACCCCCAGGGATGGACAGGGACACCCCCAGTGTGGATCCAACCCCCCCGAGCTCCAGGGAATCCCTCCAAGCCTCATGTGATGGGGGACACAAAGGGACCCCTCGACCTTCTGTCCCACCTCCCTCTTCCCCCCTCTCCCTCCTCTTTCCCAACGTCCCCCCAGTTTCCAGACCCCCTCCGTGCTCAGCCAGGGGCTCCCAACCCCTCCCACTTAGGCTGGGGGTCGCAACCCCCCTCACACTCAGTTTTGGGGATCCCACCCCTTTTCCCTTCTCTCCCACCCCTTTCTGATCATCCCATCAAACCACAGCTTCCCCGTGCTCTGCTCTGGGGGTCCCACCCCCTCAACCGCTCAGCTGAAGGGGTCCCACCCCCTTTTCCCACCTTTTCTCCCCTTTCCCCTCCCTTTTCCCTGTCATCCCCTGTTGCCGGGGGGAGTGGAAGGCTTAGACAAAGTTCATTAAAGAAGTCCTGCCCTTGAGTCCCGAGGTGCAGAAAGGACTCCCTGGCTTTCTAAACTCCTGCTCAGAGAGGAGCCTGGGGGCGGCTGGATCCAATCTCAGTCCTGGATTATGCCAAGGGTTGGAATTTAAGGAATTACAGAGCTGTGATTGAACCACTTTTGTCCTGCAGGTTTTAATGATGGAAAATCAGATATATTGATATAAAATGAACTCATCATTATCACAGATGAACAGACAAAAAATTTTAATCAGAATTATTTACTACACAATATAAACACTAAAACTACCAGTAGTACAGGATAAGTACAATATAATTGAAGGAATTATACTAAAACTGGCAAAAAATAAATGATTATTACGTAGATATGTGATGTAACTCCCCCAGACCAAGGCTCCTGGGGAGATCTCTTTTGCTCACCCTCGAGGACTGACCTTGAGGGGGGTTCCCCAGCCAAGGGGGGAATCTCCAACCATACACCCCAAGAGGGGTTATGTTGGAAGAACCTGCCCCTGGGAAAGGGGACTGGAACTTTATAGTATAAAGTGATGGACTGACAGCCCTTGGACTCCAGGGGTTGCCTCACCATCAGGATGTTAATTCAGGGTTGAACCCAGACTGGTTCCAACATCTCCTGGCCTGGCCTGGGCCCCTCTCAGCCCAGCACTGATACATTTGCAAATAGGGCATTGTCTTGGTCCCATTCCAGGGGGGAATGTCCTGCCACAGTGTCCCAGTGTGCCTGTAATTCCATCAGGCCCTGCAGTGTCACAATGGTCCCTTGATTCCACAACTTCCCAAATGTTTCCAGGTTCCTTTGGTTCCATGAGGCCCCCATGTCACAAAGGCCCCTGGATTCCAGGAGTTTCCACAGTGTCTCAGGGTCCCTTTTTTCCAGGAGGCCCTGCAGGCTCCCAATTGTCCCTTGATTGCAGGAGGTTCCCAAATGTCTCAGGGTTCTTTGGTTCCAGGAGGCCCTGCAGTGTCACCTTGGCCCCTTCATTCCATGCAGGCCCAGGCAGAGGAACCCCAGCACGGAGCCCCCGACCCCCGTCAGCATCTTGGGGGGCGGCGTCCGACGGCAGCTCGGGGTGGGGGGGCAGCTGGGGGCAACTGGGATATACTGGGAGAGACCAGGAGTGACTGGGGTCATCCTGGGACTGACTGGGATCATCCTGGGACTGACTGGGATCATCCTGGGACTGACTGGGCCCTGTGGAACACCCTGAAAGTTCTGGAGGGGCTGTTTTAAGTGAGCTCTGGAAAACTGTCCTGGCTGTGCAGGGCAGGAAATGCTGATGTTCTGCAGGCCCCCAGCTCTGCTCTCTGGCTCCTGGTTTCCCTCGTGCTGGGCAGTTGGAGCCCAGGCAGGGGCAGCCCTACAGGAGGTTGTGGTGCTGCAGGGCCCAGGGGCTGCACCCCGAGGAGCTCCTGCCCCAGGGGCTCAGGGACCTGGCAGTCTGTGCTGCTGGGGGCAGGATCGTGCCCCGGGCTGTGGCTCCTGGGTGCAGAGGAGGAAGGAGAAGCACAGCTTTGGTCCCCACTCTTGTGGCCGGAGGTGCAACAGGCTGGGCTGGGGGTGGTGGCCTGGCTGGTCTCTCTTTGGCCTCGGTTGTGGGGTCTGCAGGGCCAAGTTTTGCCCTGCCCTGTTTGCAGCCTGGTGCTGACCCACTGCTGGGGCCCCCGGGCAGGTGGGTGTTTCTGCCCTGGGCTGTTCTCACTCACACCACATGTATGTGAGGGGGCACTAAGGTGTGTTCCTGCCCCAAATCCTGTGTCTTGGACCCTCTTGGTCCTTTCCTGGAGCATCTTCTCCCAAGCTGGGTCCTTGCCTGTTCCTCCCTGGAGCACAAACCAGGCCATTTGCAGTGGGACCTGCTGGGGGACCTGCCCTGGTCCCCGTGGCTCTGCTCTCTGGGGACAGGGAGAGTTTGGGGACTCCCTCACAAGCCACCCCCACTCATGTCCTGCTGGTCACCCAGGTGGCCCTGGCAGTGCTTGGGAACATGACTGGGATGGGGGGTGTGCCCACCCGTGCCAGCAGGGAAGGGCACAAGTTCCAGGGGGGATGTCCAGGGAGACAGGACACTGCAGAGGAAGGGCCTGGGGGGTGCAGAGTGACAATAGAGAGGGGAGGGCGGATCTTTGGCATCCCCTCCTCTGCTTGCTTCAGGCTTCAAGAAGACACCACAGGAGAAATCACATGGAGAAATATTTATTGATCAAAGACTATTAAAAGCCTCAGAAACAGGGGGGAAAACGTCCTTCCTGGGGGACACCAGTCCAAGGAAACTCCTGGTTTCTGTCCAGGCAGGAGCAGGTGCCCGTGGGCTCCAGGGGGTCAATGCAGATAAAATCACTGGGGGGGCTCCTTCAGCAGCAGCATTTAATGCATTTGGACAAGCCAGGGACCATCTCCATGTCCTGCACAGAAGGGCTTCACCCTCCTCAGGATCCCTGAGTGACACAATGACACCAAAACCCAGGAATGACAGAGCAGCTGCACCCACTAACTTGGATTTTCCCTTTTTCAAATGTCATTTAACTCACTAAATCCATCTCTTGCCTAGGAATGGTACAGCACAGTCAGGCACAGAAAGAATTTGAAGGGCCAACACCCATTTACCAATTCCAAATTTTAATGGTTGAAAGAAAGGCCCATTTTCCTTTTGCCCTGTGCCACCAACAACAGGAATCGTTTCTGACTAAATTGTCCTTTCCTCCTCTTTCAAACCCAACACGCCACTCCAGGATCTCCCAAGAAATCCATGTTCTCCCTCCCCAGTGTCCATGGAGCAGAGGTTCAGCTGGGGATGACACCTCTGGGCCCCCACACACCTTCCAAGGGCAGGAGCCTTCCTGCCTGGCCAGGAGCCCTGGGGGGAGTCCAGGCTGTGGCAGCTCCTGTTTGTCCCTTCCCCACGCACATTCCAAATCCCTGCTCTCACACTAAACCCTCCAAAGCTTTCCAAACCCAAATCCTTTCCTCTGCTCCTCTCTCACTGGGACCATTTCTGCCTCCTTCCCCTGCAGCTGGAGGAACCTCCCCAGCTGCTGCTGCTCCCTGGCATAAAACCACACCTTCCCAAACCCTGACTATTGCTCAGTTCAAAGAACAAATCTAGAGATTTCAGTTCACTTCTCTTTTCTCTGACAAAACAACAGCAACTGAAAAAACGTATTATAATCCACAAACTGAATCTCTAATTCACTAATCACTAATGGAATATCGGCACAATTAACACAAATCCAACCCCTGCAAACACTAAAGCTGACACTAAAGAATGCTCTGAACACACAATCCCAGCTTAACAGCTGCTGTGGCAATTTACCTTCCTTCAAATATTTAATGTGCATCAAATGCTTTAAAATGCACCCAAGAACAAACTACTGCATTTAACACTTACAGCAAGTGAATTTTCCTTTTTTATATCTATTATGGGCATCCCTGAGTCAGACAGGATTCTAATACTATAACACACACTCCCAGTAACACACACTCCCCAAACACTTCACTTTCTCCAGCACTGACCATTGGCTTTGACAAACACAGTTCCCTGAGCAAAGCCCTCCCCAAAGCAGCTCTATGGGCAAGAGCTCTGTGTGTGACTGATCTGTGGGCAAAGCACACCTGGGGCCTGGAACCCACCCCCTGACCCACACCTGGGGCCTGGAACCCACCCCCTGAACCACACCTGGGGCCTGGAACCCACCCCCTGACCCACACCTGGGGCCTGGAACCCACCCCCTGAACCACACCTGGGGCCTGGAACCCACCCCCTGAACCACACCTGGGGCCTGGAACCCACCCCTTTCACTCAGTCAGTAGGGATTTCTTCTCATAAGCCAAATATCACACTCCTCCTTTTACAGTTCTAGCATCACTTTCACAACCCAATTCTATTCTATTCTGTTCTAGAGCTCCATTTCTAGGATGCTTAGGTATACCTTTTCTATGCTCAGCAATGCCTTAATAAAATTCCAGGGATCTTGCTTTGAACTCACCAGATCCAGGGACTGAGATCTCCCAGAAGAATATTTTCACTGCTCGCTGGAGTCCTCAGGGTCCCGGAATCCCTGGAGGGTCGACAGCATTGTCCCACCTGGCTCACCAAGAATTGTCCCTGAAAATCGTTGGGAAGAAATGAAACCCTCCAACGCCCCTGGGAAGTGTTGGTGAGCCAGGCACTGCTTTGTTCTGGCTCCCAGAGACAGGGAGCCAATCATTCCAGCCCCACCTGTCCCTTTCCAGACTTTTCACATATTTCTACATTTGAACAAACAAACAAATTCATGTTCATTGCTTCTAATTTACCCCAATTAATGAACTAATGAATTCTCTTCATTAATTAAGACTCTAATTAGTATTCTATCCTTAACTGGCTAATTTGGTCCACCTTCTTTGGTCCTCTTAGCACTCCTCCTCAGACACAGAGTCTCCAACTCTCAGGCTGCAATGTCTTTGTTAATCCCCTTTGGACCTTCTGGTTCCTCCAACAGGTCCTTGAAGGACCAGGAATTTAAGATCCCAGATGTCCAATCTTCAGCTCCCTCGGGCTTTGTTTATGGAAGCTCATCAGAGCCAGTGCAGAGAAACTCCAAGTTTGGGTGCTTTAAAGATCAAAGCGACAAGAGCCCGTGAAAAGAAACCCGGTCAGCTGCTGCCACTGACGAAAATTTTGGGCAAGTTGGATCATTTCCAGCAAGACCAACCCCCACCGCGGGGGGGACCCCGCATCCCCCCGCCCACCGCCGGGGCTCTGCCGGGAACCGCCACCGGGACACCCCCAAAACCAAATCACCTCCCGCGGACCCCCCCCGATCCCCCCCAGGGGCATTTGCGGCTCAGCTTTGGAGTCCTTCCAGCTCCAAATGTCTTCCCTGCAAAGAACCCCCTTTCCTGCAGCCCCACCCCCAAAGCAGTGCTCAGCCAATCCGAGCGCGCAGCGCTGATGACTCATCAGTTGCCAGCCAGACCCGCAGCGCCCAGCGCTCCCCGGACCCCCCCAGGGTCCCCCCTCGGCCCCAGCGCCCCCCGGGACGGGAATTTGGGCAAAGGGGAGGTGGGGGGTGCCCAGGCCGGGCCCCCCCGCGCCGCCCCGGCCGTGGCGGCTGCGGCGGGGGCCGAGTGCGGGCGGGAGCGGCCAAGAGCCCAGCGCTGCCCCATCCCGACCTGCCCCAGCTCCCACGGGAATGGGAGGAGTGGGAATAGGAGGGGAGGAGAAAGAGAAGGAGGGAGAGGAGGAGGGAGAGGGGGAGGAGGGGAAGGAGGAGGAGGAGAAAGAACGCACGTGGATGCACGGCCCGCTGTATCCGCAGCCCCCGCGTCCCGGGAGCATCGCCCCCCGCATCCCGCAGGTGACCGGGGAGGGGGAGCTCGCCCCAAATATCTTGAGGCACTCTGGCATTTTTTTTGGGGGGGGCGGGGGGATGTTTGGATCTTGCAGGACCCCCAAGCTGAGCCGCAAATGCCCCTTGGGGGGATATTGGGGATCCCCGGGAGGTGTTTTTTGGGGTCCCGGGGTGGGTTCCCGGCACAGCCCCGACGATGAGCAGGGGGATGTTGGGTCCCCGGAGCCACGTGGCGATCGCCGGATACTGGCGGGGAGTGGGGGGGACACGGGACAAACCCACCGGCTTTGGGGACCCCTGGGACAGGCGGGGGTTGGAATCTGAAACGGGGGCCCGGAGAGGGGGAGCTCCCGGCAGTCTGGAGAGGAGGGGGGAGCAGCGAGGGCTGTGGGGGGAGCCGGGACCCCCGGCAGCCTGGAGAGAGGGCTGGACACCTTGGGATCGCCAGCACCTCGAAGGCGAGAGTCAGGGGAGAAGGGACCCTGGGACCCCGAAACCCCCCGACCACCCTAAAAGGGACCCCGGAGAGGGGAGCCCCCGGGACCCCCGGGACCCCCAGCAGCCCAGAGAAGGGGGATCCCCAGAATGGCAAAGTGAGGAGCCCATAAAGGAAGGACCCCTGGGATTCCCGGGATCTCCGGCAGCCCAGAGAGGGCGGGAACCCTGGAGAGGGGGTTCCCCAATGCATGTGAGACCTCCAGCAGCCCACCCAGGAGGGACCCCAGAACCCCAAAGTGGATGGACCAGCGAGGG
This sequence comes from Pseudopipra pipra, assembly GCF_036250125.1. Classification (NCBI taxonomy): domain Eukaryota; kingdom Metazoa; phylum Chordata; class Aves; order Passeriformes; family Pipridae; genus Pseudopipra; species Pseudopipra pipra. The sequence goes on along the minus strand of NC_087580.1, from coordinate 16,303,398 downwards.
GGAACTCCACTGCTGAGAGGGTTGTTTTGGGCTGAATCTTGGTGGTTTGGAGGTTTTCTTGGCCAGAAGCCGCCCAGTAACATCTAGAGATGGCCTTGGGCAGGAGGAACCCCCAGCCAAAGCACTCATCCTTTGTTTTTCCCCACACAGCAGGATTTCTCCTTCCCAAAGCTTGGCCGAATAGAGGAGGAGGCTGCGAGGAAGAGGAAGATGCCCCAGGACCCCCAGGCAGGTGAGGAGGAAGTCAGTGCCCCTTTGCCCCTGTCTTGTCCTGTATCTCCCAGCTGAGCATCACCCCCGGCTGCAGGACAACCCCGCTGCCGCCACCGTCCTGCCGGGGCCGGAGTTGGGGGGATGTCCTTGGCCTTCCCTGTGGGCCGGAGGCAAATCCCCTCCCTGTCCTTCTTCCCTCCTGCCCCAGGCCCCGAGCTGAGGATGGAGAGCCCGGAGGACAAATCCCCCCGGCAGAGCCTGGTGGGAGAGGCCGTTTTGAAGGGCTCCACGGCGCAGGAAGGCAGCGGGGAGGGAAAGCCACGAAGGTACCCCAGGAGGAGGGTCTCCAAAGGCAGCCCAGGGTGCTCTGAGGAGGAAAGACCCACCCTGTGCCAGGAAGGCAACGAGAGCTTGAGCCAGAGCCCTGACCTGGATGTCCATGAGCAGCCTCACACCAGGAAAAAGCCCTTCAAGTGCTTGGACTGTTGGAAGAGCTTCAGCCAGAGCTCCCACCTGATCTGCCACCAGCGCACCCACAGCGGGGAACGGCCCTACATGTGTGGGGAATGTGGGAAGAGCTTCATCTGCAGCTCCAACCTGATCTGCCACCAGCGCACCCACACTGGAGAACGGCCCTACAAGTGCTTGGAATGCAAGAAGAGGTTTCAGACCAGCGGGAATCTCCTCCTGCATGAAAGGACACACACAGGGGAGAGGCCCTTCCTCTGCACCCACTGTGGGAAGAGCTTCAACCAGAACTCCCACCTCGTCAGCCACCGGCACATCCACAGCGGGGAGAGGCCCTACAAGTGTGGGGAGTGTGGGAAGAGCTTCAGCCAGAGCTCTGCCTTGACCTCACACCAACGGACCCACCAGTAAGGGAAGCCCTAAAGGTGCCTTGACTGTGGGAAGAGCTTTGTCTGCTGCTCCAACTCCATCACCCACTGGAGGAGTGATGTCTTCCCACATTGGGAAGACACCTGGCTGGTGGTCTCCACATCCTCCTGGTTCCCCACAGGCACCTGGGTGAACACAGTGGGAGAAACATCCATGGGGTCACAAACTGACCTGGAAAATTCAGTGGGAAGAGCTGATTTGTTGAATTTAAAACAAAGACATTCAACAAAGACATCTAAAGCCCCACCATTTTACTGGCATTTGGGGTCATTTGGAGATCCAGGGGAATATTTGGGAGGATTTGGAGTTTCTGGTGGGATGTGGGGGAGATTACCCCAAAAATGGGGGTTCCCAGGCCGGGCAAACAGGGCCACATTGTCGTAGTTGTGCCAGCAGTTCATGTCCCCTGATCCTGTCTGTTCTCCAGGAACTCCCCTTGGCTGTTCCAGTGCCTGGTCTGGGTCTCCCCACACGGGGTGTCCCCCCAGGTGCCCAAATCTCTGCTGAAGTGCCTGAGCTGCTCCCAGTTGGAGATGTACCCGGGCAGGAACCTCTCCCGGTCGGGGCCGTTCACTCGGCTTTTCCCAGGACCTGGAACAGCCCTGGGTGTGCAGGGACACAGGTCAGGGGGTGCCCCCCCAGCAGCCCTCAGCCCCCCCAGCAGGTTGGGAGCTCAGGGGGCCACCCCGGACCCCCCTTTCCCACCCCCCTCTGCCCCACAGCTGCTGCAGCACCAGTTACTGAGTGGGGGAGTCCCCCCATCAGCCCCCCAGGGACGGACAGGGGGCTTGGGCACCTGTGCACAATTGTCACCAGAGCAAGCACACAAAGGGTTACAGAAGCAGTGGACATTCCCAGGGTGGATCTGCCCCCTCCCAGAGCCCCAGGGAACCGCTCCAGGGCTCAAGTGATGGGGGGCAGGGGAGACCCATGTGGGAACTCCCTGCCCTCTGTCCCCCTGCCCACTGTCCAACACCCCTTTTCTCCCCTCTCCCACCCCTTTCCCATCATCCCCACCGTCCCCAGCTCCCCCCCAGCTCGGTTTGGGGGTGTTTCTTCCCCGTGCCCTGCTCGGTTTCACAGTCTCAGCCCCCTCCTCGCTCACTTTGGAGGTCCCAGCCCCCCTTTTCTCCCGTTCTCCCCCCTTTTCCCATTGTCCCCTGAAAGGCAGCTGTTAAGTATTGGGTGCTGAAAAAGCTGCTCCATCGTGTCCATTCCAAATTAAGCCTGCATTTATTAGGAGGGACTGGCATCCAAAGGGCAGCAAGAAGAGTCTTCTAATTCTCTTCTGCTTGATCCTCTCTGCAGCCGCCGATTTTCCCTCAAACCAGGCGGGAAAACAGGAAGAGCCCTGGTGTGGTCGGGGAGCAGCGCTGACCCCAAAGGGCTGCATTTCCCCTGCCGATCGTCCTGCTCTGCCCTCCCCCGGGGCTGGCTCTGCCTGGCGCTGGCCGGACGTGCCGGGGCTCCTCACTGAGCAAAGCCCTTGCCAAAGTTGAGGGGCAAGTGCCGAGCCCGGCTGGCCTGGGAGGAAGCGACAGCAGCGTGGGCCGAGCGGGCGGGATGGGGTCCGAGCAGCGGCGGGAAGTTGCAAACTTGGCAGCCAAGAAGTTGAACTAAAGTGAAGCAGCTCCAAAAGGCCGTGGTCTTGGCGTGGGGGCGGGAGGAAGGGGAGCTCCGTGACTGCGGCCGGGGCTGGTTGGGAGCGGAGCGGCCGGGGCTGCCCCCGGGGCTCGCGGGGGCCAACGGGGAACGGACAAATGGACCAACGGACCAACGGCCCCTGCGCTTCGGCAGCAGCAGCGACTGTAGCGACGCGCTCTCGCTCTGACTCTTGTTCGGGCTCTCCTTGCTCGAGCTCTTCGTCCTCCTCTCCCTCTCCCGGTGTCCCGCTGTCCCAGTGTCCCTGTGCTGGTGTCCCTGTGCCGGTGTCCCTGTGCCAGTGTCCCACTCCCGCTGTCCCTGTCCCGTTCCCGGTCCCCCCTCCCCTTGCCGGCCCGGGCCATGGCCCCGGCCGTTCCCCTGTGCCGGGCGGGGCCGCCCCGTCCCCGACCCTGGGCGGCCCGGCGCGGTCTCGCCCTCGCCCGGCTCCCGGCGCGCCGGTTGTGGCGCTGCTGGGCGCTCCTGTGGGGCTGGCTGTGGGACGGGCTCGGCCTCGCCGCCCCTTGGCTCCGCCTGGCTCGAGCCCGGCGCCTGCCGGGGCCGGCGGGGGCCGCGGGCGCCGCGGCCGCTGCCGCCTCCTCGGCGGCTTCCCCGGCCAGAGCTCCGCCGCTCGCCAGCCCGGCCGCCGGCAGCGAGCCGCCGCTGCCCGCTGCGGCTGGGGAAGCCCGACCCGGGCCGCTTGAGGGGCGCTCGGGGGCCGTGCCGGGCCCCGGCCCCAACGCTGACGGCCACGTCTCGCCCGCACCGAAGGCCAAGGAGCCGCTGCACGAGCGCTACCGGCTGCATTCGCTGCTGGGCAGCGGCGGCTTCGGCCGCGTCTACGCGGGGACCTGCCTGGCGGACGGAGCCCCGGTGAGTGCAGCAGGAGGAGGAGAAGGAGGAGGAGGAGGAGGGCGGGACGGGCGGCGAGCTCAACCCGCCCTTCCCCTTGGCTTGCAGGTGGCCATCAAAGCCGTGTCCCGGGATGGCATTTATTTTTTTAGAAAAATAAAAAAAAAAGGGGCAAAGGTGTGGGAACCCAAACCCAGCTTTCAGCAAAGGAAAACAAGGGCTGACAAAAACCTCGTGATCTGAAGGAGCTGGACCCTTCTCAGAAGACCTGTTAAAGTTCTACCTCATGGATCAAGCTTGGCTCCAGCAGAAATCAGAAAGGACGTTTCAGATGATTGTATCAAACCATGTCTAAACCCCTGTAATCCCTCTGTCCCCCATGTAATCCTACTAGAAGAAAAATTAACTGTTTGGAAATTGCAGTAAAAATTTGTGTAACTCCCCAATTAACATAGGTTGTCCCCTTCATTAACATACAGCCCCAGATGCCTTTACAATAGTGTTCTCGTGTTCAATAAACTATTCCAGTTCCCCATACTGGGATTGTGTCTAGCTTTTATTTTTCAGACCGCCACTCAAAGGGGCTAAAAGGGGGCTGCGACCTCCACTGAGCTGAGCCACCTCACTGCGGTTTGTCCAGTGAAGTCTCCCTTTTATTGCAATAAAAGTTTATTTTTTTTCGTCGGCTCCTCAATCTCCTGGCTATTTCTGTGTTTCCCACTGGCTGGAATTTCAGACGACCACAATCCCATGGTCTCTACAGCCCCGGCTGTCCCGCACCTTCCCATCTCCAACAAGGTCTTTGCTGTGTGTTAGGAAGAGGTGGAGCAGCACAGCGTTCCTTTGGCTTGTCAGAGGCTCCAGCCCCCTGGGCCAGGAAGTTGTCGTCACCGCTTTCCGGGAACTTGCTGGACTCTTGGTGCTTGGCTGTGTTGCTTCTCCAGCTGCCGCCAGGGCAGTTGAAGTCTCCACGAGAAGCAGGGACTGTGACCTGGAGGCTGCTTCAAGCTGCCTGTAGAGGTCTCCTCCCCATCTTGCTCCTGCTCAGGAGGCCTGGAGCAAACCCCCACAGCAGTGTGCCCATTCCCAGCCTGCCCGCCCTTTGATCCTGACCCATCAACTCCTGAGTGGCTCGCCATCCCCCCCAAGACAGAGGTCGAGACCTTCCGAGTGTCACCTCCCCGAGATCTACGGATGTCGTCTCCCTGGGCTCCTGTGAGGCCCCGCATGTGGTTGCCAGCGCATTCTTCCCTCTCCCTTATGGGCCCTGTCCAATGCAGCCCCAGGGCAGCCCGGAGGAGCCCTGTCTGGGGCTGCGCTGGGGTGACCGGGGACACGGTGGGCTCACTGGGAGCAGCCTTCCAAAGCCCCAGAGCGGCAGGATGGTGCCCAGGCTCTGCTCAGGGCTGCTTTGGGCGTGGGGCCGTCTGCGCGAGTCCTGCACGGGACCCATGTGTCCTGGCTGCCACGCCAAAGGGCTGCTTCCCCAGGCGAAGGGGACAGGGGAGTGACCCTGCGTGAGAGCCTGCACCTCTGGCAGTGACTCAGGCCCGGGGTGCCCTTTGGGTGCCCTTGGTGCCCTTTGGGCCTTGCTGGATCTGCTTGCTGCCATTTGCTGGGGCCACCCTGCACTCCCTCCCCATTCCAGGCAGACACAGGCAGGTGTTGGAATAAAATCTTTTCTTCCGTAACCAGAAGAAAACTGTTAACTATATCTACGGAACGGCGGAGGGGGTCAGACAGAAATGCACACAAATCAACAGGATTGGCAAAAATGTCCGCTTTATTAGAGGACAGACAGCTCATATGCTGCCTGGGACACACAGACATGTGGTTCTTCCCCAGGTTACATTGGATACATAAGGCAAACATACTGTGGTGTACAGTACTAATTGGATATCAGCAGGTGTCCATAAGCCTTGTTTTCCTGCCAGAACAACTCCTCCTTCACCTTGGCACAAGGCCTGCGCCATAGAAGTGGCGCAGTATTTTTTACTCTCTGCACCCAGCCATGCCAAGGGGAAGGTCTCAGAAATGCAACTGAAATTGTTCACACAATTTCTGTCCACCGACATCTACGTCTACATCTATCTCTACATCTTCCCTACATCTCTATCTACATCTTCCCCACATAAACACCCTCCCTCCCTCCCGCTGGGATAGATCCCCAAACGATCTATCCCTCCAACTGGCATAGATCCCCAAACGATCTATGCCTCAACCTGGGATAGGTCCCCAAACGACCTATCCCTCAAACAGGGATAGGTCCCCAAACGACCTATCCCTTTAACAGGCCTAAGCCAATCTTCCTGCCCCAGCCCCGGCTGCGGGAGCCTTGATCTTGATGGCAGGCCCCGGCTCAGAGCCCCCCTTCCTCTTCGCCCCGCGCCTTTCCAGCTTGGTGTCTCCGCGGTCCGTGGGCGCGGGGACGCTGCTGCCACCATCCTGGCTGGTCCCTGCAGCCCCCGGGGAGGAAGCCAAGTGCCCCTGAGTCCCCTGCGGCAGGACCTTCCCACTCAGCAGAGCGCGGCTGGTTGGAGTCACCCCAGGCTCCCTGGTGGCTTGGAGCTGGGGTGCGGCTGAGGGGCTGACGGTGGTGTGCCTGGGCGGGGAGGTGTCCTCCTCCATGGCGACATCGCTGGCCAGCGAGAGGTCGCAGCCTCTGGGGGCGTCCACATCCATGGGGACGTCGCTGGCCAGCGAGAGGTCACAGCCGCGGGCGGTGTCCTCCTCCATGTGGACGTCGGTGGCCAGTGAGAGGTCGCAGCCGCGGGGGGCGTCCTCCTCCATGGAGACGTCACTGGCCAGGCTGATGTTAAGTGCCGGGGTGACGTCCACATCCATGGGGGTGCTCCCGTCTGGGGGGCTGCCACTGCCCAGGGGTGTCCCGGAGGGGTTGGCTGAGCTGGCAGGGCTGCGCTGGCTGTGCCGCGCTGCTGGGACCGGGGCCACTGCTCTCCCCTGATGGTGGTAGGGCTGCAGTTGACCCTGGGGGGCACGTTGGTCTGCCCCAGCCAGGGGCTTCCCACTGCCCTGGGGCCCCCCCCGGGCAGTGTTGGATGGAACAGCAACGCCAGGGCTGCTTGCCAGTGGGGCTGGTGGAGGCAGGTTGGCTGAGCCTGTGAGAAAGAGCAAAGCCTGGAAGTCACATCCCGAGCTGGGGCCATCAGGCGCTTGGAGGACTGAGGAGGAGGAGGAGGAGGAGGGCGAGGTGCAGGGGAGGAAGGGCTGTGAATGTCCCCACCGTGCACTGCGGGGCTTTCGGGGTCAGGCTCTGTCCTCACCTTTGGTGCCGGAGCTTTGGGGGGAGCGGAAGAGCTGCACGAGCCGGGTCAGGGCTGATCTCCAGCTCACAGAGCGGAGCCACAGAGCTGACAGGGCCATGGTCTGTCACGCTCGGTGGCCGGTCGCTTCTGTTGACTGGACACAGGTCTGGATGCTCCTCTTGGAGCGTCTCCAGGGATGGAATGTCGGGCCTCCCATTGTGTCATAGAGACAGCAGTAATGCTGGGGCTTCCCTGAGGTGCTGTTCAAGGCACGAACCCCACTCTGACACGAACAAGTGCCAGAGCAGAATTACCGTTTATTCAAACTGCCCAGGTTTAAATACCACGCCTGAACATGTCACGTGACCCTCTAACCAATGACAATCAAATATTGTCTGAGAACCCGGGAGACCACAACTCCCATGGTTCATTGCTACATTCTTCCTGCCACATCTCCCTCCTCTTTTTATTAACAAGTTGAGAAACACTATGTTTTTAACATTCTTATTAGAACCAATCTTATTTCAACTAATTATAAAAAACAGGGCCTATCGTCACAAGGCCTTTATTGAACTGTTGACAACTTTATTGGTTCGTGCAATATTCAAGCAATCTCAAATTACCCAGGGTTTGTAGGTGTGGATAACCTTTTATCTGAGGGTGACTTTGTGTAATGGCATCATCTTTATTTAAAAGGGAAATGTGTTGGGTTGTAGATGTTGTGTCTGAGGTGGTGTTGTCTGAAGTAGTGTTTAAGATGTCTTGCTATAAAGTGTACTTGCTTTCACACACATATACATGCTTCCACTCAACTTTCTCATTCATACTCCGGTGGCCACCGTTTCATTCTCTCCTTACAATGCACTCTTAAACCCTTTATTGTGTTTGACTCATGGAGTTTTGGTTCTGTATTGGTTACTGTTTATGTGTTTCTTTTGGTTCTGCCTTGGTTACTGTTTATATGTTTCTTTTGGTTCTGTTGTATCATTTACTGCTTCTTTGTGATTATCCCTGTTTTAAGGAAATGTTAATGTAGATTTACACACATAGGGAACAGACCCATATCTCTTTTCCCCTTTTTTTTTTTTTTTTTTTTTCTCCCCACTGTGTGATGTGTTTACTATTGTTGGTCGTGTTTCTTCTAATCCAAATCCTTCACTTATTTCTTCTGGTGGTTGTTCCTGTTGTGGTGGAGGGCTAATATAAGGCCTGACACATCTAGAAGGGACCCATTGTAATTTGGTACCCTTGGATACACAGGCATATCCCCTTCCCCATGTTATGAGATCTACTGGTCCTGACCATTGCCCAGATATTAGATCTTTGATCATAACTGGTGGTTTGGAAGATGAAAGTATTTGAGTTTTCTGTTGGCGTTCATACCTGCTATGGTCTGTATCATCACAGTTTAAGAAATTTAGAACATATGACGCTTTCCGTAAGCGTTCCTGGGGGCTATATACCGACTCCCCTCTTTTTTGTCTTTGAAGCATTTCTTTTAGTGTACGGTGAGCTCTTTCTACAATCGCTTGTCCTGTGGGTGAATGCGGTATACCTATGGAATGGAGTATTCCCCAATCTGTGAGAAATGTTTTGATTTTTTCAGAACAATAAGCAGGGCCATTGTCGGTTTTTATGGTTTTTGGAATTCCTAGGATTGCGAAACAACTGAGCCAGTGTCTGATAACGTCTTTGGCTTTTTCTCCCGTGTGTGCTGTTGCATTAATGTATCTGGAATACATGTCTACTGTAACATGGACATATTTTAGTTTACCGAATTCAGCTATATGTGTAAGGTCTGTCTGCCAGATTTCATTGGCTGTTATGCCCCTGGGATTAACCCCTTCCTTAGCTGGCATGGGGGTAATTCGCTGGCAGTCAGAGCATGACATAATTATGTCTCTGGTCTGGTTTATTGTAATTTGGAATTGTCTCTTTAATGAACGTGCATTTTGGTGGAAGAACTGGTGTGAGACTTTAGCCTGTTCCAGAATTTTGGGAACTGTAGTTGCCATAGCAGTTGCATCAGCTTTTTGATTGCCCTCTGCTATGGGTCCTGGAAGTTCTGTGTGTGACCGAGTGTGCATTATGTAAAAATCAAATTTTCTGTGGTTGATAAGAAACCATATGGTACGAATTTCTGTAAATAAGTGAGGATTAGTGACATCTCGAAGGAAGGGGGCTTCGAGACGTGAGACCAACCCTGCTGCATAGTGAGAATCTGTGACAACATTCATAGGTTGATCATGGAACAATTCAAATGCCATGCGGATAGCTGCTAGTTCTAAAACCTGTACAGAACCTTGGTCCAAGGTTTGTACCTTATTGTCCCATTGTCCTGTGGCAGGGTTCTTCCATGTCACGATGGCTTTTTTCGATCGTCCAGATGCATCAGTGAAGACTGTGACTCCATTTACTGGTCGTAGTTTGCAGCGACGCGTGGCCATCAGGGGTAGATTTCCTATTTCCGCCCAGAGTTTATGTTTCGGGAAGTGAATGGAAATATTACCGTGGAAGTCCGCTAATGCAGTCTGAAACCCAGCGTCCTCTGCAAGAAGCCAGTCTAAGTTGTCTTTTGTGGCTGGAATGTAGATCGTCTCAGGATCCCTTCCATCCATCTCCTGCAGATGTCCTCTACCTTTCATAATGAGCTTAGCAAGCATGTCATTAACGGTCCAAACAGTCTTAGGTGGAGAGTGGGGAAGAAATAACCATTCTAGAATTCTCAAAGGGTCAGATTCTGCCTGATCCCATTGGAAAAGGACAGCAAAAGGTTGGAACTTGCTGGATATGATGGCGAGGCGAATGTGCAGGTCAGGGGGTTGTCGTCTGCTTTGCCTGTTTTCGACAGCTTGGGAGCATACTTCCAGAGCTTGTTTTGCTTCTGGGGTTAGGGATCGAATAGATGTGAGAGTTGGGTCACCTTTAAGTAGCTCGAAGAGGGGGTGCAATTCCTCTGTTGTGATGCCCAAGACAGGCCTCAGCCAGTTAATGGCTCCTAAAAGCCCTTGCAAATCATTCAGGGTCATAGTGTCCGTTACTTTGAAAGTCACTGGTTGTGGCATGATTTCCTGTTGAGTGATCCTCCATCCGAGGTAGGTCCAAGGTTGGGTGCGTTGAATTTTTTCTGGGGCAAGCTGCAGACCTGCTTTTTGGATGGCGTCAGTTAAGGCAGTCAAGGTGGATTGTAGTTCAGTCCCGTGTTTTGCTGCTATCAGGATGTTTGATATTCCTGTCTTTGCCTCCCATTCTAATTGTTCAATTTGGGTATAGGTCAATTTATGCATGTTTGTGTTTTGAGTAGATCTAGAGGTGTGTATTGCTGTATGTTGCAACTTTGTGGAGCATCTTTGGGCTTGTGTTGTATGAAGGTTTTGTTTGTTTTGCTTTCTCAAGGCTCTTGCAGTGACTGTGTATAAAGAGTTATGTGTTTCTGCAGTTGAAATTGTAACTGGTTGTTTGTTTGCTACTTGTTTAAGTTTGGCTTTCCATGTTGTGTATGGCATATTGTCTAACAGCATTTTAAAATAGTGAGAAGTAAATACTTGATTTGGGGCCCCTCTTATTATTATTCTTACCCTCTGTAACACAAAAGAACTTTTTATAATAGCAGATCATCTGTCAATTAGTAAAGTTGCCCTTCTGTGACTTAGAAAATTAAACATGGTAGTTGATAGCTGTATGTCTGCTGTGTTTTGCAATGCTACCTCTAGGTTGTTGGTTCTGTCAGGAGGTGGATGGTGTTGTCCCAGCTGAAATTCTCGCAGTACAAAACCAACAACTGTCATTGCCAGCAACGCAGTCAGTACACGTGCTGTCCACTTCAACGTTGGTAGCTTTGACTTTGCTGATGGTCTGGGCTTGGGTAGGCAGATGTTCTGTGTGCTTTCCCAGTCTACATCTTCTTCCTCGAGCTGAAGTAGTAGCTGTAGCCATGTTTGCTGTTCTTCCTCTTTTGCAGGATTCAAAACTGCTTGTCCTTTTTCTGCTTCTCTTGTCTCACTGAATTCAGTTTGCCACAGCTCAGCTAAGCTTTCTAGGGAGTCAATATCTCTTCTTCCTCCTCCATCAGGCCATCTTCGGCATAGAAGCTGTTCTGAGGCTGGTGAGGGCTGTGGGTTGGTTTCTGGGTAGGAGAGCCACAGTGATGCTTTAACTGTTGTGCATTTGTTGTGAGTTGGTTGAACTGGTGGTGACGGAAGAGGCACTTTCACTTCCGCCTCACGGCCGGAGTAAGCTTGCTGCATCCATGTTGCTGCGTGGTTGTTCTGCAGCGGTCTCATGGCCGCTGCGCAGCCAAAGGGTGTTAGTGGAGCGCCCTGGCTAAAGGGAGCTAGCAGATTCTCTTCTGTGTCCTCTATAGACTCGCTGTCTATTTGTCCATCACAGTCATCCTCCCCCCTTCCCGGCGAAATGCCTGAACCTGGGGGTGGCGGCTTCACTTCCGGCACACGGCAGGGGCAACATGGCGGTGCCTCCGGTGCCACTCTCCTTCTGCACATTGACTGTGCAACCACCGTGTCACGGTCGCCCCGTAACGGTCCAGGGGTCGGCGCTGCTCTGTAATGGTCCTCGGCTCCAGCAGCACTGCTTGCTGCTCTGTATGGCATGGTCTCAGCTGCAGCCATGGGCGCTGGCATAAAGCCAGCATCCCCCCCGGCTGCCATGCTCATGCTGCCAGCCCCCAAGCCATGCTCCTTCACACCACACGCTGCCACTGCACTGTTCCCCCCAAGGGCTCCCCCTCCCCGCCATCCCCCCGACCAACGTGCATTCCCCCCCTGCCCCACTCGGTCGGTGGGGGGGCTGGGGTTGAAGGGGGGGGGTTGAGGGGAAAGGAGTGAAGGGGGGGGAAGTCCACTCTCCCGGGTGCATTTGCCTTTCTGTAGTGCTTATTCAAGGCTATCATAATGTCTTTCCATGTAGCCAAATTCTTGAGGGCGTCTGTTTTTCCCTCACTGGCTTTTTCAATAATTTTGTTCCCTATTTTCCTCCAAGATGACACTTGACAAGGTCCAGTCAGAGGGAATGCAGGTTCAGGCAACGAAATCCAATATAACAAGTCCCATAACTTACTTTCTTCTATGGTTGTTCTTGTAAAAGTTGAGAGACAGCTTCTGCTGTTTGTTTGATTTTTGGAGTAATTCCCTCCTGACGGGTAAACCACCCTCCCATATTCGCCAATTTTTGGTTACCTCTGTGCGGAAGCTCTGTTGTCCTTTCTTCTGGTCCTTTTTTCTTCCTTTTTTGTTCCTTTTTGCAGAGGTAACCCAGCGCGCTGAATTCTTTTCTTTCTTCCTTTTGGTTTTGGCGATATGGACACCCCCGGACAGGTTCCCCAGAGCTTCTGCTCCTGGTTGCCGGTAACCTGCTGAAGACCCTGTTCGGGCTCCATTTGAGGTGCTGTTCAAGGCACGAACCCCACTCTGACACGAACAAGTGCCAGAGCAGAAATACCATTTATTCAAACTGCCTAGGTTTAAATACCACGCCTGAACATGTCACGTGACCCTCTAACCAATGACAATCAAATATTGTCTGAGAACCCGGGAGACCACAACTCCCATGGTTCATTGCTACATTCTTCCTGCCACACTTCCCTTCTTCTGCCCCACCCCCAACAGCTTTGCCAGCTCTTCCTGGCCAGAGGAAGGCTTAACCAAAGAGCTCGAATCACATAACATCCTGCCTTGGAAGGGACCCACAAGGGTCGCCCAGTCCAACTCCTGGCCCTGTGCAGGACAGCACAGCCATCCCACCGTGTGCCTGAGAGCGTTGTCCAAATGCTCCTTGAGCTCTGGCAGCCTTGGGGCCGTGACCACTGCCCTGGGCAGCCCGTTCCAGTGCCCGACCACCCTCCGGGGAAAGCACCAGGGCAGTTGAAGTCTCCACGAGAAGCAGGGACTGTGACCTGGAGGCTGCTTCAAGCTGCCTGTAGAGGACTCCTCCCCATCTTGCTCCTGCTCAGGAGACCTGGAGCAAACCCCCACAGCAGTGTGCCCATTCCCAGCCTGCCCGCCCTTTGATCCTGACCCATCAACTCCTGAGTGGCTCGCCATCCCCCCCAAGACAGAGGTCGAGACCTTCCGAGTGTCACCTCCCCGAGATCTACGGATGTCGTCTCCCTGGGCTCCTGTGAGGCCCCGCATGTGGTTGCCAGCGCATTCTTCCCTCTCCCTTATGGGCCCTGTCCAATGCAGCCCCAGGGCAGCCCGGAGGAGCCCTGTCTGGGGCTGCGCTGGGGTGACCGGGGACACGGTGGGCTCACTGGGAGCAGCCTTCCAAAGCCCCAGAGCGGCAGGATGGTGCCCAGGCTCTGCTCAGGGCTGCTTTGGGCGTGGGGCCGTCTGCGCAAGTCCTGCACGGGACCCATGTGTCCTGGCTGCCACGCCAAAGGGCTGCTTCCCCAGGCGAAGGGGACAGGGGAGTGACCCTGCGTGAGAGCCTGCACCTCTGGCAGTGACTCAGGCCCGGGGTGCCCTTTGGGTGCCCTTGGTGCCCTTTGGGCCTTGCTGGATCTGCTTGCTGCCATTTGCTGGGGCCACCCTGCACTCCCTCCCCATTCCAGGCAGACACAGGCAGGTGTTGGAATAAAATCTTTTCTTCCGTAACCAGAAGAAAACTGTTAACTATATCTATGGAACGGCGGAGGGGGTCAGACAGAAATGCACACAAATCAACAGGATTGGCAAAAATGTCCGCTTTATTAGAGGACAGACAGCTCATATGCTGCCTGCGACACACAGACATGTGGTTCTTCCCCAGGTTACATTGGATACATAAGGCAAACATACTGTGGTGTACAGTACTAATTGGATATCAGCAGGTGTCCATAAGCCTTGTTTTCCTGCCAGAACAACTCCTCCTTCACCTTGGCACAAGGCCTGCGCCATAGAAGTGGCGCAGTATTTTTTACTCTCTGCACCCAGCCATGCCAAGGGGAAGGTCTCAGAAATGCAACTGAAATTGTTCACACAATTTCTGTCCACCGACATCTACGTCTACATCTATCTCTACATCTTCCCTACATCTCTATCTACATCTTCCCCACATAAACACCCTCCCTCCCTCCCGCTGGGATAGATCCCCAAACGATCTATCCCTCCAACTGGCATAGATCCCCAAACGATCTATGCCTCAACCTGGGATAGGTCCCCAAACGACCTATCCCTCAAACAGGGATAGGTCCCCAAACGACCTATCCCTTTAACAGGCCTAAGCCAATCTTCCTGCCCCAGCCCCGGCTGCGGGAGCCTTGATCTTGATGGCAGGCCCTGGCTCAGAGCCCCCCTTCCTCTTCGCCCCGCGCCTTTCCAGCTTGGCGTCTCCACTGTTCGTGGGCGCGGGGACGCTGCTGCCACCATCCTGGCTGGTCCCTGCAGCCCCCGGGGAGGAAGCCAAGTGCCCCTGAGTCCCCTGCGGCAGGACCTTCCCACTCAGCAGAGCGCGGCTGGTTGGAGTCACCCCAGGCTCCCTGGTGGCTTGGAGCTGGGGTGCGGCTGAGTGGCTGGCGGTGGTGTGCCTGGGCGGGGAGGTGTCCTCCTCCATGGCGACATCGCTGGCCAGCGAGAGGTCGCAGCCTCTGGGGGCGTCCTCCTCCATGGCGACATCGCTGGCCAGCGAGAGGTCGCAGCCTCGGGGGGCGTCCTCCTCCATGGGGACGTCGGTGGCCAGTGAGAGGTCGCAGCTGCGGGGGGCGTCCTCCTCCATGGAGACGTCACTGGCCAGGCTGATGTTAAGTGCCGGGGTGACGTCCACATCCATGGGGGTGCTCCCGTCTGGGGGGCTGCCACTGCCCAGGGGTGTCCCGGAGGGGTTGGCTGAGCTGGCAGGGCTGCGCTGGCTGTGCCGCGCTGCTGGGACCGGGGCCACTGCTCTCCCCTGATGGTGGTAGGGCTGCAGTTGACCCTGGGGGGCACGTTGGTCTGCCCCAGCCAGAGGCTTCCCACTGCCCTGGGGCCCCCCCCGGGCAGTGTTGGATGGAACAGCAACGCCAGGGCTGCTTGCCAGTGGGGCTGGTGGAGGCAGGTTGGCTGAGCCTGTGAGAAAGAGCAAAGCCTGGAAGTCACATCCCGAGCTGGGGCCGTCAGGCGCTTGGAGGACTGAGGAGGAGGAGGAGGAGGAGGGCGAGGTGCAGGGGAGGAAGGGCTGTGAATGTCCCCACCGTGCACTGCGGGGCTTTCGGGGTCAGGCTCTGTCCTCACCTTTGGTGCCGGAGCTTTGGGGGGAGCGGAAGAGCTGCACGAGCCGGGTCAGGGCTGATCTCCAGCTCACAGAGCGGCGCCACAGAGCTGACAGGGCCATGGTCCGTCACGCTCGGTGGCCGGTCGCTTCTGTTGACTGGACACAGGTCTGGATGCTCCTCTTGGAGCGTCTCCAGGGATGGAATGTCGGGCCTCCCATTGTGTCATAGAGACAGCAGTAATGCTGGGGCTTCCCTGAGGTGCTGTTCAAGGCACGAACCCCACTCTGACACGAACAAGTGCCAGAGCAGAATTACCGTTTATTCAAACTGCCCAGGTTTAAATACCACGCCTGAACATGTCACGTGACCCTCTAACCAATGACAATCAAATATTGTCTGAGAACCCGGGAGACCACAACTCCCATGGTTCATTGCTACATTCTTCCTGCCACATCTCCCTCCTCTTTTTATTAACAAGTTGAGAAACACTATGTTTTTAACATTCTTATTAGAACCAATCTTATTTCAACTAATTATAAAAAACAGGGCCTATCGTCACAAGGCCTTTATTGGACTGTTGACAACTTTATTGGTTCGTGCAATATTCAAGCAATCTCAAATTACCCAGGGTTTGTAGGTGTGGATAACCTTTTATCTGAGGGTGACTTTGTGTAATGGCATCATCTTTATTTAAAAGGGAAATGCGTTGGGTTGTAGATGTTGTGTCTGAGGTGGTGTTGTCTGAAGTAGTGTTTAAGATGTCTTGCTATAAAGTGTACTTGCTTTCACACACACATACATGCTTCCACTCAACTTTCTCATTCATACTCCGGTGGCCACCGTTTCATTCTCTCCTTACACATGCACTCTTAAACCCTTTATTGTGTTTGACTCATGGAGTTTTGGTTCTGTATTGGTTACTGTTTATGTGTTTCTTTTGGTTCTGCATTGGTTACTGTTTATATGTTTCTTTTGGTTCTGTTGTATCATTTACTGCTTCTTTGTGATTCTCCCTGTTTTAAGGAAATGTTAATGTAGATTTACACACATAGGGAACAGACCCATATCTCTTTTCCCCCTTTTTTTTTTTTTTTTTCTCCCCACTGTGTGATGTGTTTACTATTGTTGGTCGTGTTTCTTCTAATCCAAATCCTTCACTTATTTCTTCTGGTGGTTGCTCCTGTTGTGGTGGAGGGCTAATATAAGGCCTGACACATCTAGAAGGGACCCATTGTAATTTGGTACCCTTGGATACACAGGCATATCCCCTTCCCCATGTTATGAGATCTACTGGTCCTGACCATTGCCCAGATATTAGATCTTTGATCATAACTGGTGGTTTGGAAGATGAAAGTATTTGAGTTTTCTGTTGGCGTTCATACCTGCTATGGTCTGTATCATCACAGTTTAAGAAATTTAGAACATATGACGCTTTCCGTAAGCGTTCCTGGGGGCTATATACCGACTCCCCTCTTTTTTGTCTTTGAAGCATTTCTTTTAGTGTACGGTGAGCTCTTTCTACAATCGCTTGTCCTGTGGGTGAATGCGGTATACCTATGGAATGGAGTATTCCCCAATCTGTGAGAAATGTTTTGATTTTTTCAGAACAATGAGCAGGGCCATTGTCGGTTTTTATGGTTTTTGGAATTCCTAGGATTGCGAAACAACTGAGCCAGTGTCTGATAACGTCTTTGGCTTTTTCTCCCGTGTGTGCTGTTGCATTAATGTATCTGGAATACATGTCTACTGTAACATGGACATATTTTAGTTTACCGAATTCAGCTATATGTGTAAGGTCTGTCTGCCAGATTTCATTGGCTGTTATGCCCCTGGGATTAACCCCTTCCTTAGCTGGCATGGGGGTAATTCGCTGGCAGTCAGAGCATGACATAATTATGTCTCTGGTCTGGTTTATTGTAATTTGGAATTGTCTCTTTAATGAACGTGCATTTTGGTGGAAGAACTGGTGTGAGACTTTAGCCTGTTCCAGAATTTTGGGAACTGTAGTTGCCATAGCAGTTGCATCAGCTTTTTGATTGCCCTCTGCTATGGGTCCTGGAAGTTCTGTGTGTGACCGAGTGTGCATTATGTAAAAATCAAATTTTCTGTGGTTGATAAGAAACCATATGGTACGAATTTCTGTAAATAAGTGAGGATTAGTGACATCTCGAAGGAAGGAGGCTTCGAGACGTGAGACCAACCCTGCTGCATAGTGAGAATCTGTGACAACATTCATAGGTTGATCATGGAACAATTCAAATGCCATGCGGATAGCTGCTAGTTCTAAAACCTGTACAGAACCTTGGTCCAAGGTTTGTACCTTATTGTCCCATTGTCCTGTGGCAGGGTTCTTCCATGTCACGATGGCTTTTTTCGATCGTCCAGATGCATCAGTGAAGACTGTGACTCCATTTACTGGTCGTAGTTTGCAGCGACGCGTGGCCATCAGGGGTAGATTTCCTATTTCCGCCCAGAGTTTATGTTTCGGGAAGTGAATGGAAATATTACCGTGGAAGTCCGCTAATGCAGTCTGAAACCCAGCGTCCTCTGCAAGAAGCCAGTCTAAGTTGTCTTTTGTGGTTGGAATGTAGATCGTCTCAGGATCCCTTCCATCCATCTCCTGCAGATGTCCTCTACCTTTCATAATGAGCTTAGCAAGCATGTCATTAACGGTCCAAACAGTCTTAGGTGGAGAGTGGGGAAGAAATAACCATTCTAGAATTCTCAAAGGGTCAGATTCTGCCTGATCCCATTGGAAAAGGACAGCAAAAGGTTGGAACTTGCTGGATATGATGGCGAGGCGAATGTGCAGGTCAGGGTGTTGTCGTCTGCTTTGCCTGTTTTCGACAGCTTGGGAGCATACTTCCAGAGCTTGTTTTGCTTCTGGGGTTAGGGATCGAATAGATGTGAGAGTTGGGTCACCTTTAAGTAGCTCGAAGAGGGGGTGCAATTCCTCTGTTGTGATCCCCAAGACAGGCCTCAGCCAGTTAATGGCTCCTAAAAGCCCTTGCAAATCATTCAGGGTCATAGTGTCCGTTACTTTGAAAGTCACTGGTTGTGGCATGATTTCCTGTTGAGTGATCCTCCATCCGAGGTAGGTCCAAGGTTGGGTGCGTTGAATTTTTTCTGGGGCAAGCTGCAGACCTGCTTTTTGGATGGCGTCAGTTAAGGCAGTCAAGGTGGATTGTAGTTCAGTCCCGTGTTTTGCTGCTATCAGGATGTTTGATATTCCTGTCTTTGCCTCCCATTCTAATTGTTCAATTTGGGTATAGGTCAATTTATGCATGTTTGTGTTTTGAGTAGATCTAGAGGTGTGTATTGCTGTATGTTGCAACTTTGTGGAGCATCTTTGGGCTTGTGTTGTATGAAGGTTTTGTTTGTTTTGCTTTCTCAAGGCTCTTGCAGTGACTGTGTATAAAGAGTTATGTGTTTCTGCAGTTGAAATTGTAACTGGTTGTTTGTTTGCTACTTGTTTAAGTTTGGCTTTCCATGTTGTGTATGGCATATTGTCTAACAGCATTTTAAAATAGTGAGAAGTAAATACTTGATTTGGGGCCCCTCTTATTATTATTCTTACCCTCTGTAACACAAAAGAACTTTTTATAATAGCAGATCATCTGTCAATTAGTAAAGTTGCCCTTCTGTGACTTAGAAAATTAAACATGGTAGTTGATAGCTGTATGTCTGCTGTGTTTTGCAATGCTACCTCTAGGTTGTTGGTTCTGTCAGGAGGTGGATGGTGTTGTCCCAGCTGAAATTCTCGCAGTACAAAACCAACCACTGTCATTGCCAGCAACGCCGTCAGTACACGTGCTGTCCACTTCAACGTTGGTAGCTTTGACTTTGCTGATGGTCTGGGCTTGGGTAGGCAGATGTTCTGTGTGCTTTCCCAGTCTACATCTTCTTCCTCGAGCTGAAGTAGTAGCTGTAGCCATGTTTGCTGTTCTTCCTCTTTTGCAGGATTCAAAACTGCTTGTCCTTTTTCTGCTTCTCTTGTCTCACTGAATTCAGTTTGCCACAGCTCAGCTAAGCTTTCTAGGGAGTCAATATCTCTTCTTCCTCCTCCATCAGGCCATCTTCGGCATAGAAGCTGTTCTGAGGCTGGTGAGGGCTGTGGGTTGGTTTCTGGGTAGGAGAGCCACAGTGATGCTTTAACTGTTGTGCATTTGTTGTGAGTTGGTTGAACTGGTGGTGACGGAAGAGGCACTTTCACTTCCGCCTCACGGCCGGAGTAAGCTTGCTGCGTCCATGTTGCTGCGTGGTTGTTCTGCAGCGGTCTCATGGCCGCTGCGCAGCCAAAGGGTGTTAGTGGAGCGCCCTGGCTAAAGGGAGCTAGCAGATTCTCTTCTGTGTCCTCTATAGACTCGCTGTCTATTTGTCCATCACAGTCATCCTCCCCCCTTCCCGGCGAAATGCCTGAACCTGGGGGTGGCGGCTTCACTTCCGGCACACGGCAGGGGCAACATGGCGGTGCCTCCGGTGCCACTCTCCTTCTGCACATTGACTGTGCAACCACCGTGTCACGGTCGCCCCGTAACGGTCCAGGGGTCGGCGCTGCTCTGTAATGGTCCTCGGCTCCAACAGCACTGCTTGCTGCTCTGTATGGCATGGTCTCAGCTGCAGCCATGGGCGCTGGCATAAAGCCAGCATCCCCCCCGGCTGCCATGCTCATGCTGCCAGCCCCCAAGCCATGCTTCTTCACACCACACGCTGCCACTGCACTGTTCCCCCCAAGGGCTCCCCCTCCCCCCCATCCCCCCGACCAACGTGCATTCCCCCCCTGCCCCACTCGGTCGGTGGGGGGGCTGGGGTTGAAGGGGGGGGGTTGAGGGGAAAGGAGTGAAGGGGGGGGAAGTCCACTCTCCCGGGTGCATTTGCCTTTCTGTAGTGCTTATTCAAGGCTATCATAATGTCTTTCCATGTAGCCAAATTCTTGAGGGCGTCTGTTTTTCCCTCACTGGCTTTTTCAATAATTTTGTTCCCTATTTTCCTCCAAGATGACACTTGACAAGGTCCAGTCAGAGGGAATGCAGGTTCAGGCAACGAAATCCAATATAACAAGTCCCATAACTTACTTTCTTCTATGGTTGTTCTTGTAAAAGTTGAGAGACAGCTTCTGCTGTTTGTTTGATTTTTGGAGTAATTCCCTCCTGACGGGTAAACCACCCTCCCATATTCGCCAATTTTTGGTTACCTCTGTGCGGAAGCTCTGTTGTCCTTTCTTCTGGTCCTTTTTTCTTCCTTTTTTGTTCCTTTTTGCAGAGGTAACCCAGCGCGCTGAATTCTTTTCTTTCTTCCTTTTGGTTTTGGCGATATGGACACCCCCGGACAGGTTCCCCAGAGCTTCTGCTCCTGGTTGCCGGTAACCTGCTGAAGACCCTGTTCGGGCTCCATTTGAGGTGCTGTTCAAGGCACGAACCCCACTCTGACACGAACAAGTGCCAGAGCAGAAATACCATTTATTCAAACTGCCTAGGTTTAAATACCACGCCTGAACATGTCACGTGACCCTCTAACCAATGACAATCAAATATTGTCTGAGAACCCGGGAGACCACAACTCCCATGGTTCATTGCTACATTCTTCCTGCCACACTTCCCTTCTTCTGCCCCACCCCCAACAGCTTTGCCAGCTCTTCCTGGCCAGAGGAAGGCTTAACCAAAGAGCTCGAATCACATAACATCCTGCCTTGGAAGGGACCCACAAGGGTCGCCCAGTCCAACTCCTGGCCCTGTGCAGGACAGCACAGCCATCCCACCGTGTGCCTGAGAGCGTTGTCCAAACGCTCCTTGAGCTCTGGCAGCCTTGGGGCCGTGACCACTGCCCTGGGCAGCCCGTTCCAGTGCCCGACCACCCTCCGGGGAAAGCACCAGGGCAGTTGAAGTCTCCACGAGAAGCAGGGACTGTGACCTGGAGGCTGCTTCAAGCTGCCTGTAGAGGTCTCCTCCCCATCTTGCTCCTGCTCAGGAGGCCTGGAGCAAACCCCCACAGCAGTGTGCCCATTCCCAGCCTGCCCGCCCTTTGATCCTGACCCATCAACTCCTGAGTGGCTCGCCATCCCCCCCAAGACAGAGGTCGAGACCTTCCGAGTGTCACCTCCCCGAGATCTACGGATGTCGTCTCCCTGGGCTCCTGTGAGGCCCCGCATGTGGTTGCCAGCGCATTCTTCCCTCTCCCTTATGGGCCCTGTCCAATGCAGCCCCAGGGCAGCCCGGAGGAGCCCTGTCTGGGGCTGCGCTGGGGTGACCGGGGACACGGTGGGCTCACTGGGAGCAGCCTTCCAAAGCCCCAGAGCGGCAGGATGGTGCCCAGGCTCTGCTCAGGGCTGCTTTGGGCGTGGGGCCGTCTGCGCGAGTCCTGCACGGGACCCATGTGTCCTGGCTGCCACGCCAAAGGGCTGCTTCCCCAGGCGAAGGGGACAGGGGAGTGACCCTGCGTGAGAGCCTGCACCTCTGGCAGTGACTCAGGCCCGGGGTGCCCTTTGGGTGCCCTTGGTGCCCTTTGGGCCTTGCTGGATCTGCTTGCTGCCATTTGCTGGGGCCACCCTGCACTCCCTCCCCATTCCAGGCAGACACAGGCAGGTGTTGGAATAAAATCTTTTCTTCCGTAACCAGAAGAAAACTGTTAACTATATCTATGGAACGGCGGAGGGGGTCAGACAGAAATGCACACAAATCAACAGGATTGGCAAAAATGTCCGCTTTATTAGAGGACAGACAGCTCATATGCTGCCTGCGACACACAGACATGTGGTTCTTCCCCAGGTTACATTGGATACATAAGGCAAACATACTGTGGTGTACAGTACTAATTGGATATCAGCAGGTGTCCATAAGCCTTGTTTTCCTGCCAGAACAACTCCTCCTTCACCTTGGCACAAGGCCTGCGCCATAGAAGTGGCGCAGTATTTTTTACTCTCTGCACCCAGCCATGCCAAGGGGAAGGTCTCAGAAATGCAACTGAAATTGTTCACACAATTTCTGTCCACCGACATCTACGTCTACATCTATCTCTACATCTTCCCTACATCTCTATCTACATCTTCCCCACATAAACACCCTCCCTCCCTCCCGCTGGGATAGATCCCCAAACGATCTATCCCTCCAACTGGCATAGATCCCCAAACGATCTATGCCTCAACCTGGGATAGGTCCCCAAACGACCTATCCCTCAAACAGGGATAGGTCCCCAAACGACCTATCCCTTTAACAGGCCTAAGCCAATCTTCCTGCCCCAGTCCCGGCTGCGGGAGCCTTGATCTTGAT
Organism: Pseudopipra pipra; assembly: GCF_036250125.1. NCBI lineage: Eukaryota > Metazoa > Chordata > Aves > Passeriformes > Pipridae > Pseudopipra > Pseudopipra pipra. Next base: position 16,281,079 of record NC_087580.1, on the reverse strand, counting down.
GGCAGGCCCTGGCTCAGAGCCCCCCTTCCTCTTCGCCCCGCGCCTTTCCAGCTTGGTGTCTCCGCGGTCCGTGGGCGCGGGGACGCTGCTGCCACCATCCTGGCTGGTCCCTGCAGCCCCCGGGGAGGAAGCCAAGTGCCCCTGAGTCCCCTGCGGCAGGACCTTCCCACTCAGCAGAGCGCGGCTGGTTGGAGTCACCCCAGGCTCCCTGGTGGCTTGGAGCTGGGGTGCGGCTGAGGGGCTGGCGGTGGTGTGCCTGGGCGGGGAGGTGTCCTCCTCCATGGCGACATCGCTGGCCAGCGAGAGGTCGCAGCCTCGGGGGGCGTCCTCCTCCATGGAGACGTCGCTGGCCAGCGAGAGGTCGCAGCCGCGGGCGGTGTCCTCCTCCATGGGGACGTCGGTGGCCAGTGAGAGGTCGCAGCCGCGGGGGGCGTCCTCCTCCATGGAGACGTCACTGGCCAGGCTGATGTTAAGTGCCGGGGTGACGTCCACATCCATGGGGGTGCTCCCGTCTGGGGGGCTGCCACTGCCCAGGGGTGTCCCGGAGGAGTTGGCTGAGCTGGCAGGGCTGCGCTGGCTGTGCCGCGCTGCTGGGACCGGGGCCACTGCTCTCCCCTGATGGTGGTAGGGCTGCAGTTGACCCTGGGGGGCACGTTGGTCTGCCCCAGCCAGGGGCTTCCCACTGCCCTGGGGCCCCCCCCGGGCAGTGTTGGATGTTACAGCAACGCCAGGGCTGCTTGCCAGTGGGGCTGGTGGAGGCAGGTTGGCTGAGCCTGTGAGAAAGAGCAAAGCCTGGAAGTCACATCCCGAGCTGGGGCCGTCAGGCGCTTGGAGGACTGAGGAGGAGGAGGAGGAGGAGGGCGAGGTGCAGGGGAGGAAGGGCTGTGAATGTCCCCACCGTGCACTGCGGGGCTTTCGGGGTCAGGCTCTGTCCTCACCTTTGGTGCCGGAGCTTTGGGGGGAGCGGAAGAGCTGCACGAGCCGGGTCAGGGCTGATCTCCAGCTCACAGAGCGGCGCCACAGAGCTGACAGGGCCATGGTCCGTCACGCTCGGTGGCCGGTCGCTTCTGTTGACTGGACACAGGTCTGGATGCTCCTCTTGGAGCGTCTCCAGGGATGGAATGTCGGGCCTCCCATTGTGTCATAGAGACAGCAGTAATGCTGGGGCTTCCCTGAGGTGCTGTTCAAGGCACGAACCCCACTCTGACACGAACAAGTGCCAGAGCAGAATTACCGTTTATTCAAACTGCCCAGGTTTAAATACCACGCCTGAACATGTCACGTGACCCTCTAACCAATGACAATCAAATATTGTCTGAGAACCCGGGAGACCACAACTCCCATGGTTCATTGCTACATTCTTCCTGCCACATCTCCCTCCTCTTTTTATTAACAAGTTGAGAAACACTATGTTTTTAACATTCTTATTAGAACCAATCTTATTTCAACTAATTATAAAAAACAGGGCCTATCGTCACAAGGCCTTTATTGAACTGTTGACAACTTTATTGGTTCGTGCAATATTCAAGCAATCTCAAATTACCCAGGGTTTGTAGGTGTGGATAACCTTTTATCTGAGGGTGACTTTGTGTAATGGCATCATCTTTATTTAAAAGGGAAATGTGTTGGGTTGTAGATGTTGTGTCTGAGGTGGTGTTGTCTGAAGTAGTGTTTAAGATGTCTTGCTATAAAGTGTACTTGCTTTCACACACATATACATGCGTCCACTCAACTTTCTCATTCATACTCCGGTGGCCACCGTTTCATTCTCTCCTTACAATGCACTCTTAAACCCTTTATTGTGTTTGACTCATGGAGTTTTGGTTCTGTATTGGTTACTGTTTATGTGTTTCTTTTGGTTCTGCATTGGTTACTGTTTATATGTTTCTTTTGGTTCTGTTGTATCATTTACTGCTTCTTTGTGATTCTCCCTGTTTTAAGGAAATGTTAATGTAGATTTACACACATAGGGAACAGACCCATATCTCTTTTCCCCCTTTTTTTTTTTTTTTTTCTCCCCACTGTGTGATGTGTTTACTACTGTTGGTCGTGTTTCTTCTAATCCAAATCCTTCACTTATTTCTTCTGGTGGTTGCTCCTGTTGTGGTGGAGGGCTAATATAAGGCCTGACACATCTAGAAGGGACCCATTGTAATTTGGTACCCTTGGATACACAGGCATATCCCCTTCCCCATGTTATGAGATCTACTGGTCCTGACCATTGCCCAGATATTAGATCTTTGATCATAACTGGTGGTTTGGAAGATGAAAGTATTTGAGTTTTATCTTGGCGTTCATACTTGCTATGGTCTGTATCATCACAGTTTAAGAAATTTAGAACATATGACGCTTTCCGTAAGCGTTCCTGGGGGCTATATACCGACTCCCCTCTTTTTTGTCTTTGAAGCATTTCTTTTAGTGTACGGTGAGCTCTTTCTACAATCGCTTGTCCTGTGGGTGAATGCGGTATACCTATGGAATGGAGCATTCCCCAATCTGTGAGAAATGTTTTGATTTTTTCAGAACAATAAGCAGGGCCATTGTCGGTTTTTATGGTTTTTGGAATTCCTAGGATTGCGAAACAACTGAGCCAGTGTCTGATAACGTCTTTGGCTTTTTCTCCCGTGTGTGCTGTTGCATTAATGTATCTGGAATACATGTCTACTGTAACATGGACATATTTTAGTTTACCGAATTCAGCTATATGTGTAAGGTCTGTCTGCCAGATTTCATTGGCTGTTATGCCCCTGGGATTAACCCCTTCCTTAGCTGGCATGGGGGTAATTCGCTGGCAGTCAGAGCATGACATAATTATGTCTCTGGTCTGGTTTATTGTAATTTGGAATTGTCTCTTTAATGAACGTGCATTTTGGTGGAAGAACTGGTGTGAGACTTTAGCCTGTTCCAGAATTTTGGGAACTGTAGTTGCCATAGCAGTTGCATCAGCTTTTTGATTGCCCTCTGCTATGGGTCCTGGAAGTTCTGTGTGTGACCGAGTGTGCATTATGTAAAAATCAAATTTTCTGTGGTTGATAAGAAACCATATGGTACGAATTTCTGTAAATAAGTGAGGATTAGTGACATCTCGAAGGAAGGAGGCTTCGAGACGTGAGACCAACCCTGCTGCATAGTGAGAATCTGTGACAACATTCATAGGTTGATCATGGAACAATTCAAATGCCATGCGGATAGCTGCTAGTTCTAAAACCTGTACAGAACCTTGGTCCAAGGTTTGTACCTTATTGTCCCATTGTCCTGTGGCAGGGTTCTTCCATGTCACGATGGCTTTTTTCGATCGTCCAGATGCATCAGTGAAGACTGTGACTCCATTTACTGGTCGTAGTTTGCAGCGACGCGTGGCCATCAGGGGTAGATTTCCTATTTCCGCCCAGAGTTTATGTTTCGGGAAGTGAATGGAAATATTACCGTGGAAGTCCGCTAATGCAGTCTGAAACCCAGCGTCCTCTGCAAGAAGCCAGTCTAAGTTGTCTTTTGTGGCTGGAATGTAGATCGTCTCAGGATCCCTTCCATCCATCTCCTGCAGATGTCCTCTACCTTTCATAATGAGCTTAGCAAGCATGTCATTAACGGTCCAAACAGTCTTAGGTGGAGAGTGGGGAAGAAATAACCATTCTAAAATTCTCAAAGGGTCAGATTCTGCCTGATCCCATTGGAAAAGGACAGCAAAAGGTTGGAACTTGCTGGATATGATGGCGAGGCGAATGTGCAGGTCAGGGGGTTGTCGTCTGCTTTGCCTGTTTTCGACAGCTTGGGAGCATACTTCCAGAGCTTGTTTTGCTTCTGGGGTTAGGGATCGAATAGATGTGAGAGTTGGGTCGCCTTTAAGTAGCTCGAAGAGGGGGTGCAATTCCTCTGTTGTGATGCCCAAGACAGGCCTCAGCCAGTTAATGGCTCCTAAAAGCCCTTGCAAATCATTCAGGGTCATAGTGTCCGTTACTTTGAAAGTCACTGGTTGTGGCATGATTTCCTGTTGAGTGATCCTCCATCCGAGGTAGGTCCAAGGTTGGGTGCGTTGAATTTTTTCTGGGGCAAGCTGCAGACCTGCTTTTTGGATGGCGTCAGTTAAGGCAGTCAAGGTGGATTGTAGTTCAGTCCCGTGTTTTGCTGCTATCAGGATGTTTGATATTCCTGTCTTTGCCTCCCATTCTAATTGTTCAATTTGGGTATAGGTCAATTTATGCATGTTTGTGTTTTGAGTAGATCTAGAGGTGTGTATTGCTGTATGTTGCAACTTTGTGGAGCATCTTTGGGCTTGTGTTGTATGAAGGTTTTGTTTGTTTTGCTTTCTCAAGGCTCTTGCAGTGACTGTGTATAAAGAGTTATGTGTTTCTGCAGTTGAAATTGTAACTGGTTGTTTGTTTGCTACTTGTTTAAGTTTGGCTTTCCATGTTGTGTATGGCATCTTGTCTAAGAGCATTTTAAAATAGTGAGAAGTAAATACTTGATTTGGGGCCCCTCTTATTATTATTCTTACCCTCTGTAACACAAAAGAACTTTTTATAATAGCAGATCATCTGTCAATTAGTAACGTTGCCCTTCTGTGACTTAGAAAATTAAACATGGTAGTTGATAGCTGTATGTCTGCTGGGTTTTGCAATGCTACCTCTAGGTTGTTGGTTCTGTCAGGAGGTGGATGGTGTTGTCCCAGCTGAAATTCTCGCAGTACAAAACCAACCACTGTCATTGCCAGCAACGCCGTCAGTACACGTGCTGTCCACTTCAACGTTGGTAGCTTTGACTTTGCTGATGGTCTGGGCTTGGGTAGGCAGATGTTCTGTGTGCTTTCCCAGTCTACATCTTCTTCCTCGAGCTGAAGTAGTAGCCGTAGCCATGTTTGCTGTTCTTCCTCTTTTGCAGGATTCAAAACTGCTTGTCCTTTTTCTGGTTCTCTTGTCTCACTGAATTCAGTTTGCCACAGCTCAGCTAAGCTTTCTAGGGAGTCAATATCTCTTCTTCCTCCTCCATCAGGCCATCTTCGGCATAGAAGCTGTTCTGAGGCTGGTGAGGGCTGTGGGTTGGTTTCTGGGTAGGAGAGCCACAGTGATGCTTTAACTGTTGTGCATTTGTTGTGAGTTGGTTGAACTGGTGGTGACGGAAGAGGCACTTTCACTTCCGCCTCACGGCCGGAGTAAGCTTGCTGCATCCATGTTGCTGCGTGGTTGTTCTGCAGCGGTCTCATGGCCGCTGCGCAGCCAAAGGGTGTTAGTGGAGCGCCCTGGCTAAAGGGAGCTATCAGATTCTCTTCTGTGTCCTCTATAGACTCGCTGTCTATTTGTCCGTCACAGTCATCCTCCCCCCTTCCCGGCGAAATGCCTGAACCTGGGGGTGGCGGCTTCACTTCCGGCACACGGCAGGGGCAACATGGCGGTGCCTCCGGTGCCACTCTCCTTCTGCACATTGACTGTGCAACCACCGTGTAGCGGTCGCCCCGTAACGGTCCAGGGGTCGGCGCTGCTCTGTAATGGTCCTCGGCTCCAGCAGCACTGCTTGCTGCTCTGTATGGCATGGTCTCAGCTGCAGCCATGGGCGCTGGCATAAAGCCAGCATCCCCCCCGGCTGCCATGCTCATGCTGCCAGCCCCCAAGCCATGCTCCTTCACACCACACGCTGCCACTGCACTGTTCCCCCCAAGGGCTCCCCCTCCCCCTCATCCCCCCTGACCAACGTGCATTCCCCCCCTGCCCCACTCGGTCGGTGGGGGGGCTGGGGTTGAAGGGGGGGGGGTTGAGGGGAAAGGAGTGAAGGGGGGGGAAGTCCACTCTCCCGGGTGCATTTGCCTTTCTGTAGTGCTTATTCAAGGCTATCATAATGTCTTTCCATGTAGGCAAATTCTTGAGGGCGTCTGTTTTTCCCTCACTGGCTTTTTCAATAATTTTGTTCCCTATTTTCCTCCAAGATGACACTTGACAAGGTCCAGTCAGAGGGAATGCAGGTTCAGGCAACGAAATCCAATATAACAAGTCCCATAACTTACTTTCTTCTATGGTTGTTCTTGTAAAAGTTGAGAGACAGCTTCTGCTGTTTGTTTGATTTTTGGAGTAATTCCCTCCTGACGGGTAAACCACCCTCCCATATTCGCCAATTTTTGGTTACCTCTGTGCGGAAGCTCTGTTGTCCTTTCTTCTGGTCCTTTTTTCTTCCTTTTTTGTTCCTTTTTGCAGAGGTAACCCAGCGCGCTGAATTCTTTCTTTTCTTCCTTTTGGTTTTGGCGATATGGACACCCCCGGACAGGTTCCCCAGAGCTTCTGCTCCTGGTTGCCGGTAACCTGCTGAAGACCCTGTTCGGGCTCCATTTGAGGTGCTGTTCAAGGCACGAACCCCACTCTGACACGAACAAGTGCCAGAGCAGAAATACCATTTATTCAAACTGCCCAGGTTTAAATACCACGCCTGAACATGTCACGTGACCCTCTAACCAAAGACAATCAAATATTGTCTGAGAACCCGGGAGACCACAACTCCCATGGTTCATTGCTACATTCTTCCTGCCACACTTCCCTTCTTCTGCCCCACCCCCAACAGCTTTGCCAGCTCTTCCTGGCCAGAGGAAGGCTTAACCAAAGAGCTCGAATCACATAACATCCTGCCTTGGAAGGGACCCACAAGGGTCGCCCAGTCCAACTCCTGGCCCTGTGCAGGACAGCACAGCCATCCCACCGTGTGCCTGAGAGCGTTGTCCAAACGCTCCTTGAGCTCTGGTAGCCTTGGGGCCGTGACCACTGCCCTGGGCAGCCCGTTCCAGTGCCCGACCACCCTCCGGGGAAAGCACCAGGGCAGTTGAAGTCTCCACGAGAAGCAGGGACTGTGACCTGGAGGCTGCTTCAAGCTGCCTGTAGAGGTCTCCTCCCCATCTTGCTCCTGCTCAGGAGGCCTGGAGCAAACCCCCACAGCAGTGTGCCCATTCCCAGCCTGCCCACCCTTTGATCCTGACCCATCAACTCCTGAGTGGCTCGCCATCCCCCCCAAGACAGAGGTCGAGACCTTCCGAGTGTCACCTCCCCGAGATCTACGGATGTCGTCTCCCTGGGCTCCTGTGAGGCCCCGCATGTGGTTGCCAGCGCATTCTTCCCTCTCCCTTATGGGCCCTGTCCAATGCAGCCCCAGGGCAGCCCGGAGGAGCCCTGTCTGAGGCTGCGCTGGGGTGACTGGGGACACGGTGGGCTCACTGGGAGCAGCCTTCCAAAGCCCCAGAGCGGCAGGATGGTGCCCAGGCTCTGCTCAGGGCTGCTTTGGGCGTGGGGCCGTCTGCGCGAGTCCTGCACGGGACCCATGTGTCCTGGCTGCCACGCCAAAGGGCTGCTTCCCCAGGCGAAGGGGACAGGGGAGTGACCCTGCGTGAGAGCCTGCACCTCTGGCAGTGACTCAGGCCCGGGGTGCCCTTTGGGTGCCCTTGGTGCCCTTTGGGCCTTGCTGGATCTGCTTGCTGCCATTTGCTGGGGCCACCCTGCACTCCCTCCCCATTCCAGGCAGACACAGGCAGGTGTTGGAATAAAATCTTTTCTTCCGTAACCAGAAGAAAACTGTTAACTATATCTACGGAACGGCGGAGGGGGTCAGACAGAAATGCACACAAATCAACAGGATTGGCAAAAATGTCCGCTTTATTAGAGGACAGACAGCTCATATGCTGCCTGCGACACACAGACATGTGGTTCTTCCCCAGGTTACATTGGATACATAAGGCAAACATACTGTGGTGTACAGTACTAATTGGATATCAGCAGGTGTCCATAAGCCTTGTTTTCCTGCCAGAACAACTCCTCCTTTACCTTGGCACAAGGCCTGCAGCCATAGAAGTGGCGCAGTATTTTTTTACTCTCTGCACCCAGCCATGCCAAGGGGAAGGTCTCAGAAATGCAACTGAAATTGTTCACACAATTTCTGTCCACCGACATCTACGTCTACATCTATCTCTACATCTTCCCTACATCTCTATCTACATCTTCCCCACATAAACACCCTCCCTCCCTCCCGCTGGGATAGATCCCCAAACGATCTATCCCTCCAACTGGCATAGATCCCCAAACGATCTATGCCTCAACCTGGGATAGGTCCCCAAACGACCTATCCCTCAAACAGGGATAGGTCCCCAAACGACCTATCCCTTTAACAGGCCTAAGCCAATCTTCCTGCCCCAGCCCCGGCTGCGGGAGCCTTGATCTTCATGGCAGGCCCTGGCTCAGAGCCCCCCTTCCTCTTCGCCCCCCGCCTTTCCAGCTTGGCGTCTCCACTGTTCGTGGGCGCGGGGACGCTGCTGCCACCATCCTGGCTGGTCCCTGCAGCCCCCGGGGAGGAAGCCAAGTGCCCCTGAGTCCCCTGCGGCAGGACCTTCCCACTCAGCAGAGCGCGGCTGGTTGGAGTCACCCCAGGCTCCCTGGTGGCTTGGAGCTGGGGTGCGGCTGAGGGGCTGGCGGTGGTGTGCCTGGGCGGGGAGGTGTCCTCCTCCATGGCGACATCGCTGGCCAGCGAGAGGTCGCAGCCTCGGGGGGCGTCCTCCTCCATGGAGACGTCGGTGGCCAGCGAGAGGTCGCAGCCGCGGGCGGTGTCCTCCTCCATGGGGACGTCGGTGGCCAGTGAGAGGTCGCAGCCGCGGGGGGCGTCCTCCTCCATGGAGACGTCACTGGCCAGGCTGATGTTAAGTGCCGGGGTGACGTCCACATCCATGGGGGTGCTCCCATCTGGGGGGCTGCCACTGCCCAGGGGTGTCCCGGAGGGGTTGGCTGAGCTGGCAGGGCTGCGCTGGCTGTGCCGCGCTGCTGGGACCGGGGCCACTGCTCTCCCCTGATGGTGGTAGGGCTGCAGTTGACCCTGGGGGGCACGTTGGTCTGCCCCAGCCAGGGGCTTCCCACTGCCCTGGGGCCCCCCCCGGGCAGTGTTGGATGTTACAGCAACGCCAGGGCTGCTTGCCAGTGGGGCTGGTGGAGGCAGGTTGGCTGAGCCTGTGAGAAAGAGCAAAGCCTGGAAGTCACATCCCGAGCTGGGGCCGTCAGGCGCTTGGAGGACTGAGGAGGAGGAGGAGGAGGAGGGCGAGGTGCAGGGGAGGAAGGGCTGTGAATGTCCCCACCGTGCACTGCGGGGCTTTCGGGGTCAGGCTCTGTCCTCACCTTTGGTGCCGGAGCTTTGGGGGGAGCGGAAGAGCTGCACGAGCCGGGTCAGGGCTGATCTCCAGCTCACAGAGCGGCGCCACAGAGCTGACAGGGCCATGGTCCGTCACGCTCGGTGGCCGGTCGCTTCTGTTGACTGGACACAGGTCTGGATGCTCCTCTTGGAGCGTCTCCAGGGATGGAATGTCGGGCCTCCCATTGTGTCATAGAGACAGCAGTAATGCTGGGGCTTCCCTGAGGTGCTGTTCAAGGCACGAACCCCACTCTGACACGAACAAGTGCCAGAGCAGAATTACCGTTTATTCAAACTGCCCAGGTTTAAATACCACGCCTGAACATGTCACGTGACCCTCTAACCAATGACAATCAAATATTGTCTGAGAACCCGGGAGACCACAACTCCCATGGTTCATTGCTACATTCTTCCTGCCACATCTCCCTCCTCTTTTTATTAACAAGTTGAGAAACACTATGTTTTTAACATTCTTATTAGAACCAATCTTATTTCAACTAATTATAAAAAACAGGGCCTATCGTCACAAGGCCTTTATTGAACTGTTGACAACTTTATTGGTTCGTGCAATATTCAAGCAATCTCAAATTACCCAGGGTTTGTAGGTGTGGATAACCTTTTATCTGAGGGTGACTTTGTGTAATGGCATCATCTTTATTTAAAAGGGAAATGTGTTGGGTTGTAGATGTTGTGTCTGAGGTGGTGTTGTCTGAAGTAGTGTTTAAGATGTCTTGCTATAAAGTGTACTTGCTTTCACACACAAATACATGCTTCCACTCAACTTTCTCATTCATACTCCGGTGGCCACCGTTTCATTCTCTCCTTACAATGCACTCTTAAACCCTTTATTGTGTTTGACTCATGGAGTTTTGGTTCTGTATTGGTTACTGTTTATGTGTTTCTTTTGGTTCTGCCTTGGTTACTGTTTATATGTTTCTTTTGGTTCTGTTGTATCATTTACTGCTTCTTTGTGATTCTCCCTGTTTTAAGGAAATGTTAATGTAGATTTACACACATAGGGAACAGACCCATATCTCTTTTCCCCTTTTTTTTTTTTTTTTTTTTTCTCCCCACTGTGTGATGTGTTTACTATTGTTGGTCGTGTTTCTTCTAATCCAAATCCTTCACTTATTTCTTCTGGTGGTTGCTCCTGTTGTGGTGGAGGGCTAATATAAGGCCTGACACATCTAGAAGGGACCCATTGTAATTTGGTACCCTTGGATACACAGGCATATCCCCTTCCCCATGTTATGAGATCTACTGGTCCTGACCATTGCCCAGATATTAGATCTTTGATCATAACTGGTGGTTTGGAAGATGAAAGTATTTGAGTTTTCTGTTGGCGTTCATACCTGCTATGGTCTGTATCATCACAGTTTAAGAAATTTAGAACATATGACGCTTTCCGTAAGCGTTCCTGGGGGCTATATACCGACTCCCCTCTTTTTTGTCTTTGAAGCATTTCTTTTAGTGTACGGTGAGCTCTTTCTACAATCGCTTGTCCTGTGGGTGAATGCGGTATACCTATGGAATGGAGTATTCCCCAATCTGTGAGAAATGTTTTGATTTTTTCAGAACAATGAGCAGGGCCATTGTCGGTTTTTATGGTTTTTGGAATTCCTAGGATTGCGAAACAACTGAGCCAGTGTCTGATAACGTCTTTGGCTTTTTCTCCCGTGTGTGCTGTTGCATTAATGTATCTGGAATACATGTCTACTGTAACATGGACATATTTTAGTTTACCGAATTCAGCTATATGTGTAAGGTCTGTCTGCCAGATTTCATTGGCTGTTATGCCCCTGGGATTAACCCCTTCCTTAGCTGGCATGGGGGTAATTCGCTGGCAGTCAGAGCATGACATAATTATGTCTCTGGTCTGGTTTATTGTAATTTGGAATTGTCTCTTTAATGAACGTGCATTTTGGTGGAAGAACTGGTGTGAGACTTTAGCCTGTTCCAGAATTTTGGGAACTGTAGTTGCCATAGCAGTTGCATCAGCTTTTTGATTGCCCTCTGCTATGGGTCCTGGAAGTTCTGTGTGTGACCGAGTGTGCATTATGTAAAAATCAAATTTTCTGTGGTTGATAAGAAACCATATGGTACGAATTTCTGTAAATAAGTGAGGATTAGTGACATCTCGAAGGAAGGAGGCTTCGAGACGTGAGACCAACCCTGCTGCATAGTGAGAATCTGTGACAACATTCATAGGTTGATCATGGAACAATTCAAATGCCATGCGGATAGCTGCTAGTTCTAAAACCTGTACAGAACCTTGGTCCAAGGTTTGTACCTTATTGTCCCATTGTCCTGTGGCAGGGTTCTTCCATGTCACGATGGCTTTTTTCGATCGTCCAGATGCATCAGTGAAGACTGTGACTCCATTTACTGGTCGTAGTTTGCAGCGACGCGTGGCCATCAGGGGTAGATTTCCTATTTCCGCCCAGAGTTTATGTTTCGGGAAGTGAATGGAAATATTACCGTGGAAGTCCGCTAATGCAGTCTGAAACCCAGCGTCCTCTGCAAGAAGCCAGTCTAAGTTGTCTTTTGTGGCTGGAATGTAGATCGTCTCAGGATCCCTTCCATCCATCTCCTGCAGATGTCCTCTACCTTTCATAATGAGCTTAGCAAGCATGTCATTAACGGTCCAAACAGTCTTAGGTGGAGAGTGGGGAAGAAATAACCATTCTAGAATTCTCAAAGGGTCAGATTCTGCCTGATCCCATTGGAAAAGGACAGCAAAAGGTTGGAACTTGCTGGATATGATGGCGAGGCGAATGTGCAGGTCAGGGGGTTGTCGTCTGCTTTGCCTGTTTTCGACAGCTTGGGAGCATACTTCCAGAGCTTGTTTTGCTTCTGGGGTTAGGGATCGAATAGATGTGAGAGTTGGGTCGCCTTTAAGTAGCTCGAAGAGGGGGTGCAATTCCTCTGTTGTGATGCCCAAGACAGGCCTCAGCCAGTTAATGGCTCCTAAAAGCCCTTGCAAATCATTCAGGGTCATAGTGTCCGTTACTTTGAAAGTCACTGGTTGTGGCATGATTTCCTGTTGAGTGATCCTCCATCCGAGGTAGGTCCAAGGTTGGGTGCGTTGAATTTTTTCTGGGGCAAGCTGCAGACCTGCTTTTTGGATGGCGTCAGTTAAGGCAGTCAAGGTGGATTGTAGTTCAGTCCCGTGTTTTGCTGCTATCAGGATGTTTGATATTCCTGTCTTTGCCTCCCATTCTAATTGTTCAATTTGGGTATAGGTCAATTTATGCATGTTTGTGTTTTGAGTAGATCTAGAGGTGTGTATTGCTGTATGTTGCAACTTTGTGGAGCATCTTTGGGCTTGTGTTGTATGAAGGTTTTGTTTGTTTTGCTTTCTCAAGGCTCTTGCAGTGACTGTGTATAAAGAGTTATGTGTTTCTGCAGTTGAAATTGTAACTGGTTGTTTGTTTGCTACTTGTTTAAGTTTGGCTTTCCATGTTGTGTATGGCATATTGTCTAACAGCATTTTAAAATAGTGAGAAGTAAATACTTGATTTGGGGCCCCTCTTATTATTATTCTTACCCTCTGTAACACAAAAGAACTTTTTATAATAGCAGATCATCTGTCAATTAGTAACGTTGCCCTTCTGTGACTTAGAAAATTAAACATGGTAGTTGATAGCTGTATGTCTGCTGGGTTTTGCAATGCTACCTCTAGGTTGTTGGTTCTGTCAGGAGGTGGATGGTGTTGTCCCAGCTGAAATTCTCGCAGTACAAAACCAACCACTGTCATTGCCAGCAACGCCGTCAGTACACGTGCTGTCCACTTCAACGTTGGTAGCTTTGACTTTGCTGATGGTCTGGGCTTGGGTAGGCAGATGTTCTGTGTGCTTTCCCAGTCTACATCTTCTTCCTCGAGCTGAAGTAGTAGCCGTAGCCATGTTTGCTGTTCTTCCTCTTTTGCAGGATTCAAAACTGCTTGTCCTTTTTCTGGTTCTCTTGTCTCACTGAGTTCAGTTTGCCACAGCTCAGCTAAGCTTTCTAGGGAGTCAATATCTCTTCTTCCTCCTCCATCAGGCCATCTTCGGCATAGAAGCTGTTCTGAGGCTGGTGAGGGCTGTGGGTTGGTTTCTGGGTAGGAGAGCCACAGTGATGCTTTAACTGTTGTGCATTTGTTGTGAGTTGGTTGAACTGGTGGTGACGGAAGAGGCACTTTCACTTCCGCCTCACGGCCGGAGTAAGCTTGCTGCGTCCATGTTGCTGCGTGGTTGTTCTGCAGCGGTCTCATGGCCGCTGCGCAGCCAAAGGGTGTTAGTGGAGCGCCCTGGCTAAAGGGAGCTATCAGATTCTCTTCTGTGTCCTCTATAGACTCGCTGTCTATTTGTCCGTCACAGTCATCCTCCCCCCTTCCCGGCGAAATGCCTGAACCTGGGGGTGGCGGCTTCACTTCCGGCACACGGCAGGGGCAACATGGCGGTGCCTCCGGTGCCACTCTCCTTCTGCACATTGACTGTGCAACCACCGTGTAGCGGTCGCCCTGTAACGGTCCAGGGGTCGGCACTGCTCTGTAATGGTCCTCGGCTCCAACAGCACTGCTTGCTGCTCTGTATGGCATGGTCTCAGCTGCAGCCATGGGCGCTGGCATAAAGCCAGCATCCCCCCCGGCTGCCATGCTCATGCTGCCAGCCCCCAAGCCATGCTCCTTCACACCACACGCTGCCACTGCACTGTTCCCCCCAAGGGCTCCCCCTCCCCCTCATCCCCCCTGACCAACGTGCATTCCCCCCCTGCCCCACTCGGTCGGTGGGGGGGCTGGGGTTGAAGGGGGGGGGTTGAGGGGAAAGGAGTGAAGGGGGGGGAAGTCCACTCTCCCGGGTGCATTTGCCTTTCTGTAGTGCTTATTCAAGGCTATCATAATGTCTTTCCATGTAGGCAAATTCTTGAGGGCGTCTGTTTTTCCCTCACTGGCTTTTTCAATAATTTTGTTCCCTATTTTCCTCCAAGATGACACTTGACAAGGTCCAGTCAGAGGGAATGCAGGTTCAGGCAACGAAATCCAATATAACAAGTCCCATAACTTACTTTCTTCTATGGTTGTTCTTGTAAAAGTTGAGAGACAGCTTCTGCTGTTTGTTTGATTTTTGGAGTAATTCCCTCCTGACGGGTAAACCACCCTCCCATATTCGCCAATTTTTGGTTACCTCTGTGCGGAAGCTCTGTTGTCCTTTCTTCTGGTCCTTTTTTCTTCCTTTTTTGTTCCTTTTTGCAGAGGTAACCCAGTGCGCTGAATTCTTTCTTTTCTTCCTTTTGGTTTTGGCGATATGGACACCCCCGGACAGGTTCCCCAGAGCTTCTGCTCCTGGTTGCCGGTAACCTGCTGAAGACCCTGTTCGGGCTCCATTTGAGGTGCTGTTCAAGGCACGAACCCCACTCTGACACGAACAAGTGCCAGAGCAGAAATACCATTTATTCAAACTGCCCAGGTTTAAATACCACGCCTGAACATGTCACGTGACCCTCTAACCAAAGACAATCAAATATTGTCTGAGAACCCGGGAGACCACAACTCCCATGGTTCATTGCTACATTCTTCCTGCCACACTTCCCTTCTTCTGCCCCACCCCCAACAGCTTTGCCAGCTCTTCCTGGCCAGAGGAAGGCTTAACCAAAGAGCTCGAATCACATAACATCCTGCCTTGGAAGGGACCCACAAGGGTCGCCCAGTCCAACTCCTGGCCCTGTGCAGGACAGCACAGCCATCCCACCGTGTGCCTGAGAGCGTTGTCCAAACGCTCCTTGAGCTCTGGCAGCCTTGGGGCCGTGACCACTGCCCTGGGCAGCCCGTTCCAGTGCCCGACCACCCTCCGGGGAAAGCACCAGGGCAGTTGAAGTCTCCACGAGAAGCAGGGACTGTGACCTGGAGGCTGCTTCAAGCTGCCTGTAGAGGTCTCCTCCCCATCTTGCTCCTGCTCAGGAGGCCTGGAGCAAACCCCCACAGCAGTGTGCCCATTCCCAGCCTGCCCGCCCTTTGATCCTGACCCATCAACTCCTGAGTGGCTCGCCATCCCCCCCAAGACAGAGGTCGAGACCTTCCGAGTGTCACCTCCCCGAGATCTACGGATGTCGTCTCCCTGGGCTCCTGTGAGGCCCCGCATGTGGTTGCCAGCGCATTCTTCCCTCTCCCTTATGGGCCCTGTCCAATGCAGCCCCAGGGCAGCCCGGAGGAGCCCTGTCTGAGGCTGCGCTGGGGTGACTGGGGACACGGTGGGCTCACTGGGAGCAGCCTTCCAAAGCCCCAGAGCGGCAGGATGGTGCCCAGGCTCTGCTCAGGGCTGCTTTGGGCGTGGGGCCGTCTGCGCGAGTCCTGCACGGGACCCATGTGTCCTGGCTGCCACGCCAAAGGGCTGCTTCCCCAGGCGAAGGGGACAGGGGAGTGACCCTGCGTGAGAGCCTGCACCTCTGGCAGTGACTCAGGCCCGGGGTGCCCTTTGGGTGCCCTTGGTGCCCTTTGGGCCTTGCTGGATCTGCTTGCTGCCATTTGCTGGGGCCACCCTGCACTCCCTCCCCATTCCAGGCAGACACAGGCAGGTGTTGGAATAAAATCTTTTCTTCCGTAACCAGAAGAAAACTGTTAACTATATCTACGGAACGGCGGAGGGGGTCAGACAGAAATGCACACAAATCAACAGGATTGGCAAAAATGTCCGCTTTATTAGAGGACAGACAGCTCATATGCTGCCTGCGACACACAGACATGTGGTTCTTCCCCAGGTTACATTGGATACATAAGGCAAACATACTGTGGTGTACAGTACTAATTGGATATCAGCAGGTGTCCATAAGCCTTGTTTTCCTGCCAGAACAACTCCTCCTTTACCTTGGCACAAGGCCTGCAGCCATAGAAGTGGCGCAGTATTTTTTTACTCTCTGCACCCAGCCATGCCAAGGGGAAGGTCTCAGAAATGCAACTGAAATTGTTCACACAATTTCTGTCCACCGACATCTACGTCTACATCTATCTCTACATCTTCCCTACATCTCTATCTACATCTTCCCCACATAAACACCCTCCCTCCCTCCCGCTGGGATAGATCCCCAAACGATCTATCCCTCCAACTGGCATAGATCCCCAAACGATCTATGCCTCAACCTGGGATAGGTCCCCAAACGACCTATCCCTCAAACAGGGATAGGTCCCCAAACGACCTATCCCTTTAACAGGCCTAAGCCAATCTTCCTGCCCCAGCCCCGGCTGCGGGAGCCTTGATCTTCATGGCAGGCCCTGGCTCAGAGCCCCCCTTCCTCTTCGCCCCGCGCCTTTCCAGCTTGGCGTCTCCACTGTTCGTGGGCGCGGGGACGCTGCTGCCACCATCCTGGCTGGTCCCTGCAGCCCCCGGGGAGGAAGCCAAGTGCCCCTGAGTCCCCTGCGGCAGGACCTTCCCACTCAGCAGAGCGCGGCTGGTTGGAGTCACCCCAGGCTCCCTGGTGGCTTGGAG
Source organism: Pseudopipra pipra (assembly GCF_036250125.1). Taxonomy (NCBI): domain Eukaryota; kingdom Metazoa; phylum Chordata; class Aves; order Passeriformes; family Pipridae; genus Pseudopipra; species Pseudopipra pipra. The sequence continues at coordinate 16,264,481 of NC_087580.1, read as the reverse complement.
CTGGGGTGCGGCTGAGGGGCTGGCGGTGGTGTGCCTGGGCGGGGAGGTGTCCTCCTCCATGGCGACATCGCTGGCCAGCGAGAGGTCGCAGCCTCGGGGGGCGTCCTCCTCCATGGAGACGTCGCTGGCCAGCGAGAGGTCACAGCCGCGGGCGGTGTCCTCCTCCATGGGGACGTCGGTGGCCAGTGAGAGGTCGCAGCCGCGGGGGGCGTCCTCCTCCATGGAGACGTCACTGGCCAGGCTGATGTTAAGTGCCGGGGTGACGTCCACATCCATGGGGGTGCTCCCATCTGGGGGGCTGCCACTGCCCAGGGGTGTCCCGGAGGGGTTGGCTGAGCTGGCAGGGCTGCGCTGGCTGTGCCGCGCTGCTGGGACCGGGGCCACTGCTCTCCCCTGATGGTGGTAGGGCTGCAGTTGACCCTGGGGGGCACGTTGGTCTGCCCCAGCCAGGGGCTTCCCACTGCCCTGGGGCCCCCCCCGGGCAGTGTTGGATGTTACAGCAACGCCAGGGCTGCTTGCCAGTGGGGCTGGTGGAGGCAGGTTGGCTGAGCCTGTGAGAAAGAGCAAAGCCTGGAAGTCACATCCCGAGCTGGGGCCGTCAGGCGCTTGGAGGACTGAGGAGGAGGAGGAGGAGGAGGGCGAGGTGCAGGGGAGGAAGGGCTGTGAATGTCCCCACCGTGCACTGCGGGGCTTTCGGGGTCAGGCTCTGTCCTCACCTTTGGTGCCGGAGCTTTGGGGGGAGCGGAAGAGCTGCACGAGCCGGGTCAGGGCTGATCTCCAGCTCACAGAGCGGCGCCACAGAGCTGACAGGGCCATGGTCCGTCACGCTCGGTGGCCGGTCGCTTCTGTTGACTGGACACAGGTCTGGATGCTCCTCTTGGAGCGTCTCCAGGGATGGAATGTCGGGCCTCCCATTGTGTCATAGAGACAGCAGTAATGCTGGGGCTTCCCTGAGGTGCTGTTCAAGGCACGAACCCCACTCTGACACGAACAAGTGCCAGAGCAGAATTACCGTTTATTCAAACTGCCCAGGTTTAAATACCACGCCTGAACATGTCACGTGACCCTCTAACCAATGACAATCAAATATTGTCTGAGAACCCGGGAGACCACAACTCCCATGGTTCATTGCTACATTCTTCCTGCCACATCTCCCTCCTCTTTTTATTAACAAGTTGAGAAACACTATGTTTTTAACATTCTTATTAGAACCAATCTTATTTCAACTAATTATAAAAAACAGGGCCTATCGTCACAAGGCCTTTATTGAACTGTTGACAACTTTATTGGTTCGTGCAATATTCAAGCAATCTCAAATTACCCAGGGTTTGTAGGTGTGGATAACCTTTTATCTGAGGGTGACTTTGTGTAATGGCATCATCTTTATTTAAAAGGGAAATGTGTTGGGTTGTAGATGTTGTGTCTGAGGTGGTGTTGTCTGAAGTAGTGTTTAAGATGTCTTGCTATAAAGTGTACTTGCTTTCACACACAAATACATGCTTCCACTCAACTTTCTCATTCATACTCCGGTGGCCACCGTTTCATTCTCTCCTTACACATGCACTCTTAAACCCTTTATTGTGTTTGACTCATGGAGTTTTGGTTCTGTATTGGTTACTGTTTATGTGTTTCTTTTGGTTCTGCCTTGGTTACTGTTTATATGTTTCTTTTGGTTCTGTTGTATCATTTACTGCTTCTTTGTGATTCTCCCTGTTTTAAGGAAATGTTAATGTAGATTTACACACATAGGGAACAGACCCATATCTCTTTTCCCCTTTTTTTTTTTTTTTTTTTTTCTCCCCACTGTGTGATGTGTTTACTATTGTTGGTCGTGTTTCTTCTAATCCAAATCCTTCACTTATTTCTTCTGGTGGTTGCTCCTGTTGTGGTGGAGGGCTAATATAAGGCCTGACACATCTAGAAGGGACCCATTGTAATTTGGTACCCTTGGATACACAGGCATATCCCCTTCCCCATGTTATGAGATCTACTGGTCCTGACCATTGCCCAGATATTAGATCTTTGATCATAACTGGTGGTTTGGAAGATGAAAGTATTTGAGTTTTCTGTTGGCGTTCATACCTGCTATGGTCTGTATCATCACAGTTTAAGAAATTTAGAACATATGACGCTTTCCGTAAGCGTTCCTGGGGGCTATATACCGACTCCCCTCTTTTTTGTCTTTGAAGCATTTCTTTTAGTGTACGGTGAGCTCTTTCTACAATCGCTTGTCCTGTGGGTGAATGCGGTATACCTATGGAATGGAGTATTCCCCAATCTGTGAGAAATGTTTTGATTTTTTCAGAACAATAAGCAGGGCCATTGTCGGTTTTTATGGTTTTTGGAATTCCTAGGATTGCGAAACAACTGAGCCAGTGTCTGATAACGTCTTTGGCTTTTTCTCCCGTGTGTGCTGTTGCATTAATGTATCTGGAATACATGTCTACTGTAACATGGACATATTTTAGTTTACCGAATTCAGCTATATGTGTAAGGTCTGTCTGCCAGATTTCATTGGCTGTTATGCCCCTGGGATTAACCCCTTCCTTAGCTGGCATGGGGGTAATTCGCTGGCAGTCAGAGCATGACATAATTATGTCTCTGGTCTGGTTTATTGTAATTTGGAATTGTCTCTTTAATGAACGTGCATTTTGGTGGAAGAACTGGTGTGAGACTTTAGCCTGTTCCAGAATTTTGGGAACTGTAGTTGCCATAGCAGTTGCATCAGCTTTTTGATTGCCCTCTGCTATGGGTCCTGGAAGTTCTGTGTGTGACCGAGTGTGCATTATGTAAAAATCAAATTTTCTGTGGTTGATAAGAAACCATATGGTACGAATTTCTGTAAATAAGTGAGGATTAGTGACATCTCGAAGGAAGGAGGCTTCGAGACGTGAGACCAACCCTGCTGCATAGTGAGAATCTGTGACAACATTCATAGGTTGATCATGGAACAATTCAAATGCCATGCGGATAGCTGCTAGTTCTAAAACCTGTACAGAACCTTGGTCCAAGGTTTGTACCTTATTGTCCCATTGTCCTGTGGCAGGGTTCTTCCATGTCACGATGGCTTTTTTCGATCGTCCAGATGCATCAGTGAAGACTGTGACTCCATTTACTGGTCGTAGTTTGCAGCGACGCGTGGCCATCAGGGGTAGATTTCCTATTTCCGCCCAGAGTTTATGTTTCGGGAAGTGAATGGAAATATTACCGTGGAAGTCCGCTAATGCAGTCTGAAACCCAGCGTCCTCTGCAAGAAGCCAGTCTAAGTTGTCTTTTGTGGCTGGAATGTAGATCGTCTCAGGATCCCTTCCATCCATCTCCTGCAGATGTCCTCTACCTTTCATAATGAGCTTAGCAAGCATGTCATTAACGGTCCAAACAGTCTTAGGTGGAGAGTGGGGAAGAAATAACCATTCTAGAATTCTCAAAGGGTCAGATTCTGCCTGATCCCATTGGAAAAGGACAGCAAAAGGTTGGAACTTGCTGGATATGATGGCGAGGCGAATGTGCAGGTCAGGGGGTTGTCGTCTGCTTTGCCTGTTTTCGACAGCTTGGGAGCATACTTCCAGAGCTTGTTTTGCTTCTGGGGTTAGGGATCGAATAGATGTGAGAGTTGGGTCGCCTTTAAGTAGCTCGAAGAGGGGGTGCAATTCCTCTGTTGTGATGCCCAAGACAGGCCTCAGCCAGTTAATGGCTCCTAAAAGCCCTTGCAAATCATTCAGGGTCATAGTGTCCGTTACTTTGAAAGTCACTGGTTGTGGCATGATTTCCTGTTGAGTGATCCTCCATCCGAGGTAGGTCCAAGGTTGGGTGCGTTGAATTTTTTCTGGGGCAAGCTGCAGACCTGCTTTTTGGATGGCGTCAGTTAAGGCAGTCAAGGTGGATTGTAGTTCAGTCCCGTGTTTTGCTGCTATCAGGATGTTTGATATTCCTGTCTTTGCCTCCCATTCTAATTGTTCAATTTGGGTATAGGTCAATTTATGCATGTTTGTGTTTTGAGTAGATCTAGAGGTGTGTATTGCTGTATGTTGCAACTTTGTGGAGCATCTTTGGGCTTGTGTTGTATGAAGGTTTTGTTTGTTTTGCTTTCTCAAGGCTCTTGCAGTGACTGTGTATAAAGAGTTATGTGTTTCTGCAGTTGAAATTGTAACTGGTTGTTTGTTTGCTACTTGTTTAAGTTTGGCTTTCCATGTTGTGTATGGCATATTGTCTAACAGCATTTTAAAATAGTGAGAAGTAAATACTTGATTTGGGGCCCCTCTTATTATTATTCTTACCCTCTGTAACATAAAAGAACTTTTTATAATAGCAGATCATCTGTCAATTAGTAAAGTTGCCCTTCTGTGACTTAGAAAATTAAACATGGTAGTTGATAGCTGTATGTCTGCTGTGTTTTGCAATGCTACCTCTAGGTTGTTGGTTCTGTCAGGAGGTGGATGGTGTTGTCCCAGCTGAAATTCTCGCAGTACAAAACCAACCACTGTCATTGCCAGCAACGCCGTCAGTACACGTGCTGTCCACTTCAACGTTGGTAGCTTTGACTTTGCTGATGGTCTGGGCTTGGGTAGGCAGATGTTCTGTGTGCTTTCCCAGTCTACATCTTCTTCCTCGAGCTGAAGTAGTAGCCGTAGCCATGTTTGCTGTTCTTCCTCTTTTGCAGGATTCAAAACTGCTTGTCCTTTTTCTGGTTCTCTTGTCTCACTGAATTCAGTTTGCCACAGCTCAGCTAAGCTTTTTAGGGAGTCAGTATCTCTTCTTCCTCCTCCATCAGGCCATCTTCGGCATAGAAGCTGTTCTGAGGCTGGTGAGGGCTGTGGGTTGGTTTCTGGGTAGGAGAGCCACAGTGATGCTTTAACTGTTGTGCATTTGTTGTGAGTTGGTTGAACTGGTGGTGACGGAAGAGGCACTTTCACTTCCGCCTCACGGCCGGAGTAAGCTTGCTGCGTCCATGTTGCTGCGTGGTTGTTCTGCAGCGGTCTCATGGCCGCTGCGCAGCCAAAGGGTGTTAGTGGAGCGCCCTGGCTAAAGGGAGCTATCAGATTCTCTTCTGTGTCCTCTATAGACTCGCTGTCTATTTGTCCGTCACAGTCATCCTCCCCCCTTCCCGGCGAAATGCCTGAACCTGGGGGTGGCGGCTTCACTTCCGGCACACGGCAGGGGCAACATGGCGGTGCCTCCGGTGCCACTCTCCTTCTGCACATTGACTGTGCAACCACCGTGTAGCGGTCGCCCCGTAACGGTCCAGGGGTCGGCGCTGCTCTGTAATGGTCCTCGGCTCCAACAGCACTGCTTGCTGCTCTGTATGGCATGGTCTCAGCTGCAGCCATGGGCGCTGGCATAAAGCCAGCATCCCCCCCGGCTGCCATGCTCATGCTGCCAGCCCCCAAGCCATGCTCCTTCACACCACACGCTGCCACTGCACTGTTCCCCCCAAGGGCTCCCCCTCCCCCCCATCCCCCCTGACCAACGTGCATTCCCCCCCTGCCCCACTCGGTCGGTGGGGGGGCTGGGGTTGAAGGGGGGGGGGTTGAGGGGAAAGGAGTGAAGGGGGGGGAAGTCCACTCTCCCGGGTGCATTTGCCTTTCTGTAGTGCTTATTCAAGGCTATCATAATGTCTTTCCATGTAGGCAAATTCTTGAGGGCGTCTGTTTTTCCCTCACTGGCTTTTTCAATAATTTTGTTCCCTATTTTCCTCCAAGATGACACTTGACAAGGTCCAGTCAGAGGGAATGCAGGTTCAGGCAACGAAATCCAATATAACAAGTCCCATAACTTACTTTCTTCTATGGTTGTTCTTGTAAAAGTTGAGAGACAGCTTCAGCTGTTTGTTTGATTTTTGGAGTAATTCCCTCCTGACGGGTAAACCACCCTCCCATATTCGCCAATTTTTGGTTACCTCTGTGCGGAAGCTCTGTTGTCCTTTCTTCTGGTCCTTTTTTCTTCCTTTTTTGTTCCTTTTTGCAGAGGTAACCCAGCGCGCTGAATTCTTTCTTTTCTTCCTTTTGGTTTTGGCGATATGGACACCCCCGGACAGGTTCCCCAGAGCTTCTGCTCCTGGTTGCCGGTAACCTGCTGAAGACCCTGTTCGGGCTCCATTTGAGGTGCTGTTCAAGGCACGAACCCCACTCTGACACGAACAAGTGCCAGAGCAGAAATACCATTTATTCAAACTGCCCAGGTTTAAATACCACGCCTGAACATGTCACGTGACCCTCTAACCAAAGACAATCAAATATTGTCTGAGAACCCGGGAGACCACAACTCCCATGGTTCATTGCTACATTCTTCCTGCCACACTTCCCTTCTTCTGCCCCACCCCCAACAGCTTTGCCAGCTCTTCCTGGCCAGAGGAAGGCTTAACCAAAGAGCTCGAATCACATAACATCCTGCCTTGGAAGGGACCCACAAGGGTCGCCCAGTCCAACTCCTGGCCCTGTGCAGGACAGCACAGCCATCCCACCGTGTGCCTGAGAGCGTTGTCCAAACGCTCCTTGAGCTCTGGCAGCCTTGGGGCCGTGACCACTGCCCTGGGCAGCCCGTTCCAGTGCCCGACCACCCTCCGGGGAAAGCACCAGGGCAGTTGAAGTCTCCACGAGAAGCAGGGACTGTGACCTGGAGGCTGCTTCAAGCTGCCTGTAGAGGTCTCCTCCCCATCTTGCTCCTGCTCAGGAGGCCTGGAGCAAACCCCCACAGCAGTGTGCCCATTCCCAGCCTGCCCGCCCTTTGATCCTGACCCATCAACTCCTGAGTGGCTCGCCATCCCCCCCAAGACAGAGGTCGAGACCTTCCGAGTGTCACCTCCCCGAGATCTACGGATGTCGTCTCCCTGGGCTCCTGCGAGGCCCCGCATGTGGTTGCCAGCGCATTCTTCCCTCTCCCTTATGGGCCCTGTCCAATGCAGCCCCAGGGCAGCCCGGAGGAGCCCTGTCTGGGGCTGCGCTGGGGTGACCGGGGACACGGTGGGCTCACTGGGAGCAGCCTTCCAAAGCCCCAGAGCGGCAGGATGGTGCCCAGGCTCTGCTCAGGGCTGCTTTGGGCGTGGGGCCGTCTGCGCGAGTCCTGCACGGGACCCATGTGTCCTGGCTGCCACGCCAAAGGGCTGCTTCCCCAGGCGAAGGGGACAGGGGAGTGACCCTGCGTGAGAGCCTGCACCTCTGGCAGTGACTCAGGCCCGGGGTGCCCTTTGGGTGCCCTTGGTGCCCTTTGGGCCTTGCTGGATCTGCTTGCTGCCATTTGCTGGGGCCACCCTGCACTCCCTCCCCATTCCAGGCAGACACAGGCAGGTGTTGGAATAAAATCTTTTCTTCCGTAACCAGAAGAAAACTGTTAACTATATCTACGGAACGGCGGAGGGGGTCAGACAGAAATGCACACAAATCAACAGGATTGGCAAAAATGTCCGCTTTATTAGAGGACAGACAGCTCATATGCTGCCTGCGACACACAGACATGTGGTTCTTCCCCAGGTTACATTGGATACATAAGGCAAACATACTGTGGTGTACAGTACTAATTGGATATCAGCAGGTGTCCATAAGCCTTGTTTTCCTGCCAGAACAACTCCTCCTTCACCTTGGCACAAGGCCTGCGCCATATTAGTGGCGCAGTATTTTTTACTCTCTGCACCCAGCCATGCCAAGGGGAAGGTCTCAGAAATGCAACTGAAATTGTTCACACAATTTCTGTCCACCGACATCTACGTCTACATCTATCTCTACATCTTCCCTACATCTCTATCTACATCTTCCCCACATAAACACCCTCCCTCCCTCCCGCTGGGATAGATCCCCAAACGATCTATCCCTCCAACTGGCATAGATCCCCAAACGATCTATGCCTCAACCTGGGATAGGTCCCCAAACGACCTATCCCTCAAACAGGGATAGGTCCCCAAACGACCTATCCCTTTAACAGGCCTAAGCCAATCTTCCTGCCCCAGCCCCGGCTGCGGGAGCCTTGATCTTCATGGCAGGCCCTGGCTCAGAGCCCCCCTTCCTCTTCGCCCCCCGCCTTTCCAGCTTGGCGTCTCCACTGTTCGTGGGCGCGGGGACGCTGCTGCCACCATCCTGGCTGGTCCCTGCAGCCCCCGGGGAGGAAGCCAAGTGCCCCTGAGTCCCCTGCGGCAGGACCTTCCCACTCAGCAGAGCGCGGCTGGTTGGAGTCACCCCAGGCTCCCTGGTGGCTTGGAGCTGGGGTGCGGCTGAGGGGCTGGCGGTGGTGTGCCTGGGCGGGGAGGTGTCCTCCTCCATGGCGACATCGCTGGCCAGCGAGAGGTCGCAGCCTCGGGGGGCGTCCTCCTCCATGGAGACGTCGCTGGCCAGCGAGAGGTCACAGCCGCGGGCGGTGTCCTCCTCCATGGGGACGTCGGTGGCCAGTGAGAGGTCGCAGCCGCGGGGGGCGTCCTCCTCCATGGAGACGTCACTGGCCAGGCTGATGTTAAGTGCCGGGGTGACGTCCACATCCATGGGGGTGCTCCCGTCTGGGGGGCTGCCACTGCCCAGGGGTGTCCCGGAGGGGTTGGCTGAGCTGGCAGGGCTGCGCTGGCTGTGCCGCGCTGCTGGGACCGGGGCCACTGCTCTCCCCTGATGGTGGTAGGGCTGCAGTTGACCCTGGGGGGCACGTTGGTCTGCCCCAGCCAGGGGCTTCCCACTGCCCTGGGGCCCCCCCCGGGCAGTGTTGGATGTTACAGCAACGCCAGGGCTGCTTGCCAGTGGGGCTGGTGGAGGCAGGTTGGCTGAGCCTGTGAGAAAGAGCAAAGCCTGGAAGTCACATCCCGAGCTGGGGCCGTCAGGCGCTTGGAGGACTGAGGAGGAGGAGGAGGAGGAGGGCGAGGTGCAGAGGAGGAAGGGCTGTGAATGTCCCCACCGTGCACTGCGGGGCTTTCGGGGTCAGGCTCTGTCCTCACCTTTGGTGCCGGAGCTTTGGGGGGAGCGGAAGAGCTGCACGAGCCGGGTCAGGGCTGATCTCCAGCTCACAGAGCGGCGCCACAGAGCTGACAGGGCCATGGTCCGTCACGCTCGGTGGCCGGTCGCTTCTGTTGACTGGACACAGGTCTGGATGCTCCTCTTGGAGCGTCTCCAGGGATGGAATGTCGGGCCTCCCATTGTGTCATAGAGACAGCAGTAATGCTGGGGCTTCCCTGAGGTGCTGTTCAAGGCACGAACCCCACTCTGACACGAACAAGTGCCAGAGCAGAATTACCGTTTATTCAAACTGCCCAGGTTTAAATACCACGCCTGAACATGTCACGTGACCCTCTAACCAATGACAATCAAATATTGTCTGAGAACCCGGGAGACCACAACTCCCATGGTTCATTGCTACATTCTTCCTGCCACATCTCCCTCCTCTTTTTATTAACAAGTTGAGAAACACTATGTTTTTAACATTCTTATTAGAACCAATCTTATTTCAACTAATTATAAAAAACAGGGCCTATCGTCACAAGGCCTTTATTGAACTGTTGACAACTTTATTGGTTCGTGCAATATTCAAGCAATCTCAAATTACCCAGGGTTTGTAGGTGTGGATAACCTTTTATCTGAGGGTGACTTTGTGTAATGGCATCATCTTTATTTAAAAGGGAAATGTGTTGGGTTGTAGATGTTGTGTCTGAGGTGGTGTTGTCTGAAGTAGTGTTTAAGATGTCTTGCTATAAAGTGTACTTGCTTTCACACACAAATACATGCTTCCACTCAACTTTCTCATTCATACTCCGGTGGCCACCGTTTCATTCTCTCCTTACAATGCACTCTTAAACCCTTTATTGTGTTTGACTCATGGAGTTTTGGTTCTGTATTGGTTACTGTTTATGTGTTTCTTTTGGTTCTGCCTTGGTTACTGTTTATATGTTTCTTTTGGTTCTGTTGTATCATTTACTGCTTCTTTGTGATTCTCCCTGTTTTAAGGAAATGTTAATGTAGATTTACACACATAGGGAACAGACCCATATCTCTTTTCCCCTTTTTTTTTTTTTTTTTTTTTCTCCCCACTGTGTGATGTGTTTACTATTGTTGGTCGTGTTTCTTCTAATCCAAATCCTTCACTTATTTCTTCTGGTGGTTGCTCCTGTTGTGGTGGAGGGCTAATATAAGGCCTGACACATCTAGAAGGGACCCATTGTAATTTGGTACCCTTGGATACACAGGCATATCCCCTTCCCCATGTTATGAGATCTACTGGTCCTGACCATTGCCCAGATATTAGATCTTTGATCATAACTGGTGGTTTGGAAGATGAAAGTATTTGAGTTTTATCTTGGCGTTCATACTTGCTATGGTCTGTATCATCACAGTTTAAGAAATTTAGAACATATGACGCTTTCCGTAAGCGTTCCTGGGGGCTATATACCGACTCCCCTCTTTTTTGTCTTTGAAGCATTTCTTTTAGTGTACGGTGAGCTCTTTCTACAATCGCTTGTCCTGTGGGTGAATGCGGTATACCTATGGAATGGAGTATTCCCCAATCTGTGAGAAATGTTTTGATTTTTTCAGAACAATGAGCAGGGCCATTGTCGGTTTTTATGGTTTTTGGAATTCCTAGGATTGCGAAACAACTGAGCCAGTGTCTGATAACGTCTTTGGCTTTTTCTCCCGTGTGTGCTGTTGCATTAATGTATCTGGAATACATGTCTACTGTAACATGGACATATTTTAGTTTACCGAATTCAGCTATATGTGTAAGGTCTGTCTGCCAGATTTCATTGGCTGTTATGCCCCTGGGATTAACCCCTTCCTTAGCTGGCATGGGGGTAATTCGCTGGCAGTCAGAGCATGACATAATTATGTCTCTGGTCTGGTTTATTGTAATTTGGAATTGTCTCTTTAATGAACGTGCATTTTGGTGGAAGAACTGGTGTGAGACTTTAGCCTGTTCCAGAATTTTGGGAACTGTAGTTGCCATAGCAGTTGCATCAGCTTTTTGATTGCCCTCTGCTATGGGTCCTGGAAGTTCTGTGTGTGACCGAGTGTGCATTATGTAAAAATCAAATTTTCTGTGGTTGATAAGAAACCATATGGTACGAATTTCTGTAAATAAGTGAGGATTAGTGACATCTCGAAGGAAGGAGGCTTCGAGACATGAGACCAACCCTGCTGCATAGTGAGAATCTGTGACAACATTCATAGGTTGATCATGGAACAATTCAAATGCCATGCGGATAGCTGCTAGTTCTAAAACCTGTACAGAACCTTGGTCCAAGGTTTGTACCTTATTGTCCCATTGTCCTGTGGCAGGGTTCTTCCATGTCACGATGGCTTTTTTCGATCGTCCAGATGCATCAGTGAAGACTGTGACTCCATTTACTGGTCGTAGTTTGCAGCGACGCGTGGCCATCAGGGGTAGATTTCCTATTTCCGCCCAGAGTTTATGTTTCGGGAAGTGAATGGAAATATTACCGTGGAAGTCCGCTAATGCAGTCTGAAACCCAGCGTCCTCTGCAAGAAGCCAGTCTAAGTTGTCTTTTGTGGCTGGAATGTAGATCGTCTCAGGATCCCTTCCATCCATCTCCTGCAGATGTCCTCTACCTTTCATAATGAGCTTAGCAAGCATGTCATTAACGGTCCAAACAGTCTTAGGTGGAGAGTGGGGAAGAAATAACCATTCTAGAATTCTCAAAGGGTCAGATTCTGCCTGATCCCATTGGAAAAGGACAGCAAAAGGTTGGAACTTGCTGGATATGATGGCGAGGCGAATGTGCAGGTCAGGGGGTTGTCGTCTGCTTTGCCTGTTTTCGACAGCTTGGGAGCATACTTCCAGAGCTTGTTTTGCTTCTGGGGTTAGGGATCGAATAGATGTGAGAGTTGGGTCACCTTTAAGTAGCTCGAAGAGGGGGTGCAATTCCTCTGTTGTGATGCCCAAGACAGGCCTCAGCCAGTTAATGGCTCCTAAAAGCCCTTGCAAATCATTCAGGGTCATAGTGTCCGTTACTTTGAAAGTCACTGGTTGTGGCATGATTTCCTGTTGAGTGATCCTCCATCCGAGGTAGGTCCAAGGTTGGGTGCGTTGAATTTTTTCTGGGGCAAGCTGCAGACCTGCTTTTTGGATGGCGTCAGTTAAGGCAGTCAAGGTGGATTGTAGTTCAGTCCCGTGTTTTGCTGCTATCAGGATGTTTGATATTCCTGTCTTTGCCTCCCATTCTAATTGTTCAATTTGGGTATAGGTCAATTTATGCATGTTTGTGTTTTGAGTAGATCTAGAGGTGTGTATTGCTGTATGTTGCAACTTTGTGGAGCATCTTTGGGCTTGTGTTGTATGAAGGTTTTGTTTGTTTTGCTTTCTCAAGGCTCTTGCAGTGACTGTGTATAAAGAGTTATGTGTTTCTGCAGTTGAAATTGTAACTGGTTGTTTGTTTGCTACTTGTTTAAGTTTGGCTTTCCATGTTGTGTATGGCATCTTGTCTAACAGCATTTTAAAATAGTGAGAAGTAAATACTTGATTTGGGGCCCCTCTTATTATTATTCTTACCCTCTGTAACACAAAAGAACTTTTTATAATAGCAGATCATCTGTCAATTAGTAAAGTTGCCCTTCTGTGACTTAGAAAATTAAACATGGTAGTTGATAGCTGTATGTCTGCTGTGTTTTGCAATGCTACCTCTAGGTTGTTGGTTCTGTCAGGAGGTGGATGGTGTTGTCCCAGCTGAAATTCTCGCAGTACAAAACCAACCACTGTCATTGCCAGCAACGCCGTCAGTACACGTGCTGTCCACTTCAACGTTGGTAGCTTTGACTTTGCTGATGGTCTGGGCTTGGGTAGGCAGATGTTCTGTGTGCTTTCCCAGTCTACATCTTCTTCCTCGAGCTGAAGTAGTAGCCGTAGCCATGTTTGCTGTTCTTCCTCTTTTGCAGGATTCAAAACTGCTTGTCCTTTTTCTGGTTCTCTTGTCTCACTGAGTTCAGTTTGCCACAGCTCAGCTAAGCTTTTGTTGCGGACGACGGGAAAGTATCACACGATCACAGTATTGATCATGACTAATCCAACTTTATTGCTGTAAGCTCCATGCTTATAAAGGTTAATAATTAGGCTCATTAATATTCCAAATACAAGCTCATCATTGGCTCCTAATTACCTAAGTTCTATTTGCGCAAATGCTGCCTCTTTCTCATGGCTATAGTTACTTTATTTACTATTTGCTACTTTCTCTACCTTTCCCATCCTGTTGCTCTAATTTTTCTATCACGTATGCAGTTTCTTAAACAATACAGCTTCACAGCAGACAATGCAGCCTTGCAGTTTCTTAGACAAAGCAGTTTCACAAACACACTGATCAGTGACCTTCTAATAGTTTTCTTGTTTTAGCGTGAGACCAGCGGTATAGAATCTTTAATGTGTCCTCTCTCTACCAACCAGGTTTCTGCAATATCTTCTACACTTCCCCCGCTCTGTTTAGACAATGTTAAAAACACGTCACTCATTGCCTTTGTTAGCATGCTTTGAATGCATTTAAAAGCACAAGGAACAATGCATAAAGCAGCTAGCAGTATTAGTAAAAGCGAAATTGCTTGTTTAGTGATCTCCGCAAGCCATGGTCCTAAACCTAATTTTGTCAGCCATCCCCTAATGGGATCTTTTTGAACTTCAAAGTCATTCAGGTGACTTTGCATTTCTCTGAGTTTCTGGTAGATGGACTGAGAGTGATCAGAGAGATTCATACAACACATGCCTTCAAATTCTTCACATCCATGCCCCTGAGCCAGCAATAGAAAATCTATAGCTGCTCTGTTTTGTAAAACAGCATGCCTTATTTCATCAGAGTCATGAGCCAATTCTCCCAGAATTTTCGAAGTTCTATTCATTTGATTTCTTGCCCAACAAGCTGTTCTTTGGACAAGAACCAGGCTCAGTCCTAATAATGCTTCTTGAAGACCCTCATTACTACATAGGTACCAATCAAGATCATTTTTCTGCATTGGTAATCGTATACGTGCAGGCTCTTGAGCATCAATTTGTAACACACGCTCTCGACCTTTTTTTATCAGGGCTGCCAACATTTCAATTTTTTGTAAAAGTGTTTTAGGCTGTTGTATGCTAGTTGATAACCATTCTAAAACCCCTATATCCTCCCCCGTTTCTGTTTGTGATTGTGTAATAGCACCCAAAATGTATCGTTTGTCAGCCCAAAAGGTAAGTTCTAAAGGTAATTCCCATTGTCTTCTCCGAACACGGCCCTGAGTGACACAATCTAAAATTTGTTGGAGTATGAGTTGTCGGTGCTTTGTGACAGTAATTTTGGTTGTTGGGTCTGTTCCTTTTAATAGGGGTCGCAATTCAGCTAAAAGGTCAGCAGGGATTCCCACAACAGGGCGTAACCACTGTAAATCCCCAAGAAGTTTTTGTGCATCATTCACAGTGCGTAATTTTGATTGAAATACCAATTTCTGTGGGATAACGGCATGTCGAGAGATAGTCCACCCCAAATATCTCCATGGTTCCGTCGTTTGAATTTTTTCATCTGCTATTATTAACTTATATTGTTCCAAATGTCTGCGAATTATTTGTATTTGTTCGGGTACAAACTCCTCAGGCTGGCAAAACAATATATCATCCATATAGTGATAGATTATGCAGTCAGGCCATCTTCTTCGCAAGGCTTGTAAGGCAGTATCCACATATAGTTGACACAAAGTTGGACTGTTCCTCATCCCTTGTGGTAATACTGTCCATTCAAATCGTTGGTCAGGTCTTTCTCTGTTAATAGCAGGTAATGTAAAAGCAAAACGTTTAGTATCCCGAGGGTGCAATTGAATTGTAAAGAAACAATCCTTTAAGTCCACAATCAGTAAGGACCAATCCATGGGAAGCATTGCAGGATTTGGTAGTCCAGGCTGTAAAGCCCCCATGGCTTCCATTTGTGAGTTAACTGCTCTTAGATCATGCAATAATCGATATTTTCCAGACTTTTTCTTTATTACAAATATAGGTGTATTCCAGGGACTAGTAGAAAGTTTTAAGTGTCCTTGATCAATTTGTTCTTGTATTAATTCATGAGCAGCTTCCAAGCTTTCCCGTTTTAAAGGCCATTGCTTAACCCATACTGGAGTATCAACAATCCAAGTAATAGGAATTGGGAAAGACCAAGCAATGGCTATTCCCCCAAAGGGTAATCATTGGAGAGTTTCATCCCAATTTGTGTCAAAACATCTCTCCCGATTAAGCATTGTACTGTTGGTGGAAGCTGCACAACAGACAGGACAGCACTGGCCACACGACCTTCCACCTCGATGTTCACAGTAGGAGTCCGCATAGCAATTGAGGCACCCCCAATGCCAGTCACAGTTGTAGTAGCAGGTTGCAGAGGCCAGTGTCTAGGCCAACAATGAGGAGCTATTATACTGGAATCAGCTCCTGAATCTAGTAAAGCATCCAGTGTTTTTGTTTGATCTTTCCATATAATTGTAACTTTATGTTTTGGCCTCTCACTTAAATCTAGTGTCAGTAAGGTAAGTCCCCTTGTAGAACCAAATCCACGATCTCCACGTTGCATCAGTTGTCGGTCGTTGGTTAAAGGTTTTGCTAACTGTGGCAGGGGTATTAATTGAGCAATACGTTGTCCTTTAGGAATCCTTAAAGGTGGAAAAATAGTATATGCCATAACCATTATCTGTCCAGTGTAGTCAGCATCAATTAATCCAGGCAGCACAAATAATCCAGCAAGACTAGCTGATGATCTTCCTATCAGCAATGCACCAAACACTTGTTTGTTTATTATTAAAGGTCCATAAATCCCGGTGGGAATCTTTTGAGGTTGGGTGGATAACAAAGTAACTTCTAGTGTCGTGGCCAAATCCAATCCGAGGCTACCGGCTGTGGCAGGTTGTCTTTTGAGGTTGGGTGGAGTTCTGACACTGCTGGCACCAAATTCCTGTTGCTCGGCACTCCCTTCTGAAGTGTCCAGTAGCTCCGCATCGATAACACTTTGATCGAGCTTTTCCATCTGTGGAGTTATTAGCCTTTCCCTGGAGGGGTGCAAGAGCTGCTAACACTTGAATTTGGGAATTTTGAGCCTGTTCTTTAAGCTCCTTAACTAAGTCCTGAGTCTGTTCTTTAAGCCCTTTAGTAAAATCCTGAATAGCATTGACTAAAAATGCATTCTCTCCTGTTGGTATTTGCAATACTTTGTCTAATAATTCTTCTATAGTCCAATAAGGACCCAATGTATTTATTACTTGTTTAACCATTGAGTTAGCATTTTGCAAAACACACTGCTTTAGCATGGTTCCCTTCATATAATCTGGGACCCCAGCTTTTGTGATAGCAGCTGTTAACTTGTCAACATATTCACCAAAAGATTCATTCCTTCCCTGTTTTAAGCTCATATATAATGGCACTCCCCCTGGCTCCTTGACCCTATTTAATGCTTTCCTTACAAGGTCCATGGCCTCTCTAATTTTATCTGCCCCAATGTGTACTTGTGCTTCGGTTCGTGAATATGGACCTGTTCCCATTAGTTCGTCTGCTGTAACGCCGTGTAAAGGATCCCCCGGTTGCCTGATCACAGCAACACTTTCATTAACATATGCTTGCCAATAAGCATTAAACAAAAGTTGCTGATGTTCTGTAAGTATCATTCTCGAAATGGAACGGAGATCTGAGGGTAGTAAAAGTTGAGTGGCCCAGAAATAATCTAACATTTGTTTAACAGGTTCTCCATGCAAACCAAATTCACTTACAGTGCTCCGCAGTTGTGCCAAAAGTTTCCAATCTAATGGAGTTATAGTGGCATTTAGCCCTCCCCCTGGCATTTGATTATAAATAACTGGAAATGCCATGCCCTCTGCCCCCTGCAATTCTTCTGACAGGCAATGTTTAGCAATCGCTGCCCATGTATCTCTCCTCTCCTTGGCTATGGCCCCCGCCGGGTCAGTGCTTGCCCCAGGGACAGGCATCACAGCATCTAAAGTAGGAGGAGGGGGTGCTGGTGGCTCCAGCAATGGATCAGCGTTATTGCTTAAAGGTTCTGCAGGGGCAGGAGGGTCAGGAGGGGTTGCAGAAGGGGGAGCCGTATTTTCATTAGGAGGGGGGGCAGACGGCTGTGCTGGGAGCATAACTGATTGAAATGCAGGGGGGGTCGGGGAAATAGAGAACCAATCTCTGTTGTGTTGCTGCATACCTCGAACTTGCTCAGCAGCTCGTTTCTCTGCCTCATGTTGTAACAATGTATCATTCACAACTTTCCAAAACTTTCCCAGCTTTTTTGCAACTTTATCCTCTTCTAGAATGGCCTCACATATTTTATCTCCAAACTTTCGCCACTCTTCTAAAGAATGCACGGTATGCGGGTTGATAAAACACCCTTTTGCATACCCAAAAGCAAGCAATCTTGGTAATTCCTTTTTTAAATCTATATCTTTAATACCCTTTTTCTGCAAAAATTCAGAAAATAAACTATATGCTGCTTCCCTTTCCATTTTTTACCTATTTTTAGCGCGCTCTTGCAGCCTCCAGGGTCCGGCAGCACGTACGGTGGAACTCGTCCCAAGTGACGCTTTAAGGATCCGAAGCTGCAGTTGCCCACTTTTTGATCCGGGTCCGAAGTCGCAAATTCTGCCAACTTTTTGACCAGTTCCAGGTCCAAGTCACTCCTCAATTTGACTTTTTGACCAGCCTTCGCTGCTAAGGCTCCGACACTATGCCATCCCAACCGTGGATTCCCCCGTTTCTTTAAATTATCACGTCGGAGGTCACCATTTGTTGCGGACGACGGGAAAGTATCACACGATCACAGTATTGATCATGACTAATCCAACTTTATTGCTGTAAGCTCCATGCTTATAAAGGTTAATAATTAGGCTCATTAATATTCCAAATACAAGCTCATCATTGGCTCCTAATTACCTAAGTTCTATTTGCGCAAATGCTGCCTCTTTCTCATGGCTATAGTTACTTTATTTACTATTTGCTACTTTCTCTACCTTTCCCATCCTGTTGCTCTAATTTTTCTATCACGTATGCAGTTTCTTAAACAATACAGCTTCACAGCAGACAATGCAGCCTTGCAGTTTCTTAGACAAAGCAGTTTCACAAACACACTGATCAGTGACCTTCTAATAGTTTTCTTGTTTTAGCGTGAGACCAGCGGTATAGAATCTTTAATGTGTCCTCTCTCTACCAACCAGGTTTCTGCAATATCTTCTACAAGCTTTCTAGGGAGTCAATATCTCTTCTTCCTCCTCCATCAGGCCATCTTCGGCATAGAAGCTGTTCTGAGGCTGGTGAGGGCTGTGGGTTGGTTTCTGGGTAGGAGAGCCACAGTGATGCTTTAACTGTTGTGCATTTGTTGTGAGTTGGTTGAACTGGTGGTGACGGAAGAGGCACTTTCACTTCCGCCTCACGGCCGGAGTAAGCTTGCTGCATCCATGTTGCTGCGTGGTTGTTCTGCAGCGGTCTCATGGCCGCTGCGCAGCCAAAGGGTGTTAGTGGAGCGCCCTGGCTAAAGGGAGCTAGCAGATTCTCTTCTGTGTCCTCTATAGACTTGCTGTCTATTTGTCCGTCACAGTCATCCTCCCCCCTTCCCGGCGAAATGCCTGAACCTGGGGGTGGCGGCTTCACTTCCGGCACACGGCAGGGGCAACATGGCGGTGCCTCCGGTGCCACTCTCCTTCTGCACATTGACTGTGCAACCACCGTGTCACGGTCGCCCCGTAACGGTCCAGGGGTCGGCGCTGCTCTGTAATGGTCCTCGGCTCCAGCAGCACTGCTTGCTGCTCTGTATGGCATGGTCTCAGCTGCAGCCATGGGCGCTGGCATAAAGCCAGCATCCCCCCCGGCTGCCATGCTCATGCTGCCAGCCCCCAAGCCATGCTCCTTCACACCACACGCTGCCACTGCACTGTTCCCCCCAAGGGCTCCCCCTCCCCCTCATCCCCCCTGACCAACGTGCATTCCCCCCCTGCCCCACTCGGTCGGTGGGGGGGCTGGGGTTGAAGGGGGGGGGGTTGAGGGGAAAGGAGTGAAGGGGGGGGAAGTCCACTCTCCCGGGTGCATTTGCCTTTCTGTAGTGCTTATTCAAGGCTATCATAATGTCTTTCCATGTAGGCAAATTCTTGAGGGCGTCTGTTTTTCCCTCACTGGCTTTTTCAATAATTTTGTTCCCTATTTTCCTCCAAGATGACACTTGACAAGGTCCAGTCAGAGGGAATGCAGGTTCAGGCAACGAAATCCAATATAACAAGTCCCATAACTTACTTTCTTCTATGGTTGTTCTTGTAAAAGTTGAGAGACAGCTTCTGCTGTTTGTTTGATTTTTGGAGTAATTCCCTCCTGACGGGTAAACCACCCTCCCATATTCGCCAATTTTTGGTTACCTCTGTGCGGAAGCTCTGTTGTCCTTTCTTCTGGTCCTTTTTTCTTCCTTTTTTGTTCCTTTTTGCAGAGGTAACCCAGCGCGCTGAATTCTTTCTTTTCTTCCTTTTGGTTTTGGCGATATGGACACCCCTGGACAGGTTCCCCAGAGCTTCTGCTCCTGGTTGCCGGTAACCTGCTGAAGACCCTGTTCGGGCTCCATTTGAGGTGCTGTTCAAGGCACGAACCCCACTCTGACACGAACAAGTGCCAGAGCAGAAATACCATTTATTCAAACTGCCCAGGTTTAAATACCACGCCTGAACATGTCACGTGACCCTCTAACCAAAGACAATCAAATATTGTCTGAGAACCCGGGAGACCACAACTCCCATGGTTCATTGCTACATTCTTCCTGCCACACTTCCCTTCTTCTGCCCCACCCCCAACAGCTTTGCCAGCTCTTCCTGGCCAGAGGAAGGCTTAACCAAAGAGCTCGAATCACATAACATCCTGCCTTGGAAGGGACCCACAAGGGTCGCCCAGTCCAACTCCTGGCCCTGTGCAGGACAGCACAGCCATCCCACCGTGTGCCTGAGAGCGTTGTCCAAACGCTCCTTGAGCTCTGGCAGCCTTGGGGCCGTGACCACTGCCCTGGGCAGCCCGTTCCAGTGCCCGACCACCCTCCGGGGAAAGCACCAGGGCAGTTGAAGTCTCCACGAGAAGCAGGGACTGTGACCTGGAGGCTGCTTCAAGCTGCCTGTAGAGGTCTCCTCCCCATCTTGCTCCTGCTCAGGAGGCCTGGAGCAAACCCCCACAGCAGTGTGCCCATTCCCAGCCTGCCCGCCCTTTGATCCTGACCCATCAACTCCTGAGTGGCTCGCCATCCCCCCCAAGACAGAGGTCGAGACCTTCCGAGTGTCACCTCCCCGAGATCTACGGATGTCGTCTCCCTGGGCTCCTGTGAGGCCCCGCATGTGGTTGCCAGCGCATTCTTCCCTCTCCCTTATGGGCCCTGTCCAATGCAGCCCCAGGGCAGCCCGGAGGAGCCCTGTCTGGGGCTGCGCTGGGGTGACCGGGGACACGGTGGGCTCACTGGGAGCAGCCTTCCAAAGCCCCAGAGCGGCAGGATGGTGCCCAGGCTCTGCTCAGGGCTGCTTTGGGCGTGGGGCCGTCTGCACGAGTCCTGCACGGGACCCGTGTGTCCTGGCTGCCACGCCAAAGGGCTGCTTCCCCAGGCGAAGGGGACAGGGGAGTGACCCTGCGTGAGAGCCTGCACCTCTGGCAGTGACTCAGGCCCGGGGTGCCCTTTGGGTGCCCTTGGTGCCCTTTGGGCCTTGCTGGATCTGCTTACTGCCATTTGCTGGGGCCACCCTGCACTCCCTCCCCATTCCAGGCAGACACAGGCAGGTGTTGGAATAAAATCTTTTCTTCCGTAACCAGAAGAAAACTGTTAACTATATCTACGGAACGGCGGAGGGGGTCAGACAGAAATGCACACAAATCAACAGGATTGGCAAAAATGTCCGCTTTATTAGAGGACAGACAGCTTATATGCTGCCTGCGACACACAGACATGTGGTTCTTCCCCAGGTTACATTGGATACATAAGGCAAACATACTGTGGTGTACAGTACTAATTGGATATCAGCAGGTGTCCATAAGCCTTGTTTTCCTGCCAGAACAACTCCTCCTTCACCTTGGCACAAGGCCTGCGCCATATTAGTGGCGCAGTATTTTTTACTCTCTGCACCCAGCCATGCCAAGGGGAAGGTCTCAGAAATGCAACTGAAATTGTTCACACAATTTCTGTCCACCGACATCTACGTCTACATCTATCTCTACATCTTCCCTACATCTCTATCTACATCTTCCCCACATAAACACCCTCCCTCCCTCCCGCTGGGATAGATCCCCAAACGATCTATGCCTCAACCTGGGATAGGTCCCCAAACGACCTATCCCTCAAACAGGGATAGGTCCCCAAACGACCTATCCCTTTAACAGGCCTAAGCCAATCTTCCTGCCCCAGCCCCGGCTGTGGGAGCCTTGATCTTCATGGCAGGCCCTGGCTCAGAGCCCCCCTTCCTCTTCGCCCCCCGCCTTTCCAGCTTGGCGTCTCCACTGTTCGTGGGCGCGGGGACGCTGCTGCCACCATCCTGGCTGGTCCCTGCAGCCCCCGGGGAGGAAGCCAAGTGCCACTGAGTCCCCTGCGGCAGGACCTTCCCACTCAGCAGAGCGCGGCTGGTTGGAGTCACCCCAGGCTCCCTGGTGGCTTGGACCTGGGGTGCGGCTGAGGGGCTGGCGGTGGTGTGCCTGGGCGGGGAGGTGTCCTCCTCCATGGCGACATCGCTGGCCAGCGAGAGGTCGCAGCCTCGGGGGGCGTCCTCCTCCATGGGGACGTCGCTGGCCAGCGAGAGGTCGCAGCCGCGGGCGGTGTCCTCCTCCATGGAGACGTCGCTGGCCAGCGAGAGGTCACAGCCGCGGGCGGTGTCCTCCTCCATGGAGACGTCGGTGGCCAGTGAGAGGTCGCAGCCGCGGGGGGCGTCCTCCTCCATGGAGACGTCACTGGCCAGGCTGATGTTAAGTGCCGGGGTGACGTCCACATCCATGGGGGTGCTCCCGTCTGGGGGGCTGCCACTGCCCAGGGGTGTCCCGGAGAGGTTGGCTGAACTGGCAGGGCTGCGCTGGCTGTGCCGCGCTGCTGGGACCGGGGCCACTGCTCTCCCCTGATGGTGGTAGGGCTGCAGTTGACCCTGGGGGGCACGTTGGTCTGCCCCAGCCAGGGGCTTCCCTCTGCCCTGGGGCCCCCCCCGGGCAGTGTTGGATGTTACAGCAACGCCAGGGCTGCTTGCCAGTGGGGCTGGTGGAGGCAGGTTGGCTGAGCCTGTGAGAAAGAGCAAAGCCTGGAAGTCACATCCCGAGCTGGGGCCATCAGGCGCTGAGAGGACTGAGGAGGA
This sequence comes from Pseudopipra pipra, assembly GCF_036250125.1. Classification (NCBI taxonomy): domain Eukaryota; kingdom Metazoa; phylum Chordata; class Aves; order Passeriformes; family Pipridae; genus Pseudopipra; species Pseudopipra pipra. Next base: position 16,242,240 of record NC_087580.1, on the reverse strand, counting down.
GGAGGAGGAGGAGGGCGAGGTGCAGGGGAGGAAGGGCTGTGAATGTCCCCACCGTGCACTGCGGGGCTTTCGGGGTCAGGCTCTGTCCTCACCTTTGGTGCCGGAGCTTTGGGGGGAGCGGAAGAGCTGCACGAGCCGGGTCAGGGCTGATCTCCAGCTCACAGAGCGGCGCCACAGAGCTGACAGGGCCATGGTCCGTCACGCTCGGTGGCCGGTCGCTTCTGTTGACTGGACACAGGTCTGGATGCTCCTCTTGGAGCGTCTCCAGGGATGGAATGTCGGGCCTCCCATTGTGTCATAGAGACAGCAGTAATGCTGGGGCTTCCCTGAGGTGCTGTTCAAGGCACGAACCCCACTCTGACACGAACAAGTGCCAGAGCAGAATTACCGTTTATTCAAACTGCCCAGGTTTAAATACCACGCCTGAACATGTCACGTGACCCTCTAACCAATGACAATCAAATATTGTCTGAGAACCCGGGAGACCACAACTCCCATGGTTCATTGCTACATTCTTCCTGCCACATCTCCCTCCTCTTTTTATTAACAAGTTGAGAAACACTATGTTTTTAACATTCTTATTAGAACCAATCTTATTTCAACTAATTATAAAAAACAGGGCCTATCGTCACAAGGCCTTTATTGAACTGTTGACAACTTTATTGGTTCGTGCAATATTCAAGCAATCTCAAATTACCCAGGGTTTGTAGGTGTGGATAACCTTTTATCTGAGGGTGACTTTGTGTAATGGCATCATCTTTATTTTAAAGGGAAATGTGTTGGGTTGTAGATGTTGTGTCTGAGGTGGTGTTGTCTGAAGTAGTGTTTAAGATGTCTTGCTATAAAGTGTACTTGCTTTCACACACACATACATGCTTCCACTCAACTTTCTCATTCATACTCCGGTGGCCACCGTTTCATTCTCTCCTTACACATGCACTCTTAAACCCTTTATTGTGTTTGACTCATGGAGTTTTGGTTCTGTATTGGTTACTGTTTATGTGTTTCTTTTGGTTCTGCATTGGTTACTGTTTATATGTTTCTTTTGGTTCTGTTGTATCATTTACTGCTTCTTTGTGATTATCCCTGTTTTAAGGAAATGTTAATGTAGATTTACACACATAGGGAACAGACCCATATCTCTTTTCCCCCTTTTTTTTTTTTTTTTCTCCCCACTGTGTGATGTGTTTACTATTGTTGGTCGTGTTTCTTCTAATCCAAATCCTTCACTTATTTCTTCTGGTGGTTGCTCCTGTTGTGGTGGAGGGCTAATATAAGGCCTGACACATCTAGAAGGGACCCATTGTAATTTGGTACCCTTGGATACACAGGCATATCCCCTTCCCCATGTTATGAGATCTACTGGTCCTGACCATTGCCCAGATATTAGATCTTTGATCATAACTGGTGGTTTGGAAGATGAAAGTATTTGAGTTTTCTGTTGGCGTTCATACCTGCTATGGTCTGTATCATCACAGTTTAAGAAATTTAGAACATATGACGCTTTCCGTAAGCGTTCCTGGGGGCTATATACCGACTCCCCTCTTTTTTGTCTTTGAAGCATTTCTTTTAGTGTACGGTGAGCTCTTTCTACAATCGCTTGTCCTGTGGGTGAATGCGGTATACCTATGGAATGGAGTATTCCCCAATCTGTGAGAAATGTTTTGATTTTTTCAGAACAATAAGCAGGGCCATTGCCGGTTTTTATGGTTTTTGGAATTCCTAGGATTGCGAAACAACTGAGCCAGTGTCTGATAACGTCTTTGGCTTTTTCTCCCGTGTGTGCTGTTGCATTAATGTATCTGGAATACATGTCTACTGTAACATGGACATATTTTAGTTTACCGAATTCAGCTATATGTGTAAGGTCTGTCTGCCAGATTTCATTGGCTGTTATGCCCCTGGGATTAACCCCTTCCTTAGCTGGCATGGGGGTAATTCGCTGGCAGTCAGAGCATGACATAATTATGTCTCTGGTCTGGTTTATTGTAATTTGGAATTGTCTCTTTAATGAACGTGCATTTTGGTGGAAGAACTGGTGTGAGACTTTAGCCTGTTCCAGAATTTTGGGAACTGTAGTTGCCATAGCAGTTGCATCAGCTTTTTGATTGCCCTCTGCTATGGGTCCTGGAAGTTCTGTGTGTGACCGAGTGTGCATTATGTAAAAATCAAATTTTCTGTGGTTGATAAGAAACCATATGGTACGAATTTCTGTAAATAAGTGAGGATTAGTGACATCTCGAAGGAAGGAGGCTTCGAGACGTGAGACCAACCCTGCTGCATAGTGAGAATCTGTGACAACATTCATAGGTTGATCATGGAACAATTCAAATGCCATGCGGATAGCTGCTAGTTCTAAAACCTGTACAGAACCTTGGTCCAAGGTTTGTACCTTATTGTCCCATTGTCCTGTGGCAGGGTTCTTCCATGTCACGATGGCTTTTTTCGATCGTCCAGATGCATCAGTGAAGACTGTGACTCCATTTACTGGTTGTAGTTTGCAGCGACGCGTGGCCATCAGGGGTAGATTTCCTATTTCCGCCCAGAGTTTATGTTTCGGGAAGTGAATGGAAATATTACCGTGGAAGTCCGCTAATGCAGTCTGAAACCCAGCGTCCTCTGCAAGAAGCCAGTCTAAGTTGTCTTTTGTGGCTGGAATGTAGATGGTCTCAGGATCCCTTCCATCCATCTCCTGCAGATGTCCTCTACCTTTCATAATGAGCTTAGCAAGCATGTCATTAATGGTCCAAACAGTCTTAGGTGGAGAGTGGGGAAGAAATAACCATTCTAGAATTCTCAAAGGGTCAGATTCTGCCTGATCCCATTGGAAAAGGACAGCAAAAGGTTGGAACTTGCTGGATATGATGGCGAGGCGAATGTGCAGGTCAGGGGGTTGTCGTCTGCTTTGCCTGTTTTCGACAGCTTGGGAGCATACTTCCAGAGCTTGTTTTGCTTCTGGGGTTAGGGATCGAATAGATGTGAGAGTTGGGTCACCTTTAAGTAGCTCGAAGAGGGGGTGCAATTCCTCTGTTGTGATGCCCAAGACAGGCCTCAGCCAGTTAATGGCTCCTAAAAGCCCTTGCAAATCATTCAGGGTCATAGTGTCCGTTACTTTGAAAGTCACTGGTTGTGGCATGATTTCCTGTTGAGTGATCCTCCATCCGAGGTAGGTCCAAGGTTGGGTGCGTTGAATTTTTTCTGGGGCAAGCTGCAGACCTGCTTTTTGGATGGCGTCAGTTAAGGCAGTCAAGGTGGATTGTAGTTCAGTCCCGTGTTTTGCTGCTATCAGGATGTTTGATATTCCTGTCTTTGCCTCCCATTCTAATTGTTCAATTTGGGTATAGGTCAATTTATGCATGTTTGTGTTTTGAGTAGATCTAGAGGTGTGTATTGCTGTATGTTGCAACTTTGTGGAGCATCTTTGGGCTTGTGTTGTATGAAGGTTTTGTTTGTTTTGCTTTCTCAAGGCTCTTGCAGTGACTGTGTATAAAGAGTTATGTGTTTCTGCAGTTGAAATTGTAACTGGTTGTTTGTTTGCTACTTGTTTAAGTTTGGCTTTCCATGTTGTGTATGGCATCTTGTCTAACAGCATTTTAAAATAGTGAGAAGTAAATACTTGATTTGGGGCCCCTCTTATTATTATTCTTACCCTCTGTAACACAAAAGAACTTTTTATAATAGCAGATCATCTGTCAATTAGTAAAGTTGTCCTTCTGTGACTTAGAAAATTAAACATGGTAGTTGATAGCTGTATGTCTGCTGGGTTTTGCAATGCTACCTCTAGGTTGTTGGTTCTGTCAGGAGGTGGATGGTGTTGTCCCAGCTGAAATTCTCGCAGTACAAAACCAACCACTGTCATTGCCAGCAACGCCGTCAGTACACGTGCTGTCCACTTCAACGTTGGTAGCTTTGACTTTGCTGATGGTCTGGGCTTGGGTAGGCAGATGTTCTGTGTGCTTTCCCAGTCTACATCATCTTCCTCGAGCTGAAGTAGTAGCCGTAGCCATGTTTGCTGTTCTTCCTCTTTTGCAGGATTCAAAACTGCTTGTCCTTTTTCTGGTTCTCTTGTCTCACTGAATTCAGTTTGCCACAGCTCAGCTAAGCTTTCTAGGGAGTCAATATCTCTTCTTCCTCCTCCATCAGGCCATCTTCGGCATAGAAGCTGTTCTGAGGCTGGTGAGGGCTGTGGGTTGGTTTCTGGGTAGGAGAGCCACAGTGATGCTTTAACTGTTGTGCATTTGTTGTGAGTTGGTTGAACTGGTGGTGACGGAAGAGGCACTTTCACTTCCGCCTCACGGCCGGAGTAAGCTTGCTGCATCCATGTTGCTGCGTGGTTGTTCTGCAGCGGTCTCATGGCCGCTGCGCAGCCAAAGGGTGTTAGTGGAGCGCCCTGGCTAAAGGGAGCTAGCAGATTCTCTTCTGTGTCCTCTATAGACTCGCTGTCTATTTGTCCGTCACAGTCATCCTCCCCCCTTCCCGGCGAAATGCCTGAACCTGGGGGTGGCGGCTTCACTTCCGGCACACGGCAGGGGCAACATGGCGGTGCCTCCGGTGCCACTCTCCTTCTGCACATTGACTGTGCAACCACCGTGTAGCGGTCGCCCCGTAACGGTCCAGGGGTCGGCACTGCTCTGTAATGGTCCTCGGCTCCAACAGCACTGCTTGCTGCTCTGTATGGCATGGTCTCAGCTGCAGCCATGGGCGCTGGCATAAAGCCAGCATCCCCCCCGGCTGCCATGCTCATGCTGCCAGCCCCCAAGCCATGCTCCTTCACACCACACGCTGCCACTGCACTGTTCCCCCCAAGGGCTCCCCCTCCCCCTCATCCCCCCTGACCAACGTGCATTCCCCCCCTGCCCCACTCGGTCGGTGGGGGGGCTGGGGTTGAAGGGGGGGGGGTTGAGGGGAAAGGAGTGAAGGGGGGGGAAGTCCACTCTCCCGGGTGCATTTGCCTTTCTGTAGTGCTTATTCAAGGCTATCATAATGTCTTTCCATGTAGCCAAATTCTTGAGGGCGTCTGTTTTTCCCTCACTGGCTTTTTCAATAATTTTGTTCCCTATTTTCCTCCAAGATGACACTTGACAAGGTCCAGTCAGAGGGAATGCAGGTTCAGGCAACGAAATCCAATATAACAAGTCCCATAACTTACTTTCTTCTATGGTTGTTCTTGTAAAAGTTGAGAGACAGCTTCAGCTGTTTGTTTGATTTTTGGAGTAATTCCCTCCTGACGGGTAAACCACCCTCCCATATTCGCCAATTTTTGGTTACCTCTGTGCGGAAGCTCTGTTGTCCTTTCTTCTGGTCCTTTTTTCTTCCTTTTTTGTTCCTTTTTGCAGAGGTAACCCAGCGCGCTGAATTCTTTCTTTTCTTCCTTTTGGTTTTGGCGATATGGACACCCCCGGACAGGTTCCCCAGAGCTTCTGCTCCTGGTTGCCGGTAACCTGCTGAAGACCCTGTTCGGGCGCCATTTGAGGTGCTGTTCAAGGCACGAACCCCACTCTGACACGAACAAGAGCCAGAGCAGAAATACCATTTATTCAAACTGCCCAGGTTTAAATACCACGCCTGAACATGTCACGTGACCCTCTAACCAAAGACAATCAAATATTGTCTGAGAACCCGGGAGACCACAACTCCCATGGTTCATTGCTACATTCTTCCTGCCACACTTCCCTTCTTCTGCCCCACCCCCAACAGCTTTGCCAGCTCTTCCTGGCCAGAGGAAGGCTTAACCAAAGAGCTCGAATCACATAACATCCTGCCTTGGAAGGGACCCACAAGGGTCGCCCAGTCCAACTCCTGGCCCTGTGCAGGACAGCACAGCCATCCCACCGTGTGCCTGAGAGCGTTGTCCAAACGCTCCTTGAGCTCTGGCAGCCTTGGGGCCGTGACCACTGCCCTGGGCAGCCCGTTCCAGTGCCCGACCACCCTCCGGGGAAAGCACCAGGGCAGTTGAAGTCTCCACGAGAAGCAGGGACTGTGACCTGGAGGCTGCTTCAAGCTGCCTGTAGAGGTCTCCTCCCCATCTTGCTCCTGCTCAGGAGACCTGGAGCAAACCCCCACAGCAGTGTGCCCATTCCCAGCCTGCCCGCCCTTTGATCCTGACCCATCAACTCCTGAGTGGCTCGCCATCCCCCCCAAGACAGAGGTCGAGACCTTCCGAGTGTCACCTCCCCGAGATCTACGGATGTCGTCTCCCTGGGCTCCTGTGAGGCCCCGCATGTGGTTGCCAGCGCATTCTTCCCTCTCCCTTATGGGCCCTGTCCAATGCAGCCCCAGGGCAGCCCGGAGGAGCCCTGTCTGGGGCTGCGCTGGGGTGACCGGGGACACGGTGGGCTCACTGGGAGCAGCCTTCCAAAGCCCCAGAGCGGCAGGATGGTGCCCAGGCTCTGCTCAGGGCTGCTTTGGGCGTGGGGCCGTCTGCGCGAGTCCTGCACGGGACCCATGTGTCCTGGCTGCCACGCCAAAGGGCTGCTTCCCCAGGCGAAGGGGACAGGGGAGTGACCCTGCGTGAGAGCCTGCACCTCTGGCAGTGACTCAGGCCCGGGGTGCCCTTTGGGTGCCCTTGGTGCCCTTTGGGCCTTGCTGGATCTGCTTGCTGCCATTTGCTGGGGCCACCCTGCACTCCCTCCCCATTCCAGGCAGACACAGGCAGGTGTTGGAATAAAATCTTTTCTTCCGTAACCAGAAGAAAACTGTTAACTATATCTACGGAACGGCGGAGGGGGTCAGACAGAAATGCACACAAATCAACAGGATTGGCAAAAATGTCCGCTTTATTAGAGGACAGACAGCTTATATGCTGCCTATGACACACAGACATGTGGTTCTTCCCCAGGTTACATTGGATACATAAGGCAAACATACTGTGGTGTACAGTACTAATTGGATATCAGCAGGTGTCCATAAGACTTGTTTTCCTGCCAGAACAACTCCTCCTTCACCTTGCCACAAGGCCTGCAGCCATAGAAGTGGCGCAGTATTTTTTACTCTCTGCACCCAGCCATGCCAAGGGGAAGGTCTCAGAAATGCAACTGAAATTGTTCACACAATTTCTGTCCACCGACATCTACGTCTACATCTATCTCTACATCTTCCCTACATCTCTATCTACATCTTCCCCACATAAACACCCTCCCTCCCTCCCGCTGGGATAGATCCCCAAACGATCTATCCCTCCAACTGGCATAGATCCCCAAACGATCTATGCCTCAACCTGGGATAGGTCCCCAAACGACCTATCCCTCAAACAGGGATAGGTCCCCAAACGACCTATCCCTTTAACAGGCCTAAGCCAATCTTCCTGCCCCAGCCCCGGCTGCGGGAGCCTTGATCTTCATGGCAGGCCCTGGCTCAGAGCCCCCCTTCCTCTTCGCCCCGCGCCTTTCCAGCTTGGTGTCGCCACTGTCCGTGGGCGCGGGGACGCTGCTGCCACCATCCTGGCTGGTCCCTGCAGCCCCCGGGGAGGAAGCCAAGTGCCCCTGAGTCCCCTGCGGCAGGACCTTCCCACTCAGCAGAGCGCGGCTGGTTGGAGTCACCCCAGGCTCCCTGGTGGCTTGGAGCTGGGGTGCGGCTGAGGGGCTGGCGGTGGTGTGCCTGGGCGGGGAGGTGTCCTCCTCCATGGCGACATCGCTGGCCAGCGAGAGGTCGCAGCCTCGGGGGGCGTCCTCCTCCATGGGGACGTCGCTGGCCAGCGAGAGGTCGCAGCCGCGGGCGGTGTCCTCCTCCATGGGGACGTCGGTGGCCAGTGAGAGGTCGCAGCCGCGGGGGGCGTCCTCCTCCATGGAGACGTCACTGGCCAGGCTGATGTTAAGTGCCGGGGTGACGTCCACATCCATGGGGGTGCTCCCGTCTGGGGGGCTGCCACTGCCCAGGGGTGTCCCGGAGGGGTTGGCTGAGCTGGCAGGGCTGCGCTGGCTGTGCCGCGCTGCTGGGACCGGGGCCACTGCTCTCCCCTGATGGTGGTAGGGCTGCAGTTGACCCTGGGGGGCACGTTGGTCTGCCCCAGCCAGGGGCTTCCCTCTGCCCTGGGGCCCCCCCCGGGCAGTGTTGGATGTTACAGCAACGCCAGGGCTGCTTGCCAGTGGGGCTGGTGGAGGCAGGTTGGCTGAGCCTGTGAGAAAGAGCAAAGCCTGGAAGTCACATCCCGAGCTGGGGCCATCAGGCGCTGAGAGGACTGAGGAGGAGGAGGAGGAGGAGGGCGAGGTGCAGAGGAGGAAGGGCTGTGAATGTCCCCACCGTGCACTGCGGGGCTTTCGGGGTCAGGCTCTGTCCTCACCTTTGGTGCCGGAGCTTTGGGGGGAGCGGAAGAGCTGCACGAGCCGGGTCAGGGCTGATCTCCAGCTCACAGAGCGGCGCCACAGAGCTGACAGGGCCATGGTCCGTCACGCTCGGTGGCCGGTCGCTTCTGTTGACTGGACACAGGTCTGGATGCTCCTCTTGGAGCGTCTCCAGGGATGGAATGTCGGGCCTCCCATTGTGTCATAGAGACAGCAGTAATGCTGGGGCTTCCCTGAGGTGCTGTTCAAGGCACGAACCCCACTCTGACACGAACAAGTGCCAGAGCAGAATTACCGTTTATTCAAACTGCCCAGGTTTAAATACCACGCCTGAACATGTCACGTGACCCTCTAACCAATGACAATCAAATATTGTCTGAGAACCCGGGAGACCACAACTCCCATGGTTCATTGCTACATTCTTCCTGCCACATCTCCCTCCTCTTTTTATTAACAAGTTGAGAAACACTATGTTTTTAACATTCTTATTAGAACCAATCTTATTTCAACTAATTATAAAAAACAGGGCCTATCGTCACAAGGCCTTTATTGAACTGTTGACAACTTTATTGGTTCGTGCAATATTCAAGCAATCTCAAATTACCCAGGGTTTGTAGGTGTGGATAACCTTTTATCTGAGGGTGACTTTGTGTAATGGCATCATCTTTATTTAAAAGGGAAATGCGTTGGGTTGTAGATGTTGTGTCTGAGGTGGTGTTGTCTGAAGTAGTGTTTAAGATGTCTTGCTATAAAGTGTACTTGCTTTCACACACACATACATGCTTCCACTCAACTTTCTCATTCATACTCCGGTGGCCACCGTTTCATTCTCTCCTTACACATGCACTCTTAAACCCTTTATTGTGTTTGACTCATGGAGTTTTGGTTCTGTATTGGTTACTGTTTATGTGTTTCTTTTGGTTCTGCCTTGGTTACTGTTTATATGTTTCTTTTGGTTCTGTTGTATCATTTACTGCTTCTTTGTGATTCTCCCTGTTTTAAGGAAATGTTAATGTAGATTTACACACATAGGGAACAGACCCATATCTCTTTTCCCCCTTTTTTTTTTTTTTTTTCTCCCCACTGTGTGATGTGTTTACTATTGTTGGTCGTGTTTCTTCTAATCCAAATCCTTCACTTATTTCTTCTGGTGGTTGCTCCTGTTGTGGTGGAGGGCTAATATAAGGCCTGACACATCTAGAAGGGACCCATTGTAATTTGGTACCCTTGGATACACAGGCATATCCCCTTCCCCATGTTATGAGATCTACTGGTCCTGACCATTGCCCAGATATTAGATCTTTGATCATAACTGGTGGTTTGGAAGATGAAAGTATTTGAGTTTTCTGTTGGCGTTCATACCTGCTATGGTCTGTATCATCACAGTTTAAGAAATTTAGAACATATGACGCTTTCCGTAAGCGTTCCTGGGGGCTATATACCGACTCCCCTCTTTTTTGTCTTTGAAGCATTTCTTTTAGTGTACGGTGAGCTCTTTCTACAATCGCTTGTCCTGTGGGTGAATGCGGTATACCTATGGAATGGAGCATTCCCCAATCTGTGAGAAATGTTTTGATTTTTTCAGAACAATGAGCAGGGCCATTGTCGGTTTTTATGGTTTTTGGAATTCCTAGGATTGCGAAACAACTGAGCCAGTGTCTGATAACGTCTTTGGCTTTTTCTCCCGTGTGTGCTGTTGCATTAATGTATCTGGAATACATGTCTACTGTAACATGGACATATTTTAGTTTACCGAATTCAGCTATATGTGTAAGGTCTGTCTGCCAGATTTCATTGGCTGTTATGCCCCTGGGATTAACCCCTTCCTTAGCTGGCATGGGGGTAATTCGCTGGCAGTCAGAGCATGACATAATTATGTCTCTGGTCTGGTTTATTGTAATTTGGAATTGTCTCTTTAATGAACGTGCATTTTGGTGGAAGAACTGGTGTGAGACTTTAGCCTGTTCCAGAATTTTGGGAACTGTAGTTGCCATAGCAGTTGCATCAGCTTTTTGATTGCCCTCTGCTATGGGTCCTGGAAGTTCTGTGTGTGACCGAGTGTGCATTATGTAAAAATCAAATTTTCTGTGGTTGATAAGAAACCATATGGTACGAATTTCTGTAAATAAGTGAGGATTAGTGACATCTCGAAGGAAGGAGGCTTCGAGACGTGAGACCAACCCTGCTGCATAGTGAGAATCTGTGACAACATTCATAGGTTGATCATGGAACAATTCAAATGCCATGCGGATAGCTGCTAGTTCTAAAACCTGTACAGAACCTTGGTCCAAGGTTTGTACCTTATTGTCCCATTGTCCTGTGGCAGGGTTCTTCCATGTCACGATGGCTTTTTTCGATCGTCCAGATGCATCAGTGAAGACTGTGACTCCATTTACTGGTCGTAGTTTGCAGCGACGCGTGGCCATCAGGGGTAGATTTCCTATTTCCGCCCAGAGTTTATGTTTCGGGAAGTGAATGGAAATATTACCGTGGAAGTCCGCTAATGCAGTCTGAAACCCAGCGTCCTCTGCAAGAAGCCAGTCTAAGTTGTCTTTTGTGGCTGGAATGTAGATCGTCTCAGGATCCCTTCCATCCATCTCCTGCAGATGTCCTCTACCTTTCATAATGAGCTTAGCAAGCATGTCATTAACGGTCCAAACAATCTTAGGTGGAGAGTGGGGAAGAAATAACCATTCTAGAATTCTCAAAGGGTCAGATTCTGCCTGATCCCATTGGAAAAGGACAGCAAAAGGTTGGAACTTGCTGGATATGATGGCGAGGCGAATGTGCAGGTCAGGGGGTTGTCGTCTGCTTTGCCTGTTTTCGACAGCTTGGGAGCATACTTCCAGAGCTTGTTTTGCTTCTGGGGTTAGGGATCGAATAGATGTGAGAGTTGGGTCGCCTTTAAGTAGCTCGAAGAGGGGGTGCAATTCCTCTGTTGTGATGCCCAAGACAGGCCTCAGCCAGTTAATGGCTCCTAAAAGCCCTTGCAAATCATTCAGGGTCATAGTGTCCGTTACTTTGAAAGTCACTGGTTGTGGCATGATTTCCTGTTGAGTGATCCTCCATCCGAGGTAGGTCCAAGGTTGGGTGCGTTGAATTTTTTCTGGGGCAAGCTGCAGACCTGCTTTTTGGATGGCGTCAGTTAAGGCAGTCAAGGTGGATTGTAGTTCAGTCCCGTGTTTTGCTGCTATCAGGATGTTTGATATTCCTGTCTTTGCCTCCCATTCTAATTGTTCAATTTGGGTATAGGTCAATTTATGCATGTTTGTGTTTTGAGTAGATCTAGAGGTGTGTATTGCTGTATGTTGCAACTTTGTGGAGCATCTTTGGGCTTGTGTTGTATGAAGGTTTTGTTTGTTTTGCTTTCTCAAGGCTCTTGCAGTGACTGTGTATAAAGAGTTATGTGTTTCTGCAGTTGAAATTGTAACTGGTTGTTTGTTTGCTACTTGTTTAAGTTTGGCTTTCCATGTTGTGTATGGCATCTTGTCTAACAGCATTTTAAAATAGTGAGAAGTAAATACTTGATTTGGGGCCCCTCTTATTATTATTCTTACCCTCTGTAACACAAAAGAACTTTTTATAATAGCAGATCATCTGTCAATTAGTAAAGTTGCCCTTCTGTGACTTAGAAAATTAAACATGGTAGTTGATAGCTGTATGTCTGCTGTGTTTTGCAATGCTACCTCTAGGTTGTTGGTTCTGTCAGGAGGTGGATGGTGTTGTCCCAGCTGAAATTCTCGCAGTACAAAACCAACCACTGTCATTGCCAGCAACGCCGTCAGTACACGTGCTGTCCACTTCAACGTTGGTAGCTTTGACTTTGCTGATGGTCTGGGCTTGGGTAGGCAGATGTTCTGTGTGCTTTCCCAGTCTACATCTTCTTCCTCGAGCTGAAGTAGTAGCCGTAGCCATGTTTGCTGTTCTTCCTCTTTTGCAGGATTCAAAACTGCTTGTCCTTTTTCTGGTTCTCTTGTCTCACTGAGTTCAGTTTGCCACAGCTCAGCTAAGCTTTCTAGGGAGTCAATATCTCTTCTTCCTCCTCCATCAGGCCATCTTCGGCATAGAAGCTGTTCTGAGGCTGGTGAGGGCTGTGGGTTGGTTTCTGGGTAGGAGAGCCACAGTGATGCTTTAACTGTTGTGCATTTGTTGTGAGTTGGTTGAACTGGTGGTGACGGAAGAGGCACTTTCACTTCCGCCTCACGGCCGGAGTAAGCTTGCTGCGTCCATGTTGCTGCGTGGTTGTTCTGCAGCGGTCTCATGGCCGCTGCGCAGCCAAAGGGTGTTAGTGGAGCGCCCTGGCTAAAGGGAGCTAGCAGATTCTCTTCTGTGTCCTCTATAGACTCGCTGTCTATTTGTCCGTCACAGTCATCCTCCCCCCTTCCCGGCGAAATGCCTGAACCTGGGGGTGGCGGCTTCACTTCCGGCACACGGCAGGGGCAACATGGCGGTGCCTCCAGTGCCACTCTCCTTCTGCACATTGACTGTGCAACCACCGTGTAGCGGTCGCCCCGTAACGGTCCAGGGGTCGGCGCTGCTCTGTAATGGTCCTCGGCTCCAGCAGCACTGCTTGCTGCTCTGTATGGCATGGTCTCAGCTGCAGCCATGGGCGCTGGCATAAAGCCAGCATCCCCCCCGGCTGCCATGCTCATGCTGCCAACCCCCAAGCCATGCTCCTTCACACCACACGCTGCCACTGCACTGTTCCCCCCAAGGGCTCCCCCTCCCCCCCATCCCCCCTGACCAACGTGCATTCCCCCCCTGCCCCACTCGGTCGGTGGGGGGGCTGGGGTTGAAGGGGGGGGGGTTGAGGGGAAAGGAGTGAAGGGGGGGGAAGTCCACTCTCCCGGGTGCATTTGCCTTTCTGTAGTGCTTATTCAAGGCTATCATAATGTCTTTCCATGTAGGCAAATTCTTGAGGGCGTCTGTTTTTCCCTCACTGGCTTTTTCAATAATTTTGTTCCCTATTTTCCTCCAAGATGACACTTGACAAGGTCCAGTCAGAGGGAATGCAGGTTCAGGCAACGAAATCCAATATAACAAGTCCCATAACTTACTTTCTTCTATGGTTGTTCTTGTAAAAGTTGAGAGACAGCTTCAGCTGTTTGTTTGATTTTTGGAGTAATTCCCTCCTGACGGGTAAACCACCCTCCCATATTCGCCAATTTTTGGTTACCTCTGTGCGGAAGCTCTGTTGTCCTTTCTTCTGGTCCTTTTTTCTTCCTTTTTTGTTCCTTTTTGCAGAGGTAACCCAGCGCGCTGAATTCTTTCTTTTCTTCCTTTTGGTTTTGGCGATATGGACACCCCCGGACAGGTTCCCCAGAGCTTCTGCTCCTGGTTGCCGGTAACCTGCTGAAGACCCTGTTCGGGCGCCATTTGAGGTGCTGTTCAAGGCACGAACCCCACTCTGACACGAACAAGAGCCAGAGCAGAAATACCATTTATTCAAACTGCCCAGGTTTAAATACCACGCCTGAACATGTCACGTGACCCTCTAACCAAAGACAATCAAATATTGTCTGAGAACCCGGGAGACCACAACTCCCATGGTTCATTGCTACATTCTTCCTGCCACACTTCCCTTCTTCTGCCCCACCCCCAACAGCTTTGCCAGCTCTTCCTGGCCAGAGGAAGGCTTAACCAAAGAGCTCGAATCACATAACATCCTGCCTTGGAAGGGACCCACAAGGGTCGCCCAGTCCAACTCCTGGCCCTGTGCAGGACAGCACAGCCATCCCACCGTGTGCCTGAGAGCGTTGTCCAAACGCTCCTTGAGCTCTGGCAGCCTTGGGGCCGTGACCACTGCCCTGGGCAGCCCGTTCCAGTGCCCGACCACCCTCCGGGGAAAGCACCAGGGCAGTTGAAGTCTCCACGAGAAGCAGGGACTGTGACCTGGAGGCTGCTTCAAGCTGCCTGTAGAGGTCTCCTCCCCATCTTGCTCCTGCTCAGGAGGCCTGGAGCAAACCCCCACAGCAGTGTGCCCATTCCCAGCCTGCCCGCCCTTTGATCCTGACCCATCAACTCCTGAGTGGCTCGCCATCCCCCCCAAGACAGAGGTCGAGACCTTCCGAGTGTCACCTCCCCGAGATCTACGGATGTCGTCTCCCTGGGCTCCTGTGAGGCCCCGCATGTGGTTGCCAGCGCATTCTTCCCTCTCCCTTATGGGCCCTGTCCAATGCAGCCCCAGGGCAGCCCGGAGGAGCCCTGTCTGGGGCTGCGCTGGGGTGACCGGGGACACGGTGGGCTCACTGGGAGCAGCCTTCCAAAGCCCCAGAGCGGCAGGATGGTGCCCAGGCTCTGCTCAGGGCTGCTTTGGGCGTGGGGCCGTCTGCGCGAGTCCTGCACGGGACCCATGTGTCCTGGCTGCCACGCCAAAGGGCTGCTTCCCCAGGCGAAGGGGACAGGGGAGTGACCCTGCGTGAGAGCCTGCACCTCTGGCAGTGACTCAGGCCCGGGGTGCCCTTTGGGTGCCCTTGGTGCCCTTTGGGCCTTGCTGGATCTGCTTGCTGCCATTTGCTGGGGCCACCCTGCACTCCCTCCCCATTCCAGGCAGACACAGGCAGGTGTTGGAATAAAATCTTTTCTTCCGTAACCAGAAGAAAACTGTTAACTATATCTACGGAACGGCGGAGGGGGTCAGACAGAAATGCACACAAATCAATAGGATTGGCAAAAATGTCCGCTTTATTAGAGGACAGACAGCTTATATGCTGCCTATGACACACAGACATGTGGTTCTTCCCCAGGTTACATTGGATACATAAGGCAAACATACTGTGGTGTACAGTACTAATTGGATATCAGCAGGTGTCCATAAGCCTTGTTTTCCTGCCAGAACAACTCCTCCTTTACCTTGGCACAAGGCCTGCGCCATATTAGTGGCGCAGTATTTTTTACTCTCTGCACCCAGCCATGCCAAGGGGAAGGTCTCAGAAATGCAACTGAAATTGTTCACACAATTTCTGTCCACCGACATCTACGTCTACATCTATCTCTACATCTTCCCTACATCTCTATCTACATCTTCCCCACATAAACACCCTCCCTCCCTCCCGCTGGGATAGATCCCCAAACGATCTATCCCTCCAACTGGCATAGATCCCCAAACGATCTATGCCTCAACCTGGGATAGGTCCCCAAACGACCTATCCCTCAAACAGGGATAGGTCCCCAAACGACCTATCCCTTTAACAGGCCTAAGCCAATCTTCCTGCCCCAGCCCCGGCTGCGGGAGCCTTGATCTTCATGGCAGGCCCTGGCTCAGAGCCCCCCTTCCTCTTCGCCCCGCGCCTTTCCAGCTTGGTGTCTCCGCGGTCCGTGGGCGCGGGGACGCTGCTGCCACCATCCTGGCTGGTCCCTGCAGCCCCCGGGGAGGAAGCCAAGTGCCCCTGAGTCCCCTGCGGCAGGACCTTCCCACTCAGCAGAGCGCGGCTGGTTGGAGTCACCCCAGGCTCCCTGGTGGCTTGGAGCTGGGGTGCGGCTGAGGGGCTGGCGGTGGTGTGCCTGGGCGGGGAGGTGTCCTCCTCCATGGCGACATCGCTGGCCAGCGAGAGGTCGCAGCCTCGGGGGGCGTCCTCCTCCATGGAGACGTCGCTGGCCAGCGAGAGGTCGCAGCCGCGGGCGGTGTCCTCCTCCATGGGGACGTCGGTGGCCAGTGAGAGGTCGCAGCCGCGGGGGGCGTCCTCCTCCATGGAGACGTCACTGGCCAGGCTGATGTTAAGTGCCGGGGTGACGTCCACATCCATGGGGGTGCTCCCGTCTGGGGGGCTGCCACTGCCCAGGGGTGTCCCGGAGGGGTTGGCTGAGCTGGCAGGGCTGCGCTGGCTGTGCCGCGCTGCTGGGACCGGGGCCACTGCTCTCCCCTGATGGTGGTAGGGTTGCAGTTGACCCTGGGGGGCACGTTGGTCTGCCCCAGCCAGGGGCTTCCCACTGCCCTGGGGCCCCCCCCGGGCAGTGTTGGATGTTACAGCAACGCCAGGGCTGCTTGCCAGTGGGACTGGTGGAGGCAGGTTGGCTGAGCCTGTGAGAAAGAGCAAAGCCTGGAAGTCACATCCCGAGCTGGGGCCGTCAGGCGCTGAGAGGACTGAGGAGGAGGAGGAGGAGGGCGAGGTGCAGGGGAGGAAGGGCTGTGAATGTCCCCACCGTGCACTGCGGGGCTTTCGGGGTCAGGCTCTGTCCTCACCTTTGGTGCCGGAGCTTTGGGGGGAGCGGAAGAGCTGCACGAGCCGGGTCAGGGCTGATCTCCAGCTCACAGAGCGGCGCCACAGAGCTGACAGGGCCATGGTCCGTCACGCTCGGTGGCCGGTCGCTTCTGTTGACTGGACACAGGTCTGGATGCTCCTCTTGGAGCGTCTCCAGGGATGGAATGTCGGGCCTCCCATTGTGTCATAGACACAGCAGTAATGCTGGGGCTTCCCTTCTTCTGCCCCACCCCCAACAGCTTTGCCAGCTCTTCCTGGCCAGAGGAAGCCTTAACCAAAGAGCTCGAATCACATAACATCCTGCCTTGGAAGGGACCCACAAGGGTCGCCCAGTCCAACTCCTGGCCCTGTGCAGGACAGCACAGCCATCCCACCGTGTGCCTGAGAGCGTTGTCCAAACGCTCCTTGAGCTCTGGCAGCCTTGGGGCCGTGACCACTGCCCTGGGCAGCCCGTTCCAGTGCCCGACCACCCTCCAGGGAAAGCACCTTTTCCTAATGTCCAACCTAAGCCTCCGCTGACACAGCTCCGGCCGTTCCCTCGGCTCCTGTCCCTGGTCCCACAGAGCAGAAATGGTCGCTGCCCCTTGGCAGGAAGCTGCAGCCCCCCAGGAGATCTGACCTCAGTCTCCTCTTCTCCAGGCTCAACAGCCCCAGTGACCTCAGACCTCAAGTGCAAGGTCCTGCACCTGGCTCAGGGCTTGGCTGGTGCCACCTGGCACAACATCAGCTTGCAAATTTTGCAACACAACAGGGAGGACCAAGAAGGCTTTGGCTAAGAGAGACTGTTTCCAAGGGACTGGAGCGACAGACCAAGGGGCAATGGCTTGGCGCTGGCAGAGGGCAGGCTTAGATGGCATATGGGAAAGAAAGCCTTCCCGGGGAGAGTGGTGGGGCCCTGGCACAGGTTGTCCAGAGAAGCTGTGGCTGCCCCATCCCTGCAAGTGTTCAGGGCCAGGTTGGACGCGGCTTGGAGCAAGCTGGTCTAGCGGAAGGTGTCCCTGCCCGTGGCAGAGGGGTGGTTGGAAGCAGATGAGCTTTCAGGTCCCTTCCTTCCAACACCAACTGCTCTAGGAGTCTTGAAAAACAGGAGACTTCTGCAGAAGCCAGGAGGTGAATAAAAACATTTGCCACTTAAACACAAAGTCTTGTTACCAAGGGGCATCACCTTATTCTGGGGACTACTCTCATGACTTCTCACCACTGGAAGCTGACATTGCTGAAAGCCATAGAAATTGACCTAAAATTGACCAAACAATCCGACAAAAGCTCCCTGATGGAAGGATCCTGGAGCAAGCATATCATCCTGGAGGCAATGACAGGGCAATTTCTGCGCCTCTGCCGTAAACCTGTCAGTTCTGGCCCTGCCCTGGGGAGGTTTTTTTCGGCTCTCCATTCCACGGGAAGACAAGTGCGGACAAGAAGAACAGGGTTCTGTCCGCTCAGGGTCAAAGGCGCTTTATAGGTCTGTGCTGTGATCTGTTGGAGTTGAGCTCCTGTCTAGAAAACGAGGGCTTTCGGGACTGCTCAGCATCTGGCTCCTCCCGTGGAATCAGATGTTCCAAGCAGGGAAGGGGATGTCCAAGAGGGGTTCTGCCCACTTGAATTTCTGAACTTGTGGAGCTCTCCTGGCGCTTCTGGGCGTAGTGATTCCGTGGATGTCAATTGGCTGTTCTGGAGAAAAGCTGGGGATTAAAAGGAGTAGTGAGAGAACCAGACTGAAAATGGGTGAAGGTGTTGCAGGAAGTGAGGCTGGGCAGCAAGAGCAGTGAGTGAGGGGAAAAAAGGGATTTCAGGCAAGAAGGAAGAAGATCCCTGAAGAGGCTCAAGGCAGCTCTCCTCAGCTCCACGCTTCTAGTCTTACAGGCTGCCTTGCTTCCTCCTCCCGCCGTCCCGAGCTCCACTCTTAGCACTAGGAAGGTGCTCTTGCAAAGGGTGTAGTGCAGTCACGGTTGGCAGTGAGAAGCGACAAGTCACTGGTTGCTCAGTTGTCAGTTCCCAAGAGGTGCCGTTTGCCCGGAGACAGGGGGCCCAGTCAGCAGCACAGAAGGTCTCAGGTGGCCACGTCCTCCCTTTTGAAGCGGCCTCCACTTTGAAAAATGGCAGTGGCCTTCCGAGCCACCTCATCGGGACGTAGTGGGGGGCACAGAGCAGGCGTGTCGGGAAGCCTGTAAGCCCAGAGTATCTCAGCCAGTGGAGAAACGGGCAGGGAGCAGCGCTGCGGGCAAAGGTGTGGGAACCCAAACCCAGCTTTCAGCAAAGGAAAACAAGGGCTGACAAAAACCTCGTGATCTGAAGGA
The DNA here is from genome assembly GCF_036250125.1 of Pseudopipra pipra. NCBI lineage: Eukaryota > Metazoa > Chordata > Aves > Passeriformes > Pipridae > Pseudopipra > Pseudopipra pipra. The sequence goes on along the minus strand of NC_087580.1, from coordinate 16,223,463 downwards.
GCTGGACCCTTCTCAGAAGACCTGTTAAAGTTCTACCTCATGGATCAAGCTTGGCTCCAGCAGAAATCAGAAAGGACGTTTCAGATGATTGTATCAAACCATGTCTAAACCCCTGTAATCCCTCTGTCCCCCATGTAATCCTACTAGAAGAAAAATTAACTGTTTGGAAATTGCAGTAAAAATTTGTGTAACTCCCCAATTAACATAGGTTGTCCCCTTCATTAACATACAGCCCCAGATGCCTTTACAATAGTGTTCTCGTGTTCAATAAACTATTCCAGTTCCCCATACTGGGATCGTGTCTAGCTTTTATTTTTCAGACCGCCACTCAAAGGGGCTAAAAGGGGGCTGCGACCTCCACTGAGCTGAGCCACCTCACTGCGGTTTGTCCAGTGAAGTCTCCCTTTTATTGCAATAAAAGTTTATTTTTTTTCGTCGGCTCCTCGATCTCCTGGCTATTTCTGTGTTTCCCACTGGCTGGAATTTCAGACGACCACAATCCCATGGTCTCTACAGCCCCGGCTGTCCCGCACCTTCCCATCTCCAACAAGGTCTTTGCTGTGTGTTAGGAAGAGGTGGAGCAGCACAGCGTTCCTTTGGCTTGTCAGAGGCTCCAGCCCCCTGGGCCAGGAAGTTGTCGTCACCGCTTTCCGGGAACTTGCTGGACTCTTGGTGCTTGGCTGTGTTGCTTCTCCAGCTGCCGCCAGGGCAGTTGAAGTCTCCACGAGAAGCAGGGACTGTGACCTGGAGGCTGCTTCAAGCTGCCTGTAGAGGTCTCCTCCCCATCTTGCTCCTGCTCAGGAGGCCTGGAGCAAACCCCCACAGCAGTGTGCCCATTCCCAGCCTGCCCACCCTTTGATCCTGACCCATCAACTCCTGAGTGGCTCGCCATCCCCCCCAAGACAGAGGTCGAGACCTTCCGAGTGTCACCTCCCCGAGATCTACGGATGTCGTCTCCCTGGGCTCCTGCGAGGCCCCGCATGTGGTTGCCAGCGCATTCTTCCCTCTCCCTTATGGGCCCTGTCCAATGCAGCCCCAGGGCAGCCCGGAGGAGCCCTGTCTGGGGCTGCGCTGGGGTGACCGGGGACACGGTGGGCTCACTGGGAGCAGCCTTCCAAAGCCCCAGAGCGGCAGGATGGTGCCCAGGCTCTGCTCAGGGCTGCTTTGGGCGTGGGGCCGTCTGCGCGAGTCCTGCACGGGACCCATGTGTCCTGGCTGCCACGCCAAAGGGCTGCTTCCCCAGGCGAAGGGGACAGGGGAGCGACCCTGCATGAGAGCCTGCACCTCTGGCAGTGACTCAGGCCCGGGGTGCCCTTTGGGTGCCCTTGGTGCCCTTTGGGCCTTGCTGGATCTGCTTGCTGCCATTTGCTGGGGCCACCCTGCACTCCCTCCCCATTCCAGGCAGACACAGGCAGGTGTTGGAATAAAATCTTTTCTTCCGTAACCAGAAGAAAACTGTTAACTATATCTACGGAACGGCGGAGGGGGTCAGACAGAAATGCACACAAATCAACAGGATTGGCAAAAATGTCCGCTTTATTAGAGGACAGACAGCTTATATGCTGCCTATGACACACAGACATGTGGTTCTTCCCCAGGTTACATTGGATACATAAGGCAAACATACTGTGGTGTACAGTACTAATTGGATATCAGCAGGTGTCCATAAGACTTGTTTTCCTGCCAGAACAACTCCTCCTTCACCTTGCCACAAGGCCTGCAGCCATAGAAGTGGCGCAGTATTTTTTACTCTCTGCACCCAGCCATGCCAAGGGGAAGGTCTCAGAAATGCAACTGAAATTGTTCACACAATTTCTGTCCACCGACATCTACGTCTACATCTATCTCTACATCTTCCCTACATCTCTATCTACATCTTCCCCACATAAACACCCTCCCTCCCTCCCGCTGGGATAGATCCCCAAACGATCTATCCCTCCAACTGGCATAGATCCCCAAACGATCTATGCCTCAACCTGGGATAGGTCCCCAAACGACCTATCCCTCAAACAGGGATAGGTCCCCAAACGACCTATCCCTTTAACAGGCCTAAGCCAATCTTCCTGCCCCAGCCCCGGCTGCGGGAGCCTTGATCTTCATGGCAGGCCCTGGCTCAGAGCCCCCCTTCCTCTTCGCCCCGCGCCTTTCCAGCTTGGCGTCTCCACTGTTCGTGGGCGCGGGGACGCTGCTGCCACCATCCTGGCTGGTCCCTGCAGCCCCCGGGGAGGAAGCCAAGTGCCCCTGAGTCCCCTGCGGCAGGACCTTCCCACTCAGCAGAGCGCGGCTGGTTGGAGTCACCCCAGGCTCCCTGGTGGCTTGGAGCTGGGGTGCGGCTGAGGGGCTGGCGGTGGTGTGCCTGGGCGGGGAGGTGTCCTCCTCCATGGCGACATCGCTGGCCAGCGAGAGGTCGCAGCCTCGGGGGGCGTCCTCCTCCATGGGGACGTCGCTGGCCAGCGAGAGGTCACAGCCGCGGGCGGTGTCCTCCTCCATGGGGACGTCGGTGGCCAGTGAGAGGTCGCAGCCGCGGGGGGCGTCCTCCTCCATGGAGACGTCACTGGCCAGGCTGATGTTAAGTGCCGGGGTGACGTCCACATCCATGGGGGTGCTCCCGTCTGGGGGGCTGCCACTGCCCAGGGGTGTCCCGGAGGGGTTGGCTGAGCTGGCAGGGCTGCGCTGGCTGTGCCGCGCTGCTGGGACCGGGGCCACTGCTCTCCCCTGATGGTGGTAGGGCTGCAGTTGACCCTGGGGGGCACGTTGGTCTGCCCCAGCCAGGGGCTTCCCTCTGCCCTGGGGCCCCCCCCGGGCAGTGTTGGATGTTACAGCAACGCCAGGGCTGCTTGCCAGTGGGGCTGGTGGAGGCAGGTTGGCTGAGCCTGTGAGAAAGAGCAAAGCCTGGAAGTCACATCCCGAGCTGGGGCCATCAGGCGCTGAGAGGACTGAGGAGGAGGAGGAGGAGGAGGGCGAGGTGCAGGGGAGGAAGGGCTGTGAATGTCCCCACCGTGCACTGCGGGGCTTTCGGGGTCAGGCTCTGTCCTCACCTTTGGTGCCGGAGCTTTGGGGGGAGCGGAAGAGCTGCACGAGCCGGGTCAGGGCTGATCTCCAGCTCACAGAGCGGCGCCACAGAGCTGACAGGGCCATGGTCAGTCACGCTCGGTGGCCGGTCGCTTCTGTTGACTGGACACAGGTCTGGATGCTCCTCTTGGAGCGTCTCCAGGGATGGAATGTCGGGCCTCCCATTGTGTCATAGAGACAGCAGTAATGCTGGGGCTTCCCTGAGGTGCTGTTCAAGGCACGAACCCCACTCTGACACGAACAAGTGCCAGAGCAGAATTACCGTTTATTCAAACTGCCCAGGTTTAAATACCACGCCTGAACATGTCACGTGACCCTCTAACCAATGACAATCAAATATTGTCTGAGAACCCGGGAGACCACAACTCCCATGGTTCATTGCTACATTCTTCCTGCCACATCTCCCTCCTCTTTTTATTAACAAGTTGAGAAACACTATGTTTTTAACATTCTTATTAGAACCAATCTTATTTCAACTAATTATAAAAAACAGGGCCTATCGTCACAAGGCCTTTATTGGACTGTTGACAACTTTATTGGTTCGTGCAATATTCAAGCAATCTCAAATTACCCAGGGTTTGTAGGTGTGGATAACCTTTTATCTGAGGGTGACTTTGTGTAATGGCATCATCTTTATTTAAAAGGGAAATGCGTTGGGTTGTAGATGTTGTGTCTGAGGTGGTGTTGTCTGAAGTAGTGTTTAAGATGTCTTGCTATAAAGTGTACTTGCTTTCACACACACATACATGCTTCCACTCAACTTTCTCATTCATACTCCGGTGGCCACCGTTTCATTCTCTCCTTACACATGCACTCTTAAACCCTTTATTGTGTTTGACTCATGGAGTTTTGGTTCTGTATTGGTTACTGTTTATGTGTTTCTTTTGGTTCTGCCTTGGTTACTGTTTATATGTTTCTTTTGGTTCTGTTGTATCATTTACTGCTTCTTTGTGATTCTCCCTGTTTTAAGGAAATGTTAATGTAGATTTACACACATAGGGAACAGACCCATATCTCTTTTCCCCCTTTTTTTTTTTTTTTTTCTCCCCACTGTGTGATGTGTTTACTATTGTTGGTCGTGTTTCTTCTAATCCAAATCCTTCACTTATTTCTTCTGGTGGTTGCTCCTGTTGTGGTGGAGGGCTAATATAAGGCCTGACACATCTAGAAGGGACCCATTGTAATTTGGTCCCCTTGGATACACAGGCATATCCCCTTCCCCATGTTATGAGATCTACTGGTCCTGACCATTGCCCAGATATTAGATCTTTGATCATAACTGGTGGTTTGGAAGATGAAAGTATTTGAGTTTTCTGTTGGCGTTCATACCTGCTATGGTCTGTATCATCACAGTTTAAGAAATTTAGAACATATGACGCTTTCCGTAAGCGTTCCTGGGGGCTATATACCGACTCCCCTCTTTTTTGTCTTTGAAGCATTTCTTTTAGTGTACGGTGAGCTCTTTCTACAATCGCTTGTCCTGTGGGTGAATGCGGTATACCTATGGAATGGAGCATTCCCCAATCTGTGAGAAATGTTTTGATTTTTTCAGAACAATGAGCAGGGCCATTGTCGGTTTTTATGGTTTTTGGAATTCCTAGGATTGCGAAACAACTGAGCCAGTGTCTGATAACGTCTTTGGCTTTTTCTCCCGTGTGTGCTGTTGCATTAATGTATCTGGAATACATGTCTACTGTAACATGGACATATTTTAGTTTACCGAATTCAGCTATATGTGTAAGGTCTGTCTGCCAGATTTCATTGGCTGTTATGCCCCTGGGATTAACCCCTTCCTTAGCTGGCATGGGGGTAATTCGCTGGCAGTCAGAGCATGACATAATTATGTCTCTGGTCTGGTTTATTGTAATTTGGAATTGTCTCTTTAATGAACGTGCATTTTGGTGGAAGAACTGGTGTGAGACTTTAGCCTGTTCCAGAATTTTGGGAACTGTAGTTGCCATAGCAGTTGCATCAGCTTTTTGATTGCCCTCTGCTATGGGTCCTGGAAGTTCTGTGTGTGACCGAGTGTGCATTATGTAAAAATCAAATTTTCTGTGGTTGATAAGAAACCATATGGTACGAATTTCTGTAAATAAGTGAGGATTAGTGACATCTCGAAGGAAGGAGGCTTCGAGACGTGAGACCAACCCTGCTGCATAGTGAGAATCTGTGACAACATTCATAGGTTGATCATGGAACAATTCAAATGCCATGCGGATAGCTGCTAGTTCTAAAACCTGTACAGAACCTTGGTCCAAGGTTTGTACCTTATTGTCCCATTGTCCTGTGGCAGGGTTCTTCCATGTCACGATGGCTTTTTTCGATCGTCCAGATGCATCAGTGAAGACTGTGACTCCATTTACTGGTCGTAGTTTGCAGCGACGCGTGGCCATCAGGGGTAGATTTCCTATTTCCGCCCAGAGTTTATGTTTCGGGAAGTGAATGGAAATATTACCGTGGAAGTCCGCTAATGCAGTCTGAAACCCAGCGTCCTCTGCAAGAAGCCAGTCTAAGTTGTCTTTTGTGGCTGGAATGTAGATCGTCTCAGGATCCCTTCCATCCATCTCCTGCAGATGTCCTCTACCTTTCATAATGAGCTTAGCAAGCATGTCATTAACGGTCCAAACAGTCTTAGGTGGAGAGTGGGGAAGAAATAACCATTCTAGAATTCTCAAAGGGTCAGATTCTGCCTGATCCCATTGGAAAAGGACAGCAAAAGGTTGGAACTTGCTGGATATGATGGCGAGGCGAATGTGCAGGTCAGGGGGTTGTCGTCTGCTTTGCCTGTTTTCGACAGCTTGGGAGCATACTTCCAGAGCTTGTTTTGCTTCTGGGGTTAGGGATCGAATAGATGTGAGAGTTGGGTCGCCTTTAAGTAGCTCGAAGAGGGGGTGCAATTCCTCTGTTGTGATGCCCAAGACAGGCCTCAGCCAGTTAATGGCTCCTAAAAGCCCTTGCAAATCATTCAGGGTCATAGTGTCCGTTACTTTGAAAGTCACTGGTTGTGGCATGATTTCCTGTTGAGTGATCCTCCATCCGAGGTAGGTCCAAGGTTGGGTGCGTTGAATTTTTTCTGGGGCAAGCTGCAGACCTGCTTTTTGGATGGCGTCAGTTAAGGCAGTCAAGGTGGATTGTAGTTCAGTCCCGTGTTTTGCTGCTATCAGGATGTTTGATATTCCTGTCTTTGCCTCCCATTCTAATTGTTCAATTTGGGTATAGGTCAATTTATGCATGTTTGTGTTTTGAGTAGATCTAGAGGTGTGTATTGCTGTATGTTGCAACTTTGTGGAGCATCTTTGGGCTTGTGTTGTATGAAGGTTTTGTTTGTTTTGCTTTCTCAAGGCTCTTGCAGTGACTGTGTATAAAGAGTTATGTGTTTCTGCAGTTGAAATTGTAACTGGTTGTTTGTTTGCTACTTGTTTAAGTTTGGCTTTCCATGTTGTGTATGGCATCTTGTCTAACAGCATTTTAAAATAGTGAGAAGTAAATACTTGATTTGGGGCCCCTCTTATTATTATTCTTACCCTCTGTAACACAAAAGAACTTTTTATAATAGCAGATCATCTGTCAATTAGTAAAGTTGTCCTTCTGTGACTTAGAAAATTAAACATGGTAGTTGATAGCTGTATGTCTGCTGGGTTTTGCAATGCTACCTCTAGGTTGTTGGTTCTGTCAGGAGGTGGATGGTGTTGTCCCAGCTGAAATTCTCGCAGTACAAAACCAACCACTGTCATTGCCAGCAACGCCGTCAGTACACGTGCTGTCCACTTCAACGTTGGTAGCTTTGACTTTGCTGATGGTCTGGGCTTGGGTAGGCAGATGTTCTGTGTGCTTTCCCAGTCTACATCTTCTTCCTCGAGCTGAAGTAGTAGCCGTAGCCATGTTTGCTGTTCTTCCTCTTTTGCAGGATTCAAAACTGCTTGTCCTTTTTCTGGTTCTCTTGTCTCACTGAGTTCAGTTTGCCACAGCTCAGCTAAGCTTTCTAGGGAGTCAATATCTCTTCTTCCTCCTCCATCAGGCCATCTTCGGCATAGAAGCTGTTCTGAGGCTGGTGAGGGCTGTGGGTTGGTTTCTGGGTAGGAGAGCCACAGTGATGCTTTAACTGTTGTGCATTTGTTGTGAGTTGGTTGAACTGGTGGTGACGGAAGAGGCACTTTCACTTCCGCCTCACGGCCGGAGTAAGCTTGCTGCGTCCATGTTGCTGCGTGGTTGTTCTGCAGCGGTCTCATGGCCGCTGCGCAGCCAAAGGGTGTTAGTGGAGCGCCCTGGCTAAAGGGAGCTAGCAGATTCTCTTCTGTGTCCTCTATAGACTCGCTGTCTATTTGTCCGTCACAGTCATCCTCCCCCCTTCCCGGCGAAATGCCTGAACCTGGGGGTGGCGGCTTCACTTCCGGCACACGGCAGGGGCAACATGGCGGTGCCTCCGGTGCCACTCTCCTTCTGCACATTGACTGTGCAACCACCGTGTAGCGGTCGCCCCGTAACGGTCCAGGGGTCGGCGCTGCTCTGTAATGGTCCTCGGCTCCAGCAGCACTGCTTGCTGCTCTGTATGGCATGGTCTCAGCTGCAGCCATGGGCGCTGGCATAAAGCCAGCATCCCCCCCGGCTGCCATGCTCATGCTGCCAGCCCCCAAGCCATGCTCCTTCACACCACACGCTGCCACTGCACTGTTCCCCCCAAGGGCTCCCCCTCCCCCTCATCCCCCCTGACCAACGTGCATTCCCCCCCTGCCCCACTCGGTCGGTGGGGGGGCTGGGGTTGAAGGGGGGGGGTTGAGGGGAAAGGAGTGAAGGGGGGGGAAGTCCACTCTCCCGGGTGCATTTGCCTTTCTGTAGTGCTTATTCAAGGCTATCATAATGTCTTTCCATGTAGGCAAATTCTTGAGGGCGTCTGTTTTTCCCTCACTGGCTTTTTCAATAATTTTGTTCCCTATTTTCCTCCAAGATGACACTTGACAAGGTCCAGTCAGAGGGAATGCAGGTTCAGGCAACGAAATCCAATATAACAAGTCCCATAACTTACTTTCTTCTATGGTTGTTCTTGTAAAAGTTGAGAGACAGCTTCAGCTGTTTGTTTGATTTTTGGAGTAATTCCCTCCTGACGGGTAAACCACCCTCCCATATTCGCCAATTTTTGGTTACCTCTGTGCGGAAGCTCTGTTGTCCTTTCTTCTGGTCCTTTTTTCTTCCTTTTTTGTTCCTTTTTGCAGAGGTAACCCAGCGCGCTGAATTCTTTCTTTTCTTCCTTTTGGTTTTGGCGATATGGACACCCCCGGACAGGTTCCCCAGAGCTTCTGCTCCTGGTTGCCGGTAACCTGCTGAAGACCCTGTTCGGGCTCCATTTGAGGTGCTGTTCAAGGCACGAACCCCACTCTGACACGAACAAGTGCCAGAGCAGAAATACCATTTATTCAAACTGCCCAGGTTTAAATACCACGCCTGAACATGTCACGTGACCCTCTAACCAAAGACAATCAAATATTGTCTGAGAACCCGGGAGACCACAACTCCCATGGTTCATTGCTACATTCTTCCTGCCACACTTCCCTTCTTCTGCCCCACCCCCAACAGCTTTGCCAGCTCTTCCTGGCCAGAGGAAGGCTTAACCAAAGAGCTCGAATCACATAACATCCTGCCTTGGAAGGGACCCACAAGGGTCGCCCAGTCCAACTCCTGGCCCTGTGCAGGACAGCACAGCCATCCCACCGTGTGCCTGAGAGCGTTGTCCAAACGCTCCTTGAGCTCTGGCAGCCTTGGGGCCGTGACCACTGCCCTGGGCAGCCCGTTCCAGTGCCCGACCACCCTCCGGGGAAAGCACCAGGGCAGTTGAAGTCTCCACGAGAAGCAGGGACTGTGACCTGGAGGCTGCTTCAAGCTGCCTGTAGAGGTCTCCTCCCCATCTTGCTCCTGCTCAGGAGGCCTGGAGCAAACCCCCACAGCAGTGTGCCCATTCCCAGCCTGCCCGCCCTTTGATCCTGACCCATCAACTCCTGAGTGGCTCGCCATCCCCCCCAAGACAGAGGTCGAGACCTTCCGAGTGTCACCTCCCCGAGATCTACGGATGTCGTCTCCCTGGGCTCCTGTGAGGCCCCGCATGTGGTTGCCAGCGCATTCTTCCCTCTCCCTTATGGGCCCTGTCCAATGCAGCCCCAGGGCAGCCCGGAGGAGCCCTGTCTGGGGCTGCGCTGGGGTGACCGGGGACACGGTGGGCTCACTGGGAGCAGCCTTCCAAAGCCCCAGAGCGGCAGGATGGTGCCCAGGCTCTGCTCAGGGCTGCTTTGGGCGTGGGGCCGTCTGCGCGAGTCCTGCACGGGACCCATGTGTCCTGGCTGCCACGCCAAAGGGCTGCTTCCCCAGGCGAAGGGGACAGGGGAGTGACCCTGCGTGAGAGCCTGCACCTCTGGCAGTGACTCAGGCCCGGGGTGCCCTTTGGGTGCCCTTGGTGCCCTTTGGGCCTTGCTGGATCTGCTTGCTGCCATTTGCTGGGGCCACCCTGCACTCCCTCCCCATTCCAGGCAGACACAGGCAGGTGTTGGAATAAAATCTTTTCTTCCGTAACCAGAAGAAAACTGTTAACTATATCTACGGAACGGCGGAGGGGGTCAGACAGAAATGCACACAAATCAACAGGATTGGCAAAAATGTCCGCTTTATTAGAGGACAGACAGCTCATATGCTGCCTGCGACACACAGACATGTGGTTCTTCCCCAGGTTACATTGGATACATAAGGCAAACATACTGTGGTGTACAGTACTAATTGGATATCAGCAGGTGTCCATAAGCCTTGTTTTCCTGCCAGAACAACTCCTCCTTCACCTTGGCACAAGGCCTGCGCCATATTAGTGGCGCAGTATTTTTTACTCTCTGCACCCAGCCATGCCAAGGGGAAGGTCTCAGAAATGCAACTGAAATTGTTCACACAATTTCTGTCCACCGACATCTACGTCTACATCTATCTCTACATCTTCCCTACATCTCTATCTACATCTTCCCCACATAAACACCCTCCCTCCCTCCCGCTGGGATAGATCCCCAAACGATCTATCCCTCCAACTGGCATAGATCCCCAAACGATCTATGCCTCAACCTGGGATAGGTCCCCAAACGACCTATCCCTCAAACAGGGATAGGTCCCCAAACGACCTATCCCTTTAACAGGCCTAAGCCAATCTTCCTGCCCCAGCCCCGGCTGCGGGAGCCTTGATCTTCATGGCAGGCCCTGGCTCAGAGCCCCCCTTCCTCTTCGCCCCGCGCCTTTCCAGCTTGGCGTCTCCACTGTTCGTGGGCGCGGGGACGCTGCTGCCACCATCCTGGCTGGTCCCTGCAGCCCCCGGGGAGGAAGCCAAGTGCCCCTGAGTCCCCTGCGGCAGGACCTTCCCACTCAGCAGAGCGCGGCTGGTTGGAGTCACCCCAGGCTCCCTGGTGGCTTGGAGCTGGGGTGCGGCTGAGGGGCTGGCGGTGGTGTGCCTGGGCGGGGAGGTGTCCTCCTCCATGGCGACATCGCTGGCCAGCGAGAGGTCGCAGCCTCGGGGGGCGTCCTCCTCCATGGAGACGTCGCTGACCAGCGAGAGGTCACAGCCGCGGGTGGTGTCCTCCTCCATGGGGACGTCGCTGACCAGCGAGAGGTCGCAGCCGCGGGCGGTGTCCTCCTCCATGGGGACGTCGGTGGCCAGTGAGAGGTCGCAGCCGCGGGGGGCGTCCTCCTCCATGGAGACGTCACTGGCCAGGCTGATGTTAAGTGCCGGGGTGACGTCCACATCCATGGGGGTGCTCCCGTCTGGGGGGCTGCCACTGCCCAGGGGTGTCCCGGAGGGGTTGGCTGAGCTGGCAGGGCTGCGCTGGCTGTGCCGCGCTGCTGGGACCGGGGCCACTGCTCTCCCCTGATGGTGGTAGGGCTGCAGTTGACCCTGGGGGGCACGTTGGTCTGCCCCAGCCAGGGGCTTCCCACTGCCCTGGGGCCCCCCCCGGGCAGTGTTGGATGTTACAGCAACGCCAGGGCTGCTTGCCAGTGGGACTGGTGGAGGCAGGTTGGCTGAGCCTGTGAGAAAGAGCAAAGCCTGGAAGTCACATCCCGAGCTGGGGCCGTCAGGCGCTTGGAGGACTGAGGAGGAGGAGGAGGAGGAGGGCGAGGTGCAGGGGAGGAAGGGCTGTGAATGTCCCCACCGTGCACTGCGGGGCTTTCGGGGTCAGGCTCTGTCCTCACCTTTGGTGCCGGAGCTTTGGGGGGAGCGGAAGAGCTGCACGAGCCGGGTCAGGGCTGATCTCCAGCTCACAGAGCGGCGCCACAGAGCTGACAGGGCCATGGTCCGTCACGCTCGGTGGCCGGTCGCTTCTGTTGACTGGACACAGGTCTGGATGCTCCTCTTGGAGCGTCTCCAGGGATGGAATGTCGGGCCTCCCATTGTGTCATAGAGACAGCAGTAATGCTGGGGCTTCCCTGAGGTGCTGTTCAAGGCACGAACCCCACTCTGACACGAACAAGTGCCAGAGCAGAATTACCGTTTATTCAAACTGCCCAGGTTTAAATACCACGCCTGAACATGTCACGTGACCCTCTAACCAATGACAATCAAATATTGTCTGAGAACCCGGGAGACCACAACTCCCATGGTTCATTGCTACATTCTTCCTGCCACATCTCCCTCCTCTTTTTATTAACAAGTTGAGAAACACTATGTTTTTAACATTCTTATTAGAACCAATCTTATTTCAACTAATTATAAAAAACAGGGTCTATCGTCACAAGGCCTTTATTGAACTGTTGACAACTTTATTGGTTCGTGCAATATTCAAGCAATCTCAAATTACCCAGGGTTTGTAGGTGTGGATAACCTTTTATCTGAGGGTGACTTTGTGTAATGGCATCATCTTTATTTTAAAGGGAAATGTGTTGGGTTGTAGATGTTGTGTCTGAGGTGGTGTTGTCTGAAGTAGTGTTTAAGATGTCTTGCTATAAAGTGTACTTGCTTTCACACACACATACATGCTTCCACTCAACTTTCTCATTCATACTCTGGTGGCCACCGTTTCATTCTCTCCTTACACATGCACTCTTAAACCCTTTATTGTGTTTGACTCATGGAGTTTTGGTTCTGTATTGGTTACTGTTTATGTGTTTCTTTTGGTTCTGCATTGGTTACTGTTTATATGTTTCTTTTGGTTCTGTTGTATCATTTACTGCTTCTTTGTGATTCTCCCTGTTTTAAGGAAATGTTAATGTAGATTTACACACATAGGGAACAGACCCATATCTCTTTTCCCCCTTTTTTTTTTTTTTTCTCCCCACTGTGTGATGTGTTTACTATTGTTGGTCGTGTTTCTTCTAATCCAAATCCTTCACTTATTTCTTCTGGTGGTTGCTCCTGTTGTGGTGGAGGGCTAATATAAGGCCTGACACATCTAGAAGGGACCCATTGTAATTTGGTACCCTTGGATACACAGGCATATCCCCTTCCCCATGTTATGAGATCTACTGGTCCTGACCATTGCCCAGATATTAGATCTTTGATCATAACTGGTGGTTTGGAAGATGAAAGTATTTGAGTTTTCTGTTGGCGTTCATACCTGCTATGGTCTGTATCATCACAGTTTAAGAAATTTAGAACATATGACGCTTTCCGTAAGCGTTCCTGGGGGCTATATACCGACTCCCCTCTTTTTTGTCTTTGAAGCATTTCTTTTAGTGTACGGTGAGCTCTTTCTACAATCGCTTGTCCTGTGGGTAAATGCGGTATACCTATGGAATGGAGTATTCCCCAATCTGTGAGAAATGTTTTGATTTTTTCAGAACAATGAGCAGGGCCATTGTCGGTTTTTATGGTTTTTGGAATTCCTAGGATTGCGAAACAACTGAGCCAGTGTCTGATAACGTCTTTGGCTTTTTCTCCCGTGTGTGCTGTTGCATTAATGTATCTGGAATACATGTCTACTGTAACATGGACATATTTTAGTTTACCGAATTCAGCTATATGTGTAACGTCTGTCTGCCAGATTTCATTGGCTGTTATGCCCCTGGGATTAACCCCTTCCTTAGCTGGCATGGGGGTAATTCGCTGGCAGTCAGAGCATGACATAATTATGTCTCTGGTCTGGTTTATTGTAATTTGGAATTGTCTCTTTAATGAACGTGCATTTTGGTGGAAGAACTGGTGTGAGACTTTAGCCTGTTCCAGAATTTTGGGAACTGTAGTTGCCATAGCAGTTGCATCAGCTTTTTGATTGCCCTCTGCTATGGGTCCTGGAAGTTCTGTGTGTGACCGAGTGTGCATTATGTAAAAATCAAATTTTCTGTGGTTGATAAGAAACCATATGGTACGAATTTCTGTAAATAAGTGAGGATTAGTGACATCTCGAAGGAAGGAGGCTTCGAGACGTGAGACCAACCCTGCTGCATAGTGAGAATCTGTGACAACATTCATAGGTTGATCATGGAACAATTCAAATGCCATGCGGATAGCTGCTAGTTCTAAAACCTGTACAGAACCTTGGTCCAAGGTTTGTACCTTATTGTCCCATTGTCCTGTGGCAGGGTTCTTCCATGTCACGATGGCTTTTTTCGATCGTCCAGATGCATCAGTGAAGACTGTGACTCCATTTACTGGTCGTAGTTTGCAGCGACGCGTGGCCATCAGGGGTAGATTTCCTATTTCCGCCCAGAGTTTATGTTTCGGGAAGTGAATGGAAATATTACCGTGGAAGTCCGCTAATGCAGTCTGAAACCCAGCGTCCTCTGCAAGAAGCCAGTCTAAGTTGTCTTTTGTGGCTGGAATGTAGATCGTCTCAGGATCCCTTCCATCCATCTCCTGCAGATGTCCTCTACCTTTCATAATGAGCTTAGCAAGCATGTCATTAACGGTCCAAACAGTCTTAGGTGGAGAGTGGGGAAGAAATAACCATTCTAGAATTCTCAAAGGGTCAGATTCTGCCTGATCCCATTGGAAAAGGACAGCAAAAGGTTGGAACTTGCTGGATATGATGGCGAGGCGAATGTGCAGGTCAGGGGGTTGTCGTCTGCTTTGCCTGTTTTCGACAGCTTGGGAGCATACTTCCAGAGCTTGTTTTGCTTCTGGGGTTAGGGATCGAATAGATGTGAGAGTTGGGTCGCCTTTAAGTAGCTCGAAGAGGGGGTGCAATTCCTCTGTTGTGATGCCCAAGACAGGCCTCAGCCAGTTAATGGCTCCTAAAAGCCCTTGCAAATCATTCAGGGTCATAGTGTCCGTTACTTTGAAAGTCACTGGTTGTGGCATGATTTCCTGTTGAGTGATCCTCCATCCGAGGTAGGTCCAAGGTTGGGTGCGTTGAATTTTTTCTGGGGCAAGCTGCAGACCTGCTTTTTGGATGGCGTCAGTTAAGGCAGTCAAGGTGGATTGTAGTTCAGTCCCGTGTTTTGCTGCTATCAGGATGTTTGATATTCCTGTCTTTGCCTCCCATTCTAATTGTTCAATTTGGGTATAGGTCAATTTATGCATGTTTGTGTTTTGAGTAGATCTAGAGGTGTGTATTGCTGTATGTTGCAACTTTGTGGAGCATCTTTGGGCTTGTGTTGTATGAAGGTTTTGTTTGTTTTGCTTTCTCAAGGCTCTTGCAGTGACTGTGTATAAAGAGTTATGTGTTTCTGCAGTTGAAATTGTAACTGGTTGTTTGTTTGCTACTTGTTTAAGTTTGGCTTTCCATGTTGTGTATGGCATCTTGTCTAACAGCATTTTAAAATAGTGAGAAGTAAATACTTGATTTGGGGCCCCTCTTATTATTATTCTTACCCTCTGTAACACAAAAGAACTTTTTATAATAGCAGATCATCTGTCAATTAGTAAAGTTGCCCTTCTGTGACTTAGAAAATTAAACATGGTAGTTGATAGCTGTATGTCTGCTGTGTTTTGCAATGCTACCTCTAGGTTGTTGGTTCTGTCAGGAGGTGGATGGTGTTGTCCCAGCTGAAATTCTTGCAGTACAAAACCAACCACTGTCATTGCCAGCAACGCAGTCAGTACACGTGCTGTCCACTTCAACGTTGGTAGCTTTGACTTTGCTGATGGTCTGGGCTTGGGTAGGCAGATGTTCTGTGTGCTTTCCCAGTCTACATCATCTTCCTCGAGCTGAAGTAGTAGCCGTAGCCATGTTTGCTGTTCTTCCTCTTTTGCAGGATTCAAAACTGCTTGTCCTTTTGCTGGTTCTCTTGTCTCACTGAATTCAGTTTGCCACAGCTCAGCTAAGCTTTCTAGGGAGTCAATATCTCTTCTTCCTCCTCCATCAGGCCATCTTCGGCATAGAAGCTGTTCTGAGGCTGGTGAGGGCTGTGGGTTGGTTTCTGGGTAGGAGAGCCACAGTGATGCTTTAACTGTTGTGCATTTGTTGTGAGTTGGTTGAACTGGTGGTGACGGAAGAGGCACTTTCACTTCCGCCTCACGGCCGGAGTAAGCTTGCTGCATCCATGTTGCTGCGTGGTTGTTCTGCAGCGGTCTCATGGCCGCTGCGCAGCCAAAGGGTGTTAGTGGAGCGCCCTGGCTAAAGGGAGCTAGCAGATTCTCTTCTGTGTCCTCTATAGACTCGCTGTCTATTTGTCCGTCACAGTCATCCTCCCCCCTTCCCGGCGAAATGCCTGAACCTGGGGGTGGCGGCTTCACTTCCGGCACACGGCAGGGGCAACATGGCGGTGCCTCCGGTGCCACTCTCCTTCTGCACATTGACTGTGCAACCACCGTGTAGCGGTCGCCCCGTAACGGTCCAGGGGTCGGCGCTGCTCTGTAATGGTCCTCGGCTCCAGCAGCACTGCTTGCTGCTCTGTATGGCATGGTCTCAGCTGCAGCCATGGGCGCTGGCATAAAGCCAGCATCCCCCCCGGCTGCCATGCTCATGCTGCCAGCCCCCAAGCCATGCTCCTTCACACCACACGCTGCCACTGCACTGTTCCCCCCAAGGGCTCCCCCTCCCCCCCATCCCCCCTGACCAACGTGCATTCCCCCCCTGCCCCACTCGGTCGGTGGGGGGGCTGGGGTTGAAGGGGGGGGGTTGAGGGGAAAGGAGTGAAGGGGGGGGAAGTCCACTCTCCCGGGTGCATTTGCCTTTCTGTAGTGCTTATTCAAGGCTATCATAATGTCTTTCCATGTAGCCAAATTCTTGAGGGCGTCTGTTTTTCCCTCACTGGCTTTTTCAATAATTTTGTTCCCTATTTTCCTCCAAGATGACACTTGACAAGGTCCAGTCAGAGGGAATGCAGGTTCAGGCAACGAAATCCAATATAACAAGTCCCATAACTTACTTTCTTCTATGGTTGTTCTTGTAAAAGTTGAGAGACAGCTTCAGCTGTTTGTTTGATTTTTGGAGTAATTCCCTCCTGACGGGTAAACCACCCTCCCATATTCGCCAATTTTTGGTTACCTCTGTGCGGAAGCTCTGTTGTCCTTTCTTCTGGTCCTTTTTTCTTCCTTTTTTGTTCCTTTTTGCAGAGGTAACCCAGCGCGCTGAATTCTTTCTTTTCTTCCTTTTGGTTTTGGCGATATGGACACCCCCGGACAGGTTCCCCAGAGTTTCTGCTCCTGGTTGCCGGTAACCTGCTGAAGACCCTGTTCGGGCGCCATTTGAGGTGCTGTTCAAGGCACGAACCCCACTCTGACACGAACAAGAGCCAGAGCTGAAATAGCATTTATTCAAACTGCCCAGGTTTAAATACCACGCCTGAACATGTCACGTGACCCTCTAACCAAAGACAATCAAATATTGTCTGAGAACCCGGGAGACCACAACTCCCATGGTTCATTGCTACATTCTTCCTGCCACACTTCCCTTCTTCTGCCCCACCCCCAACAGCTTTGCCAGCTCTTCCTGGCCAGAGGAAGGCTTAACCAAAGAGCTCGAATCACATAACATCCTGCCTTGGAAGGGACCCACAAGGGTCGCCCAGTCCAACTCCTGGCCCTGTGCAGGACAGCACAGCCATCCCACCGTGTGCCTGAGAGCGTTGTCCAAACGCTCCTTGAGCTCTGGCAGCCTTGTGGCCGTGACCACTGCCCTGGGCAGCCCGTTCCAGTGCCCGACCACCCTCCGGGGAAAGCACCAGGGCAGTTGAAGTCTCCACGAGAAGCAGGGACTGTGACCTGGAGGCTGCTTCAAGCTGCCTGTAGAGGTCTCCTCCCCATCTTGCTCCTGCTCAGGAGGCCTGGAGCAAACCCCCACAGCAGTGTGCCCATTCCCAGCCTGCCCGCCCTTTGATCCTGACCCATCAACTCCTGAGTGGCTCGCCATCCCCCCCAAGACAGAGGTCGAGACCTTCCGAGTGTCACCTCCCCGAGATCTACGGATGTCGTCTCCCTGGGCTCCTGTGAGGCCCCGCATGTGGTTGCCAGCGCATTCTTCCCTCTCCCTTATGGGCCCTGTCCAATGCAGCCCCAGGGCAGCCCGGAGGAGCCCTGTCTGGGGCTGCGCTGGGGTGACCGGGGACACGGTGGGCTCACTGGGAGCAGCCTTCCAAAGCCCCAGAGCGGCAGGATGGTGCCCAGGCTCTGCTCAGGGCTGCTTTGGGCGTGGGGCCGTCTGCGCGAGTCCTGCACGGGACCCATGTGTCCTGGCTGCCACGCCAAAGGGCTGCTTCCCCAGGCGAAGGGGACAGGGGAGCGACCCTGCGTGAGAGCCTGCACCTCTGGCAGTGACTCAGGCCCGGGGTGCCCTTTGGGTGCCCTTGGTGCCCTTTGGGCCTTGCTGGATCTGCTTGCTGCCATTTGCTGGGGCCACCCTGCACTCCCTCCCCATTCCAGGCAGACACAGGCAGGTGTTGGAATAAAATCTTTTCTTCCGTAACCAGAAGAAAACTGTTAACTATATCTATGGAACGGCGGAGGGGGTCAGACAGAAATGCACACAAATCAATAGGATTGGCAAAAATGTCCGCTTTATTAGAGGACAGACAGCTCATATGCTGCCTATGACACACAGACATGTGGTTCTTCCCCAGGTTACATTGGATACATAAGGCAAACATACTGTGGTGTACAGTACTAATTGGATATCAGCAGGTGTCCATAAGCCTTGTTTTCCTGCCAGAACAACTCCTCCTTCACCTTGGCACAAGGCCTGCGCCATATTAGTGGCGCAGTATTTTTTACTCTCTGCACCCAGCCATGCCAAGGGGAAGGTCTCAGAAATGCAACTGAAATTGTTCACACAATTTCTGTCCACCGACATCTACGTCTACATCTATCTCTACATCTTCCCTACATCTCTATCTACATCTTCCCCACATAAACACCCTCCCTCCCTCCCGCTGGGATAGATCCCCAAACGATCTATCCCTCCAACTGGCATAGATCCCCAAACGATCTATGCCTCAACCTGGGATAGGTCCCCAAACGACCTATCCCTCAAACAGGGATAGGTCCCCAAACGACCTATCCCTTTAACAGGCCTAAGCCAATCTTCCTGCCCCAGCCCCGGCTGCGGGAGCCTTGATCTTCATGGCAGGCCCTGGCTCAGAGCCCCCCTTCCTCTTCGCCCCCCGCCTTTCCAGCTTGGTGTCGCCACTGTCCGTGGGCGCGGGGACGCTGCTGCCACCATCCTGGCTGGTCCCTGCAGCCCCCGGGGAGGAAGCCAAGTGCCCCTGAGTCCCCTGCGGCAGGACCTTCCCACTCAGCAGAGCGCGGCTGGTTGGAGTCACCCCAGGCTCCCTGGTGGCTTGGAGCTGGGGTGCGGCTGAGGGGCTGGCGGTGGTGTGCCTGGGCGGGGAGGTGTCCTCCTCCATGGCGACATCGCTGGCCAGCGAGAGGTCGCAGCCTCGGGGGGCGTCCTCCTCCATGGAGACGTCGCTGGCCAGCGAGAGGTCGCAGCCGCGGGCGGTGTCCTCCTCCATGGGGACGTCGGTGGCCAGTGAGAGGTCGCAGCCGCGGGGGGCGTTCTCCTCCATGGAGACGTCACTGGCCAGGCTGATGTTAAGTGCCGGGGTGACGTCCACATCCATGGGGGTGCTCCCGTCTGGGGGGTTGCCACTGCCCAGGGGTGTCCCGGAGGGGTTGGCTGAGCTGGCAGGGCTGCGCTGGCTGTGCCGCGCTGCTGGGACCGGGGCCACTGCTCTCCCCTGATGGTGGTAGGGCTGCAGTTGACCCTGGGGGGCACGTTGGTCTGCCCCAGCCAGGGGCTTCCCACTGCCCTGGGGCCCCCCCCGGGCAGTGTTGGATGTTACAGCAACGCCAGGGCTGCTTGCCAGTGGGGCTGGTGGAGACAGGTTGGCTGAGCCTGTGAGAAAGAGCAAAGCCTGGAAGTCACATCCCGAGCTGGGGCCGTCAGGCGCTGAGAGGACTGAGGAGGAGGAGGAGGAGGGCGAGGTGCAGGGGAGGAAGGGCTGTGAATGTCCCCACCGTGCACTGCGGGGCTTTCGGGGTCAGGCTCTGTCCTCACCTTTGGTGCCGGAGCTTTGGGGGGAGCGGAAGAGCTGCACGAGCCGGGTCAGGGCTGATCTCCAGCTCACAGAGCGGCGCCACAGAGCTGACAGGGCCATGGTCAGTCACGCTCGGTGGCCGGTCGCTTCTGTTGACTGGACACAGGTCTGGATGCTCCTCTTGGAGCGTCTCCAGGGATGGAATGTCGGGCCTCCCATTGTGTCATAGACACAGCAGTAATGCTGGGGCTTCCCTTCTTCTGCCCCACCCCCAACAGCTTTGCCAGCTCTTCCTGGCCAGAGGAAGCCTTAACCAAAGAGCTCGAATCACATAACATCCTGCCTTGGAAGGGACCCACAAGGGTCGCCCAGTCCAACTCCTGGCCCTGTGCAGGACAGCACAGCCATCCCACTGTGTGCCTGAGAGCGTTGTCCAAACGCTCCTTGAGCTCTGGCAGCCTTGGGGCCGTGACCACTGCCCTGGGCAGCCCGTTCCAGTGCCCGACCACCCTCCAGGGAAAGCACCTTTTCCTAATGTCCAACCTAAGCCTCCGCTGACACAGCTCCGGCCGTTCCCTCGGCTCCTGTCCCTGGTCCCACAGAGCAGAAATGGTCGCTGCCCCTTGGCAGGAAGCTGCAGCCCCCCAGGAGATCTGACCTCAGTCTCCTCTTCTCCAGGCTCAACAGCCCCAGTGACCTCAGACCTCAAGTGCAAGGTCCTGCACCTGGCTCAGGGCTTGGCTGGTGCCACCTGGCACAACATCAGCTTGCAAATTTTGCAACACAACAGGGAGGACCAAGAAGGCTTTGGCTAAGAGAGACTGTTTCCAAGGGACTGGAGCGACAGACCAAGGGGCAATGGCTTGGCGCTGGCAGAGGGCAGGCTTAGATGGCATATGGGAAAGAAAGCCTTCCCGGGGAGAGTGGTGGGGCCCTGGCACAGGTTGTCCAGAGAAGCTGTGGCTGCCCCATCGCTGCAAGTGTTCAGGGCCAGGTTGGACGCGGCTTGGAGCAAGCTGGTCTAGCGGAAGGTGTCCCTGCCCGTGGCAGAGGGGTGGTTGGAAGCAGATGAGCTTTCAGGTCCCTTCCTTCCAACACCAACTGCTCTAGGAGTCTTGAAAAACAGGAGACTTCTGCAGAAGCCAGGAGGTGAATAAAAACATTTGCCACTTAAACACAAAGTCTTGTTACCAAGGGGCATCACCTTATTCTGGGGACTACTCTCATGACTTCTCACCACTGGAAGCTGACATTGCTGAAAGCCATAGAAATTGACCTAAAATTGACCAAACAATCCGACAAAAGCTCCCTGATGGAAGGATCCTGGAGCAAGCATATCATCCTGGAGGCAATGACAGGGCAATTTCTGCGCCTCTGCCGTAAACCTGTCAGTTCTGGCCCTGCCCTGGGGAGGTTTTTTTCGGCTCTCCATTCCACGGGAAGACAAGTGCGGACAAGAAGAACAGGGTTCTGTCCGCTCAGGGTCAAAGGCGCTTTATAGGTCTGTGCTGTGATCTGTTGGAGTTGAGCTCCTGTCTAGAAAACGAGGGCTTTCGGGACTGCTCAGCATCTGGCTCCTCCCGTGGAATCAGATGTTCCAAGCAGGGAAGGGGATGTCCAAGAGGGGTTCTGCCCACTTGAATTTCTGAACTTGTGGAGCTCTCCTGGCGCTTCTGGGCGTAGTGATTCCGTGGATGTCAATTGGCTGTTCTGGAGAAAAGCTGGGGATTAAAAGGAGTAGTGAGAGAACCAGACTGAAAATGGGTGAAGGTGTTGCAGGAAGTGAGGCTGGGCAGCAAGAGCAGTGAGTGAGGGGAAAAAAGGGATTTCAGGCAAGAAGGAAGAAGATCCCTGAAGAGGCTCAAGGCAGCTCTCCTCAGCTCCACGCTTCTAGTCTTACAGGCTGCCTTGCTTCCTCCTCCCGCCGTCCCGAGCTCCACTCTTAGCACTAGGAAGGTGCTCTTGCAAAGGGTGTAGTGCAGTCACGGTTGGCAGTGAGAAGCGACAAGTCACTGGTTGCTCAGTTGTCAGTTCCCAAGAGGTGCCGTTTGCCCGGAGACAGGGGGCCCAGTCAGCAGCACAGAAGGTCTCAGGTGGCCACGTCCTCCCTTTTGAAGCGGCCTCCACTTTGAAAAATGGCAGTGGCCTTCCGAGCCACCTCATCGGGACGTAGTGGGGGGCACAGAGCAGGCGTGTCGGGAAGCCTGTAAGCCCAGAGTATCTCAGCCAGTGGAGAAACGGGCAGGGAGCAGCGCTGCGGGCAAAGGTGTGGGAACCCAAACCCAGCTTTCAGCAAAGGAAAACAAGGGCTGACAAAAACCTCGTGATCTGAAGGAGCTGGACCCTTCTCAGAAGACCTGTTAAAGTTCTACCTCATGGATCAAGCTTGGCTCCAGCAGAAATCAGAAAGGACGTTTCAGATGATTGTATCAAACCATGTCTAAACCCCTGTAATCCCTCTGTCCCCCATGTAATCCTACTAGAAGAAAAATTAACTGTTTGGAAATTGCAGTAAAAATTTGTGTAACTCCCCAATTAACATAGGTTGTCCCCTTCATTAACATACAGCCCCAGATGCCTTTACAATAGTGTTCTCGTGTTCAATAAACTATTCCAGTTCCCCATACTGGGATCGTGTCTAGCTTTTATTTTTCAGACCGCCACTCAAAGGGGCTAAAAGGGGGCTGCGACCTCCACTGAGCTGAGCCACCTCACTGCGGTTTGTCCAGTGAAGTCTCCCTTTTATTGCAATAAAAGTTTATTTTTTTTCGTCGGCTCCTCGATCTCCTGGCTATTTCTGTGTTTCCCACTGGCTGGAATTTCAGACGACCACAATCCCATGGTCTCTACAGCCCCGGCTGTCCCGCACCTTCCCATCTCCAACAAGGTCTTTGCTGTGTGTTAGGAAGAGGTGGAGCAGCAGAGCATTCCTTTGGCTTGTCAGAGGCTCCAGCCCCCTGGGCCAGGAAGTTGTCGTCACCGCTTTCCGGGAACTTGCTGGACTCTTGGTGCTTGGTTGTGTTGCTTCTCCAGCTGCCGCCAGGGCAGTTGAAGTCTCCACGAGAAGCAGGGACTGTGACCTGGAGGCTGCTTCAAGCTGCCTGTAGAGGTCTCCTCCCCATCTTGCTCCTGCTCAGGAGGCCTGGAGCAAACCCCCACAGCAGTGTGCCCATTCCCAGCCTGCCCACCCTTTGATCCTGACCCATCAACTCCTGAGTGGCTCGCCATCCCCCCCAAGACAGAGGTCGAGACCTTCCAAGTGTCACCTCCCCGAGATCTACGGATGTCGTCTCCCTGGGCTCCTGCGAGGCCCCGCATGTGGTTGCCAGCGCATTCTTCCCTCTCCCTTATGGGCCCTGTCCAATGCAGCCCCAGGGCAGCCCGGAGGAGCCCTGTCTGGGGCTGCGCTGGGGTGACCGGGGACACGGTGGGCTCACTGGGAGCAGCCTTCCAAAGCCCCAGAGCGGCAGGATGGTGCCCAGGCTCTGCTCAGGGCTGCTTTGGGCGTGGGGCCGTCTGCGCGAGTCCTGCACGGGACCCATGTGTCCTGGCTGCCACGCCAAAGGGCTGCTTCCCCAGGCGAAGGGGACAGGGGAGTGACCCTGCGTGAGAGCCTGCACCTCTGGCAGTGACTCAGGCCCGGGGTGCCCTTTGGGTGCCCTTGGTGCCCTTTGGGCCTTGCTGGATCTGCTTGCTGCCATTTGCTGGGGCCACCCTGCACTCCCTCCCCATTCCAGGCAGACACAGGCAGGTGTTGGAATAAAATCTTTTCTTCCGTAACCAGAAGAAAACTGTTAACTATATCTACGGAACGGCGGAGGGGGTCAGACAGAAATGCACACAAATCAACAGGATTGGCAAAAATGTCCGCTTTATTAGAGGACAGACAGCTTATATGCTGCCTATGACACACAGACATGTGGTTCTTCCCCAGGTTACATTGGATACATAAGGCAAACATACTGTGGTGTACAGTACTAATTGGATATCAGCAGGTGTCCATAAGCCTTGTTTTCCTGCCAGAACAACTCCTCCTTCACCTTGCCACAAGGCCTGCAGCCATAGAAGTGGCGCAGTATTTTTTACTCTCTGCACCCAGCCATGCCAAGGGGAAGGTCTCAGAAATGCAACTGAAATTGTTCACACAATTTCTGTCCACCGACATCTACGTCTACATCTATCTCTACATCTTCCCTACATCTCTATCTACATCTTCCCCACATAAACACCCTCCCTCCCTCCCGCTGGGATAGATCCCCAAACGATCTATCCCTCCAACTGGCATAGATCCCCAAACGATCTATGCCTCAACCTGGGATAGGTCCCCAAACGACCTATCCCTCAAACAGGGATAGGTCCCCAAACGACCTATCCCTTTAACAGGCCTAAGCCAATCTTCCTGCCCCAGCCCCGGCTGCGGGAGCCTTGATCTTGATGGCAGGCCCTGGCTCAGAGCCCCCCTTCCTCTTCGCCCCCCGCCTTTCCAGCTTGGTGTCGCCACTGTCCGTGGGCGCGGGGACGCTGCTGCCACCATCCTGGCTGGTCCCTGCAGCCCCCGGGGAGGAAGCCAAGTGCCCCTGAGTCCCCTGCGGCAGGACCTTCCCACTCAGCAGAGCGCGGCTGGTTGGAGTCACCCCAGGCTCCCTGGTGGCTTGGAGCTGGGGTGCGGCTGAGGGGCTGGCGGTGGTGTGCCTGGGCGGGGAGGTGTCCTCCTCCATGGCGACATCGCTGGCCAGCGAGAGGTCGCAGCCTCGGGGGGCGTCCTCCTCCATGGGGACGTCGCTGGCCAGCGAGAGGTCACAGCCGCGGGCGGTGTCCTCCTCCATGGGGACGTCGGTGGCCAGTGAGAGGTCGCAGCCGCGGGGGGCGTCCTCCTCCATGGAGACGTCGCTGGCCAGGCTGATGTTAAGTGCCGGGGTGACGTCCACATCCATGGGGGTGCTCCCGTCTGGGGGGCTGCCACTGCCCAGGGGTGTCCCGGAGGGGTTGGCTGAGCTGGCAGGGCTGCGCTGGCTGTGCCGCGCTGCTGGGACCGGGGCCACTGCTCTCCCCTGATGGTGGTAGGGCTGCAGTTGACCCTGGGGGGCACGTTGGTCTGCCCCAGCCAGGGGCTTCCCTCTGCCCTGGGGCCCCCCCCGGGCAGTGTTGGATGTTACAGCAACGCCAGGGCTGCTTGCCAGTGGGGCTGGTGGAGGCAGGTTGGCTGAGCCTGTGAGAAAGAGCAAAGCCTGGAAGTCACATCCCGAGCTGGGGCCGTCAGGCGCTGAGAGGACTGAGGAGGAGGAGGAGGAGGCGGGCGAGGTGCAGAGGAGGAAGGGCTGTGAATGTCCCCACCGTGCACTGCGGGGCTTTCGGGGTCAGGCTCTGTCCTCACCTTTGGTGCCGGAGCTTTGGGGGGAGCGGAAGAGCTGCACGAGCCGGGTCAGGGCTGATCTCCAGCTCACAGAGCGGCGCCACAGAGCTGACAGGGCCATGGTCCGTCACGCTCGGTGGCCGGTCGCTTCTGTTGACTGGACACAGGTCTGGATGCTCCTCTTGGAGCGTCTCCAGGGATGGAATGTCGGGCCTCCCATTGTGTCATAGACACAGCAGTAATGCTGGGGCTTCCCTTCTTCTGCCCCACCCCCAACAGCTTTGCCAGCTCTTCCTGGCCAGAGGAAGCCTTAACCAAAGAGCTCGAATCACATAACATCCTGCCTTGGAAGGGACCCACAAGGGTCGCCCAGTCCAACTCCTGGCCCTGTGCAGGACAGCACAGCCATCCCACCGTGTGCCTGAGAGCGTTGTCCAAACGCTCCTTGAGCTCTGGCAGCCTTGGGGCCGTGACCACTGCCCTGGGCAGCCCGTTCCAGTGCCCGACCACCCTCCAGGGAAAGCACCTTTTCCTAATGTCCAACCTAAGCCTCCGCTGACACAGCTCCGGCCGTTCCCTCGGCTCCTGTCCCTGGTCCCACAGAGCAGAAATGGTCGCTGCCCCTTGGCAGGAAGCTGCAGCCCCCCAGGAGATCTGACCTCAGTCTCCTCTTCTCCAGGCTCAACAGCCCCAGTGACCTCAGACCTCAAGTGCAAGGTCCTGCACCTGGCTCAGGGCTTGGCTGGTGCCACCTGGCACAACATCAGCTTGCAAATTTTGCAACACAACAGGGAGGACCAAGAAGGCTTTGGCTAAGAGAGACTGTTTCCAAGGGACTGGAGCGACAGACCAAGGGGCAATGGCTTGGCGCTGGCAGAGGGCAGGCTTAGATGGCATATGGGAAAGAAAGCCTTCCCGGGGAGAGTGGTGGGGCCCTGGCACAGGTTGTCCAGAGAAGCTGTGGCTGCCCCATCCCTGCAAGTGTTCAGGGCCAGGTTGGACGCGGCTTGGAGCAAGCTGGTCTAGCGGAAGGTGTCCCTGCCCGTGGCAGAGGGGTGGTTGGAAGCAGATGAGCTTTCAGGTCCCTTCCTTCCAACACCAACTGCTCTAGGAGTCTTGAAAAACAGGAGACTTCTGCAGAAGCCAGGAGGTGAATAAAAACATTTGCCACTTAAACACAAAGTCTTGTTACCAAGGGGCATCACCTTATTCTGGGGACTACTCTCATGACTTCTCACCACTGGAAGCTGACATTGCTGAAAGCCATAGAAATTGACCTAAAATTGACCAAACAATCCGACAAAAGCTCCCTGATGGAAGGATCCTGGAGCAAGCATATCATCCTGGAGGCAATGACAGGGCAATTTCTGCGCCTCTGCCGTAAACCTGTCAGTTCTGGCCCTGCCCTGGGGAGGTTTTTTTCGGCTCTCCATTCCACGGGAAGACAAGTGCGGACAAGAAGAACAGGGTTCTGTCCGCTCAGGGTCAAAGGCGCTTTATAGGTCTGTGCTGTGATCTGTTGGAGTTGAGCTCCTGTCTAGAAAACGAGGGCTTTCGGGACTGCTCAGCATCTGGCTCCTCCCGTGGAATCAGATGTTCCAAGCAGGGAAGGGGATGTCCAAGAGGGGTTCTGCCCACTTGAATTTCTGAACTTGTGGAGCTCTCCTGGCGCTTCTGGGCGTAGTGATTCCGTGGATGTCAATTGGCTGTTCTGGAGAAAAGCTGGGGATTAAAAGGAGTAGTGAGAGAACCAGACTGAAAATGGGTGAAGGTGTTGCAGGAAGTGAGGCTGGGCAGCAAGAGCAGTGAGTGAGGGGAAAAAAGGGATTTCAGGCAAGAAGGAAGAAGATCCCTGAAGAGGCTCAAGGCAGCTCTCCTCAGCTCCACGCTTCTAGTCTTACAGGCTGCCTTGCTTCCTCCTCCCGCCGTCCCGAGCTCCACTCTTAGCACTAGGAAGGTGCTCTTGCAAAGGGTGTAGTGCAGTCACGGTTGGCAGTGAGAAGCGACAAGTCACTGGTTGCTCAGTTGTCAGTTCCCAAGAGGTGCCGTTTGCCCGGAGACAGGGGGCCCAGTCAGCAGCACAGAAGGTCTCAGGTGGCCACGTCCTCCCTTTTGAAGCGGCCTCCACTTTGAAAAATGGCAGTGGCCTTCCGAGCCACCTCATCGGGACATAGTGGGGGGCACAGAGCAGGCGTGTCGGGAAGCCTGTAAGCCCAGAGTATCTCAGCCAGTGGAGAAACGGGCAGGGAGCAGCGCTGCGGGCAAAGGTGTGGGAACCCAAACCCAGCTTTCAGCAAAGGAAAACAAGGGCTGACAAAAACCTCGTGATCTGAAGGAGCTGGACCCTTCTCAGAAGACCTGTTAAAGTTCTACCTCATGGATCAAGCTTGGCTCCAGCAGAAATCAGAAAGGACGTTTCAGATGATTGTATCAAACCATGTCTAAACCCCTGTAATCCCTCTGTCCCCCATGTAATCCTACTAGAAGAAAAATTAACTGTTTGGAAATTGCAGTAAAAATTTGTGTAACTCCCCAATTAACATAGGTTGTCCCCTTCATTAACATACAGCCCCAGATGCCTTTACAATAGTGTTCTCGTGTTCAATAAACTATTCCAGTTCCCCATACTGGGATCGTGTCTAGCTTTTA
This sequence comes from Pseudopipra pipra, assembly GCF_036250125.1. NCBI lineage: Eukaryota > Metazoa > Chordata > Aves > Passeriformes > Pipridae > Pseudopipra > Pseudopipra pipra. The sequence goes on along the minus strand of NC_087580.1, from coordinate 16,196,024 downwards.
TTTTTCAGACCGCCACTCAAAGGGGCTAAAAGGGGGCTGCGACCTCCACTGAGCTGAGCCACCTCACTGCGGTTTGTCCAGTGAAGTCTCCCTTTTATTGCAATAAAAGTTTATTTTTTTTCGTCGGCTCCTCGATCTCCTGGCTATTTCTGTGTTTCCCACTGGCTGGAATTTCAGACGACCACAATCCCATGGTCTCTACAGCCCCGGCTGTCCCGCACCTTCCCATCTCCAACAAGGTCTTTGCTGTGTGTTAGGAAGAGGTGGAGCAGCAGAGCATTCCTTTGGCTTGTCAGAGGCTCCAGCCCCCTGGGCCAGGAAGTTGTCGTCACCGCTTTCCGGGAACTTGCTGGACTCTTGGTGCTTGGCTGTGTTGCTTCTCCAGCTGCCGCCAGGGCAGTTGAAGTCTCCACGAGAAGCAGGGACTGTGACCTGGAGGCTGCTTCAAGCTGCCTGTAGAGGTCTCCTCCCCATCTTGCTCCTGCTCAGGAGGCCTGGAGCAAACCCCCACAGCAGTGTGCCCATTCCCAGCCTGCCCGCCCTTTGATCCTGACCCATCAACTCCTGAGTGGCTCGCCATCCCCCCCAAGACAGAGGTCGAGACCTTCCGAGTGTCACCTCCCCGAGATCTACGGATGTCGTCTCCCTGGGCTCCTGTGAGGCCCCGCATGTGGTTGCCAGCGCATTCTTCCCTCTCCCTTATGGGCCCTGTCCAATGCAGCCCCAGGGCAGCCCGGAGGAGCCCTGTCTGGGGCTGCGCTGGGGTGACCGGGGACACGGTGGGCTCACTGGGAGCAGCCTTCCAAAGCCCCAGAGCGGCAGGATGGTGCCCAGGCTCTGCTCAGGGCTGCTTTGGGCGTGGGGCCGTCTGCGCGAGTCCTGCACGGGACCCATGTGTCCTGGCTGCCACGCCAAAGGGCTGCTTCCCCAGGCGAAGGGGACAGGGGAGTGACCCTGCGTGAGAGCCTGCACCTCTGGCAGTGACTCAGGCCCGGGGTGCCCTTTGGGTGCCCTTGGTGCCCTTTGGGCCTTGCTGGATCTGCTTGCTGCCATTTGCTGGGGCCACCCTGCACTCCCTCCCCATTCCAGGCAGACACAGGCAGGTGTTGGAATAAAATCTTTTCTTCCGTAACCAGAAGAAAACTGTTAACTATATCTACGGAACGGCGGAGGGGGTCAGACAGAAATGCACACAAATCAACAGGATTGGCAAAAATGTCCGCTTTATTAGAGGACAGACAGCTTATATGCTGCCTATGACACACAGACATGTGGTTCTTCCCCAGGTTACATTGGATACATAAGGCAAACATACTGTGGTGTACAGTACTAATTGGATATCAGCAGGTGTCCATAAGACTTGTTTTCCTGCCAGAACAACTCCTCCTTCACCTTGCCACAAGGCCTGCAGCCATAGAAGTGGCGCAGTATTTTTTACTCTCTGCACCCAGCCATGCCAAGGGGAAGGTCTCAGAAATGCAACTGAAATTGTTCACACAATTTCTGTCCACCGACATCTACGTCTACATCTATCTCTACATCTTCCCTACATCTCTATCTACATCTTCCCCACATAAACACCCTCCCTCCCTCCCGCTGGGATAGATCCCCAAACGATCTATCCCTCCAACTGGCATAGATCCCCAAACGATCTATGCCTCAACCTGGGATAGGTCCCCAAACGACCTATCCCTCAAACAGGGATAGGTCCCCAAACGACCTATCCCTTTAACAGGCCTAAGCCAATCTTCCTGCCCCAGCCCCGGCTGCGGGAGCCTTGATCTTGATGGCAGGCCCTGGCTCAGAGCCCCCCTTCCTCTTCGCCCCGCGCCTTTCCAGCTTGGCGTCTCCACTGTTCGTGGGCGCGGGGACGCTGCTGCCACCATCCTGGCTGGTCCCTGCAGCCCCCGGGGAGGAAGCCAAGTGCCCCTGAGTCCCCTGCGGCAGGACCTTCCCACTCAGCAGAGCGCGGCTGGTTGGAGTCACCCCAGGCTCCCTGGTGGCTTGGAGCTGGGGTGCGGCTGAGTGGCTGGCGGTGGTGTGCCTGGGCGGGGAGGTGTCCTCCTCCATGGCGACATCGCTGGCCAGCGAGAGGTCGCAGCCTCGGGGGGCGTCCTCCTCCATGGGGACGTCGCTGGCCAGCGAGAGGTCACAGCCGCGGGCGGTGTCCTCCTCCATGGGGACGTCGGTGGCCAGTGAGAGGTCGCAGCCGCGGGGGGCGTCCTCCTCCATGGAGACGTCACTGGCCAGGCTGATGTTAAGTGCCGGGGTGACGTCCACATCCATGGGGGTGCTCCCGTCTGGGGGGCTGCCACTGCCCAGGGGTGTCCCGGAGGGGTTGGCTGAGCTGGCAGGGCTGCGCTGGCTGTGCCGCGCTGCTGGGACCGGGGCCACTGCTCTCCCCTGATGGTGGTAGGGCTGCAGTTGACCCTGGGGGGCACGTTGGTCTGCCCCAGCCAGGGGCTTCCCTCTGCCCTGGGGCCCCCCCCCGGGCAGTGTTGGATGTTACAGCAACGCCAGGGCTGCTTGCCAGTGGGGCTGGTGGAGGCAGGTTGGCTGAGCCTGTGAGAAAGAGCAAAGCCTGGAAGTCACATCCCGAGCTGGGGCCATCAGGCGCTGAGAGGACTGAGGAGGAGGAGGAGGAGGAGGGCGAGGTGCAGAGGAGGAAGGGCTGTGAATGTCCCCACCGTGCACTGCGGGGCTTTCGGGGTCAGGCTCTGTCCTCACCTTTGGTGCCGGAGCTTTGGGGGGAGCGGAAGAGCTGCACGAGCCGGGTCAGGGCTGATCTCCAGCTCACAGAGCGGCGCCACAGAGCTGACAGGGCCATGGTCCGTCACGCTCGGTGGCCGGTCGCTTCTGTTGACTGGACACAGGTCTGGATGCTCCTCTTGGAGCGTCTCCAGGGATGGAATGTCGGGCCTCCCATTGTGTCATAGAGACAGCAGTAATGCTGGGGCTTCCCTGAGGTGCTGTTCAAGGCACGAACCCCACTCTGACACGAACAAGTGCCAGAGCAGAATTACCGTTTATTCAAACTGCCCAGGTTTAAATACCACGCCTGAACATGTCACGTGACCCTCTAACCAATGACAATCAAATATTGTCTGAGAACCCGGGAGACCACAACTCCCATGGTTCATTGCTACATTCTTCCTGCCACATCTCCCTCCTCTTTTTATTAACAAGTTGAGAAACACTATGTTTTTAACATTCTTATTAGAACCAATCTTATTTCAACTAATTATAAAAAACAGGGCCTATCGTCACAAGGCCTTTATTGGACTGTTGACAACTTTATTGGTTCGTGCAATATTCAAGCAATCTCAAATTACCCAGGGTTTGTAGGTGTGGATAACCTTTTATCTGAGGGTGACTTTGTGTAATGGCATCATCTTTATTTAAAAGGGAAATGCGTTGGGTTGTAGATGTTGTGTCTGAGGTGGTGTTGTCTGAAGTAGTGTTTAAGATGTCTTGCTATAAAGTGTACTTGCTTTCACACACACATACATGCTTCCACTCAACTTTCTCATTCATACTCCGGTGGCCACCGTTTCATTCTCTCCTTACACATGCACTCTTAAACCCTTTATTGTGTTTGACTCATGGAGTTTTGGTTCTGTATTGGTTACTGTTTATGTGTTTCTTTTGGTTCTGCCTTGGTTACTGTTTATATGTTTCTTTTGGTTCTGTTGTATCATTTACTGCTTCTTTGTGATTCTCCCTGTTTTAAGGAAATGTTAATGTAGATTTACACACATAGGGAACAGACCCATATCTCTTTTCCCCCTTTTTTTTTTTTTTTTTCTCCCCACTGTGTGATGTGTTTACTATTGTTGGTCGTGTTTCTTCTAATCCAAATCCTTCACTTATTTCTTCTGGTGGTTGCTCCTGTTGTGGTGGAGGGCTAATATAAGGCCTGACACATCTAGAAGGGACCCATTGTAATTTGGTACCCTTGGATACACAGGCATATCCCCTTCCCCATGTTATGAGATCTACTGGTCCTGACCATTGCCCAGATATTAGATCTTTGATCATAACTGGTGGTTTGGAAGATGAAAGTATTTGAGTTTTCTGTTGGCGTTCATACCTGCTATGGTCTGTATCATCACAGTTTAAGAAATTTAGAACATATGACGCTTTCCGTAAGCGTTCCTGGGGGCTATATACCGACTCCCCTCTTTTTTGTCTTTGAAGCATTTCTTTTAGTGTACGGTGAGCTCTTTCTACAATCGCTTGTCCTGTGGGTGAATGCGGTATACCTATGGAATGGAGTATTCCCCAATCTGTGAGAAATGTTTTGATTTTTTCAGAACAATGAGCAGGGCCATTGTCGGTTTTTATGGTTTTTGGAATTCCTAGGATTGCGAAACAACTGAGCCAGTGTCTGATAACGTCTTTGGCTTTTTCTCCCGTGTGTGCTGTTGCATTAATGTATCTGGAATACATGTCTACTGTAACATGGACATATTTTAGTTTACCGAATTCAGCTATATGTGTAAGGTCTGTCTGCCAGATTTCATTGGCTGTTATGCCCCTGGGATTAACCCCTTCCTTAGCTGGCATGGGGGTAATTCGCTGGCAGTCAGAGCATGACATAATTATGTCTCTGGTCTGGTTTATTGTAATTTGGAATTGTCTCTTTAATGAACGTGCATTTTGGTGGAAGAACTGGTGTGAGACTTTAGCCTGTTCCAGAATTTTGGGAACTGTAGTTGCCATAGCAGTTGCATCAGCTTTTTGATTGCCCTCTGCTATGGGTCCTGGAAGTTCTGTGTGTGACCGAGTGTGCATTATGTAAAAATCAAATTTTCTGTGGTTGATAAGAAACCATATGGTACGAATTTCTGTAAATAAGTGAGGATTAGTGACATCTCGAAGGAAGGAGGCTTCGAGACGTGAGACCAACCCTGCTGCATAGTGAGAATCTGTGACAACATTCATAGGTTGATCATGGAACAATTCAAATGCCATGCGGATAGCTGCTAGTTCTAAAACCTGTACAGAACCTTGGTCCAAGGTTTGTACCTTATTGTCCCATTGTCCTGTGGCAGGGTTCTTCCATGTCACGATGGCTTTTTTCGATCGTCCAGATGCATCAGTGAAGACTGTGACTCCATTTACTGGTCGTAGTTTGCAGCGACGCGTGGCCATCAGGGGTAGATTTCCTATTTCCGCCCAGAGTTTATGTTTCGGGAAGTGAATGGAAATATTACCGTGGAAGTCCGCTAATGCAGTCTGAAACCCAGCGTCCTCTGCAAGAAGCCAGTCTAAGTTGTCTTTTGTGGCTGGAATGTAGATCGTCTCAGGATCCCTTCCATCCATCTCCTGCAGATGTCCTCTACCTTTCATAATGAGCTTAGCAAGCATGTCATTAACGGTCCAAACAGTCTTAGGTGGAGAGTGGGGAAGAAATAACCATTCTAGAATTCTCAAAGGGTCAGATTCTGCCTGATCCCATTGGAAAAGGACAGCAAAAGGTTGGAACTTGCTGGATATGATGGCGAGGCGAATGTGCAGGTCAGGGGGTTGTCGTCTGCTTTGCCTGTTTTCGACAGCTTGGGAGCATACTTCCAGAGCTTGTTTTGCTTCTGGGGTTAGGGATCGAATAGATGTGAGAGTTGGGTCGCCTTTAAGTAGCTCGAAGAGGGGGTGCAATTCCTCTGTTGTGATGCCCAAGACAGGCCTCAGCCAGTTAATGGCTCCTAAAAGCCCTTGCAAATCATTCAGGGTCATAGTGTCCGTTACTTTGAAAGTCACTGGTTGTGGCATGATTTCCTGTTGAGTGATCCTCCATCCGAGGTAGGTCCAAGGTTGGGTGCGTTGAATTTTTTCTGGGGCAAGCTGCAGACCTGCTTTTTGGATGGCGTCAGTTAAGGCAGTCAAGGTGGATTGTAGTTCAGTCCCGTGTTTTGCTGCTATCAGGATGTTTGATATTCCTGTCTTTGCCTCCCATTCTAATTGTTCAATTTGGGTATAGGTCAATTTATGCATGTTTGTGTTTTGAGTAGATCTAGAGGTGTGTATTGCTGTATGTTGCAACTTTGTGGAGCATCTTTGGGCTTGTGTTGTATGAAGGTTTTGTTTGTTTTGCTTTCTCAAGGCTCTTGCAGTGACTGTGTATAAAGAGTTATGTGTTTCTGCAGTTGAAATTGTAACTGGTTGTTTGTTTGCTACTTGTTTAAGTTTGGCTTTCCATGTTGTGTATGGCATCTTGTCTAACAGCATTTTAAAATAGTGAGAAGTAAATACTTGATTTGGGGCCCCTCTTATTATTATTCTTACCCTCTGTAACACAAAAGAACTTTTTATAATAGCAGATCATCTGTCAATTAGTAAAGTTGCCCTTCTGTGACTTAGAAAATTAAACATGGTAGTTGATAGCTGTATGTCTGCTGGGTTTTGCAATGCTACCTCTAGGTTGTTGGTTCTGTCAGGAGGTGGATGGTGTTGTCCCAGCTGAAATTCTCGCAGTACAAAACCAACCACTGTCATTGCCAGCAACGCCGTCAGTACACGTGCTGTCCACTTCAACGTTGGTAGCTTTGACTTTGCTGATGGTCTGGGCTTGGGTAGGCAGATGTTCTGTGTGCTTTCCCAGTCTACATCTTCTTCCTCGAGCTGAAGTAGTAACCGTAGCCATGTTTGCTGTTCTTCCTCTTTTGCAGGATTCAAAACTGCTTGTCCTTTTTCTGGTTCTCTTGTCTCACTGAGTTCAGTTTGCCACAGCTCAGCTAAGCTTTCTAGGGAGTCAATATCTCTTCTTCCTCCTCCATCAGGCCATCTTCGGCATAGAAGCTGTTCTGAGGCTGGTGAGGGCTGTGGGTTGGTTTCTGGGTAGGAGAGCCACAGTGATGCTTTAACTGTTGTGCATTTGTTGTGAGTTGGTTGAACTGGTGGTGACGGAAGAGGCACTTTCACTTCCGCCTCACGGCCGGAGTAAGCTTGCTGCGTCCATGTTGCTGCGTGGTTGTTCTGCAGCGGTCTCATGGCCGCTGCGCAGCCAAAGGGTGTTAGTGGAGCGCCCTGGCTAAAGGGAGCTAGCAGATTCTCTTCTGTGTCCTCTATAGACTCGCTGTCTATTTGTCCGTCACAGTCATCCTCCCCCCTTCCCGGCGAAATGCCTGAACCTGGGGGTGGCGGCTTCACTTCCGGCACACGGCAGGGGCAACATGGCGGTGCCTCCGGTGCCACTCTCCTTCTGCACATTGACTGTGCAACCACCGTGTCACGGTCGCCCCGTAACGGTCCAGGGGTCGGCGCTGCTCTGTAATGGTCCTCGGCTCCAGCAGCACTGCTTGCTGCTCTGTATGGCATGGTCTCAGCTGCAGCCATGGGCGCTGGCATAAAGCCAGCATCCCCCCCAGCTGCCATGCTCATGCTGCCAGCCCCCAAGCCATGCTCCTTCACACCACACGCTGTCACTGCACTGTTCCCCCCAAGGGCTCCCCCTCCCCCCCATCCCCCCTGACCAACGTGCATTCCCCCCCTGCCCCACTCGGTCGGTGGGGGGGCTGGGGTTGAAGGGGGGGGGGTTGAGGGGAAAGGAGTGAAGGGGGGGGAAGTCCACTCTCCCGGGTGCATTTGCTTTTCTGTAGTGCTTATTCAAGGCTATCATAATGTCTTTCCATGTAGGCAAATTCTTGAGGGCGTCTGTTTTTCCCTCACTGGCTTTTTCAATAATTTTGTTCCCTATTTTCCTCCAAGATGACACTTGACAAGGTCCAGTCAGAGGGAATGCAGGTTCAGGCAACGAAATCCAATATAACAAGTCCCATAACTTACTTTCTTCTATGGTTGTTCTTGTAAAAGTTGAGAGACAGCTTCAGCTGTTTGTTTGATTTTTGGAGTAATTCCCTCCTGACGGGTAAACCACCCTCCCATATTCGCCAATTTTTGGTTACCTCTGTGCGGAAGCTCTGTTGTCCTTTCTTCTGGTCCTTTTTTCTTCCTTTTTTGTTCCTTTTTGCAGAGGTAACCCAGCGCGCTGAATTCTTTCTTTTCTTCCTTTTGGTTTTGGCGATATGGACACCCCCGGACAGGTTCCCCAGAGCTTCTGCTCCTGGTTGCCGGTAACCTGCTGAAGACCCTGTTCGGGCGCCATTTGAGGTGCTGTTCAAGGCACGAACCCCACTCTGACACGAACAAGAGCCAGAGCAGAAATACCATTTATTCAAACTGCCCAGGTTTAAATACCACGCCTGAACATGTCACGTGACCCTCTAACCAAAGACAATCAAATATTGTCTGAGAACCCGGGAGACCACAACTCCCATGGTTCATTGCTACATTCTTCCTGCCACACTTCCCTTCTTCTGCCCCACCCCCAACAGCTTTGCCAGCTCTTCCTGGCCAGAGGAAGGCTTAACCAAAGAGCTCGAATCACATAACATCCTGCCTTGGAAGGGACCCACAAGGGTCGCCCAGTCCAACTCCTGGCCCTGTGCAGGACAGCACAGCCATCCCACCGTGTGCCTGAGAGCGTTGTCCAAACGCTCCTTGAGCTCTGGCAGCCTTGGGGCCGTGACCACTGCCCTGGGCAGCCCGTTCCAGTGCCCGACCACCCTCCGGGGAAAGCACCAGGGCAGTTGAAGTCTCCACGAGAAGCAGGGACTGTGACCTGGAGGTTGCTTCAAGCTGCCTGTAGAGGTCTCCTCCCCATCTTGCTCCTGCTCAGGAGGCCTGGAGCAAACCCCCACAGCAGTGTGCCCATTCCCAGCCTGCCCGCCCTTTGATCCTGACCCATCAACTCCTGAGTGGCTCGCCATCCCCCCCAAGACAGAGGTCGAGACCTTCCGAGTGTCACCTCCCCGAGATCTACGGATGTCGTCTCCCTGGGCTCCTGTGAGGCCCCGCATGTGGTTGCCAGCGCATTCTTCCCTCTCCCTTATGGGCCCTGTCCAATGCAGCCCCAGGGCAGCCCGGAGGAGCCCTGTCTGGGGCTGCGCTGGGGTGACCGGGGACACGGTGGGCTCACTGGGAGCAGCCTTCCAAAGCCCCAGAGCGGCAGGATGGTGCCCAGGCTCTGCTCAGGGCTGCTTTGGGCGTGGGGCCGTCTGCGCGAGTCCTGCACGGGACCCATGTGTCCTGGCTGCCACGCCAAAGGGCTGCTTCCCCAGGCGAAGGGGACAGGGGAGCGACCCTGCGTGAGAGCCTGCACCTCTGGCAGTGACTCAGGCCCGGGGTGCCCTTTGGGTGCCCTTGGTGCCCTTTGGGCCTTGCTGGATCTGCTTGCTGCCATTTGCTGGGGCCACCCTGCACTCCCTCCCCATTCCAGGCAGACACAGGCAGGTGTTGGAATAAAATCTTTTCTTCCGTAACCAGAAGAAAACTGTTAACTATATCTACGGAACGGCGGAGGGGGTCAGACAGAAATGCACACAAATCAATAGGATTGGCAAAAATGTCCGCTTTATTAGAGGACAGACAGCTTATATGCTGCCTATGACACACAGACATGTGGTTCTTCCCCAGGTTACATTGGATACATAAGGCAAACATACTGTGGTGTACAGTACTAATTGGATATCAGCAGGTGTCCATAAGCCTTGTTTTCCTGCCAGAACAACTCCTCCTTTACCTTGGCACAAGGCCTGCGCCATATTAGTGGCGCAGTATTTTTTACTCTCTGCACCCAGCCATGCCAAGGGGAAGGTCTCAGAAATGCAACTGAAATTGTTCACACAATTTCTGTCCACCGACATCTACGTCTACATCTATCTCTACATCTTCCCTACATCTCTATCTACATCTTCCCCACATAAACACCCTCCCTCCCTCCCGCTGGGATAGATCCCCAAACGATCTATCCCTCCAACTGGCATAGATCCCCAAACGATCTATGCCTCAACCTGGGATAGGTCCCCAAACGACCTATCCCTCAAACAGGGATAGGTCCCCAAACGACCTATCCCTTTAACAGGCCTAAGCCAATCTTCCTGCCCCAGCCCCGGCTGCGGGAGCCTTGATCTTGATGGCAGGCCCTGGCTCAGAGCCCCCCTTCCTCTTCGCCCCCCGCCTTTCCAGCTTGGTGTCTCTACGGTCCGTGGGCACGGGGACGCTGCTGCCACCATCCTGGCTGGTCCCTGCAGCCCCCGGGGAGGAAGCCAAGTGCCCCTGAGTCCCCTGCGGCAGGACCTTCCCACTCAGCAGAGCGCGGCTGGTTGGAGTCACCCCAGGCTCCCTGGTGGCTTGGAGCTGGGGTGCGGCTGAGGGGCTGGCGGTGGTGTGCCTGGGCGGGGAGGTGTCCTCCTCCATGGCGACATCGCTGGCCAGCAAGAGGTCGCAGTCTCGGGGGGCGTCCTCCTCCATGGAGACGTCGCTGGCCAGCGAGAGGTCGCAGCCGCGGGCGGTGTCCTCCTCCATGGGGACGTCGGTGGCCAGTGAGAGGTCGCAGTCTCGGGGGGCGTCCTCCTCCATGGAGACGTCGCTGGCCAGCGAGAGGTCGCAGCCGCGGGGGGCGTCCTCGTCCATGGGGACGTCGGTGGCCAGGCTGATGTTAAGTGCCGGGGTGACGTCCACATCCATGGGGGTGCTCCCGTCTGGGGGGCTGCCACTGCCCAGGGGTGTCCTGGAGGGGTTGGCTGAGCTGGCAGGGCTGCGCTGGCTGTGCCGTGCTGCTGGGACCGGGGCCACTGCTCTCCCCTGATGGTGGTAGGGCTGCAGTTGACCCTGGGGGGCACGTTGGTCTGCCCCAGCCAGGGGCTTCCCACTGCCCTGGGGCCCCCCCCGGGCAGTGTTGGATGTTACAGCAATGCCAGGGCTGCTTGCCAGTGGGGCTGGTGGAGGCAGGTTGGCTGAGCCTGTGAGAAAGAGCAAAGCCTGGAAGTCACATCCCGAGCTGGGGCCGTCAGGCGCTGAGAGGACTGAGGAGGAGGAGGAGGAGGGCGAGGTGCAGGGGAGGAAGGGCTGTGAATGTCCCCACCGTGCACTGCGGGGCTTTCGGGGTCAGGCTCTGTCCTCACCTTTGGTGCCGGAGCTTTGGGGGGAGCGGAAGAGCTGCACGAGCCGGGTCAGGGCTGATCTCCAGCTCACAGAGCGGCGCCACAGAGCTGACAGGGCCATGGTCAGTCACGCTCAGTGGCCGGTCGCTTCTGTTGACTGGACACAGGTCTGGATGCTCCTCTTGGAGCGTCTCCAGGGATGGAATGTCGGGCCTCCCATTGTGTCATAGACACAGCAGTAATGCTGGGGCTTCCCTTCTTCTGCCCCACCCCCAACAGCTTTGCCAGCTCTTCCTGGCCAGAGGAAGCCTTAACCAAAGAGCTCGAATCACATAACATCCTGCCTTGGAAGGGACCCACAAGGGTCGCCCAGTCCAACTCCTGGCCCTGTGCAGGACAGCACAGCCATCCCACCGTGTGCCTGAGAGCGTTGTCCAAACGCTCCTTGAGCTCTGGCAGCCTTGTGGCCGTGACTACTGCCCTGGGCAGCCCGTTCCAGTGCCCGACCACCCTCCAGGGAAAGCACCTTTTCCTAATGTCCAACCTAAGCCTCCGCTGACACAGCTCCGGCCGTTCCCTCGGCTCCTGTCCCTGGTCCCACAGAGCAGAAATGGTCGCTGCCCCTTGGCAGGAAGCTGCAGCCCCCCAGGAGATCTGACCTCAGTCTCCTCTTCTCCAGGCTCAACAGCCCCAGTGACCTCAGACCTCAAGTGCAAGGTCCTGCACCTGGCTCAGGGCTTGGCTGGTGCCACCTGGCACAACATCAGCTTGCAAATTTTGCAACACAACAGGGAGGACCAAGAAGGCTTTGGCTAAGAGAGACTGTTTCCAAGGGACTGGAGCGACAGACCAAGGGGCAATGGCTTGGCGCTGGCAGAGGGCAGGCTTAGATGGCATATGGGAAAGAAAGCCTTCCCGGGGAGAGTGGTGGGGCCCTGGCACAGGTTGTCCAGAGAAGCTGTGGCTGCCCCATCCCTGCAAGTGTTCAGGGCCAGGTTGGACGCGGCTTGGAGCAAGCTGGTCTAGCGGAAGGTGTCCCTGCCCGTGGCAGAGGGGTGGTTGGAAGCAGATGAGCTTTCAGGTCCCTTCCTTCCAACACCAACTGCTCTAGGAGTCTTGAAAAACAGGAGACTTCTGCAGAAGCCAGGAGGTGAATAAAAACATTTGCCACTTAAACACAAAGTCTTGTTACCAAGGGGCATCACCTTATTCTGGGGACTACTCTCATGACTTCTCACCACTGGAAGCTGACATTGCTGAAAGCCATAGAAATTGACCTAAAATTGACCAAACAATCCGACAAAAGCTCCCTGATGGAAGGATCCTGGAGCAAGCATATCATCCTGGAGGCAATGACAGGGCAATTTCTGCGCCTCTGCCGTAAACCTGTCAGTTCTGGCCCTGCCCTGGGGAGGTTTTTTTCGGCTCTCCATTCCACGGGAAGACAAGTGCGGACAAGAAGAACAGGGTTCTGTCCGCTCAGGGTCAAAGGCGCTTTATAGGTCTGTGCTGTGATCTGTTGGAGTTGAGCTCCTGTCTAGAAAACGAGGGCTTTCGGGACTGCTCAGCATCTGGCTCCTCCCGTGGAATCAGATGTTCCAAGCAGGGAAGGGGATGTCCAAGAGGGGTTCTGCCCACTTGAATTTCTGAACTTGTGGAGCTCTCCTGGCGCTTCTGGGCGTAGTGATTCCGTGGATGTCAATTGGCTGTTCTGGAGAAAAGCTGGGGATTAAAAGGAGTAGTGAGAGAACCAGACTGAAAATGGGTGAAGGTGTTGCAGGAAGTGAGGCTGGGCAGCAAGAGCAGTGAGTGAGGGGAAAAAAGGGATTTCAGGCAAGAAGGAAGAAGATCCCTGAAGAGGCTCAAGGCAGCTCTCCTCAGCTCCACGCTTCTAGTCTTACAGGCTGCCTTGCTTCCTCCTCCCGCCGTCCCGAGCTCCACTCTTAGCACTAGGAAGGTGCTCTTGCAAAGGGTGTAGTGCAGTCACGGTTGGCAGTGAGAAGCGACAAGTCACTGGTTGCTCAGTTGTCAGTTCCCAAGAGGTGCCGTTTGCCCGGAGACAGGGGGCCCAGTCAGCAGCACAGAAGGTCTCAGGTGGCCACGTCCTCCCTTTTGAAGCGGCCTCCACTTTGAAAAATGGCAGTGGCCTTCCGAGCCACCTCATCGGGACGTAGTGGGGGGCACAGAGCAGGCGTGTCGGGAAGCCTGTAAGCCCAGAGTATCTCAGCCAGTGGAGAAACGGGCAGGGAGCAGCGCTGCGGGCAAAGGTGTGGGAACCCAAACCCAGCTTTCAGCAAAGGAAAACAAGGGCTGACAAAAACCTCGTGATCTGAAGGAGCTGGACCCTTCTCAGAAGACCTGTTAAAGTTCTACCTCATGGATCAAGCTTGGCTCCAGCAGAAATCAGAAAGGACGTTTCAGATGATTGTATCAAACCATGTCTAAACCCCTGTAATCCCTCTGTCCCCCATGTAATCCTACTAGAAGAAAAATTAACTGTTTGGAAATTGCAGTAAAAATTTGTGTAACTCCCCAATTAACATAGGTTGTCCCCTTCATTAACATACAGCCCCAGATGCCTTTACAATAGTGTTCTCGTGTTCAATAAACTATTCCAGTTCCCCATACTGGGATCGTGTCTAGCTTTTATTTTTCAGACCGCCACTCAAAGGGGCTAAAAGGGGGCTGCGACCTCCACTGAGCTGAGCCACCTCACTGCGGTTTGTCCAGTGAAGTCTCCCTTTTATTGCAATAAAAGTTTATTTTTTTTCGTCGGCTCCTCGATCTCCTGGCTATTTCTGTGTTTCCCACTGGCTGGAATTTCAGACGACCACAATCCCATGGTCTCTACAGCCCCGGCTGTCCCGCACCTTCCCATCTCCAACAAGGTCTTTGCTGTGTGTTAGGAAGAGGTGGAGCAGCACAGCGTTCCTTTGGCTTGTCAGAGGCTCCAGCCCCCTGGGCCAGGAAGTTGTCGTCACCGCTTTCCGGGAACTTGCTGGACTCTTGGTGCTTGGCTGTGTTGCTTCTCCAGCTGCCGCCAGGGCAGTTGAAGTCTCCACGAGAAGCAGGGACTGTGACCTGGAGGCTGCTTCAAGCTGCCTGTAGAGGTCTCCTCCCCATCTTGCTCCTGCTCAGGAGGCCTGGAGCAAACCCCCACAGCAGTGTGCCCATTCCCAGCCTGCCCACCCTTTGATCCTGACCCATCAACTCCTGAGTGGCTCGCCATCCCCCCCAAGACAGAGGTCGAGACCTTCCGAGTGTCACCTCCCCGAGATCTACGGATGTCGTCTCCCTGGGCTCCTGCGAGGCCCCGCATGTGGTTGCCAGCGCATTCTTCCCTCTCCCTTATGGGCCCTGTCCAATGCAGCCCCAGGGCAGCCCGGAGGAGCCCTGTCTGGGGCTGCGCTGGGGTGACCGGGGACACGGTGGGCTCACTGGGAGCAGCCTTCCAAAGCCCCAGAGCGGCAGGATGGTGCCCAGGCTCTGCTCAGGGCTGCTTTGGGCGTGGGGCCGTCTGCGCGAGTCCTGCACGGGACCCATGTGTCCTGGCTGCCACGCCAAAGGGCTGCTTCCCCAGGCGAAGGGGACAGGGGAGTGACCCTGCGTGAGAACCTGCACCTCTGGCAGTGACTCAGGCCCGGGGTGCCCTTTGGGTGCCCTTGGTGCCCTTTGGGCCTTGCTGGATCTGCTTGCTGCCATTTGCTGGGGCCACCCTGCACTCCCTCCCCATTCCAGGCAGACACAGGCAGGTGTTGGAATAAAATCTTTTCTTCCGTAACCAGAAGAAAACTGTTAACTATATCTACGGAACGGCGGAGGGGGTCAGACAGAAATGCACACAAATCAACAGGATTGGCAAAAATGTCCGCTTTATTAGAGGACAGACAGCTTATATGCTGCCTATGACACACAGACATGTGGTTCTTCCCCAGGTTACATTGGATACATAAGGCAAACATACTGTGGTGTACAGTACTAATTGGATATCAGCAGGTGTCCATAAGACTTGTTTTCCTGCCAGAACAACTCCTCCTTCACCTTGCCACAAGGCCTGCAGCCATAGAAGTGGCGCAGTATTTTTTACTCTCTGCACCCAGCCATGCCAAGGGGAAGGTCTCAGAAATGCAACTGAAATTGTTCACACAATTTCTGTCCACCGACATCTACGTCTACATCTATCTCTACATCTTCCCTACATCTCTATCTACATCTTCCCCACATAAACACCCTCCCTCCCTCCCGCTGGGATAGATCCCCAAACGATCTATCCCTCCAACTGGCATAGATCCCCAAACGATCTATGCCTCAACCTGGGATAGGTCCCCAAACGACCTATCCCTCAAACAGGGATAGGTCCCCAAACGACCTATCCCTTTAACAGGCCTAAGCCAATCTTCCTGCCCCAGCCCCGGCTGCGGGAGCCTTGATCTTGATGGCAGGCCCTGGCTCAGAGCCCCCCTTCCTCTTCGCCCCGCGCCTTTCCAGCTTGGCGTCTCCACTGTTCGTGGGCGCGGGGACGCTGCTGCCACCATCCTGGCTGGTCCCTGCAGCCCCCGGGGAGGAAGCCAAGTGCCCCTGAGTCCCCTGCGGCAGGACCTTCCCACTCAGCAGAGCGCGGCTGGTTGGAGTCACCCCAGGCTCCCTGGTGGCTTGGAGCTGGGGTGCGGCTGAGGGGCTGGCGGTGGTGTGCCTGGGCGGGGAGGTGTCCTCCTCCATGGCGACATCGCTGGCCAGCGAGAGGTCGCAGCCTCGGGGGGCGTCCTCCTCCATGGGGACGTCGCTGGCCAGCGAGAGGTCACAGCCGCGGGCGGTGTCCTCCTCCATGGGGACGTCGGTGGCCAGTGAGAGGTCGCAGCCGCGGGGGGCGTCCTCCTCCATGGAGACGTCACTGGCCAGGCTGATGTTAAGTGCCGGGGTGACGTCCACATCCATGGGGGTGCTCCCGTCTGGGGGGCTGCCACTGCCCAGGGGTGTCCCGGAGGGGTTGGCTGAGCTGGCAGGGCTGCGCTGGCTGTGCCGCGCTGCTGGGACCGGGGCCACTGCTCTCCCCTGATGGTGGTAGGGCTGCAGTTGACCCTGGGGGGCACGTTGGTCTGCCCCAGCCAGGGGCTTCCCTCTGCCCTGGGGCCCCCCCCGGGCAGTGTTGGATGTTACAGCAACGCCAGGGCTGCTTGCCAGTGGGGCTGGTGGAGGCAGGTTGGCTGAGCCTGTGAGAAAGAGCAAAGCCTGGAAGTCACATCCCGAGCTGGGGCCGTCAGGCGCTTGGAGGACTGAGGAGGAGGAGGAGGAGGGCGAGGTGCAGGGGAGGAAGGGCTGTGAATGTCCCCACCGTGCACTGCGGGGCTTTCGGGGTCAGGCTCTGTCCTCACCTTTGGTGCCGGAGCTTTGGGGGGAGCGGAAGAGCTGCACGAGCCGGGTCAGGGCTGATCTCCAGCTCACAGAGCGGCGCCACAGAGCTGACAGGGCCATGGTCCGTCACGCTCGGTGGCCGGTCGCTTCTGTTGACTGGACACAGGTCTGGATGCTCCTCTTGGAGCGTCTCCAGGGATGGAATGTCGGGCCTCCCATTGTGTCATAGAGACAGCAGTAATGCTGGGGCTTCCCTGAGGTGCTGTTCAAGGCACGAACCCCACTCTGACACGAACAAGTGCCAGAGCAGAATTACCGTTTATTCAAACTGCCCAGGTTTAAATACCACGCCTGAACATGTCACGTGACCCTCTAACCAATGACAATCAAATATTGTCTGA
Source organism: Pseudopipra pipra (assembly GCF_036250125.1). Lineage (NCBI taxonomy): Eukaryota > Metazoa > Chordata > Aves > Passeriformes > Pipridae > Pseudopipra > Pseudopipra pipra. The sequence continues at coordinate 16,179,328 of NC_087580.1, read as the reverse complement.
GAACCCGGGAGACCACAACTCCCATGGTTCATTGCTACATTCTTCCTGCCACATCTCCCTCCTCTTTTTATTAACAAGTTGAGAAACACTATGTTTTTAACATTCTTATTAGAACCAATCTTATTTCAACTAATTATAAAAAACAGGGCCTATCGTCACAAGGCCTTTATTGAACTGTTGACAACTTTATTGGTTCGTGCAATATTCAAGCAATCTCAAATTACCCAGGGTTTGTAGGTGTGGATAACCTTTTATCTGAGGGTGACTTTGTGTAATGGCATCATCTTTATTTAAAAGGGAAATGCGTTGGGTTGTAGATGTTGTGTCTGAGGTGGTGTTGTCTGAAGTAGTGTTTAAGATGTCTTGCTATAAAGTGTACTTGCTTTCACACACACATACATGCTTCCACTCAACTTTCTCATTCATACTCCGGTGGCCACCGTTTCATTCTCTCCTTACACATGCACTCTTAAACCCTTTATTGTGTTTGACTCATGGAGTTTTGGTTCTGTATTGGTTACTGTTTATGTGTTTCTTTTGGTTCTGCATTGGTTACTGTTTATATGTTTCTTTTGGTTCTGTTGTATCATTTACTGCTTCTTTGTGATTCTCCCTGTTTTAAGGAAATGTTAATGTAGATTTACACACATAGGGAACAGACCCATATCTCTTTTCCCCCTTTTTTTTTTTTTTTTCTCCCCACTGTGTGATGTGTTTACTATTGTTGGTCGTGTTTCTTCTAATCCAAATCCTTCACTTATTTCTTCTGGTGGTTGCTCCTGTTGTGGTGGAGGGCTAATATAAGGTCTGACACATCTAGAAGGGACCCATTGTAATTTGGTACCCTTGGATACACAGGCATATCCCCTTCCCCATGTTATGAGATCTACTGGTCCTGACCATTGCCCAGATATTAGATCTTTGATCATAACTGGTGGTTTGGAAGATGAAAGTATTTGAGTTTTCTGTTGGCGTTCATACCTGCTATGGTCTGTATCATCACAGTTTAAGAAATTTAGAACATATGACGCTTTCCGTAAGCGTTCCTGGGGGCTATATACCGACTCCCCTCTTTTTTGTCTTTGAAGCATTTCTTTTAGTGTACGGTGAGCTCTTTCTACAATCGCTTGTCCTGTGGGTGAATGCGGTATACCTATGGAATGGAGTATTCCCCAATCTGTGAGAAATGTTTTGATTTTTTCAGAACAATAAGCAGGGCCATTGTCGGTTTTTATGGTTTTTGGAATTCCTAGGATTGCGAAACAACTGAGCCAGTGTCTGATAACGTCTTTGGCTTTTTCTCCCGTGTGTGCTGTTGCATTAATGTATCTGGAATACATGTCTACTGTAACATGGACATATTTTAGTTTACCGAATTCAGCTATATGTGTAAGGTCTGTCTGCCAGATTTCATTGGCTGTTATGCCCCTGGGATTAACCCCTTCCTTAGCTGGCATGGGGGTAATTCGCTGGCAGTCAGAGCATGACATAATTATGTCTCTGGTCTGGTTTATTGTAATTTGGAATTGTCTCTTTAATGAACGTGCATTTTGGTGGAAGAACTGGTGTGAGACTTTAGCCTGTTCCAGAATTTTGGGAACTGTAGTTGCCATAGCAGTTGCATCAGCTTTTTGATTGCCCTCTGCTATGGGTCCTGGAAGTTCTGTGTGTGACCGAGTGTGCATTATGTAAAAATCAAATTTTCTGTGGTTGATAAGAAACCATATGGTACGAATTTCTGTAAATAAGTGAGGATTAGTGACATCTCGAAGGAAGGAGGCTTCGAGACGTGAGACCAACCCTGCTGCATAGTGAGAATCTGTGACAACATTCATAGGTTGATCATGGAACAATTCAAATGCCATGCGGATAGCTGCTAGTTCTAAAACCTGTACAGAACCTTGGTCCAAGGTTTGTACCTTATTGTCCCATTGTCCTGTGGCAGGGTTCTTCCATGTCACGATGGCTTTTTTCGATCGTCCAGATGCATCAGTGAAGACTGTGACTCCATTTACTGGTCGTAGTTTGCAGCGACGCGTGGCCATCAGGGGTAGATTTCCTATTTCCGCCCAGAGTTTATGTTTCGGGAAGTGAATGGAAATATTACCGTGGAAGTCCGCTAATGCAGTCTGAAACCCAGCGTCCTCTGCAAGAAGCCAGTCTAAGTTGTCTTTTGTGGCTGGAATGTAGATCGTCTCAGGATCCCTTCCATCCATCTCCTGCAGATGTCCTCTACCTTTCATAATGAGCTTAGCAAGCATGTCATTAACGGTCCAAACAGTCTTAGGTGGAGAGTGGGGAAGAAATAACCATTCTAGAATTCTCAAAGGGTCAGATTCTGCCTGATCCCATTGGAAAAGGACAGCAAAAGGTTGGAACTTGCTGGATATGATGGCGAGGCGAATGTGCAGGTCAGGGGGTTGTCGTCTGCTTTGCCTGTTTTCGACAGCTTGGGAGCATACTTCCAGAGCTTGTTTTGCTTCTGGGGTTAGGGATCGAATAGATGTGAGAGTTGGGTCGCCTTTAAGTAGCTCGAAGAGGGGGTGCAATTCCTCTGTTGTGATGCCCAAGACAGGCCTCAGCCAGTTAATGGCTCCTAAAAGCCGTTGCAAATCATTCAGGGTCATAGTGTCCGTTACTTTGAAAGTCACTGGTTGTGGCATGATTTCCTGTTGAGTGATCCTCCATCCGAGGTAGGTCCAAGGTTGGGTGCGTTGAATTTTTTCTGGGGCAAGCTGCAGACCTGCTTTTTGGATGGCGTCAGTTAAGGCAGTCAAGGTGGATTGTAGTTCAGTCCCGTGTTTTGCTGCTATCAGGATGTTTGATATTCCTGTCTTTGCCTCCCATTCTAATTGTTCAATTTGGGTATAGGTCAATTTATGCATGTTTGTGTTTTGAGTAGATCTAGAGGTGTGTATTGCTGTGTGTTGCAACTTTGTGGAGCATCTTTGGGCTTGTGTTGTATGAAGGTTTTGTTTGTTTTGCTTTCTCAAGGCTCTTGCAGTGACTGTGTATAAAGAGTTATGTGTTTCTGCAGTTGAAATTGTAACTGGTTGTTTGTTTGCTACTTGTTTAAGTTTGGCTTTCCATGTTGTGTATGGCATCTTGTCTAACAGCATTTTAAAATAGTGAGAAGTAAATACTTGATTTGGGGCCCCTCTTATTATTATTCTTACCCTCTGTAACACAAAAGAACTTTTTATAATAGCAGATCATCTGTCAATTAGTAAAGTTGCCCTTCTGTGACTTAGAAAATTAAACATGGTAGTTGATAGCTGTATGTCTGCTGTGTTTTGCAATGCTACCTCTAGGTTGTTGGTTCTGTCAGGAGGTGGATGGTGTTGTCCCAGCTGAAATTCTCGCAGTACAAAACCAACCACTGTCATTGCCAGCAACGCCGTCAGTACACGTGCTGTCCACTTCAACGTTGGTAGCTTTGACTTTGCTGATGGTCTGGGCTTGGGTAGGCAGATGTTCTGTGTGCTTTCCCAGTCTACATCTTCTTCCTCGAGCTGAAGTAGTAGCCGTAGCCATGTTTGCTGTTCTTCCTCTTTTGCAGGATTCAAAACTGCTTGTCCTTTTTCTGGTTCTCTTGTCTCACTGAGTTCAGTTTGCCACAGCTCAGCTAAGCTTTCTAGGGAGTCAGTATCTCTTCTTCCTCCTCCATCAGGCCATCTTCGGCATAGAAGCTGTTCTGAGGCTGGTGAGGGCTGTGGGTTGGTTTCTGGGTAGGAGAGCCACAGTGATGCTTTAACTGTTGTGCATTTGTTGTGAGTTGGTTGAACTGGTGGTGACGGAAGAGGCACTTTCACTTCCGCCTCACGGCCGGAGTAAGCTTGCTGCGTCCATGTTGCTGCGTGGTTGTTCTGCAGCGGTCTCATGGCCGCTGCGCAGCCAAAGGGTGTTAGTGGAGCGCCCTGGCTAAAGGGAGCTAGCAGATTCTCTTCTGTGTCCTCTATAGACTCGCTGTCTATTTGTCCGTCACAGTCATCCTCCCCCCTTCCCGGCGAAATGCCTGAACCTGGGGGTGGCGGCTTCACTTCCGGCACACGGCAGGGGCAACATGGCGGTGCCTCCGGTGCCACTCTCCTTCTGCACATTGACTGTGCAACCACCGTGTAGCGGTCGCCCCGTAACGGTCCAGGGGTCGGCACTGCTCTGTAATGGTCCTCGGCTCCAACAGCACTGCTTGCTGCTCTGTATGGCATGGTCTCAGCTGCAGCCATGGGCGCTGGCATAAAGCCAGCATCCCCCCCGGCTGCCATGCTCATGCTGCCAGCCCCAAGCCATGCTCCTTCACACCACACGCTGCCACTGCACTGTTCCCCCCAAGGGCTCCCCCTCCCCCCCATCCCCCCTGACCAACGTGCATTCCCCCCCTGCCCCACTCGGTCGGTGGGGGGGCTGGGGTTGAAGGGGGAGGGGTTGAGGGGAAAGGAGTGAAGGGGGGGGAAGTCCACTCTCCCGGGTGCATTTGCCTTTCTGTAGTGCTTATTCAAGGCTATCATAATGTCTTTCCATGTAGGCAAATTCTTGAGGGCGTCTGTTTTTCCCTCACTGGCTTTTTCAATAATTTTGTTCCCTATTTTCCTCCAAGATGACACTTGACAAGGTCCAGTCAGAGGGAATGCAGGTTCAGGCAACGAAATCCAATATAACAAGTCCCATAACTTACTTTCTTCTATGGTTGTTCTTGTAAAAGTTGAGAGACAGCTTCTGCTGTTTGTTTGATTTTTGGAGTAATTCCCTCCTGACGGGTAAACCACCCTCCCATATTCGCCAATTTTTGGTTACCTCTGTGCGGAAGCTCTGTTGTCCTTTCTTCTGGTCCTTTTTTCTTCCTTTTTTGTTCCTTTTTGCAGAGGTAACCCAGCGCGCTGAATTCTTTCTTTTCTTCCTTTTGGTTTTGGCGATATGGACACCCCCGGACAGGTTCCCCAGAGCTTCTGCTCCTGGTTGCCGGTAACCTGCTGAAGACCCTGTTCGGGCTCCATTTGAGGTGCTGTTCAAGGCACGAACCCCACTCTGACACGAACAAGTGCCAGAGCAGAAATACCATTTATTCAAACTGCCCAGGTTTAAATACCACGCCTGAACATGTCACGTGACCCTCTAACCAAAGACAATCAAATATTGTCTGAGAACCCGGGAGACCACAACTCCCATGGTTCATTGCTACATTCTTCCTGCCACACTTCCCTTCTTCTGCCCCACCCCCAACAGCTTTGCCAGCTCTTCCTGGCCAGAGGAAGGCTTAACCAAAGAGCTCGAATCACATAACATCCTGCCTTGGAAGGGACCCACAAGGGTCGCCCAGTCCAACTCCTGGCCCTGTGCAGGACAGCACAGCCATCCCACCGTGTGCCTGAGAGCGTTGTCCAAACGCTCCTTGAGCTCTGGCAGCCTTGGGGCCGTGACCACTGCCCTGGGCAGCCCGTTCCAGTGCCCGACCACCCTCCGGGGAAAGCACCAGGGCAGTTGAAGTCTCCACGAGAAGCAGGGACTGTGACCTGGAGGCTGCTTCAAGCTGCCTGTAGAGGTCTCCTCCCCATCTTGCTCCTGCTCAGGAGGCCTGGAGCAAACCCCCACAGCAGTGTGCCCATTCCCAGCCTGCCCGCCCTTTGATCCTGACCCATCAACTCCTGAGTGGCTCGCCATCCCCCCCAAGACAGAGGTCGAGACCTTCCGAGTGTCACCTCCCCGAGATCTACGGATGTCGTCTCCCTGGGCTCCTGTGAGGCCCCGCATGTGGTTGCCAGCGCATTCTTCCCTCTCCCTTATGGGCCCTGTCCAATGCAGCCCCAGGGCAGCCTGGAGGAGCCCTGTCTGGGGCTGCGCTGGGGTGACCGGGGACACGGTGGGCTCACTGGGAGCAGCCTTCCAAAGCCCCAGAGCGGCAGGATGGTGCCCAGGCTCTGCTCAGGGCTGCTTTGGGCGTGGGGCCGTCTGCGCGAGTCCTGCACGGGACCCATGTGTCCTGGCTGCCACGCCAAAGGGCTGCTTCCCCAGGCGAAGGGGACAGGGGAGTGACCCTGCGTGAGAGCCTGCACCTCTGGCAGTGACTCAGGCCCGGGGTGCCCTTTGGGTGCCCTTGGTACCCTTTGGGCCTTGCTGGATCTGCTTGCTGCCATTTGCTGGGGCCACCCTGCACTCCCTCCCCATTCCAGGCAGACACAGGCAGGTGTTGGAATAAAATCTTTTCTTCCGTAACCAGAAGAAAACTGTTAACTATATCTACGGAACGGCGGAGGGGGTCAGACAGAAATGCACACAAATCAACAGGATTGGCAAAAATGTCCGCTTTATTAGAGGACAGACAGCTCATATGCTGCCTGCGACACACAGACATGTGGTTCTTCCCCAGGTTACATTGGATACATAAGGCAAACATACTGTGGTGTACAGTACTAATTGGATATCAGCAGGTGTCCATAAGACTTGTTTTCCTGCCAGAACAACTCCTCCTTTACCTTGGCACAAGGCCTGCAGCCATATTAGTGGTGCAGTATTTTTTACTCTCTGCACCCAGCCATGCCAAGGGGAAGGTCTCAGAAATGCAACTGAAATTGTTCACACAATTTCTGTCCACCGACATCTACGTCTACATCTATCTCTACATCTTCCCTACATCTCTATCTACATCTTCCCCACATAAACACCCTCCCTCCCTCCCGCTGGGATAGATCCCCAAACGATCTATCCCTCCAACTGGCATAGATCCCCAAACGATCTATGCCTCAACCTGGGATAGGTCCCCAAACGACCTATCCCTCAAACAGGGATAGGTCCCCAAACGACCTATCCCTTTAACAGGCCTAAGCCAATCTTCCTGCCCCAGCCCCGGCTGCGGGAGCCTTGATCTTCATGGCAGGCCCTGGCTCAGAGCCCCCCTTCCTCTTCGCCCCGCGCCTTTCCAGCTTGGTGTCTCTGCGGTCCGTGGGCGCGGGGACGCTGCTGCCACCATCCTGGCTGGTCCCTGCAGCCCCCGGGGAGGAAGCCAAGTGCCCCTGAGTCCCCTGCGGCAGGACCTTCCCACTCAGCAGAGCGCGGCTGGTTGGAGTCACCCCAGGCTCCCTGGTGGCTTGGAGCTGGGGTGCGGCTGAGTGGCTGGCGGTGGTGTGCCTGGGCGGGGAGGTGTCCTCCTCCATGGCGACATCGCTGGCCAGCGAGAGGTCGCAGCCTCGGGGGGCGTCCTCCTCCATGGGGACGTCACTGGCCAGGCTGATGTTAAGTGCCGGGGTGACGTCCACATCCATGGGGGTGCTCCCGTCTGGGGGGCTGCCACTGCCCAGGGGTGTCCCGGAGGGGTTGGCTGAGCTGGCAGGGCTGCGCTGGCTGTGCCGCGCTGCTGGGACCGGGGCTACTGCTCTCCCCTGATGGTGGTAGGGCTGCAGTTGACCCTGGGGGGCACGTTGGTCTGCCCCAGCCAGGGGCTTCCCACTGCCCTGGGGCCCCCCCCGGGCAGTGTTGGATGGAACAGCAACGCCAGGGCTGCTTGCCAGTGGGGCTGGTGGAGGCAGGTTGGCTGAGCCTGTGAGAAAGAGCAAAGCCTGGAAGTCACATCCCGAGCTGGGGCCGTCAGGCGCTTGGAGGACTGAGGAGGAGGAGGAGGAGGAGGGCGAGGTGCAGGGGAGGAAGGGCTGTGAATGTCCCCACCGTGCACTGCGGGGCTTTCGGGGTCAGGCTCTGTCCTCACCTTTGGTGCCGGAGCTTTGGGGGGAGCGGAAGAGCTGCACGAGCCGGGTCAGGGCTGATCTCCAGCTCACAGAGCGGCGCCACAGAGCTGACAGGGCCATGGTCCGTCACGCTCGGTGGCCGGTCGCTTCTGTTGACTGGACACAGGTCTGGATGCTCCTCTTGGAGCGTCTCCAGGGATGGAATGTCGGGCCTCCCATTGTGTCATAGAGACAGCAGTAATGCTGGGGCTTCCCTGAGGTGCTGTTCAAGGCACGAACCCCACTCTGACACGAACAAGTGCCAGAGCAGAATTACCGTTTATTCAAACTGCCCAGGTTTAAATACCACGCCTGAACATGTCACGTGACCCTCTAACCAATGACAATCAAATATTGTCTGAGAACCCGGGAGACCACAACTCCCATGGTTCATTGCTACATTCTTCCTGCCACATCTCCCTCCTCTTTTTATTAACAAGTTGAGAAACACTATGTTTTTAACATTCTTATTAGAACCAATCTTATTTCAACTAATTATAAAAAACAGGGCCTATCGTCACAAGGCCTTTATTGGACTGTTGACAACTTTATTGGTTCGTGCAATATTCAAGCAATCTCAAATTACCCAGGGTTTGTAGGTGTGGATAACCTTTTATCTGAGGGTGACTTTGTGTAATGGCATCATCTTTATTTAAAAGGGAAATGCGTTGGGTTGTAGATGTTGTGTCTGAGGTGGTGTTGTCTGAAGTAGTGTTTAAGATGTCTTGCTATAAAGTGTACTTGCTTTCACACACACATACATGCTTCCACTCAACTTTCTCATTCATACTCCGGTGGCCACCGTTTCATTCTCTCCTTACACATGCACTCTTAAACCCTTTATTGTGTTTGACTCATGGAGTTTTGGTTCTGTATTGGTTACTGTTTATGTGTTTCTTTTGGTTCTGCATTGGTTACTGTTTATATGTTTCTTTTGGTTCTGTTGTATCATTTACTGCTTCTTTGTGATTATCCCTGTTTTAAGGAAATGTTAATGTAGATTTACACACATAGGGAACAGACCCATATCTCTTTTCCCCCTTTTTTTTTTTTTTTTTCTCCCCACTGTGTGATGTGTTTACTATTGTTGGTCGTGTTTCTTCTAATCCAAATCCTTCACTTATTTCTTCTGGTGGTTGCTCCTGTTGTGGTGGAGGGCTAATATAAGGCCTGACACATCTAGAAGGGACCCATTGTAATTTGGTACCCTTGGATACACAGGCATATCCCCTTCCCCATGTTATGAGATCTACTGGTCCTGACCATTGCCCAGATATTAGATCTTTGATCATAACTGGTGGTTTGGAAGATGAAAGTATTTGAGTTTTCTGTTGGCGTTCATACCTGCTATGGTCTGTATCATCACAGTTTAAGAAATTTAGAACATATGACGCTTTCCGTAAGCGTTCCTGGGGGCTATATACCGACTCCCCTCTTTTTTGTCTTTGAAGCATTTCTTTTAGTGTACGGTGAGCTCTTTCTACAATCGCTTGTCCTGTGGGTGAATGCGGTATACCTATGGAATGGAGTATTCCCCAATCTGTGAGAAATGTTTTGATTTTTTCAGAACAATAAGCAGGGCCATTGTCGGTTTTTATGGTTTTTGGAATTCCTAGGATTGCGAAACAACTGAGCCAGTGTCTGATAACGTCTTTGGCTTTTTCTCCCGTGTGTGCTGTTGCATTAATGTATCTGGAATACATGTCTACTGTAACATGGACATATTTTAGTTTACCGAATTCAGCTATATGTGTAAGGTCTGTCTGCCAGATTTCATTGGCTGTTATGCCCCTGGGATTAACCCCTTCCTTAGCTGGCATGGGGGTAATTCGCTGGCAGTCAGAGCATGACATAATTATGTCTCTGGTCTGGTTTATTGTAATTTGGAATTGTCTCTTTAATGAACGTGCATTTTGGTGGAAGAACTGGTGTGAGACTTTAGCCTGTTCCAGAATTTTGGGAACTGTAGTTGCCATAGCAGTTGCATCAGCTTTTTGATTGCCCTCTGCTATGGGTCCTGGAAGTTCTGTGTGTGACCGAGTGTGCATTATGTAAAAATCAAATTTTCTGTGGTTGATAAGAAACCATATGGTACGAATTTCTGTAAATAAGTGAGGATTAGTGACATCTCGAAGGAAGGAGGCTTCGAGACGTGAGACCAACCCTGCTGCATAGTGAGAATCTGTGACAACATTCATAGGTTGATCATGGAACAATTCAAATGCCATGCGGATAGCTGCTAGTTCTAAAACCTGTACAGAACCTTGGTCCAAGGTTTGTACCTTATTGTCCCATTGTCCTGTGGCAGGGTTCTTCCATGTCACGATGGCTTTTTTCGATCGTCCAGATGCATCAGTGAAGACTGTGACTCCATTTACTGGTCGTAGTTTGCAGCGACGCGTGGCCATCAGGGGTAGATTTCCTATTTCCGCCCAGAGTTTATGTTTCGGGAAGTGAATGGAAATATTACCGTGGAAGTCCGCTAATGCAGTCTGAAACCCAGCGTCCTCTGCAAGAAGCCAGTCTAAGTTGTCTTTTGTGGCTGGAATGTAGATCGTCTCAGGATCCCTTCCATCCATCTCCTGCAGATGTCCTCTACCTTTCATAATGAGCTTAGCAAGCATGTCATTAACGGTCCAAACAGTCTTAGGTGGAGAGTGGGGAAGAAATAACCATTCTAGAATTCTCAAAGGGTCAGATTCTGCCTGATCCCATTGGAAAAGGACAGCAAAAGGTTGGAACTTGCTGGATATGATGGCGAGGCGAATGTGCAGGTCAGGGGGTTGTCGTCTGCTTTGCCTGTTTTCGACAGCTTGGGAGCATACTTCCAGAGCTTGTTTTGCTTCTGGGGTTAGGGATCGAATAGATGTGAGAGTTGGGTCACCTTTAAGTAGCTCGAAGAGGGGGTGCAATTCCTCTGTTGTGATGCCCAAGACAGGCCTCAGCCAGTTAATGGCTCCTAAAAGCCCTTGCAAATCATTCAGGGTCATAGTGTCCGTTACTTTGAAAGTCACTGGTTGTGGCATGATTTCCTGTTGAGTGATCCTCCATCCGAGGTAGGTCCAAGGTTGGGTGCGTTGAATTTTTTCTGGGGCAAGCTGCAGACCTGCTTTTTGGATGGCGTCAGTTAAGGCAGTCAAGGTGGATTGTAGTTCAGTCCCGTGTTTTGCTGCTATCAGGATGTTTGATATTCCTGTCTTTGCCTCCCATTCTAATTGTTCAATTTGGGTATAGGTCAATTTATGCATGTTTGTGTTTTGAGTAGATCTAGAGGTGTGTATTGCTGTATGTTGCAACTTTGTGGAGCATCTTTGGGCTTGTGTTGTATGAAGGTTTTGTTTGTTTTGCTTTCTCAAGGCTCTTGCAGTGACTGTGTATAAAGAGTTATGTGTTTCTGCAGTTGAAATTGTAACTGGTTGTTTGCTTGCTACTTGTTTAAGTTTGGCTTTCCATGTTGTGTATGGCATATTGTCTAACAGCATTTTAAAATAGTGAGAAGTAAATACTTGATTTGAGGCCCCTCTTATTATTATTCTTACCCTCTGTAACACAAAAGAACTTTTTATAATAGCAGATCATCTGTCAATTAGTAAAGTTGTCCTTCTGTGACTTAGAAAATTAAACATGGTAGTTGATAGCTGTATGTCTGCTGTGTTTTGCAATGCTACCTCTAGGTTGTTGGTTCTGTCAGGAGGTGGATGGTGTTGTCCCAGCTGAAATTCTCGCAGTACAAAACCAACCACTGTCATTGCCAGCAACGCAGTCAGTACACGTGCTGTCCACTTCAACGTTGGTAGCTTTGACTTTGCTGATGGTCTGGGCTTGGGTAGGCAGATGTTCTGTGTGCTTTCCCAGTCTACATCTTCTTCCTCGAGCTGAAGTAGTAGCTGTAGCCATGTTTGCTGTTCTTCCTCTTTTGCAGGATTCAAAACTGCTTGTCCTTTTTCTGGTTCTCTTGTCTCACTGAATTCAGTTTGCCACAGCTCAGCTAAGCTTTCTAGGGAGTCAATATCTCTTCTTCCTCCTCCATCAGGCCATCTTCGGCATAGAAGCTGTTCTGAGGCTGGTGAGGGCTGTGGGTTGGTTTCTGGGTAGGAGAGCCACAGTGATGCTTTAACTGTTGTGCATTTGTTGTGAGTTGGTTGAACTGGTGGTGACGGAAGAGGCACTTTCACTTCCGCCTCACGGCCGGAGTAAGCTTGCTGCATCCATGTTGCTGCGTGGTTGTTCTGCAGCGGTCTCATGGCCGCTGCGCAGCCAAAGGGTGTTAGTGGAGCGCCCTGGCTAAAGGGAGCTAGCAGATTCTCTTCTGTGTCCTCTATAGACTCGCTGTCTATTTGTCCGTCACAGTCATCCTCCCCCCTTCCCGGCGAAATGCCTGAACCTGGGGGTGGCGGCTTCACTTCCGGCACACGGCAGGGGCAACATGGCGGTGCCTCCGGTGCCACTCTCCTTCTGCACATTGACTGTGCAACCACCGTGTAGCGGTCGCCCCGTAACGGTCCAGGGGTCGGCGCTGCTCTGTAATGGTCCTCGGCTCCAGCAGCACTGCTTGCTGCTCTGTATGGCATGGTCTCAGCTGCAGCCATGGGCGCTGGCATAAAGCCAGCATCCCCCCCGGCTGCCATGCTCATGCTGCCAGCCCCCAAGCCATGCTCCTTCACACCACACGCTGCCACTGCACTGTTCCCCCCAAGGGCTCCCCCTCCCCCTCATCCCCCCTGACCAACGTGCATTCCCCCCCTGCCCCACTCGGTCGGTGGGGGGGGCTGGGGTTGAAGGGGGGGGGTTGAGGGGAAAGGAGTGAAGGGGGGGGAAGTCCACTCTCCCGGGTGCATTTGCCTTTCTGTAGTGCTTATTCAAGGCTATCATAATGTCTTTCCATGTAGCCAAATTCTTGAGGGCGTCTGTTTTTCCCTCACTGGCTTTTTCAATAATTTTGTTCCCTATTTTCCTCCAAGATGACACTTGACAAGGTCCAGTCAGAGGGAATGCAGGTTCAGGCAACGAAATCCAATATAACAAGTCCCATAACTTACTTTCTTCTATGGTTGTTCTTGTAAAAGTTGAGAGACAGCTTCTGCTGTTTGTTTGATTTTTGGAGTAATTCCCTCCTGACGGGTAAACCACCCTCCCATATTCGCCAATTTTTGGTTACCTCTGTGCGGAAGCTCTGTTGTCCTTTCTTCTGGTCCTTTTTTCTTCCTTTTTTGTTCCTTTTTGCAGAGGTAACCCAGCGCGCTGAATTCTTTTCTTTCTTCCTTTTGGTTTTGGCGATATGGACACCCCCGGACAGGTTCCCCAGAGCTTCTGCTCCTGGTTGCCGGTAACCTGCTGAAGACCCTGTTCGGGCTCCATTTGAGGTGCTGTTCAAGGCACGAACCCCACTCTGACACGAACAAGAGCCAGAGCAGAAATACCATTTATTCAAACTGCCCAGGTTTAAATACCACGCCTGAACATGTCACGTGACCCTCTAACCAATGACAATCAAATATTGTCTGAGAACCCAGGAGACCACAACTCCCATGGTTCATTGCTACATTCTTCCTGCCACACTTCCCTTCTTCTGCCCCACCCCCAACAGCTTTGCCAGCTCTTCCTGGCCAGAGGAAGGCTTAACCAAAGAGCTCGAATCACATAACATCCTGCCTTGGAAGGGACCCACAAGGGTCGCCCAGTCCAACTCCTGGCCCTGTGCAGGACAGCACAGCCATCCCACCGTGTGCCTGAGAGCGTTGTCCAAACGCTCCTTGAGCTCTGGCAGCCTTGGGGCCGTGACCACTGCCCTGGGCAGCCCGTTCCAGTGCCCGACCACCCTCCGGGGAAAGCACCAGGGCAGTTGAAGTCTCCACGAGAAGCAGGGACTGTGACCTGGAGGCTGCTTCAAGCTGCCTGTAGAGGTCTCCTCCCCATCTTGCTCCTGCTCAGGAGGCCTGGAGCAAACCCCCACAGCAGTGTGCCCATTCCCAGCCTGCCCGCCCTTTGATCCTGACCCATCAACTCCTGAGTGGCTCGCCATCCCCCCCAAGACAGAGGTCGAGACCTTCCGAGTGTCACCTCCCCGAGATCTACGGATGTCGTCTCCCTGGGCTCCTGTGAGGCCCCGCATGTGGTTGCCAGCGCATTCTTCCCTCTCCCTTATGGGCCCTGTCCAATGCAGCCCCAGGGCAGCCCGGAGGAACCCTGTCTGGGGCTGCGCTGGGGTGACCGGGGACACGGTGGGCTCACTGGGAGCAGCCTTCCAAAGCCCCAGAGCGGCAGGATGGTGCCCAGGCTCTGCTCAGGGCTGCTTTGGGCGTGGGGCCGTCTGCGCGAGTCCTGCACGGGACCCATGTGTCCTGGCTGCCACGCCAAAGGGCTGCTTCCCCAGGCGAAGGGGACAGGGGAGTGACCCTGCGTGAGAGCCTGCACCTCTGGCAGTGACTCAGGCCCGGGGTGCCCTTTGGGTGCCCTTGGTGCCCTTTGGGCCTTGCTGGATCTGCTTGCTGCCATTTGCTGGGGCCACCCTGCACTCCCTCCCCATTCCAGGCAGACACAGGCAGGTGTTGGAATAAAATCTTTTCTTCCGTAACCAGAAGAAAACTGTTAACTATATCTACGGAACGGCGGAGGGGGTCAGACAGAAATGCACACAAATCAACAGGATTGGCAAAAATGTCCGCTTTATTAGAGGACAGACAGCTCATATGCTGCCTGCGACACACAGACATGTGGTTCTTCCCCAGGTTACATTGGATACATAAGGCAAACATACTGTGGTGTACAGTACTAATTGGATATCAGCAGGTGTCCATAAGCCTTGTTTTCCTGCCAGAACAACTCCTCCTTCACCTTGGCACAAGGCCTGCGCCATAGAAGTGGCGCAGTATTTTTTACTCTCTGCACCCAGCCATGCCAAGGGGAAGGTCTCAGAAATGCAACTGAAATTGTTCACACAATTTCTGTCCACCGACATCTACGTCTACATCTATCTCTACATCTTCCCTACATCTCTATCTACATCTTCCCCACATAAACACCCTCCCTCCCTCCCGCTGGGATAGATCCCCAAACGATCTATCCCTCCAACTGGCATAGATCCCCAAACGATCTATGCCTCAACCTGGGATAGGTCCCCAAACGACCTATCCCTCAAACAGGGATAGGTCCCCAAACGACCTATCCCTTTAACAGGCCTAAGCCAATCTTCCTGCCCCAGCCCCGGCTGCGGGAGCCTTGATCTTGATGGCAGGCCCTGGCTCAGAGCCCCCCTTCCTCTTTGCCCCGCGCCTTTCCAGCTTGGCGTCTCCACTGTTCGTGGGCGCGGGGACGCTGCTGCCACCATCCTGGCTGGTCCCTGCAGCCCCCGGGGAGGAAGCCAAGTGCCCCTGAGTCCCCTGCGGCAGGACCTTCCCACTCAGCAGAGCGCGGCTGGTTGGAGTCACCCCAGGCTCCCTGGTGGCTTGGAGCTGGGGTGCGGCTGAGGGGCTGGCGGTGGTGTGCCTGGGCGGGGAGGTGTCCTCCTCCATGGCGACATCGCTGGCCAGCGAGAGGTCGCAGCCTCGGGGGGCGTCCTCCTCCATGGGGACGTCGCTGGCCAGCGAGAGGTCACAGCCGCGGGCGGTGTCCTCCTCCATGGGGACGTCGGTGGCCAGTGAGAGGTCGCAGCCGCGGGGGGCGTCCTCCTCCATGGAGACGTCACTGGCCAGGCTGATGTTAAGTGCCGGGGTGACGTCCACATCCATGGGGGTGCTCCCGTCTGGGGGGCTGCCACTGCCCAGGGGTGTCCCGGAGGGGTTGGCTGAGCTGGCAGGGCTGCGCTGGCTGTGCCGCGCTGCTGGGACCGGGGCCACTGCTCTCCCCTGATGGTGGTAGGGCTGCAGTTGACCCTGGGGGGCACGTTGGTCTGCCCCAGCCAGGGGCTTCCCTCTGCCCTGGGGCCCCCCCCGGGCAGTGTTGGATGTTACAGCAACGCCAGGGCTGCTTGCCAGTGGGGCTGGTGGAGGCAGGTTGGCTGAGCCTGTGAGAAAGAGCAAAGCCTGGAAGTCACATCCCGAGCTGGGGCCATCAGGCGCTGAGAGGACTGAGGAGGAGGAGGAGGAGGAGGGCGAGGTGCAGAGGAGGAAGGGCTGTGAATGTCCCCACCGTGCACTGCGGGGCTTTCGGGGTCAGGCTCTGTCCTCACCTTTGGTGCCGGAGCTTTGGGGGGAGCGGAAGAGCTGCACGAGCCGGGTCAGGGCTGATCTCCAGCTCACAGAGCGGCGCCACAGAGCTGACAGGGCCATGGTCCGTCACGCTCGGTGGCCGGTCGCTTCTGTTGACTGGACACAGGTCTGGATGCTCCTCTTGGAGCGTCTCCAGGGATGGAATGTCGGGCCTCCCATTGTGTCATAGAGACAGCAGTAATGCTGGGGCTTCCCTGAGGTGCTGTTCAAGGCACGAACCCCACTCTGACACGAACAAGTGCCAGAGCAGAATTACCGTTTATTCAAACTGCCCAGGTTTAAATACCACGCCTGAACATGTCACGTGACCCTCTAACCAATGACAATCAAATATTGTCTGAGAACCCGGGAGACCACAACTCCCATGGTTCATTGCTACATTCTTCCTGCCACATCTCCCTCCTCTTTTTATTAACAAGTTGAGAAACACTATGTTTTTAACATTCTTATTAGAACCAATCTTATTTCAACTAATTATAAAAAACAGGGCCTATCGTCACAAGACCTTTATTGGACTGTTGACAACTTTATTGGTTCGTGCAATATTCAAGCAATCTCAAATTACCCAGGGTTTGTAGGTGTGGATAACCTTTTATCTGAGGGTGACTTTGTGTAATGGCATCATCTTTATTTAAAAGGGAAATGCGTTGGGTTGTAGATGTTGTGTCTGAGGTGGTGTTGTCTGAAGTAGTGTTTAAGATGTCTTGCTATAAAGTGTACTTGCTTTCACACACACATACATGCTTCCACTCAACTTTCTCATTCATACTCCGGTGGCCACCGTTTCATTCTCTCCTTACACATGCACTCTTAAACCCTTTATTGTGTTTGACTCATGGAGTTTTGGTTCTGTATTGGTTACTGTTTATGTGTTTCTTTTGGTTCTGCCTTGGTTACTGTTTATATGTTTCTTTTGGTTCTGTTGTATCATTTACTGCTTCTTTGTGATTCTCCCTGTTTTAAGGAAATGTTAATGTAGATTTACACACATAGGGAACAGACCCATATCTCTTTTCCCCCTTTTTTTTTTTTTTTTTCTCCCCACTGTGTGATGTGTTTACTATTGTTGGTCGTGTTTCTTCTAATCCAAATCCTTCACTTATTTCTTCTGGTGGTTGCTCCTGTTGTGGTGGAGGGCTAATATAAGGCCTGACACATCTAGAAGGGACCCATTGTAATTTGGTACCCTTGGATACACAGGCATATCCCCTTCCCCATGTTATGAGATCTACTGGTCCTGACCATTGCCCAGATATTAGATCTTTGATCATAACTGGTGGTTTGGAAGATGAAAGTATTTGAGTTTTCTGTTGGCGTTCATACCTGCTATGGTCTGTATCATCACAGTTTAAGAAATTTAGAACATATGACGCTTTCCGTAAGCGTTCCTGGGGGCTATATACCGACTCCCCTCTTTTTTGTCTTTGAAGCATTTCTTTTAGTGTACGGTGAGCTCTTTCTACAATCGCTTGTCCTGTGGGTGAATGCGGTATACCTATGGAATGGAGTATTCCCCAATCTGTGAGAAATGTTTTGATTTTTTCAGAACAATGAGCAGGGCCATTGTCGGTTTTTATGGTTTTTGGAATTCCTAGGATTGCGAAACAACTGAGCCAGTGTCTGATAACGTCTTTGGCTTTTTCTCCCGTGTGTGCTGTTGCATTAATGTATCTGGAATACATGTCTACTGTAACATGGACATATTTTAGTTTACCGAATTCAGCTATATGTGTAACGTCTGTCTGCCAGATTTCATTGGCTGTTATGCCCCTGGGATTAACCCCTTCCTTAGCTGGCATGGGGGTAATTCGCTGGCAGTCAGAGCATGACATAATTATGTCTCTGGTCTGGTTTATTGTAATTTGGAATTGTCTCTTTAATGAACGTGCATTTTGGTGGAAGAACTGGTGTGAGACTTTAGCCTGTTCCAGAATTTTGGGAACTGTAGTTGCCATAGCAGTTGCATCAGCTTTTTGATTGCCCTCTGCTATGGGTCCTGGAAGTTCTGTGTGTGACCGAGTGTGCATTATGTAAAAATCAAATTTTCTGTGGTTGATAAGAAACCATATGGTACGAATTTCTGTAAATAAGTGAGGATTAGTGACATCTCGAAGGAAGGAGGCTTCGAGACGTGAGACCAACCCTGCTGCATAGTGAGAATCTGTGACAACATTCATAGGTTGATCATGGAACAATTCAAATGCCATGCGGATAGCTGCTAGTTCTAAAACCTGTACAGAACCTTGGTCCAAGGTTTGTACCTTATTGTCCCATTGTCCTGTGGCAGGGTTCTTCCATGTCACGATGGCTTTTTTCGATCGTCCAGATGCATCAGTGAAGACTGTGACTCCATTTACTGGTCGTAGTTTGCAGCGACGCGTGGCCATCAGGGGTAGATTTCCTATTTCCGCCCAGAGTTTATGTTTCGGGAAGTGAATGGAAATATTACCGTGGAAGTCCGCTAATGCAGTCTGAAACCCAGCGTCCTCTGCAAGAAGCCAGTCTAAGTTGTCTTTTGTGGCTGGAATGTAGATCGTCTCAGGATCCCTTCCATCCATCTCCTGCAGATGTCCTCTACCTTTCATAATGAGCTTAGCAAGCATGTCATTAACGGTCCAAACAGTCTTAGGTGGAGAGTGGGGAAGAAATAACCATTCTAGAATTCTCAAAGGGTCAGATTCTGCCTGATCCCATTGGAAAAGGACAGCAAAAGGTTGGAACTTGCTGGATATGATGGCGAGGCGAATGTGCAGGTCAGGGGGTTGTCGTCTGCTTTGCCTGTTTTCGACAGCTTGGGAGCATACTTCCAGAGCTTGTTTTGCTTCTGGGGTTAGGGATCGAATAGATGTGAGAGTTGGGTCGCCTTTAAGTAGCTCGAAGAGGGGGTGCAATTCCTCTGTTGATGCCCAAGACAGGCCTCAGCCAGTTAATGGCTCCTAAAAGCCCTTGCAAATCATTCAGGGTCATAGTGTCCGTTACTTTGAAAGTCACTGGTTGTGGCATGATTTCCTGTTGAGTGATCCTCCATCCGAGGTAGGTCCAAGGTTGGGTGCGTTGAATTTTTTCTGGGGCAAGCTGCAGACCTGCTTTTTGGATGGCGTCAGTTAAGGCAGTCAAGGTGGATTGTAGTTCAGTCCCGTGTTTTGCTGCTATCAGGATGTTTGATATTCCTGTCTTTGCCTCCCATTCTAATTGTTCAATTTGGGTATAGGTCAATTTATGCATGTTTGTGTTTTGAGTAGATCTAGAGGTGTGTATTGCTGTATGTTGCAACTTTGTGGAGCATCTTTGGGCTTGTGTTGTATGAAGGTTTTGTTTGTTTTGCTTTCTCAAGGCTCTTGCAGTGACTGTGTATAAAGAGTTATGTGTTTCTGCAGTTGAAATTGTAACTGGTTGTTTGTTTGCTACTTGTTTAAGTTTGGCTTTCCATGTTGTGTATGGCATCTTGTCTAACAGCATTTTAAAATAGTGAGAAGTAAATACTTGATTTGGGGCCCCTCTTATTATTATTCTTACCCTCTGTAACACAAAAGAACTTTTTATAATAGCAGATCATCTGTCAATTAGTAAAGTTGCCCTTCTGTGACTTAGAAAATTAAACATGGTAGTTGATAGCTGTATGTCTGCTGGGTTTTGCAATGCTACCTCTAGGTTGTTGGTTCTGTCAGGAGGTGGATGGTGTTGTCCCAGCTGAAATTCTCGCAGTACAAAACCAACCACTGTCATTGCCAGCAACGCCGTCAGTACACGTGCTGTCCACTTCAACGTTGGTAGCTTTGACTTTGCTGATGGTCTGGGCTTGGGTAGGCAGATGTTCTGTGTGCTTTCCCAGTCTACATCTTCTTCCTCGAGCTGAAGTAGTAGCCGTAGCCATGTTTGCTGTTCTTCCTCTTTTGCAGGATTCAAAACTGCTTGTCCTTTTTCTGGTTCTCTTGTCTCACTGAGTTCAGTTTGCCACAGCTCAGCTAAGCTTTCTAGGGAGTCAATATCTCTTCTTCCTCCTCCATCAGGCCATCTTCGGCATAGAAGCTGTTCTGAGGCTGGTGAGGGCTGTGGGTTGGTTTCTGGGTAGGAGAGCCACAGTGATGCTTTAACTGTTGTGCATTTGTTGTGAGTTGGTTGAACTGGTGGTGACGGAAGAGGCACTTTCACTTCCGCCTCACGGCCGGAGTAAGCTTGCTGCGTCCATGTTGCTGCGTGGTTGTTCTGCAGCGGTCTCATGGCCGCTGCGCAGCCAAAGGGTGTTAGTGGAGCGCCCTGGCTAAAGGGAGCTAGCAGATTCTCTTCTGTGTCCTCTATAGACTCGCTGTCTATTTGTCCGTCACAGTCATCCTCCCCCCTTCCCGGCGAAATGCCTGAACCTGGGGGTGGCGGCTTCACTTCCGGCACACGGCAGGGGCAACATGGCGGTGCCTCCGGTGCCACTCTCCTTCAAGGGGGTGCCAGTGCCCAGCCTGCCCGGGCCCTTTGCTGTGCCCTGCCAGCAGCAGCCTCCCCGTGCTGTGCCCAGGCTGCTCCTTTCAGCTGCGGGCACAGACAGGGCCCAGCTGTGCCTGCTGCTGTCCCATCCTGCGCTCAGCACGAGGGACGGGGCAGCCCAAAGAGAAGCCCCGTTGCTGGAGGGAGCCCAGGCCCTCAGGCACAGGGGATCTCCCAGGGCCTGTGCCAGCCAGGGGCCTTGTGCTGGGCTGTCACAGGCCAGGGCAGGGGCAGCTGGAGAGCCCCTGGCCCAGCCCTGAGTCACGGGCTGAGCCATCAGCTCCTGCAGAGAGAAGGGACCTCACAGGCCCTTGCCCAGATTGAGGGCAGAAATGTTCCTCACAGGAACTGCTGTGTTTATCCTGCTGCATTTGACAGCTGCACTTCTGCCTCTCTCTCACTTGGGCCTTCAAAGAGCTCTCCACGGAAAAGCTTCATTGAGTCCCAGAATACCAGAGGCTGGCAGAGCCCCCTGAGCAGCCCTGCCCTGGCTGTGGCTGGGCTGCAGTACCCTTTGCCCAGAGCAGCCCCTGTCCTGCTGGGTTGGTGCTCGTGGCTGCAGCGCTGTTGGTCCCAGCCCAAGGTTTTGGCTGTCCCTGGGCAGTGCTGGCCCCGCAGGAAGCGTCTCTGCAACCACCCCCACCCAATGGGCTCTGCTGGGCAAGTGTTTCACAGGGGACATGGCTGGGACGGCTGGGCTGGACTGACCCAAGGGATATTCCATTCCATGGGATGGCATGATCAGCAATAAACTGAGAGAAAGGAAGGCAGAAAGGAAGGTGGGCAGGGGGCAGACGTGGATGTCCTTCATTAATACATTTGTCTTCCAAAGAAACCTCTCCATGGACTGAATTCTTGCCTCCCAGGGGTTTTCTTGGTTTCTGCATGTGGCCTTTGCTTTTTGCTTTCCTCTCTCCAGTTAATCTCCCTTTCTGTTGACCAAGGATTTCTTCACCTGCTTTTCTCCTGTTGTCTGACTGAGGAGGGGAAGGGAGAGAGCAACTTGGCTGTCCCTGGATGGCCAGACAGGTTTAACCACAGTCACCTTGCCCAAAGCTTCTCTTCTAGGCACCCCCAGAAATGTCAGGTGTCCACACCTGAGCTTGGTTATGCCCTGCTCACCCCCTCCCCCAGGGCGGTCAAGTGCAGAACCCACGTGGATCTCTGCAGTGACAGGGGGATGCCAGGAATTATCAGGGTTGGAGGTTGAAGGGAGTTGAACAGGGGACAATTGGGAAAAGCCCCCCATGGGGACTGGCCCAGAGCATGCGCAGTCCCTCAGCACCTTCCCGGCCACAGCTCCTCATTGGCTGCCCGTCCGCTCGGGGTCCCATTGGCTGGCTATTGGCTACACTTGGCTCCATCGCACTCTCCCATTGGCTGGCCCTTCGCGCCACCACGCAGCTTCCCCATTGGCTGCTCCCCGGCAACAGGGCTGCTCTCTTAGCAACAGCACCGACCCTTCAACCTGCACTTTAATTCAACTGGACCAGTTCCAGGGCAACTCCACATCCTCCCCATCCACCGCAGCTTCACATTTTCCCTTAGCAATAGCAGTGGAACATTGGCCCAACAGCAACTTCACCTTTTCCCTTAGCAGAGTTCCAAAGCCTTGGTGCCACAGCCGGGCTGCTGCAGGAGCCGAGCTCCTTGCAAAAGCTCCAGGAGGCACCCATCAAGCCAGCAGAGGCAGGCAGAGGAGCAAACAAGAGAAAAACTTGTTACAATCAAAAAATGGGAGAAGGTGTACCAGGCGGATCTCGCTTGGAGACTGGGGAACCAGCCAAGGGACACTCGGGGCCCATCTCGGTGCCAGGAGACCTTTGCTTGGATCCTGGTGAACGGGCCAGGGGGCATCCAGGGGTCCCACGGCGAGGGGATTTAAGGCCGTGCCCGGGGACTGTGGGGAGCTGTTGCAGGACTGCTGCGGGAGCTGCTGCCACCCCCTTCCCCTGCGGGTTGGGTTCGTTCCTCGGAGGCTACAAGGCGACCAGGGCAGAAGCCCAGCAGAGATCTACCAGCTTGCAAGGCAGCGGCACTTCCTGGTGCTGCTAACTCCTGTCCTGTGCTTTTAACAGTTCCCCTTAGCTTGTCCCACTGCCCTATCTCCCTTCTTTCTCTCTGCTCTTTTGTGTTCCAAAACAAAGTGGAATTCTCGTTTTGGGATCCAGCATCTGGCCTCGTTTGTGCCTTAACCTGGCTTATGGGAGTGTTTTAGAACCTGGTTCCCCTCTGCATCGAAGCGGATCGGAACAGCTGGGGTCCCCAAATGGAGAAGGAGGGGGGTGGGACCCACAAAACTGAGAGAAAGGGGGAGGTAGGACTCCCAGATTTAGTGGGAGCAACTGGGGCAGCTGGAGTTTGGGGGTCTGATGGGAAAGGGGTGGGAGAGGGGGGAAAAGGGACGAGCTTTGCATCGTCAAAGTGAGTGAGAAGGGGCTGAGACCTTGAACTGAGCAGGGGGGGGAGGGGGCCACCCCCAAACCGAGCTGTGGGGGGAGTAGAGGATTGCAGGGAGGGTGGGAAACAGGTGGGACAGTGAGGGAAAGGGTGAGAAAGGGCATAGGGGGTCCCATGGGGGTCCTGTAGCAGGATGCTCTGCCTGGAACGGGGTAAAACAACTCCAACAAGGCCCTGTTTGCAAAACCCCCGGCAGGAAATGAAGAAGGGGGTCACGCTTCTTTTGGGTTGAATAATGCTGAAACCAGCCTGACTCCTCAATTCCAAAGGGAAACATCCTGAGAGAGAGGGGAAGATGTGGCAGAGCTGGGAAAATCCCCGGGCAAAGGAACAAACAGGTGACACCCCTGAGAACTTCTCCAAGGCTGCTGGGCTGGCACAGCCTGGACACACCTGACTGACAGTCCAGCACTTTATACGAGAAAAGCCCCACATTTTAAGGACAGGGTCTTGTGACGTGTCCCATCAGACCCCCAGGGATGGACAGGGACTCCCCCAGTGTGGATCCAACCCCCCTGAGCTCCAGGGAATCCCTCCAAGCCTCATGTGATGGGGGACACAAAGGGACCCCTCGACCTTCTGTCCCACCTCCCTCTTCCCCCCTCTCCTTCCTCTTTCCCAACGTCCCCCCAATCTCCAGACCCTCCGTGCTCAACCGGGGGCTCCCAACCCCTCCCACTTAGGCTGGGGGTCGCAACCCCCCTCACACTCAGTTTTGGGGATCCCACCCCTTTTCCCTTCTCTCCCACCCCTTTCTGATCATCCCGTCAAACCACAGCTTCCCCGTGCTCTGCTCTGGGGGTCCCACCCCCTCAACCGCTCAGCTGAAGGGGTCTCACCCCCTTTTCCCACCTTTTCTCCCCTTTCCCCTCCCTTTTCCCTGTCACCCCCTGTTGCCGGTGGCAGTGGAAGGCTTAGACAAAGTTCATTAAAGAAGTCCTGCCCTTGAGTCCCGAGGTGCAGAAAGGACTCCCTGGCTTTCTAAACTCCTGCTCAGAGAGGAGCCTGGGGGCAGCTGGATCCAATCTCAGCCCCGGATTATGCCAAGGGTTGGAATTTAAGGAATTACAGAGCTGTGATTGAACCACTTTTGTCCTGCAGGTTTTAATGATGGAAAATCAGATATACTGATATAAAATGAACTATTCATTATCACAGATGAACAGACAAAAGATTTTAATCAGAATTATTTACTACACAATCTAAACACTAAAACTACCAGTAGTACAGGATAAGTACAACATAATTGAAGGAATTATACTAAAGCTGGCAAAAAATGAATAACTATTAAGTTGACATTTGATGTAACTCCCCCAGACCAAGGCTCCTGGGGAGATCTCTTTTGCTCACCCTCGAGGACTGACCTTGGGGGGGGTTCCCCAGCCAAGGGGGGAATCTCCAACCATACACCCCAAGAAGGGTTATGTTGGAAGAACCTGCCCCTGGGAAAGGGGACTGGAACTTTATAGTATAAAGTGATGGACTGACAGCCCTTGGACTCCAGGGGTTGCCTCACCATCAGGATGTTAATTCAGGGTTGAACCCAGACTGGTTCCAACATCTCCTGGCCTGGCCTGGGCCCCTCTCAGCCCAGCACTGATACATTTGCAAATAGGGCATTGTCTTGGTCCCATTCCAGGGGGGAATGTCCTGCCACAGTGTCCCAGTGTGCCTGTAATTCCATCAGGCCCTGCAGTGTCACAATGGTCCCTTGATTCCACAACTTCCCAAATGTTTCCAGGTTCCTTTGGTTCCATGAGGCCCCCATGTCACAAAGGCCCCTGGATTCCAGGAGTTTCCACAGTGTCTCAGGGTCCCTTTTTTCCAGGAGGCCCTGCAGGCTCCCAATTGTCCCTTGATTGCAGGAGGTTCCCAAATGTCTCAGGGTTCTTTGGTTCCAGGAGGCCCTGCAGTGTCACCTTGGCCCCTTCATTCCATGCAGGCCCAGGCAGAGGAACCCCAGCACGGAGCCCCCGACCCCCGTCAGCATCTTGGGGGGCGGCGTCCGACGGCAGCTCAGGGTGGGGGGGCAGCTGGGGGCAACTGGGATATACTGGGAGAGACCAGGAGTGACTGGGATCATCCTGGGACTGACTGGGATCATCCTGGGACTGACTGGGATCATCCTGGGACTGACTGGGCCCTGTGGAACACCCTGAAAGTTCTGGAGGGGCTGTTTTAAGTGAGCTCTGGAAAACTGTCCTGGCTGTGCAGGGCAGGAAATGCTGATGTTCTGCAGGCCCCCAGCTCTGCTCTCTGGCTCCTGGTTTCCCTCGTGCTGGGCAGTTGGAGCCCAGGCAGGGGCAGCCCTACAGGAGGTTGTGGTGCTGCAGGGCCCAGGGGCTGCACCCCGAGGAGCTCCTGCCCCAGGGGCTCAGGGACCTGGTAGTCTGTGCTGCTGGGGGCAGGATCGTGCCCCGGGCTGGGGCTCCTGGGTGCAGAGGAGGAAGGAGAAGCACAGCTTTGGTCCCCACTCTTGTGGCCGGAGGTGCAATAGGCTGGGCTGGGGGTGGTGGCCTGGCTGGTCTCTCTTTGGCCTCGGTTGTGGGGTCTGCAGGGCCAAGTTTTGCCCTGCCCTGTTTGCAGCCTGGTGCTGACCCACTGCTGGGGCCCCCGGGCAGGTGGGTGTTTCTGCCCTGGGCTGTTCTCACTCACACCACATGTATGTGAGGGGGCACTAAGGTGTGTTCTCCTGCCCTGGGACAAATAGCTCTCATTAAAATTTCGGAGATGGCCAAATAAGTGAAACAAAGAACTTTATTAACAGCGTTGGGTGCACCCAACTCGTGACCAGGTTCCAGCACCCCCAGGATGGGAGGGACGAGCCCTTTTAAGACCCTTCGATTTGCAGAACCACTCCCTCGCTCCTCCCATGCCAGGCCTCGCTCTTTTCTTCCTTCACAGGCCATCTTTGCTTTCTGCTGCAGTCCCTTGGTTGTCCCCATCCCCCTGTCAGGTTGTTTCCCTGCCCCGGCCGCACGGTCCCTTGGCAGTGAGCCCAGGCTGCTCCCACCACCTCACGTTCTTCCCGGCTCACCTTGGCACTGCAGCAGTGAGGAAGCAGAACTGTCAGGAGCAGTAGGCAACAATGAGCAGCAATGGGCAACCCCAACAGAGCTGTGTGGAGCAGCAGGTAGGCAGGACTGTAAGCAGCAGCAATCAGGAACTTTAAGCAGAACCACAAGCAGCCCACCAGTCCCTGACCACAAAATGGCTCCTCAGCTTTCCAAACAAAATGGCCCCCAGGTGTCTGCGCACGAGGCAGCCCTGGAAACCCCTGCTTGTGATAAAACCTCCTCCCTGGAGCACAAACTGGGCCATTTGCAGTGGGACCTGCTGGGGGACCTGCCCTGGTCCCCGTGGCTCTGCTCTCTGGGGACAGGGAGCCTTTGGGGACTCTCTCACAAGCCACCCCCACTCATGTCCCGCTGGTCACCCAGGTGGCCCTGGCAGTGCTTGGGAACATGACTGGGATGGGGGGTGTGCCCACCCGTGCCAGCAGGGAAGGGCACAAGTTCCAGGGGGGATGTCCAGGGAGACAGGACACTGCAGAGGAAGGGCCTGGGGGGTGCAGAGTGACAATAGAGAGGGGAGGGCGGATCTTTGGCATCCCCTCCTCTGCTTGCTTCAGGCTTCAAGAAGACACCACAAGGAGAAATCACATGGAGAAATATTTATTGATCAAAGACTATTAAAAGCCTCAGAAACAGGGGGGAAAACGTCCTTCCTGGGGGACACCAGTCCAAGGAAACTCCTGGTTTCTGTCCAGGCAGGAGCAGGTGCCCGTGGGCTCCAGGGGGTCAATGCAGATAAAATCACTGGGGGGGCTCCTTCAGCAGCAGCATTTAATGCATTTGGACAGGCCAGGGACCATCTCCATGTCCTGCACAGAAGGGCTTCACCCTCCTCAGGATCCCTGAGTGACACAATGACACCAAAACCCAGGAATGACAGAGCAGCTGCACCGAAAAACTTGGATTTTTCCTTTTTCAAATGTCATTTAACTCACTAAATACATCTCTTGCCTAGGAATGGTACAGCACAGTCAGGCACATAAAGAATTTGAAGGGCCAACACCCATTTACCAATTCCAAATTTTAATGGTTGAAAGAAAGGCCCATTTTCCTTTTGCCCTGTGCCACCAACAACAGGATTCGTTTCTGACTAAATTGTCCTTTCCTCCTCTTTCAAACCCAACACGCCACTCCAGGATCTCCCAAGAAATCCATGTTCTCCCTCCCCAGTGTCCATGGAGCAGAGGTTCAGCTGGGGATGACACCTCTGGGCCCCCACACACCTTCCAAGGGCAGGAGCCTTCCTGCCTGGCCGGGAGCCCTGGGGGGAGTCCAGGCTGTGGCAGCTCCTGTTTGTCCCTTCCCCACGCACATTCCAAATCCCTGCTCTCACACTAAACCCTCCAAAGCTTTCCAAACCCAAATCCTTTCCTCTGCTCCTCTCTCACTGGGACCATTTCTGCCTCCTTCCCCTGCAGCTGGAGGAACCTCCCCAGCTGCTGCTGCTCCCTGGCATCAAACCACACCTTCCCAAACCCTGACTATTGCTCAGTTCAAAGAACAAATCTAGAGATTTCAGTTCACTTCTCTTTTCTCTGACAAAACAACAGCAACTGAAAAACCGTATTATAATCCACAAACTGAATCTCTAATTCACTAATCACTAATTGAATATCGGCACAATTAACACAAATCCAACCCTTACAAACACCAAAGCTGACACTAAAGAATGCTCTGAACACACAATCCCAGCTTAACAGCTGCTGTGGCAATTTACCTTCCTTCAAATATTTAATGTGCACCAAATGCTTTAAAATGCACACAGGAACAAACTATTGCATTTAACACTCTACAGCAAGTGAATTTTCCTTTTTTATATCTATTATGGGCATCCCCGAGTCAGACAGGATTCTAATACTATAACACACACTCCCAGTAACACACACTCCCCAAACACTTCACTTTCTCCAGCACTGACCATTGGCTTTGACAAACACAGTTCCCTGAGCAAAGCCCTCCCCAAAGCAGCTCTATGGGCAAGAGCTCTGTGTGTGACTGATCTGTGGGCAAAGCACACCTGGGGCCTGGAACCCACCCCCTGACCCACACCTGGGGCCTGGAACCCACCCCCTGAACCACACCTGGGGCCTGGAACCCACCCCCTGACCCACACCTGGGGCCTGGAACCCACCCCCTGACCCACACCTGGGGCCTGGAACCCACCCCCTGACCCACACCTGGGGCCTGGAACCCACCCCCTGAACCACACCTGGGGCCTGGAACCCACCCCCTGACCCACACCTGGGGCCTGGAACCCACCCCCTGAACCACACCTGGGGCCTGGAACCCACCCCCTGACCCACACCTGGGGCCTGGAACCCACCCCCTGACCCACACCTGGGGCCTGGAACCCACCCCTTTCACTCAGTCAGTAGGGATTTCTTCTCATAAGCCAAATATCACACTCCTCCTTTTACAGTTTTATCATCACTTTCACAACCCAATTCTATTCTATTCTGTTCTAGAGCTCCATTTCTAGGATGCTTAGGTATACCTTTTATACGCTCAGCAATGCCTTAATAAAATTCCAGGGATCTTGCTTTGAACTCACCAGATCCAGGGACTGAGATCTCCCAGAAGAATATTTTCACTGCTCGCTGGAGTCCTCAGGGTCCCGGAATCCCTGGAGGGTCGACAGCATTGTCCCACCTGGCTCACCAAGAATTGTCCCTGAAAAGCGTTGGGAAGAAATGAAACCCTCCAACGCCCCTGGGAAGTGTTGGTGAGCCAGGCACTGCTTTGTTCTGGCTCCCAGAGACAGGGAGCCAATCATTCCAGCCCCACCTGTCCCTTTCCAGACTTTTCACACATTTCTACATTTGAACAAACAAACAAATTCATGTTCATTGCTTCTAATTTACCCCAATTAATGAACTAATGAATTCTCTTCATTAATTAAGACTCTAATTAGTAGTCTATCCTTAACTGGCTAATTTGGTCCACGTTCTTTGGTCCTCTTAGCACTCCTCCTCAGACACAGAGTCTCCAACTCTCAGGCTGCAATGTCTTTGTTAATCCCCTCTGGACCTTCTGGTTCCTCCAACAGGTCCTTGAAGGACCAGGAATTTAAGATCCCAGATGTCCAATCTTCAGCTCCCTCGGGCTTTGTTTATGGAAGCTCATCAGAGCCAGTGCAGAGAAACTCCAAGTTTGGGTGCTTTAAAGATCAAAGCGACAAGAGCCCGTGAAAAGAAACCCGGTCAGCTGCTGCCACTGACTAAAATTTGAGGCAAGTTGGATCATTTCCAACAAGACCAACCCCCACCGCGGGGGGGACCCCGCATCCCCCCGCCCACCGCCGGGGCTCTGCCGGGAACCGCCACCGGGACACCCCCAAAACCAAATCCCCTCCCGCGGACCCCCCACGATCCCCCCCAGGGGCATTTGCGGCTCAGCTTTGGAGTCCTTCCAGCTCCAAATGTCTTCCCTGCAAAGAACCCCCTTTCCTGCAGCCCCACCCCCAAAGCAGTGCTCAGCCAATCCGAGCGCGCAGCGCTGATGACTCATCAGTTGCCAGCCAGACCCGCAGCGCCCAGCGCTCCCCGGACCCCCCCAGGGTCCCCCCTCGGCCCCAGCGCCCCCCGGGACGGGAATTTGGGCAAAGGGGAGGTGGGGGGTGCCCAGGCCGGGCCCCCCCGCGCCGTCCCGGCCGTGGCGGCTGCGGCGGGGGCCGAGTGCGGGCGGGAGCGGCCAAGAGCCCAGCGCTGCCCCATCCCGACCTGCCCCAGCTCCCACGGGAATGGGAGGAGTGGGAATAGGAGGGGAGGAGAAAGAGAAGGAGGGAGAGGAGGAGGGAGAGGGGGAGGAGGGGAAGGAGGAGGAGGAGAAAGAACGCACGTGGATGCACGGCCCGCTGTATCCGCAGCCCCCGCGTCCCGGGAGCATCGCCCCCCGCATCCCGCAGGTGACCGGGGAGGGGGAGCTCGCCCCAAATATCTTGAGGGGGATGTTTGGATCTTGCAGGACCCCAAAGCTGAGCCGCAAATGCCCCTTGGGGGGATATTGGGGATCCCCGGGAGGTGTTTTTTGGGGTCCCGGGGTGGGTTCCCGGCACAGCCCCGACGATGAGCAGGGGGATGTTGGGTCCCCGGAGCCACGTGGCGATCGCCGGATACCGGCGGGGAGTGGGGGGGACACGGGACAAACCCACCGGTTTTGGGGACCCCTGGGACAGGCGGGGGTTGGAATCTGAAACGGGGGCCCGGAGAGGGGGAACTCCCGGCAGTCTGGAGAGGAGGGGGGAGCAGCGAGGGCGGTGGGGGGAGCCGGGACCCCCGGCAGCCTGGAGAGAGGGCTGGACACCTTGGGATCGCCAGCACCTCGAAGGCGAGAGTCAGGGGAGAAGGGACCCTGGGACCCCGAAAGCCCCCGACCACCCTAAAAGGGACCCCGGAGAGGGGAGCCCTCGGGACCCCCGGGACCCCCAGCAGCCCAGAGAAGGGGGATCCCCAGAATGGCAAAGTGAGGAGCCCATAAAGGAAGGACCCCTGGGATTCCCGGGATCTCCGGCAGCCCAGAGAGGGCGGGAACCCTGGAGAGGGGGTTCCCCAATACATGTGAGACCTCCAGCAGCCCACCCAGGAGGGACCCCAGAACCCCAAAGTGGATGGACCAGCGAGGGGGAACTCCACTGCTGAGAGGGTTGTTTTGGGCTGAATCTTGGTGGTTTGGAGGTGATTCCTGGTGATTCCAGGTGACTTCTAGAGATGGAGCTGGGCAGGAGGGTGTCAGAGACTGGAACAGTTAAGGATTTCTGCATTCTAAGAGACTTCTGCAGGCTTTTGACTTTCTGATGGGCAACTGGGCCCATCCCCCCTCCTCCAGTGCAGAAGATGTCAAGCCCCGAAAAGAAAAGGTGGGAAGAGACCACGAACTCCGCGCCAAAAAGGGAGACAGCACCCTATGGAAACAACTCCCCGCCTTGGGGGAGCTGCAAAGGATATAGATACTGACTGGTGACTTTGGGGGTTTTGGCGGGGTTTTTCTTCTTCTTCTCCCCCCACCGCCTGCGGATCAAGACGTCGCTGGATCCAGTGGGTGGTGATTATACCACTCTCACCTTTCCTTTTTTTTCTCTTGCTCTCCCTTACTCTTACCCTGTCTTTCTCTGCCCTAGGCATTTGTTTTCCTCCTCCCCCGAAAGGTTATGACAGCACCCAAAATGTTAACATCCCTATTGATACAAAATTGTGAAAATAAATCTTGTCAATATATGTTTTCAGACACCGATTATTTAGTGTCGTTTCGCTTTAATCCACCCCAAAGGAATTATTGATAAAACCTGGGTTACCCCCCCTCTTTTCCTGGGGTGGGTTGTAACAGAGGGACCGCCAACCCAATGCACCCACACCTTGTTTTCCCTCCTAAACCAGGAAAAATTCATCCCTTTGGGAAGTCTGTCTCTAAACTCTATGGCATGAGCCTGTAAGTCTGATATATGTGTATTAGTTTGAGTTACTCTGGGCAGAAGGGAATGAGTTTACATAGAATAATTCCTTCCCAAAGCTTGGCCAGATGGAGGAGGAGGCTGCGAGGAAGAGGAAGATGCCCCAGGACCCCCAGGCAGGTGAGGAGGAAGTCAGTGCCCCTTTGCCCTGTCTTGTCCTGTATCTCCCAGCTGAGCATCGCCCCCGGCTGCAGGACAACCCCGCTGCCGCCACCGTCCTGCCGGGGCCGGAGTTGGGGGGATGTCCTTGGCCTTCCCTCTGGGCCGGAGGCAAATCCCCTCCCTGTCCTTCTTCCCTCCTGCCCCAGGCCCCGAGCTGAGGACGGAGAGCCCGGAGGACAAATCCCCCCGGCAGAGCCTGGTGGGAGAGGCCGTTTTGAAGGGCTCCACGGCGCAGGAAGGCAGCAGGGAGGGAAAGCCACGAAGGTACCCCAGGAGGAGGGTCTCCAAAGCCAGCCCAGGATGCTCTGAGGAGGAAAGACCCACCCTGTGCCGGGAAGGGGACGAGAGCTTGAGCCAGAGCCCTGACCTGGACGTCCATGAGCAGCTTCACACTAGGAAAAAGCCCTTCAAGTGCTTGGACTGTTGGAAGAGCTTCAGCCAGAGCTCCCACCTGATCTGCCACCAGCGCACCCACACTGGAGAACGGCCCTACAGGTGCTTGGAATGCAAGAAGAGGTTTCAGACCAGCGGGAATCTCCTCCTGCATGAGCGGACACACACAGGGGAGAGGCCCTTCCTCTGCACCCACTGTGGGAAGGGCTTCATCCAGAACTCCCACCTCGTCAGCCACCGGCACATCCACAGCGGGGAGAGGCCCTACAAGTGTGGGGAGTGTGGGAAGAGCTTCAGCCAGAGCTCTGCCTTGACCTCACACCAACGGACCCACCAGTAAGGGAAGCACTAAAGATGCCTTGACTGTGGGAAGAGCTTTGTCTGCTGCTCCAACTCCATCACCCACTGGAGAAGTGATGTCTTCCCACATTGGGAAGACACCTGGCTGGTGGTCTCCACATCCTCCTGGTTCCCCACAGGCACCTGGGTGAACACAGTGGGAGAAACATCCATGGGGTCACAAACTGACCTGGGAAATTCAGTGGGAAGAGCTGATTTGTTGAATTTAAAACAAAGACATTCAACAAAGACATCTAAAGCCCCACCATTTTACTGGGATTTGGGGTCATTTGGAGATCCAGGGGAATATTTGGGAGGATTTGTTGTTTCTGGTGGGATGTGGGGGAGATTACCCCAAAATGGGGGGTTCCCAGGCCGGGCAAACAGGGCCACATTGTCGTAGTTGTGCCAGCAGTTCATGTCCCCTGATCCTGTCTGTTCTCCAGGAACTCCCCTTGGCTGTTCCAGTGCCTGGCCTGGATCTCCCCACACGGGGTGTCCCCCCCAGGTGCCCAAATCTCTGCTGAAGTGCCTGAGCTGCTCCCAGTTGGAGATGTACCCAGGCAGGAACCTCTCCCGGTCGGGGCCGTTCACTCGGCTTTTCCCAGGACCTGGAACAGCCCTGGGTGTGCAGGGACACAGGGCAGGGGGTGCCCCCCCAGCAGCCCTCAGCCCCCACAGCAGGTTGGGAGATCAGGGGGCCACCCCGGACCCCCCTTTCCCACCCCCCTCTGCCCCACAGCTGCTGCAGCACCAGTTACTGGGTGGGGGAGTCCCCCCATCAGCCCCCCAGGGACGGAGAGGGGGCTTGGGCACCTGTGCACAATTGTCACCAGAGCAAGCACACAAAGGGTTACAGAAGCAGTGGACATTCCCAGGGCGGATCTGCCCCCTCCCAGAGCCCCAGGGAACCGCTCCAGGGCTCAAGTGATGGGGGGCAGGGGAGACCCATGTGGGAACCCCCTGCCCTCTGTCCCCCTGCCCACTGTCCAACACCCCTTTTCTCCCCTCTCTCACCCCTTTCCCACCATCCCCACCGTCCCCAGCTCCCCCCCAGCTCGGTTTGGGGGTGTTTCTTCCCCGTGCCCTGCTCGGTTTCACAGTCTCAGCCCCCTCCTCGCTCACTTTGGAGGTCCCAGCCCCCCTTTTCTCCCGTTCTCCCCCCTTTTCCCATTGTCCCCTGAAAGGCAGCTGTTAAATATTGGGTGCTGAAAAAGCTGCTCCATCGTGTCCATTCCAAATTAAGCCTGCATTTCTTAGGAGGGACTGGCATCCAAAGGGCAGCAAGAAGAGTCTTCTAATTCTCTTCTGCTTAATCCTCTCTGCAGCCGCCGATTTTCCCTCAAACCAGGCAGGAAAACAGGAAGAGCCCTGGTGTGGTCGGGGAGCAGCGCTGACCCCAAAGGGCTGCATTTCCCCTGCCGATGCTCCTGCTCTGCCCTCCCCCGGGGCTGGCTCTGCCTGGCGCTGGCCGGACGTGCCGGGGCTCCTCACTGAGCAAAGCCCTTGCCAAAGTTGAGGGGCAAGTGCCGAGCCCGGCTGGCCTGGGAGGAAGCGACAGCAGCGCGGGCCGAGCGGGCGGGATGGGGTCCGAGCAGCGGCGGGAAGTTGCAAACTTGGCAGCCAAGAAGTTGAACTAAAGTGAAGCAGCTCCAAAAGGCCGTGGTCTTGGCGTGGGGCGGGAGGAAGGGGAGCTCCGTGACTGCGGCCGGGGCTGGTTGGGAGCGGAGCGGCCGGGGCTGCCCCCGGGGCTCGCGGGGGCCAACGGGGAACGGACAAACGGACCAACGGACCAACGGCCCCTGCGCTTCGGCAGCAGCAGCGGCGGCAGCAGCGACTGTAGCGACGCGCTCTCGCTGTGACTCTTGTTCGTGCTCTCCTTGCTCGAGCTCTTCGTCCTCCTCTCCCTCTCCCGGTGTCCCGCTGTCCCAGTGTCCCTGTGCCGGTGTCCCATTGCCGGTGTCCCTGTGCCAGTGTCCCACTCCCGCTGTCCCTGTCCCGTTCCCGGTCCCCCCCTCCCCTTGCCGGCCCGGCCCATGGCCCCGGCCGTTCCCCTGTGCCGGGCGGGGCCGCCCCGTCCCCGGCCCTGGGCGGCCCGGCGCGGTCTCGCCCTCGCCCGGCTCCCGGCGCGCCGGCTGTGGCGCTGCTGGGCGCTCCTGTGGGGCTGGCTGTGGGACGGGCTCGGCCTCGCCGCCCCTTGGCTCCGCCTGGCTCGAGCCCGGCGCCTGCCGGGGCCGGCGGGGGCCGCGGGCGCCGCGGCCGCTGCCGCCTCCTCGGCGGCTTCCCCGGCCAGAGCTCCGCCGCTCGCCAGCCCGGCCGCCGGCAGCGAGCCGCCGCTGCCCGCTGCGGCTGGGGAAGCCCGGCCCGGGCCGCTTGAGGGGCGCTCGGGGGCCGTGCCGGGCCCCGGCCCCAACGCTGACGGCCACGTCTCGCCCGCACCGAAGGCCAAGGAGCCGCTGCACGAGCGCTACCGGCTGCATTCGCTGCTGGGCAGCGGCGGCTTCGGCCGCGTCTACGCGGGGACCTGCCTGGCGGACGGAGCCCCGGTGAGTGCAGGAGGAGGAGGAGGAGGAGGAGGAGGAGGAGGAGGAGGAGGAGGAGGGCGGGACGGGAGAGCTCAACCCGCCCTTCCCCTTGGCTTGCAGGTGGCCATCAAAGCCGTGTCCCGGGATGGCATCCGGCGCTGGGGCGAGCTGGTGAGCGAGCGGGGCCAGCGGCAGAAAGCGGGGCGGGACGGGCGGGGACGAGCCGAGGCCCGGCAGGGTGGAAGCCGCCGGGACACCTGGAGGGAGAGTGGCCGTGGGCTCCGTGGGGGACGGGGAGCATCCAGGGCTGGCCGAGGGGGAGCAGGCAGACAGGCACGGCATCAGCCCCACTGACGACCCCGTGGTCCCCCCGCAGCCTGACGGCACCCGGGCCCCCCTGGAGATCGTGCTGCTGGACAAGGTGTCCAATGGCTTCCCTGGGGTCATCCAGCTGCTGGAGTGGTTCGAGCTCCCCAACGGGTTCCTGTTGGTGATGGAGCATCCGGAGCCGTCTCAGGACCTCTCTCACTTACTGAGGGCGTGGGGGTTCCTGCCGGAGGAGATGGCGTGGGGGCTGTTCCGCCAGGTGCTGCAGGCCGTGCGGCACTGCACCAGCTGCGGCGTCCTGCACCGGGACATCAAGCCCCAGAACATCCTCCTCCACCTGGCTACCGGCGAGGCCAAGCTCCTTGACTTTGGATGTGGCACCTTTCTTAAGGACACGGTCTACACCCAGTTTGCAGGTGAGCCCACAGCCGGGGGATGCTCCTGGTGCCGGGCACTGCATGGCCATGCCCGGGTGTGGCAGTGGAGATTGCCCCTTTGGCCGAGGAAGAACAGGATTAGATCTTCAGCCAAGTTGCTTTTGGATGGGGCTGGGGGGTTATTGTGAGACAGGCCCCGGCCTTGCCGACAGCCTGTGCCACCCACCCTGTCCCGGGCTGGGTCTGGGGCAGGGGGGAGCCAGCCTGACCAAAACCCCCGTGAGGGTAGCAGAGAAGGGGGTCAGAACTGTGCACCAGCTGGCTTGGTGTGCAGGCGAGGAAGGGCTTGGGCTGCTCCGCTCGCCTTGTTTGCCTTGGCTTATGATGAATTGTTGGGGGCAGTGCAGTGGGGCGGGGAGAAGGCACGGCTTTTCCCCACCATTGGGTGGGTATTTCCAGGGATGCTGGGGTGAGGCTCTGGGAGCAGGCAGCATCCACCTGATGAACTGCGTCTGTATTCCGTAGGAACACTGTCATACAGCCCGCCAGAGTGGATCTACCTCAAGCGCTACCACGGCGAGGAGGCGACCATCTGGTCCCTGGGCATCCTGCTCTACCAGATGGTCTGCGGGAAGCACCCTTTCCGCAAAGGCACCAACACCATCTGGGACCAGCTCCCGTTCCCAGCACGGGTCTCTCCAGGTGGATACCAATCTTTGTGGCACGGGGGGAATAACGGTGTTGGGAGAGGGCAGCGGGCTCACGAGGACGCCACTCTTGAAGCTGTTTGTGTCCCATGGGTGGCTGGAGGAGGTGGCCTCTGTCCTGCCATCCTGCTCTCCTCCAAAAGGGAGAATCGATGGAGAAGTTTGGGCACAGCTCTCAGCACAGCCAGCACAGCCTGGGCACGTGGACAGTGGGACAGAGGGGACAGGATCCTTCTCCAACTGACCGGCCATTTTCCCCCCAGGCTGCCAGCACCTTATCAGGTGGTGTTTGTCCATCCGCCCCTCGGACAGGCCAGCATTGGAAGACCTTCTGTGCCATCCTTGGGTGCAGGGCATTCCCCTGCCCTAGGAGACGGGAGAGATCCACGTGCTCCCTTTGATCCCGGGGCCTGGCAGGTAACACCTCCACACATCTCTTGGTAATAAGAAGCAAAGGAAACCAGACTTTTTTGTCAGCCTGTAGCACTGAGGAGGGGTCATCCCACGGGAACATGCCCCTCTTTGTGCTGGAGCTGGGCTGCAGACCCGGTCTCCCAAGTGCTGGTGGCCACCATCCAACCTGGTTTTGCTCGTCCCGCTTCACAGACAGCTGGGCCCTCGGCAGAACGCTGACAGCCTGGTCTGGCCCCCAGGGAAGGAGAAGGGGCCTCTGGAGAAGCTGTGCCGGGTGGGCCTGCTGCTGGAGACATCGAGGACGACGTCGAGGATGACAAGCTCTCAGTTGACCTGGACGCCGGCGAGCTGAAGGGGATGGACTTTGATTCTGGCCCCTTCCTCCAAGCCGTGCTCCACACGCCGTTTGCAGATGAGTCCACACCCAGGGGGTGCTCCCGGACACGGGCATTGCACAGCCTGGCTGGGCACCGAAGGTTCCCCCTTTGCTGATGGGGAACCTGAGGAATTCTTCAGCCGGCTGCCAAGCTGCTTCTTGGCAGGAGGGCGGGCGGGTGCTCTGGGCTGGGTGTGAAATGGGAGCCCGGCTCTGCCCCCAGCCTCTGCCACTGCCCCTTTGCTGGGCGGGGCTGGGGCAGGGACAGCCAGCCTGCCAAAAACAAACCCCCGTGGGGGGAGCAAAGGCGGGGCTGCAGAACACCAGCTGCTTTGGGCTGCAGGCCAGGAAAGGCTTGGGCTGCCTTGGCTTAGGAGCCTTTCTTTGGGCCAGTGCAGCAGGGCAGGGAGAAGGCCTGGGTTTTCCTCAGCTGGAGGAGGTGGGGTTTCTCTTTGGCCTGCAGGGCTTGGGCCTTCCTCAGAACCCTGACAGAAGGTTAACATTTTACCTTTTTTTCTTGTTTCCACTTTTGGTTTGTAATCTCTGTTCATGAATTTGTTGTTTGTTTTCCAGGGAAGAGTTGGAGCTGGTGCCCAGTCCGGGTTGGGAAGGGCTGGGACCATCCCTGGAGAGGATCTGACGTCCCCTCTGAGAAGGCTGAGGACATCCTTTGGGACATGCTCTTCTTGCGGCAGCAGATCTTGTGAGGTAGATGCTCCTCTTGCCCATCTTGTCAGCAGCAGTGGGATAATGGCTTTGGGGAGATGGCAGCAGGCACATGAACATCCCGCTCTTGCAGCTGCTGAGGAGGTTGATCTCCTGGGCTTGGCTGGAGGAGGTGGCACCTGTGTTGAGTAATTGCTGAAATCCAATCGATCTGGGATGACCCCAAATGACAGTTTAGTTTTCAGCTTGCTCGAGCTGTATCTCAGCTGTTCTCTGAACACTTCTCTCCCCCACCTGCCTAGTACTTCCCAACTGCTCCCTCCTGTCCCTGCAATGAGTTCCCAGCTCCTCATGGTCTCCATCAAACCACTGAGAGAAGAAATAGAATCTCACAGTCCCCCGGAGTGCCCAAATGAGGAACAATGTAATCCTGGAGAAGTCCTAGAGAATTAGAGAAGGGATGTCCCAAACAAGCAGGATGGAAACTAAGCTCTGGGTACCCAGATAATGAAAGAACAAACTTTATATTTGGTGGTGAAACACAATGGTGCTGTGCTGCTCAAGAACTGAGGTTGGGATGACAGAGAAGGCCCGGAAGGCCCAGAAAAGGACTTCCAATAGGGGTGTGGCTATGTAAAGCAAAGTACTGAATCTGTATTAAGTAAGCCAGACTATTGAATGCACATGTAAACAGTGTGTGTAATAAACAGCCCTGTCTGTCCTTTGGCACGGTGGATTAGAGGAGCTCTCCTCTGAACGCCCAGCATGCTGAATAAAGAAGAATGCTCTTTTTAACATCTCCAAATTGGGGTGAAGAAGTTTGTTTCTGCTGCTTTTCAGTGTCATTTTTGGCCCCCAGACAGGACACCTCTGCCTGATCTCCCGCGGATCCGAGGGATCTCTGGATCTTCACGCCAGCACCAGGACTTTGCTGCAGAAGAGCACAGATCCCCAGCCCAGTCTGGGACACAGGTAAGATCCCACTGGATAACAAGGCATTCTTTTTAGGAATCCTGCCCATGTCAAACGTATGGATCTTTCAGCGCACTGGGGGTTCTTTGGTATTTTGGGAATCCTGCTCATCTGAGACCTGTGGATCTTCCAGCCCTTTGGGTGGGTTCTTTGGTATTCTGGAATCTGGTCTTTGGCTTTGTTTTATCGATCACTATTGTTCTGTACTTGTATTTGTTTCTGTATTGTACCATTTTGGGTCTACTGTTTAGAGCTGGGAAGTGGGCAATCTGAAGGGGGAATTTGGAAGAAGTCCCCCCTTGGTTGCATTTTGCAATATTGGATGAAGATTGGCGGCCCCCCCGGAGGAACAGCTCCCAGGGAGAATTTAATGGAGTGTTGGAATCAAAGGGTGGCTGTTCTGGAACACTGAATTAGAATCCATTGTTACAGTTGATGCTGTTTGAGAAGGGGAACAGAAGTGGAAGGAGGTTATGTCTGGTGATGTGTTTTTCACTTTGCAGAACCTGTGAAAGGGCAGAAAGATTGTGGTGTGAATGCAGCGCCCTCAGAGCCCTTGGTGTGAGCCCGGAAAGGAAAATCAAGCTGAGGGACAAGATCAGTCTAATTTGGGGACATTGTTGGTGGTTGGAGTTGCAGTCCTGGAAGAAATCCCTGAGGAAATGGTGCCCCCGGGGAGAGGAAGAGGACGAGAGCGTGGGCAGCCTGCTTCAAACATCCCCCCCAGGAGACTTGGGATCAGTCCCTGTGCATCCTGTAAGAAAGATGGACACTGGAAATGGGATTGTCCACAACTGAAACTTCAGAACCCTCCGAACCCTCTCGTGGCATCACTGATGACAACTGAGGGGGCACCAGAGGATTCTTCCCCATCAGAACATCTGGTTCCAGCCAAGCTAAGCACAATTGTTTGTGGCTGTGGGAACTTGTTCCTCTGTGTTAAATCCAGGGAAATGAAACTCAAGGGACAATTCTAGAACAATTGTCTGGTGTGCCAGGGAATTGGGAAACTGGGCCATTTTTAATGCTGTGGCTTTGAAATTGGGAAAACAGTGGTTGGCTCCCCAGTTTTTGTATTTCCCCAATTCCCCAAAGCCTCTGCTTGGGAGAGATCTCTTGGCAAAATGAAATGCCACAATCCAATTGAAAAATGGTCCAATATAGGTTATTATTGCAGAGCCTAATTCTGGGGAAGTTTCTAGTTTTGCATGAGAGTCTCCCAAAGCAGAAGTAATCCATCTGCCACCATCACTTGGGGATGCAGTGGTTCCAACAGGATGGGCTGGAGAGGTGCCTCCATGATCCAAGAGAGCAGAACCCG
This sequence comes from Pseudopipra pipra, assembly GCF_036250125.1. NCBI lineage: Eukaryota > Metazoa > Chordata > Aves > Passeriformes > Pipridae > Pseudopipra > Pseudopipra pipra. The sequence continues at coordinate 16,139,368 of NC_087580.1, read as the reverse complement.
TGAGAATTCCAGAGAAACCTGGAGTGGGGTTGGTGAGGCCAAAGCAATGTCCTTTGCAAATAGAAAGTTGTAAGGGATTCTCACCCTTTGTAGAACAATTGATGAAATTTTGCTTGTGAAAAGAATGTGAATCTAAATGGAATGCTCCAGTTTTGCCAGTCAAGCAGGCAAATGGAAGGCTATGCCAGTTAGTCCAAGACCTTAGAGCTGTAAAGAACAGAGTAGAAGATATACAAGCAGTCATAGTGAATCCTTACACTTTGCTAACTCCCCTAAATGAGGGTTTAATATGTTTCACAGCATTAGGTTTGAAAACTGCCTTTTTGTGTCTCCCTTTGAGTTGGGAAAGTCAAGAGCTTTTTGCTTTCCAATGGGAAAATGCAAAGCTGGGGAGGAAAACCCATCTGACTTTGGTGGTCCTCTTGCAGGGGTTTAAAAATAGCCCCCCAATATCTGGAACTCAATTGGCAAAGGGACTGGAGGAATGGAGAAGTCCAAACCCACCCTCTTGGAGCCTTATTGCAGTGTGGGGATGATCTTTTGATGCCACTGATGCTGAGCAGCAACGTTGGGGTCAGACTGTGGCCCTGTGGAATTTCCTTGGGCTGAGTGGATATGGGGTATCCCAAACACAAAGTGCAAGTAGTCCAGAGCCCAGGAGCCTCCGTGGGCTTTGGAATTCTCCAAGGACAAGGGAGGCTGGGCCAGGAAGGAAAGAAGCAACCTGTCAACTGCCCCAGCCCCAGCAAAGGAAGCCCAGAGCGGGATTGCTTCCAGACTAGAGGAGAAGTGTATTGGCAGAGCTGACTTAGGAGACAGCCCCTTGGAAAGTCCTGGTTGGGAATTGTTTCCCAGTGGGGGCAGCTTTGTCCGGCATGGAAAACAATTCTCTGGATGCACAGAACTCCCCACCACCAGGGCAGAGATCCTGACAGAGATCCTTCTCCCAGTAGAAGAAAATGAGTCTAGTGCTAAGGATTGTCAACTCCTTGAAACCTTAGAGCAAACTTTGCTCCAGGAGGCTGGGCAGTTCCCCCAAGTGGGCAAATAATAGTCCCTGAGCCAATCTCCTGTGACCTGGTGGATGGGGAACATGAGGGGATTCCTTGGAGTGAAGCAAATTATTGAAACATTTGCCCAAGTGGGTTCTTGGTCCAAAACTGACCCCAGTTGTACAAGCAGTGAGTCAGCAGTGTGGTGTGTGGAAGAGAAATAATCCAAACCCTGCCACTGGAGTGGGAACAGGTGATGGAAAATGCAGAAATGCTGCAGGTGAATGTTGGCAGATGGATGTGACTGAATTGCCCAGAAAAGGGGGGTGTAAAGATCTCCTGGTCTTGGGGGATACCTTCTCTGGGTGGCCAGAGGCTGTTCCTTGTTGCACTAAGCAGGTTGGGAAAGAGACTGCAATCCTGTTCAGTGCAATCCTCCCTGTATTTGGGATGCCTTTGGGAATGTCATCAGACAGAGGTTCCCACTTGACTGCAGAAACAAAATGCTTCACTCTTGTTTTGCTCTTCTGACAACAGTTCAAACACTGTTGACGTGGGAGGAAAATTTACATGTCTTTTTAGTGCCAAAGGTGATCCAAGTGTTGCCCACAAGTGTCTGTATTAAGTAAGCAAGACTCTGTAAGGAATCTGGAAACTGTGTGTGTAATGTAAAGCCCTGTGTGGCTGTCACTGAAGTGCTGAGGCTGAACAACAGCCCCTGAGCCAAAGCTGAGCTCTAGATGAACCTTCCAACCTAATGGGCTGTGTCTCCATGTATCTGCTCCTGAGCTAAAACTGGGTCTATTTGTTGGTACAAATGTGGTGGGATGGGACTCCACCTGTGTATCTGCTCCTGAACCAAACAGGTGTGCTTCTTAGGAAGATCTGTTAGTCTGGGCTCATCAGTGAATCCTGTTTGTATCTGTTCCTTAACAAAAGATGTCTGATTGTGAGCAAAATCTGATCTTTCTCTTTCTGTATCTGGAGAGTGGTGGAGGCCATGGCAGTCGATGTCTGGCCTTGTTTGGCAGTGGCTGGTGCAGGGGGAGCCTTGGTTTGAGAGAAGTAGAACATTGCTCCCAAGATTCTGCTCTGGCCAAATAAGGAACAACAGAATCTTAGAGAAGTCCTGGAGAATTGGATCAGGGCTGGAACTCAAGCAAACAGGATGTGAGCTGAGCTCTGGGGACCCAGAGAAGATCAAACCAAACATGACGGTCTCTGTGGGGAAAAGCAGTGATGCTGAGAACCGAGGTCAAGAAGCAGACACCTGAGCTTTGGGGGGCACCAGATGCCAAAAAACCCACCAGAGACCCCCAGAGAAGACCCCAAATGACCAAGTAGGGACTTGCAATAGGGGTGTGACTGTGTAAAGCACAGTAATGGACATGTGTTCAGTAAGGGGGAATATCCAATGCCTCTGGAATCAGTGGGTGTAATCCCAAGCCCTGCCTGTGTCCCTGAGCAGGCTGGATTAGAAGAACTCTCCTGCAGGCGTCCAGCACGCTGCCCTAAAGAATGCCTGCTTCTTAACACCTCCCAGCTGGGGTTAAGGACTTGCTTTCTGCTGCTTTGGGGCACCATTTCTGGCCCCAGATGGGACCCTCTGCCTGATCTCCCGTGGATCCGAGGGATCTCTGGATCTTCACGCCGACCCCAGGACTTTCCTGGAGAAGACCACAGATCCCTGGACTGGTCTGGGATGGGGGAAGATCCCACTGGCTAATAAGGCATTCTTTTGGGGAATCCTGTCCCTCTAAGACGTGTGGATCTTCCAGCTCTTTGGGTGGGTTATTTGGTGTTCCCCCATTTGGTCTCTGGCTTTGTTTTCTCCACTAATCCTTGTTTTGTGTTTGTATTTGTTTCTGCACTGTAACATTTGTCCAAGTGGGTTCTTGGTCCAAAACTGACCCCAGCTGTACAAGCAGTGAGTCAGCAGTGTGGTGTGTGGTAGAGAAATAATCCAAACCCTGCCACTGGAGTGGGAACAGGTGATGGAAAATGTAGAAATGCTGCAGGTGAATGTTGGCAGATGGATGTGACTGAATTGCCCAGAAAAGGAGGGTGTAAAGATCTCCTAGTCTTGGGGGATACCTTCTCTGGGTGGCCAGAGGCTGTTCCTTGTCACACCAACCGGGCTGGGGAAGTGAGTGGAATACTGTTGAATCCAAGAATCCCTGGATTCGAGGTACATTTGGGAATGTCATCAGACAGAGGTGCCCACTTGATTGTAGAAGTGGTACAACAAGTCAAATCAGGGATGCATTATTGCAGAATTCCAAAGGCCAGAGCCCCTTGGGTAATTGAGAGGTTGTCTGAGAAGAAACCAAATGCTTAAGTCTGCTTTGGCTCTCCTGACAATAGTTAATTGGGTCTTGACTTGGGAGCAAAATTTACATCTCCTTTCAGTCTCAAACGTGACCCAAGTGTTGCCTCCAAGGGATTGCTGGGTGTGCACTCCTTTACCTGAAAAGACAAGGAAGCCATTCACCATTTCTGCCTTCCCTGTTCTGGCAGAAATGATTCCTGGTCACTGGGTGAGCACTTGTGTTCCCCAAAAAGTAGACCCAGCAGTCAGTGTGCAAGTACCCCCCACCACCTCTGACAATCCTGCCTGTGTCCAAAGCTGTGACCCCCACTAAAGGAACAGGACAAGTGGATTGTGTTAATGAGAGGGGCCCGTTTGTGGGAAATCACCCCCAATGTCCTCAAACCCTTCCTGCTGGGGAAATGACTGATCCTTGGCCGGTCCCCAAAGGAACGGGGTGGGATTGGTGTGTGGAAATAACACCTGGGAAGGGTTGCCCCAAAGCTGGAAGGGCATTTGTATTTCAGCTTGCATCAGGATTCAGTGCTGTAGCTGTTCTAATGCCTTGAGCTGTAAAATGAAATAAAGCTCCTAAGACACTCTATCCCTTCAGGAGCTTAGTCTGAAAAAAGGGGGATTTGATGTGGGATATAGAAGACTGCTCCCAACATTTCTCTGTGGCCAATCTTGGAGAGGTCCTGGAGAACTGGATCAGGGATGTAACTAAGCAAACAGGATGGAAGCTGAGCTCTGTGGGCCCAGAGAAGATCAAACCCAAACGTTCCAGTCTTTGTGGTGAAAGGTAATGACACTGTGTCTGCTCAGAACCGAGGTCAAGAAGTGGACACCTCAACTTTGGGGGGCACCAGATACCAAAAAACCCACCAGAGAGCCCTGAAGGAGACCCCAAAGGACCAACTAAGGACTTGCAATAGGGGGGCTGACTGTGTAAAGCAAAGTAACATCTATGTCTTAAGTAAGGGAGAATATCTAATGAATCTGGAAACTGTGTGTGTCATGTAAAGCCCTGTGTGGCTGTCACTGAAGTGCTGAGGCTGAACAACAGCCCCTGAGCCAAAGCTGAGCTCTAGATGAACCTTCCAACCTAACAGTCTGTTTATCCCTGTATTTGCTCCTTAGCTAAAACTGTGTATGTTTGTTGGTCAAAGATGCAGTGTGGAAAGACTCCCCGTGTACCTGCCCCTGAACAAAATAAATGTGCTTCTTAGTGAGATCTGTGAGTCTCAGCTCATTAGTGAATGATATTTGAATGTGTTCCTTAATCAAATCTTATGTCTGATTGTGAGCAAAATGTGATCTTTATCTTCCTGTGTTTAGAGAGTGGTCAAGGCCCTGGCAGTGGATGTGTGGCCTTGTTTGGCAGCAGATGGGGCAGGTTGACTGCCTGGGTTTTCCCCTTAAGCCCTGGCCAGGCTGTGGGTGGAACCCAGGAGGAGAAGGGAGCCAGATGGTTTTGCACACTCGTAGCTCTGTGAGCTTGTTTCTGCAAGGCCAGAAAAGCTGGACCCCCTCCCAGCACAGATGGAGCCCTCCCCTACGAGTGGACGCCCTGGGTGGGATTTCCCGTGCCCGGGAGGGGTTCTCCAACCCTTGGCTGCGACCGGGGCTCCCCCGCTGCCGTGCGGGCCTGGCTGAGGGGAACAGATGAGGGCAACTGGGCAGGGAGCTTTTCTACTCACTCCAGGCACTCTTGGTAGGAACGATGAGGTGCGTTACTGAGCTCAGCCTTTTGTCATTCTTTGCTGCTTTGCACTGCAGGAAAATTACACACTTGTTCTCCACAGTTGGTGTCGGTGTCTCTTGTGCTGACCCTCGTCTCGGGCAAAAGAGTTCCCTGGGGCCCTGCAGTGTCACAATGGTCCCCTGATTCCATGGGACAACATTCCTAATTCACTGTCTAGACTGGAGGAAAATCCCAGGAAGAGCCGTGGTTTGTTAGGACTTGCTTTATCTGAATGAGCCCCGGGGGGCTTTTGGTGCTGAGTCCTTGAACCTCAGGTACTGAGGGGAGATTGCACAAACCTGTCCAGAAGTGAAAGTCAGAAGGAGAACCCAAAGTATCTCAGAGCATTAATGGATCCCACTGAGGGCCATTCCCAAGACAGGCTCCTCATGGACTGGTTGGAGGAGAGGATTGGAGGCCATGATTGCACAAAGCTCTCAAAGGCTCAGTTTCCAAAGGAAATCCCAAAGCTCCTTAAAAACCCTGGAGGACCTACTGACAAAGCCTCTCCAGGGACTAATTAAAGCAGAGAATTGGAGACCATGATTGATCAAACCTCTCCTAGACTCAGAGTCAAAAGGAAAGGCAAAGGACCTGAATAAACCTTTAGTCCCTTCAAGCATTAACGAGCCCCATTGAGGGCCCTTCCTGACCAAGCCTCTTCAGGGACTCATTAGAGCAGAGAACTGGAGGTCAGGGTTGCACAAACTTCTGCGAGATTCCAAAGCAAAAGCCAAAGGCCTTGGAAAACCCTGCAGTCCCTTGAAGCCTTCAGGAGCCCCCCAAGGGCCATTCCTGACAAAGCCTCCCCAGGGACTCTCCAGCAGATCCTTGGGGGCCGTGAGTGCAGGGAGGCAAAGGCTCTGTGCAGGCAGCTGAGATGTTGAGCACAGCCTGGCTTGGTTGGAGGCAGCAGAAAGGCCCAGCCCTGACCCCCAGCCCGGGGAAGGCAGATCCTGTCCCTCCCGCCTGGCTCAGGGCTCTGCCGGGGGCACTGCCTTGGGGGGGTGACGCTGAGGGAAGGACAAGGGGGTGCCAGTGCCCAGCCTGCCCGGGCCCTTTGCTGTGCCCTGCCAGCAGCAGCCTCCCCGTGCTGTGCCCAGGCTGCTCCTTTCAGCTGCGGGCACAGACAGGGCCCAGCTGTGCCTGCTGCTGTCCCATCCTGCGCTCAGCACGAGGGACGGGGCAGCCCAAAGAGAAGCCCCGTTGCTGGAGGGAGCCCAGGCCCTCAGGCACAGGGGATCTCCCAGGGCCTGTGCCAGCCAGGGGCCTTGTGCTGGGCTGTCACAGGCCAGGGCAGGGGCAGCTGGAGAGCCCCTGGCCCAGCCCTGAGTCACGGGCTGAGCCATCAGCTCCTGCAGAGAGAAGGGACCTCACAGGCCCTTCCCCAGCTTGAGGGCAGAAATGTTCCTCACAGGAACTGCTGTGTTTATCCTGCTGCATTTGACAGCTGCACTTCTGCCTCTCTCTCACTTGGGCCTTCAAAGAGCTCTCCAAGGAAAAGCTTCATTGAGTCCCAGAATACCAGAGGCTGGCAGAGCCCCCTGAGCAGCCCTGCCCTGGCTGTGGCTGGGCTGCAGTTCCCTTTGCCCAGAGCAGCCCCTGTCCTGCTGGGTTGGTGCTCGTGGCTGCAGCGCTGTTGGTCCCAGCCCAAGGTTTTGGCTGTCCCTGGGCAGTGCTGGCCCCGCAGGGAGCGTCTCTGCAACCACCCCCACCCAATGGGCTCTGCTGGGCAAGTGTTTCACAGGGGACATGGCTGGGACAGCTGGGCTGGACTGACCCAAGGGATATTCCATTCCATGGGATGGCATGATCAGCAATAAACTGAGAGAAAGGAAGGCAGAAAGGAAGGTGGGCAGGGGGCAGACGGGGATGTCCTTCATTAATACATTTGTCTTCCAAAGAAACCTCTCCATGGACTGAATTCTTGCCTCCCAGGGGTTTTCTTGGTTTCTGCACGTGGCCTTTGCTTTTTGCTTTCCTCTCTCCAGTTAATCTCCCTTTCTGTTGACCAAGGATTTCTTCACCTGCTTTTCTCCTGTTGTCTGACTGAGGAGGGGAAGGGAGAGAGCAACTTGGCTGTCCCTGGATGGCCAGACAGGTTTAACCACAGTCACCTTGCCCAAAGCTTCTCTTCTAGGTACCCCCAGAAATGTCAGGTGTCCACACCTGAGCTTGGTTATGCCCTGCTCACCCCCTCCCCCAGGGCGGTCAAGTGCAGAACCCACGTGGATCTCTGCAGTGACAGGGGGATGCCAGGAATTATCAGGGTTGGAGGTTGAAGGGAGTTGAACAGGGGACAATTGGGAAAAGCCCCCCACGGGGACTGGCCCAGAGCATGCGCAGTCCCTCAGCACCTTCCCGGCCACAGCTCCTCATTGGCTGCCCGTCCGCTCGGGGTCCCATTGGCTGGCTATTGGCTACACTTGGCTCCATCGCACTCTCCCATTGGCTGGCCCTTTGCGCCACCACGCAGCTTCCCCATTGGCTACCTCTGGGCAGCTCCCCATTGGCTGCTCCCCGGCAACAGGGCTGCTCTCTTAGCAACAGCACCGACCCTTCAACCTGCACTTTAATTCAACTGGGCCAGTTCCAGGGCAACTCCACATCCTCCCCATCCACCGCAGCTTCACATTTTCCCTTAGCAATAGCAGTGGAACATTGGCCCAACAGCAACTTCACCTTTTCCCTTAGCAGAGTTCCAAAGCCTTGGTGCCACAGCCGGGCTGCTGCAGGAGCCGAGCTCCTTGCAAAAGCCCCAGGAGGCACCCAGCAGGCCAGCAGAGGCAGGCAGAGGAGCAAACAAGAGAAAAACTTGTGACAATCAAAAAATGGGAGAAGGTGTGCCCGGCGGATCTCGCTTGGAGACCGGGGAACCAGCCAAGGGACACTCGGGGCCCATCTCGGTGCCAGGAGACCTTTGCTTGGATCCTGGTGAACGGGCCAGGGGGCATCCAGGGGTCCCACGGCGAGGGGATTTAAGGCCGTGCCCGGGGACTGTGGGGAGCTGTTGCAGGACTGCTGCGGGAGCTGCTGCCACCCCCTTCCCCTGCGGGTTGGGTTTGTTCCTCGGAGGCTACAAGGCGACCAGGGCAGAAGCCCAGCAGAGATCTACCAGCTTGCAAGGCAGCGGCACTTCCTGGTGCTGCTAACTCCTGTCCTGTGCTTTTAACAGTTCCCCTTAGCTTGTCCCACTGCCCTATCTCCCTTCTTTCTCTCTGCTCTTTTGTGTTCCAAAACAAAGTGGAATTCTCGTTTTGGGATCCAGCATCTGGCCTTGTTTGTGCCTTAACCTGGCTTATGGGAGTGTTTTAGAACCTGGTTCCCCTCTGCATCGAAGCGGATCGGAACAGCTGGGGTCCCCAAATGGAGAAGGAGGGGGGTGGGACCCACAAAACTGAGAGAAAGGGGGAGGTAGGACTCCCAGATTTAGTGGGAGCAACTGGGGCAGCTGGAGTTTGGGGGTCTGACGGGAAAGGGGTGGGAGAGGGGGGAAAAGGGACGCTTTGCATCGTCAAAGTGAGTGAGAAGGGGCTGAGACCTTGAACTGAGCAGGGTGGGGGAGGGGGCCACCCCCAAACCGAGCTGTGGGGGGAGCAGGGGATTGCAGGGAGGGTGAGAAACGGGTGGGACAGTGAGGGAAAGGGTGAGACAGGGCGTAGGGGGTCCCATGGGGGTCCTGTAGCAGGATGCTTTGCCTGGAATGGGGTAAAACAACTCCAACAAGGCCCTGTTTGCAAAACCCCCGGCAGGAAATGAAGAAGGGGAGTCACGCTGCTTTTGGGTTGAATAATGCTGAAACCAGCCTGACTCCTCAATTCCAAAGGGAAACATCCTGAGAGGGAGGGGAAGATGTGGCAGAGCTGGGAAAATCCCCGGGCAAAGGAACAAACAGGTGACACCCCTGAGAACTTCTCCAAGGCTGCTGGGCTGGCACAGCCTGGACACACCTGACTGACAGTCCAGCACTTTATACGAGAAAAGCCCCAGCTTTTAAGGGCAGGGTCTTGTGACGTGTCCCATCAGACCCCCAGGGATGGACAGGGACTCCCCCAGTGTGGATCCAACCCCCCTGAGCTCCAGGGAATCCCTCCAAGCCTCATGTGATGGGGGACACAAAGGGACCCCTCGACCTTCTGTCCCACCTCCCTCTTCCCCCCTCTCCCTCCTCTTTCCCAACGTCCCCCCAGTTTCCAGACCCCCTCCGTGCTCAGCCAGGGGCTCCCAACCCCTCCCACTTAGGCTGGGGGTCGCAACCCCCCTCACACTCAGTTTTGGGGATCCCACCCCTTTTCCCTTCTCTCCCACCCCTTTCTGATCATCCCATCAAACCACAGCTTCCCCGTGCTCTGCTCTGGGGGTCCCACCCCCTCAACCGCTCAGCTGAAGGGGTCTCACCCCCTTTTCCCACCTTTTCTCCCCTTTCCCCTCCCTTTTCCCTGTCATCCCCTGTTGCCGGTGGCAGTGGAAGGCTTAGACAAAGTTCATTAAAGAAGTCCTGCCCTTGAGTCCCAAGGTGCAGAAAGGACTCCCTGGCTTTCTAAACTCCTGCTCAGAGAGGAGCCTGGGGGCGGCTGGATCCAATCTCAGCCCTGGATTATGCCAAGGGTTGGAATTTAAGGAATTACAGAGCTGTGATTGAACCACTTTTGTCCTGCAGGTTTTAATGATGGAAAATCAGATATATTGATATAAAATGAACTCATCATTATCACAGATGAACAGACAAAAAATTTTAATCAGAATTATTTACTACACAATAAAACACTAAAACAATCAGTAGTACAGGATAAGTACAATATAATTGAAGGAATTATACTAAAACTGGCAAAAAATTAATAACTATTAAGTAGACATTTGATAATTCCCGCAGGCCAAGGCTCCTGGGGAGATCTCTTTTGCTCACCCTCGAGGACTGACCTTGGGGGGGTTCCCCAGCCAAGGGGGGAATCTCCAACCATACACCCCAAGAGGGGTTATGTTGGAAGAACCTGCCCCTGGGAAAGGGGACTGGAACTTTATAGTATAAAGTGATGGACTGACAGCCCTTGGACTCCAGGGGTTGCCTCACCATCAGGATGTTAATTCAGGGTTGAACCCAGACTGGTTCCAACATCTCCTGGCCTGGCCTGGGCCCCTCTCAGCTCAGCACTGATACATTTGCAAATAGGGCATTGTCTTGGTCCCATTCCAGGGGGGAATGTCCTGCCACAGTGTCCCAGTGTGCCTGTAATTCCATCAGGCCCTGCAGTGTCACAATGGTCCCTTGATTCCACAACTTCCCAAATGTTTCCAGGTTCCTTTGGTTCCATGAGGCCCCCATGTCACAAAGGCCCCTGGATTCCAGGAGTTTCCACAGTGTCTCAGGGTCCCTTTTTTCCAGGAGGCCCTGCAGGCTCCCAATTGTCCCTTGATTGCAGGAGGTTCCCAAATGTCTCAGGGTTCTTTGGTTCCAGGAGGCCCTGCAGTGTCACCTTGGCCCCTTCATTCCATGCAGGCCCAGGCAGAGGAACCCCAGCACGGAGCCCCCGACCCCCGTCAGCATCTTGGGGGGCGGCGTCCGACGGCAGCTCGGGGTGGGGGGGCAGCTGGGGGCAACTGGGATATACTGGGAGAGACCAGGAGTGACTGGGATCATCCTGGGACTGACTGGGATCATCCTGGGACTGACTGGGAACAGGCTGGGACTGACTGGGCCCTGTGGAACACCCTGAAAGTTCTGGAGGGGCTGTTTTAAGTGAGCTCTGGAAAACTGTCCTGGCTGTGCAGGGCAGGAAATGCTGATGTTCTGCAGGCCCCCAGCTCTGCTCTCTGGCTCCTGGTTTCCCTCGTGCTGGGCAGTTGGAGCCCAGGCAGGGGCAGCCCTACAGGAGGTTGTGGTGCTGCAGGGCCCAGGGGCTGCACCCCGAGGAGCTCCTGCCCCAGGGGCTCAGGGACCTGGCAGTCTGTGCTGCTGGGGGCAGGATCATGCCCCGGGCTGTGGCTCCTGGGTGCAGAGGAGGAAGGAGAAGCACAGCTTTGGTCCCCACTCTTGTGGCCGGAGGTGCAACAGGCTGGGCTGGGGGTGGTGGCCTGGCTGGTCTCTCTTTGGCCTCGGTTGTGGGGTCTGCAGGGCCAAGTTTTGCCCTGCCCTGTTTGCAGCCTGGTGCTGACCCACTGCTGGGGCCCCCGGGCAGGTGGGTGTTTCTGCCCTGGGCTGTTCTCACTCACACCACATGTATGTGAGGGGGCACTAAGGTGTGTTCTCCTGCCCTGGGACAAATAGCTCTCATTAAAATTTCGGAGATGGCCAAATAAGTGAAACAAAGAACTTTATTAACAGCGTTGGGTGCACCCAACTCGTGACCAGGTTCCAGCACCCCCAGGATGGGAGGGACGAGCCCTTTTAAGAGCCTTCGATTTGCAGAACCACTCCCTCGCTCCTCCCATGCCAGGCCTCGCTCTTTTCTTCCTTCACAGGCCATCTTTGCTTGCTGCTGCAGTCCCTTGGTTGTCCCCATCCCCCTGTCAGGTTGTTTCCCTGCCCCGGCCGCACGGTCCCTTGGCAGTGAGCCCAGGCTGCTCCCACCACCTCACGTTCTTCCCGGCTCACCTTGGCACTGCAGCAGTGAGGAAGCAGAACTGTCAGGAGCAGTAGGCAACAATGAGCAGCAATGGGCAACCCCAACAGAGCTGTGTGGAGCAGCAGGTAGGCAGGACTGTAAGCAGCAGCAATCAGGAACTTTAAGCAGAACCACAAGCAGCCCACCAGTCCCTGACCACAAAATGGCCCCCAGGTGTCTGGGCACGAGGCAGCCCTGGAAACCCCTGGAGCACAAACCGGGCCATTTGCAGTGGGACCTGCTGGGGGACCTGCCCTGGTCCCCGTGGCTCTGCTCTCTGGGGACAGGGAGCCTTTGGGGACTCTCTCACAAGCCACCCCCACTCATGTCCTGCTGGTCACCCAGGTGGCCCTGGCAGTGCTTGGGAACATGACTGGGATGGGGGGTGTGCCCACCCGTGCCAGCAGGGAAGGGCACAAGTTCCAGGGGGGATGTCCAGGGAGACAGGACACTGCAGAGGAAGGGCCTGGGGGGTGCAGAGTGACAATAGAGAGGGGAGGGCGGATCTTTGGCATCCCCTCCTCTGCTTGCTTCAGGCTTCAAGAAGACACCACAAGGAGAAATCCCATGGAGAAATATTTATTGATCAAAGACTATTAAAAGCCTCAGAAACAGGGGGGAAAACGTCCTTCCTGGGGGACACCAGTCCAAGGAAACTCCTGGTTTCTGTCCAGGCAGGAGCAGGTGCCCGTGGGCTCCAGGGGGTCAATGCAGATAAAATCACTGGGGGGGCTCCTTCAGCAGCAGCATTTAATGCATTTGAACAGGCCAGGGACCATCTCCATGTCCTGCACAGAAGGGCTTCACCCTCCTCAGGATCCCTGAGTGACACAATGACACCAAAACCCAGGAATGACAGAGCAGCTGCACCCACTAACTTGGATTTTCCCTTTTTCAAATGTCATTTAACTCACTAAATCCATCTCTTGCCTAGGAATGGTACAGCACAGTCAGGCACATAAAGAATTTGAAGGGCCAACACCCATTTACCAATTCCAAATTTTAATGGTTGAAAGAAAGGCCCATTTTCCTTTTGCCCTGTGCCACCAACAACAGGAATCGTTTCTGACTAAATTGTCCTTTCCTCTTATTTCAAACCCAACACGCCACTCCAGGATCTCCCAAGAAATCCATGTTCTCCCTCCCCAGTGTCCATGGAGCAGAGGTTCAGCTGGGGATGACACCTCTGGGCCCCCACACACCTTCCAAGGGCAGGAGCCTTCCTGCCTGGCCGGGAGCCCTGGGGGGAGTCCAGGCTGTGGCAGCTCCTGTTTGTCCCTTCCCCACGCACATTCCAAATCCCTGCTCTCACACTAAACCCTCCAAAGCTTTCCAAACCCAAATCCTTTCCTCTGCTCCTCTCTCACTGGGACCATTTCTGCCTCCTTCCCCTGCAGCTGGAGGAACCTCCCCAGCTGCTGCTGCTCCCTGGCATCAAACCACACCTTCCCAAACCCTGACTATTGCTCAGTTCAAAGAACAAATCTAGAGATTTCAGTTCACTTCTCTTTTCTCTGACAAAACAACAGCAACTGAAAAAACGTATTATAATCCACAAACTGAATCTCTAATTCACTAATCACTAATTGAATATTGGCACAATTAACACAAATCCAACCCCTGCAAACACTAAAGCTGACACTAAAGAATGCTCTGAACACACAATCCCAGCTTAACAGCTGCTGTGGCAATTTACCTTCCTTCAAATATTTAATGTGCATCAAATGCTTTAAAATGCACACAAGAACAAACTACTGCATTTAACACTTACAGCAAGTGAATTTTCCTTTTTTATATCTATTATGGGCATCCCTGAGTCAGACAGGATTCTAATACTATAACACACACTCCCAGTAACACACACTCCCCAAACACTTCACTTTCTCCAGCACTGACCATTGGGTTTGACAAACACAGTTCCCTGAGCAAAGCCCTCCCCAAAGCAGCTCTATGGGCAAGAGCTCTGTGTGTGACTGATCTGTGGGCAAAGCACACGGGGGGCCTGGAACCCACCCCCTGAACCACACCTGGAACCTGGAACCCACCCCCTGACCCACACCTGGGGCCTGGAACCCACCCCCTGAACCACACCTGGGGCCTGGAACCCACCCCCTGACCCACACCTGGGGCCTGGAACCCACCCCCTGAACCACACCTGGGGCCTGGAACCCACCCCCTGAACCACACCTGGGGCCTGGAACCCACCCCCTGACCCACACCTGGGGCCTGGAACCCACCCCTTTCACTCAGTCAGTAGGGATTTCTTCTCATAAGCCAAATATCACACTCCTTCTTTTACAGTTCTAGCATCACTTTCCCAACCCAATTCTATTCTATTCTGTTCTAGAGCTCCATTTCTAGGATGCTTAGGTATACCTTTTCTATGCTCAGCAATGCCTTAATAAAATTCCAGGGATCTTGCTTTGAACTCACCAGATCCAGGGACTGAGATCTCCCAGAAGAATATTTTCACTGCTCGCTGGAGTCCTCAGGGTCCTGGAATCCCTGGAGGGTCGACAGCATTGTCCCACCTGGCTCACCAAGAATTGTCCCTGAAAATCGTTGGGAAGAAATGAAACCCTCCAACGCCCCTGGGAAGTGTTGGTGAGCCAGGCACTGCTTTGTTCTGGCTCCCAGAGACAGGGAGCCAATCATTCCAGCCCCACCTGTCCCTTTCCAGACTTTTCACACATTTCTACATTTGAACAAACAAACAAATTCATGTTCATTGCTTCTAATTTACCCCAATTAATGAACTAATGAATTCTCTTCATTAATTAAGACTCTAATTAGTAGTCTATCCTTAACTGGCTAATTTGGTCCACCTTCTTTGGTCCTCTTAGCACTCCTCCTCAGACACAGAGTCTCCAACTCTCAGGCTGCAATGTCTTTGTTAATCCCCTTTGGACCTTCTGGTTCCTCCAACAGGTCCTTGAAGGACCAGGAATTTAAGATCCCAGATGTCCAATCTTCAGCTCCCTCGGGCTTTGTTTATGGAAGCTCATCAGAGCCAGTGCAGAGAAACTCCAAGTTTGGGTGCTTTAAAGATCAAAGCGACAAGAGCCCGTGAAAAGAAACCCGGTCAGCTGCTGCCACTGACGAAAATTTTGGGCAAGTTGGATCATTTCCAACAAGACCAACCCCCACCGCGGGGGGGACCCCGCATCCCCCCGCCCACCGCCGGGGCTCTGCCGGGAACCGCCACCGGGACACCCCCAAAACCAAATCCCCTCCCGCGGACCCCCCACGATCCCCCCCAGGGGCATTTGCGGCTCAGCTTTGGAGTCCTTCCAGCTCCAAATATCTTCCCCTGCAAAGAACCCCCTTTCCTGCAGCCCCACCCCCAAAGCAGTGCTCAGCCAATCCGAGCGCGCAGCGCTGATGACTCATCAGTTGCCAGCCAGACCCGCAGCGCCCAGTGCTCCCCCCGGACCCCCCCAGGGTCCCCCCTCGGCCCCAGCGCCCCCCGGGACGGGAATTTGGGCAAAGGGGAGGTGGGGGGTGCCCAGGCCGGGCCCCCCCGCGCCGCCCCGGCCGTGGCGGCTGCGGCGGGGGCCGAGTGCGGGCGGGAGCGGCCAAGAGCCCAGCGCTGCCCCATCCCGACCTGCCCCAGCTCCCACGGGAATGGGAGGAGTGGGAATAGGAGGGGAGGAGAAAGAGAAGGAGGGAGAGGAGGAGGGAGAGGGGGAGGAGGGGAAGGAGGAGGAGGAGAAAGAACGCACGTGGATGCACGGCCCGCTGTATCCGCAGCCCCCGCGTCCCGGGAGCATCGCCCCCCGCATCCCGCAGGTGACCGGGGAGGGGGAGCTCGCCCCAAATATCTTGAGGCACTCTGGCATTTTTTTTTGGGGGGGCGGGGGGATGTTTGGATCTTGCAGGACCCCAAAGCTGAGCCGCAAATGCCCCTTGGGGGGATATTAGGGATCCCCGGGAGGTGTTTTTTGGGGTCCCGGGGTGGGTTCCCGGCACAGCCCCGACGATGAGCAGGGGGATGTTGGGTCCCCGGAGCCACGTGGCGATCGCCGGATACCGGCGGGGAGTGGGGGGGACACGGGACAAACCCACCGGCTTTGGGGACCCCTGGGACAGGCGGGGGTTGGAATCTGAAACTGGGGCCCGGAGAGGGGGAGCTCCCGGCAGTCTGGAGAGGAGGGGGGAGCAGCGAGGGCTGTGGGGGGAGCCGGGACCCCCGGCAGCCTGGAGAGAGGGCTGGACACCTTGGGATCGCCAGCACCTCGAAGGCGAGAGTCAGGGGAGAAGGGACCCTGGGACCCCGAAACCCCCCGACCACCCTAAAAGGGACCCCGGAGAGGGGAGCCCCCGGGACCCCCGGGACCCCCAGCAGCCCAGAGAAGGGGGATCCCCAGAATGGCAAAGTGAGGAGCCCATAAAGGAAGGACCCCTGGGATTCCCGGGATCTCCGGCAGCCCAGAGAGGGCGGGAACCCTGGAGAGGGGGTTCCCCAATGCATGTGAGACCTCCAGCAGCCCACCCAGGAGGGACCCCAGAACCCCAAAGTGGATGGACCAGCGAGGGGGAACTCCACTGCTGAGAGGGTTGTTTTGGGCTGAATCTTGGTGGTTTGGAGGTTTTCTTGGCCAGAAGCCGCCCAGTAACATCTAGAGATGGCCTTGGGCAGGAGGAACCCCCAGCCAAAGCACTCATCCTTTGTTTTTCCCCACACAGCAGGATTTCTCCTTCCCAAAGCTTGGCCGAATAGAGGAGGAGGCTGCGAGGAAGAGGAAGATGCCCCAGGACCCCCAGGCAGGTGAGGAGGAAGTCAGTGCCCCTTTTCCCCCTGTCTTGTCCTGTATCTCCCAGCTGAGCATCGCCCCCGGCTGCAGGACAACCCCGCTGCCGCCACCGTCCTGCCGGGGCCGGAGTTGGGGGGATGTCCTTGGCCTTCCCTCTGGGCCGGAGGCAAATCCCCTCCCTGTCCTTCTTCCCTCCTGCCCCAGGCCCCGAGCTGAGGACGGAGAGCCCGGAGGACAAATCCCCCCGGCAGAGCCTGGTGGGAGAGGCCGTTTTGAAGGGCTCCACGGCGCAGGAAGGCAGCGGGGAGGGAAAGCCACGAAGGTACCCCAGGAGGAGGGTCTCCAAAGCCAGCCCAGGGTGCTCTGAGGAGGAAAGACCCACCCTGTGCCAGGAAGGCAACGAGAGCTTGAGCCAGAGCCCTGACCTGGATGTCCATGAGCAGCCTCACACCAGGAAAAAGCCCTTCAAGTGCTTGGACTGTTGGAAGAGCTTCAGCCAGAGCTCCCACCTGATCTGCCACCAGCGCACCCACACCGGGGAACGGCCCTACATGTGTGGGGAATGTGGGAAGAGCTTCATCTGCAGCTCCAACCTGATCTGCCACCAGCGCATCCACACTGGAGAACGGCCCTACAAGTGCTTGGAATGCAAGAAGAGGTTTCAGACCAGCGGGAATCTCCTCCTGCATGAAAGGACACACACAGGGGAGAGGCCCTTCCTCTGCACCCACTGTGGGAAGGGCTTCATCCAGAACTCCCACCTCGTCACCCACCGGCACATCCACAGCGGGGAGAGGCCCTACAAGTGTGGGGAGTGTGGGAAGAGCTTCAGCCAGAGCTCTGCCTTGACCTCACACCAACGGACCCACCAGTAAGGGAAGCCCTAAAGGTGCCTCGACTGTGGGAAGAGCTTTGTCTGCTGCTCCAACTCCATCACCCACTGGAGGAGTGATGTCTTCCCACATTGGGAAGACACCTGGCTGGTGGTCTCCACATCCTCCTGGTTCCCCACAGGCACCTGGGTGAACACAGTGGGAGAAACATCCATGGGGTCACAAACTGACCTGGAAAATTCAGTGGGAAGAGCTGATTTGTTGAATTTAAAACAAAGACATTCAACAAAGACATCTAAAGCCCCACCATTTTACTGGCATTTGGGGTCATTTGGAGATCCAGGGGAATATTTGGGAGGATGTGGAGTTTCTGGTGGGATGTGGGGGAGATTACCCCAAAAATGGGGGTTCCCAGGCCGGGCAAACAGGGCCACATTCTCGTAGTTGTGCCAGCAGTTCATGTCCCCTGATCCTGTCTGTTCTCCAGGAACTCCCCTTGGCTGTTCCAGTGCCTGGCCTGGGTCTCCCCACACGGGGTGTCCCCCCAGGTGCCCAAATCTCTGCTGAAGTGCCTGAGCTGCTCCCAGTTGGAGATGTACCCGGGCAGGAACCTCTCCCGGTCGGGGCCGTTCACTCAGCTTTTCCCAGGACCTGGAACAGCCCTGGGTGTGCAGGGACACAGGTCAGGGGGTGCCCCCCCAGCAGCCCTCAGCCCCCCCAGCAGGTTGGGAGCTCAGGGGGCCACCCTGGACCCCCCTTTCCCACCCCCCTCTGCCCCACAGCTGCTGCAGCACCAGTTACTGAGTGGGGGAGTCCCCCCATCAGCCCCCCAGGGACGGACAGGGGGCTTGGGCATCTGTGGACAATCGTCACCAGAGCAAGCACACAAAGGGTTACAGAAGCAGTGGACATTCCCAGGGTGGATCTGCCCCCTCCCAGAGCCCCAGGGAACCGCTCCAGGGCTCAAGTGATGGGGGGCAGGGGAGACCCATGTGGGAACTCCCTGCCCTCTGTCCCCCTGCCCACTGTCCAACACCCCTTTTCTCCCCTCTCCCACCCCTTTCCCATCATCCCCACCGTCCCCAGCTCCCCCCCAGCTCGGTTTGGGGGTGTTTCTTCCCCCTGCCCTGCTCAGTTTCACAGTCTCAGCCCCCTCCTCGCTCACTTTGGAGGTCCCAGTCCCCCTTTTCTCCCGTTCTCCCCCCTTTTCCCATTGTCCCCTGAAAGGCAGCTGTTAAGTATTGGGTGCTGAAAAAGCTGCTCCATCGTGTCCATTCCAAATTAAGCCTGCATTTCTTAGGAGGGACTGGCATCCAAAGGGCAGCAAGAAGAGTCTTCTAATTCTCTTCTGCTTGATCCTCTCTGCAGCCGCCGATTTTCCCTCAAACCAGGCAGGAAAACAGGAAGAGCCCTGGTGTGGTCGGGGAGCAGCGCTGACCCCAAAGGGCTGCATTTCCCCTGCCGATCGTCCTGCTCTGCCCTCCCCCGGGGCTGGCTCTGCCTGGCGCTGGCCGGACGTGCCGGGGCTCCTCACTGAGCAAAGCCCTTGCCAAAGTTGAGGGGCAAGTGCCGAGCCCGGCTGGCCTGGGAGGAAGCGACAGCAGCGCGGGCCGAGCGGGCGGGATGGGGTCCGAGCAGCGGCGGGAAGTTGCAAACTTGGCAGCCAAGAAGTTGAACTAAAGTGAAGCAGCTCCAAAAGGCCGTGGTCTTGGCGTGGGGGCGGGAGGAAGGGGAGCTCCGTGACTGCGGCCGGGGCTGGTTGGGAGCGGAGCGGCCGGGGCTGCCCCCGGGGCTCGCGGGGGCCAACGGGGAACGGACAAACGGACCAACGGACCAACGGCCCCTGCGCTTCGGCAGCAGCAGCGACTGTAGCGACGCGCTCTCGCTCTGACTCTTGTTCGGGCTCTCCTTGCTCGAGCTCTTCGTCCTCCTCTCCCTCTCCCGGTGTCCCGCTGTCCCAGTGTCCCTGTGCTGGTGTCCCTGTGCCGGTGTCCCTGTGCCAGTGTCCCACTCCCGCTGTCCCTGTCCCGTTCCCGGTCCCCCCTCCCCTTGCCGGCCAGGCCCATGGCCCCGGCCGTTCCCCTGTGCCGGGCGGGGCCGCCCCGTCCCCGGCCCTGGGCGGCCCGGCGCGGTCTCGCCCTCGCCCGGCTCCCGGCGCGCCGGCTGTGGCGCTGCTGGGCGCTCCTGTGGGGCTGGCTGTGGGACGGGCTCGGCCTCGCCGCCCCTTGGCTCCGCCTGGCTCGAGCCCGGCGCCTGCCGGGGCCGGTGGGGGCCGCGGGCGCCGCGGCCGCTGCCACCTCCTCGGCGGCTTCCCCGGCCAGAGCTCCGCCGCTCGCCAGCCCGGCCGCCGGCAGCGAGCCGCCGCTGCCCGCTGCGGCTGGGGAAGCCCGGCCCGGGCCGCTTGAGGGGCGCTCGGGGGCCGTGCCGGGCCCCGGCCCCAACGCTGACGGCCACGTCTCGCCCGCACCGAAGGCCAAGGAGCCGCTGCACGAGCGCTACCGGCTGCATTCGCTGCTGGGCAGCGGCGGCTTCGGCCGCGTCTACGCGGGGACCTGCCTGGCGGACGGAGCCCCGGTGAGTGCAGCAGGAGGAGGAGAAGGAGGAGGAGGAGGAGGGCGGGACGGGCGGCGAGCTCAACCCGCCCTTCCCCTTGGCTTGCAGGTGGCCATCAAAGCCGTGTCCCGGGATGGCATTTATTTTTTTAGAAAAATAAAAAAAAAAGGGGCAAAGGTGTGGGAACCCAAACCCAGCTTTCAGCAAAGGAAAACAAGGGCTGACAAAAACCTCGTGATCTGAAGGAGCTGGACCCTTCTCAGAAGACCTGTTAAAGTTCTACCTCATGGATCAAGCTTGGCTCCAGCAGAAATCAGAAAGGACGTTTCAGATGATTGTATCAAACCATGTCTAAACCCCTGTAATCCCTCTGTCCCCCATGTAATCCTACTAGAAGAAAAATTAACTATTTGGAAATTGCAGTAAAAATTTGTGTAACTCCCCAATTAACATAGGTTGGCCCCTTCATTAACATACAGCCCCAGATGCCTTTACAATAGTGTTCTCGTGTTCAATAAACTATTCCAGTTCCCCATACTGAGATTGTGTCTAGCTTTTATTTTTCAGACCGCCACTCAAAGGGGCTAAAAGGGGGCTGCGACCTCCACTGAGCTGAGCCACCTCACTGCGGTTTGTCCAGTGAAGTCTCCCTTTTATTGCAATAAAAGTTTATTTTTTTTCGTCGGCTCCTCGATCTCCTGGCTATTTCTGTGTTTCCCACTGGCTGGAATTTCAGACGACCACAATCCCATGGTCTCTACAGCCCCGGCTGTCCCGCACCTTCCCATCTCCAACAAGGTCTTTGCTGTGTGTTAGGAAGAGGTGGAGCAGCACAGCGTTCCTTTGGCTTGTCAGAGGCTCCAGCCCCCTGGGCCAGGAAGTTGTCGTCACCGCTTTCCGGGAACTTGCTGGACTCTTGGTGCTTGGCTGTGTTGCTTCTCCAGCTGCCGCCAGGGCAGTTGAAGTCTCCACGAGAAGCAGGGACTGTGACCTGGAGGCTGCTTCAAGCTGCCTGTAGAGGTCTCCTCCCCATCTTGCTCCTGCTCAGGAGGCCTGGAGCAAACCCCCACAGCAGTGTGCCCATTCCCAGCCTGCCCGCCCTTTGATCCTGACCCATCAACTCCTGAGTGGCTCGCCATCCCCCCCAAGACAGAGGTCGAGACCTTCCGAGTGTCACCTCCCCGAGATCTACGGATGTCGTCTCCCTGGGCTCCTGTGAGGCCCCGCATGTGGTTGCCAGCGCATTCTTCCCTCTCCCTTATGGGCCCTGTCCAATGCAGCCCCAGGGCAGCCCGGAGGAGCCCTGTCTGGGGCTGCGCTGGGGTGACCGGGGACACGGTGGGCTCACTGGGAGCAGCCTTCCAAAGCCCCAGAGCGGCAGGATGGTGCCCAGGCTCTGCTCAGGGCTGCTTTGGGCGTGGGGCCGTCTGCGCGAGTCCTGCACGGGACCCATGTGTCCTGGCTGCCACGCCAAAGGGCTGCTTCCCCAGGCGAAGGGGACAGGGGAGTGACCCTGCGTGAGAGCCTGCACCTCTGGCAGTGACTCAGGCCCGGGGTGCCCTTTGGGTGCCCTTGGTGCCCTTTGGGCCTTGCTGGATCTGCTTGCTGCCATTTGCTGGGGCCACCCTGCACTCCCTCCCCATTCCAGGCAGACACAGGCAGGTGTTGGAATAAAATCTTTTCTTCCGTAACCAGAAGAAAACTGTTAACTATATCTATGGAACGGCGGAGGGGGTCAGACAGAAATGCACACAAATCAACAGGATTGGCAAAAATGTCCGCTTTATTAGAGGACAGACAGCTCATATGCTGCCTGCGACACACAGACATGTGGTTCTTCCCCAGGTTACATTGGATACATAAGGCAAACATACTGTCGTGTACAGTACTAATTGGATATCAGCAGGTGTCCATAAGCCTTGTTTTCCTGCCAGAACAACTCCTCCTTCACCTTGGCACAAGGCCTGCGCCATAGAAGTGGCGCAGTATTTTTTACTCTCTGCACCCAGCCATGTCAAGGGGAAGGTCT
Organism: Pseudopipra pipra; assembly: GCF_036250125.1. Lineage (NCBI taxonomy): Eukaryota > Metazoa > Chordata > Aves > Passeriformes > Pipridae > Pseudopipra > Pseudopipra pipra. Next base: position 16,117,553 of record NC_087580.1, on the reverse strand, counting down.
CAGAAATGCAACTGAAATTGTTCACACAATTTCTGTCCACCGACATCTACGTCTACATCTATCTCTACATCTTCCCTACATCTCTATCTACATCTTCCCCACATAAACACCCTCCCTCCCTCCCGCTGGGATAGATCCCCAAACGATCTATCGCTCCAACTGGCATAGATCCCCAAACGATCTATGCCTCAACCTGGGATAGGTCCCCAAACGACCTATCCCTCAAACAGGGATAGGTCCCCAAACGACCTATCCCTTTAACAGGCCTAAGCCAATCTTCCTGCCCCAGCCCCAGCTGCGGGAGCCTTGATCTTCATGGTAGGCCCTGGCTCAGAGCCCCCCTTCCTCTTCGCCCCGCGCCTTTCCAGCTTGGCGTCTCCACTGTTCGTGGGCGCGGGGACGCTGCTGCCACCATCCTGGCTGGTCCCTGCAGCCCCCGGGGAGGAAGCCAAGTGCCCCTGAGTCCCCTGCGGCAGGACCTTCCCACTCAGCAGAGCGCGGCTGGTTGGAGTCACCCCAGGCTCCCTGGTGGCTTGGAGCTGGGGTGCGGCTGAGGGGTTGGCGGTGGTGTGCCTGGGCGGGGAGGTGTCCTCCTCCATGGCGACATCGCTGGCCAGCGAGAGGTCGCAGCCTCGGGGGGCGTCCTCCTCCATGGAGACGTCGGTGGCCAGCGAGAGGTCGCAGCCGCGGGGGGCGTCCTCCTCCATGGAGACGTCGGTGGCCAGTGAGAGGTCGCAGCCGCGGGGGGCGTCCTCCTCCATGGAGACGTCACTGGCCAGGCTGATGTTAAGTGCCGGGGTGACGTCCACATCCATGGGGGTGCTCCCGTCTGGGGGGCTGCCACTGCCCAGGGGTGTCCCGGAGGGGTTGGCTGAGCTGGCAGGGCTGCGCTGGCTGTGCCGCGCTGCTGGGACCGGGGCCACTGCTCTCCCCTGATGGTGGTAGGGCTGCAGTTGACCCTGGGGGGCACGTTGGTCTGCCCCAGCCAGGGGCTTCCCACTGCCCTGGGGCCCCCCCCGGGCAGTGTTGGATGGAACAGCAACGCCAGGGCTGCTTGCCAGTGGGGCTGGTGGAGGCAGGTTGGCTGAGCCTGTGAGAAAGAGCAAAGCCTGGAAGTCACATCCCGAGCTGGGGCCGTCAGGCGCTTGGAGGACTGAGGAGGAGGAGGAGGAGGAGGGCGAGGTGCAGGGGAGGAAGGGCTGTGAATGTCCCCACCGTGCACTGCGGGGCTTTCGGGGTCAGGCTCTGTCCTCACCTTTGGTGCCGGAGCTTTGGGGGGAGCGGAAGAGCTGCACGAGCCGGGTCAGGGCTGATCTCCAGCTCACAGAGCGGCGCCACAGAGCTGACAGGGCCATGGTCAGTCACGCTCGGTGGCCGGTCGCTTCTGTTGACTGGACACAGGTCTGGATGCTCCTCTTGGAGCGTCTCCAGGGATGGAATGTCGGGCCTCCCATTGTGTCATAGAGACAGCAGTAATGCTGGGGCTTCCCTGAGGTGCTGTTCAAGGCACGAACCCCACTCTGACACGAACAAGTGCCAGAGCAGAATTACCGTTTATTCAAACTGCCCAGGTTTAAATACCACGCCTGAACATGTCACGTGACCCTCTAACCAATGACAATCAAATATTGTCTGAGAACCCGGGAGACCACAACTCCCATGGTTCATTGCTACATTCTTCCTGCCACATCTCCCTCCTCTTTTTATTAACAAGTTGAGAAACACTATGTTTTTAACATTCTTATTAGAACCAATCTTATTTCAACTAATTATAAAAAACAGGGCCTATCGTCACAAGGCCTTTATTGAACTGTTGACAACTTTATTGGTTCGTGCAATATTCAAGCAATCTCAAATTACCCAGGGTTTGTAGGTGTGGATAACCTTTTATCTGAGGGTGACTTTGTGTAATGGCATCATCTTTATTTAAAAGGGAAATGCGTTGGGTTGTAGATGTTGTGTCTGAGGTGGTGTTGTCTGAAGTAGTGTTTAAGATGTCTTGCTATAAAGTGTACTTGCTTTCACACACACATACATGCTTCCACTCAACTTTCTCATTCATACTCCGGTGGCCACCGTTTCATTCTCTCCTTACACATGCACTCTTAAACCCTTTATTGTGTTTGACTCATGGAGTTTTGGTTCTGTATTGGTTACTGTTTATGTGTTTCTTTTGGTTCTGCCTTGGTTACTGTTTATATGTTTCTTTTGGTTCTGTTGTATCATTTACTGCTTCTTTGTGATTATCCCTGTTTTAAGGAAATGTTAATGTAGATTTACACACATAGGGAACAGACCCATATCTCTTTTCCCCCTTTTTTTTTTTTTTTTTCTCCCCACTGTGTGATGTGTTTACTATTGTTGGTCGTGTTTCTTCTAATCCAAATCCTTCACTTATTTCTTCTGGTGGTTGCTCCTGTTGTGGTGGAGGACTAATATAAGGCCTGACACATCTAGAAGGGACCCATTGTAATTTGGTACCCTTGGATACACAGGCATATCCCCTTCCCCATGTTATGAGATCTACTGGTCCTGACCATTGCCCAGATATTAGATCTTTGATCATAACTGGTGGTTTGGAAGATGAAAGTATTTGAGTTTTCTGTTGGCGTTCATACCTGCTATGGTCTGTATCATCACAGTTTAAGAAATTTAGAACATATGACGCTTTCCGTAAGCGTTCCTGGGGGCTATGTACCGACTCCCCTCTTTTTTGTCTTTGAAGCATTTCTTTTAGTGTACGGTGAGCTCTTTCTACAATCGCTTGTCCTGTGGGTGAATGCGGTATACCTATGGAATGGAGTATTCCCCAATCTGTGAGAAATGTTTTGATTTTTTCAGAACAATAAGCAGGGCCATTGTCGGTTTTTATGGTTTTTGGAATTCCTAGGATTGCGAAACAACTGAGCCAGTGTCTGATAACGTCTTTGGCTTTTTCTCCCGTGTGTGCTGTTGCATTAATGTATCTGGAATACATGTCTACTGTAACATGGACATATTTTAGTTTACCGAATTCAGCTATATGTGTAAGGTCTGTCTGCCAGATTTCATTGGCTGTTATGCCCCTGGGATTAACCCCTTCCTTAGCTGGCATGGGGGTAATTCGCTGGCAGTCAGAGCATGACATAATTATGTCTCTGGTCTGGTTTATTGTAATTTGGAATTGTCTCTTTAATGAACGTGCATTTTGGTGGAAGAACTGGTGTGAGACTTTAGCCTGTTCCAGAATTTTGGGAACTGTAGTTGCCATAGCAGTTGCATCAGCTTTTTGATTGCCCTCTGCTATGGGTCCTGGAAGTTCTGTGTGTGACCGAGTGTGCATTATGTAAAAATCAAATTTTCTGTGGTTGATAAGAAACCATATGGTACGAATTTCTGTAAATAAGTGAGGATTAGTGACATCTCGAAGGAAGGGGGCTTCGAGACGTGAGACCAACCCTGCTGCATAGTGAGAATCTGTGACAACATTCATAGGTTGATCATGGAACAATTCAAATGCCATGCGGATAGCTGCTAGTTCTAAAACCTGTACAGAACCTTGGTCCAAGGTTTGTACCTTATTGTCCCGTTGTCCTGTGGCAGGGTTCTTCCATGTCACGATGGCTTTTTTCGATCGTCCAGATGCATCAGTGAAGACTGTGACTCCATTTACTGGTCGTAGTTTGCAGCGACGCGTGGCCATCAGGGGTAGATTTCCTATTTCCGCCCAGAGTTTATGTTTCGGGAAGTGAATGGAAATATTACCGTGGAAGTCCGCTAATGCAGTCTGAAACCCAGCGTCCTCTGCAAGAAGCCAGTCTAAGTTGTCTTTTGTGGCTGGAATGTAGATCGTCTCAGGATCCCTTCCATCCATCTCCTGCAGATGTCCTCTACCTTTCATAATGAGCTTAGCAAGCATGTCATTAACGGTCCAAACAGTCTTAGGTGGAGAGTGGGGAAGAAATAACCATTCTAGAATTCTCAAAGGGTCAGATTCTGCCTGATCCCATTGGAAAAGGACAGCAAAAGGTTGGAACTTGCTGGATATGATGGCGAGGCGAATGTGCAGGTCAGGGGGTTGTCGTCTGCTTTGCCTGTTTTCGACAGCTTGGGAGCATACTTCCAGAGCTTGTTTTGCTTCTGGGGTTAGGGATCGAATAGATGTGAGAGTTGGGTCACCTTTAAGTAGCTCGAAGAGGGGGTGCAATTCCTCTGTTGTGATGCCCAAGACAGGCCTCAGCCAGTTAATGGCTCCTAAAAGCCCTTGCAAATCATTCAGGGTCATAGTGTCCGTTACTTTGAAAGTCACTGGTTGTGGCATGATTTCCTGTTGAGTGATCCTCCATCCGAGGTAGGTCCAAGGTTGGGTGCGTTGAATTTTTTCTGGGGCAAGCTGCAGACCTGCTTTTTGGATGGCGTCAGTTAAGGCAGTCAAGGTGGATTGTAGTTCAGTCCCGTGTTTTGCTGCTATCAGGATGTTTGATATTCCTGTCTTTGCCTCCCATTCTAATTGTTCAATTTGGGTATAGGTCAATTTATGCATGTTTGTGTTTTGAGTAGATCTAGAGGTGTGTATTGCTGTATGTTGCAACTTTGTGGAGCATCTTTGGGCTTGTGTTGTATGAAGGTTTTGTTTGTTTTGCTTTCTCAAGGCTCTTGCAGTGACTGTGTATAAAGAGTTATGTGTTTCTGCAGTTGAAATTGTAACTGGTTGTTTGCTTGCTACTTGTTTAAGTTTGGCTTTCCATGTTGTGTATGGCATATTGTCTAACAGCATTTTAAAATAGTGAGAAGTAAACACTTGATTTGGGGCCCCTCTTATTATTATTCTTACCCTCTGTAACACAAAAGAACTTTTTATAATAGCAGATCATCTGTCAATTAGTAAAGTTGCCCTTCTGTGACTTAGAAAATTAAACATGGTAGTTGATAGCTGTATGTCTGCTGGGTTTTGCAATGCTACCTCTAGGTTGTTGGTTCTGTCAGGAGGTGGATGGTGTTGTCCCAGCTGAAATTCTCGCAGTACAAAACCAACCACTGTCATTGCCAGCAACGCAGTCAGTACACGTGCTGTCCACTTCAACGTTGGTAGCTTTGACTTTGCTGATGGTCTGGGCTTGGGTAGGCAGATGTTCTGTGTGCTTTCCCAGTCTACATCTTCTTCCTCGAGCTGAAGTAGTAGCTGTAGCCATGTTTGCTGTTCTTCCTCTTTTGCAGGATTCAAAACTGCTTGTCCTTTTTCTGGTTCTCTTGTCTCACTGAATTCAGTTTGCCACAGCTCAGCTAAGCTTTCTAGGGAGTCAATATCTCTTCTTCCTCCTCCATCAGGCCATCTTCGGCATAGAAGCTGTTCTGAGGCTGGTGAGGGCTGTGGGTTGGTTTCTGGGTAGGAGAGCCACAGTGATGCTTTAACTGTTGTGCATTTGTTGTGAGTTGGTTGAACTGGTGGTGACGGAAGAGGCACTTTCACTTCCGCCTCACGGCCGGAGTAAGCTTGCTGCGTCCATGTTGCTGCGTGGTTGTTCTGCAGCGGTCTCATGGCCGCTGCGCAGCCAAAGGGTGTTAGTGGAGCGCCCTGGCTAAAGGGAGCTAGCAGATTCTCTTCTGTGTCCTCTATAGACTCGCTGTCTATTTGTCCGTCACAGTCATCCTCCCCCCTTCCCGGCGAAATGCCTGAACCTGGGGGTGGCGGCTTCACTTCCGGCACACGGCAGGGGCAACATGGCGGTGCCTCCGGTGCCACTCTCCTTCTGCACATTGACTGTGCAACCACCGTGTCACGGTCGCCCCGTAACGGTCCAGGGGTCGGCGCTGCTCTGTAATGGTCCTCGGCTCCAGCAGCACTGCTTGCTGCTCTGTATGGCATGGTCTCAGCTGCAGCCATGGGCGCTGGCATAAAGCCAGCATCCCCCCCGGCTGCCATGCTCATGCTGCCAGCCCCCAAGCCATGCTCCTTCACACCACACGCTGCCACTGCACTGTTCCCCCCAAGGGCTCCCCCTCCCCCCCATCCCCCCTGACCAACGTGCATTCCCCCCCTGCCCCACTCGGTCGGTGGGGGGGCTGGGGTTGAAGGGGGGGGGTTGAGGGGAAAGGAGTGAAGGGGGGGGAAGTCCGCTCTCCCGGGTGCATTTGCCTTTCTGTAGTGCTTATTCAAGGCTATCATAATGTCTTTCCATGTAGCCAAATTCTTGAGGGCGTCTGTTTTTCCCTCACTGGCTTTTTCAATAATTTTGTTCCCTATTTTCCTCCAAGATGACACTTGACAAGGTCCAGTCAGAGGGAATGCAGGTTCAGGCAACGAAATCCAATATAACAAGTCCCATAACTTACTTTCTTCTATGGTTGTTCTTGTAAAAGTTGAGAGACAGCTTCTGCTGTTTGTTTGATTTTTGGAGTAATTCCCTCCTGACGGGTAAACCACCCTCCCATATTCGCCAATTTTTGGTTACCTCTGTGCGGAAGCTCTGTTGTCTTTTCTTCTGGTCCTTTTTTCTTCCTTTTTTGTTCCTTTTTGCAGAGGTAACCCAGCGCGCTGAATTCTTTCTTTTCTTCCTTTTGGTTTTGGCGATATGGACACCCCCGGACAGGTTCCCCAGAGCTTCTGCTCCTGGTTGCCGGTAACCTGCTGAAGACCCTGTTCGGGCTCCATTTGAGGTGCTGTTCAAGGCACGAACCCCACTCTGACACGAACAAGTGCCAGAGCAGAAATACCATTTATTCAAACTGCCCAGGTTTAAATACCACGCCTGAACATGTCACGTGACCCTCTAACCAATGACAATCAAATATTGTCTGAGAACCCGGGAGACCACAACTCCCATGGTTCATTGCTACATTCTTCCTGCCACACTTCCCTTCTTCTGCCCCACCCCCAACAGCTTTGCCAGCTCTTCCTGGCCAGAGGAAGGCTTAACCAAAGAGCTCGAATCACATAACATCCTGCCTTGGAAGGGACCCACAAGGGTCGCCCAGTCCAACTCCTGGCCCTGTGCAGGACAGCACAGCCATCCCACCGTGTGCCTGAGAGCGTTGTCCAAACGCTCCTTGAGCTCTGGCAGCCTTGGGGCCGTGACCACTGCCCTGGGCAGCCCGTTCCAGTGCCCGACCACCCTCCAGGGAAAGCACCAGGGCAGTTGAAGTCTCCACGAGAAGCAGGGACTGTGACCTGGAGGCTGCTTCAAGCTGCCTGTAGAGGTCTCCTCCCCATCTTGCTCCTGCTCAGGAGGCCTGGAGCAAACCCCCACAGCAGTGTGCCCATTCCCAGCCTGCCCGCCCTTTGATCCTGACCCATCAACTCCTGAGTGGCTCGCCATCCCCCCCAAGACAGAGGTCGAGACCTTCCGAGTGTCACCTCCCCGAGATCTACGGATGTCGTCTCCCTGGGCTCCTGTGAGGCCCCGCATGTGGTTGCCAGCGCATTCTTCCCTCTCCCTTATGGGCCCTGTCCAATGCAGCCCCAGGGCAGCCCGGAGGAGCCCTGTCTGGGGCTGCGCTGGGGTGACCGGGGACACGGTGGGCTCACTGGGAGCAGCCTTCCAAAGCCCCAGAGCGGCAGGATGGTGCCCAGGCTCTGCTCAGGGCTGCTTTGGGCGTGGGGCCGTCTGCGCGAGTCCTGCACGGGACCCATGTGTCCTGGCTGCCACGCCAAAGGGCTGCTTCCCCAGGCGAAGGGGACAGGGGAGTGACCCTGCGTGAGAGCCTGCACCTCTGGCAGTGACTCAGGCCCGGGGTGCCCTTTGGGTGCCCTTGGTGCCCTTTGGGCCTTGCTGGATCTGCTTGCTGCCATTTGCTGGGGCCACCCTGCACTCCCTCCCCATTCCAGGCAGACACAGGCAGGTGTTGGAATAAAATCTTTTCTTCCGTAACCAGAAGAAAACTGTTAACTATATCTATGGAACGGCGGAGGGGGTCAGACAGAAATGCACACAAATCAACAGGATTGGCAAAAATGTCCGCTTTATTAGAGGACAGACAGCTCATATGCTGCCTGCGACACACAGACATGTGGTTCTTCCCCAGGTTACATTGGATACATAAGGCAAACATACTGTGGTGTACAGTACTAATTGGATATCAGCAGGTGTCCATAAGCCTTGTTTTCCTGCCAGAACAACTCCTCCTTCACCTTGGCACAAGGCCTGCGCCATAGAAGTGGCGCAGTATTTTTTACTCTCTGCACCCAGCCATGCCAAGGGGAAGGTCTCAGAAATGCAGCTGAAATTGTTTACACAATTTCTGTCCACCGACATCTACGTCTACATCTATCTCTACATCTTCCCTACATCTCTATCTACATCTTCCCCACATAAACACCCTCCCTCCCTCCCGCTGGGATAGATCCCCAAACGATCTATCCCTCCAACTGGCATAGATCCCCAAACGATCTATGCCTCAACCTGGGATAGGTCCCCAAACGACCTATCCCTCAAACAGGGATAGGTCCCCAAACGACCTATCCCTTTAACAGGCCTAAGCCAATCTTCCTGCCCCAGCCCCGGCTGCGGGAGCCTTGATCTTGATGGCAGGCCCTGGCTCAGAGCCCCCCTTCCTCTTCGCCCCGCGCCTTTCCAGCTTGGTGTCTCCGCGGTCCGTGGTCGCGGGGACGCTGCTGCCACCATCCTGGCTGGTCCCTGCAGCCCCCGGGGAGGAAGCCAAGTGCCCCTGAGTCCCCTGCGGCAGGACCTTCCCACTCAGCAGAGCGCGGCTGGTTGGAGTCACCCCAGGCTCCCTGGTGGCTTGGACCTGGGGTTGATATAGGAAGCTGGGCCCAAAAGAGTTAACTAAGAGATTTGGGCCTGCTAACAAGCTACCAACATCCAAGACGATCTGTGCTCGTTCTGTTCTATTTACTGGACCAAAGCTTAGGAGAATAGTACAGGAACAGGTAATAGGCCTAGAGGTTATAAATTAGAAATACAACAGGATCAGGTAGACATTTAAATAGGAGAAATAGGCCTGGAGCCAGGGTTTTTTCCAAGCTTCAGTGAGCGGGTCAAGAACAATGGAAAAGAAGAAGGGTCAAGCTGAGGAAGATGAGTTGAAGCCCCCTGCCCCATGGAGGAAGATGGGAACTACCCTCCGAAATGGGGAGCCAAGAGAAGCACCGCCCCAAGCTCCGCCTATACTCCACCTATTTTTAATATATATTGATAGATGTTGTAATCACTTGGCGACCGCGGCAGGACGCCTTCTCCATCTGGCTGCGGAATCTCCTGGAGGGCGGGACCCCCTTGGGCGCCCTCGGGTAAGTCTTTTTACCCGAAGGGGCTCCCTTCTTCGGTGGCTTCTTGCGGGGGCTGGACAAGAACACTGCCTATTGATAAAAGGTATTTGTATCTGGTTTCTGGATACCTGTAAGTCGAGGCAGGACGCTCTCCCAGGGGAATATCCCCTCTGGTCTGGTCTGGTCTTCTGGTCTGGTTTTGTTTGTATTTGGCCAAGTATTGTTATTGTGTACCTGATATATCTTGCTTACCTTGAAACATCCAGGAGCACATAGTTAAAGGTATTATCATGCTAAGAGTTGCTATATGAGAGGTAGTGCTGAAGAATTAACTATAAGCACATCACTTTGGATAAGACCTAGAATTAAGATTTGTCAATTTTGCAACTGTTAGTTATATGTATGAGCCTTGTGTAACAGATGTAAGGTTTGCCTCCCCGACAGACAAGGCTGGGTCAGAACCAGTGTGCATATTGCAGAAAAGAGGGACACTGGAAGCAAGAATGCCCTGAATTAACAGGTGGAAATACAGGCACAGGAGAGGCTGTTGTTGCTTACAGAGTATTGAGTGAAGGGGGGGGCCAGCAGGCCAGTGCTAGGGGACCTGCTGGTAAAAATCAAGCTAGGGGAAGAAAAAGAAGAATTAGATTTTCTAATTGATACCGGGGCTACATTTTCTGTTTTGAATTAATACCTAAAAGTGATAAATATGTTTAAGTTGTGGGTGCCACTGGCCAATCAGAAAAGCTTTCTTTTGAAACCCCTAAAGTTCAAAATTGGAAAACAAATGGGTGTGCATCAGGTTTTGTATTTACCAAATTTATCCAAACTCGTATTGGGCAGAGACTTACTAGAAAATCTGGGAGCTGTAATAGAATTCAAACAAGGTAAAATTGAACTTAAGGTAAAGGAAGAACAATTAATAGCAGCTCTGAGTTTAGCAATGAGCTATGTGGAGCCAAGCCAGGGTAATTCAAATGTCAATCAAATTTTAGATCAGGTATACCCAGGAGTTTGAGCTATTGAAACACCAGGAAAGCCAAAAAGGGCAGCTCCCATTGAAATAGAATTATGGCCAGGAGCAAACCCAGTAGTTAGGAAGCAATATGCACTGAGGCTGGAAGATAGAAGAGGAATTGAGCCAATAATAGACAACTTTTTGAAATTAAGGTTTTGTAGAGTGTGAATCAGATTGCAACACCCCAATTTTACCAGTCAAAAAGACAAATGGAACACATAGGTTGGCTCAGGATTTAAGAGCAGTAAATAAAATAGCTAAAACATACATGCAGCTGTTGCAAACCTATATACCTTATTAACAATATTAAAAGAAAGTGTAATTTGGTTCACAGTATTAGACTTAAGAGATGCCTTTTTCTGCCTTCCCTAAACACAGCAAAGTCAAAGGATATTTGCCTTCAAGTGGGAAAATCCCACCACAGGAAGGAAAACTCAGCTCATTTGGACAGTGTTACCTTAAGGGTTCAAAAATATTCCCACAATTTTGGGAATTAATTAGCAAAAGAATTAGAACAATGGCAGTCACCACCGGGAAAGGGTGTACTTTTATAATATGTGAATGATCTATTGATTGTTACTGAAAAACAAGAAGAATGTGCCCAATGGACAGTAAACCTCTTAAACTTTATGGACTTAAATGAGTATCGAGTCTCTCAACAGAAAGCACTTCCAGTGCAGAAACAAGTGGTGTACCTGGATTACAAAGTATCTGAAGGACAATGATCACTGGGGACAACAAGAAAGGAAACTGCCAGACACTGAAACCACAGATGGTGAGAAACCTTCAAGCCTTTCTAGGAATGACAGGTTGGTGTTGTTTATAGATATATCAGTATGGGCTAATTGCAAAGCCTTTATATGACCTGCTGAAAATGACTAAGGGCAACCTCATCTGGACCCCCAAAGCAAGTGGAGCCTTCAAACAGCTGAGATGAGAACTCATAAGGACTCCGGCGTTGGGATTGCCTGACGTAACGAAGCCCTTTTGTTTGTTCTCGCATGAACGACAAGGAATGGCTCTGGGGGTCCTGGCTCAGCAACAAGGGCCATACAAAAGAACAGTAGCCTACTTCTCCAAGCAATTGGCTGAAGTAAGCAAATGATGGCCCACCTGCCTAAGGGCAGTAGCAACAATGATCATAAATATAGGAGAAGCCAGGAAATGTACAATGGGACAGAAAATGACTGTGTTAGTGTCCCACACAGCATCTACAGTACTGGAACAGAAAGGAAATCATTGGCTGTCACCCTCCCAATTTCTGAAATATCGGGTAATCCTGGCTGAATCAGATGACATAACCATTCAGGTGACTAACACTGTTAACCCAGCTTCATTCCTAGAAGGAAGAATCTCGGCTGCACCTGTCATGCAGGACTGCCTGGAAACCATTGAAGCAGTGCACTCCAGCTGCCTGGACCTTAAAGAAGAACCACCCCTGGATGCAGAAGGCTGGTTTACCGATGGCAGCAGTTTCCTAAGACAAGGTGTGAAGATGGCTGGGTATGCTGCGACCACCACTACTGAGGTAATCAAATCAAATCCTTTGCCTGCAGGAACCTCAGTCCAGAAAGCAGAACTGATAGCTCTCATTCGAGCTTTAGGATTGGCAGAAGGAAAACAAATTAACACCTGGACTGACTCCAAATATGCCTTTGGCATAGTTCACGCTCATGGAGCAATTTGGAAAGAAAGAAGACTTTTAACTCTTCAAGGAAAAGTTGTGAAATATGCTGAAGAAACTCTATGATTATTAGAAGCTGTACAACTCCCCTCTCAGGTGGCAATTATGCACTGCCAAGGACACCTGAAAGGTAACACTGTCCTGGAAATAAGAAACAGAAAAGCTGATGCAGAAGCTGAATTAGCTGCTGCAGAAGCTGAATTAGCTGCTGCAAGAAGTAAAGAACTATCAGTAGCAGCTTTAGTGCTAGAAGAACTAGACACAGATCAACAGGTAGAATATCAAGAAACAGATTATAAGTGGATACATGAAAATGAAGGTAAGGTGTTAGACAATAGATGAGGTTAACTAAAAACAGGTCAGTTAATACTGTTAGAAAAATTAGCGTGGCAATTTTTAAAAGTAAAACATGATAAAACTATTGGGGCTTAGACTCACTCTATTAGCATTTAAGGACTAGAGTAGCAGGACCAAATTTATTTACCACAATAGAGCAAGTCACAACCCAATGGGAACTTCGTCTGAAATACTGGAACAAAAATACACCAAAGGGCAATAAGTAAAGGGCAATAAGTAAAGGGCATTTCCCAGGTGAAATCTGGCAAATTAATTTCTCTGAGCTCCCAAGAAAAGGGGGGGGTCCTGTTATCTCTTAGTTTTGACTGACATTTTCTGGATGGCCTGAAGCTTTCCCATGTAGAAAAAAAATGAATCAAAAGGAGTGGTTAAAGTCTTGTTGAATGAGATTATACCACGGTTTGGAATGCCTAAGAGCATCTCTTCAGATAGAGGTTCACACTTTTGTGCATGAATTGTACAAGCAATAAGTAAAGCACTAAAAATCAACTGGCAACTGCATATGCCCTACAGACTCCAAGCAAATGGGCAAGTAGAAAAGATGAATCTAAAATATGTCAAGAAACAAATTTTCATTGGTATCAAGCTTTACCTATTGCTTTAATCAAGCTAAGGGTCAAGCCAAGATCCAAAGGGAAACTGAGTCCATTTGAAATTCTCTTGGGCAGACCCTACATGATGCAAACTGTGAATAGTGAAGCTGTAGATCAAACCAGTAATCAATATGTGTACGATCATGTTATGGTTGTAGGAAAACAATTGCAGAAAAATGCTACAGTGGTGTTAGAACACCAACCCAAGCAGCCTGATTGTAAGCTACATCCATCCAACCCTGGTGATCAGGTATATGTTAAGAATCTTTCAGGAGATCCACTACGGGAGAAGTGGGATGGACCCCAGCAGGTGCTGATGACCACCTCCACACGATCCGGGTGAAAGAGAAACCCACGTGGATCCACTACTCTCGAATCAAGAGAGTTCCAGAGGAAGCATGGACCTCGGGAGAGGAATCATCTACTATCAAGCCTCCTCAATGCTGATCCTTGGACTGATAAGTACATTAGTGTTAAATCAAACTCTTGCCCCAAAATTATTATGGTCTCAGGCCTATAATGGGAATTCTAGTCTATGATTTGCTATAAATACAGATATTCTGAATTCATCTGAACTGAACCAATACAATCCATCTGTTATAGTCCTCCAAGGAACAAGGGTACTGAATAATTGGTAAAATCCTGGTACCCCATACAATGCAAGTGTTTTAATAGGCACGGATTAGATGGTCACCCAGAACTGACGTTACTGTGAAATGTAATTAGTGGCTGATCAATGTTGGCACACCTTCACTCTAGATAAATCAGTTTCTGTGATGTGTCAGTGGACATTCAGGGAAGGAAATATAACAATGAGATTACCAACCAGCAAATCTCCTACCACCCCATTGACTAAGACCACCACCAGTTTTACAACTCCTTCTTTAGCCTGTGAGAGTGTCCACAATTTAACTTATGCTGGACCATATGTAATTAAGCACTCAAATGAGCAGAAGCTGTTGTTAGATCCCATATATTCACTGAAAAGGGTTCCAATACACCTTTAAGTAAACATATCAAACATACAAAAAGATTGTCAGCCCTGTATTCAACAAAGCCTTAAAGACTGGCATGTATAGATGATGGCCAGATCCCCTTGTACCAGAATTCAAAGAGATGTAACGGGATGGTTTGGCACAGGATTAAGTGTATTAAACACCATAGATCAAGAAGTATTAGTGAATAAACTAAGTGCTGTCACATCTGATCTAGGAAAATTCAAAGTCCCTTTAAGATCATCTTTGCTCACTTTGGCAGAAACACAATCATTGGCAGTTAAATTGTTAACATTAGTAGCTAACCACTGCAAAAGATTTCACCAAGATTATTGACTATGCTGGTGTCATCCATAAAAGATTTGCACTTGCAATACAATGTCTCCAAACTCAACAGTGGGTGCAATCTGTAGCTGCAGGAATATTAAGAGAAGGAACTTCAGGAATATTACCACAGGAAGTAAGAGAAATAATAGCTAGAAACAGTTCTACTACACAGTTTGAGAAAAATTACCAAGCGTGGTGGCAGTTAGGAAACTTCACTTACAATCCTCAACATGAACAAATTGAAGCTTATGTGCTCACTATCAGTGCAGCTAAAGAAAAGACCATCTTTCCTAGCCTGACATTAAGAGCCATACACCAAAATGTAATTGTCAGACCCATAGACCATAATGTTTGGGCAAGTTAGGATCACACCAAGAAAAAGTGGCAGCCAGTCAGTACTGAGGCATGTATTCCTAAAGGACAATTAGGATATATCTGTGAAAATGCTGGAGTAGAAAATGAAGATTTATGCTTAGATGCTGACAATAGTGTGTGTACCTTTGAAATGCTTCCCCATACTAAAACCCAATCACAAGTCTATTATGTAGGAAATGGTTGTGCATGTGTTAGAATCTTTTGTGTTAATTTTACCATAGGTATTTGTCATGAAGTAGTGAGTGGTATTAATTTTTTTGTTTTGCTAAAATAATAGGCTGTGACTTTGGTTATATCATTCTAGTGACTACTAGACAACTGATTGAAGCTGATTATACAATGTATCATGATGTGCCGAAATTGCAGAGAGGAATGAACATTAATCTTTTTAAAGCAATGCTTAAACATCCTGATATAGAAAAACTGGTCCAGGAAGTAAACAGAACGACTAGACGAATGCTCTGGCAAGTAGAACATGACACTGAGAGCATAAAAACTGTTCTAACCAAAGTGGAAAAAGTGGGAGAACATCACTGGTGGGATATCTTTACAGGATACTCCCCTACAGCATCACAAGTGTTTCACTATTTCATACATCCAATATTGGTATTAGGAGCTGGCATTATTCTACTACTTGTCCTAATTGTTTGGCTATGGTGCAAATCAAGCATCATGGTTAGAAGGATGCAGATAATGAGGGCTGTGATGAATACCTATCAAAATCCATTAGAACTTGACGAAGGAATTCGTAAATTCTAAACAAAAAGGGGGGAATGATATAGGAAGCTAGGCCCAAAAGAGTTAACTAAGAGATTTGGGCCTGCTAACAAGCTCCCAACATCCAAGACGATCTGTGCTCGTTCTGTTCTACTTACTGGACCAAAGCTTAAGAGAATAGTACAGGAACAGGTAATAGGCCTAGAGGTGATAAATTAGAAATACAACAGGATCAGGTAGACATTTAAATAGGAGAAATAGGCCTGGAGCCAGGGTTTTTTCCAAGCTTCAGTGAGCGGGTCAAGAACAATGGAAAAGAAGAAGGGTCAAGCTGAGGAAGATGAGTTGAAGCCCCCTGCCCCATGGAGGAAGATGGGAACTACCCTCCGAAATGGGGAGCCAAGAGAAGCACCTCCCCAAGCTCCGCCTATACTCCACCTATTTTTAATATGTATTGATAGATGTTGTAATCACTTGAATATGCACTTAATCACATCTGAAGACTGTATAAAAATGCTGATTTTGTGTGAAGCCTTTGAGCAAGTTTGTCCAGCGCGAGCTGGCTTGCTCCCAACGTTGAATAAACAAATACCTTGCTGCTTAAAGATAAAAATTCTCTGAGCAGTTTCTTGGACCGATTTTTCGGATTCAGTGTGCCTGAGAGCGTTGTCCAAACGCTCCTTGAGCTCTGGCAGCCTTGGGGCCGTGACCACTGCCCTGGGCAGCCCGTTCCAGTGCCTGACCACCCTCCGGGGAAAGCACCTTTTCCTAATGTCCAACCTAAGCCTCCGCTGACACAGCTCCGGCCGTTCCCTCGGCTCCTGTCCCTGGTCCCACAGAGCAGAAATGGTCGCTGCCCCTTGGCAGGAAGCTGCAGCCCCCCAGGAGATCTGACCTCAGTCTCCTCTTCTCCAGGCTCAACAGCCCCAGTGACCTCAGACCTCAAGTGCAAGGTCCTGCACCTGGCTCAGGGCTTGGCTGGTGCCACCTGGCACAACATCAGCTTGCAAATTTTGCAACACAACAGGGAGGACCAAGAAGGCTTTGGCTAAGAGAGACTGTTTACAAGGGACTGGAGCGACAGACCAAGGGGCAATGGCTTGGCGCTGGCAGAGGGCAGGCTTAGATGGCATATGGGAAAGAAAGCCTTCCCGGGGAGAGTGGTGGGGCCCTGGCACAGGTTGTCCAGAGAAGCTGTGGCTGCCCCATCCCTGCAAGTGTTCAGGGCCAGGTTGGACGCGGCTTGGAGCAAGCTGGTCTAGCGGAAGGTGTCCCTGCCCGTGGCAGAGGGGTGGTTGGAAGCAGATGAGCTTTCAGGTCCCTTCCTTCCAACACCAACTGCTCTAGGAGTCTTGAAAAACAGGAGACTTCTGCAGAAGCCAGGAGGTGAATAAAAACATTTGCCACTTAAACACAAAGTCTTGTTACCAAGGGGCATCACCCGATTCTGGGGACTACTCTCATGACTTCTCACCACTGGAAGCTGACATTGCTGAAAGCCATAGAAATTGACCTAAAATTGACCAAACAATCCGACAAAAGCTCCCTGATGGAAGGATCCTGGAGCAAGCATATCATCCCGGAGGCAATGACAGGGCAATTTCTGCGCCTCTGCCGTAAACCTGTCAGTTCTGGCCCTGCCCTGGGGAGGTTTTTTTCGGCTCTCCATTCCATGGGAAGACAAGTGTGGACAAGAAGAACAGGGTTCTGTCCGCTCAGGGTCAAAGGCGCTTTATAGGTCTGTGCTGTGATCTGTTGGAGTTGAGCTCCTGTCTAGAAAACGAGGGCTTTCGGGACTGCTCAGCATCTGGCTCCTCCCGTGGAATCAGATGTTCCAAGCAGGGAAGGGGATGTCCAAGAGGGGTTCTGCCCACTTGAACTTCTGAACTTGTGGAGCTCTCCTGGCGCTTCTGGGCGTAGTGATTCCGTGGATGTCAATTGGCTGTTCTGGAGAAAAGCTGGGGATTAAAAGAAGTAGTGAGAGAACCAGACTGAAAATGGGTGAAGGTGTTGCAGGAAGTGAGGCTGGGCAGCAAGAGCAGTGAGTGAGGGGAAAAAAGGGATTTCAGGCAAGAAGGAAGAAGATCCCTGAAGAGGCTCAAGGCAGCTCTCCTCAGCTCCACGCTTCTAGTCTTACAGGCTGCCTTGCTTCCTCCTCCCGCCGTCCCGAGCTCCACTCTTAGCACTAGGAAGGTGCTCTTGCAAAGGGTGTAGTGCAGTCACGGTTGGCAGTGAGAAGCGACAAGTCACTGGTTGCTCAGTTGTCAGTTCCCAAGAGGTGCCGTTTGCCCGGAGACAGGGGGCCCAGTCAGCAGCACAGAAGGTCTCAGGTGGCCACGTCCTCCCTTTTGAAGCGGCCTCCACTTTGAAAAATGGCAGTGGCCTTCCGAGCCACCTCATCGGGACGTAGTGGGGGGCACAGAGCAGGCGTGTCGGGAAGCCTGTAAGCCCAGAGTATCTCAGCCAGTGGAGAAACGGGCAGGGAGCAGCGCTGCGGGCAAAGGTGTGGGAACCCAAACCCAGCTTTCAGCAAAGGAAAACAAGGGCTGACAAAAACCTCATGATCTGAAGGAGCTGGACCCTTCTCAGAAGACCTGTTAAAGTTCTACCTCATGGATCAAGCTTGGCTCCAGCAGAAATCAGAAAGGACGTTTCAGATGATTGTATCAAACCATGTCTAAACCCCTGTAATCCCTCTGTCCCCCATGTAATCCTACTAGAAGAAAAATTAACTGTTTGGAAATTGCAGTAAAAATTTGTGTAACTCCCCAATTAACATAGGTTGTCCCCTTCATTAACATACAACCCCAGATGCCTTTAAAATAGTGTTCTCGTGTTCAATAAACTATTCCAGTTCCCCATACTGGGATCGTGTCTAGCTTTTATTTTTCAGACCGCCACTCAAAGGGGCTAAAAGGGGGCTGCGACCTCCACTGAGCTGAGCCACCTCACTGCGGTTTGTCCAGTGAAGTCTCCCTTTTATTGCAATAAAAGTTTATTTTTTTTTCGTCGGCTCCTCGATCTCCTGGCTATTTCTGTGTTTCCCACTGGCTGGAATTTCAGACGACCACAATCCCATGGTCCCTACAGCCCCGGCTGTCCCGGACCTTCCCGTCTCCAACAAACCTCAGCAGCTGCTCCCCGGGACGGGCCCCAGCCCCTGAGCGGAGCGCACAAGCACACTGCAGCCCGACACACGCTGCCCGGAGAGAGCCGTGTGAGACAGAACCATGGCCACCGCCGCTGCAGCCACCCCGGGCAGGGTCAGGGTGGAAGCCAGCGCCAGCGAACTGCCGCGCTGCCTCGGCAAGTTCCTGTATCGCCGCCCGCTACCGCGCTCAGCAGCAGCAGCCAAGCAGCGGCCAGAGGCGCGAGGTCAACACCCAGGAGCAGGTCCCTGAGGAAGGACCACCACCTCCGGCGCCCCAGCAAACAACGAGATCGAGAGACCCGCGCCGGCGGAAGCAGCAGCGGGACCCCAGCGGGAACCACTCAGAAGGCAGGAAGGACCCGGAATCGAAAGAGGCACCGGGAAAAACAAAGACAAGCAGAGCAGGAGGTATGCAAAAACCGGGGCTATGGAGCGTGAGCGGAGAAGAGGATCCCACAGAATCCCTGGGGGGCTCCGGGAAAGGTCCGAGGGAGGAAAGAGCCCAAGCGGGACCGTCGGCGAAGGAGGGAGCGAGCGGAAGCCCAGCGGCAGCAGCACGAGAGAAACCCAGGAACAGAGGGACCCGAGAGACAAACGGAGTGGGGCAGACACAAAGCTGCCGACTTCAGCAGTAGTCGAGGCAGCAAAAACCCCCTTCCTTGACTTTTTTCCTTTTTCTTTGCAGCCTAAACTAAGAACTGGTCTTTTTTTAGAAACCCTTTTGTTTATTAATCTAACTGTTTCAGTTTAACAGTGTGAGTAAGGCGAACAAAACGCTACCAATGGAGAGATTGTCCCCCTGCGCAAAAACAAAGAAAGAAAAAAAAAAAGGGAAAAGCGAAGGAAAGCAAAGACCCTTTGCTGAATGAAGATACCCTTCCATAGCTAATAGCCAAAATTGTTTTTAAATGTATGCATAGTTGTATTTTTGAAAATTTTAAAGTTCTCACAATAACAATTTTCCTTAAGTCCAAAAGCCAAATTAACGCAGAAAGACATATATTTGCCTTAAAAATAGAAGAAGTATATATTTTATCCTTGAACTATAGGAATGTTCATATGTATTTGAAATTTAAATTAAACATGAAGTAAAATATGCTTATGTTTTTACAGGTTATACTATCATAAAAAACAGAAAACATATATTACTAATCTAAGGGTGAGAAACAAAAAACGCCAATTTCTCAGTTCATAACCAAAAGACACTGTAAAATGAAACCCAAAAGTATGTTTGTATGATGTGTGTTCGATGGCCATCGAGTATGAATGTGTGAATGTACGCATGCGTGCGAAAATACAATAATTAATATGTTCTGATTTATACACAAATGCACATTACCTCACACATGCACAAACACCCTTAGATAAAGAACAGAAAACATATCATCCTGAGTTGAATAGAATTTCATTTGCAGAAATGTTTTAGGTTAAATAAAAGTTTTCAAAAACAAACACTAAAAAACACTTTCAGGTAAAAGTCAGGAGCACACGAACCCTGAAGTCATGAAGTTATTAAGTTTGGTTCAAAATCAATCGCTTATAAGTCAACAGAATCTTTAGAGAATAGCTTAAAAAAGATTTTATAAGAGTAATTTCTAATAAGAAATAATAGAAATAAGTTAAGTTGTTTAAACAAGTTTTATATTAATCCAGAGTTATTTAGTTTAGCATTGTTGGGAATTCTTCCTTCTTGCATTTTGTTCCTTGTTTACTTTTCTATATCCAAAAGTATCTAATAGTCTTTTTGATTGGTTTAATGCTTTTAATGTTAGTGCTAAGTTTAAGAAAATAATTTATGTAGCAATATGCAGAATGCCTTAAAACAGCTATGATTCCTTCACATGCCTTTATAATGCCAAACCTTGTGGCCCAAACTATTCTGACACACAATGCCTTTACATAATCATACTTTCCATCTCAGGTATATAAAAGGCTGTACATTGCCTTGAAAAAGGAGCTTCCATGTTAAAATTAATTTCACTTGTGGTATGAAAAGTAAGACTGCAATATTTCTTGTTAGATCCATTTAAGAATACATTTGCTTCTAAAATGCAGCTATAGAATTTGTTATTACCTCACTCTGAACCGATAGATCAAAGCATTGATAGTTGCAGAAAAAAATAGTAATCAAAACTTAGATTACATGTTTAGTTAGCATGATAAATTTAATACTCTAGTTAAAGAAAACATTTATGGTAATATTTGTATTCCCTTGTATTTTGCCTTGCATTAGCAAACGTTTGATCAAAGTTTTTTCCAAGTTTTTTGTTTTTTAGAAAAATAAAAAAAAAGGGGCAAAGGTGTGGGAACCCAAACCCAGCTTTCAGCAAAGGAAAACAAGGGCTGACAAAAACCTCATGATCTGAAGGAGCTGGACCCTTCTCAGAAGACCTGTTAAAGTTCTAACTCATGGATCAAGCTTGGCTCCAGCAGAAATCAGAAAGGACTTTTGAGATGATTGTATCAAACCATGTCTAAACCCCTGTAATCCCTCTGTCCCCCATGTAATCCTACTAGAAGAAAAATTAACTATTTGGAAATTGCAGTAAAAATTTGTGTAACTCCCCAATTAACATAGGTTGGCCCCTTCATTAACATACAGCCCCAGATGCCTTTACAATAGTGTTCTCGTGTTCAATAAACTATTCCAGTTCCCCATACTGGGATCGTGTCTAGCTTTTATTTTTCAGACCGCCACTCAAAGGGGCTAAAAGGGGGCTGCGACCTGCACTGAGCTGAGCCACCTCACTGCGGTTTGTCCAGTGAAGTCTC
This sequence comes from Pseudopipra pipra, assembly GCF_036250125.1. Classification (NCBI taxonomy): domain Eukaryota; kingdom Metazoa; phylum Chordata; class Aves; order Passeriformes; family Pipridae; genus Pseudopipra; species Pseudopipra pipra. The sequence goes on along the minus strand of NC_087580.1, from coordinate 16,096,359 downwards.
CCTTTTATTGCAATAAAAGTTTATTTTTTTTCGTCGGCTCCTCGATCTCCTGGCTATTTCTGTGTTTCCCACTGGCTGGAATTTCAGACGACCACAATCCCATGGTCTCTACAGCCCCGGCTGTCCCGCACCTTCCCATCTCCAACAAGGTCTTTGCGGTGTGCTAGGAAGAGGTGGAGCAGCACAGCGTTCCTTTGGCTTGTCAGAGGCTCCAGCCCCCTGGGCCAGGAAGTTGTCGTCACCGCTTTCCGGGAACCTGCTGGACTCTTGGTGCTTGGCTGTGTTGCTTCTCCAGCTCCCGCCAGGGCAGTTGAAGTCTCCACGAGAAGCAGGGACTGTGACCTGGAGGCTGCTTCAAGCTGCCTGTAGAGGTCTCCTCCCCATCTTGCTCCTGCTCAGGAGGCCTGGAGCAAACCCCCACAGCAGTGTGCCCATTCCCAGCCTGCCCGCCCTTTGATCCTGACCCATCAACTCCTGAGTGGCTCGCTATCCCCCCCAAGACAGAGGTCGAGACCTTCCGAGTGTCACCTCCCCGAGATCTACGGATGTCGTCTCCCTGGGCTCCTGTGAGGCCCCGCATGTGGTTGCCAGCGCATTCTTCCCTCTCCCTTATGGGCCCTGTCCAATGCAGCCCCAGGGCAGCCCGGAGGAGCCCTGTCTGGGGCTGCGCTGGGGTGACCGGGGACACGGTGGGCTCACTGGGAGCAGCCTTCCAAAGCCCCAGAGCGGCAGGATGGTGCCCAGGCTCTGCTCAGGGCTGCTTTGGGCGTGGGGCCGTCTGCGCGAGTCCTGCACGGGACCCATGTGTCCTGGCTGCCACGCCAAAGGGCTGCTTCCCCAGGCGAAGGGGACAGGGGAGTGACCCTGCGTGAGAGCCTGCACCTCTGGCAGTGACTCAGGCCCGGGGTGCCCTTTGGGTGCCCTTGGTGCCCTTTGGGCCTTGCTGGATCTGCTTGCTGCCATTTGCTGGGGCCACCCTGCACTCCCTCCCCATTCCAGGCAGACACAGGCAGGTGTTGGAATAAAATCTTTTCTTCCGTAACCAGAAGGAAACTGTTAACTATATCTACGGAACGGCGGAGGGGGTCAGACAGAAATGCACACAAATCAACAGGATTGGCAAAAATGTCCGCTTTATTAGAGGACAGACAGCTTATATGCTGCCTGCGACACACAGACATGTGGTTCTTCCCCAGGTTACATTGGATACATAAGGCAAACATACTGTGGTGTACAGTACTAGTTGGATATCAGCAGGTGTCCATAAGCCTTGTTTTCCTGCCAGAACAACTCCTCCTTCACCTTGGCACAAGGCCTGTAGCCATATTAGTGACGCAGTATTTTTTACTCTCTGCACCCAGCCATGCCAAGGGGAAGGTCTCAGAAATGCAACTGAAATTGTTCACACAATTTCTGTCCACCGACAAATCCCCCGTTGATGTTTGAACAATTTAAATTGCATTTCTGTAACATTCCTTATTGTATCCATAACATCTCAATAAGCGCAAACATACAACAACACCACCATCACCAATAAACTCAACAACCTATTGACCCTAAGATGTGTGCTCTCAAAGTGTGCCTAAAAGTGCTTCTTTAAATATAGGGTTTATTCTTAAAACTTCCACTCTGTCCAGAACATCCTTGGAAATGGAACTCCATTAAACTCTGGGCCATATGTCTTCTGTTATTCTTTTTCACACCTTGGCCCTTGAATAACACAATGACATGATCGTATATTAACACTGGATCTTCCGTTTCTATTGCACTCTTTGCATACCATTCTATTGCAGCCCGGAGAGTTTGTTCAGGATTTCTTGCCATTTTATGGAAAGGTATCGGTGTATTTGTTTATCCAAAAGTGTTTGTGTAAGTGAATATTCACACATATACATGCATACATTTTCATTCATTCTCTTTCACACGGTGGCCACCATCATTCAAACACACATCACACAAACATATTTTTGAATCTCATTTCACTGTGTCTCATGAGTAATGAAACCATACTAATTCTCTAGTACCTTATGGTGTTAAAGCTTCTCCACCAAACAGGTAAACTTTCCTCCACCAGTACCCAGTGAATAATCTAAGATCTTAACCTTCTATAATCATATGCTTAAAGATACTAAAAAATTGTGCTCCAACAAAACTAAAAATACTGTGCCTTAACAACACTAAAATGTGCTCATAATGCTGACAAATTGTGCTCCTGTAATACTTACTTTAAAGTTCGTACACTCTCTTAAATCCTTAATTTCATGTGCTTAAAAAAACACTAAAAAGGTGTATATGACTAAGAAAAACTATGCTTATAATACCAAAAAGAATTGTGCTCCAAAAACTGTGTTCTAACAATATTGAGGAAACTGTTAGCCACAACAGCTCCTGATGTTACCATTGTTACCTGCAGAAAACAGCATCAACCTTGTTCTTTCTTTCCAAGGTTTCATTCATCATGCAGGCAGCTACAAACACCTGTGTACAAAAAAGACCTTAACACATGAAACAACTTTTGCAAATGAACTGAGGGGGTTGTCACCTGTTCTCTCCCCGTTTCTGTCTTGCAAAAGTGTTTTACAAATTCTTAAATCACTGACCCCTATACCAAATACATAGCATTGTCTGGCAACTTGGTAGTAGTTTTCAAAGTGGACAAGCAATTCACCCTTTCAAAGTTTTTCTCGTTTGGATATGATATAGAATTTTACCTCAAAAATTGTTATTGCACAGCCACATATAATTTTGGGAAGACTCGTAAGCCAAAAGGTTTCTGTCATATGATGATTCCAAATAAATCTTGCTACCCACTGTAACACTACTGAGATGAAACACAGAAAAATACAAGCACTACAAAATAGTTAATGTCTGATGTAGAGTTCCCAAACCACACCAGTCTGCCTGATCTTCACAAACATCACTGATGTGACATGAGCAGCACAGAAACAGATCGTTGTATACAGTGACAACCCTTAGGCCTCAGGATGTTAAAAGTTCTATAGTTTTCCATTGTCTTCCTTTCCCCTTAGTGACACGTCTGCCCTATCTCAGTCAAGAAATCATCTTCTAAATCCGCATCTAAACAGACATTCCTCTGCTCCACAATTTGCACAGGCAACACGGAGAAAAAAGGGGTTTTTCGCAGAGTGTGATCTTTTGGCAGCTCTGGATGAGTTGTGGGGAGAGAATCCTCCTCTTTCCTAGATACCAGTGACAAGCAGTCTGCAGTGGAGCTGCTTTCCAAACAGCTGAATGTTTGTGTACATTCAGTGGTAGACCTATTTCTGTTTTCTCACTTTTTTCTCCTTGGCAAAGGCTGTTTGGTTCAAGTTGGCTGCCAGAATGCAGGAGCGCTTTTGATTCCTGAGTATGTTCTACCTCAGTGCTGGCTTCCTGCAGTTCATCTTTGTCCACTTCTTCATGCATCAGGCACAGATTTGTATTAAACTCACATTGAACTTCACAAGCTACAATATTAGTAGGTTTCTTTGGATTCTGAGATACACTAATGTCTTTAAAATCCTTTCCACTGCTGTCTTCAGTTACACTTTGGACTTTGGCTTCTGGATTGTCAGGTAAACTTTCAATCTGTCCATGTTTAATTTCCAATATATTTTTTTTTTCTAAGTTGATTGCACTACTGGTTAATTGGTTAATTATTTCTGCATCACTGTATGTTTGAATTCATAATGCTTCAGTGAAGACAAGTCTTCATCCTTGGATTCATATTCTTTGTGAGATATGAATGAAAGCACCTCTGGCATAACCTCTGCCAAACTATCTGTGCTTGTTTCCATACAGATTATCTCTTTTTCAGACATCTCTACTGGTGTTGCAGATTGGCTGTAACTTGCACTGGCAGCAACAGCTAAAGGGTGACATCGATATGTTGTCTCCTGTGAGGAAAAATCTGTCTCTGTTGTTATGCCTTCTGCAGATATTTGGTCATAATCCGTTTCTTGCATTGTTTCCAAATTACTCTCCCCAGACCTGAGGAGACATTCTGTAACAGTTGATTCTGCTCCATGTCCAGCCAGTGTCTGAAACTCATAGCTGCTTACTAGAGAGCAGTTCTTATTTGCTAAGTCACTGAGAAAGAAACCCTCATCAGGTGTTGGTATTTTTTTGTATTGGCAAAAGCTGCCCATGGTTTCCAAATTGGATGTGTTTTACTGCAGATGTCTGTGTTGAGGTCATATTATGAGCAAGTCCCATAGAAGATTCAGCAGTAGATGCACTGACAGATGCACTTCCCCTGCCTGAATCTGTCACACTTGATTGTGCCATCAAGTTATTATAGTCATTGTCAAGCTCATCTTTTGAAAAAGTTCGCATTTAAGTCTATGACAGTGAAAAAATACTGTTTGATCATTCTGTTTAATACTCAGCCTTAAGCTACATGTGCAGTTCAGAAGGATATAGAAGGCCAGATTCCAGCTTGCAGCCAGTTCCTTAGATGTGATCTACATCATCTCCTCATGTTTTTAGTTCTTTTATCTATGAAATTTCGGTAAGAGAACAAAATTCACAACATAAGCAGCACAAAGGAAAACAAATAACTAGTTGTAAGAACATGTAACTCCATAATTGTGGAACAACAGCACAGAACAGGTAAAACCCACACCCGTTATATTAAAATCCTAAATCACTCACAGGTTTTAATTAATTTCCCGAATGTAAAGCTAACTAAATCTAGCTTTGAGATCGTTATATTGGGAGGCAAACTAGAAAAATTTTACTAAATTCAACCTGACTCTAGTAACTCAGCTTTATTGCAATCTCTACTGATTTCCTGACAGATTATCATGTGGTCTCCAGACATTTCTGCTTTATAAATCAAATGGGCATAAAAAGTTCTAATTCGCGCATCAATAGTTTTGGAAAAGTGTAATTTAGCAATCTGCTTTTTTATTGGTATAAAGTAAACACACACATTTTGCATCTTGTTAGGTTATTTTAAAAATAATCTGAAATTCATGTAGTATAACTGTTGACATAACATCAGTGCCAAGAGAGATAAGTCAAACTTCACAGCATAGTGTGTGCCTGAGTAGTGTTTTTAGAAAAGCAATGAGGCTGTATGCTATATCAGCAGTTATAAAACATTTAAAAACATATAATACGTTTTGTTTGACCAAACTGCTCTGTACATACTGTACGAATCCACGACAGAAGATATATATTAAAATCTGAAAAAAAATGTACTTGCTGCTATGTTATAAATAGAATATTAACAATTGCTTAAACAGTACATGAAATGCAACTCAAAGTTGCAACTCTGTCATAAACACAGAAGAAAAAAAAAAGGAAAAAATAATGAATTCACTAAACTTGACCAAGGAAAAGAAATAATATCAGACAGGAATGTAAATTAACATCCAAATGTTAAAATCAGCTGAGTAAACCTTTTTAAATACAATTCTAAAGATGTGATTTCCACTGTCACAATAACTTCTCAGTTTATAACAGGAAGATAGAGAGATGTTTTACCTAAGAATCAAGGAAATCCTCAGCCTGCCAGCTTTCCATTTATCTTATTTGCAGATTTGTAGTTTTTGGTGTATAAGTTCTACTCTCTCCCTAGTTCTGAGAAACTGCTGGAGGTGGTTTGAGTCCCACCCAGTTGCTAAGCAACAAATGATCTCTATTGTGTGAACCTTATGTCTCCTCCTGCTAAGACTGAACACGAAATTTGGGCAGAAGTTCTTTACAGGGGTAAAATGTGACTAAAACCAAGGCAACTCACTAAAGCTTTTATATAAAGATTCATTCTCTGGGAAACTCTTAAAATTTCTTGCATGCTAACTTTTAGTAAAACACAATCTTTTAGTTTTAAGTTATCCACAAGTGAGTAGAAGGACTAAAGAGAGAGAGATTCTGCTTTCTGTTCTCAGTTACCGACATGCCTGGATTCTGCGGGGCAACTCCCCCGCAAGTCAGTCACCGCCGAGCTGCTGTTCCCCGGGCTGCTCCGTGCGCCGTGCAGCTCCCGGGGATGCCCGCAGAAGTCTGGCTGGCTCTGCAGAAGTAGCTGTCGGCGTTGCCTCTGTCGCTGAGGTGCCTCTGCCGCCGAGGTGCCCCTGCCGCCTTTTGCCGTGGCTGCCAGCGCCGCCTCCCCCACGGCCGAGCCGGCGCAGCGGCAGCCCCAGCGCGCAGCCCCCAGCCCTGGAGCGCGGCCCCAGCGCCCGCACGCCGGACTCTGGCAGCTGTTTGAGTAATCCTAAAGGGAATTTTTATGCTGTTATGTGTACCCGAGACACTCTAACGGGAGGAAATTCTCCCGGACTCTCACCTCTGGCTTTTAACAGTTACTAACAAACGTATGGCCGCTTCTCCACACACACACAAGCACGGTACCGTTAACAATACAGTGAGCTCACAACAACGTTGGACACACAACACTAACACGAGAGTTAACAAAAATACGGAAAGGCAGTTCTCTAGCCTGCCTCTCCTGTCAACGAGAAGTGGCACTTTTTCGGTGTTGCTCGTTGTGCTAATATAGCATCTTCTAATGCAAGGCACAATAGCTGCTACTTTCTTTCATATGTACCGTACCTGGTTCTGCTTTTTATTTTTTTTTTTTCCGAAAACAGCGTCTGTTGCCATGGCAGCGATCCACAGTGGCTTTCTTCCGGGTTGCATGGTGGCTTCAGGCGCCAGCGATGCAGCGCCATCTAGGGACGCGGAGGCTCCCAGCAGTGTCGGTCCAGTTGACACATGCGCAGTAGCAGGCACAGTGAGGAGCGACAGTGCCGACTGCGCAGCCGCAAGAGAGAGCGGTGCCGCGGGCTCGGCTCCAGCTTCATTCTCCGCCGCTAGTGATGTTCCTGCAGCCCCTACACATCCTGCTGCTGCATGCACGGCGCTAAACGGAGGTGATCCCGCTGCTCCTAAGGGTCCTAGCATTCGCAACTTCGCAGCCGCAGGCACGGGGATCCCCCCTACAGCAGACCGAACGGGGCGGGGACCGGCCGTAGTCCCGCCATCTCCCGACAGAGCTGTTCGAACCTTTATGAGTTCCCGTCGCTCAGAACTTAACTCTTGTAGCGACCCAACTGCCAGACGCCAAAGCAGAGTACACGTTCTAGGGGCTCCTGACCCCGTAGAGATCTCGTCCCAAAAGAATTCCTTTATAGCGTCCCTTGTGGACACCTGAAAGGCGGTTCGAGCAGCGGGAAGTAGAGTCCTCGCTCTCACCCATGCCATCAACCCCTTAGGGGCGGTTCCATCAGAAACAGGCTCTCCTAGAGAGAATATATATCGGGGGAGCGTTTCCGCGGCCTCATCCTCTTTGGATGCCGCGGGCCCCATGCTCTCTCCCTCGGTCGACTCACCGGGCCAGGGTGAGATTCCTCTGTACCATGCGCATGGTTTTGTTCCGTGATGCCGGGGACAGCATCACCTCCCACGACTGATTCTCTCAGCTCCTTCCGTTCGCCTTGCGTCCCTGCAGAACTCGACGAAGTAGGACTCCCTGTTAAATGGGCGCCAGATAACGACGGAGGGGGTCAGACAGAAATGCACTCAAATCAATAGGATTGGCAAAAATGTCCGCTTTATTAGAGCACAGACAGCTCATATGCTGCCTGTGACACACAGACATGTGATTCTTCCCCAGCTTACATTGGATACATAAGGCAAACATACTGTGGTGTACAGTACTAATTGGATATCAGCAGGTGTCCATAAGACTTGTTTTCCTGCCAGAACAACTCCTCCTTCACCTTGGCACAAGGCCTGCAGCCATATTAGTGGCGCAGTATTTTTTTACTCTCTGCACCCAGCCATGCCAAGGTGAAGGTCTCAGAAATGCAACTGAAATTGTTCACACAATTTCTGTCCACCGACATTGTTGGAGACGGGAAGGTCCGGGACAGCCGGGGCTGTAGAGACCATGGGATTGTGGTCGTCTGAAATTCCAGCCAGTGGGAAACACAGAAATAGCCAGGAGATTGAGGAGCCGACAAAAAAAAATAAACTTTTATTGCAATAAAAGGGAGACTTCACTGGACAAACCGCAGTGAGGTGGCTCAGCTCAGTGGAGGTCGCAGCCCCCTTTTAGCCCCTTTGCCCGCAGCGCTGCTCCCTGCCCGTTTCTCCACTGGCTGAGATACTCTGGGCTTACAGGCTTCCCGACACGCCTGCTCTGTGCCCCCCACTATGTCCCGATGAGGTGGCTCGGAAGGCCACTGCCATTTTTCAAAGTGGAGGCCGCTTCAAAAGGGAGGACGTGGCCACCTGAGACCTTCTGTGCTGCTGACTGGGCCCCCTGTCTCCGGGCAAACGGCACCTCTTGGGAACTGACAACTGAGCAACCAGTGACTTGTTGCTTCTCACTGCCAACCGTGACTGCACTACACCCTTTGCAAGAGCACCTTGCTAGTGCTAAGAGTGGAGCTCGGGATGGCGGGAGGAGGAAGCAAGGCAGCCTGTAAGACTAGAAGCGTGGAGCTGAGGAGAGCTACCTTGAGCCTCTTCAGGGATCTTTTTCCTTCTTGCCTGAAATCCTTTTTTCCCCTCACTCACTGCTCTTGCTGCCCAGCCTCACTTCCTGCAACACCTTCACCCATTTTCAGTCTGGTTCTCTCACTACTTCTTTTAATCCCCAGCTTTTCTCCAGAACAGCCAATTGACATCCACGGAATCACTACGCCCAGAAGCGCCAGGAGAGCTCCACAAGTTCAGAAGTTCAAGTGGGCAGAACCCCTCTTGGACATCCCCTTCCCTGCTTGGAACATCTGATTCCACGGGAGGAGCCAGATGCTGAGCAGTCCCGAAAGCCCTCGTTTTCTAGACAGGAGCTCAACTCCAACAGATCACAGCACAGACCTAAAGCACTTTTGACCCTGAGCGGACAGAACCCCGTTCTTCTTGTCCGCACTTGTCTTCCCATGGAATGGAGAGCCGAAAAAAACCTCTCCAGGGTAGGGCCAGAACTGACAGGTTTACGGCAGAGGCGCAGAAATTGCCCTGTCATTGCCTCCAGGATGATATGCTTGCTCCAGGATCCTTCCATCAGGGAACTTTTGTCGGATTGTTTGGTCAATTTTAGGTCAATTTCTATGGCTTTCAGCAATGTCAGCTTCCAGTGGTGAGAAGTCATGAGAGTAGTCCCCAGAATCGGGTGATGCCCCTTGGTAACAAGACTTTGTGTTTAAGTGGCAAATGTTTTTATTCACCTCCTGGCTTCTGCAGAAGTCTCCTGTTTTTCAAGACTCCTAGAGCAGTTGGTGTTGGAAGGAAGGGACCTGAAAGCTCATCTGCTTCCAACCACCCCTCTGCCACGGGCAGGGACACCTTCCGCTAGACCAGCTTGCTCCAAGCCGCGTCCAACCTGGCCCTGAACACTTGCAGGGATGGGGCAGCCACAGCTTCTCTGGACAACCTGTGCCAGGGCCCCACCACTCTCCCCGGGAAGGCTTTCTTTCCCATATGCCATCTAAGCCTGCCCTCTGCCAGCGCCAAGCCATTGCCCCTTGGTCTGTCGCTCCAGTCCCTTGGGAACAGTCTCTCTTAGCCAAAGCCTTCTTGGTCCTCCCTGTTGTGTTGCAAAATTTGCAAGCTGATGTTGTGCCAGGTGGCACCAGCCAAGCCCTGAGCCAGGTGCAGGACCTTGCACTTGAGGTCTGAGGTCACTGGGGCTGTTGAGCCTGGAGGAGACTGAGGTCAGATCTCCTGGGGGGCTGCAGCTTCCTGCCAAGGGGCAGCGACCATTTCTGCTCTGTGGGACCAGGGACAGGAGCCGAGGGAACGGCCGGAGCTGTGTCAGCGGAGGCTTAGGTTGGACATTAGGAAAAGGTGCTTTCCCCGGAGGGTGGTCGGGCACTGGAACGGGCTGCCCAGGGCAGTGGTCACGGCCCCAAGGCTGCCAGAGCTCAAGGAGCGTTTGGACAACGCTCTCAGGCATACTGAATCCGAAAAATCGGTCCAAGAAACTGCTCAGAGACTTTTTATCTTTAAGCAGCAAGGTATTTGTTTATTCAACGTTGGGAGCAAGCCAGCTCGCGCTGGACAAACTTGCTCAAAGGCTTCACACAAAATCAGCGTTTTTATACAATCTTCAGATGTGATTAAATGCATATTCAAGTGATTACAACATCTATCAATACATATTAAAAATAGGTGGAGTATAGGCGGAGCTTGGGGAGGTGCTTCTCTTGGCTCCCCATTTCGGAGGGTAGTTCCCATCTTCCTCCATGGGGCAGGGGGCTTCAACTCATCTTCCTCAGCTTGACCCTTCTTCTTTTCCATTGTTCTTGACCCGCTCACTGAAGCTTGGACAAAACCCTGGCTCCAGGCCTATTTCTCCTATTTAAATGTCTACCTGATCCTGTTGTATTTCTAATTTATCACCTCTAGGCCTATTACCTGTTCCTGTACTGTTCTCTTAAGCTTTGGTCCAGTAAGTAGAACAGAACGAGCACAGATCGTCTTGGATGTTGGTAGCTTGTTAGCAGGCCCAAATCTCTTAGTTAACTCTTTTGGGCCCAGCTTCCTATATCATTCCCCCCTTTTTGTTTAGAATTTACGAATTCCTTCGTCAAGTTCTAATGGATTTTGATAGGTATTCATCACAGCCCACATTATCTGCATCCTTCTAACCATGATGCTTGATTTGCACCATAGCCAAACAATTAGGACCAGTAGTAGAATAATGCCAGCTCCTAATACCAATATTGGATGTATCAAATAGTGAAACACTTGTGATGCTGTAGGGGAGTATCCTGTAAAGATATCCCACCGGTGATGTTCTCCCACTTTTTCCACTTTGGTTAGAACAGTTTTTATGCTCTCAGTGTCCTGTTCTACTTGCCAGAGCATTCGTCTAGTCGTTCTGTTTACTTCCTGGACCAGTTTTTCTATATCAGGATGTTTAAGCATTGCTTTAAAAAGATTAATGTTCATTCCTCTCTGCAATTTCGGTACATCATGATACATTGTATAATCAACTTCAATCAGTTGTCTAGTAGTCACTAGAATGATATAATCAAAGTCACAGCCTATTATTTTAGCAAAACAAAAAAATTAATACCACTCACTACTTCATGACAAATACCTATGGTAAAATTAACACAAAAGATTCTAACACATGCACAAGCATTTCCTACATAATAGACTTGTGATTGGGTTTTAGTATGGGGAAGCATTTCAAAGGTACACACACTATTGTCAGCATCTAAGCATAAATCTTCATTTTCTACTCCAGCATTTTCACAGATATATCCTAATTGTCCTTTAGGAATACATGCCTCAGTACTGACTGGCTGCCACTTTTTCTTGGTGTGATCCTAACTTGCCCAAACATTATGGTCTATGGGTCTGACAATTACATTTTGGTGTATGGCTCTTAATGTCAGGCTAGGAAAGATGGTCTTTTCTTTAGCTGCACTGATAGTGAGCACATAAGCTTCAATTTGTTCATGTTGAGGATTGTAAGTGAAGTTTCCTAACTGCCACCACGCTTGGTAATTTTTCTCAAAGTGTGTAGTAGAACTGTTTCTAGCTATTATTTCTCTTACTTCCTGTGGTAATATTCCTGAAGTTCCTTCTCTTAATATTCCTGCAGCTACAGACTGCACCCACTGTTGAGTTTGGAGACATTGTATTGCAAGTGCAAATCTTTTATGGATGACACCAGCATAGTCAATAATCTTGGTGAAATCTTTTGCAGTGGTTAGCTACTAATGTTAACAATTTAACTGCCAATGATTGTGTTTCTGCCAAAGTGAGCAAAGATGATCTTAAAGGGACTTTGAATTTTCCTAGATCAGATGTGACAGCACTTAGTTTATTCACTAATACTTCTTGATCTATGGTGTTTAATACACTTAATCCTGTGCCAAACCATCCCGTTACATCTCTTTGAATTCTGGTACAAGGGGATCTGGCCATCATCTATACATGCCAGTCTTTAAGGCTTTGTTGAATACAGGGCTGACAATCTTTTTGTATGTTTGATATGTTTACTTAAAGGTGTATTGGAACCCTTTTCAGTGAATATATGGGATCTAACAACAGCTTCTGCTCATTTGAGTGCTTAATTACATATGGTCCAGCATAAGTTAAATTGTGGACACTCTCACAGGCTAAAGAAGGAGTTGTAAAACTGGTGGTGGTCTTAGTCAATGGGGTGGTAGGAGATTTGCTGGTTGGTAATCTCATTGTTATATTTCCTTCCCTGAATGTCCACTGACACATCACAGAAACTGATTTATCTAGAGTGAAGGTGTGCCAACATTGATCAGCCACTAATTACATTTCACAGTAACGTCAGTTCTGGGTGACCATCTAATCCGTGCCTATTAAAACACTTGCATTGTATGGGGTACCAGGATTTTACCAATTATTCAGTACCCTTGTTCCTTGGAGGACTATAACAGATGGATTGTATTGGTTCAGTTCAGATGAATTCAGAATATCTGTATTTATAGCAAATCATAGACTAGAATTCCCATTATAGGCCTGAGACCATAATAATTTTGGGGCAAGAGTTTGATTTAACACTAATGTACTTATCAGTCCAAGGATCAGCATTGAGGAGGCTTGATAGTAGATGATTCCTCTCCCGAGGTCCATGCTTCCTCTGGAACTCTCTTGACTCGAGAGTAGTGGATCCACGTGGGTTTCTCTTTCACCCGGATCGTGTGGAGGTGGTCATCAGCACCTGCTGGGGTCCATCCCACTTCTCCCGTAGTGGATCTCCTGAAAGATTCTTAACATATACCTGATCACCAGGGTTGGATGGATGTAGCTTACAATCAGGCTGCTTGGGTTGGTGTTCTAACACCACTGTAGCATTTTTCTGCAATTGTTTTCCTACAACCATAACATGATCGTACACATATTGATTACTGGTTTGATCTACAGCTTCACTATTCACAGTTTGCATCATGTAGGGTCTGCCCAAGAGAATTTCAAATGGACTCAGTTTCCCTTTGGATCTTGGCTTGACCCTTAGCTTGATTAAAGCAATAGGTAAAGCTTGATACCAATGAAAATTTGTTTCTTGACATATTTTAGATTCATCTTTTCTACTTGCCCATTTGCTTGGAGTCTGTAGGGCATATGCAGTTGCCAGTTGATTTTTAGTGCTTTACTTATTGCTTGTACAATTCATGCACAAAAGTGTGAACCTCTATCTGAAGAGATGCTCTTAGGCATTCCAAACCATGGTATAATCTCATTCAACAAGACTTTAACCACTCCTTTTGATTCATTTTTTTTCTACATGGGAAAGCTTCAGGCCATCCAGAAAATGTCAGTCAAAACTAAGAGATAACAGGACCCCCCCCTTTTCTTGGGAGCTCAGAGAAATTAATTTGCCAGATTTCACCTGGGAAATGCCCTTTACTTATTGCCCTTTACTTATTGCCCTTTGGTGTATTTTTGTTCCAGTATTTCAGACGAAGTTCCCATTGGGTTGTGACTTGCTCTATTGTGGTAAATAAATTTGGTCCTGCTACTCTAGTCCTTAAATGCTAATAGAGTGAGTCTAAGCCCCAATAGTTTTATCATGTTTTACTTTTACAAATTGCCACACTAATTTTTCTAACAGTATTAACTGACCTGTTTTTAGTTAACCTCATCTATTGTCTAACACCTTACCTTCATTTTCATGTATCCACTTATAATCTGTTTCTTGATATTCTACCTGTTGATCTGTGTCTAGTTCTTCTAGCACTAAAGCTGCTACTGATAGTTCTTTACTTCTTGCAGCAGCTAATTCAGCTTCTGCAGCAGCTTTTCTGTTTCTTATTTCCAGGACAGTGTTACCTTTCAGGTGTCCTTGGCAGTGCATAATTGCCACCTGAGAGGGGAGTTGTACAGCTTCTAATAATCATAGAGTTTCTTCAGCATACTTCACAACTTTTCCTTGAAGAGTTAAAAGTCTTCTTTCTTTCCAAATTGCTCCATGAGCGTGAACTATGCCAAAGGCATATTTGGAGTCAGTCCAGGTGTTAATTTGTTTTCCTTCTGCCAATCCTAAAGCTCGAATGAGAGCTATCAGTTCTGCTTTCTGGACTGAGGTTCCTGCAGGCAAAGGATTTGATTTGATTACCTCAGTAGTGGTGGTCACAGCATACCCAGCCATCTTCACACCTTGTCTTATGAAACTGCTGCCATCGGTAAACCAGTCTTCTGCATCCAGGGGTGGTTCTTCTTTAAGGTCCAGGCAGCTGGAGTGCACTGCTTCAATGGTTTCCAGGCAGTCCTGCATGACAGGTGCAGCCGAGATTCTTCCTTCTAGGAATGAAGCTGGGTTAACAATGTTAGTCACCCGAACGGTTATGTCATCAGCCAGGATTACCCGATATTTCAGAAATTGGGAGGGTGACAGCCAATGATTTCCTTTCTGTTCCAGTACTGTAGATGCTGTGTGGGACACTAACACAGTCATTTTCTGTCCCATTGTACATTTCCTGGCTTCTTCTATATTTATGATCATTGTTGCTACTGCCCTTAGGCAGGTGGGCCATCATTTGCTTACTTCAGCCAATTGCTTGGAGAAGTAGGCTGCTGTTCTTTTGTATGGCCCTTGTTGCTGAGCCAGGACCCCCAGAGCCATTCCTTGTCGTTCATGCGAGAACAAACAAAAGGGCTTCGTTACGTCAGGCAAACCCAGCGCCGGAGTCCTTATGAGTTCTCATCTCAGCTGTTTGAAGGCTCCACTTGCTTTGGGGGTCCAGATGAGGTTGCCCTTAGTCATTTTCAGCAGGTCATATAAAGGCTTTGCAATTAGCCCATACTGATATATCTATAAACAACACCAACCTGTCATTCCTAGAAAGGCTTGAAGGTTTCTCACCATCTGTGGTTTCAGTGTCTGGCAGTTTCCTTTCTTGTTGTCCCCAGTGATCATTGTCCTTCAGATACTTTGTAATCCAGGTACACCACTTGTTTCTGCACTGGAAGTGCTTTCTGTTGAGAGACTCGATACTCATTTAAGTCCATAAAGTTTAAGAGGTTTACTGTCCATTGGGCACATTCTTCTTGTTTTTCAGTAACAATCAATAGATCATTCACATATTATAAAAGTACACCCTTTCCCGGTGGTGACTGCCATTGTTCTAATTCTTTTGCTAATTAATTCCCAAAATTGTGGGAATATTTTTGAACCTTTAAGGTAACACTGTCCAAATGAGCTGAGTTTTCCTTCCTGTGGTGGGATTTTCCCACTTGAAGGCAAATATCCTTTGACTTTGCTGTGTTTAGGGAAGGCAGAAAAAGGCATCTCTTAAGTCTAATACTGTGAACCAAATTACACTTTCTTTTAATATTGTTAATAAGGTATATAGGTTTGCAACAGCTGCATGTATGTTTTAGCTATTTTATTTACTGCTCTTAAATCCTGAGCCAACCTATGTGTTCCATTTGTCTTTTTGACTGGTAAAATTGGGGTGTTGCAATCTGATTCACACTCTACAAAACCTTAATTTCAAAAAGTTGTCTATTATTGGCTCAATTCCTCTTCTATCTTCCAGCCTCAGTGCATATTGCTTCCTAACTACTGGGTTTGCTCCTGGCCATAATTCTATTTCAATGGGAGCTGCCCTTTTTGGCTTTCCTGGTGTTTCAATAGCTCAAACTCCGGGGTATACCTGATCTAAAATTTGATTGACATTTGAATTACCCTGGCTTGGCTCCACATAGCTCATTGCTAAACTCAGAGCTGCTATTAATTGTTCTTCCTTTACCTTAAGTTCAATTTTACCTTGTTTGAATTCTATTACAGCTCCCAGATTTTCTAGTAGGTCTCTGCCCAATACGAGTTTGGATAAATTTGGTAAATACAAAACCTGATGCACACCCATTTGTTTTCCAATTTTGAACTTTAGGGGTTTCAAAAGAAAGCTTTTCTGATTGGCCAGTGGCACCCACAACTTAAACATATTTATCACTTTTAGGTATTAATTCAAAACAGAAAATGTAGCCCCGGTATCAATTAGAAAATCTAATTCTTCTTTTTCTTCCCCTAGTTTGATTTTTACCAGCAGGTCCCCTAGCACTGGCCTGCTGGGCCCCCCCTTCACTCAATACTCTCTAAGCAACAACAGCCACTCCTGTGCCTGTATTTCCACCTGTTAATTCAGGGCATTCTTGCTTCCAGTGTCCCTCTTTTCTGCAATATGCATACTGGTTCTACCCAACCTTGTCTGTCGGGGAGGCAAACCTTACATCTGTTACACAAGGCTCATACATATAACTAACAGTTGCAAAATTGACAAATCTTAATTCTAGGTCTTATCCAAAGTGATGTGCTTATAGTTAATTCTTCAGCACTACCTCTCATATAGCAACTCTTAGCATGATAATACCTTTAACTATGTGCTCCTGGATGTTTCAAGGTAAGCAAGATATATCAGGTACACAATAACAATACTTGGCCAAATACAAACAAAACCAGACCAGAAGACCAGACCAGACCAGAAGGGATATTCCCCTGGGAGAGCGTCCTCTCCCGTGTCCCCTGCGAGACGGCGTCCTGCCTCGACTTACAGGTATCCAGAAACCAGATACAAATACCTTTTATCAATAGGCAGTGTTCTTGTCCAGCCCCCGCAAGAAGCCACCGAAGAAGGGAGCCCCTTCGGGTAAAAAGACTTACCCGAGGGCGCCCAAGGGGGTCCCGTCCTCCAGGGGATTCCGCAGCCGGGTGGAGAAGGTGTCCTGCCGCGGTCGCCAAATGAATCTGAAAAATCGGTCCAAGAAACTGCTCAGAGAATTTTTATCTTTAAGCAGCAAGGTATTTGTTTATGCAACGTTGGGAGCAAGCCAGCTCGCGCTGGACAAACTTGCTCAAAGGCTTCACACAAAATCAGCATTTTTATACAATCTTCAGATGTGATTAAATGCATATTCAAGTGATTACAACATCTATCAATACATATTAAAAATAGGTGGAGTATAGGCGGAGCTTGGGGAGGTGCTTCTCTTGGCTCCCCATTTCGGAGGGTAGTTCCCATCTTCCTCCATGGGGCAGGGGGCTTCAACTCATCTTCCTCAGCTTGACCCTTCTTCTTTTCCACTGTTCTTGACCCGCTCACTAAAGCTTGGAAAAAACCCTGGCTCCAGGCCTATTTCTCCTATTTAAATGTCTACCTGATCTTTGGGCTTGTGTTGTATGAAGGTTTTGTTTGTTTTGCTTTCTCAAGGCTCTTGCAGTGACTGTGTATAAAGAGTTATGTGTTTCTGCAGTTGAAATTGTAACTGGTTGTTTGTTTGCTACTTGTTTAAGTTTGGCTTTCCATGTTGTGTATGGCATATTGTCTAACAGCATTTTAAAATAGTGAGAAGTAAATACTTGATTTGGGGCCCCTCTTATTATTATTCTTACCCTCTGTAACACAAAAGAACTTTTTATAATAGCAGATCATCTGTCAATTAGTAAAGTTGCCCTTCTGTGACTTAGAAAATTAAACATGGTAGTTGATAGCTGTATGTCTGCTGTGTTTTGCAATGCTACCTCTAGGTTGTTGGTTCTGTCAGGAGGTGGATGGTGTTGTCCCAGCTGAAATTCTCGCAGTACAAAACCAACCACTGTCATTGCCAGCAACGCCGTCAGTACACGTGCTGTCCACTTCAACGTTGGTAGCTTTGACTTTGCTGATGGTCTGGGCTTGGGTAGGCAGATGTTCTGTGTGCTTTCCCAGTCTACATCTTCTTCCTCGAGCTGAAGTAGTAGCCGTAGCCATGTTTGCTGTTCTTCCTCTTTTGCAGGATTCAAAACTGCTTGTCCTTTTTCTGGTTCTCTTGTCTCACTGAGTTCAGTTTGCCACAGCTCAGCTAAGCTTTCTAGGGAGTCAATATCTCTTCTTCCTCCTCCATCAGGCCATCTTCGGCATAGAAGCTGTTCTGAGGCTGGTGAGGGCTGTGGGTTGGTTTCTGGGTAGGAGAGCCACAGTGATGCTTTAACTGTTGTGCATTTGTTGTGAGTTGGTTGAACTGGTGGTGACGGAAGAGGCACTTTCACTTCCGCCTCACGGCCGGAGTAAGCTTGCTGCGTCCATGTTGCTGCGTGGTTGTTCTGCAGCGGTCTCATGGCCGCTGCGCAGCCAAAGGGTGTTAGTGGAGCGCCCTGGCTAAAGGGAGCTAGCAGATTCTCTTCTGTGTCCTCTATAGACTCGCTGTCTATTTGTCCGTCACAGTCATCCTCCCCCCTTCCCGGCGAAATGCCTGAACCTGGGGGTGGCGGCTTCACTTCCGGCACACGGCAGGGGCAACATGGCGGTGCCTCCGGTGCCACTCTCCTTCTGCACATTGACTGTGCAACCACCGTGTAGCGGTCGCCCCGTAACGGTCCAGGGGTCGGCGCTGCTCTGTAATGGTCCTCGGCTCCAACAGCACTGCTTGCTGCTCTGTATGGCATGGTCTCAGCTGCAGCCATGGGCGCTGGCATAAAGCCAGCATCCCCCCCGGCTGCCATGCTCATGCTGCCAGCCCCCAAGCCATGCTCCTTCACACCACACGCTGCCACTGCACTGTTCCCCCCAAGGGCTCCCCCTCCCCCCCATCCCCCCTGACCAACGTGCATTCCCCCCCTGCCCCACTCGGTCGGTGGGGGGGCTGGGGTTGAAGGGGGGGGGGTTGAGGGGAAAGGAGTGAAGGGGGGGGAAGTCCACTCTCCCGGGTGCATTTGCCTTTCTGTAGTGCTTATTCAAGGCTATCATAATGTCTTTCCATGTAGCCAAATTCTTGAGGGCGTCTGTTTTTCCCTCACTGGCTTTTTCAATAATTTTGTTCCCTATTTTCCTCCAAGATGACACTTGACAAGGTCCAGTCAGAGGGAATGCAGGTTCAGGCAACGAAATCCAATATAACAAGTCCCATAACTTACTTTCTTCTATGGTTGTTCTTGTAAAAGTTGAGAGACAGCTTCTGCTGTTTGTTTGATTTTTGGAGTAATTCCCTCCTGACGGGTAAACCACCCTCCCATATTCGCCAATTTTTGGTTACCTCTGTGCGGAAGCTCTGTTGTCCTTTCTTCTGGTCCTTTTTTCTTCCTTTTTTGTTCCTTTTTGCAGAGGTAACCCAGCGCGCTGAATTCTTTCTTTTCTTCCTTTTGGTTTTGGCGATATGGACACCCCCGGACAGGTTCCCCAGAGCTTCTGCTCCTGGTTGCCGGTAACCTGCTGAAGACCCTGTTCGGGCTCCATTTGAGGTGCTGTTCAAGGCACGAACCCCACTCTGACACGAACAAGTGCCAGAGCAGAAATACCATTTATTCAAACTGCCCAGGTTTAAATACCACGCCTGAACATGTCACGTGACCCTCTAACCAAAGACAATCAAATATTGTCTGAGAACCCGGGAGACCACAACTCCCATGGTTCATTGCTACATTCTTCCTGCCACACTTCCCTTCTTCTGCCCCACCCCCAACAGCTTTGCCAGCTCTTCCTGGCCAGAGGAAGGCTTAACCAAAGAGCTCGAATCACATAACATCCTGCCTTGGAAGGGACCCACAAGGGTCGCCCAGTCCAACTCCTGGCCCTGTGCAGGACAGCACAGCCATCCCACCGTGTGCCTGAGAGCGTTGTCCAAACGCTCCTTGAGCTCTGGCAGCCTTGGGGCCGTGACCACTGCCCTGGGCAGCCCGTTCCAGTGCCCGACCACCCTCCGGGGAAAGCACCAGGGCAGTTGAAGTCTCCACGAGAAGCAGGGACTGTGACCTGGAGGCTGCTTCAAGCTGCCTGTAGAGGTCTCCTCCCCATCTTGCTCCTGCTCAGGAGGCCTGGAGCAAACCCCCACAGCAGTGTGCCCATTCCCAGCCTGCCCGCCCTTTGATCCTGACCCATCAACTCCTGAGTGGCTCGCCATCCCCCCCAAGACAGAGGTCGAGACCTTCCGAGTGTCACCTCCCCGAGATCTACGGATGTCGTCTCCCTGGGCTCCTGTGAGGCCCCGCATGTGGTTGCCAGCGCATTCTTCCCTCTCCCTTATGGGCCCTGTCCAATGCAGCCCCAGGGCAGCCCGGAGGAGCCCTGTCTGGGGCTGCGCTGGGGTGACCGGGGACACGGTGGGCTCACTGGGAGCAGCCTTCCAAAGCCCCAGAGCGGCAGGATGGTGCCCAGGCTCTGCTCAGGGCTGCTTTGGGCGTGGGGCCGTCTGCGCGAGTCCTGCACGGGACCCATGTGTCCTGGCTGCCACGCCAAAGGGCTGCTTCCCCAGGCGAAGGGGACAGGGGAGTGACCCTGCGTGAGAGCCTGCACCTCTGGCAGTGACTCAGGCCCGGGGTGCCCTTTGGGTGCCCTTGGTGCCCTTTGGGCCTTGCTGGATCTGCTTGCTGCCATTTGCTGGGGCCACCCTGCACTCCCTCCCCATTCCAGGCAGACACAGGCAGGTGTTGGAATAAAATCTTTTCTTCCGTAACCAGAAGAAAACTGTTAACTATATCTACGGAACGGCGGAGGGGGTCAGACAGAAATGCACACAAATCAACAGGATTGGCAAAAATGTCCGCTTTATTAGAGGACAGACAGCTCATATGCTGCCTGCGACACACAGACATGTGGTTCTTCCCCAGGTTACATTGGATACATAAGGCAAACATACTGTCGTGTACAGTACTAATTGGATATCAGCAGGTGTCCATAAGCCTTGTTTTCCTGCCAGAACAACTCCTCCTTCACCTTGGCACAAGGCCTGCGCCATAGAAGTGGCGCAGTATTTTTTACTCTCTGCACCCAGCCATGCCAAGGGGAAGGTCTCAGAAATGCAACTGAAATTGTTCACACAATTTCTGTCCACCGACATCTACGTCTACATCTATCTCTACATCTTCCCTACATCTCTATCTACATCTTCCCCACATAAACACCCTCCCTCCCTCCCGCTGGGATAGATCCCCAAACGATCTATCCCTCCAACTGGCATAGATCCCCAAACGATCTATGCCTCAACCTGGGATAGGTCCCCAAACGACCTATCCCTCAAACAGGGATAGGTCCCCAAACGACCTATCCCTTTAACAGGCCTAAGCCAATCTTCCTGCCCCAGCCCCGGCTGCGGGAGCCTTGATCTTGATGGCAGGCCCTGGCTCAGAGCCCCCCTTCCTCTTTGCCCCGCGCCTTTCCAGCTTGGTGTCTCCGCGGTCCGTGGGCGCGGGGACGCTGCTGCCACCATCCTGGCTGGTCCCTGCAGCCCCCGGGGAGGAAGCCAAGTGCCCCTGAGTCCCCTGCGGCAGGACCTTCCCACTCAGCAGAGCGCGGCTGGTTGGAGTCACCCCAGGCTCCCTGGTGGCTTGGAGCTGGGGTGCGGCTGAGGGGCTGGCGGTGGTGTGCCTGGGCGGGGAGGTGTCCTCCTCCATGGGGACGTCGCTGGCCAGCGAGAGGTCACAGCCGCGGGCGGTGTCCTCCTCCATGGGGACGTCGGTGGCCAGTGAGAGGTCGCAGCCGCGGGGGGCGTCCTCCTCCATGGAGACGTCACTGGCCAGGCTGATGTTAAGTGCCGGGGTGACGTCCACATCCATGGGGGTGCTCCCGTCTGGGGGGCTGCCACTGCCCAGGGGTGTCCCGGAGGGGTTGGCTGAGCTGGCAGGGCTGCGCTGGCTGTGCCGCGCTGCTGGGACCGGGGCCACTGCTCTCCCCTGATGGTGGTAGGGCTGCAGTTGACCCTGGGGGGCACGTTGGTCTGCCCCAGCCAGGGGCTTCCCTCTGCCCTGGGGCCCCCCCCGGGCAGTGTTGGATGTTACAGCAACGCCAGGGCTGCTTGCCAGTGGGGCTGGTGGAGGCAGGTTGGCTGAGCCTGTGAGAAAGAGCAAAGCCTGGAAGTCACATCCCGAGCTGGGGCCATCAGGCGCTGAGAGGACTGAGGAGGAGGAGGAGGAGGGCGAGGTGCAGGGGAGGAAGGGCTGTGAATGTCCCCACCGTGCACTGCGGGGCTTTCGGGGTCAGGCTCTGTCCTCACCTTTGGTGCCGGAGCTTTGGGGGGAGCGGAAGAGCTGCACGAGCCGGGTCAGGGCTGATCTCCAGCTCACAGAGCGGCGCCACAGAGCTGACAGGGCCATGGTCCGTCACGCTCGGTGGCCGGTCGCTTCTGTTGACTGGACACAGGTCTGGATGCTCCTCTTGGAGCGTCTCCAGGGATGGAATGTCGGGCCTCCCATTGTGTCATAGAGACAGCAGTAATGCTGGGGCTTCCCTGAGGTGCTGTTCAAGGCACGAACCCCACTCTGACACGAACAAGTGCCAGAGCAGAATTACCGTTTATTCAAACTGCCCAGGTTTAAATACCACGCCTGAACATGTCACGTGACCCTCTAACCAATGACAATCAAATATTGTCTGAGAACCCGGGAGACCACAACTCCCATGGTTCATTGCTACATTCTTCCTGCCACATCTCCCTCCTCTTTTTATTAACAAGTTGAGAAACACTATGTTTTTAACATTCTTATTAGAACCAATCTTATTTCAACTAATTATAAAAAACAGGGCCTATCGTCACAAGGCCTTTATTGAACTGTTGACAACTTTATTGGTTCGTGCAATATTCAAGCAATCTCAAATTACCCAGGGTTTGTAGGTGTGGATAACCTTTTATCTGAGGGTGACTTTGTGTAATGGCATCATCTTTATTTAAAAGGGAAATGTGTTGGGTTGTAGATGTTGTGTCTGAGGTGGTGTTGTCTGAAGTAGTGTTTAAGATGTCTTGCTATAAAGTGTACTTGCTTTCACACACACATACATGCTTCCACTCAACTTTCTCATTCATACTCCGGTGGCCACCGTTTCATTCTCTCCTTACACATGCACTCTTAAACCCTTTATTGTGTTTGACTCATGGAGTTTTGGTTCTGTATTGGTTACTGTTTATGTGTTTCTTTTGGTTCTGCATTGGTTACTGTTTATATGTTTCTTTTGGTTCTGTTGTATCATTTACTGCTTCTTTGTGATTCTCCCTGTTTTAAGGAAATGTTAATGTAGATTTACACACATAGGGAACAGACCCATATCTCTTTTCCCCCTTTTTTTTTTTTTTTTTTCTCCCCACTGTGTGATGTGTTTACTATTGTTGGTCGTGTTTCTTCTAATCCAAATCCTTCACTTATTTCTTCTGGTGGTTGCTCCTGTTGTGGTGGAGGGCTAATATAAGGCCTGACACATCTAGAAGGGACCCATTGTAATTTGGTACCCTTGGATACACAGGCATATCCCCTTCCCCATGTTATGAGATCTACTGGTCCTGACCATTGCCCAGATATTAGATCTTTGATCATAACTGGTGGTTTGGAAGATGAAAGTATTTGAGTTTTCTGTTGGCGTTCATACCTGCTATGGTCTGTATCATCACAGTTTAAGAAATTTAGAACATATGACGCTTTCCGTAAGCGTTCCTGGGGGCTATATACCGACTCCCCTCTTTTTTGTCTTTGAAGCATTTCTTTTAGTGTACGGTGAGCTCTTTCTACAATCGCTTGTCCTGTGGGTGAATGCGGTATACCTATGGAATGGAGTATTCCCCAATCTGTGAGAAATGTTTTGATTTTTTCAGAACAATAAGCAGGGCCATTGTCGGTTTTTATGGTTTTTGGAATTCCTAGGATTGCGAAACAACTGAGCCAGTGTCTGATAACGTCTTTGGCTTTTTCTCCCGTGTGTGCTGTTGCATTAATGTATCTGGAATACATGTCTACTGTAACATGGACATATTTTAGTTTACCGAATTCAGCTATACGTGTAAGGTCTGTCTGCCAGATTTCATTGGCTGTTATGCCCCTGGGATTAACCCCTTCCTTAGCTGGCATGGGGGTAATTCGCTGGCAGTCAGAGCATGACATAATTATGTCTCTGGTCTGGTTTATTGTAATTTGGAATTGTCTCTTTAATGAACGTGCATTTTGGTGGAAGAACTGGTGTGAGACTTTAGCCTGTTCCAGAATTTTGGGAACTGTAGTTGCCATAGCAGTTGCATCAGCTTTTTGATTGCCCTCTGCTATGGGTCCTGGAAGTTCTGTGTGTGACCGAGTGTGCATTATGTAAAAATCAAATTTTCTGTGGTTGATAAGAAACCATATGGTACGAATTTCTGTAAATAAGTGAGGATTAGTGACATCTCGAAGGAAGGAGGCTTCGAGACGTGAGACCAACCCTGCTGCATAGTGAGAATCTGTGACAACATTCATAGGTTGATCATGGAACAATTCAAATGCCATGCGGATAGCTGCTAGTTCTAAAACCTGTACAGAACCTTGGTCCAAGGTTTGTACCTTATTGTCCCATTGTCCTGTGGCAGGGTTCTTCCATGTCACGATGGCTTTTTTCGATCGTCCAGATGCATCAGTGAAGACTGTGACTCCATTTACTGGTCGTAGTTTGCAGCGACGCGTGGCCATCAGGGGTAGATTTCCTATTTCCGCCCAGAGTTTATGTTTCGGGAAGTGAATGGAAATATTACCGTGGAAGTCCGCTAATGCAGTCTGAAACCCAGCGTCCTCTGCAAGAAGCCAGTCTAAGTTGTCTTTTGTGGCTGGAATGTAGATCGTCTCAGGATCCCTTCCATCCATCTCCTGCAGATGTCCTCTACCTTTCATAATGAGCTTAGCAAGCATGTCATTAACGGTCCAAACAGTCTTAGGTGGAGAGTGGGGAAGAAATAACCATTCTAGAATTCTCAAAGGGTCAGATTCTGCCTGATCCCATTGGAAAAGGACAGCAAAAGGTTGGAACTTGCTGGATATGATGGCGAGGCGAATGTGCAGGTCAGGGGGTTGTCGTCTGCTTTGCCTGTTTTCGACAGCTTGGGAGCATACTTCCAGAGCTTGTTTTGCTTCTGGGGTTAGGGATCGAATAGATGTGAGAGTTGGGTCACCTTTAAGTAGCTCGAAGAGGGGGTGCAATTCCTCTGTTGTGATGCCCAAGACAGGCCTCAGCCAGTTAATGGCTCCTAAAAGCCCTTGCAAATCATTCAGGGTCATAGTGTCCGTTACTTTGAAAGTCACTGGTTGTGGCATGATTTCCTGTTGAGTGATCTTCCATCCGAGGTAGGTCCAAGGTTGGGTGCGTTGAATTTTTTCTGGGGCAAGCTGCAGACCTGCTTTTTGGATGGCGTCAGTTAAGGCAGTCAAGGTGGATTGTAGTTCAGTCCCGTGTTTTGCTGCTATCAGGATGTTTGATATTCCTGTCTTTGCCTCCCATTCTAATTGTTCAATTTGGGTATAGGTCAATTTATGCATGTTTGTGTTTTGAGTAGATCTAGAGGTGTGTATTGCTGTATGTTGCAACTTTGTGGAGCATCTTTGGGCTTGTGTTGTATGAAGGTTTTGTTTGTTTTGCTTTCTCAAGGCTCTTGCAGTGACTGTGTATAAAGAGTTATGTGTTTCTGCAGTTGAAATTGTAACTGGTTGTTTGCTTGCTACTTGTTTAAGTTTGGCTTTCCATGTTGTGTATGGCATATTGTCTAACAGCATTTTAAAATAGTGAGAAGTAAATACTTGATTTGGGGCCCCTCTTATTATTATTCTTACCCTCTGTAACACAAAAGAACTTTTTATAATAGCAGATCATCTGTCAATTAGTAAAGTTGCCCTTCTGTGACTTAGAAAATTAAACATGGTAGTTGATAGCTGTATGTCTGCTGTGTTTTGCAATGCTACCTCTAGGTTGTTGGTTCTGTCAGGAGGTGGATGGTGTTGTCCCAGCTGAAATTCTCGCAGTACAAAACCAACCACTGTCATTGCCAGCAACGCCGTCAGTACACGTGCTGTCCACTTCAACGTTGGTAGCTTTGACTTTGCTGATGGTCTGGGCTTGGGTAGGCAGATGTTCTGTGTGCTTTCCCAGTCTACATCTTCTTCCTCGAGCTGAAGTAGTAGCCGTAGCCATGTTTGCTGTTCTTCCTCTTTTGCAGGATTCAAAACTGCTTGTCCTTTTTCTGGTTCTCTTGTCTCACTGAGTTCAGTTTGCCACAGCTCAGCTAAGCTTTCTAGGGAGTCAGTATCTCTTCTTCCTCCTCCATCAGGCCATCTTCGGCATAGAAGCTGTTCTGAGGCTGGTGAGGGCTGTGGGTTGGTTTCTGGGTAGGAGAGCCACAGTGATGCTTTAACTGTTGTGCATTTGTTGTGAGTTGGTTGAACTGGTGGTGACGGAAGAGGCACTTTCACTTCCGCCTCACGGCCGGAGTAAGCTTGCTGCGTCCATGTTGCTGCGTGGTTGTTCTGCAGCGGTCTCATGGCCGCTGCGCAGCCAAAGGGTGTTAGTGGAGCGCCCTGGCTAAAGGGAGCTAGCAGATTCTCTTCTGTGTCCTCTATAGACTCGCTGTCTATTTGTCCGTCACAGTCATCCTCCCCCCTTCCCGGCGAAATGCCTGAACCTGGGGGTGGCGGCTTCACTTCCGGCACACGGCAGGGGCAACATGGCGGTGCCTCCGGTGCCACTCTCCTTCTGCACATTGACTGTGCAACCACCGTGTAGCGGTCGCCCCGTAACGGTCCAGGGGTCGGCGCTGCTCTGTAATGGTCCTCGGCTCCAACAGCACTGCTTGCTGCTCTGTATGGCATGGTCTCAGCTGCAGCCATGGGCGCTGGCATAAAGCCAGCATCCCCCCCGGCTGCCATGCTCATGCTGCCAGCCCCCAAGCCATGCTCCTTCACACCACACGCTGCCACTGCACTGTTCCCCCCAAGGGCTCCCCCTCCCCCCCATCCCCCCTGACCAACGTGCATTCCCCCCCTGCCCCACTCGGTCGGTGGGGGGGCTGGGGTTGAAGGGGGAGGGGTTGAGGGGAAAGGAGTGAAGGGGGGGGAAGTCCACTCTCCCGGGTGCATTTGCCTTTCTGTAGTGCTTATTCAAGGCTATCATAATGTCTTTCCATGTAGCCAAATTCTTGAGGGCGTCTGTTTTTCCCTCACTGGCTTTTTCAATAATTTTGTTCCCTATTTTCCTCCAAGATGACACTTGACAAGGTCCAGTCAGAGGGAATGCAGGTTCAGGCAACGAAATCCAATATAACAAGTCCCATAACTTACTTTCTTCTATGGTTGTTCTTGTAAAAGTTGAGAGACAGCTTCTGCTGTTTGTTTGATTTTTGGAGTAATTCCCTCCTGACGGGTAAACCACCCTCCCATATTCGCCAATTTTTGGTTACCTCTGTGCGGAAGCTCTGTTGTCCTTTCTTCTGGTCCTTTTTTCTTCCTTTTTTGTTCCTTTTTGCAGAGGTAACCCAGCGCGCTGAATTCTTTCTTTTCTTCCTTTTGGTTTTGGCGATATGGACACCCCCGGACAGGTTCCCCAGAGCTTCTGCTCCTGGTTGCCGGTAACCTGCTGAAGACCCTGTTCGGGCTCCATTTGAGGTGCTGTTCAAGGCACGAACCCCACTCTGACACGAACAAGTGCCAGAGCAGAAATACCATTTATTCAAACTGCCCAGGTTTAAATACCACGCCTGAACATGTCACGTGACCCTCTAACCAAAGACAATCAAATATTGTCTGAGAACCCGGGAGACCACAACTCCCATGGTTCATTGCTACATTCTTCCTGCCACACTTCCCTTCTTCTGCCCCACCCCCAACAGCTTTGCCAGCTCTTCCTGGCCAGAGGAAGGCTTAACCAAAGAGCTCGAATCACATAACATCCTGCCTTGGAAGGGACCCACAAGGGTCGCCCAGTCCAACTCCTGGCCCTGTGCAGGACAGCACAGCCATCCCACCGTGTGCCTGAGAGCGTTGTCCAAACGCTCCTTGAGCTCTGGCAGCCTTGGGGCCGTGACCACTGCCCTGGGCAGCCCGTTCCAGTGCCCGACCACCCTCCGGGGAAAGCACCAGGGCAGTTGAAGTCTCCACGAGAAGCAGGGACTGTGACCTGGAGGCTGCTTCAAGCTGCCTGTAGAGGTCTCCTCCCCATCTTGCTCCTGCTCAGGAGGCCTGGAGCAAACCCCCACAGCAGTGTGCCCATTCCCAGCCTGCCCGCCCTTTGATCCTGACCCATCAACTCCTGAGTGGCTCGCCATCCCCCCCAAGACAGAGGTCGAGACCTTCCGAGTGTCACCTCCCCGAGATCTACGGATGTCGTCTCCCTGGGCTCCTGTGAGGCCCCGCATGTGGTTGCCAGCGCATTCTTCCCTCTCCCTTATGGGCCCTGTCCAATGCAGCCCCAGGGCAGCCCGGAGGAGCCCTGTCTGGGGCTGCGCTGGGGTGACCGGGGACACGGTGGGCTCACTGGGAGCAGCCTTCCAAAGCCCCAGAGCGGCAGGATGGTGCCCAGGCTCTGCTCAGGGCTGCTTTGGGCGTGGGGCCGTCTGCGCGAGTCCTGCACGGGACCCATGTGTCCTGGCTGCCACGCCAAAGGGCTGCTTCCCCAGGCGAAGGGGACAGGGGAGTGACCCTGCGTGAGAGCCTGCACCTCTGGCAGTGACTCAGGCCCGGGGTGCCCTTTGGGTGCCCTTGGTGCCCTTTGGGCCTTGCTGGATCTGCTTGCTGCCATTTGCTGGGGCCACCCTGCACTCCCTCCCCATTCCAGGCAGACACAGGCAGGTGTTGGAATAAAATCTTTTCTTCCGTAACCAGAAGAAAACTGTTAACTATATCTACGGAACGGCGGAGGGGGTCAGACAGAAATGCACACAAATCAACAGGATTGGCAAAAATGTCCGCTTTATTAGAGGACAGACAGCTCATATGCTGCCTGCGACACACAGACATGTGGTTCTTCCCCAGGTTACATTGGATACATAAGGCAAACATACTGTCGTGTACAGTACTAATTGGATATCAGCAGGTGTCCATAAGCCTTGTTTTCCTGCCAGAACAACTCCTCCTTCACCTTGGCACAAGGCCTGCGCCATAGAAGTGGCGCAGTATTTTTTACTCTCTGCACCCAGCCATGCCAAGGGGAAGGTCTCAGAAATGCAACTGAAATTGTTCACACAATTTCTGTCCACCGACATCTACGTCTACATCTATCTCTACATCTTCCCTACATCTCTATCTACATCTTCCCCACATAAACACCCTCCCTCCCTCCCGCTGGGATAGATCCCCAAACGATCTATCCCTCCAACTGGCATAGATCCCCAAACGATCTATGCCTCAACCTGGGATAGGTCCCCAAACGACCTATCCCTCAAACAGGGATAGGTCCCCAAACGACCTATCCCTTTAACAGGCCTAAGCCAATCTTCCTGCCCCAGCCCCGGCTGCGGGAGCCTTGATCTTGATGGCAGGCCCTGGCTCAGAGCCCCCCTTCCTCTTTGCCCCGCGCCTTTCCAGCTTGGTGTCTCCGCGGTCCGTGGGCGCGGGGACGCTGCTGCCACCATCCTGGCTGGTCCCTGCAGCCCCCGGGGAGGAAGCCAAGTGCCCCTGAGTCCCCTGCGGCAGGACCTTCCCACTCAGCAGAGCGCGGCTGGTTGGAGTCACCCCAGGCTCCCTGGTGGCTTGGAGCTGGGGTGCGGCTGAGTGGCTGGCGGTGGTGTGCCTGGGCGGGGAGGTGTCCTCCTCCATGGCGACATCGCTGGCCAGCGAGAGGTCGCAGCCTCGGGGGGCGTCCTCCTCCATGGGGATGTCGCTGACCAGCGAGAGGTCACAGCCGCGGGCGGTGTCCTCCTCCATGGGGACGTCGGTGGCCAGTGAGAGGTCGCAGCCGCGGGGGGCATCCTCCTCCATGGAGACGTCACTGGCCAGGCTGATGTTAAGTGCCGGGGTGACGTCCACATCCATGGGGGTGCTCCCGTCTGGGGGGCTGCCACTGCCCAGGGGTGTCCCGGAGGGGTTGGCTGAGCTGGCAGGGCTGCGCTGGCTGTGCCGCGCTGCTGGGACCGGGGCCACTGCTCTCCCCTGATGGTGGTAGGGCTGCAGTTGACCCTGGGGGGCACGTTGGTCTGCCCCAGCCAGGGGCTTCCCACTGCCCTGGGGCCCCCCCCGGGCAGTGTTGGATGTTACAGCAACGCCAGGGCTGCTTGCCAGTGGGGCTGGTGGAGGCAGGTTGGCTGAGCCTGTGAGAAAGAGCAAAGCCTGGAAGTCACATCCCGAGCTGGGGCCGTCAGGCGCTTGGAGGACTGAGGAGGAGGAGGAGGAGGAGGGCGAGGTGCAGGGGAGGAAGGGCTGTGAATGTCCCCACCGTGCACTGCGGGGCTTTCGGGGTCAGGCTCTGTCCTCACCTTTGGTGCCGGAGCTTTGGGGGGAGCGGAAGAGCTGCACGAGCCGGGTCAGGGCTGATCTCCAGCTCACAGAGCGGCGCCACAGAGCTGACAGGGCCATGGTCCGTCACGCTCGGTGGCCGGTCGCTTCTGTTGACTGGACACAGGTCTGGATGCTCCTCTTGGAGCGTCTCCAGGGATGGAATGTCGGGCCTCCCATTGTGTCATAGAGACAGCAGTAATGCTGGGGCTTCCCTGAGGTGCTGTTCAAGGCACGAACCCCACTCTGACACGAACAAGTGCCAGAGCAGAATTACCGTTTATTCAAACTGCCCAGGTTTAAATACCACGCCTGAACATGTCACGTGACCCTCTAACCAATGACAATCAAATATTGTCTGAGAACCCGGGAGACCACAACTCCCATGGTTCATTGCTACATTCTTCCTGCCACACTTCCCTTCTTCTGCCCCACCCCCAACAGCTTTGCCAGCTCTTCCTGGCCAGAGGAAGGCTTAACCAAAGAGCTCGAATCACATAACATCCTGCCTTGGAAGGGACCCACAAGGGTCGCCCAGTCCAACTCCTGGCCCTGTGCAGGACAGCACAGCCATCCCACCGTGTGCCTGAGAGCGTTGTCCAAACGCTCCTTGAGCTCTGGCAGCCTTGGGGCCGTGACCACTGCCCTGGGCAGCCCGTTCCAGTGCCCGACCACCCTCCGGGGAAAGCACCAGGGCAGTTGAAGTCTCCACGAGAAGCAGGGACTGTGACCTGGAGGCTGCTTCAAGCTGCCTGTAGAGGTCTCCTCCCCATCTTGCTCCTGCTCAGGAGGCCTGGAGCAAACCCCCACAGCAGTGTGCCCATTCCCAGCCTGCCCGCCCTTTGATCCTGACCCATCAACTCCTGAGTGGCTCGCCATCCCCCCCAAGACAGAGGTCGAGACCTTCCGAGTGTCACCTCCCCGAGATCTACGGATGTCGTCTCCCTGGGCTCCTGTGAGGCCCCGCATGTGGTTGCCAGCGCATTCTTCCCTCTCCCTTATGGGCCCTGTCCAATGCAGCCCCAGGGCAGCCCGGAGGAGCCCTGTCTGGGGCTGCGCTGGGGTGACCGGGGACACGGTGGGCTCACTGGGAGCAGCCTTCCAAAGCCCCAGAGCGGCAGGATGGTGCCCAGGCTCTGCTCAGGGCTGCTTTGGGCGTGGGGCCGTCTGCGCGAGTCCTGCACGGGACCCATGTGTCCTGGCTGCCACGCCAAAGGGCTGCTTCCCCAGGCGAAGGGGACAGGGGAGTGACCCTGCGTGAGAGCCTGCACCTCTGGCAGTGACTCAGGCCCGGGGTGCCCTTTGGGTGCCCTTGGTGCCCTTTGGGCCTTGCTGGATCTGCTTGCTGCCATTTGCTGGGGCCACCCTGCACTCCCTCCCCATTCCAGGCAGACACAGGCAGGTGTTGGAATAAAATCTTTTCTTCCGTAACCAGAAGAAAACTGTTAACTATATCTATGGAACGGCGGAGGGGGTCAGACAGAAATGCACACAAATCAACAGGATTGGCAAAAATGTCCACTTTATTAGAGGACAGACAGCTCATATGCTGCCTGCGACACACAGACATGTGGTTCTTCCCCAGGTTACATTGGATACATAAGGCAAACATACTGTGGTGTACAGTACTAATTGGATATCAGCAGGTGTCCATAAGCCTTGTTTTCCTGCCAGAACAACTCCTCCTTCACCTTGGCACAAGGCCTGCGCCATAGAAGTGGCGCAGTATTTTTTACTCTCTGCACCCAGCCATGCCAAGGGGAAGGTCTCAGAAATGCAACTGAAATTGTTCACACAATTTCTGTCCACCGACATCTACGTCTACATCTATCTCTACATCTTCCCTACATCTCTATCTACATCTTCCCCACATAAACACCCTCCCTCCCTCCCGCTGGGATAGATCCCCAAACGATCTATCCCTCCAACTGGCATAGATCCCCAAACGATCTATGCCTCAACCTGGGATAGGTCCCCAAACGACCTATCCCTCAAACAGGGATAGGTCCCCAAACGACCTATCCCTTTAACAGGCCTAAGCCAATCTTCCTGCCCCAGCCCCGGCTGCGGGAGCCTTGATCTTGATGGCAGGCCCTGGCTCAGAGCCCCCCTTCCTCTTTGCCCCGCACCTTTCCAGCTTGGTGTCTCCGCGGTCCGTGGGCGCGGGGACGCTGCTGCCACCATCCTGGCTGGTCCCTGCAGCCCCCGGGGAGGAAGCCAAGTGCCCCTGAGTCCCCTGCGGCAGGACCTTCCCACTCAGCAGAGCGCGGCTGGTTGGAGTCACCCCAGGCTCCCTGGTGGCTTGGACCTGGGGTTGATATAGGAAGCTGGGCCCAAAAGAGTTAACTAAGAGATTTGGGCCTGCTAACAAGCTACCAACATCCAAGACGATCTGTGCTCGTTCTGTTCTATTTACTGGACCAAAGCTTAGGAGAATAGTACAGGAACAGGTAATAGGCCTAGAGGTTATAAATTAGAAATACAACAGGATCAGGTAGACATTTAAATAGGAGAAATAGGCCTGGAGCCAGGGTTTTTTCCAAGCTTCAGTGAGCGGGTCAAGAACAATGGAAAAGAAGAAGGGTCAAGCTGAGGAAGATGAGTTGAAGCCCCCTGCCCCATGGAGGAAGATGGGAACTACCCTCCGAAATGGGGAGCCAAGAGAAGCACCGCCCCAAGCTCCGCCTATACTCCACCTATTTTTAATATATATTGATAGATGTTGTAATCACTTGGCGACCGCGGCAGGACGCCTTCTCCATCTGGCTGCGGAATCTCCTGGAGGGCGGGACCCCCTTGGGCGCCCTCGGGTAAGTCTTTTTACCTGAAGGGGCTCCCTTCTTCGGTGGCTTCTTGCGGGGGCTGGACAAGAACACTGCCTATTGATAAAAGGTATTTGTATCTGGTTTCTGGATACCTGTAAGTCGAGGCAGGCCGCTCTCCCAGGGGAATATCCCCTCTGGTCTGGTCTGGTCTTCTGGTCTGGTTTTGTTTGTATTTGACCAAGTATTGTTATTGTGTACCTGATATATCTTGCTTACCTTGAAACATCCAGGAGCACATAGTTAAAGGTATTATCATGCTAAGAGTTGCTATATGAGAGGTAATGCTGAAGAATTAACTATAAGCACATCACTTTGGATAAGACCTAGAATTAAGATTTGTCAATTTTGCAACTGTTAGTTATATGTATGAGCCTTGTGTAACAGATGTAAGGTTTGCCTCCCCGACAGACAAGGTTGGGTAGAACCAGTATGCATATTGCAGAAAAGAGGGACACTGGAAGCAAGAATGCCCTGAATTAACAGGTGGAAATACAGGCACAGGAGAGGCTGTTGTTGCTTACAGAGTATTGAGTGAAGGGGGGGCCCAGCAGGCCAGTGCTAGGGGACCTGCTTGTAAAAATCAAGCTAGGGGAAGAAAAAGAAGAATTAGATTTTCTAATTGATACCGGGGCTACATTTTCTGTTTTGAATTAATACCTAAAAGTGATAAATATGTTTAAGTTGTGGGTGCCACTGGCCAATCAGAAAAGCTTTCTTTTGAAACCCCTAAAGTTCAAAATTGGAAAACAAATGGGTGTGCATCAGGTTTTGTATTTACCAAATTTATCCAAACTCGTATTGGGCAGAGACTTACTAGAAAATCTGGGAGCTGTAATAGAATTCAAACAAGGTAAAATTGAACTTAAGGTAAAGGAAGAACAATTAATAGCAGCTCTGAGTTTAGCAATGAGCTATGTGGAGCCAAGCCAGGGTAATTCAAATGTCAATCAAATTTTAGATCAGGTATACCCAGGAGTTTGAGCTATTGAAACACCAGGAAAGCCAAAAAGGGCAGCTCCCATTGAAATAGAATTATGGCCAGGAGCAAACCCAGTAGTTAGGAAGCAATATGCACTGAGGCTGGAAGATAGAAGAGGAATTGAGCCAATAATAGACAACTTTTTGAAATTAAGGTTTTGTAGAGTGTGAATCAGATTGCAACACCCCAATTTTACCAGTCAAAAAGACAAATGGAACACATAGGTTGGCTCAGGATTTAAGAGCAGTAAATAAAATAGCTAAAACATACATGCAGCTGTTGCAAACCTATATACCTTATTAACAATATTAAAAGAAAGTGTAATTTGGTTCACAGTATTAGACTTAAGAGATGCCTTTTTCTGCCTTCCCTAAACACAGCAAAGTCAAAGGATATTTGCCTTCAAGTGGGACAATCCCACCACAGGAAGGAAAACTCAGCTCATTTGGACAGTGTTACCTTAAGGGTTCAAAAATATTCCCACAATTTTGGGAATTAATTAGCAAAAGAATTAGAACAATGGCAGTCACCACCGGGAAAGGGTGTACTTTTATAATATGTGAATGATCTATTGATTGTTACTGAAAAACAAGAAGAATGTGCCCAATGGACAGTAAACCTCTTAAACTTTATGGACCTAAATGAGTATCGAGTCTCTCAACAGAAAGCACTTCCAGTGCAGAAACAAGTGGTGTACCTGGATTACAAAGTATCTGAAGGACAATGATCACTGGGGACAACAAGAAAGGAAACTGCCAGACACTGAAACCACAGATGGTGAGAAACCTTCAAGCCTTTCTAGGAATGACAGGTTGGTGTTGTTTATAGATATATCAGTATGGGCTAATTGCAAAGCCTTTATATGACCTGCTGAAAATGACTAAGGGCAACCTCATCTGGACCCCCAAAGCAAGTGGAGCCTTCAAACAACTGAGATGAGAACTCATGAGGACCCCGGCGTTGGGATTGCCTGACGTAACGAAGCCCTTTTGTTTGTTCTCGCATGAACGACAAGGAATGGCTCTGGGGGTCCTGGCTCAGCAACAAGGGCCATACAAAAGAACAGCAGCCTACTTCTCCAAGCAATTGGCTGAAGTAAGCAAATGATGGCCCACCTGCCTAAGGGCAGTAGCAACAATGATCATAAATATAGAAGAAGCCAGGAAATGTACAATGGGACAGAAAATGACTGTGTTAGTGTCCCACACAGCATCTACAGTACTGGAACAGAAAGGAAATCATTGGCTGTCACCCTCCCAATTTCTGAAATATCGGGTAATCCTGGCTGATGACATAACCGTTCAGGTGACTAACATTGTTAACCCAGCTTCATTCCTAGAAGGAAGAATCTCGGCTGCACCTGTCATGCAGGACTGCCTGGAAACCATTGAAGCAGTGCACTCCAGCTGCCTGGACCTTAAAGAAGAACCACCCCTGGATGCAGAAGACTGGTTTACCGATGGCAGCAGTTTCATAAGACAAGGTGTGAAGATGGCTGGGTATGCTGCGACCACCACTACTGAGGTAATCAAATCAAATCCTTTGCCTGCAGGAACCTCAGTCCAGAAAGCAGAACTGATAGCTCTCATTCGAGCTTTAGGATTGGCAGAAGGAAAACAAATTAACACCTGGACTGACTCCAAATATGCCTTTGGCATAGTTCACGCTCATGGAGCAATTTGGAAAGAAAGAAGACTTTTAACTCTTCAAGGAAAAGTTGTGAAATATGCTGAAGAAACTCTATGATTATTAGAAGCTGTACAACTCCCCTCTCAGGTGGCAATTATGCACTGCCAAGGACACCTGAAAGGTAACACTGTCCTGGAAATAAGAAACAGAAAAGCTGATGCAGAAGCTGAATTAGCTGCTGCAGAAGCTGAATTAGCTGCTGCAAGAAGTAAAGAACTATCAGTAGCAGCTTTAGTGCTAGAACTAGACACAGATCAACAGGTAGAATATCAAGAAACAGATTATAAGTGGATACATGAAAATGAAGGTAAGGTGTTAGACAATAGATGAGGTTAACTAAAAACAGGTCAGTTAATACTGTTAGAAAAATTAGTGTGGCAATTTGTAAAAGTAAAACATGATAAAACTATTGGGGCTTAGACTCACTCTATTAGCATTTAAGGACTAGAGTAGCAGGACCAAATTTATTTACCACAATAGAGCAAGTCACAACCCAATGGGAACTTCGTCTGAAATACTGGAACAAAAATACACCAAAGGGCAATAAGTAAAGGGCAATAAGTAAAGGGCATTTCCCAGGTGAAATCTGGCAAATTAATTTCTCTGAGCTCCCAAGAAAACGGGGGGGTCCTGTTATCTCTTAGTTTTGACTGACATTTTCTGGATGGCCTGAAGCTTTCCCATGTAGAAAAAAAATGAATCAAAAGGAGTGGTTAAAGTCTTGTTGAATGAGATTATACCATGGTTTGGAATGCCTAAGAGCATCTCTTCAGATAGAGGTTCACACTTTTGTGCATGAATTGTACAAGCAATAAGTAAAGCACTAAAAATCAACTGGCAACTGCATATGCCCTACAGACTCCAAGCAAATGGGCAAGTAGAAAAGATGAATCTAAAATATGTCAAGAAACAAATTTTCATTGGTATCAAGCTTTACCTATTGCTTTAATCAAGCTAAGGGTCAAGCCAAGATCCAAAGGGAAACTGAGTCCATTTGAAATTCTCTTGGGCAGACCCTACATGATGCAAACTGTGAATAGTGAAGCTGTAGATCAAACCAGTAATCAATATGTGTACGATCATGTTATGGTTGTAGGAAAACAATTGCAGAAAAATGCTACAGTGGTGTTAGAACACCAACCCAAGCAGCCTGATTGTAAGCTACATCCATCCAACCCTGGTGATCAGGTATATGTTAAGAATCTTTCAGGAGATCCACTACGGGAGAAGTGGGATGGACCCCAGCAGGTGCTGATGACCACCTCCACACGATCCGGGTGAAAGAGAAACCCACGTGGATCCACTACTCTCGAGTCAAGAGAGTTCCAGAGGAAGCATGGACCTCGGGAGAGGAATTATCTACTATCAAGCCTCCTCAATGCTGATCCTTGGACTGATAAGTACATTAGTGTTAAATCAAACTCTTGCCCCAAAATTATTATGGTCTCAGGCCTATAATGGGAATTCTAGTCTATGATTTGCTATAAATACAGATATTCTGAATTCATCTGAACTGAACCAATACAATCCATCTGTTATAGTCCTCCAAGGAACAAGGGTACTGAATAATTGGTAAAATCCTGGTACCCCATACAATGCAAGTGTTTTAATAGGCACGGATTAGATGGTCACCCAGAACTGACGTTACTGTGAAATGTAATTAGTGGCTGATCAATGTTGGCACACCTTCACTCTAGATAAATCAGTTTCTGTGATGTGTCAGTGGACATTCAGGGAAGGAAATATAACAATGAGATTACCAACCAGCAAATCTCCTACCACCCCATTGACTAAGACCACCACCAGTTTTACAACTCCTTCTTTAGCCTGTGAGAGTGTCCACAATTTAACTTATGCTGGACCATATGTAATTAAGCACTCAAATGAGCAGAAGCTGTTGTTAGATCCCATATATTCACTGAAAAGGGTTCGAATACACCTTTAAGTAAACATATCAAACATACAAAAAGATTGTCAGCCCTGTATTCAACAAAGCCTTAAAGACTGGCATGTATAGATGATGGCCAGATCCCCTTGTACCAGAATTCAAAGAGATGTAACGGGATGGTTTGGCACAGGATTAAGTGTATTAAACACCATAGATCAAGAAGTATTAGTGAATAAACTAAGTGCTGTCACATCTGATCTAGGAAAATTCAAAGTCCCTTTAAGATCATCTTTGCTCACTTTGGCAGAAACACAATCATTGGCAGTTAAATTGTTAACATTAGTAGCTAACCACTGCAAAAGATTTCACCAAGATTATTGACTATGCTGGTGTCATCCATAAAAGATTTGCACTTGCAATACAATGTCTCCAAACTCAACAGTGGGTGCAGTCTGTAGCTGCAGGAATATTAAGAGAAGGAACTTCAGGAATATTACCACAGGAAGTAAGAGAAATAATAGCTAGAAACAGTTCTACTACACACTTTGAGAAAAATTACCAAGCGTGGTGGCAGTTAGGAAACTTCACTTACAATCCTCAACATGAACAAATTGAAGCTTATGTGCTCACTATCAGTGCAGCTAAAGAAAAGACCATCTTTCCTAGCCTGACATTAAGAGCCATACACCAAAATGTAATTGTCAGACCCATAGACCATAATGTTTGGGCAAGTTAGGATCACACCAAGAAAAAGTGGCAGCCAGTCAGTACTGAGGCATGTATTCCTAAAGGACAATTAGGATATATCTGTGAAAATGCTGGAGTAGAAAATGAAGATTTATGCTTAGATGCTGACAATAGTGTGTGTACCTTTGAAATGCTTCCCCATACTAAAACCCAATCACAAGTCTATTATGTAGGAAATGGTTGTGCATGTGTTAGAATCTTTTGTGTTAATTTTACCATAGGTATTTGTCATGAAGTAGTGAGTGGTATTAATTTTTTTGTTTTGCTAAAATAATAGGCTGTGACTTTGGTTATATCATTCTAGTGACTACTAGACAACTGATTGAAGCTGATTATACAATGTATCATGATGTGCCAAAATTGCAGAGAGGAATGAACATTAATCTTTTTAAAGCAATGCTTAAACATCCTGATATAGAAAAACTGGTCCAGGAAGTAAACAGAACGACTAGACGAATGCTCTGGCAAGTAGAACATGACACTGAGAGCATAAAAACTGTTCTAACCAAAGTGGAAAAAGTGGGAGAACATCACTGGTGGGATATCTTTACAGGATACTCCCCTACAGCATCACAAGTGTTTCACTATTTGATACATCCAATATTGGTATTAGGAGCTGGCATTATTCTACTACTTGTCCTAATTGTTTGGCTATGGTGCAAATCAAGCATCATGGTTAGAAGGATGCAGATAATGAGGGCTGTGATGAATACCTATCAAAATCCATTAGAACTTGACGAAGGAATTCGTAAATTCTAAACAAAAAGGGGGGAATGATATAGGAAGCTAGGCCCAAAAGAGTTAACTAAGAGATTTGGGCCTGCTAACAAGCTCCCAACATCCAAGACGATCTGTGCTCGTTCTGTTCTACTTACTGGACCAAAGCTTAAGAGAATAGTACAGGAACAGGTAATAGGCCTAGAGGTGATAAATTAGAAATACAACAGGATCAGGTAGACATTTAAATAGGAGAAATAGGCCTGGAGCCAGGGTTTTTTCCAAGCTTCAGTGAGCGGGTCAAGAACAATGGAAAAGAAGAAGGGTCAAGCTGAGGAAGATGAGTTGAAGCCCCCTGCCCCATGGAGGAAGATGGGAACTACCCTCCGAAATGGGGAGCCAAGAGAAGCACCTCCCCAAGCTCCGCCTATACTCCACCTATTTTTAATATGTATTGATAGATGTTGTAATCACTTGAATATGCACTTAATCACATCTGAAGATTGTATAAAAATGCTGATTTTGTGTGAAGCCTTTGAGCAAGTTTGTCCAGCGCGAGCTGGCTTGCTCCCAACGTTGAATAAACAAATACCTTGCTGCTTAAAGATAAAAATTCTCTGAGCAGTTTCTTGGACCGATTTTTCGGATTCAGTGTGCCTGAGAGCGTTGTCCAAACGCTCCTTGAGCTCTGGCAGCCTTGGGGCCGTGACCACTGCCCTGGGCAGCCCGTTCCAGTGCCCGACCACCCTCCGGGGAAAGCACCTTTTCCTAATGTCCAACCTAAGCCTCCGCTGACACAGCTCCGGCCGTTCCCTCGGGTCCTGTCCCTGGTCCCACAGAGCAGAAATGGCCGCTGCCCCTTGGCAGGAAGCTGCAGCCCCCCAGGAGATCTGACCTCAGTCTCCTCTTCTCCAGGCTCAACAGCCCCAGTGACCTCAGACCTCAAGTGCAAGGTCCTGCACCTGGCTCAGGGCTTGGCTGGTGCCACCTGGCACAACATCAGCTTGCAAATTTTGCAACACAACAGGGAGGACCAAGAAGGCTTTGGCTAAGAGAGACTTTTTCCAAGGGACTGGAGCGACAGACCAAGGGGCAATGGCTTGGCGCTGGCAGAGGGCAGGCTTAGATGGCATATGGGAAAGAAAGCCTTCCCGGGGAGAGTGGTGGGGCCCTGGCACAGGTTGTCCAGAGAAGCTGTGGCTGCCCCATCCCTGCAAGTGTTCAGGGCCAGGTTGGACGCGGCTTGGAGCAAGCTGGTCGAGCGGAAGGTGTCCCTGCCCGTGGCAGAGGGGTGGTTGGAAGCAGATGAGCTTTCAGGTCCCTTCCTTCCAACACCAACTGCTCTAGGAGTCTAGGAGTCTTGAAAAACAGGAGACTTCTGCAGAAGCCAGGAGGTGAATAAAAACATTTGCCACTTAAACACAAAGTCTTGTTACCAAGGGGCATCACCCGATTCTGGGGACTACTCTCATGACTTCTCACCACTGGAAGCTGACATTGCTGAAAGCCATAGA
This sequence comes from Pseudopipra pipra, assembly GCF_036250125.1. NCBI lineage: Eukaryota > Metazoa > Chordata > Aves > Passeriformes > Pipridae > Pseudopipra > Pseudopipra pipra. Next base: position 16,055,885 of record NC_087580.1, on the reverse strand, counting down.
AATTGACCTAAAATTGACCAAACAATCCGACAAAAGCTCCCTGAGGGAAGGATCCTGGAGCAAGCATATCATCCCGGAGGCAATGACAGGGCAATTTCTGCGCCTCTGCCGTAAACCTGTCAGTTCTGGCCCTGCCCTGGAGAGGTTTTTTTCGGCTCTCCATTCCATGGGAAGACAAGTGCGGACAAGAAGAACAGGGTTCTGTCCGCTCAGGGTCAAAGGCGCTTTAGGTCTGTGCTGTGATCTGTTGGAGTTGAGCTCCTGTCTAGAAAACGAGGGCTTTCGGGACTGCTCAGCATCTGGCTCCTCCCATGGAATCAGATGTTCCAAGCAGGGAAGGGGATGTCCAAGAGGGGTTCTGCCCACTTGAACTTCTGAACTTGTGGAGCTCTCCTGGCGCTTCTGGGCGTAGTGATTCCGTGGATGTCAATTGGCTGTTCTGGAGAAAAGCTGGGGATTAAAAGAAGTAGTGAGAGAACCAGACTGAAAATGGGTGAAGGTGTTGCAGGAAGTGAGGCTGGGCAGCAAGAGCAGTGAGTGAGGGGAAAAAAGGGATTTCAGGCAAGAAGGAAGAAGATCCCTGAAGAGGCTCAAGGCCTACTAGAAGAAAAATTAACTATTTGGAAATTGCAGTAAAAATTTGTGTAACTCCCCAATTAACATAGGTTGTCCCCTTCATTAACATACAACCCCAGATGCCTTTAAAATAGTGTTCTCGTGTTCAATAAACTATTCCAGTTCCCCATACTGGGATCGTGTCTAGCTTTTATTTTTCAGACCGCCACTCAAAGGGGCTAAAAGGGGGCTGCGACCTGCACTGAGCTGAGCCACCTCACTGAGGTTTGTCCAGTGAAGTCTCCCTTTTATTGCAATAAAAGTTTATTTTTTTTTCGTCGGCTCCTCGATCTCCTGGCTATTTCTGTGTTTCCCACTGGCTGGAATTTCAGACGACCACAATCCCATGGTCCCTACAGCCCCGGCTGTCCCGGACCTTCCCGTCTCCAACAAACCTCAGCAGCTGCTCCCCGGGACGGGCCCCAGCCCCTGAGCGGAGCGCACAAGCACACTGCAGCCCGACACACGCTGCCCGGAGAGAGCCGTGTGAGACAGAACCATGGCCACCGCCGCTGCAGCCACCCCGGGCAGGGTCAGGGTGGAAGCCAGCGCCAGCGAACTGCCGCGCTGCCTCGGCAAGTTCCTGTATCGCCGCCCGCTACCGCGCTCAGCAGCAGCAGCCAAGCAGCGGCCAGAGGCGCGAGGTCAACACCCAGGAGCAGGTCCCTGAGGAAGGACCACCACCTCCGGCGCCCCAGCAAACAACGAGATCGAGAGACCCGCGCCGGCGGAAGCAGCAGCGGGACCCCAGCGGGAACCACTCAGAAGGCAGGAAGGACCCGGAATCGAAAGAGGCACCGGGAAAAACAAAGACAAGCAGAGCAGGAGGTATGCAAAAACCGGGGCTATGGAGCGTGAGCGGAGAAGAGGATCCCACAGAATCCCTGGGGGGCTCCGGGAAAGGTCCGAGGGAGGAAAGAGCCCGAGCGGGACCGTCGGCGAAGGAGGGAGCGAGCGGAAGCCCAGCGGCAGCAGCACGAGAGAAACCCAGGAACAGAGGGACCCGAGAGACAAACGGAGTGGGGCAGACACAAAGCTGCCGACTTCAGCAGTAGTCGAGGCAGCAAAAACCCCCTTCCTTGACTTTTTTCCTTTTTCTTTGCAGCCTAAACTAAGAACTGGTCTTTTTTTAGAAACCCTTTTGTTTATTAATCTAACTGTTTCAGTTTAACAGTGTGAGTAAGGCGAACAAAACGCTACCAATGGAGAGATTGTCCCCCTGCGCAAAAACAAAGAAAGAAAAAAAAAAAGGGAAAAGCGAAGGAAAGCAAAGACCCTTTGCTGAATGAAGATACCCTTCCATAGCTAATAGCCAAAATTGTTTTTAAATGTATGCATAGCTGTATTTTTGAAAATTTTAAAGTTCTCACAATAACAATTTTCCTTAAGTCCAAAAGCCAAATTAACGCAGAAAGACATATATTTGCCTTAAAAATAGAAGAAGTATATATTTTATCCTTGAACTATAGGAATGTTCATATGTATTTGAAATTTAAATTAAACATGAAGTAAAATATGCTTATGTTTTTACAGGTTATACTATCATAAAAAACAGAAAACATATATTACTAATCTAAGGGTGAGAAACAAAAAACGCCAATTTCTCAGTTCATAACCAAAAGACACTGTAAAATGAAACCCAAAAGTATGTTTGTATGATGTGTGTTCGATGGCCATCGAGTATGAATGTGTGAATGTATGCATGCGTGCGAAAATACAATAATTAATATGTTCTGATTTATACACAAATGCACATTACCTCACACATGCACAAACACCCTTAGATAAAGAACAGAAAACATATCATCCTGAGTTGAATAGAATTTCATTTGCAGAAATGTTTTAGGTTAAATAAAAGTTTTCAAAAACAAACACTAAAAAACACTTTCAGGTAAAAGTCAGGAGCACACGAACCCTGAAGTCATGAAGTTATTAAGTTTGGTTCAAAATCAATCGCTTATAAGTCAACAGAATCTTTAGAGAATAGCTTAAAAAAGATTTTATAAGAGTAATTTCTAATAAGAAATAATAGAAATAAGTTGTTTAAACAAGTTTTATATTAATCCAGAGTTATTTAGTTTAGCATTGTTGGGAATTCTTCCTTCTTGCATTTTGTTCCTTGTTTACTTTTCTATATCCAAAAGTATCTAATAGTCTTTTTGATTGGTTTAATGCTTTTAATGTTAGTGCTAAGTTTAAGAAAATAATTTATGTAGCAATATGCAGAATGCCTTAAAACAGCTATGATTCCTTCACATGCCTTTATAATGCCAAACCTTGTGGCCCAAACTATTCTGACACACAATGCCTTTACATAATCATACTTTCCATCTCAGGTATATAAAAGGCTGTACATTGCCTTGAAAAAGGAGCTTCCATGTTAAAATTAATTTCACTTGTGGTATTAAAAGTAAGACTGCAATATTTCATGTTAGATCCATTTAAGAATACATTTGCTTCTAAAATGCAGCTATAGAATTTGTTATTACCTCACTCTGAACCGATACATCAAAGCATTGATAGTTGCAGAAAAAAATAGTAATCAAAACTTAGATTACATGTTTAGTTAGCATGATAAATTTAATACTCTAGTTAAAGAAAACATTTATGGTAATATTTGTATTCCCTTGTATTTTGCCTTGCATTAGCAAACGTTTGATCAAAGTTTTTTCCAAGTTTTTTGTTTTTTAGAAAAATAAAAAAAAAAGGGGCAAAGGTGTGGGAACCCAAACCCAGCTTTCAGCAAAGGAAAACAAGGGCTGACAAAAACCTCATGATCTGAAGGAGCTGGACCCTTCTCAGAAGACCTGTTAAAGTTCTAACTCATGGATCAAGCTTGGCTCCAGCAGAAATCAGAAAGGACTTTTGAGATGATTGTATCAAACCATGTCTAAACCCCTGTAATCCCTCTGTCCCCCATGTAATCCTACTAGAAGAAAAATTAACTATTTGGAAATTGCAGTAAAAATTTGTGTAACTCCCCAATTAACATAGGTTGGCCCCTTCATTAACATACAGCCCCAGATGCCTTTCAAATAGTGTTCTCGTGTTCAATAAACTATTCCAGTTCCCCATACTGGGATCGTGTCTAGCTTTTATTTTTCAGACCGCCACTCAAAGGGGCTAAAAGGGGGCTGCGACCTGCACTGAGCTGAGCCACCTCACTGCGGTTTGTCCAGTGAAGTCTCCCTTTTATTGCAATAAAAGTTTATTTTTTTTCGTCGGCTCCTCGATCTCCTGGCTATTTCTGTGTTTCCCACTGGCTGGAATTTCAGACGACCACAATCCCATGGTCTCTACAACCCCGGCTGTCCCGCACCTTCCCATCTCCAACAAGGTCTTTGCTGTGTGTTAGGAAGAGGTGGAGCAGCACAGCATTCCTTTGGCTTGTCAGAGGCTCCAGCCCCCTGGGCCAGGAAGTTGTCGTCACCGCTTTCTGGGAACCTGCTGGACTCTTGGTGCTTGGCTGTGTTGCTTCTCCAGCTCCCGCCAGGGCAGTTGAAGTCTCCACGAGAAGCAGGGACTGTGACCTGGAGGCTGCTTCAAGCTGCCTGTAGAGGTCTCCTCCCCATCTTGCTCCTGCTCAGGAGGCCTGGAGCAAACCCCCACAGCAGTGTGCCCATTCCCAGCCTGCCCGCCCTTTGATCCTGACCCATCAACTCCTGAGTGGCTCGCCATCCCCCCCAAGACAGAGGTCGAGACCTTCCGAGTGTCACCTCCCCGAGATCTACGGATGTCGTCTCCCTGGGCTCCTGTGAGGCCCCGCATGTGGTTGCCAGCGCATTCTTCCCTCTCCCTTATGGGCCCTGTCCAATGCAGCCCCAGGGCAGCCCGGAGGAGCCCTGTCTGGGGCTGCGCTGGGGTGACCGGGGACACGGTGGGCTCACTGGGAGCAGCCTTCCAAAGCCCCAGAGCGGCAGGATGGTGCCCAGGCTCTGCTCAGGGCTGCTTTGGGCGTGGGGCCGTCTGCGCGAGTCCTGCACGGGACCCATGTGTCCTGGCTGCCACGCCAAAGGGCTGCTTCCCCAGGCGAAGGGGACAGGGGAGTGACCCTGCGTGAGAGCCTGCACCTCTGGCAGTGACTCAGGCCCGGGGTGCCCTTTGGGTGCCCTTGGTGCCCTTTGGGCCTTGCTGGATCTGCTTGCTGCCCTTTGCTGGGGCCACCCTGCACTCCCTCCCCATTCCAGGCAGACACAGGCAGGTGTTGGAATAAAATCTTTTCTTCCGTAACCAGAAGGAAACTGTTAACTATATCTACGGAACGGCGGAGGGGGTCAGACAGAAATGCACACAAATCAACAGGATTGGCAAAAATGTCCGCTTTATTAGAGGACAGACAGCTTATATGCTGCCTGTGACACACAGACATGTGATTCTTCCCCAGGTTACATTGCATACATAAGGCAAACATACTGTGGTGTACAGTACTAGTTGGATATCAGCAGGTGTCCATAAGCCTTGTTTTCCTGCCAGAACAACTCCTCCTTCACCTTGGCACAAGGCCTGTAGCCATATTAGTGACGCAGTATTTTTTACTCTCTGCACCCAGCCATGCCAAGGGGAAGGTCTCAGAAATGCAACTGAAATTGTTCACACAATTTCTGTCCACCGACAAATCCCCCGTTGATGTTTGAACAATTTAAATTGCATTTCTGTAACATTCCTTATTGTATCCATAACATCTCAATAAGCGCAAACATACAACAACACCACCATCACCAATAAACTCAGCAACCTTATGACCCTAAGATGTGTGCTCTCAAAGTGTGCCTAAAAGTGCTTCTTTAAATATAGGGTTTATTCTTAAAACTTCCACTCTGTCCAGAACATCCTTGGAAATGGAACTCCTTTAAACTCTGGGCCATATGTCTTCTGTTATTCTTTTTCACACCTTGGCCCTTGAATAACACAATGACATGATCGTATATTAACACTGGATCTTCCGTTTCTATTGCACTCTTTGCATACCATTCTATTGCAGCCCGGAGAGTTTGTTCAGGATTTCTTGCCATTTTATGGAAAGGTATCGGTGTATTTGTTTATCCAAAAGTGTTTGTGTAAGTGAATATTCACACATATACATGCATACATTTTCATTCATTCTCTTTCACACGGTGGCCACCATCATTCAAACACACATCACACAAACATATTTTTGAATCTCATTTCACTGTGTCTCATGAGTAATGAAACCATACTAATTCTCTAGTACCTTATGGTGTTAAAGCTTCTCCACCAAACAGGTAAACTTTCCTCCACCAGTACCCAGTGAATAATCTAAGATCTTAACCTTCTATAATCATATGCTTAAAGATACTAAAAAATTGTGCTCCAACAAAACTAAAAATATTGTGCCTTAACAACACTAAAATGTGCTCATAATGCTGACAAATTGTGCTCCTGTAATACTTACTTTAAAGTTCGTACACTCTCTTAAATCCTTAATTTCATGTGCTTAAAAAAACACTAAAAAGGTGTATATGACTAAGAAAAACTATGCTTATAATACCAAAAAGAATTGTGCTCCAAAAACTGTGTTCTAACAATATTGAGGAAACTGTTAGCCACAACAGCTCCTGATGTTACCATTGTTACCTGCAGAAAACAGCATCAACCTTGTTCTTTCTTTCCAAGGTTTCATTCATCATGCAGGCAGCTACAAACACCTGTGTACAAAAAAGACCTTAACACATGAAACAACTTTTGCAAATGAACTGAGGGGGTTGTCACCTGTTCTCTCCCCGTTTCTGTCTTGCAAAAGTGTTTTACAAATTCTTAAATCACTGACCCCTATACCAAATACATAGCATTGTCTGGCAACTTGGTAGTAGTTTTCAAAGTGGACAAGCAATTCACCCTTTCAAAGTTTTTCTAGTTTGGATATGATATAGAATTTTACCTCAAAAATTGTTATTGCACAGCCACATATAATTTTGGGAAGACTCGTAAGCCAAAAGGTTTCTGTCATATGATGATTCCAAATAAATCTTGCTACCCACTGTAACACTACTGAGATGAAACACAGAAAAATACAAGCACTACAAAATAGTTAATGTCTGATGTAGAGTTCCCAAACCACACCAGTCTGCCTGATCTTCACAAACATCACTGATGTGACATGAGCAGCACAGAAACAGATCGTTGTGTACAGTGACAACCCTTAGGCCTCAGGATGTTAAAAGTTCTATAGTTTTCCATTGTCTTCCTTTCCCCTTAGTGACACGTCTGCCCTATCTCAGTCAAGAAATCATCTTCTAAATCCGCATCTAAACAGACATTCCTCTGCTCCACAATTTGCACAGGCAACACGGAGAAAAAAGGGGTTTTTCGCAGAGTGTGATCTTTTGGCAGCTCTGGATGAGTTGTGGGGAGAGAATCCTCCTCTTTCCTAGATACCAGTGACAAGCAGTCTGCAGTGGAGCTGCTTTCCAAACAGCTGAATGTTTGTGTACATTCGGTGGTAGACCTATTTCTGTTTTCTCACTTTTTTCTCCTTGGCAAAGGCTGTTTGGTTCAAGTTGGCTGCCAGAATGCAGGAGCGCTTTTGATTCCTGAGTATGTTCTACCTCAGTGCTGGCTTCCTGCAGTTCATCTTTGTCCACTTCTTCATGCATCAGGCACAGATTTGTATTAAACTCACATTGAACTTCACAAGCTACAATATTAGTAGGTTTCTTTGGATTCTGAGATACACTAATGTCTTTAAAATCCTTTCCACTGCTGTCTTCAGTTACACTTTGGACTTTGGCTTCTGGATTGTCAGGTAAACTTTCAATCTGTCCATGTTTAATTTCCAATATATTTTTTTTTTCTAAGTTGATTGCACTACTGGTTAATTGGTTAATTATTTCTGCATCACTGTATGTTTGAATTCATAATGCTTCAGTGAAGACAAGTCTTCATCCTTGGATTCATATTCTTTGTGAGATATGAATGAAAGCACCTCTGGCATAACCTCTGCCAAACTATCTGTGCTTGTTTCCATACAGATTATCTCTTTTTCAGACATCTCTACTGGTGTTGCAGATTGGCTGTAACTTGCACTGGCAGCAACAGCTAAAGGGTGACATCGATATGTTGTCTCCTGTGAGGAAAAATCTGTCTCTGTTGTTATGCCTTCTGCAGATATTTGGTCATAATCCGTTTCTTGCATTGTTTCCAAATTACTCTCCCCAGACCTGAGGAGACATTCTGTAACAGTTGATTCTGCTCCATGTCCAGCCAGTGTCTGAAACTCATAGCTGCTTACTAGAGAGCAGTTCTTATTTGCTAAGTCACTGAGAAAGAAACCCTCATCAGGTGTTGGTATTTTTTTGTATTGGCAAAAGCTGCCCATGGTTTCCAAATTGGATGTGTTTTACTGCAGATGTCTGTGTTGAGGTCATATTATGAGCAAGTCCCATAGAAGATTCAGCAGTAGATGCACTGACAGATGCACTTCCCCTGCCTGAATCTGTCACACTTGATTGTGCCATCAAGTTATTATAGTCATTGTCAAGCTCATCTTTTGAAAAAGTTCGCATTTAAGTCTATGACAGTGAAAAAATACTGTTTGATCATTCTGTTTAATACTCAGCCTTAAGCTACATGTGCAGTTCAGAAGGATATAGAAGGCCAGATTCCAGCTTGCAGCCAGTTCCTTAGATGTGATCTACATCATCTCCTCGTGTTTTTAGTTCTTTTATCTATGAAATTTCGGTAAGAGAACAAAATTCACAACATAAGCAGCACAAAGGAAAACAAATAACTAGTTGTAAGAACATGTAACTCCATAATTGTGGAACAACAGCACAGAACAGGTAAAACCCACACCCGTTATATTAAAATCCTAAATCACTCACAGGTTTTAATTAATTTCCCGAATGTAAAGCTAACTAAATCTAGCTTTGAGATCGTTATATTGGGAGGCAAACTAGAAAAATTTTACTAAATTCAACCTGACTCTAGTAACTCAGCTTTATTGCAATCTCTACTGATTTCCTGACAGATTATCATGTGGTCTCCAGACATTTCTGCTTTATAAATCAAATGGGCATAAAAAGTTCTAATTCGCGCATCAATAGTTTTGGAAAAGTGTAATTTAGCAATCTGCTTTTTTATTGGTATAAAGTAAACACACACATTTTGCATCTTGTTAGGTTATTTTAAAAATAATCTGAAATTCATGTAGTATAACTGTTGACATAACATCAGTGCCAAGACAGATAAGTCAAACTTCACAGCATAGTGTGTGCCTGAGTAGTGTTTTTAGAAAAGCAATTAGGCTGTATGCTATATCAGCAGTTATAAAACATTGAAAAACGTATAATACGTTTTGTTTGACCAAACTGCTCTGTACATACTGTACGAATCCACGACAGAAGATATATATTAAAATCTGAAAAAAAATGTACTTGCTGCTATGTTATAAATAGAATATTAACAATTGCTTAAACAGTACATGAAATGCAACTCAAAGTTGCAACTCTGTCATAAACACAGAAGAAAAAAAAAAGGAAAAAATAATGAATTCACTAAACTTGACCAAGGAAAAGAAATAATATCAGACAGGAATGTAAATTAACATCCAAATGTTAAAATCAGCTGAGTAAACCTTTTTAAATACAATTCTAAAGATGTGATTTCCACTGTCACAATAACTTCTCAGTTTATAACAGGAAGATAGAGAGATGTTTTACCTAAGAATCAAGGAAATCCTCAGCCTGCCAGCTTTCCATTTATCTTATTTGCAGATTTGTAGTTTTTGGTGTATAAGTTCTACTCTCTCCCTAGTTCTGAGAAACTGCTGGAGGTGGTTTGAGTCCCACCCAGTTGCTAAGCAACAAATGATCTCTATTGTGTGAACCTTATGTCTCCTCCTGCTAAGACTGAACACGAAATTTGGGCAGAAGTTCTTTACAGGGGTAAAATGTGACTAAAACCAAGGCAACTCACTAAAGCTTTTATATAAAGATTCATTCTCTGGGAAACTCTTAAAATTTCTTGCATGCTAACTTTTAGTAAAACACAATCTTTTAGTTTTAAGTTATCCACAAGTGAGTAGAAGGACTAAAGAGAGAGAGATTCTGCTTTCTGTTCTCAGTTACCGACATGCCTGGATTCTGCGGGGCAACTCCCCCGCAAGTCAGTCACCGCCGAGCTGCTGTTCCCCGGGCTGCTCCGTGCGCCGTGCAGCTCCCGGGGATGCCCGCAGAAGTCTGGCTGGCTCTGCAGAAGTAGCTGTCGGCGTTGCCTCTGTCGCTGAGGTGCCTCTGCCGCCGAGGTGCCCCTGCCGCCTTTTGCCGTGGCTGCCAGCGCCGCCTCCCCCACGGCCGAGCCGGCGCAGCGGCAGCCCCAGCGCGCAGCCCCCAGCCCTGGAGCGCGGCCTCAGCACCCGCACGCCGGACTCTGGTTTGAGTAATCCTAAAGGGAATTTTTATGCTTTTATGTGTACCCGAGACACTCTAACGGGAGGAAATTCTCCCGGACTCTCACCTCTGGCTTTTAACAGTTACTAACAAACGTATGGCCGCTTCTCCACACACACACAAGCACGGTACCGTTAACAATACAGTGAGCTCACAACAACGTTGGACACACAACACAATTAACACGAGAGTTAACAAAAATACGGAAAGGCAGTTCTCTAGCCTGCCTCTCCTGTCAACGAGAAGTGGCACTTTTTCGGTGTTGCTCGTTGTGCTAATATAGCATCTTCTAATGCAAGGCACAATAGCTGCTACTTTCTTTCATATGTACCGTACCTGGTTCTGCTTTTTATTTTTTTTTTTTTTTTTCCGAAAACAGCGTCTGTTGCCATGGCAGCGATCCACAGTGGCTTTCTTCCGGGTTGCATGGTGGCTTCAGGCGCCAGCGATGCAGCGCCATCTAGGGACGCGGAGGCTCCCAGCAGTGTCGGTCCAGTTGACACATGCGCAGTAGCAGGCACAGTGAGGAGCGACACTGCCGACTGCGCAGCCGCAAGAGAGAGCGGTGCCGCGGGCTCGGCTCCAGCTTCATTCTCCGCCGCTAGTGATGTTCCTGCAGCCCCTACACATCCTGCTGCTACATGCACGGCGCTAAACGGAGGTGATCCCGCTGCTCCTAAGGGTCCTAGCATTCGCAACTTCCACGTGGGGAGCCAGATGCTGAGCAGTCCCGAAAGCCCTCGTTTTCTAGACAGGAGCTCAACTCCAACAGATCACAGCACAGACCTAAAGCGCCTTTGACCCCGAGCGGACAGAACCCCGTTCTTCTTGTCCGCACTTGTCTTCCCATGGAATGGAGAGCCGAAAAAAACCTCTCCAGGGCAGGGCCAGAACTGACAGGTTTACGGCAGAGGCGCAGAAATTGCCCTGTCATTGCCTCCGGGATGATATGCTTGCTCCAGGATCCTTCCCTCAGGGAGCTTTTGTCGGATTGTTTGGTCAATTTTAGGTCAATTTCTATGGCTTTTCAGCAATGTCAGCTTCCAGTGGTGAGAAGTCATGAGAGTAGTCCCCAGAATCAGGTGATGCCCCTTGGTAACAAGACTTTGTGTTTAAGTGGCAAATGTTTTTATTCACCTCCTGGCTTCTGCAGAAGTCTCCTGTTTTTCAAGACTCCTAGACTCCTAGAGCAGTTGGTGTTGGAAGGAAGGGACCTGAAAGCTCATCTGCTTCCAACCACCCCTCTGCCACGGGCAGGGACACCTTCCGCTCGACCAGCTTGCTCCAAGCCGCGTCCAACCTGGCCCTGAACACTTGCAGGGATGGGGCAGCCACAGCTTCTCTGGACAACCTGTGCCAGGGCCCCACCACTCTCCCCGGGAAGGCTTTCTTTCCCATATGCCATCTAAGCCTGCCCTCTGCCAGCGCCAAGCCATTGCCCCTTGGTCTGTCGCTCCAGTCCCTTGTAAACAGTCTCTCTTAGCCAAAGCCTTCTTGGTCCTCCCTGTTGTGTTGCAAAATTTGCAAGCTGATGTTGTGCCAGGTGGCACCAGCCAAGCCCTGAGCCAGGTGCAGGACCTTGCACTTAAGGTCTGAGGTCACTGGGGTTGTTGAGCCTGGAGGAGACTGAGGTCAGATCTCCTGGGGGGCTGCAGCTTCCTGCCAAGGGGCAGCGACCATTTCTGCTCTGTGGGACCAGGGACAGGAGCCGAGGGAACGGCCGGAGCTGTGTCAGCGGAGGCTTAGGTTGGACATTAGGAAAAGGTGCTTTCCCCGGAGGGTGGTCGGGCACTGGAACGGGCTGCCCAGGGCAGTGGTCACGGCCCCAAGGCTGCCAGAGCTCAAGGAGCGTTTGGACAACGCTCTCAGGCACACTGAATCCGAAAAATCGGTCCAAGAAACTGCTCAGAGAATTTTTATCTTTAAGCAGCAAGGTATTTGTTTATTCAACGTTGGGAGCAAACCAGCTCGCGCTGGACAAACTTGCTCAAAGGCTTCACACAAAATCAGCATTTTTATACAATCTTCAGATGTGATTAAATGCATATTCAAGTGATTACAACATCTATCAATACATATTAAAAATAGGTGGAGTATAGGCGGAGCTTGGGGAGGTGCTTCTCTTGGCTCCCCATTTCGGAGGGTAGTTCCCATCTTCCTCCATGGGGCAGGGGGCTTCAACTCATCTTCCTCAGCTTGACCCTTCTTCTTTTCCATTGTTCTTGACCCGCTCACTGAAGCTTGGAAAAAACCCTGGCTCCAGGCCTATTTCTCCTATTTAAATGTCTACCTGATCCTGTTGTATTTCTAATTTATCACCTCTAGGCCTATTACCTGTTCCTGTACTGTTCTCTTATGCTTTGGTCCAGTAAGTAGAACAGAACGAGCACAGATCGTCTTGGATGTTGGTAGCTTGTTAGCAGGCCCAAATCTCTTAGTTAACTCTTTTGGGCCTAGCTTCCTATATCATTCCCCCCCTTTTGTTTAGAATTTACGAATTCCTTCGTCAAGTTCTAATGGATTTTGATAGGTATTCATCACAGCCCACATTATCTGCATCCTTCTAACCATGATGCTTGATTTGCACCATAGCCAAACAATTAGGACCAGTAGTAGAATAATGCCAGCTCCTAATACCAATATTGGATGTATCAAATAGTGAAACACTTGTGATGCTGTAGGGGAGTATCCTGTAAAGATATCCCACCAATGATGTTCTCCCGCTTTTTCCACTTTGGTTAGAACAGTTTTTATGCTCTCAGTGTCATGTTCTACTTGCCAGAGCATTCGTCTAGTCGTTCTGTTTACTTCCTGGACCAGTTTTTCTAAATCAGGATGTTTAAGCATTGCTTTAAAAAGATTAATGTTCATTCCTATCTGCAATTTTGGCACATCATGATACATTGTATAATCAGCTTCAATCAGTTGTCTAGTAGTCACTAGAATGATATAACCAAAGTCACAGCCTATTATTTTAGCAAAACAAAAAAATTAATACCACTCACTACTTCATGACAAATACCTATGGTAAAATTAACACAAAAGATTCTAACACATGCACAAGCATTTCCTACATAATAGACTTGTGATTGGGTTTTAGTATGGGGAAGCATTTCAAAGGTACACACACTATTGTCAGCATCTAAGCATAAATCTTCATTTTCTACTCCAGCATTTTCACAGATATATCCTAATTGTCCTTTAGGAATACATGCCTCAGTACTGACTGGCTGCCACTTTTTCTTGGTGTGATCCTAACTTGCCCAAACATTATGGTCTATGGGTCTGACAATTACATTTTGGTGTATGGCTCTTAATGTCAGGCTAGGAAAGATGGTCTTTTCTTTAGCTGCACTGATAGTGAGCACATAAGCTTCAATTTGTTCATGTTGAGGATTGTAAGTGAAGTTTCCTAACTGCCACCACGCTTGGTAATTTTTCTCAAAGTGTGTAGTAGAACTGTTTCTAGCTATTATTTCTCTTACTTCCTGTGGTAATATTCCTGAAGTTCCTTCTCTTAATATTCCTGCAGCTACAGACTGCACCCACTGTTGAGTTTGGAGACATTGTATTGCAAGTGCAAATCTTTTATGGATGACACCAGCATAGTCAATAATCTTGGTGAAATCTTTTGCAGTGGTTAGCTACTAATGTTAACAATTTAACTGCCAATGATTGTGTTTCTGCCAAAGTGAGCAAAGATGATCTTAAAGGGACTTTGAATTTTCCTAGATCAGATGTGACAGCACTTAGTTTATTCACTAATACTTCTTGATCTATGGTGTTTAATACACTTAATCCTGTGCCAAACCATCCCGTTACATCTCTTTGAATTCTGGTACAAGGGGATCTGGCCATCATCTATACATGCCAGTCTTTAAGGCTTTGTTGAATACAGGGCTGACAATCTTTTTGTATGTTTGATATGTTTACTTAAAGGTGTATTGGAACCCTTTTCAGTGAATATATGGGATCTAACAACAGCTTCTGCTCATTTGAGTGCTTAATTACATATGGTCCAGCATAAGTTAAATTGTGGACACTCTCACAGGCTAAAGAAGGAGTTGTAAAACTGGTGGTGGTCTTAGTCAATGGGGTGGTAGGAGATTTGCTGGTTGGTAATCTCATTGTTATATTTCCTTCCCTGAATGTCCACTGACACATCACAGAAACTGATTTATCTAGAGTGAAGGTGTGCCAACATTGATCAGCCACTAATTACATTTCACAGTAACGTCAGTTCTGGGTGACCATCTAATCCGTGCCTATTAAAACACTTGCATTGTATGGGGTACCAGGATTTTACCAATTATTCAGTACCCTTGTTCCTTGGAGGACTATAACAGATGGATTGTATTGGTTCAGTTCAGATGAATTCAGAATATCTGTATTTATAGCAAATCATAGACTAGAATTCCCATTATAGGCCTGAGACCATAATAATTTTGGGGCAAGAGTTTGATTTAACACTAATGTACTTATCAGTCCAAGGATCAGCATTGAGGAGGCTTGATAGTAGATGATTCCTCTCCCGAGGTCCATGCTTCCTCTGGAACTCTCTTGACTCGAGAGTAGTGGATCCACGTGGGTTTCTCTTTCACCCGGATCGTGTGGAGGTGGTCATCAGCACCTGCTGGGGTCCATCCCACTTCTCCCGTAGTGGATCTCCTGAAAGATTCTTAACATATACCTGATCACCAGGGTTGGATGGATGTAGCTTACAATCAGGCTGCTTGGGTTGGTGTTCTAACACCACTGTAGCATTTTTCTGCAATTGTTTTCCTACAACCATAACATGATCGTACACATATTGATTACTGGTTTGATCTACAGCTTCACTATTCACAGTTTGCATCATGTAGGGTCTGCCCAAGAGAATTTCAAATGGACTCAGTTTCCCTTTGGATCTTGGCTTGACCCTTAGCTTGATTAAAGCAATAGGTAAAGCTTGATACCAATGAAAATTTGTTTCTTGACATATTTTAGATTCATCTTTTCTACTTGCCCATTTGCTTGGAGTCTGTAGGGCATATGCAGTTGCCAGTTGATTTTTAGTGCTTTACTTATTGCTTGTACAATTCATGCACAAAAGTGTGAACCTCTATCTGAAGAGATGCTCTTAGGCATTCCAAACCATGGTATAATCTCATTCAACAAGACTTTAACCACTCCTTTTGATTCATTTTTTTTCTACATGGGAAAGCTTCAGGCCATCCAGAAAATGTCAGTCAAAACTAAGAGATAACAGGACCCCCCCTTTTCTTGGGAGCTCAGAGAAATTAATTTGCCAGATTTCACCTGGGAAATGCCCTTTACTTATTGCCCTTTGGTGTATTTTTGTTCCAGTATTTCAGACGAAGTTCCCATTGGGATGTGACTTGCTCTATTGTGGTAAATAAATTTGGTCCTGCTACTCTAGTCCTTAAATGCTAATAGAGTGAGTCTAAGCCCCAATAGTTTTATCATGTTTTACTTTTACAAATTGCCACACTAATTTTTCTAACAGTATTAACTGACCTGTTTTTAGTTAACCTCATCTATTGTCTAACACCTTACCTTCATTTTCATGTATCCACTTATAATCTGTTTCTTGATATTCTACCTGTTGATCTGTGTCTAGTTCTTCTAGCACTAAAGCTGCTACTGATAGTTCTTTACTTCTTGCAGCAGCTAATTCAGCTTCTGCATCAGCTTTTCTGTTTCTTATTTCCAGGACAGTGTTACCTTTCAGGTGTCCTTGGCAGTGCATAATTGCCACCTGAGAGGGGAGTTGTACAGCTTCTAATAATCATAGAGTTTCTTCAGCATACTTCACAACTTTTCCTTGAAGAGTTAAAAGTCTTCTTTCTTTCCAAATTGCTCCATGAGCGTGAACTATGCCAAAGGCATATTTGGAGTCAGTCCAGGTGTTAATTTGTTTTCCTTCTGCCAATCCTAAAGCTCGAATGAGAGCTATCAGTTCTGCTTTCTGGACTGAGGTTCCTGCAGGCAAAGGATTTGATTTGATTACCTCAGTAGTGGTGGTCGCAGCATACCCAGCCATCTTCACACCTTGTCTTAGGAAACTGCTGCCATCGGTAAACCAGTCTTCTGCATCCAGGGGTGGTTCTTCTTTAAGGTCCAGGCAGCTGGAGTGCACTGCTTCAATGGTTTCCAGGCAGTCCTGCATGACAGGTGCAGCCGAGATTCTTCCTTCTAGGAATGAAGCTGGGTTAACAATGTTAGTCACCCGAACGGTTATGTCATCAGCCAGGATTACCCGATATTTCAGAAATTGGGAGGGTGACAGCCAATGATTTCCTTTCTGTTCCAGTACTGTAGATGCTGTGTGGGACACTAACACAGTCATTTTCTGTCCCATTGTACATTTCCTGGCTTCTCCTATATTTATGATCATTGTTGCTACTGCCCTTAGGCAGGTGGGCCATCATTTGCTTACTTCAGCCAATTGCTTGGAGAAGTAGGCTACTGTTCTTTTGTATGGCCCTTGTTGCTGAGCCAGGACCCCCAGAGCCATTCCTTGTCGTTCATGCGAGAACAAACAAAAGGGCTTCGTTACGTCAGGCAAACCCAGCGCCGGAGTCCTTATGAGTTCTCATCTCAGTTGTTTGAAGGCTCCACTTGCTTTGGGTGTTGCCCGTAATCCAAAAGAAACACAAACCAACAGAGTGCCGGTTTATGCGGTGCTTTATTCGGGGCCCCGGGAACCTGCGGGCTAACGCCCCAAGTCAGGATTCCGAAGACCCTCCCTCTTCATCCAGCTTTTATACACAAACAAGTTTATGTGCAGTTTCCACGGCAAAACGGTTACAGTTTCCACAGCAAACTAGGTGCAGCACAGCAAACCAGGTGCAGCACAGCAAACCAGGTGCAGTTACAAACAAGCTCATACTTCATACTGATAACAATTAATAATCCCTAGAAACTGTTTATCAGACCTTAACCACATCCTAGGTAACAAATCGTTATTTACAGGCTTGACTAGATCCTTTGATTATGGTTTCTATTTCACACACAAACAGGGTTGCTACTTTGGAGTGTTGCTTTCTAGGCCTACTCTTCTACTAAGCCTTAGCCATTCTACTACTAATTTAAACTGCTTTGCAACAGTCCCCCCTTTTGAGCATTCTTCAGGCTTTGCTTGCAAGGATGCTCAAATACAGCAATCTTCAGGCTGCAGTTTCTTGATAGGTGGGAGGTGATCCATTTTGCGGTGAGATTACTTCTTTTCTTGTTATAGCTTTCATGATGCGTCTCGTATGTTGACCTTCTTTTACAATTATTCCTAAAAGACACTTGTAAACAGTTATGGCTATGACGATAATTATTACAATCAATATTCCATACTGGATAACAGAAGATATCCATCCTGACGCATGAAGACCTAGGGAGCTGAATAATTGTCTTATCTAATTGTGTTCTGCTTCTTTTTGCAGTTCATGAACATTCTCGTCAATTTGTTCTAATTGACTAATATCTTTCTCTACTTCCTGAGTGACATTTGGGATGTGTACACAACAATGCTCGTCCTTTGCATGCAGGTAGCCGCAAACTCCATGTTCTTTAAGTAATATTAGGTCTAATGCCATGCGGTTTTGTATGGTCATTCTAGAGGTGGCTTGTAATTGTAAATTTAGATCTTTAAATCCCTTCTTAGTGACTGCTGCTAACCTTTCAGTTTGTCCCATCAATTTAAACAACATTTCTCTGTTCCGATATGTTGAGATTGGTGCAAACAGAGACTCTAATGCCCATCCAAATTTAACTCTTGCTGATGGTTCATGCCAATCTCCCAACCCCAGGTCATCAATATCTCTACTAATTTCTCTTTTCCTTCGTGGTTGTATTTCTACTGATGTTAACTTATCCTGCTTCTAGAATGGACAGAGAGTAGGTATGCCTAGTGCGACAGATACAACCGGACCATCTATGGGCATGTGGGTGGTCTACTGACCATGTCCCATTACTTACACCAAATTTCCTGGACTCCTAACTGTGGTGGTACGGCAATCAATGTTTTTCACAGATCTTTTAATCGTATGATTATATCCCCGACATTCACATCCTAACTGCAAGAGTGTTTTGACTGGCATTAAGCCTATTTCATCGTCTGGGGTATCACATGTATATACTCGAGTACAATTCCAATTCTCTTTTGCACGTGTTTCTGTCCTCCAATTATAATTTCCTCTATTTCCTGTAGAATAAGTTTGATTCTTTTTCCCCTTCCAGTGAATGCACCACTGTACTTTTCCAATATAACTATAAGTCTCTAGTAGGCTGGGTCCCCAAATTGTTTGCCACTCTTCCATGGTTGTAGAGCTAGTAATATTTTGACATACTTGTTCTTGCTTTTCCCGTTTTATTTGAGCCGGAACTTTAGAGCATGGGTAGAGTGCTGAATCTGAAACTAAACAATCTCCTTCTATTTTGTCAATGTTTTCTTTTGTTACCCATGTTCCAACTACTACCCATCGGAAATATCTAGACATCTGTTCACATTCTTTTTTTGGTCATTTTGTCTCTTAATAAACATACATCTATCATTTCATTCCATGTTTTAGTTACAAATCTGCAGTTCCATGTAGTATTCTTAAACACTTTAGGAATTTCTGGCACTGGAATTATTCCCCATGGGATTGGGTCTCCTGCAGCATGAGGCATAGGGAGACATGCAGTAATTTTTGTGACATTTTGTACTTTCCCAAAATCACGAATTAGGCCTACAACTAGGTTTTCTTGTTCTACTTCTCTATCTGGAATTTGTAGATTACTTACTTGTCGGGTTATTCTTTCAGTCCTCACGTGGACGGCAGTAATTCTAGTATCCCACCAGTCATCTCTACTTATCCAGCAAGTATATTGGCCTTCATCTTCTTCTCTCTGTATTTCCTTGATTTTCAGAACTATTGTATCTGCTCTCTTTTCAATCTGATGTCTCTTTCCAACTTTCAAGTTTTGTCCCTTAAACCACCACCCATATTCAAAATACTGTCCTTCTGGAATTTTGCAGCTTAGAATCAGATCTCTTTCTTCCTGGGCCGGATAAACACTATGTTCTGGCTTAACTCTTACTCCTTGATGTGGTATAGCTGCTACTGTCCTTATCCCGTGATCTTTTTCTTCCCCACATGAGACTACACAAAGAAATATACCTTCTGTCTTTCCTATTCTGGGATTAGAAATATTCAGCCACCTTTTACCTCCTTTACTATTTGGCCACCAGTTAACTCCTTGACTTTGTGATTCCCAAGATTGATTTGCCATATTCAATTTCCACCACTTTACTTTAACTGATTTTTGACAATCATCAAATTGGAAGGTACAATTGATTTTTAAGGGAGGACCATCTCACATGTCTGATTGTTTCCTAGGGGGTAAAACTCGCACTTTAGTCACCGTCTTCCGAGTCGTGTTTATTGTCTGTATTTCTATATGTCCATAATCAAAACTTTCCCAAATCCAAACTACACACATATATGTCCTTTCCATAGCTTTGGACACTTCGGGTACCTGCAGAACGGTGTAACCCTTTTGTTGTGTAGCATCTCAAACTGTTGTCACTCCTTCTGTTATGGTTTGATCTTGATCTCTCCGTCTCCACTTGACGTGGACATCTCTTAATTCAGCTCCCTGGTCATCAGAAAACAAACAGGTTAAATTCACATCAGTATGCTCTGGTACAAATAAATAAGGATCCGGGGTCTCAATTCTCACGGTGGTCCTTGCTAAACTTATCAACCCCAGGAACACCACGATTCTCAATTGCTGGCTCGAAATACCATCCTTGTGGGTGAGAGAGGTTCTACCGACCACGAGACTGGAACCTTCTTAACCCGAGTATAATGGATCCAGCTGTCGATTCCTTTGACTTTTACTGCCGTGTAGGTCGTCATTATCACCTGGCGAGGACCGTCCCATGTTTCCTTCAGTGGCTCTACCGACCAGTTTCTCACGTAGACATGATCTCCCGGAGAAATGTCATGCACTGGATTCTCCAGGGGCAAAGGTCGATTCCACTGCAACGCTCCTCTGAGGGCTGTGAGAGTCTTATTTAAAGATAACACATAATTAAACACTGCTTGATCACCCACTATATGAGGATCCCCTTGGTAGGTAGCTGCATGATAGGGTTTGCCATACAATATCTCGTATGGACTTACTCCTATTCTCTCCCTTGGTTTAGAGCAGGGCACATATAGTATGAGTAAGGGTTTCTACATGGCTCTACAACAACTAAATCACACAAATATATGTAAAAGGTGGGGTTTCTCGTCCCTGTAAAAGTAACAAGCACTTTTTGATTTTCTTCTCTAATTAAACTCTATTTGAATGGTTCATGCGGGTTTCTTGCATGTATTGGTGCTGCCAATAGTACAATAGGGATAGCAATCATGTAAACAGTGCCTAGAGAAAAACCTGTTTTGTTTGTTGGGGTTTTTTTGTTTTGTTTTTGTTTTGTTTTTTTTTTGTTTTGTTTCGTTGTTTTTTTTTGGTTTTTTTTGTTTTTTTTTTTTAAATAATTCTGATTCTTTTATTAATTTGGATATTACCAGTCCTTTTATCTTCACCAGTCCTGGGGGAGTTCAGCCATCGCGGCTTTCGTGTCCCACAACTTAGGCTCTTCCATTTTTTGGCATTTCCTCCTCTGCCTCGCCTGTCGGCTCGGTTGCTTCGAGTCACAGGGTGTTTCATCTTCTCGGCAGCAGGACTCCCAAGTAGGAATATGCCTCTTTTTAGTGAGACGTGTTGTATATGCGGGCCACGAGGCAGCTTTTACCATAGGTCCGTTACACGACACGGCACTAACATCCCGTCGGCACTGGACTTTTACTATTTCTACTACGAAAGGATCTCCTACATAATATAAATAACAGAAATTTTGAGGGTTTACTCCATAAGTGTCACAATTCCAATATTCGGGGGAATCCCACGGAACTCCCTTCCTTTTTAACTGTTTTAATGCCCAATCAGTGAATTCTGGTTCTGATTGATAGCACTGATCACAGACTCCTCTAGGAGGATATCCGTCTCTACAGTGCGTCCACCATTTCTCTTGGCACCTTTTACATTTAAAACAAACAAATGGATAACATTTACAACCTGGTGTATTACACCACACTCTTATATCTCGTGTATCAATTTCTTCTGGGTCTGCATGTTCTCGATATGTTATGTTAAAACCTATCTCAACGTATTTTAACAGATTTTTGTGCCCCAATTGGTAATATTTTAACACATTTTCATGCCCCAAATATTCCATAATACACAAACAAAGATAGAATGAATGCCACAATAAATGCTATTAGACACTTAATTCTTAAAAGTAAAGTAGTAAAAAAAATTGTTTAATGTCTTTATTATAACTTTTCTTCTTAAGACTACCTTGGTGTCTTCCAAGAGTGTCGACTACTTGCCAGCGTGAGGGATTCACTAGTCTTTTTCAATGCAACTGACATGTGTCCATCCACGTTTTTGCAGCTCGAATTGGTGTTTCTACATTTTCACAGCCCTGTTAAAAACATGCACCCACAGTGTATTTATTTAATGAGCAACATACCAACATTTTGGGTATAAGAGTCATCTTTGTCAGTATACTATATAACAGCATTAAATGTAGCAGCATTAAATATAGCAGCAGTAAAATCCCCATTCACTCTTCTTGCTTCTGACTCTCTTCCTCTCTCCTTCTATACACTGTCTGGGCTTCTCTCAGCAACTCATCCAGTCCCTTATCTTGCCAATTTGTTAATTTCTGAATTTTCTTTCTAATGTCTTCCCATGATTTTGCCACAAATTGTGTCTTAAGGAATTCTTGTCCTACTGGTTCATCAAGGTTGACATCTAAATACAGCTGGAGAGCTTTCTTTAATCTTTCTAGCCATTTAGTAGGACTCTCATCTTTCTTTTGCATCTTATTAAATACCTTGTATCTCTGGTTCTTTTCTTCACTTAATGGATATGCTGGAGGAAACCTCCATGACTCCGAATCTTTAACAGAGTTCATTTGGCTCTTTCTTTCTCTTAAAGAAAACAAGTAAATATCTTCACTGGCTTCTAACCATATAGCGGCATAAAAAAAAAACTCTCCTCTGGGCAAAAGGGTTTTTTTTTTTTTATCGCTGACATACCAATTTAAAAGTTCACAGACCCAATTCTTAAAAGTACCATATATGGGTCAGTAGGTATTATTTCCTATTTTTCTACCTCCCCACACTTCAATACAATACTTAATCATTTTCTCCTTTGATCTTCTATAAGTGCCGGAATAACAACCCCAGTTTTCTAAGAGGTTCCCCAAGGGACTCTCAAGGGGAATCTTCAGCGTCCTGGCTTCAAAATCACCTTTTACTAATCTTCTTCTCAGAGGGCTATTTGTAATCTCTCTCTGAGGTTCCTTTTTTTTTTTTTTTTTTTTTTTGAGATTTAACTTTTATTTTTCTGTTGATAAAACCAAAGATCCCTCACAGCAGCAACAGATGCAGAAGTTACTTCCAGAAATGATATCTCTTCTTAATCTGTTTGCACACCCAAGTATGCCAAGTGTGTAGGGACTGCATTTAACAGCTCTAGCTGCACTAGAGTAAGTATTTCATTAGAGTAACAAAACACACCTCTTTGTTCAGTAACACAAGGGATACAGGTTGTAAAATGCACATTTCTATCTTGTATCCATACCTTTCTATATTATATATATATTTATATATGGCTCTAAAACAAACCTCTACTAATTTACAATTAAATTAAAACATATCCACAATTGATCTAACTAATGATTTTGGTCTCAATACTTTAAACATCAGTTGTTCCATAAAAATATACAATTCAACATCATGGTTGTATCAGTAACATGAGGCCTTTTGAAAGAGGCCTATGACACATAACAAACCATGCAATTCAGTGCTCAATGTCATCTAGCTGATAAATATTTATACTGAATTTTCAAATTACCAGTATCTTCAAAATTTCTTTTTGCAGGCTTACCATGCTTTACAAACATGCAGGAGGCAATCACATTTCTCACTTGCCCGTAGCAATCACATTTTTTTTTTTTTTTATTTTCGAATAGTTCACCTGACAAAGCACAAGCTTCATGCTGCCATTTTCAGATCACTAGCTGTTTCCTTTTTCCTTTCACATACTGCCCCATGTGAAATCAGACTAGGGATTAGCCACACAGCAAGAACTGCACTTTTCAGTTTAAGCCTCTAAAAACCAAATTACTAAGAGGAAGGACTCAGAGCTGCCATACAAGTGAACAGACACCCAGTAGACAATGAAGTTAATCCTAGATATATACCAAAAGGTGAAGCTCAAAAAAAAACCCAAACCAAAACAAATCCAAACCCCAAACCTAAACTACACAAGTACAGCATCAAACCTGGCAGATTCCAAAAAGTGAATCTCTGTCTAGAAATCTTCTCCAAGAGGGCACACAAAACCCATGCCATCACCAAGCATGCACGAGATAAGACATCAATTGCTTACAGATGGAGATGTCCTTACTTAGCAGTGGTGATGTAGTACTTCTGTAGCACAAACAAGAATCCTCCAAGTCAGAAGCAGTCAGTAATAAAACCCCAGACAAGTTCACATGTCACAGTAACCTGGCATTTAAGACTCAGAACATTTTACTCTTATAAATATAACAATCAGTAATTTAGGTACTAACTATTGCAGGACCAACACATTCAGCGTGTAGATAAGACTACAATAGAAGATATGAAAAAGATAAGAGAGGTATGACAGTAAAGATGAATAATTCTTTTAAACAGCAGAAAGTCAGGGAAACATCTGGAATTCTTTTGCACTGCGTTAATATACCTTCTGTTTCTCAATATAAAATACATCTAGAGAGTCAATCCAGAATTGTATCTAACAATACCTGTAAACCATTCCGGTCCGGATTTTGAGTTTTTCTAACCATTTTTTATAATACAAGTCACCTGCTCTGGATTTTCTCTATAAGACCCAGCTGACCGTTTCCAAATTAACATCTCATTAGGTAAAAAAAAACTTTCATCATGACTTTTCCTCCGTCTGCTCCAACTGCTTCCCTCGAAGGGGCCATTAATCTCGGGGGTGAAAGCGAAACTTCCCTCAACTCTCCCCCCCCCCGCCGTCTTTCTCTACTCCTTCCTCGTTCTCTTCGCGCTCTCCGCGTTCGTTCAGCTAAAGGAGTTCTATCAAAATCACATTCTCCCCTTCTCTTTTCCTCCTCATCCGAGGACGATTCTAACGGGGACATGGAGGGTGACCGTGCCCTCTCACGTGAAGGGAGACTATCTCCCGGGGGCGCACTTGGAGTTATGCTGGGGGAGACTAACAAAGACACATCCTCCTCTGGTTCTGAAAACCGTATTTTCCGCTCATGTTTATCATCCAATCCTTTCAATATCATTATACTCCGCTCTTGACATTTTTACATTTATCATCCTCCAGTTTCAGTTCTTTCAACACTAAGATACCACATTCCTTTTGCCACTCAGTGTTATGTTCTAAATAATAAAACAAATCCAGATATGGTATTTCATCCCACTTTTCATTCTCTCGTAAAAATCGCATCAAAGGGGTTATAATTTCCAAAGTCAATGAACCATTTCTAGGCCACTGCATTCCTCCAGTCTCATATTGAGGCCATACATTATTACAATAATCAATCAATTGTTTCTTGCTTAACTCTTGTCCGAAATTTCCTTCCTTCTAATGTTTTAACAAGCAACCAAGCGGAGAATCGCTAGGGATATCATTTTCTGCACAAAATAGTGCCTTAATGGTTTTAAACGGCATCATACTGACTCACACACACACACACCACAATCCGGATTCAAAATCAAATTCACAATAACACAACAATATAAACCAATTACTTATACCAAAACCAAAACCAACTCGCCAATTCTCCCTCTGAGTGGCGAGTGCTGGTACAGCGCGGCTTTCGCTACGTCTTACGACCAGCGCCTAGGCTTCCCAACCGAGGTACCTTTAGCCCAACCCAGCGGGACACTCACTATCCTGTCTTATAGGCAGGCTCCCAACCAACAAACCTAAAAGAATAAAGCACCTCCGGGCTTACCTAGAGGGTGGTCCGGCGGGTGCAGGGTCGGGCACGGGTCGATGTCTCCCCAGAAATCACCTGGTTGCCGGCATGGAGTGGATCAGCTCGTGAGCCGCCCAGCTACCCCCGGAGTCCCAATCTGGTGTCGCCAGAAAACTGTTGCCCGTAATCCAAAAGAAACACAAACCAACAGAGTGCCGGTTTATGCGGTGCTTTATTCGGGGCCCCGGGAACCTGCGGGCTAACGCCCCAAGTCAGGATTCCGAAGACCCTCCCTCTTCATCCAGCTTTTATACACAAACAAGTTTATGTGCAGTTTCCATGGCAAAACGGTTACAGTTTCCACAGCAAACTAGGTGCAGCACAGCAAACCAGGTGCAGCACAGCAAACCAGGTGCAGTTACAAACAAGCTCATACTTCATACTGATAACAATTAATAATCCCTAGAAACTGTTTATCAGACCTTAACCACATCCTAGGTAACAAATCGTTATTTACAGGCTTGACTAGATCCTTTGATTATGGTTTCTATTTCACACACAAACAGGGTTGCTACTTTGGAGTGTTGCTTTCTAGGCCTACTCTTCTACTAAGCCTTAGCCATTCTACTACTAATTTAAACTGCTTTGCAACATGGGGGTCCAGATGAGGTTGCCCTTAGTCATTTTCAGCAGGTCATATAAAGGCTTTGCAATTAGCCCATACTGATATATCTATAAACAACACCAACCTGTCATTCCTAGAAAGGCTTGAAGGTTTCTCACCATCTGTGGTTTCAGTGTCTGGCAGTTTCCTTTCTTGTTGTCCCCAGTGATCATTGTCCTTCAGATACTTTGTAATCCAGGTACACCACTTGTTTCTGCACTGGAAGTGCTTTCTGTTGAGAGACTCGATACTCATTTAAGTCCATAAAGTTTAAGAGGTTTACTGTCCATTGGGCACATTCTTCTTGTTTTTCAGTAACAATCAATAGATCATTCACATATTATAAAAGTACACCCTTTCCCGGTGGTGACTGCCATTGTTCTAATTCTTTTGCTAATTAATTCCCAAAATTGTGGGAATATTTTTGAACCCTTAAGGTAACACTGTCCAAATGAGCTGAGTTTTCCTTCCTGTGGTGGGATTGTCCCACTTGAAGGCAAATATCCTTTGACTTTGCTGTGTTTAGGGAAGGCAGAAAAAGGCATCTCTTAAGTCTAATACTGTGAACCAAATTACACTTTCTTTTAATATTGTTAATAAGGTATATAGGTTTGCAACAGCTGCATGTATGTTTTAGCTATTTTATTTACTGCTCTTAAATCCTGAGCCAACCTATGTGTTCCATTTGTCTTTTTGACTGGTAAAATTGGGGTGTTGCAATCTGATTCACACTCTACAAAACCTTAATTTCAAAAAGTTGTCTATTATTGGCTCAATTCCTCTTCTATCTTCCAGCCTCAGTGCATATTGCTTCCTAACTACTGGGTTTGCTCCTGGCCATAATTCTATTTCAATGGGAGCTGCCCTTTTTGGCTTTCCTGGTGTTTCAATAGCTCAAACTCCGGGGTATACCTGATCTAAAATTTGATTGACATTTGAATTACCCTGGCTTGGCTCCACATAGCTCATTGCTAAACTCAGAGCTGCTATTAATTGTTCTTCCTTTACCTTAAGTTCAATTTTACCTTGTTTGAATTCTATTACAGCTCCCAGATTTTCTAGTAAGTCTCTGCCCAATACGAGTTTGGATAAATTTGGTAAATACAAAACCTGATGCACACCCATTTGTTTTCCAATTTTGAACTTTAGGGGTTTCGGAAGAAAGCTTTTCTGATTGGCCAGTGGCACCCACAACTTAAACATATTTATCACTTTTAGGTATTAATTCAAAACAGAAAATGTAGCCCCGGTATCAATTAGAAAATCTAATTCTTCTTTTTCTTCCCCTAGCTTGATTTTTACAAGCAGGTCCCCTAGCACTGGCCTGCTGGGCCCCCCCTTCACTCAATACTCTGTAAGCAACAACAGCCTCTCCTGTGCCTGTATTTCCACCTGTTAATTCAGGGCATTCTTGCTTCCAGTGTCCCTCTTTTCTGCAATATGCATACTGGTTCTACCCAACCTTGTCTGTCAGGGAGGCAAACCTTACATCTGTTACACAAGGCTCATACATATAACTAACAGTTGCAAAATTGACAAATCTTAATTCTAGGTCTTATCCAAAGTGATGTGCTTATAGTTAATTCTTCAGCATTACCTCTCATATAGCAACTCTTAGCATGATAATACCTTTAACTATGTGCTCCTGGATGTTTCAAGGTAAGCAAGATATATCAGGTACACAATAACAATACTTGGCCAAATACAAACAAAACCAGACCAGAAGACCAGACCAGACCAGAGGGGATATTCCCCTGGGAAAGCGTCCAATCCTGTGACACCTGTGAGACGGCGTCCTGCCTCGACTTACAGGTATCCAGAAACCAGATACAAATACCTTTTATCAATAGGCAGTGTTCTTGTCCAGCCCCCGCAAGAAGCCACCGAAGAAGGGAGCCCCTTCGGGTAAAAAGACTTACCCGAGGGCGCCCAAGGGGGTCTCGTCCTCCAGGGGATTCCGCAGCCGGGTGGAGAAGGTGTCCTGCCGCGGTCGCCAAATGAATCCGAAAAATCGGTCCAAGAAACTGCTCAGAGATTTTTTATCTTTAAGCAGCAAGGTATTTGTTTATTCAACGTTGGGAGCAAGCCAGCTCGCGCTGGACAAACTTGCTCAAAGGCTTCACACAAAATCAGCATTTTTATACAATCTTCAGCTGTGATTAAATGCATATTCAAGTGATTACAACATCTATCTCTGCATATTAATAATAGGTGGAGTATAGGTGGAGCTCAGGCGGGGCTTGGGGCGGTGCTTCTCTTGGCCCTCAATTTTGGTGGGTCTGGGGGCTTCAACTCATCTTCCTCAGCTTGACCTTCCTTCTTTTCCATTGTTCTTGACCCGCTCACTGAAGCTTGGAGAAAGCCCTGGCTCTAGGCCTATTTCTCCTATTCAAATGTCTACCTGATCCTACTGCATTTCTAATTTATTGCTTCTAGGCCTATTACATGTTCCTGTACTATTCTCTTAAGCTTTGGTCCAGTAAGTAGAACAGAACAAGCACAGATTGTTTTGGATGTTGGTAGCTTGTTAGCAGGCCCAAATTTCTTAGTTAACTCTTTTGGGCCTGGCCTCCTGTTTCAGATCCTGGAGTGGCGTGTTGGGTTTGAAATAAGAGTAAAGGACAATTTGGTCAGAAACGATTCCTGTTGTTGGTGGCACAGGGCAAAAGGAAAATGGGGCTTTCTTTCAGCCATTAAAATTTGGAATTGGTAAATGGGTGTTGGCCCTTCAGTTTCTTTATGTGCCTGACTGTTCTGTACCATTCCTAGGCAAGAGATGGATTTAGTGAGTTAAATGACATTTGAAAAAGGGAAAATCCAAGTTAGTGGGTGCAGCTGCTCTGTCATTCCTGGGTTTTGGTGTCCTTGTGTCACTCAGGGGTCCTGAGGAGGGTGAAGCCCTTCTGTGCAGGACATGGAGATGGTCCCTGGCCTGTCCAAATGCATTAAATGCTGCTGCTGAAGGAGCCCCCCCAGTGATTTTATCTGCATTAAACCCCTGGAGCCCACGGGCACCTGCTCCTGCCTGGACAGTAACCAGGAGTTTCCTTGGACTGGTGTCCCCCAGGAAGGACGTTTTCCCCCCTGTTTCTGATGTTTTTAATAGTCTTTGATCAATAAATATTTCTCCCTGTGATTTCTCCTTGTGGTGTCTTCTTGAAGCCTGAAGCAAGCAGAGGAGGGGATGCCAAAGATCCGCCCTCCCCTCTCTATTGTCCCTCTGCACCCCCCAGGCCCTTCCTCTGCAGTGTCCTGTCTCCCTGGACGTCCCCCCTGGAACTTGTGCCCTTCCCTGCTGGCACGGGTGGGCACACCCCCCATCCCAGTCATGTTCCCAAGCACTGCCAGGGCCACCTGGGTGACCAGCAGGACATGAGTGGGGGTGGCTTGTGAGAGAGTCTCCAAAGGCTCCCTGTCCCCAGAGAGCAGAGCCACGGGGACCAGGGCAGGTCCCCCAGCAGGTCCCACTGCAAATGGCCCGGTTTGTGCTCCAGGGAGGAACAGGCAAGGACCCAGCTTGGGAGAAGATGCTCCAGGAAAGGACCAAGAGGGTCCAAGACACAGGATTTGGGGCAGGAACACACCTTAGTGCCCCCTCACACACATGTGGTGTGAGTGAGAACAGTCCAGGGCAGAAACACCCACCTGCCCGGGGGCCCCAGCAGTGGGTCAGCACCAGGCTGCAAACAGGGCAGGGCAAAACTTGGCCCTGCAGACCCCACAACCGAGGCCAAAGAGAGACCAGCCAGGCCACCACCCCCAGCCCAGCCTATTGCACCTCCGGCCACAAGAGTGGGGACCAAAGCTGTGCTTCTCCTTCCTCCTCTGCACCCAGGAGCCCCAGCCCGGGGCACGATCCTGCCCCCAGCAGCACAGACTGCCAGGTCCCTGAGCCCCTGGGGCAGGAGCTCCTCGGGGCGCAGCCCCTGGGCCCTGCAGCACCACAACCTCCTGTAGGGCTGCCCCTGCCTGGGCTCAGACTGCCCAGCACGAGGGAAACCAGGAACCAGAGAGCAGAGCTGGGGGCCTGCAGAACATCAGCATTTCCTGCCCTGCACAGCCAGGACAGTTTTCCAGAGCTCACTTAAAACAGCCCCTCCAGAACTTTCAGGGTGTTCCACAGGGCCCAGTCAGTCCCAGCATGATCCCAGTCAGTCCCAGGATGACCCCAGTCAGTCCCAGGATGACCCCAGTCACTCCTGGTCTCTCCCAGTATATCCCAGTTGCCCCCAGCTGCCCCCCCACCCCGAGCTGCCGTCGGACGCCGCCCCCCAAGATGCTGACGGGGGTCGGGGGCTCCGTGCTGGGGTTCCTCTGCCTGGGCCTGCATGGAATGAAGGGGCCAAGGTGACACTGCAGGGCCTCCTGGAACCAAAGAAGCCTGAGACATTTGGGAACCTCCTGCAATCAAGGGACAATTGGGAGCCTGCAGGGCCTCCTGGAAAAAAGGGACCCTGAGACACTGTGGAAACTCCTGGAATCCAGGGGCCTTTGTGACATGGGGGCCTCCTGGAACCAAAGGAACCTGGAAACATTTGGGGAAGTTGTGGAATCAAGGGACCATTGTGACACTGCAGGGCCTGATGGAATTACAGGCACACTGGGACACTGTGGCAGGACATTCCCCTTTCCCAGGGGCAGGTTCTTCCAACATAACCCCTCTTGGGGTGTATGGTTGGAGATTCCCCCCTTGGCTGGGGAACCCCCCCAAGGTCAGTCCTCGAGGGTGAGCAAAAGAGATCTCCCCAGGAGCCTTGGTCTGGGGGAGTTACATCAAATGTCTACTTAATAATTATTAATTTTTTGCCAGCTTTAGTATAATTCCTTCAATTATATTGTACTTATCCTGTACTACTGATAGTTTTAGTGTTTATATTGTGTAGTAAATAATTCTGATTAAAATCTTTTGTCTGTTCATCTGTGATAATGATGAGTTCATTTTATATCAATATATCTGATTTTCCATCATTAAAACCTGCAGGACAAAAGTGGTTCAATCACAGCTCTGTAATTCCTTAAATTCCAACCCTTGGCATAATCCAGGGCTGAGATTGGATCCAGCCGCCCCCAGGCTCCTCTCTGAGCAGGAGTTTAGAGAGCCAGGGAGTCCTTTCTGCACCTCGGGACTCAAGGGCAGGACTTCTTTAATGAACTTTGTCTAAGCCTTCCACTGCCACCGGCAACAGGGGGTGACAGGGAAAAGGGAGGGGAAAGGGGAGAAAAGGTGGAAAAAGGGGGTGGGACCCCTTCAACTGAGCGGTTGAGGGGGTGGGACCCCCAGAGCAGAGCACGGGGAAGCTGTGGTTTGACGGGACGATCGGAAAGGGGTGGGAGAGGAGGGAAAAGGGGTGGGATCCCCAAAACTGAGTGTGAGGGGGGTTGTGACCCCCAGCCTAAGTGGGAGGGGTTGGGAGCCCCTGGCTGAGCACGGAGGGTCTGGAGATTGGGGGGACATTGGGATAGAGGAGGGAGAGGGGGGAAGAGGGAGGTGGGACAGAAGGTCGAGGGGTCCCTTTGTGTCCCCCATCACATGAGGCTTGGAGGGATTCCCTGGAGCTCAGGGGGGTTGGATCCACACTGGGAGTGTCCCTGTCCATCCCTGGGGGTCTGATGGGACACGTCACAAGACCCTGCCCTTAAAATTTGGGGCTTTTCTCGTATAAAGTGCTGGACTGTCAGTCAGGTGTGTCCAGACTGTGCCAGCCCAGCAGCCTTGGAGAAGTTCTCAGGGGTGTCACCTGTTTGTTCCTTTGCCCGGGGATTTTCCCAGCTCTGCCACATCTTCCCCTCCCTCTCAGGATGTTTCCCTTTGGAATTGAGGAGTCAGGCTGGTTTCAGCATTATTCAACCCAAAAGCAGCGTGACTCCCCTTCTTCATTTCCTGCTGGGGGTTTTGTAAACAGGGCCTTGTTGGAGTTGTTTTACCCCATTCCAGGCAGAGCATCCTGCTACAGGACCCCCATGGGACCCCCTATGCCCTTTCTCACCCTTTTCCTCACTGTCCCACCCGTTTCCCACCCTCCCTGCAATCCCCTGCTCCCCCCACAGCTCGGTTTGGGGGTGGCACCCTCCCCCCCATACTCAGTTCAAGGTCTCAGCCCCTTCTCACTCAGTTTGACGATGCAAAGCTTGTCCCTTTTGCCCCCTCTCCCACCCCTTTCCCATCAGACCCCCAAACTTCAGCTGCCCCAGTTGCTCCCACTAAATCTGGGAGTCCTACCTCCCCCTTTCTCTCAGTTTTGTGGGTCCCACCCCCCTCCTTCTCCATTTGGGGACCCCAGCTGTTCCGATCTGCTTCAATGCAGAGGGGAACCAGGTTCTAAAACACTCCCATAAGCCAGGTTAAGGCACAAACGAGGCCAGATGCTGGATCCCAAAACGAGAATTCAGCTTTGTTTTGGAACACAAAAGAGCAGAGAGAAAGAAGGGAGATAGGGCAGTGGGACAAGCTAAGGGGAAGTGTTAAAAGCACAGGACAGGAGTTAGCAGCACCAGGAAGTGCCGCTGCCTTGCAAGCTGGTAGATCTCTGCTGGGCTTCTGCCCTGGTCACCTTGTAGCCTCTGAGGAACAAACCCAACCCGCAGGGGAAGGGGGTGGCAGCAGCTCCCACAGCAGTCCTGCAACAGCTCCCCACAGTCCCCGGGCACGGCCTTAAATCCCCTCGCCGTGGGACCCCTGGATGCCCCCTGGCCCCTTCACCAGGATCCAAGCAAAGGTCTCCTGGCACCGAGATGGGCCCCGAGTGTCCCTTGGCTGGTTCCCCGGTCTCCAAGCGAGATCCGCCTGGCACACCTTCTCCCATTTTTGGATTGTCACAAGTTTTTCTCTTGTTTGCTCCTCTGCCTGCCTCTGCTGGCTTGCTGGGTGCCTCCTGGAGCTTTTGCAAGGAGCTCGGCCCCTGCAGCAGCCCGGCTGTGGCACCAAGGCTTTGGAACTCTGCTAAGGGAAAAGGTGAAATTGCTGTTGGGCCAATGTTCCAGTGCTATTGCTAAGGGAAAATGTGAAGCTGCGGTGGATGGGGAGGATGTTGAGTTGCCCTGGAACTGGCCCAGTTGAATTAAAGTGCAGGTTGAAGGGTCGGTGCTGTTGCTAAGAGAGCAGCCCTGTTGCCGGGGAGCAGCCAATGGGGAGCTGCCCAGAGGCAGCCAATGGGGAAGCTGCGTGGTGGCGCGAAGGGCCAGCCAATGGGAGAGTGCGATGGAGCCAAGTGTCGCCAATAGCCAGCCAATGGGACCCCGAGCGGACGGGCAGCCAATGAGGAGCTGTGGCCGGGAAGGTGCTGAGGGACTGCGCATGCTCTGGGCCAGTCCCCGTGGGGGGCTTTTCCCAATTGTCCCCTGTTCAACTCACTTCAGCCTCCAACCCTGATAATTCCTGGCATCCCCCTGTCACTGCAGAGATCCACATGGGTTCTGCACTTGACCGCCCTGGGGCAGGGGGTGAGCAGGGCATAACCAAGCTCAGGTGTGGACACCTGACATTTCTGGGGGTGCCTAGAAGAGAAGCTTTGGGCAAGGTGACTGTGGTTAAACCTGTCTGGCCATCCAGGGACAGCCAAGTTGCTCTCTCCCTTCCCCTCCTCAGTCAGACAAGAGGAGAAAAGCAGGTGAAGAAATTCTTGGTCAACAGAAAGGGAGATTAACTGGAGAGAGGAAAGCAAAAAGCTAAGGCCATGTGCAGAAACCAAGAAAACCCCTGGGAGGCAAGAATTCAGTCCATGGAGAGGATTCTTTGGAAGACAAATGTATTAATGAAGGACATCCACGTCTGCCCCCTGCCCACCTTCCTTTCTGCCTTCCTTTCTCTCAGTTTATTGCTGATCATGCCATCCCATGGAATGGAATATCCCTTGGGTCAGTCCAGCCCAGCCGTCCCAGCCATGTCCCCTGTGAAACACTTGCCCAGCAGAGCCCATTGGGTGGGGGTGGTTGCAGAGACGCTTCCTGCGGGGCCAGCACTGCCCAGGGACAGCCAAAGCCTTGGGCTGGGACCAACAGCGCTGCAGCCACGAGCACCAACCCAGCAGGACAGGGGCTGCTCTGGGCAAAGGGAACTGCAGCCCAGCCACAGCCAGGGCAGGGCTGCTCAGGGGGCTCTTCCAGCCTCTGCTATTCTGGGACTCAATGAAGCTTTTCCTTGGAGAGCTCTTTGAAGGCCCAAGTGAGAGAGAGGCAGAAGTGCAGCTGTCAAATGCAGCAGGATAGACACAGCAGTTCCACTGAGGAACATTTCTGCCTTCAACCTGGGCAAGGGTCTGTGAGGTCCCTTCTCTCTGCAGGAGCTGATGGCTCAGCCCGTGACTCAGGGCTGGGCCAGGGGCTCTCCAGCTGCCCCTGCCCTGGTCTGTGACAGCCCAGCACAAGGCCCCTGGCTGGCACAGGCCCTGGGAGATCCCCTGTGCCTCAGGGCCTGGGCTCCCTCCAGCAACGGGGCTTCTCTTTGGGCTGCCCCGTCCCTCGTGCTGAGCGCAGGATGGGACAGCAGCAGGCACAGCTGGGCCCTGTCTGTGCCCGCAGCTGAAAGGAGCAGCCTGGGCACAGCACGGGGAGGCTGCTGCTGGCAGGGCACAGCAAAGGGCCCGGGCAGGCTGGGCACTGGCACCCCCTTGTCCTTCCCTCAGCGTCACCCCCCCAAGGCAGTGCCCCCGGCAGAGCCCTGAGCCAGGCGGGAGGGACAGGATCTGCCTTCCCTGGGCTGGGGGTCAGGGCTGGGCCTTTCTGCTGCCTCCAACCAAGCCAGGCTGTGCTCAACATCTCAGCTGCCTGCACAGAGCCTTTGCCTCCCTGCACTCACGGCCCCCAAGGATCTGCTGGAGAGTCCCTGGGGAGGCTTTGTCAGGAATGGCCCTTGGGGGGCTCCTGAAGGCTCCAAGGGACTGCAGGGTTTTCCAAGGCCTTTGGGTTTTGCTTTGGAATCTCGCAGAAGTTTGTGCAACCCTGACCTCCAGTTCTCTGCTCTAATGAGTCCCTGAAGAGGCTTGGTCAGGAAGGGCCCTCAATGGGGCTCGTTAATGCTTGAAGGGACTAAAGGTTTATTCAGGTCCTTTGCCTTTCCTTTTGACTCTGAGTCTAGGAGAGGTTTGATCAATCATGGTCTCCAATTCTCTGCTTTAATTAGTCCCTTGAGAGGCTTTGTCAGTAGGTCCTCCAGGGTTTTTAAGGAGCTTTGGGATTTCCTTTGGAAACTGAGCCTTTGAGAGCTTTGTGCAATCATGGCCTCCAATCCTCTCCTCCAACCAGTCCATGAGGAGCCTGTCTTGGGAATGGCCCTCAGTGGGACCCATTAATGCTTTGAGATACTTTGGGTTCTCCTTCTGACTTTCACTTCTGGACAGGTTTGTGCAATCTCCCCTCAGTACCTGAGGTTCAAGGACTCAGCACCAAAAGCCCCCCGGGGCTCATTCAGATAAAGCAAGTCCTAACAAACCACGGCCCTTCCTGGGATTTTCCTCCAGTCTAGACAGTAAATTAGGAATGTTGTCCCATGGAATCAGGGGACCACTGTGACACTGCAGGGCCCCAGGGAACTCTTTTGCCCGCGACGAGGGTCAGCACAAGAGACACCGACACCAACTTTGGAGAACAAGTGTGTAATTTTCCTGCAGTGCAAAGCAGCAAAGAATGACAAAAGGCTGAGCTCAGTAACGCACCTCATCGTTCCTACCAAGAGTGCCTGGAGTGAGTAGAAAAGCTCCCTGCCCAGTTGCCCTCATCTGTTCCCCTCAGCCAGGCCCGCACGGCAGCGGGGGAGCCCCGGTCGCAGCCAAGGGTTGGAGAACCCCTCCCGGGCACGGGGAATCCCACCCAGGGCGTCCACTCCTAGGGGAGGGCTCCATCTCTGCTGGGAGGGGGTCCAGCTTTTCTGGCCTTGCAGAAACAAGCTCACAGAGCTACGAGTGTGCCAAACCATCTGGCTCCCTTCTCCTCCTGGGTTCCACCCACAGCCTGGCCAGGGCTTAAGGGGAAAACCCAGGCAGTCAACCTGCCCCATCTGCTGCCAAACAAGGCCACACATCCACTGCCAGGGCCTTGACCACTCTCTAAAGACAGGAAGATAAAGATCACATTTTGCTCACAATCAGACATAAGATTTGATTAATCAACACATACAAATATCATTCACTAATGAGCTGAGACTCACAGATCTCACTAATAAGCACATTTATTTTGTTCAGGGGCAGATACACGGGGAGTCTTTCCACACTACATCTTTGACCAACAAACATACACAGTTTTAGCTAAGGAGCAAATACAGGGATAAACAGACTGTTAGGTTGGAAGGTTCATCTGGAGGTCAGCTTTGGCTCAGGGCCTGTTGTTCAGCCTCAGCACTTCAGTGACAGCCACACAGGGCTTTACATGACACACACAGTTTCCAGATTCATTAGATATTCTCCCTTACTTAAGACATAGATGTTACTTTGCTTTACACAGTCCCCCCCCCTATTGCAAGTCCTTAGTTGGTCCTTTGGGGTCTCCTTCAGGGCTCTCTGGTGGGTTTTTTGGTATCTGGTGCCCCCCAAAGTTGAGGTGTCCACTTCTTGCCCTCGGTTCTGAGCAGACACAGTGTCATTACCTTTCACCACAAAGACTGGAACGTTTGGGTTTGATCTTCTCTGGGCCCACAGAGCTCAGCTTCCATCCTGTTTGCTTAGTTACATCCCTGATCCAGTTCTCCAGGACCTCTCCAAGATTACAGTTCTCCTTCCTTGGCCATAGAGAAATGTTGGGAGCAGTCTTCTATATCCCACATCAAATCCCCCCTTTTTTCAGACTAAGCTCCTGAAGGGATAGAGTGTCTTAGGAGCTTTATTTCATTTTACAGCTCAAGGCATTAGAACAGCTACAGCACTGAATCCTGATGCAAGCTGAAATACAAATGCCCTTCCAGCTTTGGGGCAACCCTTCACAGGTGTTATTTCCACACACCAATCCCACCCCGTTCCATTGGGGACCGGCCAAGGATCAGTCATTTCCCCAGCAGGAAGGGTTTGAGGACATTGGGGGTGATTTCCCACCAACGGGCCACTCTCATTAACACAATCCACTTGTCCTGTTCCTGGGGTCACAGCTTTGGACACAGGCAGGATTGTCAGAGGTGGTGGGGGGTACTTGCACACTGACTGCTGGGTCTACTTTTTGGGGAACACAAGTGCTCACCCAGTGACCAGGAATCATTTCTGCCAGAACAGGGAAGGCAGAAATGGTGAATGGCTTCCTTGTCTTTTCAGGTAAAGGAGTGCACACCCAGCAATCCCTTGGAGGCAGCACTTGGGTCACGTTTGAGACTAAAAGGAGATGTAAATTTTGCTCCCAAGTCAAGACCCAATTAACTATTGTCAGGAGAGCCAAAGCAGACTTAAGCATTTGGTTTCTTCTCAGACAACCTCTCAGTTACCCAAGGGGCTCTGGCCTTTGGAATTCTGCAACAATGCATCCCTGATTTGACTTGCTGGACCACTTCTACAATCAAGTGGGCACCTCTGTCTGATGACATTCCCAAATGTACCTCGAATCCAGGGATTCTTGGATTCAACAGTATTCCACTCACTTCCCCAGCCAAGTTGGTGTGACAAGGAACAGCCTCTGGCCACCCAGGGAAGGTATCCCCCAAGACTAGGAGATCTTTACACACCCCTTTTCTGGGCAATTCAGTCACATCCATCTGCCAACATTCACCTGCAACAATTCTACATTTTCCATCACCTGTTCCCACTCCAGTGGCAGGGTTTGGATTATTTCTCTTCCACACACCACACTGCTGACTCACTGCTTGTACAACTGGGGTCAGTTTTGGACCAAGAACCCACTTGGGCAAATGTTACAGTGCAGAAACAAATACAAACACAAAACAAGGATCAGTGGAGAAAACAAAGCCAGAGACCAAATGGGGGGACACCAAATAACCCACCCAAAGAGCTGGAAGATCCACACGTCTTAGAGGGACAGGATTCCCCAAAAGAATGCCTTATTATCCAGTGGGATCTTCCCCCATCCCAGACCAGTCCAGGGATCTGTGGTCTTCTCCAGGAAAGTCCTGAGGCCGGCGTGAAGATCCAGAGATCCCTCGGATCCACGGGAGATCAGGCAGAGGGTCCCATCTGGGGCCAGAAATGGTCTCCAAAAGCAGCAGAAAGCAAGTCCTTAACCCCAGCTGGGAGGTGTTAAGAAGCAGGCATTCTTTAGGGCAGCGTGCTGGACGCCTGCAGGAGAGTTCTTCTAATCCAGCCTGCTCAGGGACACAGGCAGGGCTTGGGATTACACCCACTGATTCCAGAGGCATTGGATATTCCCCCTTACTGAACACATGTCCATTACTGTGCTTTACACAGTCACACCCCTATTGCAAGTCCCTATTTGGTCATTTGGGGTCTTCTCTGGGGGTCTCTGGTGGGTTTTTTGGCATCTGGTGCCCCCCAAAGCTCAGGTGTCTGCTTCTTGACCTCGGTTCTCAGCATCACTGGTTTTCCCCCCAGAGACCGTCATGTTTGGTTTGATCTTCTCTGGGTCCCCAGAGCTCAGCTCACATCCTGTTTGCTTGAGTTCCAGCCCTGATCCAATTCTCCAGGACTTCTCTAAGATTCTACTGTTCCTTATTTGGCCAGAGCAGAATCTTGGCAGCAATGTTCTACTTCTCCCAAACCAAGGCTCCCCCTGCACCAGCCACTGCCAAACAAGGACAGACATCGACTGCCATGGCCTCCACCACTCTCTAGATACAGAAAGATCAGATTTTGCTCACAATCAGACCTATTTTGTTAAGGAACAGATACAAACAGGATTCACTGATGAGCCCAGACTAACAGATCTTCCTAAGAAGCACACCTGTTTGGTTCAGGAGCAGATACACAGGTGGAGTCCCATCCCACCACATTTGTACCAACAAATAGACCCAGTTTTAGCTCAGGAGCAGATACATGGAGACACAGCCCATTAGGTTGGAAGGTTCATCTAGAGCTCAGCTTTGGCTCAGGGGCTGTTGTTCAGCCTCAGCACCTCAGTGACAGCCACACAGGGCTTTACATTACACACACAGTTTCCAGATTCATTACAGAGTCTTGCTTACTTAATACAGACACTTGTGGGCAACACTTGGATCACCTTTGGCACTAAAAAGACATGTAAATTTTCCTCCCACGTCAACAGTGTTTGAACTGTTGTCAGAAGAGCAAAACAAGAGTGAAGCATTTTGTTTCTGCAGTCAAGTGGGAACCTCTGTCTGATGACATTCCCAAAGGCATCCCAAATACAGGGAGGATTGCACTGAACAGGATTGCAGTTTCTTTCCCAACCTGCTTAGTGCAACAAGAAACAGCCTCTGGCCACCCAGAGAAGGTATCCCCCAAGACTAGGAGACCTTTACACCCCACTTTTCTGGGCAATTCAGTCACATCCATCTGCCAACATTCACCTGCAGCATTTCTGCATTTTCCATCACCTGTTCCCACTCCACTGGCAGGGTTTGGATTATTTCTCTTCCACACACCACACTGCTGACTCACTGCTTGTACAACTGGGGTCAGTTTTGGACCAAGAACCCACTTGGGCAAATGTTTCAATAATTTGCTTCACTCCAAGGAATACCCTCATGTTCCCCATCCACCAGGTCACAGGAGATTGGCTCAGGGACTATTATTTGCCCACTTGGGGGAACTGCCCAGCCTCCTGGAGCAAAGTTTGCTCTAAGGTTTCAAGGAGTTGACAATCCTTAGCACTAGACTCATTTTCTTCTACTGGGAGAAGGATCTCTGTCAGGATCTCTGACCTGGTGGGGGGGAGTTCTGTGCATCCAGAGAATTGTTTTCCATGCCGGACAAAGCTGCCCCCCCTGGGAAACAATCCCAACCAGGACTTTCCAAGGGGCTGTCTCCTAAGTCAGCTCTGCCCCAATACACTTTCCCTCTAGTCTGGAAGCAATCCCGCTCTGGGCTTCCTTTGCTGGGGCTGGGGCAGTTGACAGGTTGCTTTTTTCCTTCCTGGCCCAGCCTCCCTTGTCCTTGGAGAATTCCAAAGCCCACGGAGGCTCCTGGGCTCTGGACTACTTGCACTTTGTGTTTGGGATACCCCATATCCACTCAGCCCAAGGAAATTCCACAGGGCCACAGTCTGACCCCAACGTTGCTGCTCAGCATCAGTGGCTATCAAAAGATCATCCACACCCTGCAATAAGGCTCCAAGAGGGTGGGTTTGGACTTCTCCATTCCTCCAGTCCCTTTGCCAATTGAGTTCCAAATATTGGGGGGCTATTTTTAAACCCCTGCAAGAGGACCACCAAAGTCAGATGGGTTTTCCTCCCCAGCTTTGCATTTTCCCATTGGAAAGCAAAAAGCTCTTGACTTTCCCAACTCAAAGGGAGACACAAAAAGGCAGCTTTCAAACCTAATCCTGTGAAACATATTAAACTCTCATTTAGGGGAGTGAGCAAAGTGTAAGGACTCGCTACGACTGCTTGTATATCTTCTACTCTGTTCTTTACAGCTCTAAGGTCTTGGACTAACTGGCATAGCCTTCCATTTGCCTGCTTGACTGGCAAAACTGGAGCATTCCATTTAGATTCACATTCTTTTCACAAGCAAAATTTCATCAATTGTTCTACAAAGGGTGAGAATCCCTTACAACTTTCTATTTGCAAAGGACATTGCTTTGGCCTCACCAACCCCACTCCAGGTTTCTCTGGAATTCTCACGGGTTCTGCTCTCTTGGATCATGGAGGCACCTCTCCAGCCCATCCTGTTGGAACCACTGCATCCCCAAGTGATGGTGGCAGATGGATTACTTCTGCTTCTGGAGACTCTCATGCAAAACTAGAAACTTCCCCAGAATTAGGCTCTGCAATAATAACCTATATTGGACCATTTTTCAATGGGATTGTGGCATTTCATTTTGCCAAGAGATCTCTCCCAAGCAGAGGCTTTGGGGAATTGGGGAAATACAAAAACTGGGGAGTCGACCACTGTTTTCCCAGTTTCAAAGCCACAGCATTAAAAATGGCCCAGTTTCCCAATTCCCTGGCACACCAGACAATTGTTCTAGAATGTCCCTTGAGTTTCATTTCCCTGGATTTAACACAGAGGAACAAGTTCCCACAGCCACAAACAATTGTGCTTAGCTTGGCTGGAACCAGATGTTCTGATGGGGAAGAATCCTCTGGTGCCCCCTCAGTCGTCTTCAGTGATGCCACGAGAGGGTTCGGAGGGTTCTGAAGTTTCAGTTGCGGACAATCCCATTTCCAGTGTCCATCTTTCTTACAGGATGCACAGGGACTGATCCCAGGTCTCCTGGGGGGATGTTTGAAGCAGGCTGCCCATGCTCTCGTCCTCTTCCTCTCCCCAGGGGCACCATTTCCTCAGGGATTTCTTCCAGAACTGCAACTCCAGCCTCCAACAATGTCCCCAAATTAGACTGATCTTGTCCCTCAGCTTGATTTTCCTTTCCGGGCTCACACCAAGGGCTCTGAGGGCGCTGCATTCACACCACAATCTTTCTGCCCTTTCACAGGTTCTGCAAAGTGAAAAACACATCACCAGACATAACCTCCTTCCACTTCTGTTCCCCTTCTCAAACAGCATCAACTGCAACAATGGATTCTAATTCAGTGTTCCAGGACAGCCCCCCATTGATTCCAACACTCCATTAAATTCTCCCTGGGAGAATTTACAAGTACAAAACAATATTGATGGATAAAACAAAGCCAGAGACCAAATTCCAGAATACCAAAGAACCTACCCAAAGTGCTGGAAGATCCACAGGTCTCAGATGAGCAGGATTCCCAAAATACCAAAGAACCCCAGTGTGCTGAAAGATCCATACGTTTGACATGGGCAGGATTCCCAAAAAGAATGCCTTGTTATCCAGTGGGATCTTACCTGTGTCCCAGACTGGGCTGGGGATCTGTGCTCTTCTGCAGCAAAGTCCTGGTGCTGGCGTGAAGATCCAGAGATCCCTCGGATCCGCGGGAGATCAGGCAGAGGTGTCCTGTCTGGGGGCCAAAAATGATACCCAAAAGCTGCTGAGATGCAGCTCGAGCAAGCTGAAAACTAAACTGTCATTTGAGGTCATCCCAGATCGATTGGATTTCAGCAATTACTCAACACAGGTGCCACCTCCTCCAGCCAAGCCCAGGAGATCAACCTCCTCAGCAGCTGCAAGAGCGGGATGTTCATGTGCCTGCTGCCATCTCCCCAAAGCCATTATCCCACTCCTGCTGACAAGATGGGCAAGAGGAGCATCTACCTCCCAAGATCTGCTGCCGCAAGAAGAGCGTGTCCCAAAGGATGTCCTCAGCCTTCTCAGAGGGGACGTCAGATCCTCTCCAGGGATGGTCCCAGCCCTTCCCAACCCGGACTGGGCACCAGCTCCAACTCTTCCCTGGAAAACAAACAACAAATTCATGAACAGAGATTACAAACCAAAAGTGGAAACAAGAAAAAAAGGTAAAATGTTAACATTCTGTCAGGGTTCTGAGGAAGGCCCAAGCCCTGCAGGCCAAAAGAAAACCCCACCTCCTCCAGCTGAGGAAAACCCAGGCCTTCTCCCTGCCCTGCTGCACTGGCCCAAAGAAAGGCTCCTAAGCCAAGGCAGCCCAAGCCTTTCCTGGCCTGCAGCCCAAAGCAGCTGGTGTTCTGCAGCCCCGCCTTTGCTCCCCCCACGGGGGTTTGTTTTTGGCAGGCTGGCTGTCCCTGCCCCAGCCCCGCCCAGCAAAGGGGCAGTGGCAGAGGCTGGGGGCAGAGCCGGGCTCCCATTTCACAGCCAGCCCAGAGCACCCGCCCGCCCTCCTGCCAAGAAGCAGCTTGGCAGCCGGCTGAAGAATTCCTCAGGTTCCCCATCAGCAAAGGGGGAACCTTCGGTGCCCAGCCAGGCTGAGCAATGCCCGTGTCCGGGAGCACCCCCTGGGTGTGGACTCATCTGCAAACGGCGTGTGGAGCACGGCTTGGAGGAAGGGGCCAGAATCAAAGTCCATCCTCTTCAGCTCGCCGGCGTCCAGGTCAACTGAGAGCTTGTCATCCTCGACGTCGTCCTCGATGTCTCCAGCAGCAGGCCCACCCGGCACAGCTTCTGCAGAGGCCCCTTCTCCTTCCCTGGGGGCCAGACCAGGCTGTCAGCGTTCTGCCGAGGGCCCAGCTGTCTGTGAAGCGGGACGAGCAAAACCAGGTTGGATGGTGGCCACCAGCACTTGGGAGACCGGGTCTGCAGCCCAGCTCCAGCACAAAGAGGGGCGTGTTCCCGTGGGATGACCCCCCCTCAGTGCTACAGGCTGACAAAAAAGTCTGGTTTCCTTTGCTTCTTATTGCCAAGAGATGTGTGGAGGTGTTACCTGCCAGGCCCCTGGATCAAAGGGAGCACGTGGATCTCTCCCGTCTTCTAGGGCAGGGGAATGCCCTGCACCCAAGGATGGCACAACAGGTCTTCCAATGCTGGCCTGTCCGAGGGGCGGATGGACAAACACCACCTGATAAGGTGCTGGCAGCCTGGGGGGAAAATGGCCGGTCAGTTGGAGAAGGATCCTGTCCCCTCTGTCCCACTGTCCACGTGCCCAGGCTGTGCTGGCTGTGCTGAGAGCTGTGCCCAAACTTCTCCGTCGATTCTCCCTTTTGGAGGAGAGCAGGATGGCAGGACACAGGCCACCTCCTCCAGCCACCCATGGGACACAAACAGCTTCAAGAGCGGCGTCCTCGTGAGCCCGCTGCCCTCTCCCAACACCGTTATTCCCCCCGTGCCACAAAGATTGGTATCCACCTGGAGAGACCCGTGCTGGGAACGGGAGCTGGTCCCAGATGGTGTTGGGGCCTTTGCGGAAAGGGTGCTTCCCGCAGACCATCTGGTAGAGCAGGATGCCCAGGGACCAGATGGTCGCCTCCTCGCCGTGGTAGCGCTTGAGGTAGATCCACTCTGGCGGGCTGTATGACAGTGTTCCTACGGAATACAGACGCAGTTCATCAGGTGGATGCTGCCTGCTCCCAGAGCCTCACCCCAGCAGCCCTGGCAATGTGGGGCCTGCCCCAGTGGCACACGCTGGGACCCACTGCCTTCTCGCCGGCCCCTGACTCTTGGTTACAAACTCTGGGTTGGAGAAGAAGCCGCTGGTGTCCAAGAGGGCAGCGGAAGCCCTGGCAAGGCCCAACCATTACATGCAAGGGAAAAACCCACCCAGTGGTGGGGAAAAGCCGTGCCTTCTCCCCGCCCCACTGCACTGCCCCCAACAATTCATCATAAGCCAAGGCAAACAAGGCGAGCGGAGCAGCCCAAGCCCTTCCTC
Source organism: Pseudopipra pipra (assembly GCF_036250125.1). Taxonomy (NCBI): domain Eukaryota; kingdom Metazoa; phylum Chordata; class Aves; order Passeriformes; family Pipridae; genus Pseudopipra; species Pseudopipra pipra. The sequence continues at coordinate 16,011,903 of NC_087580.1, read as the reverse complement.
GCCTGCACACCAAGCCAGCAGGTGCACAGTTCTGACCCCCTTCTCTGCTACCCTCACGGGGGTTTTGGTCAGGCTGGCTCCCCCCTGCCCCAGACCCAGCCCGGGACAGGGTGGGTGGCACAGGCTGTCGGCAAGGCCGGGGCCTGTCTCACAATAACCCCCCAGCCCCATCCAAAAGCAACTTGGCTGAAGAACTAATCCTGTTCCCCCTCAGCCAAAGGGGCAATCTCCGGTGCCACACCCGGGCATGGCCATGCAGTGCCCGGCACCAGGAGCATCCCCCGGCTGTGGGCTCACCTGCAAACTGGGTGTAGACCGTGTCCTTAAGGAAGGTGCCACATCCAAAGTCGAGGAGCTTGGCCTCGCCGGTGGCCAGGTGGAGGAGGATGTTCTGGGGCTTGATGTCCCGGTGCAGGACACCGCAGCTGGTGCAGTGCCGCACGGCCTGCAGCACCTGGCGGAACAGCCCCCACGCCATCTCCTCCGGCAGGAACCCCCACGCCCTCAGTAAGCGAGAGAGGTCCTGAGACGGCTCCGGATGCTCCATGACCAACAGGAACCCGTTGGGGAGCTCGAACCACTCCAGCAGCTGGATGACACCAGGGAAGCCATTGGACACCTTGTCCAGCAGCACGATCTCCAGGGGGGCCCGGGTGCCGTCAGGCTGCGGGGGGACCACGGGGTCGTCAGTGGGGCTGATGCCGTGCCTGTCTGCCTGCTCCCCCTCGGCCAGCCCTGGATGCTCCCCGTCCCCCACCGAGCCCACGGCCACTCTCCCTCCAGGTGTCCCGGCGGCTTCCACCCTGCCGGGCCTCGGCTCGTCCCCGCCCGTCCCGCCCCGCTTTCTGCCGCTGGCCCCGCTCGCTCACCAGCTCGCCCCAGCGCCGGATGCCATCCCGGGACACGGCTTTGATGGCCACCTGCAAGCCAAGGGGAAGGGCGGGTTGAGCTCTCCCGTCCCGCCCTCCTCCTCCTCCTACCTCCTGCTCCTCCTCCTCCTCCTCCTGCTCCTCCTCCTGCTCCTCCTGCACTCACCGGGGCTCCGTCCGCCAGGCAGGTCCCCGCGTAGACGCGGCCGAAGCCGCCGCTGCCCAGCAGCGAATGCAGCCGGTAGCGCTCGTGCAGCGGCTCCTTGGCCTTCGGTGCGGGCGAGACGTGGCCGTCAGCGTTGGGGCCGGGGCCCGGCACGGCCCCCGAGCGCCCCTCAAGCGGCCCGGGCCGGGCTTCCCCAGCCGCAGCGGGCAGCGGCGGCTCGCTGCCGGCGGCCGGGCTGGCGAGCGGCGGAGCTCTGGCCGGGGAAGCCGCCGAGGAGGCGGCAGCGGCCGCGGCGCCCGCGGCCCCCGCCGGCCCCGGCAGGCGCCGGGCTCGAGCCAGGCGGAGCCAAGGGGCGGCGAGGCCGAGCCCGTCCCACAGCCAGCCCCACAGGAGCGCCCAGCAGCGCCACAGCCGGCGCGCCGGGAGCCGGGCGAGGGCGAGACCGCGCCGGGCCGCCCAGGGCCGGGGCCGGGGCGGCCCCGCCCGGCACAGGGGAACGGCCGGGGCCATGGGCCGGGCCGGCAAGGGGAGGGGGACACCGGCAATGGGACAGGGACCGCGGGAGTGGGACACTGGCACAGGGACACCGGCACAGGGACACCGGCACAGGGACACTGGGACAGCGGGACACCGGGACAGGGAGAGGAGGACGAAGAGCTCGAGCAAGGAGAGCACGAACAAGAGTCACAGCGAGAGCGCGTCGCTACAGTCGCTGCTGCCGCCGCTGCTGCTGCCGAAGCGCAGGGGCCGTTGGTCCGTTTGTCCGTTTGTCCGTTCCCCGTTGGCCCCCGCGAGCCCCGGGGGCAGCCCCGGCCGCTCCGCTCCCAACCAGCCCCGGCCGCAGTCACGGAGCTCCCCTTCCTCCCGCCCCCACGCCAAGACCACGGCCTTTTGGAGCTGCTTCACTTTAGTTCAACTTCTTGGCTGCCAAGTTTGCAACTTCCCGCCGCTGCTCGGACCCCATCCCGCCCGCTCGGCCCGCGCTGCTGTCGCTTCCTCCCAGGCCAGCCGGGCTCGGCACTTGCCCCTCAACTTTGGCAAGGGCTTTGCTCAGTGAGGAGCCCCGGCACGTCCGGCCAGCGCCAGGCAGAGCCAGCCCCGGGGGAGGGCAGAGCAGGACGATCGGCAGGGGAAATGCAGCCCTTTGGGGTCAGCGCTGCTCCCCGACCACACCAGGGCTCTTCCTGTTTTCCCGCCCGGTTTGAGGGAAAATCGGCAGCTGCAGAGAGGATTAAGCAGAAGAGAATTAGAAGACTCTTCTTGCTGCCCTTTGGATGCCAGTCCATCCTAATAAATGCAGGCTTAATTTGGAATGGACACGATGGAGCAGCTTTTTCAGCACCCAATATTTAACAGCTGCCTTTCAGGGGACAATGGGAAAAGGGGGGAGAACGGGAGAAAAGGGGGGCTGGGACCTCCAAAGTGAGCGAGGAGGGGGCTGAGACTGTGAAAGCGAGCAGGGCAGGGGGAAGAAACACCCCCAAACCGAGCTGGGGGGCAGCTGGGGATGGTGGGGATGATGGGAAAGGGGTGGGAGAGGGGAGAAAAGGGGTGTTGGACAGTGGGCAGGGGGACAGAGGGCAGGGGGTTCCCACATGGGTCTCCCCTGTCCCCCATCACTTGAGCCCTGGAGCGGTTCCCTGGGGCTCTGGGAGGGGGCAGATCCACCCTGGGAATGTCCACTGCTTCTGTAACCCTTTGTGTGCTTGCTCTGGTGATGATTGTGCACAGGTGCCCAACCCCCCTGTCCATCCCTGGGGGGCTGATGGGGGGACTCCCCCACCCAGTAACTGGTGCTGCAGCAGCTGTGGGGCAGAGGGGGTGGGAAAGGGGGGTCCGGGGTGGCCCCCTGAGCTCCCAACCTGCTGGGGGGGCTGAGGGCTGCTGGGGGGGCACCCCCTGACCTGTGTCCCTGCACACCCAGGGCTGTTCCAGGTCCTGGGAAAAGCCGAGTGAACGGCCCCGACCGGGAGAGGTTCCTGCCCGGGTACATCTCCAACTGGGAGCAGCTCAGGCACTTCAGCAGAGATTTGGGCACCTGGGGGGGACACCCCGTGTGGGGAGACCCAGGCCAGGCACTGGAACAGCCAAGGGGAGTTCCTGGAGAACAGACAGGATCAGGGGACATGAACTGCTGGCACAACTACGACAATGTGGCCCCGTTTGCCCGGCCTGGGAACCCCCATTTTTGGGGTAATCTCTCCCACATCCCACCAGAAACTCCAAATCCTCTCAAATATTCCCCTGGATCTCCAAATGACCCCAAATGCCAGTAAAATGGTGGGGCTTTAGATGTTTTTGTTGAATTTCTTTGTTTTAAATTCAACGAATCAGCTCTTCCCACTGAATTTCCCAGGTCAGTTTGTGACCCCATGGATGTTTCTCCCACTGTGTTCACCCAGGTGCCTGTGGGGAACAAGGAGGATGTGGAGACCACCAGCCAGGTGTCTTCCCAATGTGGGAAGACATCACTCCTCCAGTGGGTGATGGAGTTGGAGCAGCAGACAAAGCTCTTCCCACAGTGGAGGGACCTTTAGGGCTTCCCTTACTGGTGGGTCCGTTGGTGTGAGGTCAAGGCAGAGCTCTGGCTGAAGCTCTTCCCACACTCCCCACACTTGTAGGGCCTCTCCCCGCTGTGGATGTGCCGGTGGGTGACGAGGTGGGAGCTCTGGTTGAAGCCCTTCCCACAGTGGGTGCAGAGGAAGGGCCTCTCCCCTGTGTGTGTCCGTTCATGCAGGAGGAGATTCCCGCTGGTCTGAAACCTCTTCTTGCATTCCAAGCACTTGTAGGGCCGTTCTCCGGTGTGGATGCGCTGGTGGCAGATCAGGTTGGAGCTGCAGATGAAGCTCTTCCCACATTCCCCACACATGTAGGGCCGTTCCCCAGTGTGGGTGCGCTGGTGGCAGATCAGGTGGGAGCTCTGGCTGAAGCTCTTCCAACAGTCCAAGCACTTGAAGGGCTTTTTCCTGGTGTGAGGCTGCTCATGGACATCCAGGTCAGGGCTCTGGCTCAAGCTCGTCGCATTCACGGCACAGGCTGGCTCTTTCCTCCTCAGAGCACCCTGGGCTGGCTTTGGAGACCCTCCTCCTGGGGTACCTTCGTGGCTTTCCCTCCCCGCTGCCTTCCTGCGCCGTGGAGCCCTTCAAAACGGCCTCTCCCACCAGGCTCTGCCGGGGGGATTTGTCCTCCGGGCTCTCCGTCCTCAGCTCGGGGCCTGGGGCAGGAGGGAAGAAGGACAGGGAGGGGATTTGCCTCCGGCCCACAGGGAAGGCCAAGGACATCCCCCCAACTCCGGCCCCGGCAGGACGGCGGCGGCAGCAGGGTTGTCCTGCAGCCGGGGGCGATGCTCAGCTGGGAGATACAGGACAAGACAGGGCAAAGAGGCACTGACTTCCTCCTCACCTGCCTGGGGGTCCTGGGGCATCTTCCCAAGCTTTGGGAAGGAGAAATCCTGCTGGGGGGGGGGGGAAACAAAGTGTGAGTGCATTGGCTTGGGGGTTCCTCCTGCCCAAGGCCATCTCTAGATGTTACTGGGCGGTTTCTGGCCAAGAAAACCTCCAAACCACCAAGATTCAGCCCAAACCAACCCTCTCAGCAGTGGAGTTCCCCCTCGCTGGTCCATCCACTTTGGGGTTCTGGGGTCCCTCCTGGGTGGGCTGCTGGAGGTCTCACATGTGTTGGGGAACCCCCTCTCCAGGGTTCCCGCCCTCTCTGGGCTGCCGGAGATCCTGGGAATCCCAGGGGTCCTTCCTTTATGGGCTCCTCACTTTGCCATTCTGGGGATCCCCCTTCTCTGGGCTGCTGGGGGTCCCGGGGGTCCCGGGGGCTCCCCTCTCCGGGGTCCCTTTTAGGGTGGTCGGGGGCTTTCGGGGTCCCAGGGTCCCTTCTCCCCTGACTCTCGCCTTCGGGGTGCTGGCGATCCCAAGGTGTCCAGCCCTCTCTCCAGGCTGCCGGGGGTCCCGGCTCCCCCCACAGCCCTCGCTGCTCCCCCTCCTCTCCAGACAGCCGGGAGTTCCCCCTCTCCGGGCCCCCGTTTCAGATTCCAACCCCCGCCTGTCCCAGGGGTCCCCAAAGCCGGTGGGTTTGTCCCGTGTCCCCCCCACTCCCCGCCGGTATCCGGCGATCGCCACGTGGCTCCGGGGACCCAACATCCCCCTGCTCATCGTCGGGGCTGTGCCGGGAACCCACCCCGGGACCCCCAAAAAACACCTCCCGGGGATCCCCAATATCCCCCAAGGGGCATTTGGGGCTCAGCTTTGGAGTCCTGCAAGATCCAAACATCCCCCTCAAGATATTTGGGGCGAGTTCCCCTTCCCCGGTCACCTGCGGGATGCGGGGGGCGATGCTCCCGGGACGCGGGGGCTGCGGATACAGCGGGCGGTGCATCCACGTGCGTTCTTTCTCCTCCTCCCCCTTCCCCTCCTCCTGGGGGGGTCCGGGGGGAGCGCTGGGCGCTGCGGGTCTGGCTGGCAACTGATGAGTCATCAGCGCTGCGCGCTCGGATTGGCTGAGCACTGCTTTGGGGGCGGGGCTGCAGGAAAGGGGGTTCTTTGCAGGGGAAGACATTTGGAGCTGGAAGGACTCCAAAGCTGAGCCGCAAATGCCCCTGGTGGGGATCGGGGGGGGTCCGCGGGAGGGGATTTGGTTTTGGGGGTGTCCCGGTGGCGGTTCCCGGCAGAGCCCCGGCGGTGGGCGGGGGGATGCGGGGTCCCCCCCGCGGTGGGGGTTGGTCTTGTTGGAAATGATCCAACTTGCCTCAAATTTTAGTCAGGGGCAGCAGTTGACCGGGTTTCTTTTCACGGGCTCTTGTCGCTTTGATCTTTAAAGCACCCAAACTTGGAGTTTCTCTGCACTGGCTCTGATGAGCTTCCATAAACAAAGCCCGAGGGAGCTGAAGATTGGACATCTGGGATCTTAAATTCCTGGTCCTTCAAGGACCTGTTGGAGGAACCAGAAGGTCCAGAGGGGATTAACAAAGACATTGCAGCCTGAGAGTTGGAGACTCTGTGTCTGAGGAGGAGTGCTAAGAGGACCAAAGCAGGTGGACCAAATTAGCCAGTTAAGGATAGAATACTAATTAGAGTCTTAATTAATGAACAGAATGCATTAGTTCATTAATTGGGGTAAATTAGAAGCAATGAACATGAATTTGTTTGTTGGTTCAAATGTAGAAACGTGTGAAAAGTCTGGAAAGGGACAGGTGTGGCTGGAATGATTGGCTCCCTGTCTCTGGGAGCCAGAACAAAGCAGTGCCTGGCTCACCAACACTTCCCAGGGGCGTTGGAGGGTTTCATTTCTTCCCAACGCTTTTCAGGGACAGTTCTTGGTGAGCCAGGTGGGACAATGCTGTCGACCCTCCAGGGATTCCGGGACCCTGAGGACTCCAGCGAGCAGTGAAAATATTCTTCTGGGAGATCTCAGTCCCTGGATCTGGTGAGTTCAAAGCAAGATCCCTGGAATTTTATTAAGGCATTCCTGAGTGTATAAAAGGTATACCTAAGCATCCTAGAAATGGAGCTCTAGAACAGAATAGAATAGAATTGGGTTGTGAAAGTGATGCTAGAACTGTAAAAGAAGGAGTGTGATATTTGGCTTATGAGAAGAAATCCCTCCTGACTGAGTGAAAGGGGTGGGTTCCAGGCCCCAGGTGTGGTTCAGGGGGTGGGTTCCAGGCCCCAGGTGTGGTTCAGGGGGTGGGTTCCAGGCCCCAGGTGTGGGTCAGGGGGTGGGTTCCAGGCCCCAGGTGTGGGTCAGGGGGTGGGTTCCAGGCCCCAGGTGTGGGTCAGGGGGTGGGTTCCAGGCCCCAGGTGTGGGTCAGGGGGTGGGTTCCAGGCCCCCCGTGTGCTTTGCCCACAGATCAGTCACACACAGAGCTCTTGCCCATAGAGCTGCTTTGGGGAGGGCTTTGCTCAGGGAACTGTGTTTGTCAAAGCCAATGGTCAGTGCTGGAGAAAGTGAAGTGTTTGGGGAGTGTGTGTTACTGGGAGTGTGTGTTATAGTATTAGAATCCTGTCTGACTCGGGGATGCCCATAATAGATATAAAAAAGAAAAAATTCACTTGCTGTAGAGTGTTAAATGCAGTAGTTTGTTCTTGTGTGCATTTTAAAGCATTTGGTGCACATTGAATATTTGAAGGAAGGTAAATTGCCCCAGCAGCTGTTAAGCTGGGATTGTGTGTTCAGAGCATTCTTTAGTGTCAGCTTTAGTGTTTGCAGGGGTTGGATTTGTGTTAATTGTGCCGATATTCCATTAGTGATTAGTGAATTAGAGATTCAGTTTGTGGATTATAATACGGTTTTTCAGTTGCTGTTGTTTTGTCAGAGAAAAGAGAAGTGAACTGAAATCTCTAGATTTGTTCTTTGAACTGAGCAATAGTCAGGGTTTGGGAAGGTGTGGTTTGATGCCAGGGAGCAGCAGCAGCTGGGGAGGTTCTGAATCCGAAAAATCGGTCCGAGAAACTGCTCAGAGACTTTTTATCTTTAAGCAGCAAGGTATTTGTTTATTCAACGTTGGGAGCAAGCCAGCTCGCGCTGGACAAACTTGCTCAAAGGCTTCACACAAAATCAGCATTTTTATACAATCTTCAGATTGTATAAATGCATATTCAATGATTACAACATCTATCTCTGCATATTAATAATAGGTGGAGTATAGGTGGAGCTCAGGCGGGGCTTGGGGCGGTGCTTCTCTTGGCCCTCAATTTTGGTGGGTCTGGGGGCTTCAACTCATCTTCCTCAGCTTGACCTTCCTTCTTTTCCATTTTCTTGACCCGCTCACTGAAGCTTGGAGAAAGCCCTGGCTCCGGCCTATTTCTCCTATTCAAATGTCTACCTGATCCTACTGCATTTCTAATTTATTGCTTCCAGGCCTATTACATGTTCCTGTACTATTCTCTTAAGCTTTGGTCCAGTAAGTAGAACAGAACAAGCACAGATTGTTTTGGATGTTGGTAGCTTGTTAGCAGGCCCAAATTTCTTAGTTAACTCTTTTGGGCCTGGCCTCCTGTTTCATTCCCCCCTTTTTGTTTAGAATTTACAAATTCTTTCATCAAGTTCCAATGGATTTTGATAGGTATTCATCACAGCCCACATTATCTGCATCCTTCTAACCATGATGCTTGATTTGCACCATAGCCAAACAATTAGGACCAGTAGTAGAATCATGCCAGCTCCTAATACCAATATTGGATGTATCAAATAGTGGAACACTCGTGATGCCGTAGGGGAGTATCCTGTAAAGATGTCCCACCAGTGGTGCTCTCCCACTTTTTCCACTTTGGTTAAAACGGTTTTTATGCTCTCAGTGTCATGTTCTACTTGCCAGAGCATTTGTTTAGTCGTTCTGTTTACTTCCTGGACCAGTTTTTCTATATCAGGATGTTTAAGCATTGCTTTAGAAAGATTAATGTTCATTGCTATCTGTTACTTTGGCACATCATGGTACATTATATAATCAGCTTCAATCAGTTGTCTAGTAGTCACTAGAATGATATAATCAAAGTCACAGCCTATTATTTTAGTAAAAAAAAAAATTAGTACCACTCACTACTTCATGACAAATATCTATGGTAAAATTAAAACAAAAGATTCTAACACATGCACAACCATTTCCTACGTAATAGACTTGTGATTGGGTTTTAGTTTGGGGAAGCATTTCAAAGGTACACACACTATCGTCAGCAGCTAAGCAGAAATCTTCATTTCCTACTCCAGCATTTTCACAGATATATCCTAATTGTCCTTTAGGAATACATGCCTCAGGACTGACTGGCTGCCACTTTTTCTTGGTGTGATCCTAACTTGCCCAAACATTATGGTCAATGGGTCTGACAATTACATTTTGGTGTATGGCTCCTAATGTCAGGATAGGAAAGATGGTCTTTTCTTTAGCTGCACTGATAGTGAGCACATAAGCTTCAATTTGTTCATGTTGAGGGTTGTAAGTGAAGTTCACTAACTGCCACCACGCTTGGGAATTTCTCTCAAATTGCGTAGTAGAACTGTTTCTAGCTATTATTTCTCTTACTTCTTGTGGTAATATTCCTGAAGGTCCTTCTCTTAATATTCCTGCAGCTACAGATTGTACCCACTGTTGAGTTTGGAGACATTGTATTGCAAGTGCAAACCTTTTATGGATGACACCAGCATAGTGAATAATTTTGGTGAAATCTTTTGCAGTGTGGTTGGCTTCTAATGTTAACAATTTAACTGCCAATGATTGTGTTTCTGCCAAAGTGAGCAAAGATGATCTTAAAGGGACTTTGAATTTTCTTAGATCAGATGTGAGAGCACTTAGTATATTCACTAATACTTCTTGATCTATGGTGTTTAATACACTTAATCCTGTGCCAAACCATCCGGTTACATCTCTTTGAATTCTGGTACGAGGGGATCTGGCCATCATCTCTGCATGCCAGCCTTTAGGGCTTTGCTGTATATAGGGCTGACAATCTTTTTGTATGTTTGATATGTTTACTTGAAGGTTTATTCGAACCCTCTTCAGTGAATATGTGGGATCTAACAACAGCTTCTGCTCATTTGAGTGTCTAATCATGTCAGGTTCAGCATAAGTTAAATTGTGGACACTCTCACAGGCTAAAGAAGGAGTTGTAAAACTGGTGGTGGTCTTAGTCAATGGGGTGGTAGGAGATTTGCTGGTTGGAAATCTCCTGGTTATATTTCCTTCCCTGAATGTCCACTGACACATCACAGAAACTGATTTATCTAGAGTGAAGGTGTGCCAACACTGATCAGCCACTAATTACATTTCACAGTAACGTCAGTTCTGGGTGACCATCTAATCCGTGCCTATTAAAACACTTGCATTGTATGGGGTACCAGGATTTTACCAATTATTCAGTACCCTTGTTCCTTGGAGGACTATAACAGATGGATTGTATTGGTTCAGTTCAGATGAATTCAGAATATCTGTATTTATAGCAAATCATAGACTAGAATTCCCATTATAGGCCTGAGACCATAATAATTTTTGGGCAAGAGTTTGATTTAACACTAATGTACTTATCAGTCCAAGGATCAGCATTGAGGAGGCTTGATAGTAGATGATTCCTCTCCCGAGGTCCATGCTTCCTCTGGAACTCTCTTGACTCGAGAGTAGTGGATCCACGTGGGTTTCTCTTTCACCCGGATCGTGTGGAGGTGGTCATCAGCACCTGCTGGGGTCCATCCCACTTCTCCCGTAGTGGATCTCCTGAAAGATTCTTAACATATACCTGATCACCAGGGTTGGATGGATGTAGCTTACAATCAGGCTGCTTGGGTTGGTGTTCTAACACCACTGTAGCATTTTTCTGCAATTGTTTTCCTACAACCATAACATGATCGTACACATATTGATTACTGGTTTGATCTACAGCTTCACTATTCACAGTTTGCATCATGTAGGGTCTGCCCAAGAGAATTTCAAATGGACTCAGTTTCCCTTTGGATCTTGGCTTGACCCTTAGCTTGATTAAAGCAATAGGTAAAGCTTGATACCAATGAAAATTTGTTTCTTGACATATTTTAGATTCATCTTTTCTACTTGCCCATTTGCTTGGAGTCTGTAGGGCATATGCAGTTGCCAGTTGATTTTTAGTGCTTTACTTATTGCTTGTACAATTCATGCACAAAAGTGTGAACCTCTATCTGAAGAGATGCTCTTAGGCATTCCAAACCATGGTATAATCTCATTCAACAAGACTTTAACCACTCCTTTTGATTCATTTTTTTTCTACATGGGAAAGCTTCAGGCCATCCAGAAAATGTCAGTCAAAACTAAGAGATAACAGGACCCCCCCTTTTCTTGGGAGCTCAGAGAAATTAATTTGCCAGATTTCACCTGGGAAATGCCCTTTACTTATTGCCCTTTGGTGTATTTTTGTTCCAGTATTTCAGACGAAGTTCCCATTGGGATGTGACTTGCTCTATTGTGGTAAATAAATTTGGTCCTGCTACTCTAGTCCTTAAATGCTAATAGAGTGAGTCTAAGCCCCAATAGTTTTATCATGTTTTACTTTTACAAATTGCCACACTAATTTTTCTAACAGTATTAACTGACCTGTTTTTAGTTAACCTCATCTATTGTCTAACACCTTACCTTCATTTTCATGTATCCACTTATAATCTGTTTCTTGATATTCTACCTGTTGATCTGTGTCTAGTTCTTCTAGCACTAAAGCTGCTACTGATAGTTCTTTACTTCTTGCAGCAGCTAATTCAGCTTCTGCATCAGCTTTTCTGTTTCTTATTTCCAGGACAGTGTTACCTTTCAGGTGTCCTTGGCAGTGCATAATTGCCACCTGAGAGGGGAGTTGTACAGCTTCTAATAATCATAGAGTTTCTTCAGCATACTTCACAACTTTTCCTTGAAGAGTTAAAAGTCTTCTTTCTTTCCAAATTGCTCCATGAGCGTGAACTATGCCAAAGGCATATTTGGAGTCAGTCCAGGTGTTAATTTGTTTTCCTTCTGCCAATCCTAAAGCTCGAATGAGAGCTATCAGTTCTGCTTTCTGGACTGAGGTTCCTGCAGGCAAAGGATTTGATTTGATTACCTCAGTAGTGGTGGTCGCAGCATACCCAGCCATCTTCACACCTTGTCTTAGGAAACTGCTGCCATCGGTAAACCAGTCTTCTGCATCCAGGGGTGGTTCTTCTTTAAGGTCCAGGCAGCTGGAGTGCACTGCTTCAATGGTTTCCAGGCAGTCCTGCATGACAGGTGCAGCCGAGATTCTTCCTTCTAGGAATGAAGCTGGGTTAACAATGTTAGTCACCCGAACGGTTATGTCATCAGCCAGGATTACCCGATATTTCAGAAATTGGGAGGGTGACAGCCAATGATTTCCTTTCTGTTCCAGTACTGTAGATGCTGTGTGGGACACTAACACAGTCATTTTCTGTCCCATTGTACATTTCCTGGCTTCTTCTATATTTATGATCATTGTTGCTACTGCCCTTAGGCAGGTGGGCCATCATTTGCTTACTTCAGCCAATTGCTTGGAGAAGTAGGCTGCTGTTCTTTTGTATGGCCCTTGTTGCTGAGCCAGGACCCCCAGAGCCATTCCTTGTCGTTCATGCGAGAACAAACAAAAGGGCTTCGTTACGTCAGGCAAACCCAGCGCCGGAGTCCTTATGAGTTCTCATCTCAGTTGTTTGAAGGCTCCACTTGCTTTGGGTGTTGCCCGTAATCCAAAAGAAACACAAACCAACAGAGTGCCGGTTTATGCGGTGCTTTATTCGGGGCCCCGGGAACCTGCGGGCTAACGCCCCAAGTCAGGATTCCGAAGACCCTCCCTCTTCATCCAGCTTTTATACACAAACAAGTTTATGTGCAGTTTCCACGGCAAAACGGTTACAGTTTCCACAGCAAACTAGGTGCAGCACAGCAAACCAGGTGCAGCACAGCAAACCAGGTGCAGTTACAAACAAGCTCATACTTCATACTGATAACAATTAATAATCCCTAGAAACTGTTTATCAGACCTTAACCACATCCTAGGTAACAAATCGTTATTTACAGGCTTGACTAGATCCTTTGATTATGGTTTCTATTTCACACACAAACAGGGTTGCTACTTTGGAGTGTTGCTTTCTAGGCCTACTCTTCTACTAAGCCTTAGCCATTCTACTACTAATTTAAACTGCTTTGCAACAGTCCCCCCTTTTGAGCATTCTTCAGGCTTTGCTTGCAAGGATGCTCAAATACAGCAATCTTCAGGCTGCAGTTTCTTGATAGGTGGGAGGTGATCCATTTTGCGGTGAGATTACTTCTTTTCTTGTTATAGCTTTCATGATGCGTCTCGTATGTTGACCTTCTTTTACAATTATTCCTAAAAGACACTTGTAAACAGTTATGGCTATGACGATAATTATTACAATCAATATTCCATACTGGATAACAGAAGATATCCATCCTGACGCATGAAGACCTAGGGAGCTGAATAATTGTCTTATCTAATTGTGTTCTGCTTCTTTTTGCAGTTCATGAACATTCTCGTCAATTTGTTCTAATTGACTAATATCTTTCTCTACTTCCTGAGTGACATTTGGGATGTGTACACAACAATGCTCGTCCTTTGCATGCAGGTAGCCGCAAACTCCATGTTCTTTAAGTAATATTAGGTCTAATGCCATGCGGTTTTGTATGGTCATTCTAGAGGTGGCTTGTAATTGTAAATTTAGATCTTTAAATCCCTTCTTAGTGACTGCTGCTAACCTTTCAGTTTGTCCCATCAATTTAAACAACATTTCTCTGTTCCGATATGTTGAGATTGGTGCAAACAGAGACTCTAATGCCCATCCAAATTTAACTCTTGCTGATGGTTCATGCCAATCTCCCAACCCCAGGTCATCAATATCTCTACTAATTTCTCTTTTCCTTCGTGGTTGTATTTCTACTGATGTTAACTTATCCTGCTTCTAGAATGGACAGAGAGTAGGTATGCCTAGTGCGACAGATACAACCGGACCATCTATGGGCATGTGGGTGGTCTACTGACCATGTCCCATTACTTACACCAAATTTCCTGGACTCCTAACTGTGGTGGTGCGGCAATCAATGTTTTTCACAGATCTTTTAATCGTATGATTATATCCCCGACATTCACATCCTAACTGCAAGAGTGTTTTGACTGGCATTAAGCCTATTTCATCGTCTGGGGTATCACATGTATATACTCGAGTACAATTCCAATTCTCTTTTGCACGTGTTTCTGTCCTCCAATTATAATTTCCTCTATTTCCTGTAGAATAAGTTTGATTCTTTTTCCCCTTCCAGTGAATGCACCACTGTACTTTTCCAATATAACTATAAGTCTCTAGTAGGCTGGGTCCCCAAATTGTTTGCCACTCTTCCATGGTTGTAGAGCTAGTAATATTTTGACATACTTGTTCTTGCTTTTCCCGTTTTATTTGAGCCGGAACTTTAGAGCATGGGTAGAGTGCTGAATCTGAAACTAAACAATCTCCTTCTATTTTGTCAATGTTTTCTTTTGTTACCCATGTTCCAACTACTACCCATCGGAAATATCTAGACATCTGTTCACATTCTTTTTTTGGTCATTTTGTCTCTTAATAAACATACATCTATCATTTCATTCCATGTTTTAGTTACAAATCTGCAGTTCCATGTAGTATTCTTAAACACTTTAGGAATTTCTGGCACTGGAATTATTCCCCATGGGATTGGGTCTCCTGCAGCATGAGGCATAGGGAGACATGCAGTAATTTTTGTGACATTTTGTACTTTCCCAAAATCACGAATTAGGCCTACAACTAGGTTTTCTTGTTCTACTTCTCTATCTGGAATTTGTAGATTACTTACTTGTCGGGTTATTCTTTCAGTCCTCACGTGGACGGCAGTAATTCTAGTATCCCACCAGTCATCTCTACTTATCCAGCAAGTATATTGGCCTTCATCTTCTTCTCTCTGTATTTCCTTGATTTTCAGAACTATTGTATCTGCTCTCTTTTCAATCTGATGTCTCTTTCCAACTTTCAAGTTTTGTCCCTTAAACCACCACCCATATTCAAAATACTGTCCTTCTGGAATTTTGCAGCTTAGAATCAGATCTCTTTCTTCCTGGGCCGGATAAACACTATGTTCTGGCTTAACTCTTACTCCTTGATGTGGTATAGCTGCTACTGTCCTTATCCCGTGATCTTTTTCTTCCCCACATGAGACTACACAAAGAAATATACCTTCTGTCTTTCCTATTCTGGGATTAGAAATATTCAGCCACCTTTTACCTCCTTTACTATTTGGCCACCAGTTAACTCCTTGACTTTGTGATTCCCAAGATTGATTTGCCATATTCAATTTCCACCACTTTACTTTAACTGATTTTTGACAATCATCAAATTGGAAGGTACAATTGATTTTTAAGGGAGGACCATCTCACATGTCTGATTGTTTCCTAGGGGGTAAAACTCGCACTTTAGTCACCGTCTTCCGAGTCGTGTTTATTGTCTGTATTTCTATATGTCCATAATCAAAACTTTCCCAAATCCAAACTACACACATATATGTCCTTTCCATAGCTTTGGACACTTCGGGTACCTGCAGAACGGTGTAACCCTTTTGTTGTGTAGCATCTCAAACTGTTGTCACTCCTTCTGTTATGGTTTGATCTTGATCTCTCCGTCTCCACTTGACGTGGACATCTCTTAATTCAGCTCCCTGGTCATCAGAAAACAAACAGGTTAAATTCACATCAGTATGCTCTGGTACAAATAAATAAGGATCCGGGGTCTCAATTCTCACGGTGGTCCTTGCTAAACTTATCAACCCCAGGAACACCACGATTCTCAATTGCTGGCTCGAAATACCATCCTTGTGGGTGAGAGAGGTTCTACCGACCACGAGACTGGAACCTTCTTAACCCGAGTATAATGGATCCAGCTGTCGATTCCTTTGACTTTTACTGCCGTGTAGGTCGTCATTATCACCTGGCGAGGACCGTCCCATGTTTCCTTCAGTGGCTCTACCGACCAGTTTCTCACGTAGACATGATCTCCCGGAGAAATGTCATGCACTGGATTCTCCAGGGGCAAAGGTCGATTCCACTGCAACGCTCCTCTGAGGGCTGTGAGAGTCTTATTTAAAGATAACACATAATTAAACACTGCTTGATCACCCACTATATGAGGATCCCCTTGGTAGGTAGCTGCATGATAGGGTTTGCCATACAATATCTCGTATGGACTTACTCCTATTCTCTCCCTTGGTTTAGAGCAGGGCACATATAGTATGAGTAAGGGTTTCTACATGGCTCTACAACAACTAAATCACACAAATATATGTAAAAGGTGGGGTTTCTCGTCCCTGTAAAAGTAACAAGCACTTTTTGATTTTCTTCTCTAATTAAACTCTATTTGAATGGTTCATGCGGGTTTCTTGCATGTATTGGTGCTGCCAATAGTACAATAGGGATAGCAATCATGTAAACAGTGCCTAGAGAAAAACCTGTTTTGTTTGTTGGGGTTTTTTTGTTTTGTTTTTGTTTTGTTTTTTTTTTTGTTTTGTTTCGTTGGTTTTTTTTGGTTTTTTTTGTTTTTTTTTTTTAAATAATTCTGATTCTTTTATTAATTTGGATATTACCAGTCCTTTTATCTTCACCAGTCCTGGGGGAGTTCAGCCATCGCGGCTTTCGTGTCCCACAACTTAGGCTCTTCCATTTTTTGGCATTTCCTCCTCTGCCTCGCCTGTCGGCTCGGTTGCTTCGAGTCACAGGGTGTTTCATCTTCTCGGCAGCAGGACTCCCAAGTAGGAATATGCCTCTTTTTAGTGAGACGTGTTGTATATGCGGGCCACGAGGCAGCTTTTACCATAGGTCCGTTACACGACACGGCACTAACATCCCGTCGGCACTGGACTTTTACTATTTCTACTACGAAAGGATCTCCTACATAATATAAATAACAGAAATTTTGAGGGTTTACTCCATAAGTGTCACAATTCCAATATTCGGGGGAATCCCACGGAACTCCCTTCCTTTTTAACTGTTTTAATGCCCAATCAGTGAATTCTGGTTCTGATTGATAGCACTGATCACAGACTCCTCTAGGAGGATATCCGTCTCTACAGTGCGTCCACCATTTCTCTTGGCACCTTTTACATTTAAAACAAACAAATGGATAACATTTACAACCTGGTGTATTACACCACACTCTTATATCTCGTGTATCAATTTCTTCTGGGTCTGCATGTTCTCGATATGTTATGTTAAAACCTATCTCAACGTATTTTAACAGATTTTTGTGCCCCAATTGGTAATATTTTAACACATTTTCATGCCCCAAATATTCCATAATACACAAACAAAGATAGAATGAATGCCACAATAAATGCTATTAGACACTTAATTCTTAAAAGTAAAGTAGTAAAAAAAATTGTTTAATGTCTTTATTATAACTTTTCTTCTTAAGACTACCTTGGTGTCTTCCAAGAGTGTCGACTACTTGCCAGCGTGAGGGATTCACTAGTCTTTTTCAATGCAACTGACATGTGTCCATCCACGTTTTTGCAGCTCGAATTGGTGTTTCTACATTTTCACAGCCCTGTTAAAAACATGCACCCACAGTGTATTTATTTAATGAGCAACATACCAACGTTTTGGGTATAAGAGTCATCTTTGTCAGTATACTATATAACAGCATTAAATGTAGCAGCATTAAATATAGCAGCAGTAAAATCCCCATTCACTCTTCTTGCTTCTGACTCTCTTCCTCTCTCCTTCTATACACTGTCTGGGCTTCTCTCAGCAACTCATCCAGTCCCTTATCTTGCCAATTTGTTAATTTCTGAATTTTCTTTCTAATGTCTTCCCATGATTTTGCCACAAATTGTGTCTTAAGGAATTCTTGTCCTACTGGTTCATCAAGGTTGACATCTAAATACAGCTGGAGAGCTTTCTTTAATCTTTCTAGCCATTTAGTAGGACTCTCATCTTTCTTTTGCATCTTATTAAATACCTTGTATCTCTGGTTCTTTTCTTCACTTAATGGATATGCTGGAGGAAACCTCCATGACTCCGAATCTTTAACAGAGTTCATTTGGCTCTTTCTTTCTCTTAAAGAAAACAAGTAAATATCTTCACTGGCTTCTAACCATATAGCGGCATAAAAAAAAAACTCTCCTCTGGGCAAAAGGGTTTTTTTTTTTTTATCGCTGACATACCAATTTAAAAGTTCACAGACCCAATTCTTAAAAGTACCATATATGGGTCAGTAGGTATTATTTCCTATTTTTCTACCTCCCCACACTTCAATACAATACTTAATCATTTTCTCCTTTGATCTTCTATAAGTGCCGGAATAACAACCCCAGTTTTCTAAGAGGTTCCCCAAGGGACTCTCAAGGGGAATCTTCAGCGTCCTGGCTTCAAAATCACCTTTTACTAATCTTCTTCTCAGAGGGCTATTTGTAATCTCTCTCTGAGGTTCCTTTTTTTTTTTTTTTTTTTTTTTTGAGATTTAACTTTTATTTTTCTGTTGATAAAACCAAAGATCCCTCACAGCAGCAACAGATGCAGAAGTTACTTCCAGAAATGATATCTCTTCTTAATCTGTTTGCACACCCAAGTATGCCAAGTGTGTAGGGACTGCATTTAACAGCTCTAGCTGCACTAGAGTAAGTATTTCATTAGAGTAACAAAACACACCTCTTTGTTCAGTAACACAAGGGATACAGGTTGTAAAATGCACATTTCTATCTTGTATCCATACCTTTCTATATTATATATATATTTATATATGGCTCTAAAACAAACCTCTACTAATTTACAATTAAATTAAAACATATCCACAATTGATCTAACTAATGATTTTGGTCTCAATACTTTAAACATCAGTTGTTCCATAAAAATATACAATTCAACATCATGGTTGTATCAGTAACATGAGGCCTTTTGAAAGAGGCCTATGACACATAACAAACCATGCAATTCAGTGCTCAATGTCATCTAGCTGATAAATATTTATACTGAATTTTCAAATTACCAGTATCTTCAAAATTTCTTTTTGCAGGCTTACCATGCTTTACAAACATGCAGGAGGCAATCACATTTCTCACTTGCCCGTAGCAATCACATTTTTTTTTTTTTTTATTTTCGAATAGTTCACCTGACAAAGCACAAGCTTCATGCTGCCATTTTCAGATCACTAGCTGTTTCCTTTTTCCTTTCACATACTGCCCCATGTGAAATCAGACTAGGGATTAGCCACACAGCAAGAACTGCACTTTTCAGTTTAAGCCTCTAAAAACCAAATTACTAAGAGGAAGGACTCAGAGCTGCCATACAAGTGAACAGACACCCAGTAGACAATGAAGTTAATCCTAGATATATACCAAAAGGTGAAGCTCAAAAAAAAACCCAAACCAAAACAAATCCAAACCCCAAACCTAAACTACACAAGTACAGCATCAAACCTGGCAGATTCCAAAAAGTGAATCTCTGTCTAGAAATCTTCTCCAAGAGGGCACACAAAACCCATGCCATCACCAAGCATGCACGAGATAAGACATCAATTGCTTACAGATGGAGATGTCCTTACTTAGCAGTGGTGATGTAGTACTTCTGTAGCACAAACAAGAATCCTCCAAGTCAGAAGCAGTCAGTAATAAAACCCCAGACAAGTTCACATGTCACAGTAACCTGGCATTTAAGACTCAGAACATTTTACTCTTATAAATATAACAATCAGTAATTTAGGTACTAACTATTGCAGGACCAACACATTCAGCGTGTAGATAAGACTACAATAGAAGATATGAAAAAGATAAGAGAGGTATGACAGTAAAGATGAATAATTCTTTTAAACAGCAGAAAGTCAGGGAAACATCTGGAATTCTTTTGCACTGCGTTAATATACCTTCTGTTTCTCAATATAAAATACATCTAGAGAGTCAATCCAGAATTGTATCTAACAATACCTGTAAACCATTCCGGTCCGGATTTTGAGTTTTTCTAACCATTTTTTATAATACAAGTCACCTGCTCTGGATTTTCTCTATAAGACCCAGCTGACCG
This sequence comes from Pseudopipra pipra, assembly GCF_036250125.1. Classification (NCBI taxonomy): domain Eukaryota; kingdom Metazoa; phylum Chordata; class Aves; order Passeriformes; family Pipridae; genus Pseudopipra; species Pseudopipra pipra. The sequence goes on along the minus strand of NC_087580.1, from coordinate 15,992,341 downwards.
TTTCCAAATTAACATCTCATTAGGTAAAAAAAAACTTTCATCATGACTTTTCCTCCGTCTGCTCCAACTGCTTCCCTCGAAGGGGCCATTAATCTCGGGGGTGAAAGCGAAACTTCCCTCAACTCTCCCCCCCCCCGCCGTCTTTCTCTACTCCTTCCTCGTTCTCTTCGCGCTCTCCACGTTCGTTCAGCTAAAGGAATTCTATCAAAATCACATTCTCCCCTTCTCTTTTCCTCCTCATCCGAGGACGATTCTAACGGGGACATGGAGGGTGACCGTGCCCTCTCACGTGAAGGGAGACTATCTCCCGGGGGCGCACTTGGAGTTATGCTGGGGGAGACTAACAAAGACACATCCTCCTCTGGTTCTGAAAACCGTATTTTCCGCTCATGTTTATCATCCAATCCTTTCAATATCATTATACTCCGCTCTTGACATTTTTACATTTATCATCCTCCAGTTTCAGTTCTTTCAACACTAAGATACCACATTCCTTTTGCCACTCAGTGTTATGTTCTAAATAATAAAACAAATCCAGATATGGTATTTCATCCCACTTTTCATTCTCTCGTAAAAATCGCATCAAAGGGGTTATAATTTCCAAAGTCAATGAACCATTTCTAGGCCACTGCATTCCTCCAGTCTCATATTGAGGCCATACATTATTACAATAATCAATCAATTGTTTCTTGCTTAACTCTTGTCCGAAATTTCCTTCCTTCTAATGTTTTAACAAGCAACCAAGCGGAGAATCGCTAGGGATATCATTTTCTGCACAAAATAGTGCCTTAAAGGTTTTAAACGGCATCATACTGACTCACACACACACACACCACAATCCGGATTCAAAATCAAATTCACAATAACACAACAATATAAACCAATTACTTATACCAAAACCAAAACCAACTCGCCAATTCTCCCTCTGAGTGGCGAGTGCTGGTACAGCGCGGCTTTCGCTACGTCTTACGACCAGCGCCTAGGCTTCCCAACCGAGGTACCTTTAGCCCAACCCAGCGGGACACTCACTATCCTGTCTTATAGGCAGGCTCCCAACCAACAAACCTAAAAGAATAAAGCACCTCCGGGCTTACCTAGAGGGTGGTCCGGCGGGTGCAGGGTCGGGCACGGGTCGATGTCTCCCCAGAAATCACCTGGTTGCCGGCATGGAGTGGATCAGCTCGTGAGCCGCCCAGCTACCCCCGGAGTCCCAATCTGGTGTCGCCAGAAAACTGTTGCCCGTAATCCAAAAGAAACACAAACCAACAGAGTGCCGGTTTATGCGGTGCTTTATTCGGGGCCCCGGGAACCTGCGGGCTAACGCCCCAAGTCAGGATTCCGAAGACCCTCCCTCTTCATCCAGCTTTTATACACAAACAAGTTTATGTGCAGTTTCCACGGCAAAACGGTTACAGTTTCCACAGCAAACTAGGTGCAGCACAGCAAACCAGGTGCAGCACAGCAAACCAGGTGCAGTTACAAACAAGCTCATACTTCATACTGATAACAATTAATAATCCCTAGAAACTGTTTATCAGACCTTAACCACATCCTAGGTAACAAATCGTTATTTACAGGCTTGACTAGATCCTTTGATTATGGTTTCTATTTCACACACAAACAGGGTTGCTACTTTGGAGTGTTGCTTTCTAGGCCTACTCTTCTACAAAGCCTTAGCCATTCTACTACTAATTTAAACTGCTTTGCAACATGGGGGTCCAGATGAGGTTGCCCTTAGTCATTTTCAGCAGGTCATATAAAGGCTTTGCAATTAGCCCATACTGATATATCTATAAACAACACCAACCTGTCATTCCTAGAAAGGCTTGAAGGTTTCTCACCATCTGTGGTTTCAGTGTCTGGCAGTTTCCTTTCTTGTTGTCCCCAGTGATCATTGTCCTTCAGATACTTTGTAATCCAGGTACACCACTTGTTTCTGCACTGGAAGTGCTTTCTGTTGAGAGACTCGATACTCATTTAAGTCCATAAAGTTTAAGAGGTTTACTGTCCATTGGGCACATTCTTCTTGTTTTTCAGTAACAATCAATAGATCATTCACATATTATAAAAGTACACCCTTTCCTGGTGGTGACTGCCATTGTTCTAATTCTTTTGCTAATTAATTCCCAAAATTGTGGGAATATTTTTGAACCCTTAAGGTAACACTGTCCAAATGAGCTGAGTTTTCCTTCCTGTGGTGGGATTGTCCCACTTGAAGGCAAATATCCTTTGACTTTGCTGTGTTTAGGGAAGGCAGAAAAAGGCATCTCTTAAGTCTAATACTGTGAACCAAATTACACTTTCTTTTAATATTGTTAATAAGGTATATAGGTTTGCAACAGCTGCATGTATGTTTTAGCTATTTTATTTACTGCTCTTAAATCCTGAGCCAACCTATGTGTTCCATTTGTCTTTTTGACTGGTAAAATTGGGGTGTTGCAATCTGATTCACACTCTACAAAACCTTAATTTCAAAAAGTTGTCTATTATTGGCTCAATTCCTCTTCTATCTTCCAGCCTCAGTGCATATTGCTTCCTAACTACTGGGTTTGCTCCTGGCCATAATTCTATTTCAATGGGAGCTGCCCTTTTTGGCTTTCCTGGTGTTTCAATAGCTCAAACTCCGGGGTATACCTGATCTAAAATTTGATTGACATTTGAATTACCCTGGCTTGGCTCCACATAGCTCATTGCTAAACTCAGAGCTGCTATTAATTGTTCTTCCTTTACCTTAAGTTCAATTTTACCTTGTTTGAATTCTATTACAGCTCCCAGATTTTCTAGTAAGTCTCTGCCCAATACGAGTTTGGATAAATTTGGTAAATACAAAACCTGATGCACACCCATTTGTTTTCCAATTTTGAACTTTAGGGGTTTCAAAAGAAAGCTTTTCTGATTGGCCAGTGGCACCCACAACTTAAACATATTTATCACTTTTAGGTATTAATTCAAAACAGAAAATGTAGCCCCGGTATCAATTAGAAAATCTAATTCTTCTTTTTCTTCCCCTAGCTTGATTTTTACAAGCAGGTCCCCTAGCACTGGCCTGCTGGCCCCCCCCTTCACTCAATACTCTGTAAGCAACAACAGCCTCTCCTGTGCCTGTATTTCCACCTGTTAATTCAGGGCATTCTTGCTTCCAGTGTCCCTCTTTTCTGCAATATGCATACTGGTTCTACCCAACCTTGTCTGTCAGGGAGGCAAACCTTACATCTGTTACACAAGGCTCATACATATAACTAACAGTTGCAAAATTGACAAATCTTAATTCTAGGTCTTATCCAAAGTGATGTGCTTATAGTTAATTCTTCAGCATTACCTCTCATATAGCAACTCTTAGCATGATAATACCTTTAACTATGTGCTCCTGGATGTTTCAAGGTAAGCAAGATATATCAGGTACACAATAACAATACTTGGCCAAATACAAACAAAACCAGACCAGAAGACCAGACCAGACCAGAGGGGATATTCCCCTGGGAAAGCGTCCAATCCTGTGACACCTGTGAGACGGCGTCCTGCCTCGACTTACAGGTATCCAGAAACCAGATACAAATACCTTTTATCAATAGGCAGTGTTCTTGTCCAGCCCCCGCAAGAAGCCACCGAAGAAGGGAGCCCCTTCGGGTAAAAAGACTTACCCGAGGGCGCCCAAGGGGGTCTCGTCCTCCAGGGGATTCCGCAGCCGGGTGGAGAAGGTGTCCTGCCGCGGTCGCCAAATGAATCCAAAAAATCGGTCCAAGAAACTGCTCAGAGATTTTTTATCTTTAAGCAGCAAGGTATTTGTTTATTCAACGTTGGGAGCAAGCCAGCTCGCGCTGGACAAACTTGCTCAAAGGCTTCACACAAAATCAGCATTTTTATACAATCTTCAGATGTGATTAAATGCATATTCAAGTGATTACAACATCTATCAATACATATTAAAAATAGGTGGAGTATAGGTGGAGCTTGGGGAGGTGCTTCTCTTGGCTCCCCATTTCGGAGGGTAGTTCCCATCGTCCTCCATGGGGCAGGGGGCTTCAACTCATCTTCCTCAGCTTGACCCTTCTTCTTTTCCATTGTTCTTGACCCGCTCACTGAAGCTTGGAAAAAACCCTGGCTCCAGGCCTATTTCTCCTATTTAAATGTCTACCTGATCCTGTTGTATTTCTAATTTACCACCTCTAGGCCTATTACCTGTTCCTGTACTATTCTCTTAAGCTTTGCTCCAGTAAGTAGAACAGAACGAGCACAGATCGTCTTGGATGTTGGTAGCTTGTTAGCAGGCCCAAATCTCTTAGTTAACTCTTTTGGGCCCAGCTTCCTATATCAACCCCAGGTCCAAGCCACCAGGGAGCCTGGGGTGACTCCAACCAGCCGCGCTCTGCTGAGTGGGAAGGTCCTGCCGCAGGGGACTCAGGGGCACTTGGCTTCCTCCCCGGGGGCTGCAGGGACCAGCCAGGATGGTGGCAGCAGCGTCCCCGCGCCCACGGACCGTAGAGACACCAAGCTGGAAAGGCGGGAGGCGAAGAGGAAGGGGGGCTCTGAGCCAGGGCCTGCCATCAAGATCAAGGCTCCCGCAGCCGGGGCTGGGGCAGGAAGATTGGCTTAGGCCTATTAAAGGGATAGGTCGTTTGGGGACCTATCCCTGTTTGAGGGATAGGTCGTTTGGGGACCTATCCCAGGTTGAGGCATAGATCGTTTGGGGATCTATGCCAGTTGGAGGGATAGATCGTTTGGGGATCTATCCCAGCGGGAGGGAGGGAGGGTGTTTATGTGGGGAAGATGTAGATAGAGATGTAGGGAAGATGTAGAGATAGATGTAGACGTAGATGTCGGTGGACAGAAATTGTGTGAACAATTTCAGTTGCATTTCTGAGACCTTCCCCTTGGCATGGCTGGGTGCAGAGAGTAAAAAAATACTGCACCACTAATATGGCTGCAGGCCTTGTGCCAAGGTGAAGGAGGAGTTGTTCTGGCAGGAAAACAAGGCTTATGGACACCTGCTGATATCCAATTAGTACTGTACACCACAGTATGTTTGCCTTATGTATCCAATGTAACCTGGGGAAGAACCACATGTCTGTGTGTCGCAGGCAGCATATGAGCTGTCTGTCCTCTAATAAAGCGGACATTTTTGCCAATCCTATGGATTTGTGTGCATTTCTGTCTGACCCCCTCCGCCGTTACAACAAGGTGTTTGCGGTGTGCTAGGAAGAGGTGGAGCAGCACAGCATTCCTTTGGCTTGTCAGAGGCTCCAGCCCCCTGGGCCAGGAAGTTGTCGTCACCGCTTTCCGGGAACCTGCTGGACTCTTGGTGCTTGGCTGTGTTGCTTCTCCAGCTGCTGTCAGGGCAGTTGAAGTCTCCACGAGAAGCAGGGACTGTGACCTGGAGGTTGCTTCAAGCTGCCTGTAGAGGTCTCCTGCCCATCTTGCTCCTGCTCAGGAGGCCTGGAGCAAACCCCCACAGCAGTGTGCCCATTCCCAGCCTGCCCGCCCTTTGATCCTGACCCATCAACTCCTGAGTGGCTCGCCATCCCCCCCAAGACAGAGGTCGAGACCTTCCGAGTGTCACCTCCCCGAGATCTACGGATGTCGTCTCCCTGGGCTCCTGTGAGGCCCCGCATGTGGTTGCCAGCGCATTCTTCCCTCTCCCTTATGGGCCCTGTCCAATGCAGCCCCAGGGCAGCCCGGAGGAGCCCTGTCTGGGGCTGCGCTGGGGTGACCGGGGACACGGTGGGCTCACTGGGAGCAGCCTTCCAAAGCCCCAGAGCGGCAGGATGGTGCCCAGGCTCTGCTCAGGGTTGCTTTGGGCGTGGGGCCGTCTGCGCGAGTCCTGCACGGGACCCATGTGTCCTGGCTGCCACGCCAAAGGGCTGCTTCCCCAGGCGAAGGGGACAGGGGAGTGACCCTGCGTGAGAGCCTGCACCTCTGGCAGTGACTCAGGCCCGGGGTGCCCTTTGGGTGCCCTTGGTGCCCTTTGGGCCTTGCTGGATCTGCTTGCTGCCATTTGCTGGGGCCACCCTGCACTCCCTCCCCATTCCAGGCAGACACAGGCAGGTGTTGAAATAAAATCTTTTCTTCCGTAACCAGAAGAAAACTGTTAACTATATCTACGGAACGGCGGAGGGGGTCAGACAGAAATGCACACAAATCAACAGGATTGGCAAAAATGTCCGCTTTATTAGAGGACAGACAGCTCATATGCTGCCTGCGACACACAGACATGTGGTTCTTCCCCAGGTTACATTGGATACATAAGGCAAACATACTGTGGTGTACAGTACTAATTGGATATCAGCAGGTGTCCATAAGCCTTGTTTTCCTGCCAGAACAACTCCTCCTTCACCTTGGCACAAGGCCTGCGCCATATTAGTGGCGCAGTATTTTTTACTCTCTGCACCCAGCCATGCCAAGGGGAAGGTCTCAGAAATGCAACTGAAATTGTTCACACAATTTCTGTCCACCGACATCTACGTCTACATCTATCTCTACATCTTCCCTACATCTCTATCTACATCTTCCCCACATAAACACCCTCCCTCCCTCCCGCTGGGATAGATCCCCAAACGATCTATCCCTCCAACTGGCATAGATCCCCAAACGATCTATGCCTCAACCTGGGATAGGTCCCCAAACGACCTATCCCTCAAACAGGGATAGGTCCCCAAACGACCTATCCCTTTAACAGGCCTAAGCCAATCTTCCTGCCCCAGCCCCGGCTGCGGGAGCCTTGATCTTGATGGCAGGCCCTGGCTCAGAGCCCCCCTTCCTCTTCGCCCCGCGCCTTTCCAGCTTGGTGTCTCCGCGGTCCGTGGGCGCGGGGACGCTGCTGCCACCATCCTGGCTGGTCCCTGCAGCCCCCGGGGAGGAAGCCAAGTGCCCCTGAGTCCCCTGCGGCAGGACCTTCCCACTCAGCAGAGCGCGGCTGGTTGGAGTCACCCCAGGCTCCCTGGTGGCTTGGAGCTGGGGTGCGGCTGAGGGGCTGGCGGTGGTGTGCCTGGGCGGGGAGGTGTCCTCCTCCATGGCGACATCGCTGGCCAGCGAGAGGTCGCAGCCTC